>NC_091500.1:28323504-29701504 GCF_947461875.1 Haliaeetus albicilla
AACCAAGCAAGGAGAGCAGATCTGGCACCCAAACCCATTTCAAAAAAAAAAAAAAAAAATCCTGGCACAAGGCTGCAAGGACTACGATGAAACCAAGAATTCATTGTTAAGTGTCACCGGAGCCTTTTTCTGCCCCAAAACCTCAGTCCCCAACAGCTCCGTGTTGCACAGAGCTGAGAGCCTCCCCCCTCCGCTCCCTGCCAACCAAGGATTTGCAGCTGGACAGATTTAGGATGGAAAGCAGCACCATGGGAACATGAAAGGAGACATGTAAACATGGCTCGTGTCCATGCAAAGCCTGTGGCTTTATGCTGGCATTCCCAAGAGCAAAATCATTGACCTCATTGAGCAATATCTTGAAAGGCAAAAAGAAAAGAAAAAGTCCCGAGATGACAGGGGTAGGATATACCCTCCCTGGCTACAGGCAGCGAGCACCCCCCAACTGCCAACCCACACCAGATGCTCTGTAAGGAGCAGCAAAGCAGAAAGGCATCAAAGATGTCCACAGCCAGGCTCTGCAGCGATCAGCCTGCTTTATCCAATTTACTCCATGGCATTCAGCCTCCATGCAGGCACCTCGAAGAAGCCCCGGCTTCTCTAGGGCTCCCCAGCTAGGCAAAGCATGCCCCAAACCCTGCCCTGCTCCTGCAATTGCAGGACAATTGCAAGCCACTTGTTTCCTGGACTTGAACTGTCTTGACAGCCTGGGAGCAGCTCCAGGTACTTAACTTTTCTCTACATTTCAACATCCCGTGTAAATCGAATGCACCGGGAGCCCGGCCCCAGGAGAGCTCCTCCAGCCTGACACCAGCAACAAGACTTTTCAAACAAAAATACAGCCCTCTCCAGTCTGCAAGTACACGGAGGAAGGCAATATTAACTACACCTCTGCTAACGAAACACCCAGAACCTGGCGAGAGGTAGTAAAAGGGAAAAGCAGAGGAGGGAGCACAGCATCGTTATGCAACTGCGTTATCTAACGACCACAGAGACACCCTATAGGGGCTCTTTGTTTGCAGAGGGAAGGAGAAAGAAATGCCACCAATATCTGAGTCACTGGTTCACCAAGAGGCTCCGAAGTTATTTTCAGATGGAAACTTTTCCAGTTTCACATGATAATTTGGGAGGACTGGCTAATTCCCTGGCTCCACCCACCGCCTTGTAACACAGCTCCCTGCTGCTCTTGCATATATAGATAGGTATGGCCCTACAACTGGGTGCAGACAGAAGAGCCTGGAGACAGAGGAAGCCTAAACTTTCTTCCTTCCTAGCCGCCCTCCACCCGCTCCCACCATGAAGAAGGAAATATTAACCCTGGCCTTTGCTCGATCCGTCTTTGTTGAGTTTATCTCCACGCTCATCTTCGTCTTCATCGGCCTCGGCTCAGCCCTGAAGTGGCCGTCCGCCCTCCCCAGCATCCTTCAGATCGCGCTGGCATTTGGCCTGGCCATCGGTACGTTGGTGCAGGCGTTTGGCCACATCAGCGGAGCCCACATCAACCCAGCGGTGACCATCGCCTTCTTTGTCGGGAACCAGATCTCCTTCCTCCGGACACTCTTCTACGTGATCGCCCAACTGGTCGGGGCCATCGCTGGGGCTGGCATCCTCTATGGCGTGACACCGGTCAATACCCGTGGCAACCTGGCCATCAACGCGGTAAGTCTCCCTACCTGGAGATAGTTCACCTTGCCGTGCGGGCTTTCCTTTCCCTCTGAGCAAGGAGCTGGTGCCAGCACCAACCCGGAGAGCCAAATCCATAAGGATGGTTGGTCTTGGCACATCATCCTGCATGCACAGAGGGATGGGAATGGGTTAGGAGCAAACACCGACACAGCCAGCAGAGTATTGACATGACAGCTTTATTGTGTGGGGTAATGAATGGTATGTTTTTTTTCCTCCTTTAATAAGTGCTTCCTTTATCCTAAGGGCCTGAATGAGTCACCTGCACCATTGAGATGTTCTTGACTGCAGCCTCTCCACCTGGAGATCAGTGCTGGGATAGGAGCTGCGCCAGTTCGGAGGGGGGAGGGCAAGGAGCGGAGCACAGTCACACCAGTGTGGGCAGGGGGAGCAGAAGCCCACTGTAGCCAGTGCACTGGGGGAAGCTGGGAAATGGAGGTGGATGGAGAGAGGTGGTGGAGAAGAGCTGAAGAAGGAGCAATACACGGGAGGGTGCGGAGCGGCTGTGAGCAGCAGGGGCTGCTCTTGGAGGAGGAGGGGAGGCAGTGGAACCCTCTGAGATAAGCGGGGACGAGGAGCATGTCTCAAACCCTTGGGGAAGTGCTGGGAAACCACCTGAAATGGGAGCGGTGGAGCTACTGCTCCAACCACGGCCAGGTTTGGACCCCTCAGAGCAGCACAGACACGTTGCAGAGGGTTCGATTGCTAGGATGAGGTGCTGCTATGCATCTTATTCCCACATGCTCCATGTCCCAAACCAGTCAGCTTTAGCTAAAAAAAAAAAAACAGGCTGTGATGATTTGGGTCGCTTTGCCCTTCCCATGCCCAGTGGGGTCGAGTCCATCTGACAGTCCCCAGTGGTTAGCACAGAGGTACTGGGACAACAACAGCCTGTCTTACCCCCATGGCTGCACCCCAACCTTCACCCCAACCCTCACCCTTCATCCCACGACCCTCCGCAGCGGCTGCCGGCTGCTCCCCAGCCTCGTGGGGAGGTGCTGCACAAAGTGGAGGGGAGAAGAGTCAGGATATGACAGCTTGCAAGGATCAAGGGGTGGAAAAAAGGGACAAATCAGCATGAGATTTGGTGGGAAAGCACTGAGTGTTGCAGAGACAAGCAAGCAGAGAGAGATATGGAGAGCCCCGGGGGAGAGACAGATTTTGGAGCATTAAACACAAAGAAAGATAATTTCTTCCCTTTCAGGGAAAGGAGCAGTGAGCGCAAGCAGTGGCCAGCACGGCACCTTGTGCCCCAGGGCTGGGCAGGGGACCTGAGGGGGGGCTTCTCGAGCATGGCTTTGCAACCCAAATCCACCAGCAAAGCACCTACGAGCCCTCCTGGTGATGCTTAGCCCCAAGGGTGGTTAATTATTGTTGCTTTCAATGGTTTGCAGCTCAACAACAACACGACCCCAGGCCAGGCCCTTGTGGTGGAGATCATCCTCACCTTCCAGCTGGCCGCCTGCATCTTTGCGTCCACGGACAACCGGAGGAATGGCAACGTGGGGTCCCCAGCACTGTCCATTGGCCTCTCCGTTGCTGTAGGCCACTTGGTGGGGGTGAGTGTCCAGGAAGGACAGGGCAGAGGGTCCTGCTAGGACAGGGGTCCCCAAAATACTCTCGTGCGGTTGGTCCTAGAGGGAGCTGCGTTGGGAGAGCCAACACAGGACATATCGGGGCTCCTTCTCCATGATGATGGGTGGACCTCCACCTCTCTGCAAGAGAGACAGCATCAGGGGCCGTTTTGGTCCCTGCTCCTGAAAAGCTGCTCGTATCTGCTAAGCAATACGATGCATCTTAACCCAGTCTCCTTTCCACACTGACAGATCTACTTCACCGGCTGCTCCATGAATCCAGCCCGGTCCTTTGGGCCTGCGGTCATCGTGAGGAGGTTCAGCCCAGCACATTGGGTGAGCATCAGCACCATGCCAGGATGGGCTGGCCAAGAAGCTGCCAGGGCCAGATGCAGGCAACGAGGGGAGAGGGCAGCGATTGCCATGGTGATTACAGGGCTGGGTGTTTCCGAGCCCATCCCAGGCCCAAAAGGATAGAAGGGGGCTGGAGAACAAGAAAGGTTGTCCCCCTTGATGCGTGGGGAAAAGGTTATCCCCATGGCACAGAGCCAGCAAGGGGACAAGTGTAAACCCCTCATGCAATGGTGCACGCTGAGCTAGGGCATCATCTGAAGTCAACAAAACCCACAGAGAAGCCCAGCCTAGGCTCGCCCAGCACTGCCTGCAAGCTCAGACCCAGCCTTGCAGAGCAAGCTTGGTGCCTCCTTTCCAGGACACCACATCTTTGCACTCCTAAGGAGCTTGATGTCTTCAGCAAGCAACGGTTGAGGGGATTTCAGCCCAAGAAGTCTGCAGGAAACTCTGTTTGTATCTCTCCATGGGCTAGGAGATGCGGAGCAGCAAGGGATGCCACTGTGATGCCTGGACCTGGTGCACCAGCCTCCAAGACCTGCTCTCACCCTCTCCCTTGTTGCTTTCTAGGTGTTCTGGGTTGGACCCATCCTCGGGGCTTGCTTGGCCTCTCTGCTCTACTTCTACATCCTCGTCCCCTACTGCATGAACGTGTCAGATAGGCTTGCCATCATCAAGGGCACCTACGAGTCAGAGGAGGAGTGGGAAGAGCAGAGAGAGGAGAGGAAGAAGTCCATGGAGTTGACTCCACCGTAGGAACAGTTGGGAAAAGCCAAGACAAAAGGAGGGGAGGAAGCCCCACACATGGGCTCATGCGTGCACCAAAGCCAGACAATGAACACATCCAGCTACAGTAGACTCTTAAGCAAAAGTCTTATAACTCAAAGACCATCTGTGATTGAGAAAGAAAGGAGTATTGAAGTGTCTGTGTATATAATCCCTCTATGTGAATGCGAGCACTAGAACCTCTCCTAGCTTAACTGCAGCCAGCTAAGCCCAGCAAAGGAGTCTCATCCCAGGGCAGCCTCTCAGCTGTGGTTTTACACCCACTCGGCTGCATCCCTGCCCTCCTAGGTGTGAGTTTTGCACAATTTTCAGAGGCCCGAGACCACACATTCTGGCACACACAGGATTTCACCCCTGCATCTGATTGCCCAGGGGAGGGAAATACCACGTAGATACCAGCAAAGAAGAATGACCGCTTTGGGCATGTGGGTGCAGCAAAATCCCCAGCTTTCTCTCTGCCACAGGGCCCACGCTGCTCATAGATGCTCTTTCATGCATTAACTGGTGCTGGTGAGTTCTATTTATTCATGGCTGCAGAAAAAAAAAAACGTGATTTTTTTGATTTTGTGTTGAGATCTTTGTAATATAGTATATTATTTATTGTGAATAAAGGAAATTGTAAAAAAGTCATGGGCACAAATCTGCTTGGATATCAAATTTTAGGAGCAAAAATTAATTAACCTGGATGCAAAGCCATCCCAAAGAGCCAGGGCAAGAGCAAGTGCTGGGACCCCAAATCCCATGGCAGCTGGTACCACGAGCAGATGGTTTGGGAGTTGATAGTCATTAATCCCGAGAAGGATAAACTGGCACTGGTGTTGGAGTGGGGCAAGAGCAGGATGTACCTCACGACAGGGTGCCAAGTCCAGGGCACTGTGAAGCCCATCTCCGAGGCTGGCACGAGCTGGGAGGAACCAGCAGCAATCCTTCACGTTCTTTGCCCGTTTGACTCAGGCACGGCTTTCTGCCATACCAGTTCTCCCAGACACTTCCACAGGCGCCCTCAAAAAACTGACCCACAACACTCCCCAGCCCCCTCGCTGGGTGCCAAACCCACACCTTCGCCCTGACCTTCTGCTCTAGCCCTGCTCTTCCAGTTCTGCCACAACCCTCTGCCAAAGCACCTCGCTCCCAACCTGGGCATGGGGATACTGGGCGCTGGCACCGTCCCAGCCGTCCCTCCCACCGGCTCCCTAAATGCAGCCCCGTGCAAAGTTCCGCCATCGCAGCCCCTCTTCTTGCTGCAAAGATGATGTTTCTGCTGAGCGTGGACCCCCAGGGAGGTGGGAGATGCTTGCCTGGGAGCTCCCCCATCCCAGATGCAGCTTGATCCCAATCAGACAGGTTATGCCACCTTTGCATGGCAATACCAGGGAGGATAGGCAGCATCACCTGTATTTTAGCATACCTAAGCAGATTTGCAATCCAGGCTGTGGCACTGCATGAGCCTGGGTAGCAGCAGACCCTTGTCTCTGATTTTCCTGTGCCCCCCCTACCCAGTTCTCAACAGAAGAGGTTAGTGACAAGCAGGAGGAGAAAAGGAGGTGGAAAAGCCCTTAGTTTGCATCACATAAATCAGCAGCAGAGCTAGGAAGCTAAAAATGAAATCCTGCGCCCTGTCTTAACACTCACAGCTCACCCCTCCTCAGGCATGGGCTGAGAGCTACAACCCTTCTGTGCCTCAGTTTCCCCTTTTGTAAGGGGGAAAGAATATTAAGCCCCTTTCTCATTGGGAAAGGGCAGCATGGTCACATGTGCCATGGGAGATGCTCTACAGACACACATTAAAGCACCTCCAGATCCCAGAGACACCCCTCTCAGAGCAACCCCCAGTGAAACATGGGGCTGGGGCAGGTCAGCGTCCCCAAAACCTGCATCCCAGTCTCCTTCCACTGCACCCCTCGACCCTGAAGATGCGCCCAAAGGGTGCATTCAGACCTCCCCAGAACAGGGGATCCTGGGCATCCCCCTTGCTTTGCTGCTCTAAACCCCGTCCACCCTCGCACCCGGGAAGGGATCCAGGAGTCCCAGCATACCCCACACCCCATCCCGGACTGGGAATCGGGGGCCACCACAGCATCCCACGGAGGGGCCCAGCCCACACCAGCACCTCCAGTATGATCAACAACCAGGAGAAGAAAGCCAGCCTGGGTGTGAGCCCTCCATGGGGATGAATCAGAGGATCCTGCAGCAGCAGCAGCAGCAGCAGCAACTTTGCGTCAGCACAAAAAAGCATCCAGGGCCTGGCTCGAAAAACCCAGGCGGGATGGCTCCACGCAGGGCTGGCGTCGGCGGGAAGGGGGGCCACAAGCAATTAACCCCCTTCCCCAACGGACAAGGCAGGGGCAGACCCTAAACCATGGTGTAAATGCAGGCTGGAGCCCGGTGAAGCCAGCAGCATCCCTACACAGAGCAGAGGTCTGGAGCCGAGCGTGAGCCCTGGCACACCTTCCCCACCCGGCTTCTCGTTAGTCCGTGTTGCATTTAATCCGGGCAGAGATGTTGCGTTTAATCTAGACCAAACCCCGGCATCCAGCAAGCGCCGTGACCTCACCTTCGCCGGGACAGAGCCCAGGTTGTGGCTGGGAAACCCTGAGGTCCTCCTGCCTGTTCTCACCTGCCCAGAAGTGAGAACAGCAGCACTTAAAAACAAATAGAGAAATTTTTTTTTAACATTCAAGCTTCTTCAGCCCCATTTTTAATGAGATTGTTACTGCTAACCACCAGCCTTTCAACACTCCCTTAGCAGAAATAGCCATTTCACAGAAAAAGTACTTTTATTTCAGCAGACGCAACAAGGGCTGATATAATCCCTTGGATTCAAACCAGATTTACCTGTAGTGCACACTAATGCAGTCACAGCTACACCACGCTCATTTTCCAGCTTCTTCCCTGAAACAGGAGCTTCCATTTCAGAAGCAGTGTCTCAGCACACCTCCATCCCATATACCCATGCTGCCGCCTACCCTTCTTTACGGCTGTACAGATCCAGCACCGGTTTGGTCATAAAAAATTAACTATATTGGTGCTTTGTATTGCTGGCTATTTTTTTCCTATTTTGGAGGTATGTCGCCAGGTGAAACTATTACACCAAAGCACCCCAGTGTACAATTCTTGTACCTATTTGCCATAATTAAGAATAGGGGGGAATGGATGCAGTTTTTTCCTAGACATGCCTACTAGCAATGTCTTTGCGCTAAGAGGATTTCACAGACTAGTTCTCATTCTTTAGTATCTTTTCCATTAGCAGGTAATTACTGCACAGCTTTAAAAATTTCCTTTTTTTTTTTCCTGGCAGAGAAGAAAACCCAACTATTTTCACATGTTGTAACGATCTAGAAACCTTATATCTTTTTACACATCCAAGGGCTTTCAGTCTATTTAAGGAAGGTGTCTAGCAGCTCTGTTGGTGTATCATTTAAAATCCCCAAAACACAAGTTGGCTGGGCCGTTGTAGAGACAGGGGAAGGAACGAGCTGCTTGAGAAGAAGCAAGACCCAGTGGCAATATCTCAATTAAACAAAGATTTTTTTCAATGGGTTGCAGGTGCCTCTTTCCTTCAGTCCCTTGCAAAGGGTCAGGCCCAGCTCTCTCCATCACTCTGCCCCTGAGCAAGAAGGGATAATGCTCCACAGTTTGGGAGCACATCCCTTCTACCCTGCTACCAGCTCAGACTATTTTGCAACCTTAAGTGCTTTGCTTAAAGCCGCGGTTTCTGACTTCACACGAAAAGCACGAGGCTGTTTCACCTGGAGAACAAAGTAGAGCGGTGCCCAGTCCTGCTTGTTGAAAACCAACAAAAAGAAACCCAGGCAAACACCAGGGAAGGTGGAAAAGCTTTGCAGAGGGGTATTGCAACCCACCCAGTGCTGCTGAAAAGTCCAAGCAACGCAGGGAAGCAAACCCCACTCCAGGAGGATTTCCACCGCTTTGCTAGAGCTTCCCCAAGCAGCCAGGGACCAACTCAGGAGCAACGTGAGCCACAAAGAAGCCAAAGTAGAGATGTCCTCCCTCTGCACGTAGCTCCACACCGCCCGGGAGATGTGCAAGGCCTGCAAATAAAGAAGTTTCCAGTGCATCGCCCAGGGCTGATGGGCAGAAACGCTGCCGAGAGAGGAGAAACCTCTGTGCAGAGACATGGCAGAGGCTGGCATGGGTGTTGACGTTAGTCATGGTATAGACTGTGTCAGCACCCACCTCCTCTTGAGCGCAAGCACCGAGTCTTCCCCCTCCTACTCAGCCTCTGCCCAGCCTATAGTTGTTGCGGTACCAATTTGTTACGAGCCAGGAAACAGCTCACGCAGCCGTTAAAGGCCAACAGCCACCCTTCCTGTTGTCAAAAGGCATCAGCCTCCGCCTGAAGATCAGCCGCCATAATTTGTATTTTGCTCGCTGGCTCGTGTCACGCATGATTTGGGGTTGAATGCAGCAGCACGTCGGGTCAGGCTTTGGCACCCACCAGCAACAGGCACCGCTGGGACAAGCTGCCGTGCTCACGCGAGCCTGAAGCCACCAGTGCCCCGCTTGGTCCTTGCTTCAGCGTCGCTGCAGTGCACCCAGACCCTGCTGCGTGCATGGGCAGACGTGGGGAGACACAGCACCATAGCGCATGGAAATACAGGGTAAAATGAGTCTTGCCCCCAAATAAACCGTGGGATTAAAGAGAAGGGGGGATGTCCAGAGACCAGGGAGAGCAAGCGTCGATCTGCGTGGTGTCTCTGTTCCCACCTCAACACACTCCTACAGCCTCCAAAATGACTCTTTAAAGCCCAGCAGAGTTGGGAGTTATTAGCAGGTGCCCCAAGGTGGGAGACCAGAAGGGGACAGGGGTTGGCCTGCCCTGACACCAAGCATGGGTGCTCTGGAGCAGCACCCATGGGAGAGCAATGGGTGCCCAGGGCATCTCTTGCTGCCCTCTGCTGGGATGCTCCATGGAGAACAGACAGGGGACCAGGAAAACCCTCATCATGTCCACCTGAGGGGAAAAAAAAACCCCACTTTGCTTCCACCTACCCTTCTCCAAAGAGAGCCACAGCACCCCATGTGAAAAAAAGGTTCCCACTCTCCCCGGCACATGGGGACTGCAGGCTCAGCACCGGCTGGATCGGGGCTGGGTTTCTGCTGCCAAGTTTCCTCTTGCTCAAACTTTCGGCCTCCGCTTTCCAGGATACGGCCTGCCGCTGCCCGTTTGTTCTTAATCACCCTCCTGCAAACAAGCAAAGTCCAACGGCGGCTCATATAATGGATCCTTGTGCTGCTGGGCGGTGACATCAATAAAAAAAAAAAGAGTAATAAGTAAAGAAGGGAAAATAAAAAAGCAACCCCACAGCCCTGAGGTCTGCCTGACAAAGGTGCTTTGTTGGGAAAGGTCAGCTCCGGAGCCGGGAGGGTTTCCCAGGCACAGCCGCCAAGAGCAAGGAGAATGCAAGGACTTAGCAAGCAAGGAGGGGATCAAGCACAGCTTTGTTAAACCACAGCTAGCAGAGGTCTCTGAACTGTCCGAGCTCCCACCCAGGGGAGATGCACGCTCAGGATTTGGGCTGGTTTACTCCAAAACATGAGGACCCCAAGCTCGTTGCCTTCAACCAGCATCAGGATGCACAGGAGCAAGGGAGGGCAAGTCCTCAAGGACCCTTCCCATGCGGCAAAACTGCAGGGCTGGGCACAGGATCTAGGAACAGGTTCAGCTCAGAAACAACACCTAAAAAATAACCGCTAACCAACAAAATAAAACAAATCCTCTGGCATGTGTCCTCCAGGATACAGGACCTTCTCTGCTGGTTTGACATTAATCCTGTTTGGCAAGACAGCAAGAGGTCTTTTGCCCACAAGCAAGGTGCAGCTGCAGGTTGATATAATGCCCTCTTGTGCAGGCTGGAAAAAAAAGGATGAAAACAAACTTAAAATGTCCTGCACGATTTGCCTTTTTAAAAAAGGCACAAATAAGGAAAAACCAATTCCCCTTCCCCAACAATTCTTGCAACATTTAACAGTTGGGATTTTTCCCTCATTCCCGGGAGCTGTATTCGTTTGGTGACAGAGCAGCCGTTTTCCTGCCAAAGCAGCATCAGCTAGAGAAAACAAGCCCTTTCTCCACTCTTTTAAAAAATTCCTTATTTTCTAAGCTACTTAGAAAAACAGCCAATTGCTTTCTCGCCGAGAGCCGTTGCCCCCCACTTAGAGATCAGAGTCCATAGGAATTATAATAGCAGTTATCAGCACCAATCACCATCATAAGGGAAAGGGATATAAAACGCTATCAGCTGATTTTGTTCCAAGTAGATAAGAAAACATCTATGGATGTTTCACAAAGAAATCCTGTAAGAACAGTTAATCAGTGGATAAAACCTTCATTTAAGTGGAGTGTGTAAATATGCACCTACTAGCACTAGTGACATCAGCAGGCTTTTTATCTATACGTCTTTGTCCTGGATTTCTGCCACATTGTGTTGGGATTTTGCTTTGGGTTTTGCGCTAAAAACTGCAGCTGAATGTCATTAACCGGCAGAGCTCAGCTCTCCCTCTCTGCAGGCAGCATCCCTACAAGAATGAGAGCCTGTGCTTGAGTTTACTCATCCCTTCTGCATCATTCAACCCCCAAATAGTCTTTTTTTTTTTTCATGGAAACAGCAATGCATCTGAAGAACACACCTTTGCTCCAGCAGCCACCCCAACTTTTCAGCGGTTCAAATAAGATAACGCTTTGTGGCATTAATAAGACTCTTCCCCACCACAGAGCGCATCCACCCCCAGCAAGGCATGCTCCGAGACGATCTGTAAATGAGACATCCCGCAGCACCAGGATCGTCAGGAGCAAACATCCCCCAGCAGATTAGCTGCTGGGTTTTCAGCTTGTGCCATTGCTATTTAGCACCGGCCCTACAGCCTCAAAGCTAGATCAGAGCGGTCAGATCGGGTACCCAAAACTGGTAGGAGTGTTTCTACCTGGGCACGGGAGCTGCAGGTCTGAAGGCAACCCCTGCCCCAGTCTGGTGGGGCTCAAAATCCTCCTGGCTTGAGCATTGCAAGAATAAATTCCGCACTAACATCTTGCAAAAAGGAGAGCTCAGGCAATTCAAGTTAGCCAAAAAACAGTCAGTGCAAGCAGGCGGACGAATGTTCAGTTTCCAGGTGAAGGATCTGAGGCCAAAGGGTCTGAATTCTGCAGCTGCAGCAGGGTGCAGCTCCCCGAGTTTATCATTTGACATCCCCTGGGGTAGATTGAAAACCATAGCCAAACATCCCCGGCTGAGCAAACACGGCTTCTCTATATAAACAAGCAAGTGAATCTTGAGGCATAATTGGTCATCTAATTGCACCAACACACCCAGGATTAATTGTTGCATTTGAATGTGAAGAAGTTTTGATTTATGGTATGATCAGGTTTCATCAGCCAGTTAACAATGATTGCTGCTAAACTAAAAGCCATTGTAAACAGCCAAAGAAGGTCTCTAATAGGGGATTTTTTTGCAACGTTAAAGAGTCAAGGGTTATTTAATCACACACAAGCCTGCTAAGGGCCCATAGAAATCAAGAGGGTGAAATTAAAACCTCTGCCACATTTGCTCCAGACTCTGCTGAGGACTTTTTAGCCTGTGCACAATGGTAACTTGTCTCCTTAGGGTCTGTAAGATTTTTAGACCATTATGGGCAGAAAGAAGAGGAAGGTAAAAAAAGAAACTTGACAAAGTTTTCCACATTTCAAAGCCAAGGAGGCATTTAGCAGAAATAAACCATTAACCACCATCTCCCTTTGTCTCAAATAGAGAAGGGCAATTAAAAAAAACCACCCTAACCCTAAATCAGGATTTTGGCAGGCTTCAGGCACGTAACCACCAAGGTGTTGAGCCAAACCTTCCCACAGCCACCCAAACCCATGAGTATCACCCCAGGAGCTCCCCATATACTCGCAGCTTTGCTTGCCCAGAGCTGCCCCAGTTCAGCTCCTGCAGGGCCCCAGTACAAACCAGCAATTCCTTGGTGCAGGGCCAGGGTGCCCCGAGGGACGGATCCTGCTCAGTGCACCTACACCTTGCTCAAAACCACCTAATAGCACCTGGCACAGCTCACAGCAACCACTTTCCTCCAAAAGTGAAAGGGAAGTACCCACTTTTCACTGCAGAGCATCATGCTGAGAGCCCACAGGGACTGAAGACCGAGGAGGGACGGCAGGATTGCAGGATTGAGACCACGGAGGATTGGAGCACCAGGCTTTGCAGGCAGCAAGGGCTCACTCAGCCCTGTGTCCCATGTCCTGCTCCACCTGCTGAGGCTGATGGCTGGGGTTTTAGCCAAAGGATGCAAAATGCACTAGTTAACCCAGGTGAAAGGACTGAGCCTCTAATCTGACCTTCACGTGATTCCCGATGACCAGCGGCTCCCACTATGAGGAGGAGCAGGGACACTCTTGCAACGGTGACACCGCAGCTGGACACCCACCAGGTGTCCAGATCCCAAATGTGAGAGCCCCATACTTGACCCCAATGCATTTTGCCTGTAATTCCCCATTAGCTCACCCATCTCCCAGCCTGGCACGGGTGCAAGCTGGTTTCTCATCCAGCCACCGGCTGATGAAGCCACTTCCACTTCTCCAGGCTCATGTTCAAGTTTCCCACATGGGAAGCATGCCTTTGGCACCCAACAACTTGCCTTCCCGTGCGTGTCTCGTGGACTTTTAGTGCTCATGAAGGGTACCTGGGGACAGGAGAGCGATGGGAGTTGGGGGCAAGAGGGAGCTCACCCCGTTTCCTTCTGCTTTGTTAACAGCAAAGGGAGAAAAATAATAGATTCATCAATAATGGAGATCCACCACCAAGTAGATACAGCCTGAGCTTGATTTTGGGAAGGGCTACCCGGCGTTGACCCCTAGTCCTAAGGGCTTATGGCTCCAAATGAGCTCGTCACAGCCTGCCGTGTAGCTCAGCGCTATCTCTACATCCCACCACACTCTTCTTCCCTGGCATCAAGGATCAGCCATGAGCACAAGCCAGGAGGCTGCAGGCCCTCAACTCTGCAGCATCAAAGGCAGATACTGTTTCCTGCCTAAAAAGGCATGCACAAAGGGGAAAAGAGGCAGGAAAATAATCCATGTCCCTTCAGAGCTGCCAAAATACCTCCCTGGGAACGCAGAATATCTTTCTTTAACGGCCCTCCCTTTGCTTTTAAACACCTGTAAAGCAACACACAGGAAAAAAAGCCCCAACAATGCTGAAACTGAAACCGTGCACTCAGCATCACCCTGAAGGAGGTGTTTCAGGTTAAACCACTGACCTGAGAAGGTCTGTCTTTGCCCAGTTCTCTCTCGGCAGTAGCCACTGCCACCGAGAGGCAGCACGCTCTGACGCGGGGATATAAAATGGCCTTCCATTGCGGCGGGGAGGGAGGAGGCCACAAACACCTTCAGCAATGGGGAAAACAAGAGTGGAGAGCATGGATTCCTGGGGCACCAAGCTCAGAACTGTGGTTGGGGTGGACACACAGGGGAAGGTTTTTCCATCCCCTGCTCTCTTGCTGAAATGCACCTCTGAAGGAAACGAAGATCTCTTTGCAGAGGTTCCAAGAAAGTGAAGTCAAAGCCTTTACTCCTCCTTGCTTGCAGTAAACCTCTCCAAAATTAACCATCACTTGGTTTGACTGCACCTGCAGCTACAGGACAGTAGTATTGGAGCGGTTTGATGTATTGATGGTGATTTTGTGGTTGCCTCAGGCTGTTGCGTGGAGGCATCCAGGTATGCCAGCCTGACCCCCATCGCACCAGGCAGGGAAACCGAGCCCCAAAGCAGGAGCTGGCTGGTGGCAGAATGAGCCTCGGCAGGGTTGCGTTATAATTTAAGAGCAGGCTTAAGCATAAACTCGTCTTGTTTCCAGCCTGATTTCGGACAGCCCAGCAAGGCCACATCCCACCGTCCCCATCGGAGCAGCCCAGCTCCTCCTGCCTCTCCCCATGCTTGCAGAGACCAAGGTTGGGTGGGATATGGATGAATTTATCCAAGGGTCAGTGGACACGGAGGACAGTCCAGGAGTTTTCCCTTATCAGCTGCTTTGGTCCAGGCTCCCTCAGCGCAGGATGCTCACGTGGCCTCAAAGGCACTTCTCCAAGGATGCACACGGAGTGAGGATTTGAATCAAAACCCACTCAACTGGGCTGTGGCATCGCCGTGCTGCCACCGACAGCGTCCCCCAGCCTGGGGTCTTCCATCCCCAGAGAGAAGGACATCACATCACTTCAGTCCTTGGAGGGACAGACCCGGTGTTCGGAGAGGAACCGAGCGAGGAGGAGGAGGCTGTGAGGCAGAGGAAGGGCAGGCGGAGGAAGCCTGCCACCTGCTGTCCATAAAATCCTCTCCAAGTAATAAAATAGGACAAAAACCAGATCTGCATTTTAAAACACGGGTTCATGCCCCCATGGTGAGGTCCTCCAGTGCGGGAGAACCACCAGCAACATAACCCAGGTGGAAGGAGGAAGACCACAGAGGACACTTGGAAAGGGGACACCATCACGTCCCAGAGGGCCAGTGAAAATCACCTGTGGACAGTGGAGAAAGTGTCTTGTAGGACATTTCTCCAGCCCACCCCGACACTGGGAGCCGCGATTAAGAAAACCAAGAAGCAACACGACATGCACTGCGCTGGCTGAGCTGAATTTCTCCTCTCCTGAGCCCCCACCGCTGCAGATAGCTCGTGTGCCTTCCTGGGCCAGGGGGACATCGCAAACAGTGTCACCACAAGCTAATTTGGTGTCATTAATAAATATCCTATCCATGTGATGGGTAGGAGATCTGGACCTCTCCTCTGAAGGTTGAGCTAATTAATCTCCTACCTTCCTCCTCTGATGTCAGGCTTTCTCATAAGGCCACTATTGGCCCTAATTAAAAGGCTCTTCAAGATGAGTGTCCCCTGAACACCAGCCATATTTTGACAGTGACAATAATTACAGAAATCTCTTCAGTAGAATAATAATAGTTACCCAACCACGAGAAGAAAGGTCCCAGGAGGAGAAGACAGTAAGTGGCGGAGAAATCGGGATGTGGAACCCTCATCTCTTCTTGTGAAGAGCTTCAGCTTTCTAAGACTTGCTTTTCTCTGCCCATTGACCATGCACCTGTGAAAAGGGCACATTTAGTCCCCCGAGCACTGAACCATAGCAATTCCTTAGCCAAGAGCTCCCCAAATATCTCAAAACTGCCCCAGAAATGCAGCCTGCCATCAATCCTCCGAATAAGCAGCCCTCAAAAGCTCATCTGCCAGCATCTTCAGGGAGCTGAGGGCTTTTCTCCGCATCCACCTGGAGCTGGCAGCACCCTCTCCTCCATGGCCAGATCCGGTTCTTTAGGGCTACCCTCAGTTTTGGTCTTCTCAAGCCTTTTTTCTTTGCTGGACTCAAGGATTTTAAAAAATGAGCCCAGTTCCCAGGAGATGGCCCTGCAAAACTATTGTCTTTGGTCGGATGAGTTCCAGATGCTCCCCCAGCTCCTGGGCTGAGATGTCCCGTGGGGAAAAACACTGACCCAGAACTGCAGCCACCCACAGTGTGTCCTGTCATCCCCAAATCAAAGAAATTCAGGGGAACGGTCCCAATTTCAGATCTGGCCTTGGGGGAAAAAAACAGGCTTGGATCAAAAGTGGTGTCTGCCCAGCTGGTGAGCTATAACCCGAATTTTGCACCGCAGGAAGCAGCAGCAAGTGCTTGGGTACCCAAATGCTTCTTCTACATTTTTGCTCTTGCTTTTTTCCTTAATGTTTTTTAACTCAAACTGAAGGTGTTTGAAAGGGCAGCCCTGTGGGCAGAGAAATAATTTCTCCATGCAAGATGTGCTGTGGCAATAAGGGGCCATCTCACCTGAAAGGATGAAACCAACAGGTCACTCCTTTGGTCCAAGAAGTGGAAAAAAATAGAAAAGATAAGAGAAACAGCAACAATAACAACAACAAAAAAAACCCTCGCTGAAGGCGTAAGCTGAAAAATATGGCAACAACTAGATTTTTTTGCAACAGCCCCACTTAAAAAATCCTGTAATGATTCATAATGACCCATCCAACTAAAACCAGGAGTACCGATGACCTACCCATCAGCTTTTAGCATCCTGCTAACAAGCTTAAAAGCACTGGTAAGGAGAAGAGTTTAGCCACAACCAGCTTGAAGGAGGAAAATAGGATCTTGCTTTTAGGGGAACGGTTGTCTTTGCGGAAGGTAAGTGCCTTTTCCTCCCTTCTTTACTACCAACCTCTGAAGAAATTAAATCTGAGTAATGAAAGTGCTTGGTGATAGGCAACTAAAAGTCTGATTTTCAGCAAATAAAGGGTGGGGGTTGGCTAAGGCATCCAGCATCCAGCAAAGATAAGAAATTTAAAACTCTAATTATTCAACTCTTCTGAAAGCTGCTTTTCTGAGCACCTAATGGTCGGGAAAGTTCTCCAGCACTCTGGTGATAAGCTCAAGATAGAAAAATTGCTCCGAGATAGAAAAGGGGACATTCATGATAAAGTTTATTGCAAAAAATTGTATCTTTAGATTATACAAACCCGTTCTTGCGGCTATGTGCCTGTGCCTAGGCAACGGTAGACATGCCGATAAGTAATTGTGAGGATGCGATTTTCACATGCACCCCTCAAAAAGCTGCCAAAACCCCTGGGAAGGAGGTTGTCTCGTGCTGGATCTGTCCCGTGCCACGCTGCCAGGGCTCCCACAGGGGCTGGGGGGGCGATCAATGGTGATTGCAGCCCTGGACGTTTCTATCTTGACTTTTACCTTCACCAGAAAGACAAATGCAGATCATCCGGTGGCTCTACCTCTCCGGGCTGGTGTTTGCCGTGCTGATCCCGGCAGGGTGGCAGATGGGCCCCAAGGACTTGGATGACACATCCAGGTATGGGACGCTGGTGGAGATGGCCCGGGGAGATGGCCAGCGTGGGCAGGGGCTGTCGGAGCAGCTCAGCCCTCTCCCTTACCGTTGCTGCCGGCTCTCCCGGCTCCGGGGCTATTGCAACGTGCTTGTTTCTTTTGTATTTATCTGGACAAGCTCCCTCCTGGCTCTCTAGCTGCCCACGCAGGGACATTGCCGTGGTCCCGTCCCCCCCCCCCCCCCCCCCCCCAGGGATTTCTCATCTGTGTCAGAGTAGAGATGGGCTGCACAGGGACACGGTGGGGCAAATCCAGGACAGGGTGATGCTTTGAGCACAGTGCTGAGCCCCGATCCTTGACAGCAGCCGCGTGGGATGAAAACCCTTCGGGGACCTTTTGCCGTGACCCTCACCGTCAGCTCTCCATCCTGGAGCGGGAGGAGGTTGATCTGAACCTCGGGGCGACACCATGCTCCTTCCCACGAGCGGCAAGTGGGGACCAGGGCAGAGGCACGAACCCACCGCGGCCGAGCAAGACGTAGGGCAAATAACATGGGTTAGGATATTGCATGTATTTGATGCCAGGATCAACCCTGGCCAGGCTTGGCAGACTCCCCTGAAACTGAAAATTATTTTTTTGTATTATTATAGCTTTTCTGGAGAATGCTCTGCACAGTAAAGTACTTCACAGGACACAGCCCCTGCTCTGGGCACCTCCTGCAGGGAGGACGCAGAATGCCACCATCTGCATTAAACCACATTTTCTTCCCCTGTCCATCTCTCCCGAGCAGATGGCAGTCACACGAATCCCGAAGCGCCCGAAGCTTCACGTCCAACGTCAAGCGACACTCAGAAGGCACCTTCACCAGCGACTTCACCCGCTACCTGGACAAGATGAAGGCCAAGGACTTTGTGCACTGGCTCATCAACACCAAGCGGTACAGGTAAAAAGGGGAGCGGGGAACGGGACCATGCTGGGAAATAACCTCCCACCACGCCACAAGCCCCCGATCCCAATCGAGAATGCAGTTTTAGTTTCGTCCCGGCTGTTTTCTTATTTTCGGCAGCTCCATGAAGAGGTACCTGAAGGAGGAGCCCCGCAGCATCCCCTTCCCGGCTGCGTTCCCACCGCTGGCGTAAGTCATCCCAAACAGCAAACGTGGCCAATTAAAACTGAATAAATGAGTAATTTCAAAATGTAGCCACGAATCAGTGGGTTTGGCACAAAGGCAGAGCGTGGCTTCCTATGCCTGATGCCACATTTTTGCTGGCTCACATGGATTCTCCGATGTTTATTTGTAATAAAATAAAACAAGGAAAATTAAGCTATCTTGTGGGGGGAGTTACTAATTTACGACGGGAAGAGACTGTTCCGTTCTCATCATGCTTTGTTCTGACGTTTTACGCTTCATGTCAGCGTTAATGTGGTGGGATCGTTTGCATTTATAGGGGATTTCATCATGTTTCAGGCTCGTCGAAGCAAAGAGGCTGCTCCTTTGCAAACGAGAAAATCACTGCCGCTGTTTCAAAGCTCCTAAACTGATTTTAGGGGCAATTTCTATTCCGTGAAGCTGTTTGGTGTTTGTTTGCTTTTTATTTTTAAGGTACAATTAAATGGCAAATCGAGGCATTGGCTTTCCAGCAGCATCAGCCAGGGGATGTTGGACCCCTCCAGGGCCAGCAGTAGTCGGATGCTCCACGGGAAGGATTTATCCACCACATGCAGCTGCGTTAACCCATTCAGTGTTTCCCAGTTGCCTCATCCCATGGATCAACCTTCCCTCCAAACCTGGATTTCTCCGGCTTCGTTTTCTCTGTAACCGCTCCCACAGCGCTGCAGATCCTGCGGCTTTCCCTAAATCGTAATAAAACCTTTGCTAAATGCGGCAGCTGGTTCCTGATGTCTCCAACCCTTCCGAGACCCCCGTCAGGATCCCACACGCTGCTGGTCCTGGGGGATTTCAAGGCACTGGCCTCTAGCCCAGCTTGGCTCAGATGTGCCGTTTTTCTCTCAATTCCTCCAATTTTAGGTAAAAGGGCAATGAGGATGCACCTGCCTGACCCCACAGACCTGTGCCAGAGGGGATTTTGAAGGAAATTTTTAAAAATAAATAAATACTATATGAAGGATAACTAGAACCTCTCTGGATTTAATTTAATGTTAATGTTAACAAATTGTATTGCAAATGGACTCCCTGCACACCCCAGGGTCTGGCAGAAGGGACACATGGGACACTGCTGTCCTCTCCCTCCTGCAACACAGAGCTCATTGCAAGTACTTGCACAGAGAAATAAATAAAATAAAAATAAATGAGTCAAATTTAAAAAATAAATTAAAAAAAAAAAAATAAAAAATAAAATAATTTTAAATAAAATAATTCTTAAAACAACAAAAAAAAACCTCAAACCCCACACTAATTTAAAATCTTTCCCCAAGCAGCTAGTTCCTGACCCAAACCCCAGGGAGATGGATTTCCCCCAAATCAGCACTGCCCACTCCCCCCTTAACAAGCTCCAACGACACCTCTGACTCCTCTCCACCCTTCAAAAGACACTGGAGTGGCACAGCGAGACAAACGAGACTTTTATTGTATTATTTTCCCATTACTTTCAATGGGCAACAAGAGAAAAAGCAAAGACAGACACGGCTCTGGCAGGTGGAACCTGTCAGTCAGCAGCAACACTTCACCGACGGGACCCACGAGGCGGCGACATGGATTTCTGTTACTTGAGTTTCACAAAATGAACCCAAAATAAATCCAATTTAAAAATAAAATACCCCACACACACCAAAATCACACAGATTCAAAGTGATAAAGAACACAGATTCGCTTGGTAGATTTTTTTTTTCCCCCTCAGTTTTATTTACAATACAGAGCATTTCCAAACTAGATCATCTCTTACAATAAATAAATATATTTCAGCATCTCCAAAACAAAAATAATTTCTGTATTTCTACATGTAGCACACTGGGGGAAAATAATATAATTAAAAAAAAAAAAAAAGTATCAGCACCTTATTTATTACCTTTTTACATCTTTTTTTCCCCCCCTTAGGGATGTCCATACACTTCATTTTAGGAAACTTTTGAAGGGGCCCACGGGCGATTTGGGGAGCTGTTTTAAGGCACCGAAGATGAGGAAAACACCCATCCCATATCGACGGGAAGGGGGCTTGCTGCCATCTGAAGCATCACAGGTCACTTCAAAGATTTATTTTTATTTTTTAGTCCTAAAGCAACTCCAGGAACACCTTTGAGAGGGTTCCCCCCCAACATAATTTTCCTCTGCACAGGGAAATATTAAATCCTTCCAAAATAAGGAGCCGTCCACAGGTTTATGGTGTATAAAGGGGGCAGGCAGCCGTAGCACTGGGTCTCACATCCAGCCCGGGGGGGGTTACGACTACATTTTAGATGGCCCAGAGTCACATTATTAAGCAAGACCTCAGCTTTCATTTCATTAAAAAAAAATAATAATTAAAGAAAAAACACTAACCCTGTAAATAGCAAAAACAAAGCTTCAAACGGAGAAGACAGCCGCGCTGGGGCACACCGTGGAAGCCTGGTTTGCTTTTTAAATTAGCAATCGCCAAGGCAGCCGCCAATATTTTGCAGCCCCCTGAGGCCAGGGGAGATGCAGACTCCCGCAGAGCTGGACCCAGCCCGCTCTTCATTAAAACTGGCACCGTTTTCCTTCCGGAGGGGGTTTCTTTCTTTCTTTCTAAGCTGGAGAGATGCCAGGCACGTGCTGAAAACAATCCCAGCCCCTGGCCCCTGTCGGGAAGGAAAGGAGTCCAGCCCGGTTCTCTCCTGTTACATAGAGGAAAATAAAAAGGGAAAACCAAAATTGTCCTACGTTAGAAGTCCAATAATCCCATTTTCCAGGCAGGGCAGCAATAGGATTGGTACCACAACCACCCAGCTCTGTGCCCAGTTGCCATTCACTGGCTTAGTGCTAATACCTCCACAGGAATTAAAGTTTATTTTCCAAAGGGTGGAGAGATCAGGGCTCTCCTCCACCAGGACCTTTTCTCTCTGGGGAGGGAGAGACGGCACGTCGGAGCAGCAAGCGCAGTCCCGCGCTCGCAGCCAGCGTGGAAGGGATGTGCACGGGCATCGCAGAGGAATAGCAGCAAGAAAAGCCAGGCTTTGCACCTTTCCCTTCCTCCAAGCCTGGGTTTTGGGGGGTTTTTTTGTTTTGTTTTTTTGCTTCTCCTCCTTTTCGAAGGGCTAAACCAGTCTCCTCCCACTTCAAAAGTCACTGTGCCCCATCGGCAACCCAGTTTGCAAAACCCCAGCCCCAAAAAGCCGTCTGATTTTGGCCCCGCTTGGTGATGTGCCGCTTTCATCCATAGACAGTGAGTTGATATTTTCTTTTCTGCACTCGTTTTTGCAGGCAGCAACAACTTGCCGTTGTCATTTGGGGTTGGGTTCGAGGCACGAAAAGGCTCCCGCAGGGGCCGGGACCAGCCCACGGCAAGGCGGAGGGCTGCGAGGGGACCTTTTCTACTGGATTGTCCTCTCCTCTCAGGCTCCACGGTCATCCGACTCGACCGCGTGTGCCTGGGGTGACACCGCAACCCGACGACCCCCCAAAAATGTGAAGAGAGCGCGAGAACCATCTCTGCTTAACAGCTTCTCCCTGCAAAGCGGTAGGGGAGGGGAGCAGGAAAAGGCATCTTCCCACTTTCCTCCTGGCTCATCCCACCCCATGAGAGAAGAGACTTTGCAAGGACAGGGGTGAAGAAAAAAAAACTACAGAGTCCCAGGGAGATCAAAGGAAGGAAAGCAGAGGGTCAACAGAGCGGGCAGCCCAGGGGCAAAGAGCCCCAGGTCTCACCTGGCCGCTCCCACGACCATACGGTGTATTAACGGTATTCAATTTTAAGTGCTCCTTACATTTAGTTTACAGCCAGGGGACAAGAAAGTGGCATTTCTGCATTTTGCAGCTGCCAGGCTGATGGAAAAAAAAAGTAAATTAAAAAAAAAATTGCTGTAAAACTGGAGCGCAGGGAGCAAATGCTTTTCCTTCGCCTTAGCCCAACTGCTCGGACACTCTCTATGTTGCCCTGTCACAGAGGGCATCCCTCTCCTACCAGTAAGGGACATTAGAGCGAATTAAAGCCAGGACCCCAAACCAGACCAAAAACCCGGTCATGATGAAGAAGAAAGTGGAGAATGCATCAAATATAGCAGAAAGTGGTTTTGTACATTCAGAGTTTATATTTGGAAAAAAGAGAAGGGAGAGGAGGAATTAGATATTAAAAAATAGCACTGAATGATAAAGCGGTAGCAGTCCCTCTACCACTACAAAACCGCGACAACACACACACATACACACGGAGGCTTAACAACACCGAACTCCCATTGACACTGATGTGCACCTCAGTTTGCTGGTCTAGAGATACCAAATGCCTGAAGCGCACCAAGGATAACTGAAAACATCTGCATGGCTTTAATGGGAATCCTCCAATTGAAAAAAAAGCGGTTTCTCCCCGTGTCTGCGTTGGCACATCCCTGAGTCACGTTCTCACTCCTCTCCTTCAAAGTCAAGATTCCTAAACATGAAAACTGAGGGACAAAAGAGAAAAAGAGGGAGAGCACCATCAGTGGAAGACCTGCCGGCTGCTGCTGGTTCAGCCCCGTTCGTGGGACCACCCCAGCAGAGAGGAGCTGTTTTGCTGCCACGCTCCTCGGTGCCTGCTCCCAGAGAAGCACGGTCACGTTCACATGCAATCCTTTACCTTTTTCCTCCCCGGATTCAGAGTGTTTCTGTGTTCATAGTGAGAGCCTTCCATACGGTTGTTTTCGACATTTCATCCGAGATATTAATCTCAGAAGGATCAGTCCTGCAATAAAGATTTTACATAGCAATCTGTGGTTATGGGAACTGATGCCACCAAGGGCATTAGTATCAGCAAGAGGAACAGGGGGGCCTGCAGAATCAAAGCTCAGCATGAGCACGGGAGGTTTCGTTGGATGAGTAGTTTTGGGAGGCAAGCCCGAGAGCTGCAGAGCAACAGCTCCATACAAAGGCTCTTGCTGGTGTTTAGCCCTGGACTGGGCTCCTAAGCCACTGCTGGCACAGATCACACCAGCAACTCCTCATTTTCAAGTATGAGGATCTCCAGCTACCATAAAGTCACTGGTGATGCAAGTTTTGGGGGTCAAACATGAGTTGTGCAGCCACTCTGCTTGGGGTCAGACCCCTGTGATCACCTCCTGCAGCCCTGCCCCTAAATTTGATTTTCCCACCAAGATGACTGCTGGTTTCTATGGGATGCTCAACAAAGATGCAAATGGAGAAAACTGTGCCAAACACCTTTAAACTAATCTTGCCAGGGGTCCTGGCACTTGGTGGGGCTTTACCTGTCACTGCTTTGCTTTGGGATATCCAAGTTGCTGGTCTTCCCAAGTTTCAGCTGAACTGAATTTGCAGCAGCAGCTTCCATCATCTTCTGGGACTCCTGACGTAAAAAGGGACAAGTCAAGTTCTTTGTCTTTGATCAAAGTGGAGATAAACTAAGCACCCAGCAAAAACATTGCCTGCTGCCCTCTCCTGACCCATGGCAGCTTTAGCTATTAGTGCAGTATGGTAAAGACCTTTCACTCCAAATATTTTGGGGGAGTTAAAAACACTATTACGAGCAAACCTTTCCATAATAATAACCATCTTTATTATAAGAGACTCATTTTAGAAATTATACCTCTCTTCACGTGTTAAGCTCGCTGCTAATTTAGGAAAAAAAAACGGGTTACAACATGGGATCCAGGCTATTAGGATCTATTGTTATTGAGTCCTGATCTTCTCCCAACATTTCAAGACCAGCTGTGATAGAAACAGGCAATCTCACAGCCGAAGGGAGATGTCCAGCACCAAGCACCCAGCAAGCATTACCTCTTCTTCTTTGGCTTCATTTTTTGCATCGTCCAACTTCTTCTTCTTGCTTTCTGGCATAAGGTCATCCAGAAAGCTAAGCTCTCGCTTTGAGAAGCAGAAATCCATTACTTTCCGGACAAAAACAAGAGCCAAAACCTTTACAAATAAGAAGGAAGATGCCATGAGGTCAGAGATGATGTTACATCTCACTCAAACAGCCTGCTGCCGGGCGGCACTGGCTCTTACCATCATGGGAAAGATGATGGCGGCACGGGACACCTTGATGGCCCAGAGCAGGACGAGGCAGATCAGCTGGATCGCCGTGAAGAAATGCACCTTTCGCAAGGGGACGTGCCGCAGGTAGATGAAATCCGGCTGGTGTTTCGCCGGCATCCAAAACAGCTTCAAGCGATCGAAGAACTGCAAAATAAAACTGAAAAGTTGCCACCTTGGGACCACAGAAAGTTTCTGGCCTCGTGGAGAAGTGGAGGAAGTTTTCAGGATGTAGCTTGCCATGAGAAATCCTGGATGCCATTATGTTCCTCCTGGGAGCAGCATCCATTTTCCCTTCACTCCATCTATAAACCAGCTTGCCCATGAAAGCTGCCCACCAAATTGCAGTTATTCCACATTATTCTGTTATTAGCCTTTCTTGGCCCACTGAATCCCCCAGCAAGGATTTCCACCAGTGCTGGAAATTGCCTTCCCTTTGCACTGAATTCCCCCATTTTCACATCACCAAACACTGACCTGCCCTAAACCATGAAACAGAGCGCGCTGAACTTGCCTGGGCCTCACAGCCCTATATACTTCCTGTGCCTCCACCAATCTTTTTCTTACACAAAATATTTTTATTGCTTGCTTTCGGAGAGGCTTTTTCCCATGCCACTGCTTTTTTCCTGCTTCTACGGAGATGAAATACCAGGGAGCTGACATGCTGCATGCTGTAAGAGAGTCCGTACCTGAATTCCTCTGAGCGACGATACACCCATGTATAGAAAGACCCCATAAAGCACAGGCATTGGTATAAACTGGAAAAAAAAAAAAAAAGAAAAAAAAAACAAACACAATCTTTTTTTTTAATTGCCTTTTCAGTATTACCACTCTCTTCTACAGGCACTGCCTAAAATTGCCTACAGCTTTCCAGCTTCCACAGTGTTAGAGATGTGTTGGTTTTAACCATTAGAGATTTTGTGCGTGCAAGCGAGCTAAGGGTCTGCTTTAGGCTGAACTTTTGAGTTACATTTCCTCAGAATAATCCTTTTTTCCACCAAGTTTGGAGGAAAATAGGTGATTTCACCCATGCTACCATATGCCACGTTCTGTGACAGTAGAAAAACATTTCTACTTATGCTTGTGGCAACATGCAAAAGTGACATGCCTCCTTTTAGCCTAGAGATGAGATTACTTTGGGAAAGGAACACGCGAGGAAGCCCATGGGGATGATGTCAGTATGTTTAGCTACTGGGAACGGCTGTTCTGAGCATTTGGGGGAGCAAACTGCAACTGATAAAGTGCTGCCTTTTTGAAAGAGAGCAGATGTACTGGTCTGAATACGCTTAATTGTAGCCCATAAACATGGGTGGGCCTGAAAGACACCTCGAAATTAAAGCAGTTGTCTTGCTTGCTTGCCTCAAGCACACCAAACTGGGGTCCGAAGTGCTAGAAAGTGTAACCAAGGCTGGTTCCCACCATGGGTTAAGCCCCAAGGTTTGGGATCACCTCCTCCTCCGCTCCATAACTGCTCAGGTCTGGAGAGAGGGGGCTATTTTTGTATAACCTCCAAAAAGCTCATGGTTGTTGGGTGTTTTGCATTTTCCTCTTACCTTTAACACAGAAGTGAAGAAGACAGAGCAGCCCATGAGCACAAAGATCATCAAGCCAGTGACTCTCTGCTCTCGTATCCCCAGAAACTTGGGTTGTTCTCCTGGAGCTGAGCAGTCAGACTCTACTTTGAGACTATTCACGTGGGTGATGGACAGGACGGTCGCAGCCACAAACCAGGGCAGCCCCATCACGGAGCACACCCCGAGCATCACAGCCACCATGAAGAGGTCCAGGTGGTACCCACATCCTTTCTGCAGGGAGCAAAACAAGAAACACAGCACCCCACAGCACAAGAGCAAGAACAACCTCGCAAGTCAGACTCAAACCCTACCTGAGTGCAAGTCAACTTCTTGAAAATTTAAAACAAGAATTGGAAACGAACACGGATGTATCCAGTCTTTGTGCAAGCACCTTGCATGAAAATCTGGCAGGAGTTCAGACAAAGTGGATTTGGAGAGTTTGTATGATATCTACTTCTCAAAAAAAAAAAAATTACTATTTTTTTCATTCATAAAGAAAGTTCCACCACTTGCAAGTAAGATGTGACTCTGAGTTAGCCCTGGCAGCTCATCAAAACGATTCATTCCCCCAGCTGCTGCTGACATTTTAAAACAAAAACGCGCTTCTATATTGCTCTAAGATTAATTTGCTGCTCCAAAAGATTGCTCATCCAAATTCCGCTGTCGTTTGCTCCCTGCGTCATCGTTAACCCAGGAGAGCATCCTGCCATGACAGCCTGACGTTGTCCCAAACCAATGCCTTCACAAAGCAGTTGGAATAGGAGCTTCTCCCCATACCTGCAGCCCAGAATGGGCTGGGGATGGGGTCATCTCTTGCAGCCTCTTACCTTCAGCCTGTGCTCCTTCCTGTTCACAATAACAGCAGTGATCTGCTGGTCCATGAATATCAAGATGGTGCAGAGCAGAGCTGGGATGAGAGCAGCCAACACCGTCCACCAAGGGTTGGGTCCTATGGGGTTGATGAACCACCCGCGGTCGTCTCTGGTAGGCTGCAACAAAGCCCACACATCAGCATCATCTCCCAGCCCAGGCACTTCACTGGTTTTGATTTTCGCCTTCATCCCTGTGTCAGAGCACCTCCCAGCCCTGGCTTCATGTCACCCTCTCCCATGGGGTTCAGCAGTGCCAGCGTCCTCTTTGCAAGCACCTCTAGATACTTCTCCTGTAGGTATCTAGTTTTGGGGGCTGCCTTCTCATTTCTGGAAGGAAATGATGGACTTGGAGGAGGAAGAGGAGATGGTCACACCACCAAGCATCTCCTCCAGACTCAGCCCTGTCCTGCCCCGACATCAGCTTGTGGCATTCCCAAGGGCTGAAACCTGCCCCATGCCAAAACACCCCATTACCTTGAACATATGGGGGACATGGAGCTTCGGTGATGGGATTCCAACCATGAAGTCAATGAGCACCATGATGACAATGGTGAGGAAAACAGCAAAGTCACTCACTGTGGACCGTACCTGGGGCAAAAAAACAGAGCTGAAAGGGGCATCGCAAACAGGGCCATAACGTGAGATGGAAAAGTTGGGGACATCAACAACATTAAGGCTGGTTAACAAGATCCCACCACTCTGAGGACATGCAGCCTAATCCCTTGGTTAGATACTGTTGCTGTGTTTGTCCCTGTGAGATCTGGTGTCAGATAATGAAAAAAAGTCTAATTAGGTGGAAGAGGTTGTTTTAATTCAAACCTTAAAAAAAAAAATATTAAAAACATAAGGAAACATGTCTGCCACTACCGCCACACTCACAGCTAAAATGGGAATAAGGCACTGAGGCATCATTTGTTCCTCAAAAGGAAGAAAAAGTGTCTTTTTTTATGGCAGCTCCTCATTTGAATCAACTTTCCCCTTGAGCACATAATGCACAGAAGGTGGAAAAAGAAAAAATAAGCCAAACAACTTTGGAAGACCTGATTTCCCACTGCCTGAGCAAAAAAAAGAAATCGCTCTGGGGCAGGTCACAAGGCAGGTGGGAAGTGCTACAATTGTTTTGCAGTCATGGAAATGAGTGAGGGACGTGCACGCTGATGAAGAGCTTGGCCTTCAAGGTCAACGTTTCCCAGCTTGACCAAGTGGTGGCAAATACTGCTTAGTGCTCCAGGAAAGCCATTTTGGGAAATGAGTGTGGAGACTGCTGCTGGCCACCATCTTCTACCTACTCTGGTTGGGAAGTAACGGCTGGTTTTAAACTTCTTCAATAAGCTCGACAGGACAAAGGTGGAGAAGAAGAGGATGCAGCACCAGAAGAGGACATTAGGCGCGTAGGGGCCATTGCGTCCACAGGCAGGTCCTTGAAACTCTCCATGCAAATACCGACATTCCTGGAGAAACAGAGCATCAGGACACAAGGCAATGCACGTGCAGCAAGGAAACCTTGGATAACGAGGGGGTTTTGAGGATCTTGGTCCAAGATCCGTGACCTTATGATTACTCCTGCCAATGGAGATTTATACTTAATGAGCAGCAGCAGCTGAACAAGTGACACATCAAACTACACAGAGGAGAGCAGGGAGATGAGATGTGATGGGACACCATACCACAGACCCACAGCACATCCTCCACTTGAATGGCAGGTAACCATGGCTGAAGAAGACACCAGAGGGGAAGGAAACTCTGGAAACTCTTGGGGATGGAGAAAGAAGGAACGGGGAAGGAGGGCTAAGACAACCATGGTAGGCAAGGAGAAGAGACAAATCATCCCTTCCCAGTGGAGGGCTCACAGAACCTGGCCAAGAGGGGATGAAAATGTCCATAAGACATCTCCCAGGCTATGCCTAGGCTCTGCTTCCAGCAACAACAGCCCAAGAGGCTGCTCAGACATGCAAATTTATGCATGTACCTACAGACAGCACTGAATAAGAAAGCAAGGCCTGGAGTTATTAGGAACCAATTAAGGAAGCCAATTACTACCTTCAAGCATGAACTTAAGTCCTCCAAATTCCTGCAACAGGGTTGAGGAGGACAGTTATTACCCACCATGTCGTGGACAAGGTGGGCTGGACAAGGTGGACTCTCCTTCCCAGGACCAAGCGGGTTAAAACCACACATTTGATTTAAGCAAGGACATTTCAGAGCAGGACTAGCACAGTTTGAAGCCCATCATCACTTGAAGGACTCTGACTTTTGCACAGTGCGAATGCCCCTGGACCCCACGGCCGTGGCACGAGGAAGCAGTGGCTCAGGGCACTTACGGTCACCGTGAGGTTTTGCCAGGTGACACCAGACACATTGATCTTGTTGCTCGCCCAGAAACGCAGGGTTTCATTGCTGGGATGGGTCGGTGCCTCACACTTACAGCTGGGAGGAGAAAAGCCAAGACAGGGGTAAGGGAAAGGCAACGGAGGTGCAGCCCTGAGCTCCTGCCAAGGGGCAGCAGCATTCTAGGAGGAAAAAAAACCCACTAGTAGATGGTGAGGAAGTCGAGCTTGCTGTGCATGTGCACAGGGTAGGTCTCTCGCAGGTGACTTAGCTTCTCGAGAGCCTCGTAGATGAAGATGATGCAGATGAGGGAGGCGAAGGCTTCTTCGGTGAAGCGGGTGATGTAGCACACCAAACAGCTGGCGTCAGTGGCCACCAGCACTATGCAGAAGAAGGCTGTCCACAGCCCGATGCACACCCGCAGAGAGAGATAGGAGAGCGTGTACTCCCTGGGAAACCAAAATAAAACAAAGGGTTGAAAGGCCAGCAAGAGGCTCTGAGCCATGCCTTCCCACAGGGAAAATTGGGAGCAATTGAGGAGCGTGTCAAGGCTGCGGATGGTAAATGTAGTTGCCATGTACTAGTACAGACAGCCGCGGGGCTTGGTGCAGGGCGTGGGCCTGCAAGGAGGAGAGGCCAATTATTTAATTATCATTATTTAACAATTATCTTGTTTTAATACCTTGGAGGCTAACTGAGGTTAGGTTCCTGTTGTGGAAGGTGGTATTCTCCCACATCACCCTGATGCCCTAACACCAAAACCAGCTGGTTTTGCACCCAGTCACCTGCTGCCAGCAAGTTGGGGCTTAATAATAAATTTAATTGCAATAAGGGTGGTTCATCTCACATCAGTCATCACAACAAAAGGACTGTCATGGAAAATATCCATTCCACACGAAAAGCCCCTACTTTTTCAATAAAAATCATCAAAACTCAAAATATTTCAGTGGAAAAATATTTGGATAGTCTATTTTCTTTGGATAGAAAAATATAAAAAAAAAAATCATCTTTTCTCCACCACTGCCTTCTTCTGAAAGCTCTCACAGCACCCAGCTGCAGCAGCCAGCCTTACTTGCAGAATTTGTAGAGAATCTTCTCAAACACGAGGACGGGTCCGGTGCTGCCGAGTATGGTGAGAGGTTGGCCAGCAAAGAGGGAATACACGACACCGGTCATGGATGCGCCCAGCAGCGACTCCATGGCACTCTATCCGGGGAAGAGAGGCAGCAGAGAGTAAAGAAATCATTAGGGGAAAACAAAAACCAAAGCAAATTCACTGCAGCAAGGACTCCTGCGTGAGTTTTGTCCTCCCCCATGCCACCCAACAGACAGAGGTGCTCACTATGTGGCCACTGGTCGCCTCCCCCAGGAGTCCCCCAAAGGTGATGACAGGGGACATGCAGGCACAGTAGAGGAAAAGGAAGGATGCCAGACACTGCAGGCTCAGACCATCCCGAAAGTCACTCCAGAACCACGGGGCTTTCCGCTTCACATCCAGGATCAAACCTCCAAAGAGCCTGGAGGATGGAAAAAAAAATATATACTTTTTTCCTGGAAGACCACACTGAGTTTTCGTTGCTGCAGAAGGGCAATCACAGGCACAGAAGAACTTCCATTGCTAAAAAGAAGCACTCTCCTTAGTCCCATTTGATACCCAGTAGAAACTGAGGCACACAAAAAAAATCCTCCAACAAAAAGGAAAGGGACCCAACCTGAGAGCCTATCCCCTTTTATTGCAACAGTCCCTTGCTTTGGGAAGCAGCAGAGCTCTACCTGGAGGTATTTACACATCCGCTTCCACCCCAAATCAAGAAAACCTGAGTGCAATGGTGATGCTGTGGCTAAGCCCAGCTGCCCAGATCTCCCACCTGCCCAGCCCAGGGGACCAACCTGGTAATGTGGAGCCCCTTCACTGAACCAACTAACCCCCAAAACCTGCTAGAAGGGAAGGTGCATGCTCAGATTTTAGAGGCTAACAGAAAAAAACCCCAAACTATTACAGCTCCCACCTTCCCGTCCGCTCCAGTTCAGGACCACTGTGTTTCTCCGGCTTGCTGTGAGAAGCATTGTCATCGAGAGCTCCTGGCATCTTCCTTTTTTCCTGTTAAAATGGATGTAAGATAAAGATATGTATTTGTAACCACTTGTTACTGAGTGTTTTGCTTCTGGTCGGGGTATGTGACTATGTCAAACTGGGACCTTGTGAATTTGGGTCCCTGAACACCATCCCCAGCCGTGCTGCTGTCCTGCCCGTCCCCCTCGTGCCTCCCTTTGCCACAGCACCCACCTGCGAAGGGACGTTTTTGGGGGGCTCAATTCGGATCGATGGATCCCACTCTCCTGGCGGCAAGACCGTGACCTGATCCAGAAACTCGTCGATGCCGGCCACGAGGTCAGTCTGGTTCTTGGCTTTATAGGCAACATCATGGAAAACCTGCCGACAAGAGACAACCTGGTGAGAGGACAACCCAGCTCAGACATCCTCACCAGTGCAATAAGCTCTTGGCTACATACAAGATAATTTTCCCCAAATTTCCTGCTGGAAATGGCAGGAAATATTCCCCCAAAAGGAAAAAATCTGTCCGTTGTGGTACTTGTAATCATGTCCTCCACGAGGCCCCTGTCCCCCTTGGCACACCACAGCCTTTTGCTTAAAGAGCAAGAGAAGTTTTACTGGCCCTGGCAATGCCACCACTGGGGACAGCATGCTGGGGACCCCGGGGAGAAGGACAAGGTGCAGGATGCACCCCAGGTGGGATTTCAGCCTCCAGGATGTGGGGTGATGCAAATCCACGTTTATTTTGGGGTGAGAATGAGGGGTGGGGTATTTGGAGAGCTGCGGGCAGCTGGGACAGCAAATCCTCTTCCTCACTACTACGGAGACAGGGAGAGGTGGAGAAAGCCAAAAATGACCTGGAGAGATCTCTTATCTCATCATACCTCATCCGTCATGATAGTAGCCATGGACCTGCCAATCTCATGGTACTGATGGGCTTTTCCTTCTGGCCCAAGCAAAACAAACAGGAACCTGGGCAAGAAAAACAAAATGAGAGAGAACGCATCCTTGCTAAAAGGGCACCCAAGGAAATCCCCAAGAGCTCCCAGCCCAGAGCATGGCTCGAGATGGGACACACAGGCTCAGTGACTTCGCGAAAAATTTGAAATTCATCAAAACCGATCACAAATTTAATTTTTGGGCCAACATTTTCATTAAAATTGGCCAATGGCTTTAAAAACTACAGCAGGGAAGGGAGAAATGAAGGCAAGGAGATGTGAGTGGGAGAAATGTCCTTGCTCCCACTGACCTTGTTCCCTTGGGACACCAAACCAATGCATGCAATTAGATGTCATTGGCGGGGGCGGGGGGGGTGTAAATAAAAACTTTGCGCTTCCCATTCAGACCTCGTTGGGATGGGAACTTCCGTCATGCCCGACAGGAGGACAGCCGGTGTCAGACGGACAAATGCCACGATGGGCTGGCGAAGGAAATCCAGCTCTCCTACGAGCACATTGGATGCTTCGGCCCCGGTGGGAATCTTCTTCATGAAATGCAGCTCCGCCTGGGCACAAGCAGCGATTTTCAGGCAATTACCCCAAAAGCAAAGCCAACAACACTCTGCAGCACACTCTGCAACCAAGTTTGCAAGAGCAAATCTGGCCCTAAAGGGGTAAGAAAGCTACGAGTGTCTCACCTTGCTTAAATCCATTGCGCCGGTCTCGTGGTTCACCCCATTTTTAGCTTCTGCAGTGGTGGGAGAAGGATGAGGGGTGAGTGTTTGGGCTGGTGGGAAAAAGAAAGACACTCAAAAAGACGGACAAGGAGCAATTGGGACGCTTCTCCTTTGCCAGGACAAGTCTAATGAGGCCAAAGCCCTGCAGAAACCTTCACCTGGTGCCAAAGCCCTTCAGGAATCCTCACCTGGTGCCAAAGCCTGGCAGGAACCCTCACCTGGCTTGTCGAGGAGGTGCAGGTCCGACTGCCTCTTGCTCACATCAGCAAATGAGCGGACAATGGGGAGAAGGTTGTTTCTTTTCTTCTCGTTCTGATGGTGATGCTTCTTCAAAAGGACTTCTCGAACTTTTGCCCGCATGCGCTCATCAAACTCTGTGGACTGTTCTTGCTGGCCCAGGATCATATCTGGGGATGGCAAAGGGAAATGAAGCTGTCAAAGCAGAACCCCCCCCCGCAAGTCCCGACCCCTGAAGCCCCCGGGGAAGGCTGTGCCACAGAGGATAACCTAACGCAGGCTCAGCCTTCCTTAGCAAGTCATTTTAATACAGTTCAGCCTTTGCAGAGAAAGCAAGAATTTTCTTTTGCTACAAACCATCATTAAAGTGCTTATTCACCACTCCGCTAAGATAATTATTTCCCATTCTAAAGAATGCAATTTTCTTGCCTGATCTGGCCTTTCTGTCTGACTCTACACATTTAACCAAATTATAAGCAATCTATAGCACAGACTTTCCCAGAGTTTCCTTGGCCAATTGACTGCAATTTGCTGAGCCCAGGGAGAAATGTACTAAGAACAGCTCTGACTTCTCCAGCCCTTGAAAGGGGTGAATGGAGACCTGCCAGTCAAAGATAATTTCTCCAAAGCTGCTTTTTCAATTAACTTCAATTATCTTCCCCACAGAAATACACTGCTTGGTCATGTGCCAGATAAACTCTGCCTTTAAAACTCTTAAATCCTGCATGTTAAGGTAAAAGAAAAAAAAAGAATGTGAGGAAATGGCTTGTAATAAATAGTTTATTTAAGGACATTCAGCTCTTATGCAGACTCCATATTTCTAAGAGCAGCCTGCTAAGCCCTGACACACACGCCTTTTTGGCTGGAGAATATTCTCTAATTGCTTCTCTAACCCCACAAATTGCTTTCAAAAGGATCCCCTATTGGAAGAAAAAACTGGTGCGATTGTTGCACACCCAGTCTACATCCAAAAACAACTTTATGACTTAAAAACACAGTGGGACTTCTGGAATAGGACCCACCATTGGGGCAGGGTTTGATTCGGGAGTGAAGGGCACCGTGGCGAGCCGAGCTCGGCTGTTCCTGGAGGGATGTGCCACCCACGGTACCTGCAATCTCTTCGATGCTGTTGGCACAAATGTCCAGCAGCACTGTCCCGTTGATGATGCAGCTCCTCAGCTCAAAGAGGCTGTGCAGGGACAGCGTGGCCACGTAGGGCTTGCTCCAGCGCTCGCCGCCATCTTCCACGTCCTCCTCAAACTTCAGCCACCTGCGGACATCGGGCACCATCAGCCCCATTGCAAGAAAACAGCCCCAGCTCTGCAACCCCTTTGACAGATCTACGGTGTGGCAAAAGGAGAAGGCTCCTCGTGTCCGCACCTGCAGCCGCAAAAGCTTCGTGTCCCAGGGAGCAGAAAGCAGAGCCCGCAGGTGCTGCCGGCGTGGGGACTCCTCTCCCACCGCAGGCAGCAGCAGGGATTTACCTTGCCGTTTCCTTCCACTCAGCATCTTCACCTTCTTTCACGCAGATCTCATCTAGCTCGGTGAACAAGTCATGGGGAACATGCTGCTCGTCCTCCTCGGTCCCGAGGATGAACTGCACCCGTTGGGATGGGGTGTCTGGGGGCAGAAGACAAAGCCCCATCCCATTACCGCACCTGAATACGGCCCATCACGCTCACGTGCAAAGTGGCCATCGGATCGACACCAGTTCAGCCATAAATACTGGGCTGGCCCCTCTCCCCTGGTTCTGTCTGGGCTTGCACAGAGCCACAGAGAAGGAGAAGCATCTATTCCACCTTTGCATAAGGATAGGCTGCTTTCCTTCCCCACATTGCCATTTTTAAAGCCAGGATCCCTCTAAGGAAGACGAGCCCAAATTTATTACACATTTAACTGTCTCAAAAAAAAAAAAAAATTAGAAAAGTTTGGAAAAAGGTGGTCTTGCTAAATAATGCCACTTTCCCTTGGAGGAACAGCAAGGCACACAAACTAGCCACACGGACCTGCTTGCAGAAGACCCCACACCCATGTAGCCCCAAGGAGTTTAGCAAATGCCATGACGGAACTTACAGTGGTAGCCCTGCTCCGTCGGAGCAGAGTCCTTCTCCCGTTCCCGTTTCCGATGCTTCTGGCTGTGGGGTCGGTGATGCCGGTGGCTCTGCCTCACCAGTGGCATCCGCACGCCCACGTACAGGGTCCGGTGGCCTGCAAAAAAGAAGCATTTGCAGCACTTTCGGCATTGTGGCAATGGTTGATGTGGCAGTACCTTGTTAAGCCACGGTTAAATCCCAGGAGAAACACCAACTTCTTTTAATTTTACTTTCACTGGACCTCCTTTTTTCCAAGCCTATTTTACTAGAACTTTGCAAAAGCAGAGCAACAACAAGTGATGGCTCCGGGTCATCTAAAAGTGCCCTGGAAGTATCGAACCTCTTCTCAAATTCCAGCTCTGACTGGACAAAACTCAGACTTGCTCATTACACAGCAACAGAAGGCAATTATTTTTAAAATTTTTGTATGGCACAGGCGACAAGAGAAGATCAAATCAGTCCCATGATAATGAACTCCAGAACAAAAAAAGAAAATCACAGCCCAGCGTCTGCAGCCATCAAATTATTCTCCTGACCTCTCCAAGCCAGGAGCAGCCTCTGCAAGAAAACAAGCCGTGAATTATCCAGCCCTGTGGATAACACTCATACCATGGCCTCCGCGGGGGCTTTTTCCGTCTGTTTAAAAGCCATAATATTAAAAAAATGTGAAAATAACTGTGCTGCTTTATTAAGAAGCATGCCATGTTTTGCTGCACATGACATGACACCGAGCAAAGGACGTTGTAGGGACTTTGTGCAATGGGAAAAGGCACTGGGCTGGTGGCCCCTCTACCAGGATCTCAGCAGAGACTCACCTTCCAACTCCTCCTTCTCATAGTGAATATTGACAACATTGCTCGTTCTTCCCCGGTCAATCACTGCCTCTTCGTCGTGTCTCTGTTTAGCAATGAGAAGAAGGGAAAAGTTGGGGCTGGGGGTGGAGAGCTCCCTTATGTCCTCCCAGCCATCATCCACCCCTGCGTCCAGGTGAGTCCACAAGCATCACGCCTCTGCATGCCTCCTCTTCCAGGCACGGCCCTAAAAACACGGATTTGTAGGGGGGATTTCTTCCCATACCGAAATAAAACAGCCCATAACATCACCTATATTGTATACAATGTGAGTCTGGAAGTATTTACTACAGCAGGAGAGGGCTGAGGGTTTCAGACCATAAAAAAAATACCTCCGGCTTTGTTCTTGTGGTTCCTCTCTTAAAAAAAAACACCAAAAAAACAAGGATTTCCAAAGTGGGAGGGAAAAAAAAAAACCCTGCATTTCTGATCACAGCAAGTTTCAGTCTCTAAACGTGATACCTGCAGGACTCACTAGATGGCACCTGGCCACAGGACATGGCCACCAACAACCTCCAAAGGCCCTCAAGAACCTGCAAGGGCGAAGCTTCGTCTTCAGCCCAATGAGGCTCAGGCTTCCCTTGGTGCAAGCACACTTTCCGTGGAAAACATGAATTTTCTCCTTGCGAAAGCCAAGAGCTCAGAGCTAATGCCCTCCTTGCCTGAAACGCCACTGCCGGCACTGTATGAAGAGCATTTGTGCCTTAAAAGCCAAAGGAGAACTACAGGAGCAAAGAGAAATAATTCTTTTTGCTTCTCTTTTTCCCTTGCCACCAGGGCCGGGGAAGGGGATTGCCAGGATTACTGCGTTCAAAGAAACAAAAACCTGACCACGTCTCACACTCGAGTCGCAACTGCGGCTTTGAAAGGGCCTCCTGGAAACACTTGGTATCTTTTTTCCCCTCTTCATGCTGCACTTTTAATTGCTATGAATCTCTTAAATATGGAAGAAAATATGTTACTGCCACTCGGTTTCTCCTTCCTTGCCTGCATGGACAATAACTAATCCAAGAAAACCACAATCTGTTCACCCATGCAAAGAAAAACTCTGCAGTGCCCAAACACCCTTTAGTTTTCATCTGTTTTCAAATTATTCCTGTATTAAAGGCACAAAGGGGAAGGTTTGGGACTATTGAATTTCTGAGTTTTGTCTTTGCAAGCCCGTTGCTGTCATCACAGTGACTAAAAACTATTCAAACAAAAAAAAATGCGCCGAGATTCACACCCAGTTGCTCAATTTCTGACACTGAAGTTTGAAGAAGAGCAAAATACCAAGAAAACTGGGGGAACCGGCAGGGCTGTTGGACAAAATTCAAGAAGCAAGAGCTACACCGTGCACTGGGAAACAGCCCAAAACAACCAAAGCTGTAATTTTCAAGTAAAACTTCAAATGCCGCGCTGGCACACGCTACCCTTTGTACTAATAATGGTGCATTAACCATGAAGACTTAAGAGAATAACTAACTTCTTATGATTTAAGCTGCAAACACTAATGAGAAATCTGCTTTTTATCCCCCAAACTCCTGCTTTGACTGCATAGCATCACCTGCCGCCACATGGCAGCAACGCTCAGGAAAGCACACGCCTCCCAGTCACTGGTTAATTTGACGAGCGAGAGGAACAAACGTTCCTGTCTGGAAATGACTTTGCTGGTCCTTGAGTCCTAATTTCAGAGCCGACTTGTTGCTACCTCCCCGCCAGCTCCCGGGACTCGCCCACGTTAGCCGGCAGCCGGATTATCACGCGCCTGTGGCTTTCCTGTCCTCTCTCCGATGACAGCCTCCACCACCCTCCGTCCCTTCTGAGCATCCTGCTCCCCTCCGGATTTGCCAAAAAAAACCCCAAACCCCAACCTCGGAAAAGGCACTGGATGAAAGGGCTTAATAAAATCGCTTTAAATCGCAATTTGAATAAAATCGCAAGCTCAAGTGCGTTATGCTGGTGTTAGAGTGGGAATAAACGGAGCAATTTGGGAGTTGCAGCTTTCAAATGCCCCATGAGCAACACAGGGAAAGTCCCCTTCTCTCTCAGAAACCGTTTTGCCTCCGTGCTCCGACCAGCGCTGCTAAATCTGCCCTCAGCAGCCCTCCCTAATGCAAAGCATCTCCCCCTGCCCATCCTTCTGCGCTCCAGGAAATGGCAGTGGGATTTTGGGAAGAGTTTTCCCACTGTTTGGGGGATGCTCAGCCCCGGTCGTGCTACCTGGAACTCTTCCAGAAGTTGTCATTTTGTGACCCCCGTTCCGGTTCATCCTCATGTCGGTCACCAGTTTTGGGGGGATAATTGAACCTGCAGATCACTGGGGGGGCCAAATTCCCCTGGGACACGGGGGTAGCCAGCAGCACCCAGCCCAGGGACCACTATGGAATCGGAATCTCTGATGCAGATCCAGGCAGCTATTTAAAGCCATGCACCCCAAGACTCTTCCCGCTTGGAACACGTAGTGGATGGGGAGAAACCAGCTCTGTTTTGAGCAAAAATTATCCGGAATAGAGAAATGGGGCGTAAACGCCACATCCTGCTGGGCCAAAAGGCATAGGCGGCGTTTGGGTGGATTTAAAAGCACAAGCTGCCAAAATACAAGTGAGGTGCAAACTGTTGGGAAAATAAATGTTATGGGGCGGCACTGATTTTCATCAAAATCTCCTGCAAAAAATCAGGGCATTTCGGGAAGGTCTCGCTTTGGCACAGCCTCCATCCCTTTGGTGCTTCAAGAAATCCTCGTTAGCCAGACCAAGTCCTAGCATGGTACAGAAATCTCCAGATAAGCAACATTTTTTACTCTCCTCGCTTCCTCCAGCTATCTCCAGCTCTACTTTATTTTCCGAGCTGAGCTAATCTGTCATTTCCATCCTACAAATTCATTTGCTCTAATGAACTTCCTCCCTGGCGCCGCTCGGCACAAAGGTTAACTGCCTGGCTTGCCCTGAAAGGCGACACGGGGTGTAAAATAACACGGCAAAGGAAGGTGACACCGAGGTCTAATTAGTTAAAATCCCATCGTGATCCAAGCTTGGATCCCCACTGCTTTTGTATTATTTAGTATTAAAGCTTCAGGAGCAAAAATAGGAGGAAATGGGACAAGTGGGCACCTCCGGCTCCGCGGCAAGATGCTCCAAGCATCCCATCGCCCTTCCCCAGCCATCGCAGCATCCCCAAAATTGCAGCAAGCCTTGCACAGAGATGCCATCAAAGGAAACGGCCCCACTCAAAACTCGCTCGGTCCCAGTTAAGCCACTCAAATGGGCTTAGACTGATGATTTCATTGAGGAAATTGCTGGAGGAGTTAAGGATTTAATAGAGCTGCAGGGTTGTTGACCTGTGGGCTTGGGAGGGGATGGAGCAGGAAGGAGAGATGCCTCTGGAAAGCAAGTTCTCCCATCCCAGGATGGGTACCAGCACTCACAAATGCTTTGCTCTCCCTCTCTGTCCTTGTCCGCTGCTGCCAGGCACCTGGAAAACATCAAATCATCGAAACTGGGCTGGGAAAGGGGACGCCGAGCTTCACGTTGCTCACCATTGAGTTTTGGAGCAGCCGGAGCTGTTCCACTTCACTATTTTCTAAGCGCAAAGCTCTGGCTGGCTGCTTTGAAGCTGGTTTTGTCAGGGAGCTGAAAGTAATTATTGCTTGTAAAAATGAAATCAGAAATCGCTGGAGCAAAGGAGGAAAACACGTTTTGACACGGCTGCAGTGAACCACTTCATGTCACAAGCTTGGCGCATCCTCTCCCTGCGTCCATTCAAGAAAACTTCTCCAAATTATTATTTTGCTGCGATTTTTTCGTCCCAGCAGCAGAGAGAGGGATTTTTGAGTGTCCTGCCGCAGTTTACCTGCAACTCCTCTGCTTAAGAAAGAAAAATCTTTCCTTGGGGAAGCTTTGGTCTAATTGAGGATGAGGAAAAGCACAAAGCAAGAGGTTCGGGTCCAGCTTTGAGTCCTCCTGGTGCCAGGGGAGGCTGAAAGCATCGCGTGAGCAGGCAAACCTCATGTCCCGGCCCCCTCGTCCCATCACACACAAGCAGGACCAGCCACCAGCAGTGGGAGGGAGGATTAATGTAATTAATCTCACCCAGAGTGTAATTAATAACACTGATCCCAATGTTATTATGGGATGAGGGTAACAGGGGTCAAATTATGGGGCTGCTCTGGTGGCAGAGCAGGAGACCCCCTCCTTGCCCCTCTCCATCTCCATCCTGCCTGGACAAAGCCACCCGTCCCCATGGCTCCCTCCTTTGCAATCGGGGGGGGGTCAGCAGGGACCCCCCCCTGGTTCCTAGGCCAGGATTTGGGCTGTGATGGGGACTGGCCCCAGGTGCTCGCAACAGGAGGGGACAGGTCTCCAGACCCCCAAAGTGGGGTTGCGAGGTGGGGGGGGGGACACAGGTCGCAGCCGAGCATCACCGGGACGTGACTGTCATCCCTTGCTGGGGGGGGATGTAAATTCCTTTCACCCTTTCCCACGAGCTGCAATTTCAGGGCAGATTAATTAATTCCCCACCTCTCGTTTGCCACCGAGAGCAGCTCCTCCAGCCAGGTCCCATGGGTGCAGCGGGGGGGTCAGGCAGGCCCTCCCGGGGACAAGGAGATGCTGAAAGAGGGGGGACCACCCGCCTGCCTCCCGCCTGTACCCCAACATCGGGTGCATCTGGGGGACAATAGCTGAGCCCCCCCCCGGTGACTGGGTGGCGTGGGGGCTCTGCGGGGACAGTAGCCTTTGTCCCCCCTCCAAAGGGCCGCAGCATCACCGGGGGGGGGGGGTTACATTAGATATGGAAGAGGCGAGAAGGGGGGGCCCGGCGGGGAGCCCCCCACCAGGCCTGGCGCAGGAGCCTTCCTCCCCTCCTCACATCCCTCCTGCACCCACCCTGGGGGCACCCCTCGCCCCCCTTTTTTGCACCCCCAGCCCCTCCTCATGCAGATGCCTCGCTGATGCCTCACCCCCCCCCCCAGAGGCCTAGCACCCCCTTGCACACCCCCAACCCCCCATTTTACAGCCACCCCCCCCCCCACATACACCTTGCAGATGCCCTTCACCCTCCTTCACACCCCCCCCCCCCCTTGCAGAAGCCTTCCCTCCTCCACACACACCCCCCCCCCTCAGAAATACCGCAGTGAGCAGCCACGGAGCATCCTCCAGCGGTACCGGGCATCCCCCCCCCAATCCTCCATCTTCCCCCCCACACACCCCGGCTACCGCTGTGTCCCGTCCCCCCCCCCCGTAACCTGGTAGCTGAGGATCCCGTCAGGCTCGTTGCTCCCGGCGGGCATGGCTGGGCCGGGGGAGGGGGCCAGGCTCCCCCCCCCCGAGGTTAGGGGGGGGTAAAGGGGAGGGGGGGGGGGCCGCAGCCGGCTGCAGCCCCGGTGCCGCTTTACACCGGCTCCACCATCTCCCGGAGCCGGGGCCAAACCCCGCCCAGGGCCGGGAGGAGGAGGAGGAGGAGGAGGAGGAGGGAGGAGGAAGGGCGGGGGGGGGGGGGGGGGGGCAGCGCCCGGGGAGGGCATTGCGGCCCCGCTTCGGTAGGACCCCCCCCCAGCATCATCCTCCCGGCCCCTTCAGCATCAACACCCACCCACCCCCGTCCAGATCCCCTCCAGCATCTTACTGGTCCCCTCCAGAATCATCCATCCCCCCACCCCGGGGACCCTCCAGTATCGCCCCCTGATCCCCCAGCATCACCCTGATCCCCCCCCAACATCACCTCTCTGATCCCCCTCCAGCATCACCCCCCCAGCATCACCGCTGATCCCCCCCAGCATCACTCCCAGCTTCCCTCCAGGTCCCCAAATCCCCCTCCAGCATCACCCCTGATCCCCCCCCAGCATCACCCCCAGCTTCCCCTCCAGCATCCCCTCTGATCCCCCCCCCCAGCATCACCCCCAGCTTCCCCTCCAGCATCACCCTGTTCCCCCCCCCTCCAGCATCACTCCCAGCTTCCCTCCAACATCCCCTCCAGGTCCCCTAATCCCCCTCCAGCATCACCCTGTCCCCCCCCCAGCATCACCCCCAGCTTCCCCTCCAGCATCACCCTGTTCCCCCCCGCCCAGCATCACTCCCAGCTTCCCTCCAGGTCCCCAAATCCCCCTCCAGCATCACCTCTGATTCCCCCCCCCCAGCATCACCCCCAGCTCCCTCCAGCATCACCCCCCCCAGCAACACCCCAATCCCCCTCCAGCATCTCCCCCTGATCCCCCTCCAGTATCCCCCCTGATCCTCCTCCAGTATCCCCCCCAGTATCCTCCCACCCAACCTGCCCCCCCCCAAGCTGCAGCCAGCGCTGCCCACCCCACACCCCCACACTCCAGCTCTGGGCAAACCCGGCTCTTTGCTCAGAAATGGAGCCGGGGTCGGGGGGGGGGAATGGATGCTTCCCCCTCCAACAGGCATTTTACAAAAATCTTAGCAAACATTTGAAATGCTGCTGTGCCCCGACCAGGTTTGGCAGCTCCAATTTTGTGTCCTCTACGATCCCAAAAGCATTTAATATTTTCAAGAGAAACTGAGCTCAAACCCCCCCTTCAATCACTCACATAGGGGACCAGCAGCAACGCCCCGCTGCAGCAATCACCCCCCTAGCCCTCCCTGCTACCCCCAGTTGCCTATTTTCCCCCAAGAAAGGCCCTTGGCAAAAATCTTAAACGAAACGTAGAATCCCCTCCCTAAACCACCGGCCAAATAGATTGCTGTCAGCTCAAACTCTTCTAAAAACAACACTTGAAAATTATTGAATTGCTTGAAAATGTACATCCTTTGCTCCATCTTCCAGTTTCAGCGTCCCTGAGCTCATGTCCAAACCCAATGGGATCAAGAAACATTTCTCTTCCATTAACGGGAGATGAAAATAGATGGTCAGTTATTAATTAACAGAGCCATTAGTGATTTCCCATCCTTGCTGGTGGCACAGACGGGTTCCTGCTGCAGGTGGCGGGGAGATGATCCTCCTTTCCCTTATTTCTGATGACAATTCCCAGAACGATGAAGAGATTGGGGACAACCACAGTAGTCAGAAAGACTTTTTCCTTTGAGAAATATCATTCTTGCTGCAGAAAACTTAAATTTTTCATCACTCTCCCATTAGAGGGATTACATCTCCCCCTCCTGCCCCATGGGATCCCCGTTTCTTTTGGTTCCTCTGAAAATGTGGCCCCAAAAGAGTCTGATATTGGAGTTTGGGGGCGTTCGTACATAGTTCGGTGCACAGAGCTTGTGTGCGTGCGCATGTGCACACGCATGTGCATGGATATGTGCACATTGCCAGGACACCCACGCTCCCCCCAGCACCTGGGCAGCCCCTTCTCCCTCGCCATATCCCAGGCTCCTTAATTAGAAAACTCAACAACTGAACATTTTCCACCCAAATCTGGTTTTCAGCTGCATTTTTGCTGGCTTGGATTTCACTAGGAGTGTTATTGCCTGCTCCAGTTTTTTCAAGCCTTGGTTTGAAAACAAGAGCCGAGGGAGGAGGCACATATTCCTGTGTTTGCCCGACGCGTACACCCAGCAGCAAGAATTAAAGCAGGTTTAATCCAGTTCTTGATTTTCCAATTTCTCCTTACGGGAAACTGCCCTCACCCAGCTCCTGCCTTTTCCGAAATTACACCCACCGGTGAGCCGAACCTGGGCAAAAAAACAGTAACATGCCACCCACTCTCCACAGTTAAGACAAACACCCTATACTTAAGGTTATTTAGGAAGCAGAGGCACGTTCATGCCAGTGGAAAGTACTGGATTATAAAATAGAAGGTCCTGTGTCACTGTGGACCATCTGGCTGGGAAGGGGGTGACTAATTGCACCGCACAACATGACATCTAAAAATATAATGAAGCACGTTGAGAAAGGCCAAGCAGTGAAGTTAGTTTGCTGAACTTCAGCTGCTCGACCATCCTGCATCACCAGGGATGGAGCATCGGGCCAAAATTTCATCACAGGTGACCCCAAACACGCCCGGTGCGATTTTTCGCATTGTTTTGGGCAATACGGTGCCTCATACAGCGCAGCTGCCTCGGCACGGCCGCTCGTGGAAACCAGCACTGCGCCACAGTTGCTTTGACTCTTGAGAAAAGCCATCTGTGCTTGCGATTTTTAAATTAAATTTACCGGACATGCTCTCAAAGCAAGAAGAACCGGGCTGGTCTTCTCCCTTCCGGCAAATTCTGGATGGCTGTTACAATTTTATACCAAATAAATTTATGGTTTTTCTTGCTCTGGCTTGCTTTCTGATCTGGCGCTTCCAGTAACTCAGCATGCTGGGAAACAATGTTTTCTTCCAGGCCCTATAGAAGAGCACAAAACACTATAAAATCATCCCACCACCTAATTAATTTGAGGAGTCACAGGAGGAAACTTGGAGCAGGAGATGCTAGCCGGAAAGTTGCACTGTGACATCGAGAAAACCCACTTTGACCTTCAGTGAAATAAAGGTCCTGATTCTGCTGAGGGCAGAAAGCAGCTCCAATATCCACGCGAATGGAGAAATCAAGCTCAAAGCTGCGGCTCTAAAGAAAGAAGTTGCAGGATTTGTCTTGGAAAACAGTTCTCGGAGAAACAGCTTTGCCCTCCACAAAGTCCAGGTTAGCCAGGGACCACGGTGCTGTCAGCCCAGCGCCCTGCCCCATCCATGTCTTGTCTGAAAGGACAAGATCCTCGGGACACACAGATGTTTGTCATCAGCTCCACCGCGGTCACAGCAAATTTATAAATGCGGCTCCATTTCTGGGGAGAGACTCTACTCATGACTATTATCTGCATAGCTAAGGATGAGATGTTGGAGCTGGAGATGGCAATTAGTAGAGGAGAATCTGGCTATCGATTTCAATGCAAGTTGCTTCAAACATGGGATGCCAAATCCATTTCAGAAGCAACTTGCAAAACACAAAGGCCTGAGATGAGGCCAAAAAAAAAAAAAAAAAGCTAAATCTGTGCTTCGTGCCTCAGTTTCCCCACCTCTGAGGGTGAATTCCTTTGCAAAACACATGGATAGCCACTAAATGAGAGTGCTATATAACACTCAAACTAGAGGTGCTGTCAATGAACGAATATAATAATCCTGGTCACATGGATGACACCCTCACATGCAATTCCTTGCTCCTATGGTTCAGGGCAAGATCAAAAGTTTGCTTGAGGGCAAACCACAGCCCAGCGAGGTTCACTCAGGGTCTGGCAAAGAACCAGCCGCAGGACCAGAAGCTGCATCCTCTGCATCCCCCAGCCACAGCCGTCCACCACCTCCCAGAGCTTTTCGTTCAAAAGACGCTTTCCCCAAGAGGCTAAATAGAAAGATGGGACAATAACACGCATGTCGATCACATCCATGTGCTGGAGGAGCCCCTTTCTGCCCCACTGCTCTCTAAATACAGCAGGACACGAGCCGGGAGAGCCGACCCCATGCCGCCAGGTGCTGATAAGCCTCTTCCCACCTGGAGAAGGATCAATTAAACTCCTGTAAGTCACTGAGCTGGAGCTGATGAGGTTTTCAGGAGTGAGAAGAGCTCTCGCTTATGCCCTTCCCAGTAACACACTTGGAAGGTGCGATCCAGTCCATGCCATCGTGGCACTGAGCCTCTCTCAAAAGGCCAGTTCAGGTTTAGTGACCATGAAAACCTTGCCATTCTCCCACCCAGCCTTCCATGTTCTTGGAAAAAGCCAATGTGACTTTTCAAACATCCCTAAGTATTTATGGAAAATTCATTTCCACCCAGCTAAAGGTGAATTTTGAAAAATTTCCATTCCAACTTGAGTTACAGCTCCCCTGCCCAGCCCTACACGTGTCGAGACCCCAGGACAGAAGCGGCTTTGATATTCACAAAGCTCAACAAGCCAAAACACACCCAGAGCCCTCAACCAGCCCATCAAACAGTGCATCAGGGACCAAGTTTGGGAGCATCCTGGATTACACAGAAGAGGACTGCTGCCTTAGCTGACCCCGGTAAAAGCCGATGGCAGGATCTCATGAAGGTCCAGAGCCTGTCGCGTTGGTCGAGGTGCAAATATTCGAATTTCTGATCACGAAGACAAGTCCTACTTCATATGGGCTAAGACATGCTTTAAATACTCCGCTTGGCCCACTGCGTCCGAGGGGAAAATCTCCTGGCAAATGTCACAAGCCTGAGCACCCTCGGAGGTGAGGATGGCTCCTTGCCCAAGCGTACCGTCCTCCAGCATCCAGCCCGGCGTCCAGGACGTCTGCAAGGAGCAAAGGGGAAAAGTGGTCAATGGGAATGGCAGAAGCAGCCTTTTTTCAAGCCCCCAGCTGCGTCCAGCCTCCATCCTGGGGTCTGCCATGCCAAAGCACAGCCTCCAAAAGCAGACACCAAGTTTTTGTGCCTGCAGAAAGGCTGGGCTAAGGGCTGCTCCCCCATGCTGGAGTCTGGGGGAGCTTCAGTCCCCCCTTGCTCCATCCTCGCCAAAAATCCACCAGAGGATCCTGTCTCTGTATGGCACCTGAGCATCCCCCATTGCCCATCGCTTATATCTCAGCAGCTACAATTGCTATCCAAGCCAGAACATGCAAAAAGTGCTTTTGTAAAAAGCAAGGTGGAGCGCATTTGTAATTTCCTTTTTGTGCCATTATCATTTAAGTGCTGATAAGGCACATTAGGGCTTTACCAGACAGACACCGCTTCCATTTCTTTCTTTCTTCTCCTTCTTCTTAAAAAGAAACTAGCTTCTAAATATAGCCCAGGCTGAAAATCAATAGCTTTCCCCATGAATATGTAGCCATGGCAGATGTAAAATAATTTTTAAGGGCTTCATTTGGGAGAAGGAATGAAAGGAAATGGGCTTGGCATTATAGGCACCCTCACCAGTAAGTCCAGGGTTGGTGTCCCACCTGTAACACACATTATGAAGGCTTACCGGGAGGACTGAGGGGCCAGAGTTTAGGATGTCTTTAGAAATCATCCTTTTCGGGGCATATAAATCAGAGAGAAAAAAGGAAAATATTTAAGAGCTCATTTAATTTCCAGAGCCAAAGGAGGTTGATACAGTTTTTCCCCCTGAGACTGAATCGACTGTTTCAAGAGTTCTTCAATGCCTCAGAAAGGATCATGGGAGGGACTTCTCCCAAAGTGCATCAGGTGCTGCTTGGCAGCCAGATCCCAGGGGCTTCTATGTACCCAATTCCCCTGGGAACCAGAGAATTGGGTGCCTAGGGACTTTTTCAGGACATAACCCTAAACCTCCACTCTGCCTCGGCTTCCCATATGTTACAGCAGGGCTGAAGGAGAAGATGCTGAAGATTGACAGATGCCATTATGCTAGGAAGAGCATGCAAAAGTCATAGATAAAAATCCCCATCAGCTTGACACGTTACCTTCACAGGTCCTCGGATCTCTACCGGGACTTTAGCCTCAGCAAGCAGAGCACTTTCGCTGGGAGCATCTTCTCTCCGAAGGGCTTCTGGGGCTTCGTAGAGATCCAGAAGAGTCAGGAAGGAGTCCACGACAACTGGATTTGGTGCCACCAACTCCTGCGGGCTGCAGCAAGTCCTCACTTCTTCCTTGGGGCCTTTCAACGTAGGAAGCAACCTACAGGTTTTCAGCCACGTATCTACATCCACCTTCTCACTCCTCTCTGCCTTGCTGCTGCCAAAAGCTCCGGCAAGAGCCGCTCCTCCAGTTCCACCACTGAAGATGCTGCCATTCGCGGTGCTTGGTGGGTACTTGCCGTTGAAGCCAGGCAGCGTCCCGGCAGTGTGCGGCTGCGCCAGGGGATGAGCAGAGCCCTCTGGGTCGGAGGCAGCAGATGCCGGTGCCTCTGAGCATTTCTGGTGGCTGTCCGGTGGTCTTTCCCCTTCCTCTGTGACCATATCCTCCGTGCACTGGATTGGCAGTGACACGGGGATATCTTTGAAAGAAAGCAAGCCAGAGCGGTCATTCCTGGGACTCTAACGGCGTTTGTGTTTTGCCTTCCCATTGCCTAATTCTCCTTTTGCGCTTGCAAAACAACTGGGTGCTACCTCCTTGCTGGCAAAGCTCGCTTGTCCCCATCGCCTGTCCCCCAGGGAAGTGGTTGAGTCACCATCCCTGGAGGTATTCAAAAAGTGCATAGACAAGGCACTTCAGGACACGGTTTAGTGGGCATAGTTGATGGTTGGACTCGATCTTAAAGGTCTTTTCCAAACTAAACGATTCTATGTTTCTATAAATCATATAGCTGGATATAAATCATACAGCTGGCTGGACCAGCGAAAAAAGGGCATCCAAGGACAGCCAGAGAGAGCTGAGGGTTGGAGGAGCATTAGCTACCTTAGGAGATGTTGAGACATTGCTGCGTCCCCAAAAGCCGGGCTGATCCCAGTAATGGCTTTGGTTTAGGTCCTGTTTGGAGACATTTAGTTGCACACCAGCCAGAAGAAGGACACACAGACGGTGGAGCTGCAGGGAAATGAGGCGAGCACAGAGGTGGGGAGCACATGGTGGGGAGCACATGAGGCTGCTGGTTTCACAGCACATGGCGGCTGTTTGCCTGAGCCAATCCCTCCTGATCACAGAAAACACCCTTTAAGGTCGGGAAGAATATGCAAAACCCTGCAGGAGTGATGTGACTGCTTTCGGGGGGACAGATGAGCACTTGGACCACAGCCGGGGGGTCAGGAGGGAGATTTCTTGGAAAACCAGGCAGGTTGCTGAGGAGGGTGAGAACATTTCCCTGGGTGGCTTCCAGGCTGTGGAGGCTCCACCACCACCCCTGCTTCCCAAAACCACTCCAGGCAATGGGTACCATCTGCCCCACACTCCTTCCCCCTCTCCCCAGGGGTAAGACGTGTGAATAAGCAGCGGCACGCCTGCGGCAGTTTTAACATGACTCTAAGCAGACACACACACACGTTACTCCGCCTTTGATGGAGAAGGCGAAGCCAAAAAGCCACGACAGCCAGCACGGGTTGCAGAGCACGCTTCTGCCTTAAACCAGCTTCACGTTAGCCCCACTTTCAACAGCAAACTTCTTGCCAGCATCAGGACAAAGCTTCAAATTACACCTGTCAGCCTCACATCTGCAATTTCAGTGTACCCTCCCCAGCCCCGCTGCTTACCGAGGACAGGTCCCTTCCTGGCAGTCAGCTTCTGGAGGAGCTTGCCCTGCTTGGTGCACAGATCCTGCAGCCTGGCGACCTCCTCACAGAGCTGGAGGAATATTTCTTCCATCTCCATCGCGCCTGATCAGGAGAAAAGGAAGAGGAAATGACTGGCTGTGTGTTATTCAAAGGCAGCGAGGAGCTGCCGAGGTTACCCCGAGCTGATGGGATGGGGAGGACCAGGCTCGGTTGTGCTGCAGGATCCCTGGAGATCCCACGTGCTCATGTGTGCGGGACTGCAAAGAAAGAAGCACTCCCAGTTCTCTTACAATTTACACAGAAAAAAACTGAAAAGGGAAGTGATTCTTTCCGAGTCAGGGGATAACTGCACAGCCAAGCTGGGCTTTTCCACCTCTCAGCCCACAACTGCCACGAGCTCAGCTCCTAACAACCAAAAAGTCCCATTTATTGAAAAATCTACCTGGAAAAAGTTGCATTTCGCATTCACTTAGTACCAAGGGATCTAATTTTTTGTGCAGTGGCATGAGAGCAGACAAACTCCCGACAACAAACCCATACAGGGAACAGCATCCAAGTGTGAGGGCACAATTCCCCTTTCTTGAGAAGCTCAGCCCCAAGCTGCCCCTTCGGCTCTCAAAAATACCCTGCAAATTAAAATCTAGCTCATGCCCACACGGTATGCGTTAACCAAATATTGTTACTACAAAGAAAAACCTCCCTGCATTGTGTTCAACACATTTCTCCTTGCTTTAACAGCTGTATTGTGGATTAGACTTTCCAGTTTTACCATATTGCACCAATTATTACCAGTCTGAAAGATAATAAATAAAACGAAAGCTCAGTACAAATCTGCAAGCCATCTGCAAAGTACATTTTAATTTGAAAGATTCGTGCAATCTCGATTAGCATAAATATGCAAATCGGCTTTGCTTCCTGTCATATTTTCCAGGTTCGCTGCTGCTCAGCACTGCAAATCTAAGCTCCGGCTCTGTAATTAGGGGCTCGGCTGATCGGTTTGATGGAGTCTCCTCTGACACTCAGGGTGATGTGGATTCCCCGGTAGAGGCAAAAGGCAGAAATCCCGACCGGCCCGAAGGAAACGCACCCGGAGCAAGGAAAACTGCAGACAAAATGGTAAGGCTCGCTTCCAGTGCAGGTATTTCTGCACTTCTCACACAGCAAACAAGCTGTGATGGCAACTGCATCGTATTTTTGGCTGTTTGGGTCCCACTGATTCTTAAAAACCAAGGATAAATGTTTTGCACCCTCCAAAGCAGCTAACTCCATAGCTAACTTATCAAATTAAAGATTAAGAGGATATATTTTGTCTGAGAGTTATATATAATTATGCCAATTAATTATTAAGAAGTGTGTGATTTGGAGCTGTCACTCCCAAGCAAGGCTGTATTGATTTTGTATGATCCCTGCTGTTTTTTTCAGTAGTTAACTGCTTCTTCATTTCCCCCAAATTGCTTTTTGACACTAGGAGGACGGTGCACCAGGAGATTTTAATCTCCTGCATAACCTGAAAAGCATTTCACAGATTGCAATTAAAAGAAGCAATCTGAGAACACAAAAATCCTGGGGAAATCAGATGCTCGGGGTTCACCGATCAACTCGGAAGGGCAGGACCTGCCTTCAGCCGTGTTTTCCCTTGGCGCCAGAGAATGGGGCTGACTTAACGCAGGGAAAAGCCCGTCCCCACCCCGTCTCCCACAACACAGCCTGGTGTGGACCCTGCGAAGCCACAAAAGCTCCGTTTTCCACAGAAGCACACTTACTTTGGTGGGGGGCCCTCCTTTCCCCAGCTGGGTGGCCACAGCACGACATCGGGCTCGGCGAGTTGCAGCTGAAAAAAGTTTAGCAGCAGCAAACTTTGGGGTAGGGAATTTCCCCTTCAGTTTTTGTGCTAAGAGCGAAACTTCTGCACGGCAGCGAGGGCAGCGAGGCAGGAAACAAAGCAGCAGTGAATTACAGACAGCCACTGCGCAAACCCAGGGTTTAAATTTAGCTCTGAAAAGCACAGGAGACGATTATGAAGGCCAAGGGTGGCCTCACAACGGGTGAGTGTTGGCTCCTCTCTGCGCTGCGCTGGGTGAGGCAGGTGCCTTTTCTGGGATTCGGTTTCCCCCCACCTTTCTCTAGCAACTCTTCAGTGCTTTAACGCGGAGGCTGCTGGGTATTTGTGCGTCTGCGGTGCCCCCGAGCCCTGCCCGACTTATCCCCTGTAAGGCAGCTAATATTCAAGCTAATATCCCAATAATCCAAATTAATACTCACTCTGCCCCAGCTCAAATCTCCCAAATCCTCCGTATAGCACAGGAGCCAAAGCAAAATCCTCAGCTGGGCAATTAAAACCCGCCCAGGGCTCGTCCCTCTGAGATCCCCGAGAAGCCACTGGGGTTTTCCCCGTTGCCCTTCTGCTTTTCCTCCCTCCTGCACATCTCGATTGCAGCCTCTCCTGGGGTGCAGGGGAGGTTTGGGGGCTGCTTGCGCCCTTCCTTGCAAGCACAGGAATCCCTCACCAACGGGCTTGTACCTGTCACATCATCCCTGAAGCGGCTCTTTCAAACCACCAGTATCTCACCTTGGCTTTTCCAGGGAGTTTTTGTGCAGTGTCTAGCAGCTGCTGATCCTCAGGCCGAAGCTTCATGAAGATACCACCATCTAGTGTTAAACACGGGTCTTAAGGACGTGGGAAACGGGGCGCTTGGAGCGGGGGGCTCGCCATTTTGGGGGATCGCGGCCTCGTGCCCAAACACAGGTTCAGGGCGCCGGTGGAGAGCAGCAAGCTGGTGCAAGTGGCAGGTCGACGTGAAGAGACAGACTAATAAGGGATGACACAGAGGGATGGGAATAATTAGCAAGTTCCCGTGTTGATAGTCTATTTATAGCGAGCGGTGCGCTCACAAAAAATATTGCCAGCAATTATTACATCCCAGTAAAACTGACAGTAAATAAGCTCCCAGCCACAGGGAACTGCTGCCCCCGAGCCAGGAAGCTCAGGAAGCTCTGCAGCGCCCATGGAATAATTAATAAATAAGAGTAATAATAAAAAACGTGGCACGAACTGAGGAACAAGCACAGGTAGGAAGGGCGTTCGCACCATGCTGGGGCCTCTCTCCCTGCCAGCTGGCAGTCGGGCAGCACCCCCAGTGCCAGGCCTTTACTGGTCCCCAGCGCACCTGGGGTCATGCCCTTATGGCCTCTATAGGCCCTGAGGCTCCCACCACTCCCAGTACCAGGCCCCTCTAGCCCCTATGGCCTCCACAGGCCCCTCTGGCTCCCAGTGCTCCCAGCACCCCCAGTACCAGGCCCCTCTAGCCCCTATGGCCTCCACAGGCCCCTCTGGCTCCCAGTGCTCCCAGCACCCCCAGTACCAGGCCCCTCTAGCCCCTATGGCCTCCATAGGCCCCTCTGGCTCCCAATGCTCCCAGCACCCCCAGTACCAGGCCCCTCTAGCCCCTATGGCCTCCATAGGCCCCTCTGGCTCCCAGTGCTCCCAGCACCCCCAGTACCAGGCCCCTCTAGCCTCTATAGGCCCCGAGGTTCCCAGCACCCCCAGTGCCAGGTCTTTGTAGCCCTTATGGCCTCTATAGGCCCCTGAGGCACCCAGAGTGCCAGGCCTTTATAGCCCCTACGGCCTCTATAGGCCCCTGAGTCTCCCACCACTCCCAGCACCAGGACCTTGTGGCCTCTATAGGCCCCCGCCGCCCCCTGCACCACCAGTGCCAGGCCCCTATAGCCCCCGTGCCCAACCTCTACGGCCCCTATAGCCCCCGCGCCCAACCTCTACGGCCCCTATAGACCCCTTATCCCCACCGCTACCCCGCTGTCAAGCCAGCGGCAGACCGGCGGGCGGCGCTAGGACGGCAGCGTCGCTCTCCCGGCGGGCGGCACTAGGACCGCGCCGCCGTCACCCCCGCTCGCGCACCTGTACCCCGGGGCGGCGGCAGGTGGCGGCGGCCCGGCCCCGCCCCGCCTGCGCGCCAGCCCCGCCCCGCCCCGCCCCGCCCCGCCGGGACGGCACCTGCGACCCCGCGCCCGCCGCCGCCGCCGCCGCCGCGGAGCCCGGTGAGCGGAGGGGGAATTGTCGGGGGGGCGGGTAGGGACAGCCGGCTGCACCGGTCCCGGGTCCCGGGTCCCGGTCCCGGTCCCGGTCCCGGTCCCGGGTCCGGGTCCCGGTCCCGAGCCCGTACGCACCGGGGAAGGGACCGGTCTGAAGACCCCGCCCTGGGAAAAGAGGGTCTGGGGGGGTCCCGGTGCGGAGCCCGGTCCCGTCCCGTGGGGGAAAAGGGGCTGAAGGATCCCGGTGCGGAGCTTTCCCCTCTCCCGGGGAAGGAGCCGGAGGGTCCCGGGATGGAGTCCCCCGGGGTAAAGAGGGGTCGGGGGGGGGGGTCCCGGTGCGGAGTCCCGAGCCTCGGGGGAAGGGCCTGGGGTCCCGGGATGGAGCCCCCCTGGGGCTGTGTGGCTCCCTGTACCGCGGTGGGCAGGATCCGGCCCCTTTCACCCCCACGGGGCATCCCCCCCCGCCACCCAGCCCGTCTCCGGGGCGTCCCAGCCCACCACAACCGGGACCCCAAGGGCTCATCCCAGCCAGGGCGAGGCCAGTGGCTAGGGGGTGAGACCCCGGTGGGACCCCCCACCTTCCCTTCGAACCCCCCCAGAATCACCGGTTCCTAAAACCGGAGCCGTACCACGATGCTCGGGTGAGAGGACCCAAACCCCGCTGGCAGAACCGGTAAGGAACCGGGCTTTTCCCCCGGCCCAACCGGCAGCAGGGTAGCAGGGTGCTGCCGGATTGCACCCCGTTTCCCGCTGTTGGCTTTTTTTGCAATCCTCACCGCTTCCGAGGTCGTAATCGTGGCTGCCGGCTCGCTGCCACGTGGAGCGTGTGGCCACGTCGACCACGGCCGCCCTGTTTGCTCACGGTGTCAGTGTTGATTTGCTTTTATTTTATTTATTTCCCCCTTTTTCCTCCTCTGCTGGGGCAGTGCCTCTCGATTTCCACCTCTCCCCACAATTCCTCCTTCCCACACCACGGAGGATGCTCCGGCTACCACCAAATTTCCACCAAGTCCCTTTTCCCTTTCTTAGGAACCCAATGGGATCCACCGGATAATTTTGGCATTAGTTTTCCTGGGTGTGGGGTGAGCCCCATCCCGCCAGGAGATTTTTCGGGCTGGGCTGGATGGGATGGGGCAGTGTCAACCTGTGGCTTTGCAGGGCTGGTAGTGGCGAGTGCAAGCATGCCAGCAGCTTGGGCCGCAGCTCGTTGCAAAAGCCATGCCAGCGCTTTTTGGGGAGGATTTGGGGCGGGGGGTTACTTTGCTTTTTGGTCCCTTTTGGGGAAGGGATTGGGAAAGGGAGTTGGGGTTGGAGTTCCCTCGAGAGCTGCAGTGCTGCTGTTGTGCACAAATCTGTGCCCAAGTGTCGCCCCGGGGTTTATTAGCATCGCACGGCTAATGAGCGCGCTTCGTTAATGTGGTCGCAGCAACGTGGCAGGAAGGAGACTCTCGGACAGATGCGGAGATAGTGAAAACAGGGTTTTGCTCCCCAAAGTGAGTTGCTCTTCGCCACTTGCCTCCTTGCATGGCAGCGGCTCGCGCTGTGCAACGAAAGCGTCGGGGTTCAGGGACACAAGCAGGGTGGGAGCATCTTTGCTCAGACACAAGCAGAAATTGAGGTGGATTTATTTTTTTTCCTTAATTCTGCTTTTTTTTTTACCACCCCCCCTGTGGAACCAGTGCCGCCCGGTCCCGCCGTGACTCGGGAACGGGTGGCCTTGGCAGTGAAGCGTGGTCCGGCCGCCGGCTTTGATCCCCACGGCGCTGAAAGCGGTGACCCCGGGGACCGCCTCGTCCCTCCTCCTTTACAAGCCGAAGCTTCCTCGCCCTTGAAGTTGCTGGCAGGTGCCCTTCTCAGCTCCAGGGCTGCACCATTTCCAAGGCAATAAAAAGAAAAGGAAAAAAAAGAAATAAAAGAGGGAGGGGGACTCCGAAGAGGAGGAGGAGGAGATGCCGGTGAATGGCTCCCGCAGAGCTTGTCCATGCTCCGGCGGCAGCGGCTCACAAAGAGCAGCCGCGGGAGGTTTGCTCGCGGTGGGAAAGTTCAGTTTTTGCCGGGTCCCGGCAGAGGGTTTGCAGCCGGTGCTGAGTTCTCGGTGGCCGCTGCGCCGGACAGGGCACCGGACACCAAATCTGCTGCTCCAATTTAGCCGAAACTGAAGCGCCGCGGGGTCTTGCACATGTTTTCCTTCCCAGCGATGCTGCAGGCAGGAAAAATACCCTGGGGAAAAGTTCTTTCTACGCGACCAAAAATATTTCGGCAAATTTTGAGGCTTTATTTTAGCTTTGTTACGCTGCTCCTGGCGTGCACGGGGAGGATGCGGGGGGGATGCTGCAGCTGCTGGCTCGGTCACGAGAGAAACTGCTGGGAAAGTCCCGCGCTCGTGGTGGCCGGATCCAGCACACCTCGCAGCATTTTTCAAACCTCACTTTTTCCTGGTGTTTTCTTTTTAGCACAGATTTACGCCTGGAAGAGCCATGGGGGGATTTTACAGGTCTCCCTTGCCCCCTTGCAGGGAGTGAATGTTATTAATGGAATATTAATTATAGATGAATACATATTAATATCAAGGGGTTGCAGCCGAAGTACATCCAGTCTGTGAGTTAACCTGCGGCTGCTTCTCCTCCTCCCCAGGTTACCGGAGCAGAGCAGATCATGAAGCACCCTGAGACCCCGCGTCCCTGAAACACCCATCACCGCAGGGAGGACCCTCCAGAAACCGCACGGGGCGGAGGGGAAAAAAACAAAATGAGGCTCTTTCGGAGACGCTACAGCCCCTTGAAGGTGGCTTTGGCAGGCGCCGTCTTCGTCATCTTCCTCTTCATCCTGCAGAAGGATGTGGGGAACAAGGACCCGAGCGAGGAACCCTGGTTGAAGAACATCGTCCAGGGGAAGGACCAAGTCCTCGACCTGATGCTGGGGGCGGTCAACAACATCCGAGACTCGATGCCGAAGCTGCAGATCGGAGCTCCGGTTCGGCAAGAGGAACCACTGCCTGGCGCTCGCTCCTGCCTACCCGGCGTCTACACAGCGGCGGAGCTTCGGCCGCTGATGGAGAGACCCCCCCAAGACCCCGCCAGCCCCGGAGCCGACGGCAAAGCCTTCAAGAAGGATCAATGGACGCCGGAGGAGACGAAGGAGAAGGAGCAAGGTTACGAGAAGCATTGCTTCAACGCCTTCGCCAGCGACCGCATCTCCCTCCAGCGAGCGCTGGGACCTGACAGCCGCCCGCCGGAGTAAGAGCCGTCACCCAAAGAGCCCCGTGGGTCCGTTTGCTCCCGGGGGGTCGGGGTGGGCAAGTTTAAGGGGAAATAAAAGCAGACTGGGGACGGGCTGTCACCAACGGGATCGAACGGAGGGAGGGCTGAAAAAATACATTTTTTTAAATTTTTTTTTTCCCTCTAATTTTTGTCCCCTTGGGGTTGGTTTTTAACGGCAATGGGCAAAAGCCAGCGGAGGCTCTTTGTGTGTCCATGTACCTGCTCACGGCCGGGTGGCTTCAGCATCTCCCCCCCTTTCCCTCCCCTCCCTCTTTCATTTCAGCCGGCTCCAGTAATCGGACTTTTTCTTTTCTTAGCCGAGTGGAACAGCCTCAGACCCCGCTGGGTTGGGAGGGGGAGGCGAAGGAAGAGGCATAAACTCAAGAGATTTCCTCGCTTGCCCTCTGGCCATGGGCTGCCGGATTAAAGCATAGCCCCCCCCCCAACCCCTGCCTGCTCAAGGGGCTGGGCTGGGGAAGGCTTGGGGGGGGGGATTTTGGGGTGGAAAAAAGGCTTGAATAGGAGGTAGAAACCCAGCCCTGGTGTGGAAACTGCCCCCCCCCCCCATACCAGCAGGCGATTATCCGTGCTTAGCAGGTGTAGCAGTGACAATGGGGGGGACACCGGGGCCCGGCAGGCAGCAGGAATGTGATTCACTCGACCGGCGATGGGGGGAGAGGTAGAAATCAATTGAAATCCAAGCGGCGATGAGCTGAGAGCCACCGGGGCCAGGAGCTGCTCTCCTGCTGTGGAGTTTCGGCGGGGGGGGACAAGGGGTGTTTTGTTTCTGTCTTGCCCCCCCACCCCATCTTTCTTAGACCGCCGCTTTTCTCTCTCGGAGGTGCATCGACCAGAAATTCAAGCGGTGCCCCCCCTTGCCCACCACCAGCGTCGTCATCGTCTTCCATAACGAAGCTTGGTCGACGCTGCTGCGGACGGTGTACAGCGTCCTGCACGCCTCGCCGGCCCTCCTCCTGAAGGAAATCATCTTGGTGGATGATGCCAGCACGGATGGTGAGTGGGAGCCGCGGTGGGATGCAGGGGGATGCCAAGCATCTCTCCATCCCTGGGAGCAGCGGCTGTGAGCCACTCGAAGGAGAAGCGGCTCATGCCAAGTCTCCAAGCAGCCTGGGATGCATCCGACAGCTCTTCCACTTTGTTTCCCATCCACCCAGGAGCACCCACAGGGATTTTTTTTCCCTTCTCAGGCATTGCTGTTAACCCAGCCCTGGAGAAAAACTGGGCGTTCCTCCCACGTCCTGCAAACACCTCATCTGTCAGCCGGCTTGCCCGCCAGGCTGCAAACCTCATTAGCTACACCCAGAATAAATTAACGATGTGGTTCAGTGCTGGGGCACTGGGGAGGAGCGGACTTTGCGCTCGCCCCAGAGATAAATGCTTCCTTTCCGCCTCCGGCGTCTGCATGGGCTCCCAAGGAGCAGAAACCTCAGGGTGGTGCAGGGTTTTATTGCCCGTGAGCTTGGCTCCCACTGCAGCGGGGACAGGGTTGGATTTGGCATCCCTTCCCAGGATGGGTCTCAGGACATCCCAGCTCTTGCTCGGGTTTTGACTTGGCTGCATCTGCCAAAGAGGGAGAGAAATCCCAGTTTCCTTTGGTGACACCTTGTCCGCTGTCCCTTCCCTCGATGACAGCTCGTCCGCTCCGTCCCAGTGACATTTCAACCGCAGGGCATGAGACCTTCTCACCCCATCGTTTCCCTAATCCCTCTCTAGTGGGGGATTAGACGAGGCGGGTGGCCGGCTCCTTTGCAAAACTCCCTTTCTTTAGCCAAAAACACTCTGGGATTTGGAGGAAAGGAGATTCTGTGTGTCCCCAGATCTGAATGCTGGTGCAGGGTCTGAGCAGCAGCTCCTGCGAGAGGATGGGATGGCATGGCATGGCATGGCATGGCATGGCATGGGATGGGATGGGATGGGGCAGCAGGGTGGGCTGGTGGGATGCAGGGACTGGCATCTCCCCCGCTCCGACAGATCTGATGGCTCTTTTTGCCCCACCTCAGAGTACCTGAAGGATGAGCTGGATCGCTACGTGGAGCAGCTCCAGATCGTGCGAGTCGTGCGGCAAGAGGAGCGTAAAGGGCTGATCACGGCACGGCTGCTGGGGGCCAGCGTGGCCAGCGGGGAGGTCCTGACCTTCCTGGATGCCCACTGTGAGTACCCACCACCTCCTGGGGGTCTCCAGGTTGCTGGGGCGAGGGGGGGTGAAGTTATCTCCACTCAGTGGCCAACCCTTCCCTGTGTCCCAGGTGAATGTTTCCACGGCTGGCTGGAGCCCCTCTTATCCCGCATCGCCGAAGAGCCCACAGCCGTCGTAAGCCCCGACATCGCCACCATCGATCTCAACACTTTCGAGTTCTCCAAGCCCGTTCAGAACGGCAAACAGCACAGCCGGGGCAACTTCGACTGGAGCCTGACTTTTGGCTGGGAGGTCGTCCCACCCCAGGAGAGGCAGCGGAGGAAGGATGAGACCTTCCCCATCAAGTAAGTCATCACGGGGGGGATTTTTATCCACTCCGGAGCAGGTGTGGTGGTAGCAAAGGTTGGATGAGCCTTGGGAACACCGTGTCCGGACCCAAAGGCTGCAAAAAGAACCGGTTGAATGTGCGCAGCTGCTACAGGGTGCTTAGGGAGGGACAGACAGGGGTGGCAAAGAGCTGGGTGCCCTGTGCGAGGAAACTGCCCCTTCCTCCAGTTGTTTTTGCTCCTTTTTCCAACAAATTGGCATTTTCCCTGTCGGTTTTGATCCCTCCAAGTAGGTGATGCTGTCCCTTCCCAGCAGAGTTTCCCCCATGGGATGCTTGTCTTGAGGGATCTCAAGTGGTTTGTGCCTGGGAAAGGATGCTCAGACATGATCAGAGCCGTGGGGCTGGCAAAGGAGAAATCTCCCTTGGGATTTGGTGAATGTGGAGCCATAAAGGACCCTTTGCAAAAACACCTTTGAAATGCCTCCAGCCATCTCTCTGCTCCTGCAAAGTCTCTCATTAAGGGTTTAATCACTGTCTTGTACCTTCTTGCTCTTGGATACCCAGCTGCCTGGGCACAGGGTGGGCACCTGTGCTGGCACAACAGCAGGACTGCACCAAAACCCCAATTTTTATCCCCTTATTTAGCATGCTGAGAAACACTGAATGGTTTTTCCCACTGCACCTCTCTGTTGGTGCCCCACGATAAGCTGGGTGCTCCCACCGGGAGATACCAGACACCCTGCCTGGCCCCATCCACGTCCCGTCCCCTGGCTGGCGGCAGGGCTGGCTTTGTGCAGAGGTCACCCAGGAGACGTCCCTGTCCCAATAAAGGTCCCTTTTACCGTGACCCGGCGGTTTGGCTCCCGGCGTTGTCTCATCTCCGCTCGGCAGGAAAGCAGCAGCTCAGCGAATCCTTTTTTTATTTTTTTTTTTTATTTTTTTTTATTTTTCCTGAATAAAAGCAAGTTTCTGTTCCAGCCTCTTCTAAAGATCAGATGGAAAAGATTAGAGAAGCCGGAGGAGTGAATGGGGCGCCGGCCGCTGCGCTCTAATCTCCCCCCTTCTTTTCGGCGATAGGTTTTCGGTAACAATATCCCCCTTTTGCTTTGAGTTGAGAGCTGGCGGCGAGGCCCCTCGGTGTCACGCTGCCACCGCCACTTCCGTCCCCTCCTGGCAGCTGGGTCCAGCCCCTCCACCAAAGCCACCACATCTGGGGCACAGCTGGATGGGGTAGGGAGATGGGGGGGACACAGCTGCAAAGTGCTCACAGTCGCCGTGAGGGCCCTGATGTCCCCAAAACTCAGACTTCTGCTTTTCTGTTTTTATTTTAACCCTATTTTGCCCCCCCTTCTCCCTCCCCTTAGGTCCCCAACCTTTGCCGGTGGCCTCTTTGCCATCTCCAGGTCCTACTTCGAGCACATCGGCTCCTACGACGACCAGATGGAGATCTGGGGGGGCGAGAACGTGGAAATGTCCTTCAGGGTAAGGATGGGTCGGTGCCATCTTCAAAGGGTATCTTCAGGGATGCTTCTCGTTGGGGGGCACGGCGGGGGGGGGTTGGACCCCCCCACGTCTCAGGCGTTGCCTCCCTGTAGGTCTGGCAGTGTGGGGGTCAAGTCGAGATCATCCCTTGCTCCGTTGTGGGTCACGTTTTCCGTTCCAAGAGCCCCCACACCTTCCCCAAGGGCACCCAGGTCATCTCCAGGAACCTGGTCCGCCTGGCCGAGGTCTGGATGGATGACTACAAGGAGATCTTCTACAGGAGGAACCAGCAAGCTGCCCAGATGGCCAGAGAGGTACCGGGCATGCCGGCGGGCTTCTGGTTCTCCCGGGTTGGGGACTGATCCTGCTGGGAGCTCGGGCCTGAGCAGAGGGAGGAGGTGGGCTCAGCCTGCAGTTGGGAAAGCAAATGCAGGCGGAAAGATATAGCCAAAAAGCTATTTTTTATTTTTTTCTTTTTGACCATAATGCGTTCTAGTAGAAAAACATCAATTGTTAAAATTTTTTTTACAACACCAAAACGTTGTGCTGTTATGCCAAAATGTCCCAGCCCCCTCGGTGAGTGGCCCCAGCCTGAGGGTACCTGCTGGGGGCTGGGGATGTCTTGCAAGATCCCACCACCAGTCTGGGTCCTGGGCACACCGTGGCAGATGATGACAAAGCTGGGAGGACCCCTCAGCTCTGAGCCCCAGCTCGGGAGGGGTTTTTTTGTTTTTTTTCCTTGCTGGCTTCGGAGGTTAGTTTAATTTTCTCACGTGACTTTGTCGATAGAAGACGTATGGTGACATTACAGACCGGCGCAAGCTGAGGGAACAGCTCCACTGCAAGAACTTCACCTGGTACCTCCAGACCATCTATCCAGAGATGTTTGTCCCTGACCTGACTCCAACTTTTTACGGAGCGGTGAGTATGGGCATGCCTGGAGCATCCTGCTGGGCTCAGTCCTTGGCTAGAAATAACTACGGCAGTGAAGTCCCCAAAAGGCTGGGTTTGGGGTTTTTGCATCTAAACCAGTGTGCTGGAGGGTTTTGGTGCAGCCGTGTCCGTCACCGGCTGGTGGGGCTGGTTCAGGCTCTGACTGATGGTGAAAGAGCTGGAATCCGGCAGAGCTGGTTTGGGGCGAGTTACGGGGTGGGGGACCGGTGGGGATGTGGCGTTGGGTTAAATCGGGTGAAAGAGCTGAAAGCTTCCGTGAGCACCGTGCCAGCATTGACATGCACAGGGCGGACTTGAAAAACCGAGCTGGGGACGGGCAGGATGCGGAGCGTCGGCTCCATCCCCGAGGATGGAGCTGCCAAAAAAAGCCCCTTTCCTCCAAGCCGGTTGTTGGGGGTCTAAGTCCAACCTTCCTCAGCCGGGGCAATGTGAAAGCAGCCGTCGGATGCAGCGACAACCAGGACGAGGGCTGGGTGCTGGCTGCCGTCCCGGTTTTAATTTACCTTTGTTTCCCAAAACCTCGTCCCTGGCAGCTCTCATGGCGGGATGGAGGCATTGGCGCGGGCATTCCTCGCGTCCTGGAAAGGACAAGGGACCCAGACATGGCACCTAGTACCGGGTTCATGTTTGTACAGTGATAATTAAGTGCCCCACAAAGCCCAAATCCAAGGCAGATCCCTACCCCGGGACGTTAGAGCCCAGCTCACCCCCCTGCCCCTTTTCCCCCCCCCTCCACCACAGATAAAAAATGAGGGCACCAAGAGCTGCCTGGACGTCGGTGAGAACAACCACGGTGGGAAACCGCTCATCATGTACCCCTGCCACGGGATGGGGGGCAACCAGGTGGGCACCCATCAACCCCCCCCCCCGCTGTTTTTCCCCTGGGGGTTACTTTCTCGGGGTGCAGTAGCATCATGTCTCCTCTCTGCTCTTGCCCCCCCACCCAGTATTTTGAGTACACGAGCCAGCAGGAGCTGCGGCACAATATCGGGAAGGAGCTCTGCCTGCGAGCGGGATCAGGATCGGCCGAGCTGGGCGACTGCCAGTACCGAGGGAAACCCGGGCGGGTGCCGGCTAACGAGGAGTGGGACCTGGCGCAGGTGAGAAGATGCGTCTCCATCCCGGGAATCACCCAAGGGGATGGTGGCATCGTCCTGTCCTCCCCCTCCTCCGTCATGGCGATGCTTCTCTGCCGCTTCCCCCTGGTCGCATCCTTTCTTCATCCCACCGGCATCGCTGAGCTGATGCCGTCTTTATCTTTTGGCAGGACCGGCTGATTAAAAACCCAGCCTCCGGTACGTGTTTGACGGCACGAGGGAAGCACCCAGCGATGGTTCCCTGTGACCCGACGGACCCCCACCAGCTCTGGTCCTTCACCTAGGCAGAAAGCAGAGTGGCCCAAGCCCCCGGCCGTCCCCAGCCGCGCTCAGGAAACCAGAATCCAAAAAAAACTTCCCCTTTTTTTTTTAATTTAAGAAGCGAAAGCCTTAAATATGCTGCATTTCACGGTTGCCTTGAACTAAGTCCCGTGCCTTTGGAGCGGGGAAAGCCCAGGGAGCCGAGCTTGGCCAGCGGTACCCCACAGAGCCCAAAACGCGGCGGTCGTAGTGATGCCTGAGGATGCTCTTTGGTACCCAGCTGCTGCTCATCCTTTCCCTCCCCGGCTCCAGCCAGAGACTCAGAAATTCGTATCGGGCATTGAAAAACACGGCCACGCCGCCCTGCACGTGAAAGCAGGGTGGGAAACTCCTGCCAGCAAGGAGGAGGATGGTGACCGGCCATGGCTCATCCAGTGGGAGGGTGGATTGTGGTTTGTCGTGGCCCTGTGTGGGTAATGGAATCCCCCCCAGCTCCCAGTACTGCCAGGGGGCTGCCAGGATCTGGCCCTCGCCCACCATGGCCCTGCAAGCATTGTGTATCGCTGCTGCCAGGGTGGGAGAAGTTGGGCTGTCTGCCTTAGATATCAGGCTTGATTTGGGGGGGGGAAGTTAGATTTTTTTTTTTTTATTATTTTATTATTATTATTATTATATGATGATGATTCCTGGGTGCGATTCTGCTCATCCTGGTGCTGATCTGGAGGAGAGTTTTTTCTCCGGATGGCACAGCTCGAACGCACCGCTGCATCCTCCCGGAGAGCCTCTCACCAGCACCTGGGTGCGAGATCTCCTCCTTCCCCTGGTTTTCTTCAAGTCCAACTACTGTAGCTGCCACTTTCGTTGGCATTTCATTTAGGGGGGGTGGGGGGGATACCCCTCCTGGAAGTGGTGTGGGGGTGGGAAAACCTGTCTTTGGATACATGACCTCAAATAAAGAGATGATTTATTTTACAGACATCCTGTCTCCAGCTTCCTCCGAGCTCCCACCCCTCCTCTGATTTAATTTTCCCCTCTCTTCTTGCCCTGGAAACTCCCTTTTGCAGCCCAAAAGTGGGTTTAAAGCCACTTTTGCAATGAGGCATCACATTTGGGGTGGTTCAAATTTGGGTTGGGTTGTCCTGTGCCAGGTGGAGGCTTCACTGCCATCCCTTGCTGTGTTCCCTTCTGTGCTGATAAAACAAATAAGTGATTATTTGGAGACCATTTTCACCATAAAATCTTATGTTTTCCTTAGAGATAAGAGCAGAAATGCAGCAGGTGCTTTTTTTTCCTTTCCTTTTTTTTTTTTTTTTTTTTTTTAAGCTGGGTGAACTGATAATCACCGTTATCACAACTGCTGTTTTCCAGCGACTGCTCCATCAGTGGAGCAAAAACCTCAATGCCACAGGTTGACCCCGCTCAGAACAGCCTCAATTTCTTTTTAAAGGGGTAAAAAATGAAACTGTTTTGGCCAGAAATCAGGTTTTTCTTATAAACTACATTGGTGTTTCATTTAACCTCAAAATAATGCCCCATGGAGGTCATGGCCGGTCCTGGCTCTGGTGCTGGCTGTCCTGGGTGGGGTGGGGTTTTTCTGGAGTGGGTGAAGGTCTTGACCTGCATTTGCCTCAGTTTCCCCATCCCGGCAGCGATGCGGGTGCCGTTCATGTGTTGGATAAAACTCTTGGAGGCATCGCATGAATAAATGTGATACGAGGACCACAGCTGGGGCATCCTCAGGGACTGAGACCGGCAGAAACTCGTGACAACGTTGCCTGAGGTGTGCAGAAGAGGAAGATGCAAAAGCAGGTCATCGTCTCCTCGGGGATTTGGGCTGCCTGTGCAAAGCCGAGGGAGACTTTGGGTGCACCCAGGGTTTTTTGGCCCTGGCCTTCGGGGCCATGTGTGTTTTGGAAGAGGGACCAAGGCTGCTCCATAGGCCCATGTCACCTGGTTTTTTTCCCGTCCCTCCTCCTCCGTCCCGTTTAAAGCCGCTGGCGGTGCAGCCCCCACCACAGCCGAAGAGCTGCCGTGGTCCAGGATGATGCTGCAGCTCGTCCTCCTCGCCGCCCTCGCCCTCTGCGGTGTGTCTTTCATGGGAAATCGCCAGCCTCGTTAGCTGATGACGACCCCCCCCCGTTATGATTCGCTTCCCCCTCCACCTCAATCCTCTCTCCCACAGGACGCTGCTCCGAGCAGGATCTCAATGAGGTGCAACGGGTAGTCGGTGGGACCGAGGCACGCGCGCACTCCTGGCCCTCCCAGGTGGGTCCTTCCCGGGGTCAGCCTGTAAATGCCATGGGGGTCTCAACCCACCGGGACCATATGGTGAGACCCCCCATGTTTCGCATCCTCCCCGCCTCCAGATCTCCCTCCAGTACTACTCCAATGGCAACTGGCATCACACCTGCGGAGGGTCCCTCATCCAGAGAAACTGGGTGATGACAGCAGCCCATTGCGTGGATAGGTGAGTGGGTGCGGGGAGCCCACCTTTTTTTCATGGAAAAGCTGTTTTCCACCAAAAACCTTTCCAAGGGGAAATTTTGGCTGCCCCAACCTGGAGAGCAACGGTCCTTTAAGGTCTTTGCTGGTCCTCCATTAAGAGCTTACATGGACCATCTCTGGGAGCATCTTCTCCTTGCACTGAACCTTTCCATACTAGCTTACAGTTAAAATAATAATGATTTATGGACTGATCCTGTGTTTTTTCGCCTTCCCGACAGTAACCGGAACTTCCGTGTCGTGGCCGGCGATCACAACCTCTACAGGAGCGACGGCAGCGAGCAGGTCTTCAGCGTGAGCAAGATCATCATCCATCCCTATTGGAATAGCAACAACGTCGCCGGGGGGTAACACACTTGGGGAGGGGGATTTGGGGGGACCATCGCTGGAATTGACGTGGGGGGGTCCTTGCAACATCCTCTCCCTCCTCTCGCCAGCTACGACATCGCCCTGCTCCGCCTGTCCAGTTATGCCACCCTGAACAGCTACGTGCAGCTGGCGGTCCTGCCCGCGGAGGGATCCATCCTGCGCAACAACTACCCCTGCTACATCACGGGCTGGGGTCGCACCAGCAGTGAGTGCTGATGGGTCATCCCAGCTCCAAATCACCCCAAAAATATGGGAAACCTGGGGGGCTGAATGATATTTTTAAGCCCTTTGAGGTCCCAGGAGGCATCACGCAGGGCTTTGCTGGGGGTTGCCCAACGTCGGGTGGGGTCGTGCCAAGGTTTGGGGGTGGATTTTATGCGGGAAAAGGGGCTCGGTGGCTGCTGTGGGCTCTGCTTTGGCAAGGGGCGGGGGGGGTTGCGGTGTCTTGCAGGTCTTTGCCGGCGTGGCGTTAACCGGGACTCGGTTGCGTGCAGGCAACGGGCAGCTCTCCAGCGTCCTGCTGCAGGCGTACCTGCCCGTGGTGGACTACCAGATCTGCTCCAGCAGTTCCTACTGGGGCTCCACTGTCAAGACCACCATGGTCTGTGCCGGCGGTGACGGCGTACGCTCCGGCTGCCAGGTACGACCCCAGCATCCCGCTTTTCCCCCTCCCGTCATCCCACTGGCATCCCATTTCCTACCATCTCACCTGGGTTCATCGGTCCGGCAGGGTGATTCGGGTGGTCCCCTCAACTGCGAGGTGAACGGACGGTACCAGGTCCATGGCGTCACCAGCTTTGTCTCCAGTCTGGGCTGCAACACCAAGTACAAACCCACCGTCTTCACCCGCGTCTCTGCCTACATCTCCTGGATGAGGAATGTAAGGCCACGGCAGGGCTCAGGCAGCTGGGGGGCTGAGACCTGGCACTATCATTGCACTGATGCACCGGCTGTATCCCTGCTCAGCTCAACCGTTGCCTTTCTTCTCCTTCCAGGTGATGGCCCAGAACTGAGGGGTGGCAGGAGAAGAGCCCGGTCCCCATGTTTTGGTCAGAGGGGTTTAAAACCTGTAGCTGGCATCAATAAAATCTGTTCCTCTCTCTGGCGTGCTGGTGGATGCTTTGCCCCACAGCCCAACAATCCTTTCTCCTCCAACCTTCAGCATCTTTTTCCCCTCCCGTCTTCCAGAGTGTCGTGGTTTAACCCCAGCCAGCAACTAAGCACCACGCAGCCGCTCACTCACTCCCCCCCATCCAGTGGGATGGGGGAGAAAATCGGGAAAAAAAAAAAGTAAAACTCGTAGGTTGAGATAAGAACGGTTTAATAGAACAGAAAAGAAGGAACTAATAATGATAATGATAACACTAATAAAATGACAACAGTAGTAATAAAAGTATTGGCATCTACAAATGATGGGCAGGGCAATTGCTCACCACCCACCGACCAACACCCAGCCAGTCCCCCAGTGGCGATTCCCTGCCCCCCACTTCCCAGTTCCTAAACTAGATGGGACATCACACGGTATGGAATACACTGTTGGCCAGTTTGGGTCAGGTGTCCTGGTTGTGTCCTGTGCCAACTTCTTGTGCCCTGGCTGGGCATGAGAAGCTGAAAAATCTTTGACTAAACACTGCTGAGCAACAACTGAAAACATCAGTGTTATCAGCATTCTTCGCATACTGAACTCAAAACACAGCACTGTACCAGCTACTGGGAAGACAGTTAACTCTATCCCAGCTGAAACCAGGACAGTACCCACCCCTTATTCTATACCATTGACGTCATGCTCAGTTCCCATACCTTTAGTTACATCCTGATCAATCATCACCACCTTTCCATCCCTTTGAGACATATGAACAATGAGATAGTTATATATATATATGTATACACACACAGAGATATCATTCCTTTAGTTCATGAGTTATGTTCATAAAACGTTTGTTGAGTTCATTTAGTTTCCAACTCTGGGCTCCATCTGTCATACCAGTCTGTCTGGGCAGGAGGGATGGTGCAAAGTCGTCTCGGTCGGTAGAGCAGAATTGAGCTTCAGTGCGGTGTGACAAGCAGATGACACTTGACGCAGCAGGAGGATGGTGTGCACCGTTGGATTGTTGCATGCTGGAGTCAGCTCTGGTTCCATCTCTACTGCGCTTTGCTCAGTTTTATCACAGTTCTTTCTTGCTCGATCCAAGTGATTCTTACTATAGTGCTATGGATATAGCCTATAACAATTATAGTAATGATAACATACAGTAGCAGGGTTATATAGCAACTAATATCATACAGTTTAATTCTGGCTATTTTCACCTAAAATCAAATCCCCTTGAGGCACACATCGGACTTCTCCATCTTTTTGCATCACCCACCAAGTGCACCCAGGCCCTTGAGCAAAAGCAATCCCACGAATGGCTTTACCTTTGCCTGAGGCAGGAGTAACCCAGACTGTTTTCCCTAACATGTTTTTCACGTGCACTACAGGGACTTTATCCCCTTCTACAGTATGTAAAAATTCTGATTGAGCAGGGCCACCCCGATTGGCAGATCCTCTGGTGTTGACTAACCAGGTGGCTTTTGTTAAATGTGTATACCAATGTTTGAAAGTTCCGCCCCCCATTGCTCTCAATGTAGTCTTTAACAGTCCATTGTATCGCTCAATTTTCCCAGAGGCTGGTGCATGAGAGGGGATATGATACACCCCCTCAATGCCATGCTCTTTGGCCCAGGTGTCTATGAGGTTGTTTCGGAAATGAGTCCCATTGTCTGACTCAGTTCTTTCTGGGGTGCCATGTCGCCACAAGACCTGCTTCTCAAGGCCCAGGATAGTGTTCCGGGCAGTGGCATGGGGTACAGAATATGTTTCCAGCCATCCGGTGGTTGCTTCCACCATTGTAAGCACATAGCGCTTACCTCGGCGAGTTTGTGGGAGTGTGATATAGTCAATCTGCCAGGCTTCCCCAAATTTATATTTCAGCCATCGCCCTCCATACCACAGGGGCTTTAATCGCTTGGCTTGCTTAATTGCAGCACATGTTTCACAGTCATGGATAACCCGCGCGATAGTGTCCATGGTCAGGTCCACCCCTCGATCTCGAGCCCATCTATATGTTGCATCTCTCCCCTGATGGCCTGAAGTATCATGGGCCCACCAAGCCATAAGTAGTTCACCCTTATGTTGCCAGTCCAGCTCCACCTGAGCCACTTCAATCTTGGCAGCCTGATCCACCTGTTCGTTGTTTCGATGTTCTTCAGTGGCCCGACCCTTGGGTACGTGAGCATCTACATGACGTACTTTTACAACCAGATTCTCTAGCCGGGACGCAATATCTTGCCACAGTGCGGCAGCCCAAATGGGTTTACCTCTGCGCTGCCAGTTGCTCTGCTTCCATTGCTGTAGCCACCCCCACAGGGCATTTGCCACCATCCATGAGTCAGTATAGAGATAGAGCACTGGCCACTTTTCTCTTTCAGCAATATCTAACGCTAGCTGGATGGCTTTCACCTCTGCAAACTGACTCGATTCACCTTCTCCTTCAGCAGTTTCTGCAACTTGTCGTGTAGGACTCCATACAGCAGCTTTCCACCTTTGATGCTTTCCCACAATGCGACAGGACCCGTCAGTGAACAGGGCGTATTGCCTCTTGTTTTCTGGCAGTTTATTATACAGCGGGGCTTCTTCAGCACCTCCTCCTCTGGCGACATTCCAAAATCTTTGCCTTCTGGCCAGTCCGTGATCAATTCTAAAATTCCTGGGTGACTGGGGTTTCCTATGCGAGCCCGTTGTGTGATCAGTGCGATCCACTTACTCCACTGTCGGTGCCTCTTTGTCTTTCCAAGCCATTATTGCCAATGTGTTGGCATAGGATGATGGTGCGCTCCGTACAAACTTCCGCCACATGGGTCGTGTGCATTGGACTTCGTCTGGATCTTTGGGTAATTGTGGGTTGTCCGGGTCATGATGAATCGTCTCTAGCACAGCTAATTCCCTCAGATATTGGATACCTCTTTCCATGGTGGTCCACTTGCTTGATTGACATATAACATCTTCCTTAAAGGGCTACCTTTCCTTCACACTTGACAGGAGTCGCCTCCAGAGGCTGATGGCTTGTGTCCCTCTTCCAATTGCCTTGTCAATGCCACCTTCCCTGGCAAGCGATCCCAGCTGCTTGGCTTCCCTACCTTCTATTTCCAAGCTATTAGCCCCATTGTCCCAGCATCGGAGGAGCCAGGTGATAATATGCTCACCTATACGGCGGCCAAAATCTTTTCGCATATCCCGCAGCTCACTCAAGGATAGGGACCGGGTTATTACCTCTGGTTCTGCCTCTTCCTCCGGTTCCCGTGATGACCCTGGTTCACCTTCATCCTTCGCTAAGCGAACTGATTTTTTTGTATATTTCTTTTTATGTACGGGGGCAACTGATGCTGGTGCAGGTTGGTCCGCTGATTCAGTTGCAGTATCGCTCACCGGGTTTTGGATAACCGCAGCGTCTGTCGCCGAGGTTTGGGTAGCAGCAGTGCTCGTCACTGGGGCTGGAGGGACCGCAGTGCCCGTTGCCAAGGTCTGGGTGCCTGCAATGCTCCTTGCTGGGGCTGGAGGGGCCGCAGCGCCCGTTGCCAAGGTTTGGGTGGCCGCGGCGCTCATCATTTTGTTGTTAGGTCCAGAGACTTTCTCGTCCCCTTGAGGGTACTGAGTGGTGTTGAACAGGGCTCAATAGGCATGGGCCAGGCCCCAGCAGGTTGCAGTGATTTGTATCTCTCTGGAGCTGCCGGGGTGACAGCATACCTTTTCCAAATATTTTACTAGTTCTTCTGGATCCTGCACTTGTTCAGGGGTGAATTTCCAAAACATTGGAAGTGCCCACTTTTCTAGGTACTTGCCCATACTACCCCAGACACCCTGCCACTCACAATTATCCAGCCGTGCGGCACATCTCTGGGTGATCTTCTTAAATAGCTGTTTAACCCTAAACGAGAGCTGAACCACATTCAGAAGTATGCTAATTCCTAGCAGTAGGGCTAGGACTGTGCTAGTCCCAACATCCCAGGAGTATTCAAATTTTTCAAAATTCTCAAACACCATTGTAACTGGACTGAAGGAGAAAGGAGAGGGGAAGAAAGGTACCCCACCCATAGACTGGTTTTCCATGGAGGAAAGGTAAATGGTATAATTATTATTAGTTTCCCACAGATGGCTCCCGCAGTATAAAAGTGACAATGCTAAGTGCAAATACGGGATTAATCCCACAGCCGATGACTTTATCATACCATAAACCAGTGTTATACCATACATCAAAGCGAAAACCTTAATCCACCTCCCACGGATGATAAGCAGCAGAAGAGGAACTACATACAGCAAGCGAGGTGATACGTAACAGAGCTTTAAAAACCAGAGCAACAACTCTAAGAATACAAAATCAACATAATGAATGCTTAGAACAAATTTGTTTTAACAAGCTCTGGTCAGGTTTGTCGTTATCTCAACCCTACGTGCCCCACGTTGGGCGCCAAAATGGACTGTCGTGGTTTAACCCCAGCCAGCAACTAAGCACCACGCAGCCGCTCGCTCACTCCCCCCCCATCCAGTGGGATGGGGGAGAAAATCGGGAAAAGAAGTAAAACTCCTGGGTTGAGATAAGAACGATTTAATAGAACAGAAAAGAAGGAACTAATAATGATAATGATAACACTAATAAAATCACAACAGTAGTAATAAAAGGATTGAAATGTACAAATGATGCACAGGGCAATTGCTCACCACCCGCCGACCGACACCCAGCCAGTCCCCGAGCGGCGAATCCCTGCCCCCCACTTCCCAGTTCCTAAACTAGATGGGACGTCCCATGGTATGGAATACACTGTTGGCCAGTTTGGGTCAGGTGCCCTGGCTGGGCATGAGAAGCTGAAAAATCCTTGACTCTAGTCTAAACACTACTGAGCAACAACTGAAAACATCAGTGTTATCAACATTCTTCACATACTGAACTCAAAACATAGCACTGTACCAGCTACTAGGAATAAGATTAACTCTATCCCAGGCAAAACCAGGACAAGCCCAAAAGTGGGTTTAAAGCCACTTTTGCAATGAGGCATCACATTTGGGGTGGTTCAAATTTGGGTTGGGTTGTCCTGTGCCAGGTGGAGGCTTCACTGCCATCCCTTGCTGTGTTCCCTTCTGTGCTGATAAAACAAATAAGTGATTATTTGGAGACCATTTTCACCATAAAATCTTATATTTTCCTTAGAGATAAGAGCAGAAATGCAGCAGGTGCTTTTTTTTCCTTTCCTTTTTTTTTTTTTTTTTTTTTTTAAGCTGGGTGAACTGATAATCACCGTTATCACAACTGCTGTTTTCCAGCGACTGCTCCATCAGTGGAGCAAAAACCTCAATGCCACAGGTTGACCCCGCTCAGAACAGCCTCAATTTCTTTTTAAAGGGGTAAAAAATGAAACTGTTTTGGCCAGAAATCAGGTTTTTCTTATAAACTACATTGGTGTTTCATTTAACCTCAAAATAATGCCCCATGGAGGTCATGGCCGGTCCTGGCTCTGGTGCTGGCTGTCCTGGGTGGGGTGGGGTTTTTCTGGAGTGGGTGAAGGTCTTGACCTGCATTTGCCTCAGTTTCCCCATCCCGGCAGCGATGCGGGTGCCGTTCGTGTGTTGGATAAAACTCTTGGAGGCATCGCATGAATAAATGTGATACGAGGACCACAGCTGGGGCATCCTCAGGGACTGAGACCGGCAGAAACTCGTGACAACGTTGCCTGAGGTGTGCAGAAGAGGAAGATGCAAAAGCAGGTCATCGTCTCCTCGGGGATTTGGGCTGCCTGTGCAAAGCCGAGGGAGACTTTGGGTGCACCCAGGGTTTTTCGGCCCTGGCCTTCAGGGCCATGTGTGTTTTGGAAGAGGGACCAAGGCTGCTCCATAGGCCCATGTCACCTGGTTTTCTTCCAGTCCCTCCTCCTCCGTCCCGTTTAAAGCCACTGGGGGTGCAGCCCCCACCACAGCCGAAGAGCTGCCGTGGTCCAGGATGATGCTGCAGCTCGTCCTCCTCGCCGCCCTCGCCCTCTGCGGTGTGTCTTTCATGGGAAATCGCCAGCCTCGTTAGCTGATGACGACCCCCCCCCGTTATGATTTGCTTCCCCCTCCACCTCAATCCTCTCTCCCACAGGACGCTGCTCCGAGCAGGATCTCAATGAGGTGCAACGGGTAGTCGGTGGGACCGAGGCACGCGCGCACTCCTGGCCCTCCCAGGTGGGTCCTTCCCGGGGTCAGCCGGTAAATGCCATGGGGGTCTCAACCCACCAGGACCATATGGTGAGACCCCCCATGTTTCGCATCCTCCCCGCCTCCAGATCTCCCTCCAGTACTACTCCAATGGCAACTGGCATCACACCTGCGGAGGCTCCCTCATCCAGAGAAACTGGGTGATGACAGCAGCCCATTGCGTGGATAGGTGAGTGGGTGCGGGGAGCCCACCTTTTTTTCATGGAAAAGCTGTTTTCCACCAAAAACCTTTCCAAGGGGAAATTTTGGCTGCCCCAACCTGGAGAGCAACGGTCCTTTAAGGTCTTTGCTGGTCCTCCATTAAGAGCTTACATGGACCATCTCTGGGAGCATCTTCTCCTTGCACTGAACCTTTCCATACTAGCTTACAGTTAAAATAATAATGATTTATGGACTGATCCTGTGTTTTCTCGCCTTCCCGACAGTAACCGGAACTTCCGTGTCGTGGCCGGCGATCACAACATCTACAGGAGCGACGGCAGCGAGCAGGTCTTCAGCGTGAGCAAGATCATCATCCATCCCTATTGGAAGACCAACAACTTCGCCGGGGGGTAACACACTTGGGGAGGGGGATTTGGGGGGACCAACCATCGCTGAGAATCGAGGTGGGGGGGTCCTTGCAACATCCTCTCCCTCCTCTCGCCAGCTACGACATCGCCCTGCTCCGCCTGTCCAGTTATGCCACCCTGAACAGCTACGTGCAGCTGGCGGTCCTGCCCGCGGAGGGATCCATCCTGCGCAACAACTACCCCTGCTACGTCACGGGCTGGGGTCGCACCAGCCGTGAGTGCCGATGGGTCACCCCGGCTCTAAATCACCCAAAAAATATGGGAAACCTGGGGGGCTGAATGATATTTTTAAGCCCTTTGAGGTCCCAGGAGGCATCACGCAGGGCTTTGCTGGGGGTTGCCCAACGTCGGGTGGGGTCGTGCCAAGGTTTGGGGGTGGATTTTATGCGGGAAAAGGGGCTCGGTGGCTGCTGTGGGCTCTGCTTTGGCAAGGGGCGGGGGGTTTGCGGTGTCTCGCAGGTCTTTGCCAGCGTGGCGTTAACCGGGGCTTGGTTGCGTGCAGACAACGGGCAGCTCTCCAGCGTCCTGCTGCAGGCGTACCTGCCCGTGGTGGACTACCAGATCTGCTCCAGCAGTTCCTACTGGGGCTCCTCCGTCAAGACCACCATGGTCTGTGCCGGCGGTGACGGCGTACACTCCGGCTGCAAGGTATGACCCCGGTATCCTGCTTTTCCCCCTCCTGTCATCCCACCGGCATCCCATTTCCTACCATCTCACCTGGGTTCATTGGTCCGGCAGGGTGATTCGGGTGGTCCCCTCAACTGCGAGGTGAACGGGCAGTACCAGGTCCACGGCGTCACCAGCTTCATCTACAAATACGACTGCAACACCAAGTACAAACCCACCGTCTTCACCCGCGTCTCTGCCTACATCTCCTGGATGAGGAATGTAAGGCCACGGCAGGGCTCAGGCAGCTGGGGGGCTGAGACCTGGCACTATCATTGCACTGATGCACCGGCTGTATCCCTGCTCGGCTCAACCGTTGCCTTTCTTCTCCTTCCAGGTGATGGCCCAGAACTGAGGGGTGGCAGGAGAAGAGCCCGGTCCCCACGTTTTGGTCAGAGGGGTTTAAAACCTGTAGCTGGCATCAATAAAATCTGTTCCTCTCTCCGGCGTGCTGGTGGATGCTTTGCCCCACAGCCCGACAATCCTTTCTCCTCCAACCTTCAGCATCTTTTTCCCCTCCTGTCTTCCAGAGCATCCCTTCGGCCACGTCCCTCCTCTTCCTCGCACCTTAGGAAAGAGCCTCAGGGAAAAGCAACTGGCTCCGTGCTTTCAGGGCAGCCAGAAAGTCCCTGGGATAATGGGAAAGGGGAAAATGCTGCAAATCCCCTTCACGGGCAGCAATGCAGCTCCTTGGGGACACAGGGGGGATCCGGTCGGGATTTTTCTCTGCCACTAGCTTCATTTCTCTTCCAAAACTGACCTCCTTTGCAATGAGAGATGTCGGCTTCGGTGCCTGCTACCGCCTCGCCCCGCAGCTGCATCCCGGAGCGCCAACTGTGCCCCCAACCCCACCTGGCCTGGGAATAAAATACCAGCACCCAAAATTGCACCAAAAGCCAAATTTAAACCCCAAACCAGAGTCTCGTGGAAGAATTAAGAGGCAGCCACAGGTTTCCCCATCACCCCTTTGGCCCACCCCTGTCTCTGGGTGCACGGGGGAGCCTTTCCGGGGGGGGGGGGGGGTAACACGGGCAGAGGGTGCCTGGGTGTTCGGCGGATGCCGGCAGCTGCCTCGCCTCGAACTTCCTCCGTAGCAAAACATCAAACCGCAGCGCGCGGCTGCGAGCAGGAACCGAGCTGCAGCCATGGCAGAGGGCAAGAGCGGGGGAGCCGGGCTCTTCGCCAAGCAAGTCCAGAAACGGTTCAGCCGGGCGCAGGAGAAGGTACGGCGCGACGCCCGCCCGCGACGCCCAGCCCCCCCCCCAAAATCCCTTGATTTGATTTTACTCTTTAAATTTTTTCCACTGCGGCACTGAGGGGGCGGGGGTGGCACAACCGCTTGGCACCCATGGGTGCTCATAGGGTGTTAGTTTGGGCGCTTCTGGGTCGACGTCGTCGTTGCTCCAAGGCTTTGGGCTTGATGGCATCTCCCCAAAGACCCCCCAGGCTCCTTTGGCAGCTGCTGGGTTCTCTAAAAGTGTGATTTTTCCACCCAAAGTGCCTTCCGGAGGTTACGGGGGCACTGTGAGCTTCTGGCATGGGGTCCCTTGGGCTGGCCGGAGGTGACGGTCCCCAGCAGAACCCAGCATGGGGATGGTCCCAGGAATACTGGTGTAGCTGGCACTGGCCACGCAGGAAACGAGGGGGAAGGGCTCCGGAAGCAGGCAGAAATGGGGTAATTCTCAGCTGTTTTGGGAAGGTTCAGGGTCACGTCTTTCCCTTTCTCTCCCCAAAAAAAAGCAGGCAGCGACTCCCATTTTGGGGGCGATGCGAAGCCGCCCCCCGCACCAAACCCACCCGCTCCCGGGTTTCCTGGCTGGGGCTCGGTGCTAAATTCAGCTCCCCCGTGACTGTATCAGCCCGGGCCAGGCTCCAGCCGCTTCCCGGGGGGGTCAACCTCTTCCTGGACACCCCAAAGCTCCCTCCCACCCGGCCTTACCACGCTCCTGCGATGGTGGGTCCAGAGGCAGCCTTCGGCCACAGACCATCCTCATCCTCGGTACGGTGTCACCGAGGCAGCACCCAAGGCTTCACCTGCACCCATAGTCACGTGCATGGGTGTTTTGGGGTACATAGGGCTGTACCTACAGGGTTTTATAGGGTGGGGTGATGGGTTAGCACCCAAAAAGTCACCGTTTTCCTCTAAAAAATAAAAGCACCAAAATTTTGCATTCCCCATCCAAATCCCTGCTTGGCATCAGCTCTGCTGGATCCTCAGCATTCCCCAAAAGGGGTTTTCGCCGGTGCTGACCCCACTCCTGCCAGGAGCTAGAGCCCGGTGGGCAGTGCCGAGGTCGGAGCTGACAGTTCTTCCCACATCTCCATCTCTCTCCATCCCAGGTTTTGCAGAAATTGGGCAAAACAGTGGAAACCAAAGACGAGCAGTTTGAGCAAAGCGCGTACAACTTCCAGCTGCAGCAGGTTGCACCAGGGAGCAGGGAAAGGGGGGACGGGGACAACCCTACACCATCCCTTGGTCCCGCTGCCTCCCGGGGTCCCTCTGTCCCCGTTGGGCTTGTGGAAATCACCACAAGCCCTCAGGGACAGCCCTGACCTGTCCTTTCGCTGTGCTGCTTTGCAGAACGAAGGCAATAAACTCTACAAAGACCTGAAGGCTTTCCTTGGCGCGGTGAAAGGTACGGCACCCCGTCCCCATAAATATGCCAGGAAAACCCTATGGGCACCACGGAGGAGCCAGGAGGGGGTTGAGCATCGCTGCATTTTCTTGCCCAGGATAATAAATAATAATAACAACAATAACAATAATAATAATAAATAATAATTAGTAATAAATAATAATAAATACAAACTATAATAAGTAATAATACATAATAAAAATTATTAAATAAAAACATCATAAATAATATATTTGCATCCCCTGGCTGGGCGGCAGTGATGCACGAGAGCTCCCGGAAAGTGGCTGAAACGCTGCAGGAGATTTACAGCACCGACTGGGACGGTCACGAGGAGCTGAAATCCATCGCAGCTGTGAGCCCCTTGACATGTCCCCGCTGTCCCCAAGGGTCCCCTTTGAGCATCGGGGGGGTCGCGAACTGAGCTGGGAGGGGGGTCCCGGGGGATGCAGCCCAGCACGTACGGACCGAGGGAGAGTTGGGGGGGGGGGAATTCCGGGCATTATACCCCCGTCCCTGCTTCTTCCACACTGCAGAGCAATGACCTCCTGTGGGACGACTACGAGGCGAAGCTGGCCGACCAAGCTCTGCGGCTGATGGAGAACTACCTGGCTCAGTTTGGGGACTTTAAGGTACCCCTCGTGCGCAGTGTCGGGGCGGGGGGGGGCCAAAGGGCCGGATCCTGGCTCACCTTGCCCCCCACGCAGGAGCGCATCGCCAAGCGGGGCCGTAAGCTGGTGGACTACGACAGCGCCCGGCATCACCTGGAAGCTCTGCAAAGCGCCAAGAAAAAGGACGAGGCGAAAATCGCCAAGGTCGAGCCTCCCACGGGACCCCCACCGGGCGCAGCCCCCCCATGCTCCGGCCGTGCCGGCAAAGCCATGGCCCCCCTTTCCTCCCCGCAGGCTGAGGAGGAGTTTAATAAAGCCCAAGCGGTGTTTGAAGACCTGAACAGGGACCTTCGGGAGGAGCTGCCGGTTCTGTATGGCAGGTACTGGGGGTGCCGCAGGGGCTGGGGGGCTTCGTGGGGCTGGGGGACATTGCAGGACTGGGGGACATCGTGAGGACTGGGGGACATCGTGAGGTCTGGGGGACATCATGGGGCTGGGGGACATCACGGGGCTGGGGGACATTGCAGGACTGGGGGATATTGTGGGGCTGGGGGACATTGCAGGGGCTGGGGGACATTGCAGGACTGGGGGATATTGTGGGGCTGGGGGACATCATGGGGCTGGGGGATATCGCAGGGGCTGGGGGACTTTGCAGGGCTGGGGGACTTTGCAGGACTGGGGGATATTGCAGGGCTGGGGGACATCATGGGGCTGGGGGATATCGCAGGGGCTGGGGGACATCACGGGGCTGGGGGACATCACGGGGGCTGGGGATGTCGCAGGGGCTGGGGGACATTGCAGGACTGGGGGATATTGCGGGGCTGGGGGACATCACGGGGCTGGGGCAGGCACATGGCCCCGGGGGATGATCCTGCCCAGAAGCCGACGGCATCCGCAGCACCCCCCATTTGCAAAGGCAGCCCCCTCCCACCCCCCTGGGTCCCCCCAAAAAAGCATCATCTGAGCCCGAGGTCCCCAAAAACCACTCGCTGAGCCCCGGGACGCGGGCTGGGTGCAGGTGCCGGTGGGTGGGCGCCATTGTCCCCCCTGGTGGTGGGGAAGAAGTGGGGTTTTCTCCCCAAAGGCCACGGTGGTGACACGGGCCGGTGGCCCCGAGGGACATCGGCCACCGGTGGCTGTGACGGCCACCATGGCTGCAGCGGGGCGGCCCCAGGGACAAATGTCCACAGCCACTTCGTCCTCACCACAGGGGTTTATTTGCCATTCCCCACCTCCCCAGAGACCCTGGAGGATGGGTGCTCACCGGTTGGGTGCTCAGCACCCCGAGACCCTGCGGGAAACGGGTCGGCACCCCCAAACCCCCACCACCACCTCCCGCCGTGTTTTCCCTCCCGCAGCCGCATCGCCTGCTACGTGACCATCTTCCAGAACATCTCCAACCTCCGCGATGTCTTCTACAAGGAGATGAGCAAGGTGGGGGGACAAGGCAGCACCCCAAAACACCTCTCTCTTTGCCCCCCCCGGCAGTCTTGTAGCCATCCCTGGGTGCTCCGGCTACACTGGTGCCAGTCACCCACCTCGAGTCCTCGCTGCTCTTTGTTTAATTTAATAATTTAGAGCAGCTCGAGGATGTTCGTGGTGTTGCCAGGGGATGGGTGACACTGGGGGGGTCCCTCTGATGCATTTCTCTCGCCCCCAAACCGTCCTTTGCAGCTCAACCGTGACCTCTACGAGGTGATGAGCAAACTGGACAAGCAGCACTCGAGCAAAGTCTTCATCATTAAAGGCATCCCCAGGTAAACGAGCGGGCGAGTTCTGGCGAGGTGGGGGGCTTCAAGCGGCCAAATCATCCCCCCCACACACACCCCGATAAGCAGAAGGGTGATGCAGCCTCCAGTTCTATAGTCCTGGGATGAGTGAACATCTCCCAACCCCGAGCTGAGGGCGCTTTGGTGGCGCTGGATTAATTAATTTGGGTTGTTTACCGATCATGCCGGATGGGGAAGCATCACCTGCAAGGCGGGGTGGTGATGCCGCGGTGCCAGGTGTCCCCAAGGATGATCCTTGTGGGACGTGCCGGAGGGGGGCTTAACCCCTCTGTCCTCCCCCCACACACAGCAACCGGCGCTCGCTGGTCATCTCTTCGCCGGTGAGCCCCCCGGCCATGTTCCCCTGCCCGGGGAAGGCGCCAGACTGGCAACCCATGGTGGAAGCGGAGGCGACAGCGGGGTCCCCCGGGATGGGCAGCAGTGCCACCGACGCCGTCTCCAACGGGGAGCTGGGTACCGGCATCCCCGGCCCCCCACCAGCTTCACCTGCCAGCGGTGGGTCCCTGTCGGAGACGGCGTCGGTCTCCAGCGAGGAGGCCCCAGAGCCTGGTCCCGGCCCCGAAACTCCATCCCGCGAGCAAGGGACATCGGCGGCAGCCACGGAGCCAGGTGCCGACTCGCCCGGGCTCCCCAAAAAACAGGGTCCAGAGCCATCGGGGGCTGCCGCCGGGGCGCAGGCGGGGGCCGAGGGCATTGCCGCCTCCCTGGCATCGCTGATTTTATCGGAGGCGATTGCCCAGGCCGCCAGCACCGCGCCACCAGAGTCGGAAAAAGCCGTGGCCGGGCTGGAGGTGAGCAAAGCCCCGGCCACCGCAGGGGACCCTCGTCAGCCGGGTGGCACGGCCGCCAACGGTGAGGGTCGGGCACATCCCGGGGACCCACCGTCCCCAGCCCCAGCCGTCCCCTGCAATGTCCCCGGTCCCGCGGCGGAGGCACCGGCGTGTCCGTCCCCGGGCAGTGCCACGGGCGAATCCGGCGACTCCGAGGAGAGCGTGGAGGAGATGGACATCAAGCAAAAGTTGGCCGAAACTCAGGTGAGAAAGTTCTGGTGCCGGGAGGGGAGATGCCATGGTGGGGGCCACATCCGTGCCCTGCAATGGCGAGGGGATACCCGGCTTGTTTGGAGACCCAGTCTGTGCTGGGGGGGCATCCAGTGGGCTTGCGGGGACATGGGGCCGGAGGGGGTCCATGGGACAAATCCAGCTGGGTGCGGTGCTCCTCCGCTGGCAGATGGGGCTGGATCTGGCCCTCGGCACGGCGTCAAGCGGCCCCAGCCGAGGTGGGTGCAGCAGCACCATGGGACAGACACCGACCCGACCTCCCCGGCCGGACTCGGTCCTTCTTGGGTCCAGTTTAATCGAAGCGTGAGGTCTCCATCCCACCCGGCTCAACGTCACCTCCGTGTCTCTCCCAGGAGCAAGCCTGTCCTGGGATGCTGGAGCAGGAGACGAGCCAGGATGCAAGCCAGGACCCCCCACCAGCAGCAAATCCCCCCCAGGACCCCACCGAGACCCTCACCTCCCTGTAAGCCCAGCACCCGGCATGGGAAACGGGCATCTTACGGCGCCACCGGCAGATTGCTTTGTTTCACCGAAACCATAACGCGCTTCCCACCCCCCATCCCGTGTGAAATAAAGGCAGAGGGCAGAAAAGGTGATGAGAGGAGGGCGAAGATGCCGGCGAGGGCCAAATCTCCATCCTGCAAAAGCCCAGCACCGGCTGGGCCGGGGGGGCCACGGGGAATGCCAGGGGGTCCCCACCTGCAGGTTTACGGCGGCCGAAGCTGGGTGCAGGAGGGATCTGTCGTCCTGTTCTCCCCTGGCACCCAATGCCGCTGTGACTCAGGAAAAAGGCGTCAAGCCGGTTTCGCCAGCTCCCAGAAAATGTGCTGCCATGCAAAAAAAAAAAAAAAAAAAAAAAACACACAAAAAAACCCCGCCCCTGATTTTACCTCCCCCGTGTTGCCAAATTCCCCCATATTGAAGCAAAACCCTGTTGCCAATTGCCACCCCAGCGCAAGAGCTTGCGTCGCCGCCCCGATGCCCGGTGATGGGCTGGCTCGCCAGCGAGCGAGGGGTTAATGGAGGAGGTATTTCTGGGATTTTATCATCATTGCAGCCAGACTGGAAAGGTGAGGCAGGAAAAGGGCAACGCCTTCGCCCCGGCGAGACTCGGAGCCGCACATGGTGCCGGCAGCCGCTCGCCCCGGCACAGCGGGCGCAGGTAAGAGCTGGGGTGGGGGGGGTGACGTGGCTCCTGGGGTGACCCCCCCCAAAAAAAAAATTCACCCTTTCCCGGGAGATTTGGAGGGGTTTGGCTGCATTGGGCACGTGGATTTGCACCGGGAGGCAACGGGAGTCGTGCCACGAGGGATGCCAAAGTGTGGCTGGTTTTTTTGGGGAGAAGCCGAAATGTCGGCTCTCGGCCGGGTGTTTTCCAGCTGGATTTCAGGCAGGCGGGAAGAGCAAGGGCCTGATCCTGCCACGGCGAGAGGCAGAAAGCAGAAAACCCAGTGGGAAAGCTGAGCGGGGCGTAGGGGAGAGCAAAACACTGCTCCCAGGGGGACCCGTCCCAGGGTGATGGAGGAGAAATGGGGGTGAGCAGGCTGCGGGGATGGGTGGCTCATCCCATCTTCCATCCGTCGGGAACGGGAACGGGAACGGGAATGAGGGACTGCGACGGCGCCACTGAGCATCCCCGACGGCACCCGGCGAAGCTTTTTGGGAGCAAAGCTGCAGGGCGGGGAGGGTTTCGCTGTGGGAACGGCTCTTAAGTAACTTGGCCCGAGAGCAAGAATGAGGAAGATTATGGTTGGGTTGGTTTTTTTTTACAACCCCTGCGTTGCTTTAAAAAAAAACCCCATGGAGATCCGTACGGATCCAGCGTGCTGGGGAAGTGAGTCACCCCCCCTCCGTCAGCCCCCCGGCACGGCCACGGCGGACGCCCGGAGGCTCCGACCGTGCGGCGGCTGGATCCCAACCCTGGCGAGGTAACTGGCGCTCCAAAATACCCCGCGGTTTTCCGTGCCGTGGAGCACGGGGCTCCTTCCCGGTTGGTTTTTGGGGGGAGCTCCTTCCCGTGATGCCAAGGCAGGAGCGAGGAGGGGGTGTTGGGGAGGAGCATCCCTCCCCTGGGGAGCTTCGTTTTCATGAGCACCGACATTTTGATGCTGAAGCAAGTCTTTCTCCCGGCTAAAATTTGGTTTAAACTTTAGTGGGTCCCAGGACTCCATATTACAGGTGCTGCGGGTTTGTGTCCCCCACTGGCAATGCCAAACGGTTCCCAAGGAGCCCTCTCCCCGAGGCACCCGGATTGCACCCAGCTCCCTTTCCATCAAGCAGCGCCTTTTCCTCCTTTCCCTTAAATCCCAATCTTAGTTTGGGGGGAAATTTTACCCATTTCTTGCTCCAAAGCCACCCAAGCAGCGGCTGCTGCTCCGTGGGAAGGTGGCGGTTGGCTTTGGAAAGCGCATGTAGCTCCCTGATGCCCAGACATCGCCGGCGGAGGAGCCCAATGAGCTTTAAAGCAAAGCTGTGTTTAATGCAAAGCCGGGCTTAACGCAAAGCTGGGATTAAAGCAAAGCTGGGATGAAAGCAAAGCTGGGTTTAAAGCAAAGCTGAGTTTAAAGCAAAGGTGGATTTAATGCAAAGCCGGGTTTAATGCAAAGCCAAGTTTAACGCAAAGCTGGGTTTAAAGCAAAACTGTTTAATGCAAAGCTGGGTTTAAAACAAAGCTGGGTTTAATGAGTTGGTGGCTCGTGCCAGCCTGAGCTTGAGTCTGGGAGGAAGCTGTCGTTCTCAGGGGGAGCTGCGAGAGACTTGGGGTCCTGGTCCCCAGCCGGTGGGACAGGGGTCCCATGACAGTCCGTGCACACTGCTGGGAAAGGGGAAAATTATTTTCCCAAATTCCTGTGACTCTGTAAGCCCAAATGTTTGCACTCTGGTAGCACTCGAAAGCAAAACCTGCTGTTGTAAAGAGATGTTTTGCAAACACCCAACAGCGCTGTGAGTCACAAGGGCATGGTGGGACAACCAGGGCAGGGCCGGATCCTGAGAAATTTATCCTGCTTTCCAAAATCCAGGCGGTCGCTGGCAGGGTTTGCGTCGCCCCGTCCTCGTGAGATGCATCCTGACAGCACAGCACAGCCGCACTCCCAGCTCCCTACTCCTGGCCCGCGTCCATGCTCCCGCGGCTAAATTTCCTCTTTTTAAAAAAAAAATAAAAAATTAAATTTTATTTCCTCCTGACATCTAGCGGCACGTCGCCGCAGAGCCGCTGAGTCACTTGTGCCCGAGCACTGGAGCCATTGCAGAACACATTTTCTGGGGGGGTTACAAAGGTTGTCCATCCACCTCGGGGAAAGCCACCAAGGTCGATTTAGCGGCTGCTGGTCCAGCTGCTTTTTGCAGGCGAAACGTTACGGCTGCGGCATCAACCTCAGGACCCTGATCGGAGGATTTGCAAGGATTTACAGGCAATTTGAAGCTCTCAAAGTTTGAGCGCGAATTGCAGAGTCGGTGGCTGGTTTTTTTTCTCCTGCCTTTGCTAGCTTCGCTGCCTCCCCGCAAACCCGGCATGCCCCAGCCCGCTCCTCTCCATCAGCCCAAATAAAAACCTTTGCTTTGATTAGTGCTGCATGACCGCCAGCATCCCCCCTCGCGGCTCTGCCCTTCGGGGTGTTGCGTGTGAATTTATCACTTTTATTCCTTTTTTTTGGTAGTTCTGAAGGACCCCAGACCTTCGTCTGGAAGGAGCTGATGCGATGGAAGGAGACCAGCCCCCTCTGACTGCAGGTGAGCACCCCGGGACAGCTTTGCTGGACTGTTCGTGCCGTATAATCCTCGGCAAGACCTTGCCCGGGGCCAGCGTGTGCCCCGTCCAGCTAAGCCTGGCTCAGAGCCGGGTCGGGACCAGCCTTGTTCACCTTCTCCTCTCTCCCTCTCTCCTGGTTTGATGAAGAAGAGCTGACAACCCCCTTCCTGAAGAAGGCTCACACCCCACCTCTCCACGAGGAAGCCAACACCGTGGTCATCGCAGGTAGGGGCTCTCCTTGCCGGATCCACCCCGTTTACCGAGGAGCAGCTCGGTACCGACCACTTGGGGCTAAACCCTGCTCCTCTCTCTGCCTTCTCCCTGGTAGTTGTCATCACCCTGGTGTTCCTCACCCTGCTGACGGTCCTGGTGGTGATCATCATCTACCTGTACAGAAACAAAGGCAGCTACCTCACCTACGAGCAGCCGGTGGCAGAGACCAACGTGTCGGTGCAGATGGAGGATGCTCCATCCAAAGAGAAAGAAGAGTATTTTATCTAAGGTTTTATCCAAGCCACCTCTCTGATGCGCTCAGGTCCAAGGTGCCTAAAGTTCCTGGAGTTGGAGTTCTACAAGCTGGTTTTGTTTTGGGTTTTGGGGTTTTTTTCCTTAATTTATTAAGCCAACCATGGAAGGAAAAATAAATAGGTGCGTGTCAGAGCTTTGCCCTTTGCTGCCCGGCGCAGACCCAGGGCAGGGAGCACTTCGGCTCAGCGGAGGAGAGCAGGCACGGCCACGCTCCGGCTGCTCGCACTCACCCCATCTCCTCCCTTTGGTGCTTTCCAATACAGCCCAGTGACAAAGGCTTGAAGAGTCGCTGTTGTTTTCTTTTTCCTTATCTCACAAAACAATTAAGTTATTCTGCTGATGATTTAGGGGTGGGTTAATTAGCATGGCTAATTTGGAGGCTAAGGTTAACATGCATGTAAAACAGGCTGATGGATCGTGCAAGTTACAGAAAGCCCCATTGTAACTACAAACCCGGGGAAGCTCGTCCCTGCCCCGAGAGGCGCCTGACCTCGACGGGCTGGGGAAATCAGAAGCGGAGCAGGTTTGCTTCGTCCGTGGAGTCGGCTTTAGCACCAACACATAGGTGCAGGCAGGTAGTGACACTAGTTTTCCTCTGCTTTTGCTACGCACAAAGATGGGGTGAGGAGCAGCTCCAGATGTCCCTCCCCTGCTCCCTTCTCAAGGGCAGTTCCTCCTTTAAATCAACACACCCCCCCCCAAAAAACCCCAACAAACCCAAAGGAGGAAGTTCACAAAATAGCAGCGAAGAGGAAATAAGTGAAGAAACCCTAAGGCTTGCAATGGGCAGGAACCAAGGGGTTTTATTTGAGGTCTAATGCAAATTTGCTACTTTATTCAAATTTTCAAAATAGTCTTTATTCTACTTTTTTTTTAGTATAAAAAAATCCACAAGTTAAGTGCACCACAGTGTATACAGAGAGAGACGTAATGCTGAACTTTCATAACAGTCAGTTGTATGGTTAAACACAACATATACAGGACACAGATTTAGATTAAACTGAAACCTCAGGATAAAATATATTTGAATCTGGTATTTTTCTTCATAAAACAAAACAAAACAAAAAAAAAAAAACAAACCCAAAACATTGAGGATCCCTGAAATATTCTTCTTAACCCTAATAAGACTTCATTATACCCAAGTCATTTTTAAAGTATGCATTCATAAAACAACCCATTAACCAAGCTAATTTGTGTGTTGATTGACAGTTGCTACACACCCTTGGACAGATGGTAACCAGCCTCTCTGTCTGAACAACAGCCTTAAGGAGTTTTGGTGTCAAGACACCAGGTTGAGTTTAAAAAAAAAAAAAAGTTTGTTTATTAAGCATCGCTCTAAAAGCCTAGTTAGCATCGAATGAAATGTTCAAACATGAGTTGCATTGTGTTTCTGGCACCAAAGCATGGCTTTGATTAGATCTAATGTGCAAAGAAATCCAAGATTACTTGGAGTGTATAAAAAAAATCCCATGATACACGCCAGCTGCATACCTTCCTGGAGGAAAATGATGGGCGAATGTGAGCACGGAGTGCTTCGAGGGATCCGTTCTAGAGTGAGGTCAGGAAGAAAGAAGCGCTAAGGTGCCCTCCCCGCTACTGGGAAGTGAAGTTTGCCTCGCTTTTCTATCCAGCACCTTTGCTTCGATGGAAGGGAAACCCGGGTGGTTGTGGCTCTGGGTCCAGCGGACCGGTACGAGCATGAAGGGAAGGCGAAACCGGATCCGCTCCCTCGCCCTCCCCAAAGCCAGTGTATAGGTAGCCGATTAATAAAAGCTCAGCGCTGCGGTATTACTCCAGTGAAAGGAAAGGAAGAGGCAGGGCTGCTGAGCTCACATTCATTTCGTGAATTAATCCCCCCCCCTCCCCGTTTGAACAGAGGCACTGCTATCGTTAACAGGGTTTCTTGTTTCGCTTGGAAGTGCCTGCAGGGCCGGGCACCAAACCAGGAAGACACCTCACCGCTGTGTGTCTGATCTGCAACTTCAGGTTAATATGGACTAAAGCAGTTACATCGTGAGAAGTGCTGACAGTATGTGATGTCTTTCCTTACACAAATGTAGCCCCCCCCCTCTCCCCCCGTTCCCCTTCCTTCTTCACCAGATAGTGTAGCCGCCGTCTGAGCCTCCCAGGAAGAAGTTTCCCTTCCGTTGCGTCACCAAGACATTGGCTCCCTGCATTACGGCCAGCTGGGCAGCATTGGGGGGACAGCCAGGAGGGGGGGGCTGGAAGACAGAAAAAGGAGAGGGGGAGAGGATAGTTGAGGTCGGTGCCACGACGGGAGCTGGCACAAAGCCACCGTGGGCCGCAGGGACCCAGAAACCTCCCAGTCGATGTCCCCGTCACTTGCTACCGAGCAAAGATTGAGCAACAGAGTCCAGGAGTTGATGGGAAACGCTCGGTTCCTCGTCCACGCCCTGCCCTCTCTTTTCGGAGCCTGCAGCCCATACGGCTGGCCCTGGCTTTTTGCCCACGCTGAGGAGCCTGTGAGCTGTGGAACAAGATCTTCATGTGGCCGTGAGCCACGGGTGGAAAGTCCAGGGGAGGAGGAACTTCCCACAGCTCCCCCGTAGCACGGAAAGAGGCCAAGTCTGCGTTTGGGGCCAGGGAAAGTCAGGTCACTAAACAGCCCTACTGGCTTGCCTTCCCCCGAGGCGCGTTACGCCATGGCCCCCAGGCCAAATCAGGGCTAGCACTGGCCACGCAATGGTTTTGCTGAGCCATAACCACCTGTGAGCCTACGCAGCTCCAGAGCCACAGGCTGGCCAGAGACAGCAAACCCTTAGCATGAAAGTAGGAGCCCACTCTTCTCTCAAATGATGGAACGGGTAGAAAATATGTTTTTCTCAGAAAAAAAAGGACATCATCTCCCCCATTACCGCCCGCAAACCCCTAATGCTGAAGCACGCCGGGTTCTGAGGATGCATGAATACTTACAGGGATGCTGGCTGTTCCACCAGCCCCAAACCTTGCTCCAGCATCAAAGCCACCTTCAACAAGGACTGTCGATCCCGGAGGATAAACCGGTCCCACGGGGTAATATGCCATCGGGACCGACGAGCCGATCGGACCCACGGCCACAGACTGGGCCATGGGCAGGAAGACAGAAGTGCCCGGATATGCCGCAGACATCGTCGGTACGGTGGCAGCCCCCAGAGGCACAAAGCTGGGACGGTAAAGCTGGGAAAAAAAGCCGTGCAAGCAAGTTTAGAGACTTGTTATTCTCCACACCCAGTTGTTTACTCAGCCTTGCTGTCAAAGCACTAGCTCCAAAGCAGACTTTCACCCTCCTCCTTGCACAAGGGAGTCCCCTTCCCTGAGCGTTTACTTTGGGGTATGGGTAAAAAAACATTTTTCCCACTGTTGGAGACAGTTTTCCCCCACTGCCTGCAAGAATTCAACTAAGAGAGGTTATCATAGGTGTGTTTTACAGCTACAGGTGAGCTAAGTTTGTCATCTTAACTTAAGGGGAAGCTTTGAACGTTTATCACTTCGAGTGGATGATTCAGATCTCATAAGAGAATCTGGGGACAGACCGCTGCCCAGTGACATAAGCAGCAAACAAGTCCTCCAGGAAAAAAAAAAAAAAAAAAAAAAAAAAAAATTGCAGCTCTAAACTTATTCAAAGTTTTTTTTTTCATTGGGAGGGGCCCCAGAAGAAAATGAAGCTTTCGGAGAAGCGTCCCGCCTACCTCGGAATAAGCAGGAGGTGCGTCTGTGTAGGGCGGTGGCTGTGGAAGGGGCATAGTCTGTGGGTACACGGCGGGGTTGGCGGGAGACTGGACGGGGTAGGACGGCTGGGTGGGATATTGTCCTGCAAGAAAGAGGAGAATTCAACCTGAGGCAGAAACAAAGCCAGACAGGACGCTGACGAGTTGTTTGGTTGGTTGGGGTTTTGTTTTTTCAGAAAGCCCCGTTTCTTAATTATCACGTGAGCAGAAGGGAGTATCAGCTCTAGGAGCGTCCGGGCACAATTAACTCACAGTATTGCCTGGGCGATCGACGCCCCCCGAAACCACAGACACCCGGCTGTCCTCGCCCGGACTTCGGAAGTCCAGTCCAGGGCCAAAACAAAACCGAGAGTTAAAATACCCTTTTGCCGGAACTGGGAGCGATGAGAAGGCAGGAAGCCCGACAAAGGAAAAAAAAATAATAATAATACGTCAAATTATTCTGGGTCACCGCGCCAGCGCTCGGACTCGCAAATTCTTAAACCGAAACCAAAACAAACCAGACCCGATCGCAGTTTTGGGGGGCAAAGATGAGGCGGCGTTGGGGCAAGTGTTTTCCCATGTTCCCCCCCGACATGGCGGTGGGAGGGGGCCGATCTCCTGGTTGTGCTGGGTGGAAAATCGCCTTTGCTCTGACGACGCCAAGGGGTTTTAACGAGCTCCGAATTTGGCCCCTTCTCCCGGGATCCAGAGGGGCTCCTGGGGTCCCCCCAACACCCTCTGACCCCGGCCTGACCCCCCCCCCCCAACCCACTGCTGGGAGGGAGCCCGTTAGGCCGCAGGGGGGGGGCAGCCCCCCATGGGTGCCCCCTCCCCGTCTCCCCCCCAGCCTGGGTCTGTCGGGGGGGTCTCAACCCCTTCAGCTGCCCCCCATGTTGTCCCCCGGGGGGGTCCCCCTGATCCAGCTCCCCCTGCATGCAAGGGGGTCCAACCCCCCCCCCCCTCCCCGTGGGTCCCCGGTGTCACCCAGGGGGTCCCCCCCTTTACACCACCCAAGACGCCCCCCCATAGTGCAGGAGCTCTCCCCCACCCCCCCACGGCCCCCCCCATGGGGGTTTCTCCACACTATTCCATCACCCAGGGGGTCTCCCACAGCCTGCCAGAAAATGGGGTCCCTTCTCACCTCACCCGGGGGATCCCCTACTTCAGCAGGGGGGGTCTCCCCTACCTCAGCGCCCCCCCCCCATCTAATGGGGTACCCCTCACCTCACGCGTGGGGGGGCCCTCTCGCTCCAGCTCCCCCCCGACACCTACTGGGGTCCTCCTTACGTCACCCGGGGATCCCCGACGTCAGCGGGGGGGTGGGGGAGAGGAATGTCTCCCCCACCTCAGCTCGCCCTCCCCGTACGGAATGGGGGACGCCCTACGTCACGGCGGGGGTGGTTGTTCCCCCCCCCCCCCGCCCCAACGGGGCGCCCGGCACTCACAGGGTTAAAGGCCGGGCCGAGGCCGGCGGCGGCATGGCGACCCGCGCGCCCGCCCCCCCGCCCCACTCCCATTGGCCGCCCGGCGCCCGCGCGGCCCCGGCCCCGCTCGCGCGGTCACGCGCTGCGGCGCCGCCCTTAAAGGCGCCGCGTCCCGCGACGGAGCTTCTCCGGTGTTTGGGGCGGGGGCGGGGGCGGGGGGGAGCTGCCGGTGAAAGAGAAAGAGGGGGAGGCGGCGCGGCCCCCCCCCCGTCCTTGCCTTTGCCGTTCATGGCGGCGCTGGCTCCGGCGGCGGCTCCCGCTCTGCCCGCGCCGCGCGCTTCCTCCTCGGTGTCACTGCGGCGCTGCGGGAGGGGGAGGGCCGCGGGGGGGGCGGGGCCCGGAGGGGGGAAGCAGGAAGCGGGCGCGGCGCGCATGCGCACGCCCCGTGGCGTCAGCGCGCGCGCGCGGGGGGGCGGGGTCCCGCAATCTTAAAGGGGCCGCGGAGGGAACGGGGGGGGGGGGGGGGCCGGAGAGGTCGGTCCCCAGGGCCCGAGGCAGGCAGGCAGGCAGGCAGGCAGGCAGGCAGGCAGGCAGGCAGGCAGGCAGGCGCGCTTAAGCAAGGCCTGGGTGAGAGCTCTAGGTAGGCCCCAGGGGTGAAGGGGGTCCCTAAGCGGGGCCGGGGGGGGGGGCTAGATGGGGCCTGGAGTGGTGGGGAGGGTCCAGGTAGGCCTAAGAGGTGAGGGGGGGCTTAAGCAGGGTCTCGGGGGGGTCCTTGGGTAGGGCCTAATATATTGGTGGGGTCCCCAGGCAGGCCCCAGGGGTGAGGGGCCCTCTAAGTAGGGCTGGGGAGGGGAATGGGGGTCCCAGGTGGAGCCTAGAGTAGTGGCTAGACCTGAGAGGGGGTCCTGGGCAGGGCCTTGGGGGCAAGGGGGGGATGTCCCCAAGCAGGTGCCAGCATTGAGGGGGGGACCATAAGCAGGGTCTGGGGGGGGGGGGTTGCCCTGCCAGGCCCATAGGTGAGGTGGGGGTCCGGCAGCATGGCCCAGGGGCAACACGGGGTGCCCCCAGCCCCAGCAGGACCCAGCCCAGCTGGCTGTCTTGTCAGGCAAGAGCCTTCCCAGAGCCTGGGACAGCACTGGGGGAACTGGTGGGCGAGGGAGCCCCCAGCTCTCTCCCTACTTCCCCCTGAATTGCACCCAGCGAAAGAAGCCGCCTCTGAGTTCATGCATAAAAGATCAATGGAAATGGTTGGTAACCTCCAAATATTGTTAAGCTTAATTAAGCCTTAAGGACCGCGAAGCATCGGCAGGCAGAGCTGCTCGTTAGCACAGTGACTGCAGCCTGAGCTCCTGGTTATGTTGGTTCTTCTAAACCGTGTCCTCGTGGTTGTTGTTACAAGCCCTAAGTGCTTCCCGGGGCCCTCCACAGGACCCTATTTTCTGCCTCCCTGTAGCAGGGAGCCCCTCGAGACCCTCCTTTCGGAGGGCAACATCCTGCTACAGGACCCATTGGCTTCAGCGTGTTCTCCCCCAACACGTATGGGGCATGTGAAGAACGGGTTCCTTTCCGAAGTGACTGTGGTCTCCCCTTCTTGCCCTAAGTGTAGCCAAAACGCTGCCGAGAAGGTGAAGATGCGGTGAGGTGTGTGCATTTCTCAGGCTTGTTCTGCCCCGCTGTTCCCCTTCATCCAGCAACAGCACAGAGGAGACCTCAGTAGATCCATAGAAGTAAAATACCTCTTCAATTCGCGCACTCTTTTGCCATGTATTTAGGGCTGCATTTGCAAGAGTGGGCAGTCCCCCCTGTTAACACCAGCCCTGTTCAACAAAGCTCTGGCATCTACCTCGGCTTAAAAACATCGTGGGGTTAAAGGAGGAGAGTGAGGTTTCTCGTGATAATCTTTAGTGAATTTGGGATGAGTTATGGGGGCTAAATACCGTTACAAAAAATCTGTTGCAGGTGTTGCCTGCTGAAGATGGATCCACCAGCAGAAGGTGCAGTCAGAGGTCTGGAGCTGTGCATAGAGAAGGTATGATGCAATCTAGTAGTTATATGAGTAAAGTCTTGTTTAAAAAAATAATGTATATGGATGGTAATGAAAGGACCATGATAAAGATACCTCCTTAAAGTGTAAAAATCCACCTTTTTTGTGTGATTTTGATAAACTTTCTGGCTGCATTTTGGCCAGAGTTTGAGGGCACAACTCGCTCTTTCAAGCTCATTTTCAGGCACTGCAATCAACAATATCATTGTTCTCGTCCCTATTTAAGTGAACTGCTCATGAATAATGTACTGGCTGCCTGATGAATATGCACGTTGGCTGGTGTGCCTGGGAGGGCTTCATCAATAATTCATACCCAGAAAATGTTCTTCACCTTGCAACTGTACAGGAACCGTAAAAAAAAAAAATATTTACCCTTTAAAGTGGGAGAGAAGATGGCTTGAAATCTGCCCACGGTAATGTGGAGTGAGGTGTGTTGTACTTAAGTGTGGTGAAAGTAAGTGAAGGGGAGAGCACCTCCAGGAAGGAGAAGGTCGTTTCTGAGGGACTGAGCCCAGATCTTCACAAACCCAACCCTGCAAAGCCCCAGAGCTCGCTGGAACTGCTCAGGGTTAAGCCTGTTCAGCAGCTCCTGGCTTCAGACCCTAATTTATTCTAACAAACGTGCCTTTTTCCACTCTCTTGTTACCATTACACAGAAAACTTCCTTGCAAAAAAAGAGTGGAAATGCTCTGCGACGTGGGGAAGGCAAGGAGAGAGTGTTTACACTCGGTGGAGCCAGGGTCTTCGGAAGGCACCTGCCTTCAAATCCTCGGCGATTGTTTTTATTTGTGTTTTTATCGCTGATTACCTCCTTTAAAGGCTTCTTGGGACTCCAAGAGGAAAAAAAAACTCCAGTAAACGTCAAAAGCTCTGAACAATCGGCTCATGAGTCGTCTTGCGCCGTGCGGCCCCGAAATGGAAACCTGGAAAAGTCGAGGCGGTTTCTGGACGCCTGGCTGCGTGCCAGCAGACTTTGCTTCCCACGCTGGGCGCTTCTGAAAGGCAAAGGGGATGGTCTGCAAAGAGCCTGGCGCGCCATCGGCGCTGCACCGATAACGCGCAAAACAGATAAAAGCGTAAATGGCTGAGTCTGCGTTTTTGGGTGAGCAAAGGGCCCACGCTGAAAGTCCTTGTGTAATACGCAACACGGGGTTACTTAACCCTGATTAGAAGCAGAGCTGGCTGGGATAACACCCGTTTTTTGCTACTTAAAGTAGCAAAAATGAAGTAGCAGGAAAAACTCAGCTGATACCTGTGGCCTTACGAGCAGATACGTGTTTGTGAAACTTTACTCATGTGAGTAATCAGAATTGAGAGGTACTTTGAGGCAGTGAGCACCCTATGGGTGTAGGGCTATAATTAATTACATAAAAATAATGAATAAGCAGTTGTTAATTACTGGATGATATCTTCCACCTAGGGAAAATGCTCTCCTTCCTTATCCCACCTCTGAAATCGAGGGGTTTCTGTCCTTGGCTTTGCCAGGACCAGATTTCACCTAATGCTACCGAGTGGCCTGAAAAATCCCACGGAAATTTTAGAGCCTGTTTCCAGCTTTAAGAGGAAAAGCGAAGCAGGGGCCAGATCTATTGTAGCACCAACAAACCTGCATTAAACCCCCCTGCAGTCTTTAAAAAGCGCATGCTTAAGCTCAGGTTCAGGGAAGTTTCTGAGCAACTGGAGTCGCTTTGCACCATGGGAGCCAAATTAAAGTCCTGGCTCGCTTTTTCCTGCACTTTCAGCCATGTAAGTTCTCGGAACAGCTGGAATAAGCTAGTTTGTGGCATATATGTTCCTTGCAGGGCTGGAAGGCTTTCTGTAGCAAATCAGACGTGCCAGAAACCGCAGGATCAGGTGCAAACCCTCCTCTGACCCGTTGCTGCGTGTGATTAGAGCAGCCAAGTCGGCGAAAGAAGCACGGACAAGAAACCTGCAATATTAATTTGGTCACCTACCAAGAGTTCTTGCCGACAGAGCAAGCTCTGGAACAAAGGACACATTTTTGCAGTCAGCATTTTAGTTTTGCCGGCTATTCCTGTCAAACAGTTAACTAAAATCCCCCCTCCCCTTCCAAACAAGCTATTTTCCTGAAGAAAAAAAGCTTTTCAGCACTCATGAAATCAATTCCTCTTCAAGAAAAATTAAAAATGCACTGTGCACCCTTTTCCCCACATGCATTATATTAACCAGTATGCCAATGTATGTAAATGAGTCTGAAATTCAACTCGATGGAAGTATTTAAATATTCATAATCACAGTACAGCATATGCAAACCAGGCTCTCAGCAGACTTGCACTGCAGTCTCCAGTAACAGCTGTACTGGGGCAAAGATGCTTTAACGTATCTAATTTGATTATTAATGAAAACGTGGTCAGCACTGGCTGTGTATTTGTTAATATTCGTGCCTCGGCGTTAACCTCTGCCAGACGTTGAGCGCTCGCTTAATTCCCGCTCAATCTGAGCGCGGGCTGCAGCGGTAGGTGCTAATCGGCACTGAATGTTATCATATTAAGCTGGTACTAAGAGGCTAGGCTAGTCTAAGTGACGTTAATTAGAGAAGCCTTTCTGTGTGCGCAGGAGAGGACGTGGGATGGATTTGGCCTTGGAAGAACTGCACGTGGTGTTTGCATTTTTTGAACAGGAATACCTGTTACGTCCGTGCTAATGTATGTACTTGCTCACGGATGATGGGAAAAGCGCTGTGGGAGCGGGTTGTGAATATCTTATGATGAACTGCCAGAAAGGTGTGTTATGAGGCAAGGATTTAAATTAGTCCATTAGCTTTTTCTGCAGAGAAAGACGGATGGTACAATTATTTCCAGCTAATAGGGATGGGAAAGAAGTAAAAATAATTCGGCTTTATCAAGCCATGCTCATTTTTAAGAGATGCCAATAACTGAGATGTTATGTTGGAGTTTTTGTCCCTTTTCCCCTCCTTTTTTCCTGCCAGGAGACAAGAAGGAAGTTACAATTTTAAAATTGTAAAAGATACAGAATGCAAGATAATGATGTACTCTGCTTCCTTTCTTTTTAATGATTCCAAACAAGCTATAATTGGTCCATAAGTTGGCTTGAAAAGCCGCAGAATTGCACCTGCGCTTCTAATGAGCTTTGCAATTACAGAAATAGTTTTCTTCCTTCTTTCAATTATGTAGTGACAAGGTTGAAGTTGCACCTGAGTTCCCTTTATGGCGCTTATTTCCTCGCTCCTTCACCCAGTCCACAAAAAAAAAAAAAAAAAAGCCCCTCCGAGCTGGCAGACGAGTCCTAGGGCCCAGGACTCGTTCACAAGCAGCGTGCCTCGCACAAGTCTGCACAATCACGCCTGGAAATTAAAATGACCTGTAGGATTCGGAGAGCCTCCGGTAGCATATTCCCTCTCGGAGGCACCCAGAAGCAAATCCCGTCTTTGTCTTGTGAACTATTATTGTCTGTTTATTGCTTCACCCCCAGAGCAGCCCTGCAGCCTCCCAGCTTGACGCTCAAACTTTGCACCGTCGGTGAGCGAGCACGAGTTAAGGGCAGCCGGCGTGATCTCCGTTAACCGGCCTGGAGCGTATCCCCGTTGTCCCTGCGGAAAAGTGCTGCTGCAGGCAAGGTGGGTGCCAGCGGCTACGTGCATCCTCATTTTTGGGACCCCTTGGGTGTCCCAAGGTCCCGTACGTGCCGCTTAGGGAGCTGTCAGCTCCCCTTTTAAATAAACCTCATTTTCAGAGCAGCTCCAGCTGTGGGGTCCAAAGCCCCCCGGACTCTTTTGAGCCCAAAGGAGGGCAGGATCCCATGGGGTCCACTCGTCCTTGGGACGTGCAGCCCCAGAGGGTCGGAAGAAAGCCCGCTGGAGCCCAGCGCGGGGAGTGGGAAGCCAGCCGGCTGGCCGGCACACAGAGGAGCTCAGCCTCCTGCATATTATGCTGGGAGGCTGGATCTGAAGCTAATGCTATGCCGGGAAGATGGAGCATCTTGAATTATTACTGTGGCTTCCCTGGGTAAAGGCTGGCGCTGCTCCCGCCCAGCCTCCTGCCTCCAGCTCCTGCTTTCAAGCCTCAGGAAGGTTTTTGGGGTGGTTTCATTACTTAAAGAAAAGTCCTGAGCCCTGGTAGGCGGCAGGTTCAGCACCAGGGCTCTATCCCAAGCCGTGGCCCTGGAGGAAAGCGGATAAAGAGGGAGGGTGAAGGCGAACAAATTGAATCCTTTGTGCTACCCCGGGGTGGTTCACGTTAATGTGATGATTAATGTATTAATTTATGATGATGAAATGCTGTATTAGGGTTTTGATGAGCCGGCTCAGAGCTGGGGTCGGGAGGGCTGCTCCAGGTGTGATTTTGTGGGGTGGTGCAGAGGCTGGGGCTCCCCCCAGCACCCACCCCAGCAAATTGGGGACCCGGCTGCTTGGGGTTGCAAAGGGGGACCCCAAAGCTGGGGAGGCTGCTGCTGGGAATGGAATTGGGGGCTTTGGGAGAGTCAGGGAATTAAGCAGGCTGGAATGTGGGGGAGTGTGGGATTTGGGGGTCTGGGCTTTGGGGGAGTTGGGGGTGGGAGGCTGTGAGGTTTGGGGGGTCCTGGCACTTCGGGGTCTGCGTTTTAGGGGAGACTGGGATTGGACACGGCTGGGTTTTGGGGGATCTGAGTCTTGTGGGGGTCTGGGATTTGGGGGGCTCTGGCTTTTGGAGCGGGGCAGTGATTTGGGCTCCAGTATTTGGCTTTTGGGAGCTTTGGGGGTTTTGGGACAGGACTGGGATGTCTGGGATTTTGGCTCTGAGTTTGGGGAAGTTCTAGGTTTGGGGGAGCTCTGGATTTGGGGGTGCTCTGGATTTAAGATGCCTTGGGTTGGGAGGTCTCCAGGCTGGGGGGTGCTCCTGTTGTAGGGGGATCCAGACTGTATTTGGGGGTGTCTCTAGGCTGGAGTGACTCTGGGGGATCTCCAGGCTTGGAGGGCTCTTGTTTTGGGGAGTTTGGGATTTGGAGAGGCTCTGATTTGGAGGTGGGGGTGTTCTGGTTTGGGGGAGTCCCGAGCTGTGGAGCTTTGACTTTGGGGGTCTCAGGGGGCTCTGGTTTTGGGGCCTGGGGGCTGGAGGGAGGTCTGGTTGCAGGATCTCAGGGCTGAGGGGCTCCGGTTTTGGGGTCCTGGAGGGAGCTCTGGTTTTCGGGTCTGCGGAGCTTTGACTTTGGGGGTCTTGGGGCTGGAGGAAGCTCTGGCTTTGGGGTTGAGGAGCTTAGATGTGGAGGTCTGGGAGGGTTCTGGTTTGGGGGTCTCAGGGCAGGGGCCTGGAGGGAGGTCTGGTTTGGGGGTCTTGGGGCTGGGGAGCTCTGGTTTGGGGGTCTTGGGGCTGGAGGGAGCTCTGGTTTGGGGGTCTCGGGAGCTCAGATTTGGAGGTCGTGGGGCTGGAGGGGGCACTGGTTTGGGGGTCTCGGGGCTGGAGGGGGCTCTGGTTTGGGGGTTTCAGGGCTGGGGAAGCTCAGGTTTGGGGGTCTTGGGGCTGGAGGGGGCACTGCTTTGGGGCTCTCGGGGCTGGGGGCTCTACTTTTGGGGTCTGGGGGTTCCCTGTTTCGAGGGTCTGTGGGCCGGGGGCTCTGGGGGAGATGTCTCTGGATCGGGGGGGGGGGGGGCCGTGCGCCCCCGGCGGCAGCGGCCAGCGCGGCAGCCCCGCGGATGCGGCAAAGGCCTGCGCATAAATTATGTTCATGACGCAGCAGCTAAAAAATCCCCCCGGAGGAGGGAAAAAAAAAAAAAAACAGACACACACACAAAAAAACCCAAAACCCACACAAAACCACTCAACCCGACGGAGGAAAAAAACCCCACAACCCATCCTTCCACCACCACCCCCCAAAAAAACCCACCCCAACTCGTTCTCCCCCCCCCCCCCCCCCGCTCCCTCCCCGGGTACGGGGGTCCCGGGGCCGCTCCCCGCCTCTCCCCCCCCCCCCCCGCTGCCTCCCTCCCCTTTGTGCCGCCGCCGCCGCCGCTGTGAGATGAATTTTTAATTATTCCCCGGCAGAGGAGAAGGCGCGGAGCAACGCGGAGAAGCGCGGAGCGGTGCGGATTCCCCCCCCCCTTCCTCCTCCTCCTCCTCCTCCTCCTCCCCTTCCAGCCCCCCCCCCCTTTCCCCTTCTCCCCTTCGAGCCGGTGAGTGCGGGGCCGGAGCGGGGCCGGGGCCGGGCGGGGGGCGGCGGGCCCCGCCGCGGTGAATATGCAATGCCGTAATTAGCATAATTTATATATTTATGATAAAGAGTGATATGGAGGTGGGGGGGGGTGGAAACCGGCGCGGAGGGGGAAACGGCGGAGAGAGGGGTGCAGCGCTTTGGGGGGGGGGGGAGTGTGGATTTTTAAGGGGGGAAGGGTAGGTCGGTGGGGTTTGGGGGGGATTTGGGGGGGGGCAGTGGGATTGGGGGGGGTAAATTGGGGAGAACTGGGGACGGACGCACGCCACGAAGAGTGGGCGATGTAGATGGGGGGGCACCGGAATTGGGGGCGCGGGGGGGGGGGGGGGGTGTTAGGATTAGGGGATGCCAGGGGAGACCACGGGGAGGTGGGGGTCCCTGGGGGGACCCCGGGGCTGGGGGTGTCCGGGAAAGGGGGAAAGAGGGGGGCTGGCGAGCCCCAGGGCAGGGAAAGGGGGGTGACTGCCCTTGAGAGAATTTGGGGACTGTGGGAGATGGGTTTTGGGGTGCAGGAGAGGAGAAACAGGGCTGGGGATGAATAGCGCTGGAAGGGGGGGGGGGGCAGGACAGGAGGAAAGTGTTGGGGTCCTGCCGGGGGAGGGCAAAGGGACCCCCGGGGTGGGAGACAAGGGAGTGGCCCTGCCCTTGGGGTGCGGGTGCCAGGCAAGGATTTGGGTGCCCAGGCGCTCCGGGGGGGGGGGGGGGGGGGGGAGCAGAGCCCTGGGGGGGGGCGGCTGTTGCAGCTGAGCGGGGTGGATGGAGAGTAGGGCTGGGGGGGTACAAAGGCATTTTGGGGTGCTCTGGCACAGTGTCGGGCACGGCATGGGGGCTGCGAGGATTTGGGGGGGGGGGCTGTGCACCCCTGCAGGGGGGTCCCTCCCCCGGGGGCAGCTCCCAGGGCCACCCTGAGCCCCTCGGTTTGCGTTTCAGGGTGGGGGGGACCTTCCCTGGGTGCTGCAGAGCCCAGGCTGGCAGAGGTCCGACAGTGCAGGGGATGGGGGGGGGGCTGTATGGGGTACGGTAGGTCCTGACCGTCCGGGGAGGGGGGGAGAAATGCGATTGGGGGGGGGGGGCTGTGTTCGCTCCTTCCCTATGGAGGGGAGGAAAAGGGCTGTGTCCCCCCGCTTAGACCCATCCCCAGCACCTGCAGCCGCAGCCATCTCAGGGTCAGGTTTGGTCTTCAGGCGATGAATCCTGCTTTCAAAGTCCCTGAAGTCCTGCCCCCCCCCCCCCCCCCCCCCCCCCATTGCATTTCATGGGACCGTAGGCTGAGTGGGGGGGCCCTGTGCCCCCCAAACCGACCGTGATGTCCCTCTGAGATGTCCTGACCCTCGAGGTGGCTTCCAGTCCCGGGGCGTTGGCAGGACAGAGAGCGATTGATGCACTGGACACTATTTTGGGGGAGACAGATGGGAGGTCCGAGTGCGCCGGCTTGGGAGATCCGAAATCTGCTCCTGGTTTTGCCACGCTCCTCTGGCATGACCTTGGGAGGTGAACTTAATCCCATCATCTCCTCTGTCTATGTGTAGCTGGAATAAAAATACTTTCCTGTCTCTCCGGAGAAAGGAGCGGATTCCTGGGAAGTCACCGTAAGCTGATCCGGCTGCTCCCCATGCCGGGACGAGCCGGCCAGGGTTTGCATTGCAAACAGGCAGCAAAGAGGGGACCCCCACCACCCTCAGCACGGCCACAGAGGCAGGAGGTTGTATTCGGGATCAGGCTTTTTCCCCCAAAACCCCGTGAAGGTGGGAAGCAAAGCAAAGATGAAGAGATTCAACCAAGGCTGCACAGCCCAGCGGTAGCAGAGCGGAATGCAGCACGCAGGTCTCCCGTGCATCTTCCCTATTTGTGAAAAAACACGACATGGCCAGGAGAAAAATGTTTAATGATGCAAAGAGGATTTTGCAAATAATGGAGTTAAACTGCCAAACTGGCAAGAAAGCCTGGTCAACTGGTTTTGGGTTTTCCCCCTTTTTTCAAGCAGGTTTTGGGACCCTCCGCCGGGTATTTCCTCTCCCTTGCCCGGGCAGCAGACGCTCTGATGAAGCGATTAAAGGATCACCCGTGTTTCTGTTTGGGATCGGGGTGCCGGAGCGAGCTGCGCTTGTGGCAGGGCTCATCCCTGGCAGCTTTACGCAGGCTGGGGCCAAATCGATGCCAACCAACCTCTCCGTGTCCTGCTCCGGTGCCGTTTGCATCTCTCGAGCGACATAATCCAGGCTGGGAAGTGCCTGCTACGTGTCAGCAGCTCCATTTTCTTCACCAATGCAAATTCCTGAGCTAGCCTCTGCCCCAGCAGGCTCGCCACAGCCATGTGTCCAGGCTCAATGTAGCCCCTCGGTTTGTTGATAAACTTTATGATCAGTCCTGAGCGGCCCCGGCTGCGCCTTTGGAAGGTGACTTGGGCCAGTAGATGAGTTTTCCCGGGATTCAGCGGCCTCAGCCCTGGCTCCAGGGTTTTCCAGGCATGAAGTTGACTCAACACTGTGGATGAAGGACGCTGGGGAGCTGCCATGTCTCCTCCAAAAGCCTCCCAGCAGAAAAAAACCTCTCTCAAAAAAGATTTCACTGTCCTGCCGGTACAGATGCCGCCAGCTTTCCCTTACAGCCCCGATCTTCAGGAATTTAACAGCTGGCTGTAAAACCATGCTCAGCAAGGCTCTACATCGGCTGGCTGCAGTCCTGTGCCCGGACCCGAAGCCCTACTGTGGCACCGCACCGGCGGGGTTGCTGCAGGGCCAGAAGAATGGGGGTGGAAATGGGGTAGAAATTAGATTTACATCGTTTTGCTGCTTAGCGGAAAGGTTTTATTTCAGAGGTTGGGGCTGGCCAGTTCGGCTCCTCTCCCACTAGAAGAAAATGCCTGGTTTTCTTTTTCCTCCTGGCTTGCGGAGGGTGAGCTCGGGTACAGGGATGCTTGCCAGGCAGCCCTGGGATGCGTGTCCTTGTCGGAGATGGATGGTTTTGAGGTCTGGTGGCAATGCGTCGTGTCTCGTCCCCTGCCTCAGTTTCCCCATCAGTAAATGCAGGAAATTCTCAAAAGTGATAAAGTTTAGAAGGGTAAAAAGGCATTTTAAGAGGGAAGCTGATTTGTGAGGAGGGAAAAAAACCTTGCAAACTGCTCGGCTGCGCTTTGGTCCAGGTCTCCACCACTGTGACACCTGGAAATATGCTTTGAAAAATAATTCCCTCTGTTGACATCATTTCCAGCCTGATCCTTCCACTCGAACATAGTGAAAAAAATCACGTGAGCTGGCAAGACCGCAGCAAGGGATGCTTGGGGCTGCATTGTTACCCTAACGCTTCATTTCCAGGGAGCGGGACCACGACCCAGACCTGTCCCCCTTTGCATTGGACACAGCTTTACTGGGAGGTGTTGGCGTGTCTGTACCTCCACGTGTATTTGCACACTTGCCCCGTTGGGGTGCGAGCGTGCAAACCCACCTCAGGGCAGGAACCGGTGTCTTAGCACCAGCTTTTGGGGTTTGTCTACCTGAAGCTGGCATCTGCTTATGGTGCATTCAGACTCCTCAGCCTGGGATCGGAGCGTCCATCCAAAGGAATTAATCCAAGATAACGACAGCGAGTAATTAGCGAGCGGTAGTCGTGTCCAAAATGTCTTCTGCGCGAAGCAGGTTTAATTAACCTCTTAGGGTTTCTCACCTGTGGCAAGTTCGTTCAAACTTAGATTTCCACCCACTTGGGATCCAAGTGGCTACATCTCTGACTCATCAACACTTGTAATTAACACGGCAATTATATTCACAGTGAGACTCGGAGCATCTTAAATTATCCTTCCCTTTTTTTTTTCCCCCCTTCTTTTTTTTTTAAATATTATTATTATTATTTTGTGCATTTCATTTCCTTGCCGCCATCTGTTGCGAAATGGCTGTCTTCTTGCTGTGTGCACTTAACACCACCATCTGGACAAATTATTTGTCCCATTAATTGCAAAAAAAAAAAAAAAAAAAAGTGTGAAGAAACGAAATGAAATGGTACTGCCGACCTGCCGAATGTCTGCTACAGGAGAAGCAGCCCACTCCGAAATCCGAAGCACGCCGCCAAACTGCATCGAGCCTGACATTATGAAATGTCTGTTTAATCGTCTAGCACACTAATTGGTCTCTTTGCACAGGACCGAGAAAAAATCTCTCCTCTCCTCTACTCTCCGTGTTATTTGAGTCTTCCCCCACGGGGCAGGCCTGAACAGATCTACGGCTCACACAGAGATAAATACAGCGGTCAGAGCAGGGATATTATTGCCCTCTTCAGCCTTTCGCCACTCCGATTGTGCTAGAATAAATCTGAGGTTCTGAGAGAGGCTCTTTAACGTAGGCTGGGATGGATGGGGACAGATAACAGCGAGGTCTGGTGTTCGCAGCGGTGTTCGGTCCTCCTTACATCACCAAACTCTGAGCCTCTGAGAAAAGCCAACACGTGCATTAACTTCTCAGTACCACGGGCTTTAGAGGCAGCTCGCCATTTCAGCTTGAGTTCCCAAAGCTCCTCTGCCCTTCGGCAGCAATGAGGAGCCATAAGGGAGAATTAAGTTGCGAGGATGGGACGCTTTTGAGTTGTCCCCTCTCGCCAAGAGCTTGATGCGCGGGATCTTGTTGCTCCTCATCGCTTTTGGGGAGCACAGGAGCAGGCAGAGCTCGACACAGAGACAGCTCTGGTTTTTCTCTCCCTACAGCCTAAACCCGGAGTGCCGCAGCCCAGCAGCCCGCCCCAAGGAGCAGGACGCAGCAGCCAGCCCCGTCTCCTGCCAGGAGTGTCCTTTCACCCCAGAGCAAACAGTGAGTGAGTACCGGGGCTGCCACCTCTCCCCACACTGCCCTGAAGATCGCCGCAGCAATCCCACAGGATTTCGGCTCCGTATTCCCCACGCAGCAGCCCCGTGCCCCCCACCGCTCCAGGCCCTGCTCTGTAGTGACACTGCGGGTGGTTTTGAGTTTTGGATGTGTCCTGGCTGTGCAGGAGGGGTCTCCCCACAGACCGAGCAGCCCCTCCGCTGCCCCTTCCCTTCCAGCTGCAGTCACTGTGCCCTCACCTGCCAGTTTGGGATCCCAATTTGGGCTCAACTACCTGCTATAAATGAAGACCCCTTTGTGACAGCCAGAGTGGGGAGCCGAGGAGGGATCCCTGGGACATGGAGGTGCTGGGACGAGAGGAGGAAGCTTTCCCACCTTTTCCAGGCTCAGGTGTAGGAAAAAGCTGCCACAAGACGCTGGGGTTTGCTCCTCGTTAGCAAAGCCCTAGGGGCTGCTCTGCTTGTGCCGGGATCCATCCAGGCCAGCATGGTCCGGTGGTGCAGGGGGAAGATAAAGTGATAGATAGCAGCTACCTGGAGCAAGTGGATCACAGCCCGTGGGGTGAATTCAGCAGGACGCAGGGTCAGAGCCCCTCCCATGCCCCCAACGACCCTCTCCATTGCCAGCTACTCTCCAGAGAAGTTCAGAAAGCTCCTCTGGAGAGTTTTCCTTCCCTTGCTTGCTCTTCTTGCAGCGGGACACTTTGCTCCGTTGTTTTGCTGGTTTGCCTGCACTGCCTGCCCCTTGCAGGCAGTACAAATATCCCTTGCTCCGGCTGCCTCGCCGTTTGCTGGGCTCTGGCTGCTGGAGAGCTCATTAACTTTTAATAATGCCAGCTGCCTGCATAAGCCACTTGCTCGTCCCTTGCTCTGTTCTCTGTTGCACTAGAATAAATTGTTAATTAAACTGTGCACTGGCATCCCAAGGTGTTTGTCTGCTCTGAAGCTAAGGCCAGGTTTAAAAATTCACAGCGGCTACTGGAGATCAGTCACCGGCTGCTCTAAAAGTCCTCGCTGAATCTGGCAGCAGGACTGTTCTGGGTCCTGTGTGAATTTCTGGGTTGAGCCTGGCAGGGCTAAGGAAGGAGGAGAGCTGGGGTGAGCGGCTGGCGAAGGAAATAGCCCCGTCTCTGCTGGGACCCCAGGCGTCACTTCACTGCAGATAATAAATAGTGAGTGGTGTGTACAAAAGCCAGCCTAAGGGAATTAGATGCTTGGCCCCTGTTGAGTTTCAAATGAGAATTTGGCTCTTAATTCAATTTAGGCCCCTTTGGATCAACAGGATCCGAATAACTGTGTTTACTAATTGCATACAAACACCAGCTCTGGCTCAGGATACGCTCGGTGGCCTCAGCAGGAGCCTGGTGGCTTCTAAGACACAGAGAAACGATAAAGGGCTTGTAAAACAGTGCCGGGGGATGTTTCTTGCATCCTGGAAGTGTCTCCTGGGCTGACATGACGGGCCGATGTATCACAGCAGAGCAGAGCGGCAGGGGATGCCCGCGCCGCACCACATTCCCTGGCAGAAGTGAAAAACAAGGGATGAAATGCACTAACACAAGTTTGGGGCTGAAATTCCCTTACGGATGAGTTGTGAGCCCGGGGAGGCTCTGCCAGAGCTCTGCCTCCGTTTAACACACTCGGCTTTGCAGAGCTTGCCGAGGGCTGAGCTGGCTGGTCTGTGCGATGCCAGCATCCCTTGTGGGGCAGAGACAGGATCAGGCCCAGCACAGAGGTGGTCAGCACTGGAGGCGAGCAGACGCTGCCCAGCATTTTGGGACAGCTGGGACAGGGAGAGCTGGGGTCTGGCTGCAACTACCAGCATCAACATGCCTCCAGGCTCCCGAGCAGTTACACAAACAAGGACACCTTTGCACATGCATCGAGTAATTTTGAATGTCATCCAGGCTGGCTGGTTAAATGCATCCCCGAGACGTTCCTAATAAAAAATTCATAAGCCTCTTATAAAGGCAATTATGCTTCTGCAAGGTAGCGAGGGGACAATACGTGACCAAATGAGTTAATGAAGGGTGTTGGAAGAGGAAGAGTTGCCTTCCAACAGGTGTGCCAAGCCCCTTCCCTCCATGAACGACTCATTTCACCAGCTTAATGAAGTGTCCCCATCAATTTAGGTCCCCTCAGGAAAGAGCAAATTGACTCTCCTACTTCTTGCAGCCAGCGTCAGGGGCTTGGGAGAGCTGCAAAGCGTCATGCCAAGACTTTGGGGACCTGCTCTGGGCTTCAAATAGGAGGCACAGGTGGTTTCATGTGGTCCGTGCCTGGTTTTTTAGAGTTTCTAAAGGACGCTATAGGAATTGCATCCTCATGTCCCAAAGGGAGAGAAGAGGTGGAAAGGCTTGGCCCTTGCATTAACCCTTCCCTTGCTCTGCTGCCTGTATATTTGATGTTCACCCAATAAATTACACTACCCCATGTCCCATGACCTCTTGCCAAGAGGATGGAAGGTGGTGGGAGGTACCTGAGACACCAAAGCCTCCCCTGGGGAGGAGCATGCATCCCCACGGCACAGGGCAGGAGGGCATTAGCAAGCTCTGCGGTGCCCCGAATCACAGCCGGGGCCAGTACAGAGTGGGAGAGAGGTGGGTGGTAGAGCCAGAGAGGAGCAGGGAAGCAGTGGGAAAGACCAGGTTTGCTCTGCACCCTGGGTCGACCCAGCGTGTGATCCCCCAAGCCGCTCGCTGTGTCAATGATGAACCCTCCCGTGTTCCCCACTTGCAGCATGTGGAAGGTCTGAGCCCTCTCCCACCTTCGCCGGGACACCATGGACACTGAAGCCGTGCAGCCCCAGGAGGCTTCGCTAACGGTCAACGAGCAGGTATGTCGTCGCCGGCTCCATCCCCACTGTACCCCTTCACACCCCACAACCCAGAGGGCCACGGGGTGGGGATTTGGGGTTTGGACCCCCACTGTGTGCCCTGGCACCGGGTGAAAAACCATCTCACTCCTACCCCATGCTCACGACCACCCTGTTTGCCCCCACACTTGGGCATGGAGATGTTCAGCCCCATCTTTTGGAGCTTGGTTGCCTCATCTCGGGTTTTTTTAACAACAAAGAGGAGGCGTGCGGTCCTCATTCTGCAGCCTCGCTGTTTGCAAGAGATCTTTGCTCCAGGGTTTGGCTGCCTGCAGCCACGGGAGAGCTGGAGGAGCAGCAGGTATCTCTGCTCATCACTCTCCATGTCTCCTCAATACGGGAGAAATCGTATCTTGATTTGGAGGGCTCACCCGACCCTGGGTCAGACCCCCAGGGCTGTAGATCAGTGCTCGCACTAGTGCTGCAGATATGGTGGTGCCAGCTCTGCCGGGGGTGCTGCGGCCGCTGGCAGCCGTGATTTACCTGCTGAAGGTCTCGCCCGCTGATGCATGCAGAGCTGGGGTGTATCAGAGCCCAGAAGCTGCTGATTAATTAAAGCAGCAAGGTGCTGGGGGGGACTGTGATCCGTCCCATCCATCCCTCCTTGAGGGGACAGGGTGGGCTCTGCTTGGTCGGTTTTAAGAGTCACCCTAGGACATTTCCCGTGGGGCAGGGGGAGCTTCTTTGCTCTGCCCTGGGGTGCGTGGCCTGGGGGACACCGCCGTGGGGTTGGGCACCCGGACCTGATGGATATTTTGGGGCACATCTGCAGGTTATTGTCATGTCCAGCCATGAAACCATCCGAGTGCTGGAGGTTGGCGTGGACACCCCGCTCCCGGCCGAGGAGGACCGGAAACCCTTGGAGATGCCACCAGGGGAGGTAGCACGGGGCTCCCCGGGAAAGACCGGCCACCCAGGCAGAGAGGAGGTCCCACACAGCACCCAGAGCTCATGCAGCGGGGAGGCAGCCGGTAAGACACTTTCCTTCCCTGGGGCTCATTCTGTGGGTTGCCCCTGGTCTGTCCATCCCTGCAAGTGAAGTTGGGCTCCGGACCGCTGGGTCGGAGCCGGGAGGACGCGCTGCGCCCATCAGCGCAGGCAGACTCACACCCTGCTCTGGAGCATCCCCATGCCAAGCTGGGTTAGGAGTTAGCAAAACCAATTCCTCCTCCAGGAGGAGATGGGGAAAAGCATCCTGCATCGAGGACAGCCCTCAAACATGTGCTTAAAATAGAGAGGACATTTGTCGATGAGATGTTTTGCTGGGGAGCTCAGTTTTCCCACAGCCACTTAGAGCAGGGGCTTGGGTTTCCTCTCCCCAGCCCTGGGCTGTTCCAGGGTGCTGAGCTCACTGCAGGTGCGTCCCTTCTCGCATGGGAATGCAGCTCTGGAAATAAGGCTTTGGGGAGATCCTGCTCTATTCCTTGCTGCTTTTTGGCCGGCACCCCAATTCTCCTGCCCGCCTGCAAGCGCCCCTGTCCCATCCCCTTTCCTGCCACTGTTGTGCTTTATTTATTAATAGGACTTTTCTCTGGTTGTCACCTCTGTGCTGTATTCAGAGCACAACCAGATTCCCATGGTTTTGCCAAAAAAAAAAAAAAAGGGCAGGATTGTAGCTTGTTTGAGGCTAGTTGGTAAGAGGAAGAGGCGAGTGTCCCTCCGCACTGGGGGATGCTCTGGTCCTGCTGCCGCAGGCTGGAGGGGAGGAAAAGCACAGCAGGCTACACAAAACGCATCAGACCTGGCAGCGTTGCTGCCTGTAGCACAGTCTTTGCAATTTGGGAAGTGCTGGGTGTTATCTGTGCTTGGTTTTGGTAGGAAATTAAAAAAAAAAAGCTTTTTTAAATCTTGCAGACCTGTAGTTATTTCTGGGCAAGGAACCAAACCTGAGAAATCCCTGGCTCTTAGATGAGAAAAGTATTTATTTGGTAAAACTTTTTTTCTGCCAAAGGAAAAGGCAGGAAAAGGGTGTTTTTCTTTTTACAAAAATAGAAGAGGATTAAGTGGGTTTTATACTCGCGGGTTGCCATTATTAGAAGTTGAGCAGAATAAATACAAGAGGTTGCTCAAAAAACAAGTAGCTCTTTTGCAAGTAATAAATATGGATTAGGAGCAAGGTTTCCTCTTACTCGGATGTTCACAATAACTATGAAATATTATATATTCTGTGAATTTGGGTGCAGGGTTGAAAGGCACCCAACGAAGCTCAGCCCACGGGGGATGCCCCTCTGCTGGGTGCTGGCTAGGTGATATTGGTCCCTTCCCTTTCCAGCTCCCCTTTCCTGGGTAAATGGTTCGGGGGCTGACACCGCTTTAATTGCTGCTAATTTTGGAGCCAGCAGCTGGCGGAGGAAAGTATCTCCTGCCGGATCCGACAGCCCGAGAGAGGCGCACACAGCCCAGCAAACCGCTTACATACCACAGCTCCTTTGTATCTCCTTAACCCCCCTATTCCCCACACTCATTCCTCCCCAAGTGACCCAAACCTCTCCCTTCTCCCTCCTTTGCCTCCTCCCCAAAACATCCCATAAGAAGCCCCCAAATACCTTTCCCCTGCATCCCACAACCTGGGCAGCAACCCCACCTTGGGGGACGCAGAGCGCTGTTCCCGAGGATGCCCCACGCTGGGTTTCACGCTGGCTCCATGGGGCTGCAGCTCCCCCGGGACACCCGTGGGAGGGTGTTCATTCCCTGGGTGTGTGTAATTTGGGTGCCCCCCACCCTCACCCCCATCCTTTGTACAGACAAGCTGCTATCGCTCAACCAGCAGCATCTCTCCAACCCATCTCCTCCGCCCTTCCGCAGGCAAAGCCAAACCGGCGGCCAGAGCATCACCCAGCACCGTCCCCTCCGTCGGCACCTTCAGCCACGCCACGAGCCAGCAGCCGCAGACGTTGGCCCCGCTGGCCGTGCAAGCGACCCCGCAGGTAACTACCCTGCAGCCACAGAGCGGGAGCGGGAGAGGAGGGAGAGGGCTGGGGTGGAGGGGGGAGGACAAGGTGGGGACCCCCCGGGGTGGCGTCCGCTTGCTGTAGGCAAACCCCGAGGGCAGAGACGACCGCTCGTGGCGCAGGGTGTAGGACCTACGCCCCGAACCAAGGCGGTTTCCCTCTGCTTGGCGCCCTCGCCAAGGGCCTTGCGCCGCCGAGGTGCTGCCAGAGATGCGTCGGGTGGTTTGGGGGGACGGGGGGGATCCCCCCCAGCGTCTCCCCACGGAGAGGGGGACTCCGTGGAGCTGGGAACCCAGCTGCTGAGATGGGAGGGACCCCGGGCCGCCCGGCCGCCGGGTCTACGGGCCCCTTTGCAAAGACTTATGCTCCGCTGATGCTATCTGCAGTGGCGTTGATTTTTGTTCTTTTTTAAATCTTGTTTACTTTTGCAGGTCTTGACTCAGGAAAACTTAGCAACAGTTGTGACAGGAGTAATGGTTCCAGCAGGGACAGTTACTCAACCTCTTCTTATCCCCATCAGTATTGCAGGTCAAGTGGCAGGTCAGCAGGGGCTGGCTGTGTGGACATTTCCTACAGCAACGGTCGCTGCCCTTCCCGGATTGACGGCTGCTTCTCCTACAGGGGGAATTTTCAAACCGCCTATAGCCAATTTGCAAGGTAACTGGTGCTCTTCTGCTTTGCAGCCTCCTTAATTCGTCCTCCCCCAGCTCGTGCAGAATCCAGGCCGTCCTCTCCAGGAGGGGTCTGCAATGGCGTTTTATTTTGGGGACTTGTTTGCGGCTCCCCCTGTACAAAAGGTGCTGGGAGCCTGGGAGAAGGCGAGGGCAGGATGAGGACGGCGAGAGGGAGGAAGGCAGCACACAGGAATGGGATGTGAGGTCCAGGTTAGATTTGGGGCTCTGGGTATGGCACCCCCTTGCAGCGGGTGAGGTTCTGCAAGGGGGGAGACCTGCGGGCATGAGAGCAGGAGGATGGGTGCCTCTCCGGCGCTGCCCGGAGCAGGATTCGTGCCGTTCCCTGTCAGAGGGAATCGTTGCCTCTTGAGCTCCCGTGAGGGAAGGAGTCTGTCCCAGGAATGATTCGCAGAGAGGGGAGATGACAGGACCGCGGAGGTGCCCCTCACCCTCTGTGCGGGCAGCAGCACCTGGTTTGGGTTAGACCCAGCACCCCAGCCGGGCAGGATGCGTCCTGCTGCAGCAGAGGGGCTCGGCTCTGCCTGTTACACCAGGGCTGGGGGGACCTTTCTCTGCGATAACACAAGCATGCGGAGATGAATCACCTGGTGATTCGGTTCCCTTTGGGAAGGGACAGTGAGCGGTGAGGGGGACACTCAGGGTCTCCTCGGTGTCCCTGTCTCCTCCCCGACTCACGCTCTCTCCGTCTCTTTGCTTCGCAGCCGCTGCCGTACTGAACACAGCCATCCAAGCGCCGGTGCAGCCTGCCCAGCCGCTGCAGGCTGCGGTCCAGCCCCGGCCCCCCCTCCAGACCCCTGGCGTCTTCCCCACCGCGCCCAGCCAGCCCCCCATCCTGCCACAGCCCGCTGCAGCACCCACGCCGCCCGTGGCCAAGCCGTTAGAGACGCAGACCCAGATCACCGTCCAACCTGCTGGATTTGCCTTTAACCCTGGCATAGTAAGGAGCCTGGCAGCCCACAGCGTGGAGCTGGGCGAGTTCGGCACCCGCTTCCCTTTATCCGGTGCCTTACGTGGCCGTGGAGAGCCGTGAGAAGTTGTGCTTCCCTGAGGACGAAGCACTCTGTTTCAGCCATCATGTCCCAGGGGATCATGCAAGATCCCAGCCTCAGTTTCCAAATCCCTGGTGAACGACGAGCGACCGCACAGGCAGCTTTGCTTTAGGCAAAATCTAAAGGATGGATTTAAGGACGTCAAGGGACTGCATCCCATCACGACAGCGAGGCAGGAGTCACCCTGCCACGGGGAAGGGGGTGGACGGCTGTGCGCGGGGGGACGCGGTGGCCTGGGGTGACCCACGTCTCTGACCCCCGGCTTTCGGTTCTCTGCAGATCAGCGCGGCTTCTCTCGGGGGCCAAACCCAGCTCCTCGGCTCCTTGGCAGCCGCCCCCGTGATCGCAAACACCATCTCCAGCGTGCAGGGCATCACGGGCCAGATCCTGACCAACGCCCAGGGCCAGGTACCGCTGAGGGGGGACCTGCCCTTGCAAACCCACCACCTGCTGCCCCCCCCCCACCAGGGGGGTTGTTTCTCCTGGGAAAGGAGGAGACGGATGCAGCCAGTGTGTCCCCCCACCACCTCGGGGAAGGGTGTTTGCAGGATGCAACCCCCCCCCACCCCAGCTCTGGCTCTCCTCCCTTCGCCCAGGTGATCGGGACCCTGCCGTGGGTGGTGAACCCCCCCGGGATGGCGGCAGCCAGCCCAGCCCCGGCCGCTCTGCCGGCCCAGAACCTGCAGGTACAGACGGTGACGCCCCAGCTGCTGCTCAATGCCCAGGGCCAGGTCATCGCCACGCTGGCCGGCAGCGCCATCCAGGCGGCCGCCATCAAGAAAACCGGCACCCCCGAGCCCCCCCCCAAGAACGAGGTGAGCGACGGGCACGGGGCTGATGGCTGCGTGGCCAAAGGGGCTGGCACCATCCCCGGCTCCGTGGCTTTGGGAGCACACGAGCATCTTTGGGACCCGGCCGTGTTGGTTTAGGAGCGTGTGAGCATCTTTGGGATGCAGCCACATTGCTTTTGGAGCATGTGAGCATCTTTGGGACCTGGCCGTGTGGCTTTGGGACCCAGCCGCGTTGCTTTGGGACCCTGTCAGCATGTTTGGGACCCAGACGTGTGGCTTTGGGACCCAGACACATTGCTTTGGGAGCACATGAGCATGTTTGGGACTTGGCTGCGTGGCTTTGGGACCCAACCACGTTGCTTTGGGATGTGGCCACGTTGCTCTGGAAGCACATGAGCATCTTTGGGACATGGCTGTGTTGCTTTGGGACCCGGCCATGTTGCTTCGGGAGCACGTGAGCATCTCTGGGACCCAGCCATGTTCTTTGGGCCCAGGCCATGTTGCCTGGGGGGGACATGGGCATTTCTGGGACCCAGCCACATTGCTCTGGAAGCATGAGAGCATCATTGGGACCCAGCTGTATTGCTCTGGGACCCAACCACATTGCTTTGGGAGCCCGTGAGCAGCTTTGGGATGCATACCTTCCTGCCCCACCGTGCTGCCCCGTGGGGCATCCCACTCTCTGTGCCCACTGAATTTCCCAGCTGGGATGGGACGTGACCAAACCTCACCTTGGCATGAGCAGAGGCGCTGGTTGCTCCCAAACCTACGTGGCAGGACACCCCAAACCCAGTACCGAATTGTCACGGCCCCATTCCGAGCACGGAGCTGGGTCGTTTCCAGCATCACCTCTCCATTCCAGCCTGTCTTACCTCCATCATCAGCAAAAGCAATGCGGTGGCCACTCTCCTGCCACCGCAGGGATGAAGCCGGTGGGCAGGCAGCAGCCCGGCCGTGGCGCTGGAAGAGGGGGAGCCCCTGCTCTGGGGGTGCTGACCCTCCCCTCTGCCCCAGGTCCAGCCCATCCAGCCGGCCCCAGCTCTCTCCCAGCCGGCCGTGGTGATGGCAAATCCTGCCCCGGCGGCAAAGGCTTCTTCTGTGCCCGTCCCTATCACCTGCTCAGAGACCCCCACCGTCAGCCAGCTGGTCTCCAGTGAGTCACCACTGGGGGGATTCTGGGGACTGGGATGCCCTGGGAAGAGGGATAATGGAGTCTGGGATCCCCTGGGATGGGGAGAGGATGCTGGGGATACTGGGCAGGGAGGATACTGGGGGGATGCCGAGGTCTGGGATCCCCTGGGATAGGGAGAAGATGCTGGGGATACTGTGGGGGATACTGGGGGAATGCCAATGTCTAGGATCCCCTGGGATGGGGAGAGGATGCTGCACGCCTGCATTCTGCATCCTTGGGGATGACCGCTGGCACCCAACCTTCGTTATGGAGCCTAATGAAGGGGATGCTCGTTATGGCGGGGGAGGGGAGGCGGATCCATGGCCGTTTCACAGCAGCCCCTGCATCCCTCTGCCGGCAGAGCCCCCGGCTCCCAACAGCAGCGCGGAGGAGGATGGGATTAACCTGGAGGAGATCCGGGAATTCGCCAAGAACTTCAAGATCCGACGTTTGTCCCTCGGCCTGACGCAGACGCAGGTGGGACAGGCCCTGACGGCCACCGAGGGACCGGCCTACAGCCAGTCGGCCATCTGCAGGTACGAGGGGCTGCAGCCTCGGGGGGAAATGGAGGAAAAAGAGGAGAATTAGAGAAAGGGAGGGAAGTTGGAGGAAAGAGGGAAGATTGGGGGAAAGGGGGAAAATTGGGGGAAAGAAGGAAAATTAGAAGACAAAAGGAAAATGAGGGAAAGGGAGGAAAATTGGAGGAAAGAAGGAAAATTAGATCAAAGGAAAATTAGGGAAAGGGAGGAAAACTGGAGGAAGGAAAACGGGAGAAAGGGAGAAAAATGGGAAAAAAAGGAAAAACAGAAAGGAAAATGGGAGAAAAGGAGGAACAGACAAAAGGAAAATTAAGGAAAGGGAGAAAAGGAAAGTTGGAGAAAAGGAGAAATGGATAAAAGGAGGAAAAATGGAGTAAAGGAGGAATGGGAGAATGGGAGGAAAATGGGAGAATGGGAGGAAAATGAGAGAAAGGGAGGAAAATTAGAGAAAGAGATGAAAGCTGGAGAAAGGGAGAACTGGAGAAGAGGAAAATCAGAGAAAAGGGAACCTGGAGAAGAGGAAAATGGGAGGAAAGGAGGAAAATGGGAGAAAAGGAGAGTGAGTGAGGTCGCTGCCCACGAAGCTCCTCACCGCAGCATCACTCCCCACCATGGTCTCACCCACCGAAGGCAGCAGTGCCCCCAACCCCGTCACGGTGTGTCCCCCTCGGTGTCCCCCCCCCATCCTCGCCACATCCCTGAGGGTTTCTCGGTGCCCGCTGCAGGTTCGAGAAGCTGGACATCACCCCCAAGAGCGCCCAGAAGCTGAAACCGGTGCTGGAGAAGTGGTTGAGCGAAGCTGAGCTCCGTAACCAAGAGGGGCAACAAAACCTGATGGAATTCGTCGGGGGGGAACCCTCCAAAAAACGGAAACGCCGTACCTCCTTCACCCCCCAAGCCATCGAGGCTCTCAACGCCTACTTCGAGAAGAACGCCTTGCCCACTGGCCAAGAGATCACCGAGATCGCCAAGGAGCTCAACTACGACCGCGAAGTCGTCCGCGTCTGGTTCTGCAACCGCCGGCAGACCCTCAAAAACACCAGTAAACTCAACGTCTTTCAGATCCCCTAAACAGGGGATGGGGACGGGGACGTCCCCCCACCCCGTTGCCCACCCCGACCTCCTGCCATCAGCACTTTTGCCACCGACTTTGTCCCCCAGCCCCGCGGTGGGTGCTGGGGTCTCCACCACCCCACCGTGCCCGTAGGTGTGTCCGTGTGTCCGTCCCCCTTTCCTCCACATCACACATGACCTAAGCGTGTTCGCGTCAGGTGTCATGCCTGCCTCATGCCTCCTCTTGCCTGTAATGTGCGTGGTGACGGACCCCCTGCCTGCACGCACCGCCTCTCCTGCCCCCCAAGTGTCGTCGTCGTCCCCCAGAAAAGGAGTGATTTTCATTTTTTGGCCGGTTTCCTGTGTTTCCGAGGTAGTGTCATGGCTCGCTAGGGGTAAGCCCCAATTTAATTTCACCCCCCCTTTGATTTCAGCGGTCCCCCACCTCGTGCCCACCAGTGCGAGGGGCTTCTCGGTGCGACCCCCCCCCACCGTGAGGACATCGCTGTGGGTGATGGTTGGGGACTTCACTGGGCTTCGCACCGTCCCAAGAGGGTTTTGGGGGGGTGAACCCCATAATGGAGGCAGCACCCCCTTCCCTGCTCCCCCCATGCTAAGCCCCGGGGCCAGGCAGGTTGGGGGGCTCCATCCCTCGACCCCTCTCGCCCGGGGAGCGATGGGGAGAGGCAACGGCTGGAGGGGGGGAGTTTGGGGAGGGACAGGGAGGGGACGCTGGGTCGCCCCGCCAGGGACGCGGCAGACTGATGCACTTGATGTAGTGGTGTGAAATAAACAGTATTTTTCTTTTTTCTTTTCCTTTCCCCTTTTTTCCGGAGTGGGGGGGCAAGGAAGAGGGGTGTGGGTGGGGTCCCTACTCACCCTCCCCCGTCCCAAACCCCGGGGGATGCAGAGGGAGTGCTGCTTTTGGCACCCTGCCCAGGCTCGCCATGCCACCAGCGCTTGGGTTTTTGGGGAAGCTGCTCCGAGGATGGAGCTGGGCCGGCATCGTTCCCCGGGAGGGGAGAAAAGCACACACCCGCCCCCCCACCCCGCCACGGCCCGCTGCCGGCTGAGACCCGCGCAACTCAGCACACGCATGAGCCGGGCCCGGGCCTCGAACCCGCAACCCTCCGGGAAGGCGCCGCACGGACGGACCCGAGCGTCCCACGCCTCGCCGTCTGCGCCCCGCCCCTCCGACCCAATCCCCACGCGGCGGGTCCGGCCCGAAGCTCTCCATTGGCTACCGCCCGTAGCGCGTCACTTAGTGGCTCTCGGCTCTCATTGGCTAGACGCGGCGGCGGGGCGGTACCACCTCCCCGCTGGCGGCGGGGGTGGGGGGGGTCCGCGGCTCCGCCGCCTCCATCTTGCGGGGGCCGCGGCCCGGGGCCCTCGGCGGGGCGGGAGCGGGCCGGGGGCCGGGGCTGGGTGGGGGGGGTGGGCTCTGCAGCGGGGTTTGAGGGGTGCAGCCCCTCGGGAAGGCGGCCCTGGGGGCGGCCGCGGGCAGCCCCTGGAGGGGGGTTGGCCTTTGAGGGGGGTCTGCGGCCAGGGCGGCCCCTTGGGGGTCGGTAGGGCCTGGGGGGGTCCCCGAGGGGGGGCAGCCCCTTGAGGAGGGGTGTAGGGCTTTGGGGGTGGTTCCTTGGGGGTGCAGCCTCTCGGGAGGGAGGGGTCAGTACGGCTCGGGGTCCCCCGGGGGTGCAGTCCCTTGGGGGTGGGGGGCTAAGGGGTTTGGGGGGGTCCCCGGAGGGTGAGACCCCCGCGGGGGTGTCTGTAGGCCTTAGGGGGTCTGAAGGGTTCGGGGGTGGGCGCAGCAGCCTGAGGGGGTGGCTGCGAGTTTGGGGTTGAGTCCCCTGCAGTGGGTCTTGGGGGTCACCAGTTAGCCACCCCAGGAGAGGGTCCCCCGAGGGGTTGGGGGGGGGTGGGGCTCAGTGCCCCCAGGAGAAGGGGGGAGCGAGGCCGAGCCCCCCTCGGTTAGCGAGCTTACCTCTCCGCTGAGAGGGGCGACACACCGGGGCGCCCGCCGAGGAGCCCCCCCGCTGCCCTCCTCCACGGGGGACGCGGCCCCCGCGCCCGGGGCTTGCGCCCCGTGCCTGTGGGTGAGGATGGCCTGGGCTCTGAAGCTGCCGCTGGCGGACGAGGTGATCGAGTCCGGGCTGGTGCAGGACTTCGACGCCAGCTTGTCGGGCATCGGCCAGGAGTTGGGTGCCGGGGCCTACAGCATGAGGTAGGTGGGCTGCTCCGGCCACCTTAAAGGGTCCATCCTGCACCTGGGAGAGGGGCTGGCAGCCCGGGGGGGCTCGGGGTGGGCTGAGGAGCCCCAAAATGTGCCTAATGATGGGGGGACCGAACTGCTCACCGGCACATTTGGCGGCCACGGCGTCACACCGGGGGACGGTTCAGGAGGGAGCCGGGTGCTCGGCTTCGGCACCAACCCTGGGACGTGGTGGTGGACGCTTGAAGTTGGGATGGAGTCGCAGTCGTAGAGAGCCCGTCGGCTGCTCAGGGCTGTGGGGGTCAGCCGCTCGGGGCTTTGGGGACTCGCTGTGCAGTTGTTTTGGAGAGCAGATGCGCTCGAGGGTGCAGGGTTGTGCAGCCCCGGCATCGCTCTTGGTCTTTGGCCTCCTGATGTCCTCAAACTGCAGCTAAATCAACCAGCGTTTGTCCCACGCTTCTCCTCCACTGCTGGCTAGAAGAGCTCGTGGCCGGTTGCTTTGGTGTTATGCAGTGTATGGTAATCGCCGCAGGAGCTGTACTTTGCCCTAATTAATTACCCTCCCGGAGGAACACCGGCATGGTTTTTTCAGGTCAGACTAGCTCTCTCCTGCCTCTGAGCTAAACAAGGAGCGAAGGGGTGTAGCAGCACCCCACAGGGTCAAACACCCCATGCTTGAGTGCAGCGATCAGGGTTGGAACCTCGTAGCATCGGATGCTCAAACCATATTGCACAAGTACGTGGCCCGTGCTCTGGAGATGCGTCCCAGCTTGCTTCGCCGCTCTGCCCTCCCGATCCCAGCTCTGGCATCCAGCTGCTTGGCCGAGCCTCCATGCAGCAGCGAAGCCAAAGCGCTGCATCGTGCTCGCCATTTGAGACCAGGTAACGCCTCAGTTTTGGCTGCATGAGTTGTAACAGGGAGATGCAGTCCATGGATGAGGTGTCAGACCAGACAGGGTCTACCAAGTAGGTCTGCGAGCGGCCACATGCTTCCCCACCACCATCCTTGATTAATTAACTCTGTTGTGGGCCGGTGCAGATCCAGTGCCATCTGTGAGAGAGCTGCCTTGGTGTAACTTGGGGTGAGAGCTTTGTTAGTTCAAATGCGACTTCTGGTCCGCTTGTTTTCGTCCTGGGATCCCCCTCGGCTGGAAGTGAGGAGGGATGATGGGATGGATCACTCCCCGCAGACCCGAGGCAGGAGCTGAGCACACAGGCGGGCAGCAAAGGAAGGTCTGGAGGTTGGGGCTGAGGTTAAGCTGTCCAGGAGGAGGATGCCACAAGTGGATGCCTTGATGCAAGACTGGGGCTTTCTGAGGGGGCTGCAATTGGAAATGGTAAAAGTCAGAATGAAAAATGCCCCATTGGGTGATTGCTCACTGTAAAACAGGCTGGGAAGCAACTTCCAGCCTGCTGCCTTTTTCCAGGGGAAGTGAAAGAGCAGCTCTTCTCATCTAGCCTCCATCTCTCCTTCCTTCAAGGGATGAGGAGAGCCAGCACTTTCCCAAAGTTATCCCTGACCGCCGTTAGGATCTGTTGCAGCCTTTGGAGTTTGTTTAGTTGGAATGCTTGGAAAAAAAACAAAGTCCCAAAGGTGTGTGAGCTCAGGGGGAGTGTGTCCATCACCTCTCCTGGCAATAGCAGCACAGAGCACTGTGACCAGTAGCTTTTTCGGAGGAGGGATTCCTCCTTCATTACCTTTGATGGGGAGGGAGCGAATTAGTTTCCAATGTGAGCAGGGAAGGTCCAGCTTTGCTCTGGGGTGGAGTAATGAAGCTTTGAAGCTCCTTTTCCTCCCCTTTCCCCTTCCTTTTGGGCAAGGGGTCCCATGCACAAATGCTCCCCTCAGAGAGGGCGAGCAAAGGTGTCATGGAGCGTCTTAATGTGTAGACTTGCCTCCTTTGAGCTAAAACCCATTGGCTGTGCATCAAAGTTCTAATTGCACGAGGAAATCCTGCAGCTGCAAGCTTTGAAGCATTTACATCCTTTACCTACCACAGCTGACCCATCTAGGCAGCAGTTTTCAGCGCCGGAGGTTTGAGCGGAGGTTTCCTGAGGCCATGGCTCTGCACGTCCACGTGCCGTGCACCAAACTGGCTGCAAAGCTTTTCCATGCCGGTATTACCAGTGCAAAAGGGCTTCGAGCTCTGTGTCAGCGGCGCAGTGGCTGTGCTGCTGCTCCGAGCCCGACCTGCTGCTGAGCTGCACTCTCTGTGGGGCTCGCTCGGCCGTCTGAAACCCGACTCTCTTTTTCGGAGACTTTTCTTGACCTACGCTGCCTGTAAATAGAGCGTGTGCCCCCGTAGGTGAGCGCGCCGACCTTCCTGTCCTGACATCTGACATTTTCTCTGCGTGTTGTGGGAAAGGGGGAAAGGTTTCAACAGGCACTTCAGGTTTTGAGCGTTTTTGTGGCTTTTCCATGCTTGCCCCTTGGGGGTTTTCCACTTTCGTCCCTTCTCCCTATGGAAGAGACACGTTACTGCCTTGGGAACGAGCGCTGGTAGGTGGTGGTGGATGATGAGGGTTGTCGCTCAGGCTTTTTCTCATTTGAGTTGCACTGTAGGATTGTGCTTTGCATTTGTCAACGAACCTAAATTCTTGGCGTTACTGTTGTTCCCTGGAATTAGGTTTTTAGGAGAGCAGAGGTGGCTTTGGAGGTGATAATAGGGTGTTGCCTGAATACTTCCATCCGCAGGGTTTTTCTGTAATTATTTTTTTCCCTTTTTCCCAGGAGATTCTCTCCCACCCCGGAACCGGAGGCCTTAAGTGAAGTGTCTTTCCCCAAAAGCATGTTAAATTGCATGGTGAAATAATGTTTTTTTCAAAGGCAGGCCTGTCCCCAGGAGTTGCAGGAACTTCTCCAGGTGCCCATGGAGCAGGCAGGACCATGCGTGGGTTTGTCTACAGAAAAATCCACTGATGATTGCTCGGTTCGGCCATGCTGGGCATTGCGGGGACGTCGCAGGGGGCTGCTCCTGAGATGTTGGTACCTGAAGGACTCGCAGCTTCCTGGCTCTCCCCCAACAACCCACAAAATGACTGCTTTTGAACTTGGTGGGCAATGGCAGGGTGGGAGACTAGCAGGAGGCAAATAACAAAGCGCTTTCTGTGCCGCCGTGAATCGCCTTGCAGGTTGTGGCTGTGGCCATGGCATTCTGCTGCCATTTGCAGGTGGCTGAGGTTGTCCTTCCCCTGGAGATGCTGTGAAGATGTCAGGCCCAGGAGCTGCCGAGCTTTCCCTTGCTGTTTTATAACCATATTGTTTCTATAAATATTTAATTTTCTATTGCGCCCCGCAGTGCGTAAAGCTGACCCTATTACCTGGGTCCTATAGCACAGACATGCAACAGCATCTGAATGACTGGAGGTCCCAGCCAAGGGGCTCTAAGCAAAACCTGAGGCCATCGCAATGGCAAAGGATTGCTCTCCACAGGCAGGGGTGTTGCGGCGATGCTCTACCAACCTGTCCGTGCGTGCAGAGTTGCACCGAAAGTAGCCCTGCTTCCCCAAGAGCTGCTTGCAAAAGCAAACCATTGTTTGCTTGATGATTATTCCTAATTAATTGGGTTGTACTCTTGTTCCAGAAATACAGGGATGCGACTACCTGAAGTTTTTTCCCCCTTCTGCAGCTTGCAATAAAATGTGGGTTTCGGGTCGTGGTTATGTGGGGTCTTAGTGAACACAAATCTAGAGGCTGGATGTGGGGAGGTTTTGCAGGGATGGCTCTGCTGTTCCTCTTGGCAGGTGTCCGAGCAGCGTTAGTGGCCATGTGGAGCTTCTGGAACCCTGAAAAGCAGCTTGTGATAGTAGAGCAGACCGCTGTGCTGCAGAACGTGGATGCAGCATCACACGAGAGCTCCGCGTGCACAGGAGAAGTGAGTGAAAGCCGGGATGACGGCAGTGTGCTGGCTCTCCATGCAGAAAAGTCACAGTCGAGTTTTGCGTCTTTCTCACCCAGACTGCTTTTGCGTGAGACAAAGCAAAAGAAAGGGCAAAAAACTGGGGTCTCCCGAGGCTGCAGAATTGGGATTGAATCATTGCCATGTCAAAGCCTACAAGGAAAATGAGCGCTCGTGGGTGTAGGAGAAGTGCATCCTGGGTTCCTCTGGCTGCCGGGAGAATTTGTGCAGGGCGTAGCCTTTAAATTAATTTTCTCATCTGTCTGGGCTCAGCAGGTTAGTGCTGGTCTTCCCCATCCTCGCACCTTCTTACAGGGATCAGTAACATCTGTGCTTCATCCTGCCTCGGCAGCCTGCTCGGGCGAGAAATCCTTCTGCGGGAGGAAATGCCGTTCCTCTGCTAATGAGATGGAGCTGCAGGGAAGTTTGTTCTCCGGGTTGTGTAATTTGCCTAATTGTGTACACGTGCCTTGATGCCGAGACCAGGGCATCCACGCAGCTCTGTGTAATGTCTAATAAGTTGGGATCAGGGCGGGGAGGAGCTCTGCTGCTTGGCTTTGGGCAGCAGTGATAGGTGTTACTTGCACAGTATTGGAGGAAGGGCAGATATTTAGTCTCTTGAGACCAAAGGGTTAAAGCCCTGTTAGGGTGGGAGCTGGTATTTGGCCAGATAAGTCCAGTTTTTCCTTGGGAAAGGTTTTTAATGTTCAACTAAAAAAAAGCTGATTTAACTCCTTCTTCTTTACACTCCCGTGAGCCAAAGCCTGTAACAGGAGGGGCAGGCGACCTGACACTTCACCAGGGCTTAGTGCTTCACTACTGCCCTTCGAAGGGACCCAAATAGCTCTGTCCTCATGCCACGTTTCACCTGGGGCTGGTGGAATGGTGCTGGGTGGCCCCAGCAGCCGATGCACAGCTCTGCGGTCGCATCCATGCTCAAGCGTGTTTGCCCGGCCTCTGCTTTTGCTCCGGGCTCTGCTCGAGTGGATGGGTGGGAGGATGTTCTGGTTTATGCACTACGCAGTAATGACTCTTGGCCATTGTTATGGCTCAAAACAACTGCTGAGAGTCAGCTTCTCAAACAATTTCTTTTAAATACATGTCCATAGGCTATGGGGTATCGCTAGTGATTTTTTAAATTAACATTATTCAGCAAGTTCTTGTTGCCACATGGCCTTTTGAGTATGGAAAAGTGTTGGTGATCACAGGGGAGGGGAGACAGCGAGTTTTTTGCATAATCGCAAAGACCTGGAGACATCCTTCTCCTGGGAAAAGTTGGTAGCACGGAGCTCGAACACCCTCGCTTTTCCCAGCCAGCATCTAGAGTGGCGGGACAGCATCCAGAGTCTGATGAGCCCAAGCTCATGCCAGCTGGAGCGGCTCTGTGCTGCTCTGTGGCAAGGCGGGGAGCTCCCATATAACTCATCTGGTATAACCTGATAGCCAGGAAGGTGCTTGGGCCGTTGAAGGTTAAAGGTTTGTGGTGAAGCCATCCCGATAGCTCCCCAGGGCAGTTCCTCCTGTCATTAAATGTAGGCTGGGCAGGAGTCGTGGTGACTTTTGGCAAGAAGCAGACCTGTAAGGTATAAAAAGGTGCCTGCGGTTGTCTCAGAAACCTGGCTCTGGTTTCTCCCATGACCCATGGCATGGGGACCCATGGTGTGGGCTGTACCACAGGTGACATGGAGCATCTTCTGACCTCCATGGGCATCCCAAGCTCCTGGTTTGGGTCAGGGCTGGCTAGTTGTGTAGTGTCCAGCACAAAGGGCTCTTGGGTCTGGGAGCTTGTCGATGAGTTTGGGGAAAGCCGAGGGTCTACCTCTTGCTGCCTTCATGTTGGAAGGGCTCTTTCCATGTCAGAGCCTGCAGGATTTGCTCTACTGAGATGCTTGTGTGCATCTTGCAGTGGGTTACAGCTGCGGGAGGGAGGGAGGAAGGGTTCGGCGCTCTGACTGTGCACTCCCCCCATGTGATGTGCCCTGAGGTCTCTGCCTCTGCTTTGACTGACTCCCCTGTTTGCTGGGGCGGTTGGGAGGCTTTTATAAGTGCGGAGGAGGTGACGGCGAAAATATTAGTGACCTTGACCTGAGCAAGACTTCACATTCCTTCCAAGGCTCTCCTGGAGGGTAAACGAGCTCCTGGCCTCTCTGCTTGGAGCAGAGGGGAAAGGGTTAGGGGCTGGCTTGTTGGTGGAGGTAAGCAGGCTGGTACCACAAGGAAGAGGACAGGCGTTTATTGGTGCGACACAGATGTCATGCTGCATGCATCTTTCTTTGCAGCAGCTCTGTACTGATGCACAAGTGGCGCAGGAATCACGTTGCCAGAGGAGCTGGGCTTCAGTCTGAAATACAAACTCTGTTGTCTCTTAGCTTTGAAGCAAGAAATGTGTGTGTTTTGGGTGGATAAGGAGGCTAACTTGAAAAAAGCTTTAGCAAAAGCAGGTGTCAGGTCCTTTTCTCAGACTACTCAGTCTGCTTTAATGCTCCTTAGCAGTTTTGCAGAGAGATGTCAGGGTACGTGGTTTTTTTTAACTCAAAAAAGCTCAAAGCTCTTCTTAGGAGGAGGAACTAAATACCAAATGCATCCTCTCTGTGTAGCCAGAGCTGAAATGAATCTGACAAATCTCTTTGCAGCGACGTCCTTGCCCTACCCATCTTCAAGCAAGAAGAATCAAGTTTGCCTCCTGAAAACGAGAATAAAATCCTGCCTTTCCAGTACGTGCTGTGTGCCGCCACTTCCCCTGCTGTCAAGCTCCACGACGAAACACTCACCTATCTCAACCAAGGTGAGAGAAGCCCTAAGCCCTCCGCAGGCTGTCTGTGCCTCGTGTAAACACCCTAAAAAATTAAATTCTGCCTTTGGAAATTTCCCCTTGGGAATGGAAAGCACCTCAATAGTAAACTCCAGATTGCTCCTGTTTGGAAGTGCCACCTCCTTTGCCTTGCTGCCTGCCCTCTGCTTATGGTGGTGAATCGCCTCTAGGATTTAACCTAATGCAAATCTGTGCGATGTAAGGTGGTTAACTGGTGTATCCGTGCTGGGGTGCTCTGCAGTGGGTGTGTTTTACAAGTTCAAGCTGTACCTGCTGCTTTCAAGTAGAACTGGAAGATCAGGGTTGGCAACCAAAGCCAGATGAAGCTTGTGTAATCAATTTCATCCCTGTTCTTGGTCTTGGGTTAATAAAGGTAATTCCTGGAAAGTACTGCTGCAGGAAGGGGGAGGATTATCTCTTCCTGGAGAGGGGTGTTACAGCTGTGGCTCTAATGGCTCATGTTTGTATGACCCCCTCACTAAAACATGGCAAGAAGATCAAGTAGCATGGCTAGTGTGGCAGAAAAACATGTCAAAATGCCAGAGGAAGGGCGACAGCAAAGGTCCATCCCCAACTAACTGCCAGGTGCCCTTGCCTTCTTCCCCTCAGGGCAGTCCTATGAAATCCGGATGCTGGACAACAGAAAGATTGGGGAGCTGCCGGAGATAAATGGGAAACTGGTAAAGGTAAGCGGAGAGCACAGGTACTCGTGTCCAGCTGGGGCCATCCCCTGCTGCAGGGAGCCGTAGGGAGCAGCGAGTGAGGTCTTGTACTGCAGGAGACTCCATGACAGAGTGTGTGGGATAGGTCTGGGTTGATTGGGGGTTTATTTTCCCTTTCCCCTTCTCCCACCTTGTTGAGACCAGCCTGGCTGGTGGTGTCCAGCCAGTCTCATGGGGCCAGGGGTCAAGCCAAGAGGCGATTGCTAATGGCTTAGTGTTCAGGAAGGATAAGCTGCAGCCTTCATGCTTCTGTCCCAGGGGTCCACCCAGGCTTTCTTTTATTGCTTTGGCTTCTCCGTGAAGCCTTCAGGCCCCTCTGTGACTGGGAAATGCCTTGCAACTTGAAGACTGCCAGGTTTCCTGGGGCAGCTCCAGGCACTGACTGTTTCTCCCCTCTAGAGCATTTTCCGGGTGGTGTTTCATGACCGGCGGCTGCAGTACACAGAGCATCAGCAGCTGGAGGGCTGGCGGTGGAACAGGCCTGGGGACAGGATACTGGACATAGGTGAGTTCCCATGGCAGCACTTTGGCTGATGCTGGAGGAGATGTGGGTGCCTGAAGTGCCCCCAGCCGGGCTCCCAGTCCCTTGACTTTAAGGGACAAAGTGCTGTCACAATTCTGCACTTTGTCAGACTTGGTTGGTTTTTCTATATGTTCCCTGTGAATCTCTTCCTTCTTTTCCTACTACAAATGGCAGCTTGTTCTCCATCTCTGCCCCTACAGATATCCCAATGTCTGTGGGCATCATTGACCCTAGAGCAAACCCAACCCAGCTCAACACAGTGGAGTTTCTATGGGATCCTTCAAAGAGGACTTCTGTGTTTATCCAGGTAAAAGAAGTGGGGAAACTCCTGTTATGGGGGTCTAGGGGAAAAAAAAAAATGTTTTCCAACAGGGAAGAAGGTGCTGCTTTTTAACTCAGAGCAGTAAAATAGCAGCCAGGTGCTGCAGTGGTAGAAGGATGTCAACTAAAATACACCCTACCTCCAGCCTCAAGTGATGGAACAGAGCAGCAGTTCATGCCCTAGCAAGGGACAGGCACAGCTGACCACCAATAAGTTTTTATATGTTTGTGGTAGTTTAGGTCCCTCTGGTTTCATGATTTAGGTCTCCATCTTGCTTAAATGTTTTTGCACATCTCGCCAGCTGCCTAAAATACCTCTTGGAAGTCTGGCCCTCCCGCCTAGAATAACAGGCTGCAGCGTGTGGAGGCTGGGAACTCTCTGCCCTGCTGATCTGGGGCTTGCTTGTAACATTAAGAGGTTGCAAAACTTGTTGAAAGAATGTGGCTCCACCTCTGCTGTGGCATCCCCTTAACTCCTTAATGCTGGGGGTACCTGGTGTGGTCCCATCCCAGCTCCGTATTTCGCCCTTCTCAGCAGGCTGCCCTTTACGTCAGTACTGTCCTGGCTCCCACGAGAAGAATGGGAGGTTTGTGGTCAGTCAGACACGGCAGAATTACTAACGGCAGGATGCTTTGCCTTCCCCCAGGTTCACTGTATCAGCACGGAGTTCACCATGCGGAAGCATGGAGGAGAGAAGGGGGTACCCTTTCGGGTCCAGATAGACACGTTCAAGGAGAACGAGAATGGAGAGTACACAGAGCACCTGCACTCTGCCAGCTGCCAGATCAAGGTCTTCAAGGTACCTCGGCCCGTTGGTGGCCTTTCCCTGCTAGGAAACAAACTGGGAGTCAGTCCCAATTCATGCTGCAGCCCCAGTGAACATCACGAGTGCAGGACAGCAGTTGAGCTTGCCTGCAAAAGGGCCTCTCGGTCCTTCTGGTCTTGTGTTGCTGCTCTCTCCCCGGTTCCTCTCTGTCAATCAAGTCCAGATGCCGTTGAGGCTACAAAACCAGTAAGCCAAGAACAATGTAGAGGGAGAACGTGGGTTGTGTTGCCTCCGTCTGAAACCTCCCACATTTAGTCTTGAGTCTTATCAGCTTGGGAGATCCTCCAAGGAGCTTTGGTGTCTGACTGAACTCCTTGCTTTATTATTACCTGTTGCTGATGGTCTGTCTGCATCTGATGGTCCATCTGCATCCGGCCTCTCTGGCAGCGCAGGTGTCTGGTCCCTGTTGCAAATAGTTCAGAGAAACCCAAAGCCATAACCTGGCAGTGGCAGCCACAGCAGCATGATGGCGTGGGTGGCTGAGAAGGGTCGTTGATGCAGGAGCGCCCAGGTGCCGTGCAGCGGGGCCAGCTGCACAGGGAATATGCAGGGGGGCTCGCCATGCCCGTGCTCTCCAGTATGCTGAGGTTGCCTCCGTTACGCTGTCCTCCCTGTAACACCCTGCAAAATCTTGTCCGTGGCTCTTCTCTTCTTCCACCTTTAGGGGCATTTGGCACACAGCGGGGTCGGTCGCCTGGCCGGGCGCCTGTGCTGCTTTGCAGTTCTGCTGTGAAGTTGCTGTGGGATATCGGGCAGCATGCCCTGCTGCTGTTGACTTGGCATCTTTCCCCTTCTCTCTCTTCTCTTTTGCCTATTTGAATTTTAACATTTCAAAGGCAGGGGTGTGATTTGTTAGGGCTTGTTTGAGCTCTGGTTGGTATCTCGATGCAAATAGCCTAAGCGGATGGCTGCAGAGTTGGGAGTTAAGGGATAAGGCTGGCTGCAAACAAACACTTGGAGGATAGTGAGATTGCGAGGCATCTGGCACTGCATTTCTACTGAGCTTCAGCTCTTTGTGCCAGGGGATGGGGTTTGTTTTGGGTTTTTTTTGGCTCTGATAACCTTGAACTAGGAAAACCCAAAGCAGTGAAGCTGTGGCTTCAGGGCACAGTCTCCCTGTAAAGGATGGTCTCTGATGGTCTCAGCCTTATCTCCTGCTCATCTGACGCAGCTGCCCTCGTGGGGTCAGGGCAGCAGACTCGCCGTGCATGTGTTTCCCTGTGCCTGCTTTGAGTCCTGTTTGCCACAGGGTGTCCTTTGTGGGTTAACATGATTCGGGCTCCTGCCCTGCCCTTTCCTTTCTTCCCTCTGCCCCTCAAAGCTGGGAGCATTTCAGTGCTTTCAGAATAGCTGCTGAGGGCCCCTTACCCATGCTCGTTGGTGTCTGGAGCACAGATCCTTTCTAGCCACCAGAAGCAGCAGTGCTTACTATGGGAAGGTAAGAACAACCTTTAGATTTTCATGGCAGAAGCTGGCTAATGAAGCCACAGCTAAGCAGCACCACCTCACCCAGCTCGGAGCGTGGTGGTAGCTTGTTCAGGTCTCAGCTTTGCTGTCCAGAGGAAAAGAGATTTGGAGCTTGGGGGAACGGGAGGGCTGTGGTACGTGGCTGTGTTGCAGTCCTAAAGCTTCTCCACCGGCGCCGTGGATGCGTTCATCCACTCGGGAGGTGTCCACACGTTGGCAGGCAGCTGTGTTGGTCCACCAAGGCAAAATTCCTTCCACTTGCGAGTGCAGGCAGAGACCATGCACGGCCAAGTTTTAAGGGTATTTCTTTAGGGTTCTGCCGAGGGGAGCACCAGGATAGCTTTGGTGGTTATAATGGCGCACTCTGACTTGCTGCTTTCCTTAGGGCTTTGAGCATTTGATAAAGGCAGCGAGTAAAATCATCTTAATCTTGCATATGAGAAAGTGCATGGTTTTTTCGAGGTTGTGGCAAAGGCAAGGACATAATTGAGCTCTCATGTTCTGGTGCATTTTGTGCCACTGAAATGCCGCCTCTCCAAGTGGTTGATGAAGGTGCCGAAGACACAGCTCAGATGTGATACCAGTAGCTGGCCTTTGTCCCCTTAGAGCCAATGTATGCTGTCGGGAGAAGTGTCTTCTGAAAAATGTTTCACCTCCTTGTTCAGATGTTCTGGGCCCCATTTTGGGGACGTGGATAGATCAGGATATTGGGGTAGTTACAGAATTGATGCTGTTGCCATAGTTAATTCTCTGGGCAGATGGTCCAAGCCCCCTTCCTTTTCCCTCTGTAAAGCAACAAGTGGGTGAGTAGAAGGACGAGTTGCCTTTTCTGGTTCTTGTGTTTCTTGCACATCTATCCAGCCAGCTGCTGCCACCCTTCCATGCTGCTGATCTAACAGGAGTGTCTCCTTTCCAGCCCAAAGGAGCTGATCGGAAGCAGAAGACGGACAGGGAAAAGATGGAGAAGCGAACGCCTCATGAGAAAGAGAAATACCAGCCTTCCTATGAAACTACAATACTCACAGAGGTGGGGTGCTGGCATCGTTGTTTTAACAAAACCTGGCTTGCTTTGCTCGCAGGTGGCAAGGAACTGGCTGTTCTGCTGCGAAATGTTTGGCCAAGTTGTTAATAGCTGCAAGACAAAAGCAAGATAAATTTTGTAGGCAGAGGACGTGTTGCTTACTAGACCTGAAACAGGTCTCTTGTGCGTGGAAACGTGATGTTTTTTTCCCCACTGTAATAGATCATCTAATAAGAGATTTTACTTCTCCCTGCAAGCTTCATTTTGCCTGTGTGGCAACTGGCCACTGAGGCTGTGAGCTGGCAGAAAACCCCGTTGTTTCCTCCCTGTGCTAGTGGACGGTGTCAGTCTATTAAAGTGTGATCGTCTGAGGGGTCGGGGCTGAACAGCCCTGGGGAGGGAGCCCTCATCCTACCCTGGCTGAATTTGGGGATGCTTGTCAGTGCCCGATCCAGCCTTGATCTGCTGCACAGAGGTGCCCAGGCCAGCGGGCACCGTATGTGTCAGCCCAGTGCCAGAGCGATGGTTTAGATCCCACATCTCGCTGCGTTTGAATTTTGTGACTTTTGGCCTTTTAAGAATCACTAAATCTGAGCTTTGTGACCATCTGCAGTGAATTGGCATGGCTTCTTTTAATCCCCTACTTTATTCTTTAATTCTGTTTCATAGTCAGTTGTCGGTCAGCAAATAGCTGTTAACCTGTGCTGACCAGAGCAGATGTGCGTGCTTGTTCAAAGCAATCCTGTGACTCTTCTCCTTTCTAGTGTTCTCCCTGGCCAGAGATAACATACGTCAATAACGCGCCATCCCCTGGCTTCAACAGTTCCCACAGCAGTTTTTCCATTGGCGAAGGGTAAGTCCAGAGAAGAGGCTAGCTGGCTATTGATTTCTGCCTTGCACGAGAGATTGATGTGTCTGAGCTGGCAGTGACCATTAGTGAAAGGAAGGGTCTGATTCCAAGGTGTACAGGAGGGTGGAAGCAGCTGAAGAGGCTGTGTCAGTGGGCAAAAATCAAATTAAAGCCCTTGAAGCTGAGCACTGTTACCTCTCTTGGCTGCAGCAAAGTTCAGCTTTTGCATGAGAAGCCTGCATGCATTTGAGCAGCAGTTCAGCTTCCAGCCTGCTTCTCTCTGCCTTTCCCCATCGTGTTAATACTCCAGCATAAGCTGTTCATTCTTGCGAAGTATTGCACTGCAACAATGATGGTGTTGCCGCAGCCACGTAGCTGTCTGTCCCTGTGTTTTGGTGGTCTTGGTTATGGGACTTGGAGGGTGGTGGTTGCTGCCTGCCGGGATCCTGTGCCGGAAGGGGAAGAGCGGCGCTAACCTTGTGTTCTGCTCTGTCTGGCTCTCTTCCCCAACCTAGCAATGGCTCTCCAAACCATCAGCCCGAGCCACCCCCTCCGATCGCAGATGTAAGTCACACCTCAGAGCTTATGCTTGTGGTAAGGATGGTGCACAGGTCAGAAAATGGGATTTGGGGATGGAGCGGGGGTGGGTTTGTGGGTGGCTGTAGTTTGCTGGGGAAGAGACTGCTCTAGTTTAACATCTTTGGGGAGTTATAACTTCTTTTTGACTCCTAGTTGGAAAAAGAGGTGACAGGGTGAAAAATGTCCAGTACAGCCATGCCGAGTTGTGAGCAAGGAGCAAGCTTTTTGTAGCTCGCTGTGACCTTTACTTATTGCCTTGATCTTCACTGTGCTTTCCCCTTTGCTTCCTTCCTCTTTCTTTGTCCCTCTGAAGCCTTTTAAATCAAAACCTGTCCAGGCTGCAGCCTGTATTGTGCGTGTGCTGTGAGCCTGGCTCACTAGGGTCTCGATTTAAGACTGTGATTATAAACACTGACTGAGCTGACCTGTGCTCATTCCTCAGTGGAAATGCTTCCATGTCACCTCTGAGGCTGTGACCCTTCTTTTCCTACATTGCAGAACCTCTTGCCCACCAGCACGCCCCAGGAGGCCCAGCAGTGGCTGCACCGAAACCGCTTCTCCACTTTTTCTCGGCTTTTCAGAAACTTCTCAGGTAGGTTACGACATCCCCTCCATGTCTGCCCCTTCTCTGTGCCAAGTCGCTCTGCCTCCTCTTGCTCCTGAGGCTATCTTCATGTTACCGTTGCAAATATAAATGTTTTTTAAAATTTTTGTAACACAATAAAATGTGGCTCCCTGAAAGCTGTGTTCTTCATTTCTCACCTCGCTCTCAGCTGGCATAATAGTGGGGACTGGGGTGGTTTCTCTTCCAAGAGCTTGCAGCACCCTCTGATCTTACAAGAAGCTGAGAAATGCTGATCTGGGGGAAAGCACTGTATGTAAAGAAATGCTTCACATTTCTTTTCCTCTCCTTCCCTGGTGATACGGCCTCTGTTATCCAGGGTCACCGAGGTGCTAGATAGCCAGCTGTAAATGATAATATAGGACACAGGATTGTACCGAAACACGCTCTTGCAAAACCAGTCTGGAAAAAAAATCTTGCAAGCGTCCTTCTGGGGGAAGCGGGGAGGTTGTTAGCAGGAGGCAGAAACAATTTGGGAATGGGGTGAGCTCTGTGAGCAGGAGGAGGGGGAACTGGCACAGCTGTGGTGCCCAGAGCCCCTCCATCCTGGACACTTTGGGCTGGATTGTGTGACTTTCTCTCCTTCTGATTTTTAAAACTGTAGGTGCAGACTTACTGAAGCTGACCAGAGAAGACGTTATCCAGATCTGCGGCCCTGCGGATGGCATCAGGCTCTTCAACGCATTAAAAGGACGGTATGTTGTTTGCTTAAAAGCTGATTGTGGATGGTAGGTAAATTGTATTTGTTTTAGCCTGTTTGCTTGGCTCTTGCTGTTAGAGAGAACAGAGTTTCATTAACCTTCCTGAACCTCATTCAGTCAAATTTGATAACTTAGCCAGCAGGGTAACCACTCCAGAGACAATTTGGGGAAGAAAATCCATGTGGGAGAGAAGTGTTAGAAATTATCTTACTGTTTGAGTGTCAGAGAATCCAGCCACAAGCCAGAAAGTCCTGCCAATACAGTACTTGGGTCCTCCATCCTCTGAACTGCCTCTCAGTGGAATTACCTTCCCAGAAAGGGAATATTCCTTTGCACCTTTCCCTGAAGAAGAAGGGACTCGTGTTTAACTCTGACCTCCTATCTGAGCTGGAGCATTTCAGAAGGCACCACTGCAGCTGGGCAGAGACACACAGGGTTGGCTGTATCCCAGAGGGAAGGTCTGGGGAGGGATTGGCACGGCTTTCCAATATGGGGCAGCAAGAGCTACACGGGTGGGAAGCATTCCAGGAGGTTAATGTACTGCCTCCGATGGCTCGGGAGATAGCGGGGAAACGTGGTCGCACTGTGTTGGGGGAGAAAGGCATGAAGGACAGGAGACGGTGCCAGCTTTTGCACTGCAAAATGAGACTCGGAACGAGAAGGAGCATGCATGTTACCAGCAGAGCTCGGTCTGAACCACAGCCGCTCTGTCCTCAGGAGCTGACCGTCCGAGTTAGCTGCTCGGTAGCCAGCTGGCACCATGTCCCTGTGCTGACTTTGTCCCCTTCTCACAAAAACCTTTACTGCATCAGCAAGGTGGGGATTACCACGATGGTTTTGCTTCAAGATGAGTTCGTCGATCTCTTTTCCTTGAGGATACTGGGGAGGGAAGAGTCGAGATCTAGAGGTGTCCTTGGGTAAATACGATGGCGTTTACTCACTGCTCTGTCCATAGGATGGTGCGGCCCAGACTGACCATCTACGTGTGTCAGGAGTCCCAGCAGCTGAGGGACCTCCAGCAGAAACATGAGGACGGGGACACAGTAACCAGTACTTTTTTTGGTAAGGGTTTCGAAGCCTGGCTGGGGGCACATGGGCTTGGGGTTGCTGCTGACAGGGTGAGGGGGAAAATAACAGCCAGGGGGTTCAGCAAACAGAAATGCGGTGGGAGGCTGTTTCCAGCCCCGCCACTGCTGCCCACGGGCGCTTCGCACCAGTTGCCTCTGATCCCCTCGTCCCTGCACCACTGCCTGGTGGGTTTTGGGCTGGCGAAAGGCCCCTCTCACAGCCAGGGCTGCTTGTGTTACCAGAGCCAACTCAAAGAGGGTCTGTGGCTTTTGTTTTCAGCTGCTATGCCTTGTGTTGGCTGCTGTCATCCTCATCTCCTCACTGTGAGGAGGCAGCGAGCTCACGTGTGAGCTCACCTGCAACCGAATGTAAGCTCTGTACACAAACCAAGGGGTTGTACATGCTCCCCTTTGGTAAGGATGCTGGAAGATCACAGTGAACCCTTTTTACTTGCCCTGGTCCTACCCAGCTGATTTTTCTCCTTGCCCACCAAATGGGCAGCTGCAGAATCTGACTGTCGGCATGTTGACTGCTCTGAGCCGACAAATGATAGCTCCTGCGAGAATCCAGCATTGCCCAGACAACAATGAGTGACCTACATTTGTGGAGCAGCCAGGCGCCGGTTTATCCACCTCTGTGATTGGAGCGGGAAGTGCAAAAACAAACAGCTCGTCCTTTTCTTGCCCTGGTCCAATTCAGATCCTCTCACTTCCCCCCAGGACCTACCTTGCGGGAGTGGCGGAACAGGGGGGGCTCTGGGGAGGTGCGAGGGCAGCGTTTCCACCCTGCTGGGATTGAAAATGGCCAGGAATGGTACAAAACACTGCTCAGCTGATGCTAGTCAAAATAGAAGCTTTTTGAGGCAAGGACTGTAAAAATACAGAAGCATTGCAGGACACTGACGACAGCCAAGTTACTGTGGAGCTGATGCTTTTGTAGCTCAGGGCACGCTGCAGCCATGTAGCAAGAGCAGACACCAGAGGCATGCTGCAGTTGCATGTAGATTTAGCAGCTTGGGCTTGGAAAGATGATAGCTGCATAAGTCGGGCACAGCAGAGCGGGTGTTCAACCTGCTGAAAAGTAACACTCGATAGACGGGCTGTGCACAGTCCTGTCCCAATGGGAGCTGTGATGTTCCTGGGTAGAGAGCAGCCTGTTTGTGATGATCCTCTAAGCATCCGCTCCCTGGGCTAGCACGCGTGGTACTAGCTGAAGCGTCTCTGCATCCACAGTGTAGATACCAACGCTGTGCTTGGCGTCTAGCTATAATAGTTCTTCTCCTCGCAGTGTACCACGCTATTTATCTGGAGGAACTGACGGCGGTGGAACTGACGGAAAAGCTGGCCCAGCTCTTCAGCATCTCTTCCCAACAGATCAGCCAGATTTACAAGCAAGGTCCGACGGGGATACACGTGCTGATCAGTGATGAGGTAACAACCTCTGGGTGCTCCTTATTTTTGACCTCTTGCGCTGGGTTGCTTCAGCTGGTTTGTGTCTGATTGTGCTCTGAGCTCTGCTGTGGAGGTTGTGCAGCACCCAGGGGAACAGGTCCCCTGGGCAGGTCTTCAGGAAGGGCCCTGCTCGGTCACCTCCGATTTCCGAAGGGTCAGAGTTAATTGTTGAAGCCTGTAGAGCCAAGGATGTTGGCACATGGGGACGCTGCTCTGCTGCCGGGGGCACCTCACTTAAACCTGTGAGGTTTATCAGGCATGAACAGCTCTCACTGAGTGAGTCCGGGCTGTGTGCATGCCCTCCTTCATGCTTGGTTTTCTTCTAGCGTTGCTATAAAAGCAGGGAGGGGAATTGCTGTGAGGAGGACTCTGCTTTCAGACTTGCATCCCAGAATCCAATGGTTTCCTCTCTCGGCTCGCTGGTTTGGACCTTCAGTTCTGGAGAGCTGGAGGAAGGAATAAATATTTATGGCTGGTGCCTTTCCTATCTCCCAGAGCACTAAGCTCCTGCCTGAGCAGCTTCTAGCCCTTTCGGTACTCTAAATCTATGCCCGTCGCTGACTGGCAGAACACAAAGCCTTCACTGAGGGCTGTGAAGCGCTTCTGCTGTGTTTAAGTACAGCCTCAGACTAAGATGGCTTTCGTGGCTTCTTTCAGATGATACAGAACTTCCAAGACGAATCCTGTTTCGTTCTGGACACCATGAAAGGTGCGTAAATGCCTGGGCTCCGTCTTGTATTTCCCTTCCATACTTCTTGGGGAGCTCTTGTGTCAGATCCGCTCAACCCAGCAGATTCCTTTGCTGTTGCGAGTGGCTCATGACCTTTGCTTCTTTTGCAGCTGAAACCAATGATAGCTACCACATCATCTTAAAATAGGAGGGGACAGGATGAGGAGCACCTGCGATTCTTTCGTTGCGCATGAAGACCCTTCACTTCCAGCACAAGGACACGAGCAGAGATCTGGAAACTCCTGGGCACCCTCTGGAAAGCCCCCGAGCTGTTGGTTACTCGGCTCTCTTTCTTGCAGGGGACCTCCTTGCTCTGACGGCACCTAAACGGCCGTTGATGGTAACGTGCTGCTTAATTCCTGGAGCTCTGAGGCTTGAAGTTACCAGGTCGCACTCTCATGTAGCTCTTGGTAAAAATTTGCCATTGGGACCTAAAACCGGTGCGAGGCCTTTTTCTATGGCAGGCGTGCTCTGCTTTTCTGAGAGGCATCAGCTCCTGTGACGCTCGCAGACTGGCAAGAGAGCATGAATTAAACTGGCCCAACAAAGCCAACCGGCCCTCGGGCACGTGCTGAGCTGAGCAGGTCTCAAATATGCTATGTACTGTGCTGATGGAGTGGTAGGCTAGGGCTGGGAGGGATTTTCTTAAAAGATTTTGTTAAGCTTTCATTTAATATTACAATGCATCTGTTAGACAAAGGTGGTGACTTTGTTTTTCTCCTCTCCACCCACCCCGAAAATGGTGTTGGCGTGTGTGTGCGGGTGTGGTTGTGGTGCCATCCTTCTTCCCTTGCGAGTGTAGGGTCGTCAGGAACTTTATATACACATCTAGTTGTATAAAGCTGGAGCAAAACGTGGAGTGAAGCCGAGTTGGATAAAGAAATAGCTAACTAGCTTGGTCTATGGGATTCTTTTCTGCATGTTTTAGGGAGGAAAAAAAAAAGACTTGGCTATCTCTACTGAAAATTTTGAGCGATGTCTACCTGCTGCCTCGTTTTCTGCCCCTGCATCCCTCTGCCCAGCCTCCGTAGCTGCCCCAGTGTTGGTGTAGCCCTGCGTGCGCTAAGGAGGCGGCAGACAGCAAGTTCAAAGGGTTATTGAAAGCCGTTGGACTCGATGGTGACAAAAGTGCCTCCGTGCAGGTTTCCAGGACAGCAGTGAAGTCTCTGGGGTGAAGGATCTGCCCCGCCATGCAGGTGGTGGATCCTATTCCCCATCCATAAGATCCCCCAGTAGAGACCAAGATGCCTGGGGTGACGCCTGCCTCGAACTATTGGCACTATCTGAGGAGGTTTTGAGCCAAAAAATAGGGGGGAAAAAATAGAATGTAAAGCAGGCCTCTTATTTTTAAATAAGGCTGCAGTGAGATCCAGCTCAAGGCAGGTGCAGTGGGTCTGCGCTCAGGCCGAGAAGGGCCCGCGAGTGAAGGCACTGGTGGATGCAACAATCACGACGGTCACGTCCCTGCTGCTAAAATACCGGCTGCTCTTCTGTGTTTGTAAGCCATAAAAGATTCTGTTCCCATCTTCCTTGGCCAGCTGTCGTCTTCTTGGAGATGAAAATTAGAGCTGGTTTGGTCCTTTTCCATCCTTTGCTTGCACTGGCCAAGCTCCCGCAGCTGCTGCTTGTGACTCCGTCCTGGTGCAAAGGGCACCGTTAACATCCCCATCTCCCTTCTCCATCGCGTGTGACGCTCGGTACACCCTCACTCCAGCACCAGGGGCAGGACGTAGGTCAGCAGCTCCCCAAAACCATTGTTCAGGACTGCGGCAGCTCTCCCTCACCCCCAAAATTGCCTCCCAGCTGCTTCCAGAGCTGGGTAATGTCAGGGTTGGTGAGGAACTGGAGGATCCAGAGGTTAATCCTGGGAATGGTCATAGCTGAGTGCTGGCAACGGGTATCCAGGATCCCCACATGAACTCCGGGGACAAAGCAAGGCACGGGCTGCTAATTCCAGCAGTGAAGAGAGGAGGCCTCTTGGTCTCCTTGCCTGGCTCTGAGGCAGCTTGCTTCTCTAACCCTGGATCAGAGATACGAGCACACCCCGAGCCGCTGCAGGTCCTGCCCTGAGCTGCCAAAGCCTTGTAAATCAGTCAGGGGTAAAGGTGCCAAGAAAAGTCATTAAAAAATGGAATAATTTTGCTCGCTTCTCCCCATGAATGCTGGGCAGCAGCTGGACCGTGAGCTTCATGGGCAGAGGGGCTTGTGTTTTGGCCGCTCGCCTTTTGTACGTGTTTGGCTACCTCCGGTGGTTAAGACAACGTGTATTTTAATTGTTTTTTCTGTTAGCATGCCAGAAGTGCGATGGACCTGTACAGTAGTGACGCCGGCTCGGTAAACGCTTTGTATTGATGTTGCTGGGTGCGTGCGGCTGATTTTAATCCCATCGGATGAGGAAAACGCCGGCGAAGTGATTTGTCGCGCGTGGCGGCTCTGGGAGGAGAACGAAAGCCCCCAGATGGATGGGGTAGCAACGGGCCAGTCCTTCCTCCAGTCCCAGTTGCCAGCTGGAAACAAGGGGGGAGATGAAGAGGATTTTTTAATCCTATAATTTGACCTGCTTATTAGTTAGCAGCTCAACTAATCCGTAATCCAGGGGGGAAGCGCTGCGGGAGCTCGCCTCGGGAGGAGTGTGTCGGAGGGGCTGCGGAGCTGAGGTGAGTGCGGGGGTCTCGGGGGGGGGGGAGACCCCTGTGGAGCCGGTCGGTCATCCTGATGCCTGCAGCCCCCTCTTCAGCCTCAGCCCTCTTCAGCCTCATGCTGGGAGCCTGGGGAGGAGGAGGAAGATGGAGCAGGGGCCTCGCTGCCTTCAAGGGGGGGTCGGCTGGCCGGCCACCGCCATGCCCGTGAGCCCGGAGGGCTGAGGACAGGCCACGGCCGGCCCCCCCCCGTGCCCACAAGCCGGTCGACCCCCCTCCCCCGTGGGGAGGTGCCTGTGCGCCCCCCCCCCCCCCCCCGAGAGCTGCAGCTGGTCCGTTATTGCTAAAATAAGGCGCTTTTGGCCCCTTCCCGCTGTTTCCAGCCTCGCTAATCTCTTGTCTAGACTCCTCTGCCGGGCAGCTTTCGGCCACCCCCCCCTTCCTCCTCCAGCTGGGTTTCCACAGAGCCCGGGGCTGCGGCCTGGAACCCCCTCCCCCCCGGCCCCATACCCCCCAGTAGCAGGTTGGGGTGCTCCCCCTTGTCGTTTCTCCCCTTCAGGCCCTTCCCCAGCCCTGGAGGGGGTGAAGTCCCCCAAGACCCTGAGCTGGGTGCCGCGGTGGGGGCGAGGGGAACAGGCCCGCTGCCCCCGCACACACAACTTCCGCACTACATTTCCCGACGTGCCCCGCGCCCGCGCCCCCTCTGCCGCCGCCACCGGGACTCGCTTTCCCAGCCTGCCCCGCGGTGCGGGCGGTGTGGTGGGAGTGAGGCGGGGGCGTGTCCGTCACGTGACGCGGGATATATAAGGGGAGGCGCAGCGCCGGCGGCCCCATTGTTGTCGGCGAGCGGCGGCTGGGGCGGGTCCGCGCGGCCGCAGCCCCAGCGCGCGCCCAGCCGCCCCCCCCCCCCCACCCCCCCTACCCCTCCTTCCCCCCCCCTTTTCCCCTCCCCCCCTCCACCCCCCGGAGCCGCCCCCGCCCCGCCCGTGGGGACCCGGTGAGTGGGGGGGGGGGGGGAAGGGAGGGAGAATGGGAAGGGGGGGGGTCCCCGTCTCGCTGCCCCTCCCCAGTGGACTGAGGGTGGGGGTCATAGGGGTTTGGGGGGGTGGTCTCTTCGTCCTCTTGGAGCTGGGGGGCTACAGGGGAATGGGGGGGGCTATGAGGGATGGGGAGACCTTACAGCTGGGGGAGCTTATAGGGGATGGGGGGGCTTATAGCTGGGGTGGGGTCTATAGGGGATGTAGAGGTTTATAGGGGATGGGGGCTTATAGGGGATGGAGGAGTCTTTTCTAGCTGGGGGGGTATATAGGCAATGTAGGGGCCTATAGGGGGTGGGGGGACCTTATAGCTGTGGGAGCCTATAGGGGATGGGGGGGCTTATAGCTGGGGGGTTTCTATAGGGGATGTAGAGGTTTATAGGGGATGGGGGGCCTGTAGGGGATGGAGGGGTCTTTTCTAGCTGGGGGGGGGCATATAGGCGATGTAGGGGCCTATAGGGAGTGGGGGGACCTTATAGCTGTGGGAGCCTATAGGGGATGGGGGGGCTTATAGCTGGGGGGGGTGTCTATAGGGGATGGGGGGCCTGTAGGGGATGGAGGGGTCTTTTCTAGCTGGGGGGGTATATAGGCAATGTAGGGGCCTATGGGGGGGGGACCTTATAGCTGTGGGAGCCTATAGGGGATGGGGGGGCTTATAGCTGGGGGGGGTGTCTATAGGGGATGTAGAGGCCTATAGGGGATGGGGGGCCTGTAGGGGATGGAGGGGTCTTTTCTAGCTGGGGGGGGCATATAGGGGGTAGGGTGACCTTATATCTGTGGGAGCCTATAGGAGATGGATGCTTTTTTTCTTGCTGGGGGGTGTATAGAGGATGTGGGGGGGAGCTACAGAGGATGTATGGGCCTGTAGGGGATGTGGGCCTGCCTTCCAGCTGGAGAAGCTATAGGGGATAGGGGGGACCCTTACAGCTGGAGGGGGCTATAGGGGGTCGGGGGGGTCCTTTTCCAGCTGGGGAGGCCTAGGGGATGTGGGGGTCCCTTACAGTCACAGGTCTGTAGGGGATGGGGGGGCCCTTGCAGCTGGGGCTTTGCCCTCTCCTGTGTTTGGGGGGCCTGCAAGGTGCGTGGGGCACCCATATATTTTTGGGGGGGGCTGTAGGGGATGGGGGGGGCCCTTGCAGCTGTGGTTCTTCCTTCTCCTGTACCTGAGGGGGGCTATGAGGGATATGGGGGGGCTGAGGGTCCTATGGAGGACATGGGGTGCCTTTATAGCTGCTTTGCTCTTTTGGGACCTATAGGGGATGTGGGGGGGGTCACACTGGGGTGGAGGCAGGGTTCCGAGTCGGGGGGGAGGGGCATTACATGGGTCCCCAAGAAGCCGCGGGGTGGTGGGAAGGAGCCGGTGATGATGGTGGGACGCGGGCTGGCCTGGAGAAGAAGCCACCATGGGGGTCCTGGTCTGGTGTCCCCAAAGGCAGGGGGCGTTTGGGGGTGGGGGTGTGTCATTGCAGGGGTCGTTGCCCCCCCATCACGGACGTCAGGAGGTGAGGAGGGGGCTGGGATGATCCCCCCCCCATTTGATGCGTGGCGGTGGGCCCAGGAGGAAGGTTCCTCCTCGCTGCGCCGTGGCCCCGACCCTCGCCGGCGTTTTTGCGGCAGGAGCCGAGCTGACTCCGACGCTCGGCGGTCCCACGAGTTCCGGTGCTCCGTGGTTTCCTCGTGGTGTGATGGCCAGGACCAGTAGCCTCCGAGGTTTCCTCGTGGTGTGATGGCCAGGACCAGTAGCCTCCGACCGGCCGTAGCCGTGGCCACTGTCTGGAAGGAGCCCGGCAGCCGGCACAGGAGGTCTGACCCCTCTCGCCCGGCTGAGAAGAGCATCCAGGAGAGAAGGTTCTGCTCAGCAACCCCACACTCGCCCTCAGGAGGAGCTGGACCAGCGGGACCACCGCGGCGGTGGTCTCCCGTGCCATCGCCTCGAAGGTTTCTCATCCTCCCACCTTCAGGGTCTTCCTTGCCCTTCGGGGTCTTTGGATCGAGGCGTTCTGTAGAGCCGCTGAGCGCAACGTAGGGGTGGACGATCCACCTTTATGACTTGATTCTGGTGACGGGCAAAGGGACTGAGCGGGGAATTTGGGGACTGACCTTTTCCGTAGCCCCCGCCTGACCCTCCCCAGGAGGCCGGGCAGCAGCATGGGAAGATCTGCCCACCGTCAGCAGGTACGCCGAGGGGACTCGGGGCTCTAGGACAACCCGGACCCATCGCTACCGATTGCGATGCTGGTTGCGTAAGTGCAGGCTCCAGCGCCAGCGGTGCTTGAGCCGTGGGAGCTGTAGCCTAGATTTACTCGTTAGCTGCGCTCGTTAGCAGCAGCGTAGAAGAGGAAACCAAGTCTTCTGCCGTTTGTCATAAAAACCCAAAGCTGGTTGCTCGCTGAAGTGCCGATGGTGTAAGGACCGACCCAGGCTGAACTCGGATCTCCGGCGTGCCGACCGGCTGCAGCATCCCTGAAACGCAGCCCAGCGAATCCATCAACCTTCTGGCTGTGGAGGCCAACGGCCGAATCCTTTGGGAAAGCCTCTGACGACTCGTTTGTCAAGGAGCTGAACTGCTGAACTCTTCACGGTGGCCAAGCAGCCATCCCAACCATCCCAGCAGGGCACAAATTATTTCATCTTGTTTCTGGGTTCATCGATATGAGCTTCTGCCCTAATTCCTGCCCCAGGATAACACCTGGATAACGCACGGGCCAGGAGCGGCATGCACTGTGCCGGGCGTTGAGCCGGTGGAAGTGCCTCCGGATCCGACTGTTTTTGCTGGCTCCTGGTTTAATTCTGCAGCGATTATCAAGTGTGAGCTTAATTTTTTTTTTTCCCCTTGGAGGGAGGTTTACGTGCTCCGCTGGGTCCGGCCACGTGCTCGAGTGTGCCGGACCCTTCCCAAGTGGTGCGAAACGTAAACCAAAGCCCTTCTGCTGCCCCAGGGGGGTGTCGCGGGGGCTCCCCATCCCGTCGGCCGTCCTTGAGAAGGTGAGCTGCTTTATCTGCTCTTCGGAGGAAGCGCAGAGCGAGGGTTTGGGTTCCCCATGGGGTTCTGTTTGTTTTCCCTCGACGATAAACACCCGTTTCCCCATCGTCGGTGGGGTTCGGGGCTTTGCTGGACAGCTCGGGGGGGGCTTCGGGGCGATGGTGGGAGCTCCTTTTCCACTTACCGGGGAGCACTGAAGGGTGTTGTATTCTGCACAACCGCAAAGCTATGGGGCTGCGGTTGCTTTTGGGGGGCAGCGGTGAGCAGGGGGTGCTCAGCACCTCGGCACGCTCCCCCCCAACGTCATGGCATGATGCTCTGCAGTGATGCTGCCGTGTCATCCCCGGCAATGCTAATCCTGCTGCATAATTGGTAACGAGGGAGAGAGCTGAGCTGGGAAAGGGAGCTGCTGGAGGAGGAGACCCTTTTTGGGTGGGTTTCACCCCGGGGGTGAGACGTTTTCCCGTTGAAATTGCTGCCAAGAGCCATCCTTATCTCGGGGGGTGGAGGGAATACGAAATTGCAGCCTGGCTCCTTCCAGCCGCCGGTGCTGTCTTTGCGCTCCAGCATCGCCTTCCCGGGAGACGCCGAGCACTGTGATGGAATAAAATGGGCTCCTTTGGTTATTCCTTGATTGTATTTTTCTGGCTTTATCCTGTGTGCCGTGATCCGGTCTCAAATACACCCATTATCAACCAGGACAGGGTTGGGATGCTTCTCCAGTGCCTGGCAGGCTGCTGCTTAGCCCAAGGGTCTCTCCCTGTCTATTATATATTTATTTCCTTCCTTCTTGCATATCATTCCCACCCTGCCCTCATCCAGCTGCTGAAATAATCCCATCCCTGTGTATTTGATACCTTGAAACCCTGGGAGGCTTCACCAGGATCTGCTTTTGGCTCTTGGTTTTTACAGGAAACTTATTTAAACCGGCCTCCCCCTGCAAAACCTGATGCTCGAGGGACACGGTTAAAGCAATTTGTAGAGGGGAGCAAATATGAGGAGGAAACCTTGAGCATCCTCTGAGTCACTTGGTCCCGGAGCCCTGGATCCGTGCAAGATTTTCAGGAGTGGCCACAAAATCCATAGGATGCCCAGAGGGTCCCTGCCTGGTAATTACTAATTACTCTCAATATCTGGAAATAAAACTGCTCGTCACTCTGGAATTGCTATTTCGGTCTCCACCCAGACAAGTTGCGATGGAGGAGCAGCCCAGCAGCACATCTAACGTGGATCAAGGATCATCGAAGGTGATGCCCGAGTCACAGGAGGTGAAACAAAACTCGTTAGTGGGACCGGGACCAAGGGCGGCGGATCTGTTGGCGTCGGCAAATGAGCTTTGGGGTCCACGGAGCATCCCTCGCCCAGAGATGCTCCCACCCTTCCACCTCTCCCGAAAGCTGGGAACTGGCAAACCGGGAGCGTGGGGGGGTTTGCAGCATGACAGCATTAATTACTTGTGATGATCTGGGTCATTAATCAACCCCGGATGAGCTTTGAGCCGGCAGGTTTTTCCAATCGGATCTTGGAGCCCCATGGCTGGACCGGCTCTGTCTCGGGAGGCTCTTTGCATCCATAATCATGCGAGTCCTGTCTCTCTCCTCTCCCGTGAACCCTTCCCTGCTCCCAAAGGCAATTCCAGCAGCTGCTGACATGGGAAAAATTAATATTTTTAGTTGAGCTCCTTTTGGTGTGACTTAATAGCAGAAAGAAGGGGAATCAGGGTCGCATGGAGCTTCCTGTGGAGCACAGTATTTGAGTCAAGTTTTTTTTTTTCTTTCTCCATGCCAAATCCCCTCCTTGGGGCTTTATCTCCATTGAGAAACTGAATAAAACCTGCAAAAGGTTTATTTTCATTTTTTCTCCCCCACTTTGACTCCTGCCACCATCACTAATAGATTTTTTTTTTTTTTTTTTCCCCCAGCTGTGTCTTTGGTTCAGGAGGTGAGGAGAGAGGAGAGGCTTTCCCTGTGGGATGAGTCTGGGATGACCATCCCTGCTGGCTTTTTGGCCCCCTCGTTCCTTAAACCGTCGCTTAAGCCAGACCCCGACCTCGGCCAAAACTCACGCTGCCGCAGAGCACAATCCCAACGCGAGGGCGAGGGTCTCCCAACCTCCTTCAGAAGAGGCTCCAGGGACTTCTCCGGGCACACAGCCCCCTGCTCCATGCTGGCCCTTCTGAGCTGCCGGGCTCGCCTCTGAGCCCTGTGTATTTTCAAAAGTGGGGGGGTTTATTTCAAAAAAGAAAAGTAATTTGAGCTCATAAGTGAATTAAACTGGCCTTTGTATCGCATGGGGGCAGCTGTTGCTGTGCCGATGGAGGAGGAAGAGGATGCCCGTGCAAGCAGGGGAGCTTCTACTGTGCAGAAATGAGATGAAAAGTTCATTTTCCGGCTGCCTCATCCCCTGCAGCGTCTCCCCGAGCTCCTCGCCCCTCCTGGCTCCCCGTCCTCGGCCCCAGCCATCCCTCGAGGCAGCACCCTTGGGTGGGTGCCCACCTTGCCGGCTTTGGGTTCATTTCCCCCAGCTCTGGGGCGGTTTTGAGCCCCCCCCCCCCGGCGCAGCGAGTTGGTCCTTTATAAGAAACACTATTAATACGAACCATCTCCTGATGGATCCATCCAGGAAAGGTTCTGGTCTCCATCCCCAGCGGGAGTTTGATGCCGCAGGTGGGGATGTCCGCCCAGACACCGTTGCTGATTTTCCTCGCCGTGAGCACGCGAAAGAGAGGGGTTTTAGATGATATTTTGAAGATTTGCATTGGAGGGAATGGGAGAAACCGCAGAGACTCTCCTCGTTAATTATCTCCTTCCTAAACGAGGCCAATGAAGGCAGCTGAGCCCTGGGATGACCATTACTGTGCAGGCAGCACCCGCCAGGGACCTCCTGGGCACAGAAACGGGGCCGTTTTGGGGCGATGGAGGTGGTAAAACACGATGGGGGGGTCAGGGACGTGGTGGCAGCAATGCCTCCACTTTTCCCCTCAGATCGTGTGCAGGATCGGTGTCATTAAATCAGCTCCTTAATTAGGCTGATGCTTATGCTGGTTCAATGGCTGCTTTTTCCCCTCCTTTAGCAATAGGAATAAGCAATTTACCTACAACTAAATACCCCAAAAAGCCGTATTTAAACGCAGGCTGGGCTGGGAAATCGCACCCTGCTCAAGGGCTTCACCATGTCCCCAGTGCTGCTGCGGCTTTGGCACCAACGCATCCTTTTTTGGGGGATAAGGGCACCGGCGTTTCCTTTTTGGCTTTAAAGGTGCCGGAGGCGATGCGGAGCCCATCCCTGAGCTTTATCCCGGGGTGGGCAGTGCCTCCCGTTACCCATTTGTCCCCCCCGAATCGTATCCGAAAACCCTCTGATCCCCCTGCTCCGAGATTGCCTTGTCCCGGGGTTCCGCAGGGATGCCGTTGGCTGACATGCTTTTTTTCGAAGCCGGTTGTTCCGTTGCCATGAGAACGGCGGTTGGAGCGGAGGGGACAGAAAGCGGAGAGGAGATGGCACAACCGGCTGGATGCTGGGCTCCCCGGGAAGGAGGGGGACCGGGCATCCCGGGAAGCTTCCCGCTCCAGCCTGGCCCCGGGGACGGGGACAAGGGGTGTCCTGGGCTCGGTTCAAAAGCCGAAGCTGCTGGTGTTGCGGTGACCCGAAAGCGTCGGGCGGATGCGGAGCGATGCTCGCCAGTCTTCCCCACCGGAGGATCAGCTCCTAAAAATTCCTCGCCTGAGCTGGAGCCGTGCATTTCCAGGGTTCCCGTGGGCAAGCTGCCTTTTTTGGAGCACGTAGGCATTAATGAGGGGGCAGGAAAATGCCGGAGACTCTCACAGCAAAATCCTACAGGGGCTTTTTCCCTCCCTATGGCTTGGATGGAGCCGCTGATCTGTCGTCAGCGATGTTAGGGTAACCCCTGGCATGTCTCGAGGTCGTTTTAAGCTTTAGGTTTTTTTAGCGAGGGAGTTGATGGGAGCACCGAGCTGCCGGCAAAGGTTATTTCACAGGCAAAACGCACAGCGGTCGGCCATGCCGGGGCAGTGCGAGCTCCTTTCTCTGTAAAACTGGTGTCTCTTTTCTCTTTCGGTTAATTCAGTTATGAATTCATTTAGAACAGAAGAGTTTAGTTGGGAGGGAGCTGCAGCCATCACCCTGCCCAACTGCCTGACCCCTCCAGGGCTGCCCAAAAATTAAAGGATATCATTAAATAATATTAACCACGCGCAAGCTCCCTCCTGCAGACCAGGCAGGGGGAGGATGGGCTCGCCTCAGAGAACTTGTAGGAGAACAGTAGCATTTTGGGGATCAGAGGCTTTATCTGGGGTGGGCAGGACAGGGATGGGGAGAAACTGCTCTTAAGAGCCAGGAAAACTTTTCCTGGTTATCCCGATGCTGATGCTGGCTTATCCAAAATGCTGTTACAGCTTCTTGCCTTGTCTGCAGGGACGCGGTGAGCCCGCCGGCAGCTCCGGGGGCTGGCTCCAGAAAGCTGGTGGCAAAGCACCCCCCCCTTGCCGCCCACCGGCTCTCCATGCGAACCGCGGCCAAATGGATGCGATCGCGAGCGCCGGCCTCAAGAGGAAGTTTGAGGATGCGGACGTGGGCTCGCCGGGCTCCAACTCGGACATCTCGGAGATCTCCAACAGCGACAGTGCCGATAGCTGCGACAGCGTCAACCCCTCCAGCTCCACTGGCTTCATACGTGAGTGGTCGGGGATGGTCCCCGTCCCCGTTCCCAGTCTCCGGGTCCCTCTGCCATCAAGCACGAGGCACCTGGATGTGGGGCTGGCTCCGCTCTTCCCCTGCTCATCCCTTGTAACCCGTTTGGGGTGATGAGCAGAGACCTGCTCGCCTGTCCCATGAGTATGGGTCATGCCAGGCCCCAGGGATTTTCAAATATTAGACCCCAAACCAGTTGTCCAAGGTCCATCGTGGACCTTTTCTGTCCCCTTCCCGGCATTCGCCCCTGCTGAGATATTTTGGTGGCTGAACAGCATGATGATGTTGTAGGGGTACGGGGATTAATGGGGTCGGTCTAGATGGCATCGAGCATAGCCTGTGCAGATGCAGCCATCACCCAAAGCCAGCTCAGGGCCACCAGTACGAGCTTGACCTGCTCCTGGGAGCCCAGGGGCTCAGGGGCTTGCAGAAAAGTCCTTTTCCAGTGGGGTGGGAGGTCTTCACGGGACCCCCAAGGGGTTTTTTGCTCCTAACAGCCCCTCTCTGCCTTCTTCCCCCTGCCCCGCAGCCACCTCCATCCTGAAGCGGCAGAAGCAGCTTCGCAGGAAGAATGTCCGCTTCGACCAAGTGACCGTCTACTACTTTGCCCGACGCCAGGGCTTCACCAGCGTCCCCAGCCAGGGCGGCAGCTCCCTGGGCATGGCCCAACGCCACAACTCCGTCCGCCACTACACGCTCTGCGAGTTCGCCCAGGAGCAGGAGGTGAATCACCGGGAGATCCTACGGGAGCACCTCAAGGAAGAAAAACTCCACGCCAAGAAAATGAAGGTATTGCCGGGGAAGCAGGATGTCGCTGGTGAAACCTGGGCAATGCCGCCGCCGGGAAACACCTTGCTGAGCTTTGGTGGAGCCTGAGCGTAAGCCAGGTCGGAGGAGAGAGATCCAGGCTGCTATTTCACATCAGCTGGAGATGGATTTATTGCCACTAAGCTCTTCCTTTCTATTTCTTTTATGTCTTTTTTGTGTCGATGCTGCACCTGCATGGGGAGCTGGCCAGGCAGCATCAACCTGTGCTGGAGCTGTCAGCCAAACCTCACCAGGTCCATGCCAGTAGAAATTCCAGTCTGGGAGGAGGCAGCCAGGCTGCGTCAGGGGAAGATCAGGATCTTGGGTGGCTCTGCCTGTTCCCCAACCCGTCCCAGGGTTGGATCTGTGCCCTCAGGCGTTGCCCAGAGGTTGGGCTGTGCTCAGCGGGATGCTCTGCAGAGCTTGTGATCTGGCTCCCACTGCTGTGACAGCCTGCTTTGGGCAAATCCAGCCGGCTGCCTCTTTATTTGCTTTCTTTTTTTCTTTTTTTTTTTTTTTTTTTGTTTTTAAACATAGGCTTTTCCACCAGCTCCTCAGGAGGCCGCGGCCCTCTCCATCTGCTGCCTCCACATGTGCCAGTTTCAGAGGGCTGGGGACTCTCATTTACCCTCAGTGCCAAGATTTGGGGGTGTTTGAGTGCACAGGGAGGGAGGTTGAAGGACCAGAGCAGGGAGGTGAAGGCGCGTTGCAGGATCTGGCTCTGGCCCCTCTGTTGCTTTCAAACCTCATTTTCCCCAGGGACAACAGGAGGGAGATGCTCTGCAGCTCCATTGCTGCCGCTGCTCTGGTATTTCAAGCAGCAGCACCCTCCTTTTATCTCACTATTTGCAGGGCGCCGTAGCGGAGGGAAGACGGAAAAGGGATTCTCTACTCTAATTCTTCTGTTATTTAATTTTTTCCCCCTTCCTTCTCCTATAAACTGCCACAAGCCCACCCACAGTCTGGCTCGGGGGGCGGAATCGCATGGGAATGGCTTTGTGGGGGTCTCAACTCGCCGTGCCGGACCCCGCTCAGTGCTGGGGGGCAAGGGAAGGCTCTGAGCTGGGGTGGTGGGTGGTCGTTGGGGGACGAGGAGCCGGGTGGAGGGACATACATCCTCCATCCTGCCTCATCGCCGCGGCTCAGTGTGTGTCCCCTGGGTGGGCGCTGACTCTGCTCCGCAGCTCACCAAGAACGGCACGGTGGAGTCGGAGGAGGCGGACGGCCTGACGCTGGAGGACGTCTCGGATGACGACATCGACGTGGAGAACGTGGAGGTGGACGACTACTTCTTCCTGCAGCCGTTGCCCACCAAACGCCGCCGAGCTTTGCTGCGAGCCTCCGGTGTTCACCGCATCGATGCTGAGGAGAAGCAGGAGCTGCGGGCCATCCGCCTGTCCCGGGAGGAGTGCGGCTGTGACTGCCGCCTCTACTGCGACCCGGAGGCTTGTGCCTGCAGCCAGGCAGGGATTAAATGCCAGGTGAGTCGAGGAAAGAGATGCCAGTGGTGAAACCAGGTTGGCGGGGCTCGTCCTGGTGCCGGTGTGCCTGTGCTCTCTTTGGGTGCCAGCTGCTCCTGGAGGGGCTGGGGCGCAGCTCCAGGTTGTTTTGGTGAACACCCAGCAGGGGAAACACTTCCCCCAGCACCAAATTCCCAAGGTCAGGCAGTGCCAGGGTGCATTTTAGGCTCTGGGGAGGGATCCTCTGGGATCCTGGAGCTGCCACATCTCCGTCTCCCTGCCAGGTGGATCGCATGTCCTTCCCCTGTGGCTGCTCCCGGGATGGTTGCGGTAACATGGCCGGTCGGATCGAATTCAATCCCATCCGGGTGCGGACTCACTACCTCCACACCATCATGAAGCTGGAGCTGGAGAACAAGCGTCAGGGTGGGCGGCCACCGGCGCCAGAGGAGGAGGCGGCCGCTGCCGCCACCGCCGCCGCTCACGGCTCCACTAGCGACTGGCTGGGGCCACAGCCGGCCGAAACGCAGGACTTCCAGGAGTTCATGGCGGAGAACGAGACAGCCGTCATGCACCTGCAAACGGCGGAGGAGTTGGAGAGGCTGAAGGCTGAGGAAGACTCCAGCAACGGCTCCAGCATGGAGAGCTTGGGCGTTTGCATCCTGGAGGAGCCCCTGGCCGTGCCGGAGGGTTTGTGCCCAGGTCTTGCCGCCCCCATCCTCATCCAAGCCCAGTTACCTCCAGGCTCGTCCGTCCTCTGCTTTGCCGACGGCTCGGAGCAGGCAGCCTCGGCGGTGGGCGACCAGCCCTACTTGAACGATGGACCTGTGGTCTACTACCAGGTGGAGCAGAGGCCGGTGCTGGGTGTCAAGGGCGAGAGCAGCCCGGCGGAGCCGCCGGCACCATCCTCCTGCCTGAGCGAGAAGAACCTCAGCGTCCTCCCCGTCCCCGTGGTGACTTGCAGCCGAGCCGCCGCTGCTGCGAGCAAGGGGGAAGCATCCCGAAATCCTCCCTCATCTCCAGAGGCTGCTCCATCCTCTGAGGGCTGCCGAGCGGCGGCTGCTGCCCGCTGCCCGCGTTCCCCGTCCCCCGTGCCACTGGAGCAAGCCCTGGAGCGGGCGCATGAGCCGCCCTCCACCGAGGAGCGCTCGCTGGGGCCTGTCCTGCCCGTATGAGCGGCCCTGTTCCCACCCCCCTCCTTGGCGCTCATTTATTTATTGACAATAATATTTTATGGACTGGCAGCAGCCACTGGTAGTTATTTAATTTGGGGGGTGGGGGAAGAGCAGGGGCTGCTTTGTACAGAGGATTTTAAACGGCGTCCCCTCGCCCGATGCCAGGAGCCTTTCGCTTGCCTGGCAGAGACGGTTTTCATGGCTCGGCCGATGCCGGCAGCTGCTCGGTTGCCACCTGCGCCCCAGGACATTCCTGACCTGGAGCCTCCTGCTTCCCATGGCTGCTCCTTCCCATCCTCCTCCCCCTGAGCTGCCCCCACCACAGCTCCAGGCTGCCAGGACACCTCTGCCCTCTTTGTTTTTTAATGAAAAAAGACTTTTTTCCTTTATTTCCCCCCCCCTTTTTTTTTTTAATGAATGTTTACTGGGCCGTGTCACAACCCAGCGCCTCCGAGTGCTGCTCCAGCCCCTTACCTATGGCACTGCCCCACCGGCCACCACAGCAGGCACAAGGGGCCAGGATGGATCGGGAAGCACCCAGAGCCAGCGGGGTGGCTCTAATTGCACAAGAGGGGTGAGACCGCAGCCTGCAAACTCTCCTAGAAGATTTGGGGGGGTTTAACTGCTGGGATTTGAAGAGTTTGAGCCCTTCACAGCCATAGCATGATCGTGATGGAGAACCGTGTCCGTCTGTCCATCCTTGTGCACCATGCTGGCCTCGAGGAATGGTCAAGGCACTGCGCTGCTGCGTCCCCTGGCCAGGCAGTAAAAGCACTTTCCACCCCCCAGCTCTCCCAGCGCCGGGCCGGGGCCCCCCCCTTTGCCTCCTGCCAAAACCGGCCCCATTGCAGGTCTCAAGGGGCCGGACCTGGTGGGACCCGGCGTGACGCTCCTCTTCCTTCTCCCCAGTGGCTTTAACCTCCGCCCTTGCTCCAGCCTCCTCCTGGTCAAGGGGAAGTATCTCCCCTCCGTTCCCCCCTGCCCCGCCATTTATTGGACTGGGGCTGAGCAAAATCCAGTCTTTTTTAAGGCAAGAATCGGGGGAAGCGGTGGGGGTGAAGAGCCCCTGATGCCCACGAGCTTCCCCTGCCGGAGGGTTCAATCCAATACAGCCCCACAGCTGCCGCTCTCGCGTCTTCTTGGAAAACCCCGGAGCTGCTCAAATGGGAAACATTCCAGCTGGAGAGCAGGGAAATTGGGGCAGGGGAGGACACTGCAGTGTGATGAAGTGCTTTAATTATTTGGGGGTGGGGTGGGGTGGTTTAAGGTTGTTCTTGTGCTCCTGGCGGTCACCTCCCTCTGTCAAAAGGTGTTTAAAGGGGTTTAAAACCCCTTCGCTGCTCTCACCACCTCGGCGAGTGGTTCCAACTGAGCCTTAAGCCTGGCAAAGTGGCTCTTCCCCACCCATCCCCTCCCTCTCTGCCAGGACTGAGCCCCTGGGGACACTGTCCCCTTCTCCCGGGACAGAGCGGAGGGGAAGGAGCTGGTTTCCAAACCGGAATGGGCTCGGGGCACATTACCAGCCGGCACCAATTCCGGCAGCAGCTCTCCCTGCCCTCGGCCGGCATACAAGGGCTAAATTTGGGAGGAACAAAGCCTTACCCCCCCTTGTTGGGCACTTCACTGGTGATGTCCCGGCGTCCCTTCCTGGCAGGGAGCTGCCACCAGTTTGGCCGTGGGGGTTTTTCAGCTCCTGCCCGAAACTGAGCAACTCCGAGCTGCAAAACCGGAGCAAATAGTGACACTTGAATGGGTTAACATCTTTTATTTCCCCTCTTTTTTATTTTCAACGGACTCCACACTCCCTCCCCAGCTCTGTGTCCCAGCCCTCGGCCACCATAGCCAGGTCAGGACCTGCTTGCCCCGGGGGAGGTGGCTCATTAGGCGAGCCTGGAGGCTCCGTCAACTGACAGAATGAATCCTAAGACACTGGTTAGGATGGGTGCTTTCACAATAAGCAAAGAACTAATAGGATTTATTCTATTTTTACAAAGATAACTATGCTGTTAATAGTGCAATGAAAGCAAATTCTGCCTTTTATTATTATTTTTGTTCGTTTTAAACGTGCTCACTGACACTAACGCTGGTTCCGTGCTGGCTCCTGCTCGACTCGTCGCCGTGTAAGAAACCAAACAGCCCATGTCCTCTCTGGTGCTACCGAGGTGCTGCGGGAGCCGCGGCACTATCGCACCGCCGAAATCCAGGCGTCCCCGGCTCCTCATCCTATTTAAACAGCAACTCTGCGACTCCTAAACCTCCCCGTCTCACACTGTCTAAGGTGGCTTTTTTTGTTTTTAATTTTCCAGTGTGAATCCAAAGCTTGTCCTCTGCATACGGTTTTTGGGTTTTTTTCTGGCCTTTTCTGTTCTTTTCATGGTGATAATGCTGTATTTAAAGAGAATATTTAAGTGTAAAAATAAAAGAAATGCTCAAACTTGGATGGTGAGTTGCGTCTTAAAGGGGGTTACACCCACCCTGGTGAATTCCTCTTAGTGAGGGTCTCGAATTCCTGCAAAAACAGCAAGGCTAGGGGGTGAGGGAAAAGGTTTTCTTCTCCAAGAGGTGAGGGAGGAGCTCAGAGCTGGCCTGGTGCACATGTGAGTGATTTCTACCCCTCCTTTATACCCGAACAATGCTTAAAAAAGGAGATTTTTCCAGGTGGTAGCATGCCCTGTCCACAGGTGGAGGAGCTGCTGGTGGGACACAGAGTATTTCACAGCGCAGGAGGTGCAGAGCGGCCTCCAGAGAGATGCTTGAGCCACTCGCTTGCTTCTCTCTTTAATAAAACACTTAAAGTAGATTTAAATTCACTCAACAGCTGGGTATTTCTCATGCAGTGACGGGATGAGGTGAGACACGGTGGGTTTTAACCCCCTCAACGCAGCCTGCAGCGGGGAGCTGCCGCTAAAGCCCTCAGAGCTGCCTCCGCCAAGCAGAAAGCGCAGGGCTAGGATCTAATTAGGCAGAACTTGACAAACGCAGGCCGTGGCCTCCGCCGAAGGCATCAGTGCAGTTCAGCACTGCCTTTCTAACACCATTTGTGTCAACAGCGGCATTTCCAGTCCCGGCATCCTCCCTCCATCAGCCAGCACCGGTGGCGAGGGCTCCCCAGGTGAGGGACTGTGATGGGGATGCTCTGGGAGGCAGCCACAGCCAAACAAGGAACCCCCCCGCAGGGAACCCCCCCAAAGCTGTGGGTAAGGTTGCACGGGGATTTGGGGTCTTTTCTTAACCCCTCAGGGAGATTTTTATATTTAAGACCGCTCAGTGGAGTAAAGAAACTAAGTAAAACCCTCCGTTTGAGGCATAGAGCAGCAAAACCCAAGCTGAACAGAGCCCGCTATTACGAGATACTAAGGGAAGCATCCACAGGCAGCGGAGACACTTGTGCTCCCCTCCCGTAGTTAAAGTGACACAGTTTAAGAGCCGTAACAGTGAAGTCACCTCCCCTGGACGTCGAAGGCAGGGACGGGGCTCAGCCCCATGACATCACGACATCACCAGCCTGCTCTGACGGCACGAAGGGGAAGAGAAGAGACGGCACCGGCACAAACCTCCAGTGCAGGAGGGAGGCAATTGCATCTTCGCCCCAGCGGCAGCATCGGGGCCCTTCTCACCAACTCCGGGCTGTGGTTTCACATCACCGAAAGGCAGGTTTTTTTGCAGCACCAGGCTGGGAATCGCCAAGTTGACGCACGATGCCGTAGTGAGGGTGCGCAGCCGGCAGCTCGGCCATCACTCCTTGGCCCTGACATAGTTGAGGGACAGCAGGACCATGCTGTTCGCCAGGAGCGAAGCTTCAGAAGCTGAAAAAATACAAGAGCAAGGTCAGAGCAGCACTGCTGCAGCCCAGTTGCTCCAAACGTGCTCATCCCGAGCTGCTGAGGCAGCACCAGAGGCTGTGGGGCTCCCCCTCACCCCTGGCCCCTCTCTCTGGGGGCTTTTTGCTCTGCTCCAGATCCCCCGTTTTCCTCCCGCTCCAGTTTTCCTTCCCCTGATGTTGCTGCGGGGCTCGAATCTGCCACCCCGAGGTCTCTGTGGGACAGGGACAGCCCAACACAGGCTGTCCCTTGCGGGTATTCCACATGGACACGTCCCCAGAGAGAGCCAGCATGCTCCACCATGTCCTCCTCTCGGGGACGAGGCCCCAGGAGATCGGTGGGGCAGCCCAGAGGGGGATAAAGCCACCATTTACCCCAAATTTCCCCAGAACTGACACTCCCTGTGCCCAGAGAAACTCAAGAGACTCCCAGGTCCCCCCTGTCCCATCAGGCAGGAGCTGCCCTTCAGCCACCATTACCTTGCAGCTTGCAGGAGAGCCCCAGCCACTGCTCCAGCCACGCTCTGCACTCGGACATGCCGAGGTGAGTGGAGTTCAGGCCACGGAGGTAACAAGCCTGCAGAGCAGAGAAGAGGAATAAAAATACAGACACGTTCAGGGACGGGCACTCTGGGTCACACGAAATGCCAGGGAGCATGCCATGATCCTTCTTCAGCATGAAGAGGGGCTAAGCAATGCCGAACCATGCCCTGCGGTGCCCCAGTGTGGTGCCGGCACAGAAAATGGGCTCAGAAAACAACTTCCTGGAGGAAAGTGGCTGCAATCCGCCTCGCAGTGGGTCTGGAGGAACATGCCGTGCCCCAGCGCAGCTCTGCTAACAACCAGGGAGGGCCGGGATGACGCAACCCCAGGGTAAAGCAGCCGGCACAGGGCTGAAGGAACCATCCTCACCGCTTTCAGCTCCTCCTCGGACAGCTGGCCCAAACCCAGGCGCAGCATGGCACGGTCCAGGTGCCGGATTTCCAAGACATGGCTCCGCAGGCGATGCCTCAGGAAAAAGGCCGGCAAGTGAGGGGTCAGAAACAGGACCTGGCTCAGGGCTTTCTGCGAGGGAAAAGAAGGGCACAGTCACTGGTGAGGGCGTCTGACCCCTCCAAAAATGGGTGTCTGACCCATTCAGGCACAACTTAAATCAAACAAAGCCTCTCCCGTTCCAGACATGCCCCGTATTTTGTTCCCCTTTAATTATATGGCTAATTGTCCTGCCCATGCTGAAACCCTGAGCTGTCCCTGGCAGTTTTCGTTACGCCCAGCTTGGCTGCCTGGCCCAACGAGCAGGGTAGGGAGCTGGTGTCCAGAGACACAAGCTCTGTCCTGGGCTGGATATGGGTGTCTGGGGCGAGTTCAGGTGTGTGGGACGGCTCAGCTGTGGCCAATGGTCCCACCAAGTCAGGGACCTACAGCGAGGACAGTCTTGTTCTGGGGCTGTTTTCATGGGATCAGAGAATGGTTTGGGTGAGATGGGACCTTTAAAGGCCATCTAGTCCAACCCCCCTGCCATGAGCAGAGACATCTTCAACAGGATCAGGTTGCTCCAAGCCCCATCCAGCCTGACCTTGAAAGTTTCCAGGGATGGGGCATGGACCACCTCCCTGAGGACCCTGTGCCAGTGTCTCAACACCCTCAGCATAAAACATTTCTTCTTCATATCCAGTCTGAATCTCCCCTCTTTTAGTTGAAAACCATGCCCCCTTGTCCTGTCGCTATCCTTCTTCAAAACCCCCGTTAGGTACTGGGGGGCTGCTCTAAGGTCTCTCCAGAGCCTTCTCTTCTCCAGGCTGAACAACCCCAACTCTCTCAGCCTTTCCTCACAGGGCAGGTGTTCCAGCCCACTGATCATTTTTGTGGCCCCCCTCAGGACCTGTTCCAGCAGGTCCATGTCTTTCCTGTGCTGAGGACCCCAGAGCTGGACACAGTGCTCCGGAGGAGTCTCACCAGAGCGGAGCAGAGAGGCAGAATCCCCTCCCTCGACCTGCTGGCCACGCTGCTTTCGATGCAGCCCAGGAGATGGTTGGCTTTCTGGGCTGTCAGCGCACATTGCCAGGTCATGTCCAGCTTTTCATCCACAACTGGACTGGTTTTAGGGCACAACACCACGTTTGGGGCACAAGTGAGTGGATTAGCACCTCCACACTCTTCAGTAAGAGCCAACTCTGAGCTGCCGGCAGGAGAAAAGCACACTCACCACATGAGACACCCGGAGCTTGTTCAGACCCAGTGGAGATCCTGAAAACAAACTTCTCACAGCATAGAGTTCAGCCACACGTGGCTGGGAACCTCGCTGCACCTGAAAGAGTCATGGTATGCATTGCTGACACCTCCCACGGGTGTTCATCACCACCAGGCAGGGCCAAGGCGGCGGCAGTGGTACAGGCAGGATGGGCAATACCAGCCGCGGCATTGACGTACCTCGGCGCAGAGCTCCTGCAGGCGTTTTTGGAGCTGCGGCTCAGGCAGAGAACGTGCTGCCAGGGCTAAACTCTCCACCACATCCAGATAGGAGTGTCTCCGGATGGCGTCATAGGCATCCAGGAACTCAACCTGCTGGTTGGGGGTCCAGAAGTAGCGGATCAGGAGCTGCCGTGGGAAGAAATACCTTGGAGAGAAAAGGAGACAGGGATTCAGGCAGGAAAACCGCACGCACAAGCCAGAGCAGTCGGATTTCATGCTGCTGGAGAAAGGTGCAAGCAACGTCCTGCCTTGGGGCAGCACATCTCGCCCCTACGAGCTGCGGATGTTCACTTCTCCAAAGGGATGAGCTTGGGAATCACAGAATCATTGAGGCTGGAAAAGACCTTTAAGATCATCGAGTCTGACCGTTAACCCAACACTGCCGAGTCCACCACTGAACCACGTCCCTAAGCGCCACGTCTGCACGTCTTGTAAATCCCTCCAGGGACAGTGACTCCACCACATCCCTGGGCAGCCTGTTCCAGTGCTTGTCAACCCTTCCAGTGAAATTTTTCCTCATATCCAACCTAAAGTTCCCCTGGTGCAACTTGAGGCCGTTTCCTCTCGTCCTATTGCTTGTTACTCGGGAGAACAGACCGACCCCCACCTCACTACAACCTCCTTTCAGGTAGTTGTAGAGAGCGATGAGGTCTCCCCTCAGCCTCCTCTTCTCCAGGCTAAACAATCCCTGTTCCCTCAGCCGCTCCTCACCCGTCACCGGCTTCTTTGGACACACTCCAGCACCTCAGTGACTTTCTTGTAGTGAGGGGCCCAACGTCGGACAGTGTTCGAGGTGCCGAGTACAGGAGGGCGATCCCTTCCCTAGTCCCACTGGCCGCGCCATTTCTGACACAAGCCAGGATGCTGCTGGCCACCTTGGCCACCCGGGCAAGCGGCCGGCTCATCTTCAGCTGGCTGTCGACCAACATCCCTGGCTCCTTCCCCACCGGACAGCCTTCCAGCCGCTCTTCCCAGTGCGTGGGGCTGTTGTGACCCTCAGCCCTGCCGAACCTCGCACCGCTGGCCTCGGCCCGTCGACGCGGCCTGCCCAGATCCCGCTGTGGAGCCTTCCGGCCCTCCAGCAGATAAACGCTCCCGCCCGGCCCGGTGTCGTCAGCAAACTGAGGGTGCACGGATCCCCTCCTCCAGATCGTCGATACCGATATTAAACAGAACCGGCCCCAGTACGGGCCCTGGGGAACACCGCTCATCACTGGCCACCAGCGGGATCAAACTCCCTTCACTGCCGCTCTGGGACTGGCCAGCCCGCCAGCCCTCAACCCAGTGAAGAGTGCACCCATCCAGGCCGTGAGCAGCCCATTTCCCCAGGAAAATGCTGTGGAAAATGCTGTCAAAGGTTTTACTCAAGTCCAGGTAAACAACATCCACAGCCTTTCCCTCCTCCACTAGGCAGGTCACCTTGTTGTGGAAGGAGATTTGCTCCTCCAAAGGCTGTGGCGAGCTCAGGAAGGAGCGTTCCGGGTGATCAGATCACTGCCGTGCCCGGCTGGAACTTCCCCGCTGCGGCCGAAGCTGGACACAACACGGAGATCTCTGCCCTGCGCTGTTCTACACAGCGGGACTCTCACCCGCCCGCAGAACACAAAAGCCAAGGAACAGAATTGAAAAATCCAGGCTTTTAGCTGGGATTTAGCTCCGGCAGCAGGACAGCTGGCAGGGAGAAGGACATTAGAAGGACTACGGAGACAGCTGGGAGGGAATTGTGCAAGGAGGTTTCTCCAGCCAAGCACGGACAGTGCTGTTCCCTGCGTGCCAGGGATTATTTCACCATGCTAGAAACAGAGAGCTGGGTGAGTTGCTGACACACAGGAGCTGGTATTGTGAAACAATTGCTGGGCTCGTCAGGCTATGGGTATTTTTCATTACAGTGAGAGGTGAAGCAAGGAAGGGAGACTGTCTGGCTGGATTTATAACTCTAAAAAAAAAAAACCCAGTTCCATGAAATTTAAGATATCGAGGACCCCAAAGATTGGGGCCGCAGCTGAGCCCCGGCAGTCACCGTGACGCTGGTACTCACATCAGGACGATGACCAAGAAGTTGGCGAAGGGCGGGATAGCAATAACTCCGATGGGAATGGCCTTGATCACATCCCTGCGAAACTGCCTCCGAAATTAAAAGAGAGGATCAGGATCTGATGCCAAACTCATAAAATTCCCTCAAAATTAACAGCCCCAGCCCCAGCTTCCAAACCCTGTTTTTAGGCAGAGAACATGTCTCACCAGGAGGAACTGGCCTCTCCGACCCCCCCACCGAAGCCCCGCACACGAACTCAAGCCCCTTTTCATGGGGAGGCAGAGCCAAGCAGCACCAAAATGCGTCCCAAGCACCGCACCGTACCTGCCGCAGCCTCTCCATCTCCCGGTAGGGAAGCTGCTGAACGCTCAGTCTCTGACGGGACATTTTAGATTTGATTTTTCTTATTTCTTTGACTTCCAGAAAGAGCGCTTGGACTCCTGCCGGAACAGAGAGCACCTTCAGGTCCCTGATTCCCGGGCAAATGCCTCTGGCGATGCGTTTTTTAGCCCCGGGAAGGGAACAGGCAGCGCATCCAGCTGCCTCCGTTCTCCCCAAAGAAGTGGAAACATCCCCTCATACCTGAGACTCACCTTTTGTGAAAGTCGCATACAGCACGTAGAAACGGGGGAAGGTCCTTTCCAAAAACCTCTCGTACCTCCCGTTGATGTGCTTCGCTTTCGACACCAGGGCAGCGAGGATGGACCTGGAGCCAGCTTTTGTGGAGTGGTAGCACACTGAGGACCTGCAGCCAACCCCCACACACACACACCCATGAATATTTCTGACAGTGTTTTGTGGAAAAGGCTCCGAGGAAGTGGGGGGGGTTGGCCCGGAGAGAGTTAGGATGCTGGGCTGGGTGACTCCCAAAGCCTCCAGGGAAGGGACAGAGTGCTGGGACCCCCCCCTGCCCTGCATGGGCAGTCCTGGCGGGTCCGGGGAGCCGCTTGAGACAGAGCTCAGGGCCAGGGCTGGGGGGGCTGCAGAGGGTGGGTATCCGCACCAGGACCCGGGGGTGTGTTGGGGGCTCCCCCAATGCCTGTGTGGGGCCGTGCCTGGTGCTGGGGGGGATCAAAGTGGCAGAGGCAGGGTGGGGGAGCAGGGTTGGTAACGGGGGGGGGGGCTTGCCTGGTGCTGGGGCGGGTGGGTGGGGAGCGCCGGGTGGCACGGGGTGGGGGGAAGCACACCACGATAAGTAACGGGGGGTGGGGGGATTCGCGGAGGGGGCACTGCGGGCTGGGGACCGGGTGGGGGCTATGGCCAGCACCAGGAGGTGCAGCGGGGGGGGAAACAAGGCCGGTAACCGAGGCGGGGGGAGGGAGCTGTGGTCGGTATTTGGGGAGTTGGGGGCTATGGAGGGAGCGGGTGGCCCTGAGAGGGGGGGAGGCTGCCACGGCCGGTGCCGGGGGGCGATGGCTGGCACCGGCACCGGGGCGGGGGATGGACGGATCGGTCCCCGCTCACCTCGTCGCCCACCGGGCGGGACGCGGCTCCAGCAACCCCCGGGTGCGGCTCAGGCCGGCAGCGGGACCTGGGCCGGGGCCGGGGCCGAGGCGCCAGAGCGGCCAGCGGCAGCCGACCCTGGACAGCGCCATCTTGGCGGGTCACCGCCCGGGGCCAAAGGGCAAAGGTCACCAGGAGGGAGGGGGGAAGAGAGTGAGAGCGGAGAGCTGAGCGCTGATTGGCTGGAGGGCTGGCGCCAGAGTGACGGCGCGGCCGGTCATGTGACCGCAGGCGGAAGTGGGCCTTGGGGGCCGCCGGGGCGCGAAGCGGGGCCTGGACCGGGTCGAGCCCCCCCCCCCCCGGTCCCCGTTACCGGCGTCATCGGCTGGGGGGCGGGCACCCCCCCGGAGCTCGGGCCCCCGCGGGAGGTTCCCCCTCTCCAGCGCTGTTTTAAGGCCCACGGGGCGGCGCCGGGGGAGCCTGGGCGGGCCGCGGCCTTGTCCCGGGTTGCCCGTCCCCTTCCCGGGCCCTTGGCTTCCCAGCGGCGCTTGGTGGTTACACGTTAGCGTAGTTGGTGAATGCAGGCGAGGTGAGCTGGGTCCCCTCTCCCCTTTTACCGGCCACAGCCGGTGGTTGGCACCAGAGCCGGGGGTTAAACCCGTTCCCGGGCCCCTCGAGGAGAGCCCCTGCCCGTGGCGGGGCTGTAATTCTCATTCAGCTGCTGCTGCCCTGCCCCAGACGTGGGAGGGGAAGCCAAATCCCCGCTGCAGGTCCCCAGCGAGGGACAGTGTGGCAGCAGAGGGGCTGTGGGTCCCCCCCAGAGCCCCACGGTCCCCGCCCCGGGTGCCTTCCCCTGTTCTGCCTCGGCTTCCCTGGCCTGCAGCCAGGTCAAGACACCGGAGCTGTGCAGGACGCTTCTGTGTGTCTATCCCTCCTGCAGACAACCTGTGTGCTGAGCGACCGAACCAGTTCTGCAGCTGCCCTCGGGTAGTTTGATATGGGTCACGGTTGTTTTCTTGGTTCTCAGAGCCATAAGAAACCATGTCAGAGGCCTTTTGGGAAACAACTGCTGCTTCTACCCCTGCCCCTCAGATCTACCAATGCCATTCCCCCCAGGCACTGCTAAAACCGGGCACTATGTTGCCTCTTTCTAGGTCTCTGGCAGCTCCTCCATCTTCTGTGAATCCTTGGGGATGCTTTTGCCAGTCGAGCCCCCTCTCCTCACCCTGGCCGGACCCCCGAGCCCCCCCGGTCCCCTCCAGCAGCCCCAGGAAGCAGGAGTGCATGGTACCGGTCGCACACGCCCGTGTCTTTGCCCTCCTGCCTGGTGAGTCTTCAAGTGTTGCGTGTTCAGCTGTTACTTATCAGAAAAAGGCACCAGGGGCCCTTTTGCAGAAAAAAGAAGGGAAAAAAAAAAAAACCCAACAAACCCAGGGTTATCACTTGGCCTCGGCGGGTTTTGGACCAGCGGGGATCGCTGATAATACATTGTATTGATCCAAGCCGGGAAAGGATCGCGTCTTATCAGAGCTGCACGTACCGGCGGCTGGCAAATGCCCCATAAGTGCCAGTTTGGGCTCTAATCTGTGAAATAGCTCCGGTGGAGCAGAGTCCAGGCCGGCTCATGTGCTAATTACCAGAGTACGTCTGATGCTCGACCAAGCGGCCTTTTAATTGAGCCTTCTAGGTTGATAGTGTGCCCCAGACAGCACGTAACCCACCTTTCCCCCTGAGCCCGATGCTGCCGCTCGCCATGGGGACGAGGTTCCACATCAAAGTGTTCGGCTGTCCTATTAAGCCCCTTTAACTCAGCGTTTTTTATAGTTATTTAAGAGACGATAAGGTTGAAGCAGATGCGGTCATTTTCAGGAGACTTTGAATTGTCTCCTGAGCTCCCCTCAGAGAACTCTGCACCACCAGATCAGTGTAGGTGCTGCGGGCGGAGGAGAGAGGGAGGGGAGCCAGCGGAGAAGGGTGGGGACACCTTATATAGAGAGAGGAACGTTGACGGGGCTGTCTGCTCCCAGAAACCGCCGAGAGAGAGAGAGAAGTGGGAACGCCATGCCCAAGAAATACACCCTCAAGCAGAGCTCCCCCAGCTGCGAACTGGGTGAGTACCACAAACACCAATCCTGGCGAGCTCGCCATCCCTGTGGGGTGGTCTTGCTGATGGGAGGCATCACCCTCATCCCAAAATACCCTGGCATTTGGGCAATAATGTAAATTTTCCAGCTTCAGGCCAAAAGCTGTTGGCAAACCACCTCCTGCGAGTTTTCTCGCACCTGTAGGTGCTTTTGGCGAGGCCAGGCAGCATGCCGGCAGGGTGCGGGTGCTGTGCTCACGTTCCCATGCAGGAACGGTGTTGTGGTTTGGTTTTAATTTCCCTCTCCAATGCCCACGCTGTCAGGTCAGAGGTAAGGTCAAATCCACAATGGCAGAGTCTCCCACCTCTCAGATTTCTCCTCTGATTTTTCCAGGATTCGGTTGTTTCAGCAACGTGCCATGATGCTTTTTGGTGTTTAAACAATAAGGAACCCGGGTTGCAAAACCTCCGCGTTTGGGGAAAGCAAGGAGCTGCTTTCCCCGCTGCCAGCAGCTGTGCTCGGCAAAGGGCTCTGATTTTTAATGAGTGGCTTCTCCCATGCAGGTCGGGGTGTCCTGCTCCGTTAGCCTGGATCCCTGCGCGCTCTCCTGTCTGTTCACAGTCAGGCCATAGTTCCAAAGGAGCGCGCTTGCTGATCTACCAAGAAATTAAAAGGTCAGGATGGTGGAGATAAGAACACAGAGTGCTCGTGTGCCGCTGGCAGCGATGCCATGCTGCTCCTGCCGTGCGCTGCTTCCCGGGCTGGCAGGTTTCTGGTGTGTCTCACCAATTAAATCTGTTGTTTTCGTTCTGAGAAGGGGTTGCTTAAAAAAAAATTATCCCAACTTTTCAAGGGACTGTGCAGAGTAGAGGAATTCTGTGAAAGAGCAGCATTTCTCTCTGGAAAAAAAGGCAAAAAACCAAACAAAAGACAAATCAAGACTCTTCTCCCCCCAAATACAGAGTATTCTTTGTGAGATACAGCTGCATTCGGAAATAATGAACACGTGACTAAGTCTGCGGCCGTTTGCCAGCAGCCAAAAATCTAGAAATTTGGGGCTTTGGCATGAAAAGCGCTGCTGAGGTCAGCGAGGTCCAGGCGGAGCTTGCTGGCTCCTTGACGAATCCGCGTTTTTGGGGTGGAATAAGCTGCTGTTGGAAAAAAACTCGGAGCAGGTGCAGGGCCCGGCCTGTGCGGGGGTCCAGGAGGGGAATGCTGCAGTCGGTCTGTGTCCCCCCCACACCAGGGCCTGTACCGGGGCTCGGTCCCCCCCGCACTGTCCCCGGTCGCTCCGATCCACGTCACAGGGCGGGCTAAGCTAAGCCAGGAGAAGCCAAGCTGAGCCGAGCCGAGCGGGGCCGAGCTGGCGGTGGGGCCGTGGCCGTGGCATGAGGCAATGGCAGCAGGAGCGGCTGGGGGTGGCTGAGGCGGTGAGTGATGGGGGCTGGCGGGGAGGGGTTACCCTGGGGACCGGGGAATGGTGGGGAGATCCTGCCTGGGTGTGCTGGCAGCAGGGGGAGAGCCTTCTCTCAGGAGATCCCTGGGGGGTCCCTTGTATGTGCTTGGGGGTGGGGGGTGGAAATTCTCCCTCAGGTGATCACTGGGGGACCCCCTGGGTGTGCTGGGGGGGGTCCTCCCCCTTGAGTGATCTCTAACAGATCCCAGGGTATGCTGGGTGGGATCCCCCCTCGGTTGATCTCTTGGGGGTCCCTTGCATGTGCTGGAGGGGGGGATCCTCCCTCGGGTGATCCCCGGAGGATCCCCTGGGTGTGCTGCAGTATCCGCGGGTCAGTTTTACAAGGGGGTGCCATGGACCCGCTGGCCCCCAGCACCCCAGGCACTGCCCCCCCCCCACCGCTGAGGCTCAGGGACCCCCGTGAGCCCAGGCTCCCCAGGTGCTTGGTGACCTTGGGGTGTCCCCTGGCCCCGGGGGTCTCTCTGAGGACAGATGCTGCTCACCCTGCCGAAACCGCTGATTGCTGGCGTGCACTGGCAGCTTGGCCGGCCCGGGTTTGGATCCCCCCGAGCCTCATCCTCTGCTTTCCTCCCCGCGGGCTGGGTCTGACGTTAATCTCCGGCGCAGTGCCTTCCCTTTGGGATTTGGGATGAAACCGTACCGGGTCGGCTCAGGTTTGTCCCTCATGCGTCCAAGGGCTCGACATTGTTTATATATGAACTTCGTTGTGGGGCTTGGGGGTGCAACGAGAGAACGGCTTTTAAAGCCTTGGCTCGCTCGGCAGCCACCCCATGGAGCTCTGCCTGCCTGGGCTGAGTGATCCAGGACATGTATTTTGCGTCCTGTTTTTGCTGCAGAGCCACAGTCGAGCATCCCCGGGGTCCAAACTCCGACACCTGCCTCGGGTTATTGCGGTGGGGAAGACAAGGGCAGCCGGTGATGATGGCTCCCGGTGCGGTTCTGCTGGCTGTCTGATTCTGGGCCGAGCTCGGCGAAGGTCAGTGTGTCCCTGGCAGGGCTTTGCATACCCGGTTTCAGCCTCACCCTCCGGAGGTGCAGTCCCTGACCAAAGTCCTCGCATGACTGCAAGCCGGAGGTTTCCTCGGAGAAGGGATATGATCTCTCCTGCAGTGAGCACAGCTCATTACACGGGCAGGGGGAACTGTCAAACAAGCTCTTGAGCACAGGAGTTTGTTGGGAGAGCGGGATGCTGTGATCAGCGATGAGGTAACAGCTCTGTGTTCCATGTGGGACAAGGCTTGGAGCATCTGGGGCGATATGACGACCCCCAGCCCCACCACCCCACCCTGTGCAGTGTTCCCACAGCTCAGCCACACTGCTCATCTCTTTTTTCCCACTTTTTACAGCACTTCTTAACCAAAATTTCCACCATCTCGGGTGCTGCCTTATGTTTTTTGAGGGCATTTTTAATCCCCAAGCCTCATGGCTGCTGCTAGAATAGAGCTTTTCAATCAGTTTGATTTATTACCTATTGTGAAAATACTTGAAGTCTCAGGTGCATGTCAACCCCCACCCCTTTCCACAATTGGGAAAAGCAGATGAGAATGATGGGGAGGAGCTGCAGGGGCTGTCTCCTAAATCCAGGAGCCTTTGGATTGAGCAGGCTGGGAAGGAGAGCTGCTCCTCGCTTCCAGGTTGTTGTTTCCCAGGTGTTGTTCTCCTTCCATAGAAACAAATACATCGTGCTATGTCTTTCTAGGAGAGTACACTTGGGTGAGCAGGGCAGGCTTATCCCACCATGCCTTGACTCGGTGTCCTTCTGCATCCAGGCCATCTCCTAGCTAAAGTGTGTGGTATGGGGTGAACAATTAGCAGGGAATGAGCTTGTCTGACACGTTTAAGAGTCAGCCAGGTAACCTGCCTCGGCACAGCTGAGCAGGGACCTCAGCGGTGGGAGCGAAGCCAATGTCACAGCCTGCTTTTATCATCTCTGGTCATCGGCAAGAGAACGAGGAGGAATCCTGTGGGGACAAACCCATGGCGCTGCTGGCCTGGGGTGACTCTCCTCCAGGTCCATGCAGAGGAAAAGGTTTTCCAGGGCCGGGACCCAGCAGTGCCAGTGCCGGCAGAGCGGCATGGGCATCTGGAAAGCAGGCAAGGGGGTGTGTGGGCAAGGAGTTACCCCTGTTGGGACTGCAAGTGGTTAACCAGGTTGTCTGCTCCGGTTTTGGGAGGTGTGTTGTGCTCAGGGCTGCCCCTGTGCGACTTGTATAACATGAGATGGAAGGAATGGGGTCAGGTTTTTGGTGTGACCGTATAAAGGGCTGCCCAGTGTGGCCAGCCCATGGAGGTGCCTGTGTGTGAACAACATGCTGCACTAACGAAACGTCAGTCCCAAAACCACTTTAAAAGAGTTAACGATCACAGCGTGCCTCACCAGAACCAGCCAAGTTCAAAGCCCGACATCAGATGCAGAAATCTCAATCACAGGAACTGCTCCCAGCGTGAGACAAGAGAGCGCTCCTTGTTTTACAAACCCCCATGTCTCCATGTTGAGGATGAGCAGGCAGCCGCTGGCTCTTTGGCTTTCCCCTTGTCAGCATTGCTGCCTTTCTGGCTGTGAAGAAGAAAAGACCCGTTGGACCAAGGCTTGTTGTTTCATCAGTGAAAAGGGAGGGTGTGTGTGGAAGAATGATCTGTTGTTTGCTCCACGGGTATTGAAGGTCTAGACAGCAGCACTACTGTCTTTTCTTTTTTGATTAGAGCAACCTCATGATATTCTGCTCTTGGTTTTTTGCCTTATTCCAAGGAATATTCCTCCTGGGAAGGCAGCTGCCTTGCCTGAGTGTGAATATGGTGTATAAAGTCAAACCCAGCAATGGTTACAGTGAATGTTTTACCTCCAGGAGGCAGAACGTGGCCTGGTGAGCCCACGCCTGGTGTTGAGGAATTGCTTGAAGATTTTCACAGAGGTTATGGGTAGAAGGAGCAATAACTCCCAACCATTTTTATCCTGCAATTTCTTTATCCTCTAATTTCATCCACTTTGAGAGCAGTGGCAGGGTGTCACTAGAGCTGTTCTTTTAGAAAAGCACCCAGGCATGGAGACAGAGCAGGCAAAAAACATCCCTCGGATGCATTTTCGCCATCTTTATCTTGACAGCTCTCTGGTTCCCGGCTAGGCTGGAAGTCTGCAAAATACTCACAAGTGGCTATAGCCAGTGGCTCCTTTTATTGGAGCTCTGGGGGAGAAGGATCTGCAGGCAGCACTTCCAACCCAGCACGTGTGGGAAAGTGTTCCCTGCGTCGGGTCGTGAATGAGCCTGTCACGAGCTTGGCAGCTGCCGGCAGAGATAGGGGAACCAATTTTGCTCCCGCCCAACCTGGGATGTGTTTTGCAAGGAGATATTTAGGTCAGTCTCCCACTGTAACGAATGTTTGCCATGTGATCTTCTTCCTCTTTGCCTTTATTAATGAAGTGAGTGTTTCGTGGGACTTGCTGCCGCCACGGTAAGCGCTGTTCCTCCTGAAGGAATTAGATTTTGGGGAAAAGATGGCTTATTGCTAAACTTGAGCGCTTTTTTAATGAAAGCCCTTAGGCTTAGTGCTTTAAAAAGGAGCCTGTAAAGAAAGAAAATTGTGTGTGTGACAGATAAAAGCTTTGCTTCAGCCTTGAGGTTGTTCCCATCCAAGTGGGAGCTGGTGGAAGGAGAAGTCTCAGGCAGAGGCACCGTCGCTGTAGGGGCTGGAGAGGCGGCACTTGTCCTCTCCGCGAGTCAAGGAGGCAGAAGGTATTTACTCACCGTTTCTCCCCACAGCTGGTAGCGATTTGGTGGCAGTTAAGACCTGGAAGGGGCAGGGGCTGTCCGGGACCCTGATGTGTTTAAGACCGCGGTGTCACAGCTCTCGGTGGTGGCATCTGGCATCCCGCTTCCTTCCAAGTCGTGCTCAAGGAGCCACGACAGGGCAGTCCCGCATCCTCACCAGCCCTCCCGTCCCCGGGTGAGCGCCTCTTGGACCAGAGCCACTTTCTGTTGATGAGGCTGGAAAAGCCACTCACTTAAGCACTGGGTTACTGTGCTGCTGGAGAGGCAGAGCTGGCTGGTGTGCAGCCATGGGAGAGCAGCAAAAAAAGTGGGATGAGAAATCTTACGGTTTAGTGAAACCTCAGTGCCTTGCTCTGCACCAGCACAGATGAATTCTCCTATGTGCTCGTCCAGAGCAAACACTCAAGATTATTTGCAAAGTAGTGGAATAAGCAAACTCCTTCCCCCAGGCACTGCGCCTTGGCAGGTCTGTTGGCGGGCATGAGTGGCAAGTTATGCAGAGTTCAGAGCTCCTGGAGCATGCTTTATTCATCCAGTTGCCCTAGACTCAGCACTTTAAAATCTTAAGTACATTCAGTTAGATAAATAACAATTGTAGCCCTGCCTACAAGAAACGCTATTGCCCCTATGTGATGTAACCTTCTCTGGATTATTTTCACATGCCTGACCTGGTTACAAACCACCTTTGGAGCTGGTTATGGAACTGGGAAATTAATATTTGAAAACCTAAAATTGGTTCAAATCACTTAAAATGAACTCCTGGCTAATGTTTTCCTTTTATGTCTTCACTGAACCAATATTGCCTTGTTATAAGGAAACCTCCCGTTAATATACAACGGGCTTTGATGGAGATTAAGTGCTTTACATACCAAACGTACATACTGTTGGTACTTTGACTTGTCCTTGAGGGGTTTGGTGGGGTTGACGTTTTAAAGCCTGGAGGACACAAGCTTCATCCAAAGTCCTGTACCAGATCCTGGTTCCTTTTTGTGTGGGTTAGGTTTAAAAATACACCATGATGAAAGAGTTACATTGTGCCCTTAAAAGAAACTTCAGATGCCCTGTAAAGGGTGCGGCATAGATGTAATAGTTGTGCCTGGAAGGGGAGGGATGGTATGTAATTTCTACACATAAAGGAAATTCCACTCTTGTTTCCTTAGCTGGAGTTTCACAACAGGCACTGTCCTAAGCCTGACAGCTTGCAAATACTTCTGTCGCATTGGTTTGCCTGGTCGGTCCACTCACCCTTTCTTCATGTTGTTGCAACAGGAGTTTCCAAGGAGGTCCCAGGCAAAACACTCCCCTCCTGGCCCTGCGAGGTTCTTCAAAGCTAGAAGAGGGCTGGGGAAGTAAATCTGTCCCTGCCAGGAGCTGTTGGATCAGTTGGCTCTCTTGTAGGTTTTTATTCTCCTTCTTGACAGGTTTTTTTCCCCCTCTCCTATGCAGCCAACGTGGCCAATCTAAACCACTGGAAGGATTCCACCATGGGGAACTCTGACACAGACAGGAAAGCATCCTACGGTAAGGCTCGCCTTGTGGCACAGCAGATTTGCTCTCATGCATCCACCTTCCATTTAATTAATTCCTTTGTTCTGCAAAAACCACCCCAAGGATTTGGTGTGCCCCTTTACCATGTACTGCCCGGTACGCTTGATTATCATAGTGGACACAAACCATCAGGCTTTTGAGACGAGCCCAGCGGGAGATTTACAGTTCCCAGGGCTCATTCAGCCTTGCTTAACGAGATGAACAAGCCTGTCCTGTGCAGACCCATCTCTCTCCTGCACGCACGCTCACAGGTAGCTCTAAATCCATTATGTAAACCGGTCTGCTGGCAGAGCAGGCAGCCCTGCGAGGTATTTGGGAGGCAGGGAAAAAGGAGGAGCAATCAACTTCAGTTTACTCTGATGATGCAATAGGAAACTTGGTAGAAGAGCTGGGCTTGTTTTCAGTCCTCCTCTTACGAAGGCTGGGTGCTCGGGACACATGCTGCTCTTCAGCTCTTAGAGCAAAATGCCACGTAGGGAGAGCAAGAGTGAGTATTGGCTCGATTCGGGAGAAGGGACTTTTTGCTGAAGGTGGGCAGGGGAGGAATCGGGTGGTATTACAAGTCTTTAACACATTATCTGTGGGAATGTGCTTTTTCGTTGCTGGAGTAACCCTGCACATCTTCCTCACAAGTTAAATTTAGAAAAAATTAATCAGGGCTGGCTCTCCCGCCTGCTTCTCATGCTTTAGGAGAAGGAAAAATTGTCAGGCAGCCTCCTGACTGTCACTTGCTTCCAAACAAGTGCTGCATTGTGTGTTCCCTGGATAGGAACAGGATTCCGCAGGACAGCAGGGTCCTTCCAGGACTAAACTCCTCACAGACGGTCTGTTCAGCCATGAGAGTTTGGGGAAATGCTCTCTGTAATGGTACAAAAATAGCCACAGTTTTCTTTTGGATCTGGCTTGTTCACTCCCAGTTAATCATTATAGTAATACTGTGGGGCTGCCATTACATCACACAGTGCCCCGTGACGGCTTTTTTTAAATTAATCTGAATAAATAAACTGCCAGCTAGCCAGTCTTCTCTCACCATGTGGGAGACGGAGAGTTTGAGCAGTGTGGTCTCCTAGAGTGGGTTTACAGCAGTATATGTTATTTTCATTTATTTCTTAATAACCTAATTAGCATTAACTGTGAGGGCGGAGATGCTCATTTTGCTCTGCCTGTGGGTCCTGCCAGACTCCTGCCCAGTTTTTCTGTGTTTCCAGGGACCCTCACTCACTCTTCCTTCCTTTTCTGCTTCTCTTTCACCCCTGCAGAGGATGCCTCTGGGGAGCACGGGGAGGTCATCAGCACGATTTCCAGCAGCAGGAACCCGCTGCAGCCGCCGGACACCTCCTCGGAGGAGCCTTTTACCACCTACTTTGACAACAAGATCCCGATTCCCGAAGATGAAACGGTGAGTGCAGCTGGGTGCTCCTCCACTCGCTGACAGGAAAATCCAATTGGAAAAATTTGCAAGTGCTTGGTACCTGAGTGAGTCGCTCCCCCGGGTGCTGGTTCCCCTTCTTGCCTAGACTGGGAAGGGTAGCCAGGCTGCGGGATGGAGATCTGGGAGAGAAGAGGGTACAGAATCTCCTGTGCTTGCTGGGGAGTTATTGATTCATCACTCAGGATTTGTCTGCTGCAAAGCTTGGAGCAGCAAGACCTGCTAAAGAGCAGAGCAATGTCTTGTTTGTAGTCCCAGGGGAGGGGAACTCAGTTCTTTGTTCCCTTATCAAGGAAAGGCAGCAAGAATGCTTCGCCTTTGTAACAGTATTGTCCCCTTTGCTGAGGGGTATAGGTGCCCTCTTTGCATTTGATTAAGCAATGAGGCAGCATTTTCCACTGCAGACACAGGAGGATTCATCTCCCACCCAAGAGTGTGTCCTTGGCTGTCCCAGAGTCTGGTCCTAAACTCTTTAGATGAGGACCAGAGATTGCTGGAGAGTTTAGGATGGGATTGAAGAATGGGCTCAACTTACCAGCGCTGCTTTCTGTTGTGGCAGCAAGGAAATGAAAATCAAACCCTGGCTGTCTCTTACCATTTTTTATGCCTGATAGCTGGGATGGTTTGTGGGGACGACGCATCTCCTGTGTTAGGAGAGGGCTCCACTGCAGGGCTGACTTCTGATATCTCGATCCTCTCTCCTCTTAACAGCACTCGTGCTTCAGTTTCCGCAAGCTCTGGGCTTTCACGGGGCCAGGCTTTCTGATGAGCATTGCCTACCTGGATCCGGGCAACATCGAGTCGGATTTACAGTCTGGGGCTGTCGCAGGATTTAAGGTCAGTGCAGAAACCTACAGATTAAGCGCTGTAAGTTGTGCAACCGGTGTACCCATCCGCATTTGAGGGCAGGAGTACTGATAATGCTGTTGTTGCTGCTGAGCTGAAAACACCCCAGAGAAGGGGAGAGTGGGGCTCTCATACACCCTCTTCGGCAGTGACTCCTGGCTTTATATGCATTTGGATCCTTCCCGTGCCAGCTCCAGGCACATAGAAAGGCCTCCAAATGCCATTAATAATGTGTGTTTTCAAAGGCCTGTGTTTCCTAAAGGTGCATGTGGGGCACAGCCGTCATAGGGGACCCAGGACCGTGTTTGCGGCCGTCCTTTCTGGCTGTCCCAGCGCACCCACTCCTGCCTTCGTGTCTCCCTCAGCTGCTCTGGGTCCTGATGCTGGCAACAATCATCGGATTGCTCCTGCAGCGGCTGGCCGCGAGGCTGGGGGTGGTGACGGGGCTGCACCTCGCCGAAGTGTGCAACCGGCAGTACCAGAAGGTGGGTGACCTCCTGGTCCTCGGTGGTACGGAGAAGCTCTTCGGATAGTCCTGTGGGCCTGGGTCAGTGTGTTCCTCTCAGCTGGGGCCAGCAGGTCTCACGGGACTCGTGAAGTGTCACTGCTACCCGTTAAGTGCCAAATCCTCCTCAGGAGAAAGCGTTCCGGTTGCCAAAATATATTTTCATCATTGTGTCTTGCTTTACTGTCCAAGAAGCTGGGGGATTAAGTTGATTTGTTCTGGTTTGGCTCACAGTTGGAAGAAAGGCAGATTTAGAGGAAGATTTTAATTGTAGCCCTAGTGGAGCATGAACAAAGGGCTCGCTGAGAACCCGGGCTGTTAAGAGAGCAGATGAGGGATGCTTCAGGTCCCGTCGGTGTCCTCCTCATCTTGGGAAAAGGAAAGCACAAGGAGGGAGGTGGGGTGAATGTCCTGGCATTTGCCAGTGAATTGCAGACAGAGTCAGGAATAAAATCCAGGATTTCAGCTTTTCTCTTTGGACTGCTTCCTCACAAAGCTGAAATACTTGCCACTTAAGCTCAAGGAATCATGAGGAGAGAAATGGCCCTTCAGAGCAAGACCATTCCATGGCTGTTACATTTCCCTGCTTGAGAAATCATCATGGCTTGTGTAAGAAGGGGCTCTGCATCTCATTCAGCTGAAGATGAGTGAGGCTGTCCTTCGGGAAAGGGCTGTGGGGAATTCGGTGATGTCCCCAACTCTGTGCAGTCTGATGTTTCTCATACGACACCTGAGACTTTGTCATTGGTCTGACCATGTGAAATATCTTCTGATGCTCATTTCCAGCACCTCCGTAGGCAGAAACATCCAGTTTCACTCTTGCAATGAGCAAAATGTATTGAGGCGAGTAATTTAGATTATGTAAGTTACCCGGGAACCTCCTCCAGGGATTGCCACAGGTAACCTGGATTTCTGCTCTGGACCAGCCATAGAGCGGCAACATGTTTTCCACACCATGGCCAGGGAAAGGAGACTGTCCCTGAATGCGTGATTACCACAACCCCGTGCTCATCTAGGAAATTCAAGGGAGAAGACATTTTCCCTCTTTTTAATGGCGTTGGGTATTTCTTTACCTCTAGGTGCCTCGGATTATCCTGTGGCTGATGGTTGAACTTGCTATCATTGGATCCGATATGCAAGAAGTCATTGGCTCAGCGATTGCTATTAACCTCCTGTCTGTGGGGAAGTAAGTTGGGTTTGTCATCAGAAGGCAGCAGGAAATGAGTGCTTCCCTCTAGGATTAGGAAAGTGACACTGTGTGTGCCAAAAAAGACAAACTTATTTCCTATAAATATTCCAAAATAAGTTCTTTGTAGAGGGTGATTCATCTGAGCTAGCTGAGCTAGCTCTCTTGGATGACTCAGCCTTTGGTGCCCGTTTCTTTTTTTCGGCTATAAGGAGAACTGCAGGTTCTGGCTTTTATTTTAGCTATAACTGAAACGCACCAAAATTGGGCTGCAGCTTTCCTGGCAGATTTTATATTCCTAATAAAGCACTGCCAGAAAGATGTCCTCTTCAGCCAGGAAGGTTGGAAGTGCAAATGTAACAGGAAGCCACAATTTTTGTACCAAGTAGCTATTAAAAGTCTCGCTCACTCCTGTCATTCTTAGTGTGGACATGGGATTTGCTCTTGAGATTCAGGGAGAGAGCTCTTATCTGAGCTATTTGTGCAGAAAACAAACCTACGGTCCCTTGCCCCGTGCAGCCAAATGTCTTGTCAGACTGCAAACAAACCCTTGGACAATGTGGTTCCATCCCCAAACAAGTGCCCTAAACAAAAAGAGATTTTGGACTCTGAAGTATTGTTGTGGCTGGCAGACAAGGTCAAAGTGTTTTGTAAGCTGATGTCTGCTCGTGCCCATCTCTCACAGGATCCCGCTGTGGGGTGGCGTGCTCATCACCATTGCCGACACGTTCGTGTTTCTCTTCCTGGACAAATACGGTAATTTTTCCTCCTGAATTCTAGAAACTAAAACTGAGATTCAGCTTTTCTCAATTTGCTGATGGTCCTTTCTCTTCTCACAGGCTTGCGAAAACTAGAAGCATTCTTTGGGTTTCTGATTACCATCATGGCTCTAACTTTTGGATATGAGGTATATTCACCATCTCTCTCTGCGTTTCCATCGACGCTGTTTGGTGACACGTTCCCTCTCCCCCCACCACTGCTCCTGTGCCCAAACAGCACCAAAACACAGGGGCAGACACTTAAAATTAAGGACATTTGAAGTTGGCTCTGTTTTCGATGTGACCGTCATCTGGCTCATACCCTGGCATGCAGAGCAGGCTGTATTGAACGCTGCCTCTCCGATGTGGAGACTGGCACATGCTGTTCAGCGCAGCATCCGCAGTTTTAAACAGCAGATGTTTGCCACGTTGTGGTTTTGGTTTTTTACCAAAGCAGCCACATTTTTGCTTTCGAGTATCTTCAAGTGGGCAGCCTAGGCAGCTGTGCAACACGTGTCACGCTACAAATACCCCTATTTCTTTTGTCTCTGTGCCCAGTATATCACAGTAAAGCCCAGCCAGGAGAAGCTGCTAAAGGGGCTGTTTATCCCGTACTGCCAGAACTGCGGCACGACCCAGCTAGAGCAAGCCGTGGGAATTGTGGGTGCTGTTATCATGCCGCACAACATGTATTTGCACTCTGCCTTGGTCAAGGTAAGTGGCTGTGCTGATTAATGTAGAAAGCACATACGGGGATGGCACGTTGGGAGGCCTGAAACACTTGAGGAGTCACAGCCTCAGGGAGTCTGCTTTAAGCATTTACTTTGGTGGGGACACAGCAAATGCCCTGAAGGAGGCTGGTTGGGCTCCTGGAACAGGGAAAGCTGCAAGAGCTTTGGCACACGTGTCCTTTACATGTGGATGTGGGACCAGAAGTCTGCATCTTGTGGCTAGCACTGCCACGCTGGCAAAACCAGCCATTGCTTGTTCTGCAAATGTTGGGGTTTGCTTTTTCTTCCCTCCGGCATGTTCTCTTCACAGCCAGTGACCCATGTCTCACTGTCTAATACGGTATAATTACAGATACAAGTAATATAATAGTGAATTCCTGTTTCTCAAGCCTGCTGTTGTCACCATCCCCTTTTCAGTCCCGGCAAGTGAACCGTGCAAACAAGAGGGAAGTACAAGAAGCTAATAAGTATTTCTTCATCGAGTCCTGCATCGCTCTCTTTGTCTCCTTCATCATTAACATTTTTGTTGTGACCGTCTTCGCTGAGGCTTTCTTTGAAAAGACAAATGCAGATGTGGTGAGTCGGGGCTGGGACTTGGCTCCTCGCGGACTGGCTGACACCAAACCGTGGGGCTGTTGGAGCAGTAACGGGGACCGTGTGGGCAGAGGGGCAGCTCCGAGCCTTATCAGTGCTTATCGAGCAGAGCCCATATATTCTGTGCATAAAGGGAGGGGGGGAAGAACAGGGGTGCTGATTATTTCCGTTTAAACCTGCATGAAGAGGCACCCAGCAGCTTGGGACCTCCAGCACCCACTGCTCCCCACATGCAGCCTTTTCCTCTCATCCTCGCTTCTCTCTCGCTGAGTGAACCCAACCTTCTGCCCCTTTCTGTCGTTGCAGAACGGCGTCTGCATGAACGCCAGCAGCCCACACTCCTCGCTCTTCCCAAACAACAACGAGACACTGGAAGTGGATATCTACAAAGGGGTGAGTGACCCACAGGGTGGGATGGCCTCATCTCCAGCAGCCTAGTGTCCTTGTCTGGTAGTGGCTGCTTCTTTTGGGTAAACAGGGAGTGTTGAAGGCCGGGACCTGTAAAAGAATCGCCAAAACAGAGCTGGAGGAGACCCCTGGGGATCCTTGAGCCCAGCCCTTTGGCCAAGCAAAATTATCTATCCCTTTGCTAATTGTGCTGCACCTAACCTGACCCCAGAAACTCCTCGGCTATCTGTTCCCCTCTTTTATTAGCTTGGCCATGACAAAGTTTTTCCTTGCATCCATCCTGAATCTGCTTTGTTAAAACTGCAGTGCAGCCTGTGAGGTATTGCCTTGTCCACTGCTGACGTGGGGAACGCTTTTCCTGCTTCTACAAATGGATTATTCCTTCTCTTTCAACTCCACGGCCGTGATTAATCTGGTCACAAGGGAATTCGTCTGCTCTTTCTTGTTCCCACTCTCAGATGTGAGACTGAACTGACGTGAGGCTGCAAATCTCTGTTCCAGGGTGTCGTTCTGGGCTGTTACTTTGGCCCTGCTGCTCTCTATATCTGGGCAATCGGGATCCTCGCTGCCGGCCAGAGCTCAACAATGACAGGGACGTACTCTGGGCAGTTCGTCATGGAGGTAATTAGCCTTCATCCCCATTCTCTCTACTCCCGAGCCTTTAAAGCTCATATTGATGATTCCCCTTCCTCGGACACACAGCTCTTGTTGGAAGCTCCGTAAAAACTCCCTGATGTGCCTTTCAACCAAATCAGCTTTTAATCCTGCCCTGAGCCCCCCTCTTCCTGCTGCACTTGAAGTCTCCTTACTGTTTTCACCCAGCAGCTGCTCTGTTTTTTTCTGCAGGGCTTCCTGAACCTGCGGTGGTCCCGTTTTGCCCGGGTGCTGCTGACCCGCTCTATCGCCATCACCCCCACCCTCTTCGTCGCCATCTTTCAGGACGTCGAACACCTGACTGGCATGAACGACTTCTTAAATGTTCTTATGAGCCTCCAGGTGAGCAGCAGTGCCTGGTTTGGGGGGTCAGGTCTCGGAGAAAAACATGTAGCACTAAATATTTCAGCTTCTGGTGCCTAAGGGTTTGCAGGAGCTGCTGAGCAGAGCAAGTTACTGTCAGGAGATGTCGATCTGCTGTGGGGAGGTGGAGAGGATCAGCCAGGGTCTGAAATTACTTCCTTCTTCCAGCCAGGGGAAGTCCCTTTGACTCACTTTACAATAGCTTTGGGGAAATGCTGTCAGCTATGAGCAAGGCTTGGATGTTTGTCCATGCTGAGATAATCAGAACAACTTCCACTCTTTATTCTTCTGTATTTTCTTGCTTATTCCAGCTTCCGTTTGCTTTGATCCCCATCCTGACATTCACCAGCCTGCCCAGTGTCATGAACGATTTTGCCAATGGACTGTAAGTATGAAAGGAATTGCCTCCAAGCAGGAGGTGGCGTGTTGCTCACCTCAGGCACACATTTTGTGTCTCTCCTCACCTCGTGGCCTAGAGCATCTCCTCCAAACGCAAGAGCGGCCCCTCCGCCTCACCCCGTTTTGCTCTGATTTTGCTTGCAGGTTCTGGAAGATCGCTGGTGGCATTCTGATCCTCCTGATCTGCAGCATTAACATGTACTTTGTGGTGGCCTACGTCATGTCCCTGAACCACGTGGCTTTGTACATCGGGGCTGCGATTCTCAGCGTGATCTACCTGTCCTTTGTGATGTATTTGGTAAGTCTGGTTCAAGCTGAGACTCCCTGTAGGAAGGATAAGCCGATAGATTTATTTTCTCACCATTATATTAATATCATCACATTTTACAGGCATTAAAGTGGGCCACAGGGTCAGAACAGATGGGGAAGTTGAGGCTTTTGTGGCCAGATTTGCTTGGGAATCTATTCTGTGCTGCGCCTACTAACCCACATGGCCTTTACCCTGGTTTTTCAACCATCTCTTTAGCAATTCATCTGTTTGCAGTTCCCAAAAAGGCCTCGATTTAATGTCACAGCAGGTGAAAGGTTGGCAGAGACTTTGGAATAACGCACAGTTCCTCTGTACGTGTCTGTATATTGCCAGAGGTGTAAAATCATAGAATGATCAGAGAATCCTAGAATGGTTTGGGTTGGAAGGGACTTTAAAGATCATCTAGTTCCAACCCCCCTGCCATGGGCAGGGACACCTTCCACTAGACCAGGTTGCTCCAAGCCCCATCCAACCTGGCCTTGAATGCTTCCAGGGATGGGGCAGCCACAACCTCTTTGGGCGACCCGTTCCAGTGCCTCACCACCCTCATCATAAAACATTTCTTCCTTATAGCTAATCTAAATCTACCCTCTTTCAGTTTAAAGCCATTACCCCTTGTCCTGTCGCTACATGCCCTTGTAAAAAGTCCCTCTCCAGCTTCCCTGTAGGCACCCATTAGGTACTGGGGGGCTGCTATAAGGTCTCCCTGGAGCCTTCTCTTCTTCAGGCTGGACAACCCCAACTTTCTCAGCCTGTCCTCACAGGAGAGGTGTTCCAGCCCTCTGGTCATCTTTGTGGCCCTCCTCTGGACCCGCTCCAACAGCTCCATGTCCTTCTTATGTTGGGAGCCCCAGGGCTGAACTCAGTACTCCAATCTTACCAGAGCGGAGCAGAGGGGCAGAATCCTCTCCCTTGACCTGCTGGCCACGCTGCTGGTGATGCAGCCCAGGAGACGGCTGGCTTTCTGGGATGCCAGTGCACGTTGCCAGGCCATATTCAGTTTTTCATGCCCCCAGGTCCTTCTCCACAGGGCTGCTCTCAATCCCACTCATCCCCCAGCCTGTGTCTGTGTTTGGGGTTGCCCCAACCTGGCTGCAGGACCTTGCACTTGGCCTTGTTGAACTTCATGAGGTTCACGTGAGATCCCCGCTCCAGCCCATCACAGTCCCTCTGGGTAGTTCCCTTCCCTCTAGAGTATCAACCCCCACCTCAGCTCAGTGTCGTCCGCAAACTTGCTGAGGGTGCACTCGATCCCAGTGTCTGTGTCCCCAGCAAAGCTGTTCAATAATACTGGTCCCAGTACAGAGCCCACTCGTCACCGGTCCCCACCCAGACATCAAGCCATTGACCACAACTCTGAGTGCCACCATCCGGCCAGTTCCTTATCCACCAAGTGGTCCAATCCATCAGTGGTGCCCGTCAGCGCTTCTTTACTTCCAACCCACCCCTGCATTACTTCAAATGATGATTTATTTACTGTCGAGCACACGATAATGCTTAAACGAGCAGAGCCCGCAGCCTCTGTAACATTCCACAGTGTTTCTGATCACCGGCACCTTCTTTAATTGCAGGGGTGGCTGTGTCTGATCGCTCTGGGAGTCTCCTTCCTGGCCTGCGGGAAAACGGTAAGCGTCACCAGGACACTGCTCACGGAAGAGTCACCTTCTCACTCCACTAAGTAGACACAGTGTCTGTACACAGCAAGTAGCCATCAGAGCCAGTGCGTTTCTATGGTTTACTGTGTGAACATATACAAACGTATGTGCAGTTTGCACAGGGAATATGCGTGTAAAAACAAACAAAAAAACCAATCAGATGTACATATTGGGAAATGTGTTGCTGCTGAAATACTCAAAAGTTGGATGTTTTCTTTGCTGAGCACCTCTAATCATGCTTGTAAGAAGGAGTGTTATGTCGGTTGTGCAATACAAGGAGCTGCCTGTTTTCCTGACACTAACACATTTTGTAGCGCAGGGGGAAGCACGCCGTGCTGCAGGCTGACTTCTCTTCCCGGCTAACCTTTGCCTCCGGCCTCTTTATATTTTTGGCATTAAAACTGGCAGAATCCCTTGTCCCTTAGCATTTTAATCCATGTAGCAGAAACACTGAAGCTCCAGGTAATTACTGCTTCTGCACTGAATGGGAGAATCTAGAAAAATAAGCTAGGAAATTCAAAATGCACGTTTTGGGTGATGTTTGAAGGATTGTCCTGCTGCTGACACTAGGCGACACAGTGACACTACGTCCAGAGTCTACCTCTGCGGTCAGATTGCAGCTGCCATTCACAATCTGACTGGATTTGTTTTTCACTTGAAAATCCGTCTAATTCAGAGTGGGGCTGAACGCGATGCACAGCTTCCCCGAGGGCGGAGTGACATAAAGGACAAGAAACCTCAGCATTACTATTGGTTTGGTTTTTTTTAACTTGCCTGGCATGTGATTTTGGTGGTCAGCAAAGGAAACGAGCTGTAATGTTTATGGTTATTTATGGGTTTGTGAGTTTATTCCCTATGTATGTGATTAATGGAAACACTCTTTGTAGTTCTCAAAAATCCTTGTTTTATGGCTCAAAATGTCACATTGCAGAGGACGCCAGTAGCCTTCCCCAGGGGGGTCATCACTGTAACACAACTTCAGGTTTTTATTTGCCCATCCTGCTTGGCCCTGTGTTAAATTCACTACAAAACCTTTCTTGTTGCCCTTCTCGTTAGCATTGAATGAGTTTCAGTTACCTTCTCAGGAGACGCCTTCACCTGTAAGGCAGACCTAAATCCGATGTAGCAAATTATGATAAAGAGAACGGTACATTTTGCTTCTGCGGTTAGGAAAGGCAGTCTGTCGTTTCTCCCCAATTAATTTTGAGGTTGCATCCCGTGTGGCAGGGTGGTTTTAGACATCTTGGTCATGAAAATCGGGTGTCAGGAGCTGTAAACCAGAGGTTTATTTAGCGAGGTTTCTCTTCCCTGACCATGTGGAGGCTGTGGCTGGCTGGCACGGGCAAGGCAAAGCTCCACAAAGGGCTTTTAGCTGAAATGCTACTGAAATGCTTTTGTGGATCTCAAAAGACCGAGTGCGGGTGGTTTGGTGTGTCGCAAACAACCTCTGCTCATAGATACCTCCACTGACTCGAAGCCGAGCCCTGGCCGATGCAGCGCCTGCAGCGAGGGCTCAGCACCGGGCTCTGCTGGTGCCGGCTTGGGTTCTGCCGGGCTCTGCTCCTGCTGCTGCTGGCACTTGCCAGCCTTCCCCCACCGGAGCAGCAAACGCCTTTTGCCCTGCCCATGCAGTGGTTTCTTTTTGTAGAGTTTGGTCAGGACTGCCCCGCGCGGGGTGGTTAGCGATTTGGGCTCCAGCCCTCATCATTAAGGAGGCTTTCTCAGGATATTCATTGCCTTCCTTGGCGTTTCTCGTGTGCCCTCTAGTCCCAAGCAGGGAATTGCTTTCTGAAATAAAAGCCCTGCGGCATTCAAAGTCTCAGAGAGAGACGATCTGCAGGCGGCGTGGTTTGGGGCTTGGTTTGGTTTTAACTTTTCTTGTATGAACAAACCCCAGGCGTGCCGTGCCGTTTGCTTGCCTGGAGCTCTTCTGACGGCGAGCAGGAGGTGAACGGCACGGTCAGGGGCAGCACACTCACCTTTTGAGCTCTCAGTAGTGTTTTAGCTGTCGCCGCCTGAGCTTTTGGGGAATTTCATGATGCCAGTGACAAGTTTCTTAGACGCAGGTGACAAAACTCAAAGCATGGCATGAAAACTCCATTTTAATTACGGGCAGGATCGTTTACATTATTCCTACCCTTTACCAAGCCAGCTGAACTTTGCTTGCTGTCCCCCTTGAACTGAGCAAGCATTAAAACACAACATATTTCTAATTTTCAAATTATTAGTTCAAAAATTCCAGCAACAGAAAGCTAGCATGTGCGTTGTAAGTGGGAATTGGTGGGGGTTGTTGGACTGGAGGCGTGTTTGTGGCCAGCCGTCCTCAGCCAACGGGCTCTGTAATCCCACTGTATCCATCTCTCTGATTTTCCTGTATTTGGGATTTTTGATTTGTAAGGTGTCAGTGGAGATTCTCCTGGCTGCTCTGCTAAAATAATAACTTTAACACGGTAGCTCTGCACCGGAGCCACCGGATCGAGTTCTCATTTTCAGCTTCTGCTCCTCATGAAACTAATTTGGGTTTTGTTTTTTTTCCCCCCGTATCTGCCTTTGAAGCAGTTTGTACAAACTACCTTTTCGATTAAAAGACAGATACTTTTTCAACTTGGCTTCTTGGGTCTTTTTTGGGGGGGGCTTTGCTCTGAATCGCTAGCGATACCTGGCTATAAAGGAGAACCCCAACGGCTCCGATGCCCGCAGACCACGCTGGCAGCACGAGCTCCCGGTGGGGTGTGTGGTGCCGTGCCGGCACGTTCCCCATCCCAGCGGGATCCAGACCCACCAGCCTCTCTTGTATTTGCTCCTGGCTTCCCTGTGAGCACGCAGCAGGTCCGCTGTGACCGTGGCCTCCACCAAGAGAGTGAAGGATCAGGATCAGGTTGCCATGAGCTGTGCGGTTCTTTCCCTGCTGGGATTTCCTTGGTGGGATCCAGGACACAGCGCATGCATCCTGCCCTGCTCTTACTGTATCGGCTTTTCTGCCCCCGGCGGTGCACTCCTCCTGTCTGCTCCTTGGCCAAACTATCAGCTGCGCTGAAAAAAAAAAATCTTACTGGTTTTTATACTCGCCAGAGCCTTTCCTTTAGCTGCAGCTAAGCCCGAGTGTAGGTACAGACCTGTTTATTTAAAACAGAGATAAGCTAGCCTAACCCGGGGGGTTCGTAACACGGGAGGTCAGAGGGATGAGCCAATTGTCTCTTGTGATCTAAAAATCTGCCGGGAAGGTGCTGGTAGTGGCAGAAGTTGCCGCCTCGCTGCATCCCCCCCTCCCGCCTCCATCACTGGCTCCTGATCCGGAGGCTGGAAATCGGTGTTGTCCCGAGAGCTGCGCTCTTCCCTTCCCACCCCGGCGAGCTTCCCGCTCCCCTGGGAAGGAGCCGGGTGCTGCAAGTGCCTTGTGTCTCTCTCTTGGGGTATTTTATTCTTATTTTACGAATTTGTAAGCCTGCCGGGATGCTCGGGGAGAAGGAAAGTCCTTTGGGTTTTGTTTCTATCCGGTAAGGAACGCTCGTGGTAAGTCTCGCTCTGTTAAACCCTTGCACCCGCTGCCTTGATTTACAGCGGCCAAGGGAAGTTCTCTGGTCACATTCGCCTCTGGGAGGAGGCAGACAACCACCCCGCAACATGTTCTTTTCATTAACCAATGTGGGGAATCAGCTAATGCTACTTAAGGCTCATCTGCACCCATAATTTAATTCAAATTGAGAAGGGAATTAATTTAAACTAACGGAGGGGATGCTCTGCAGAAGAGAACAGCTCTTCTAGAGCATCACCGTGGGTAGATCCCTTACAGTGGATCAATTTACCAATAAAGAGAAGTAATATTTGCGCCATGTCATGTTCTGTCTGCTTAATAACCCCTAATTAACGAAGGCATGGCACAAGCCGATGCTGTAAGCGAGTCAGCACGGCGTGGCAGCAAAACGGCCTCCTCGGCTTCGTCCGAGCGCGGCGGCACCTTCCCTTCGCAATCAGCTGCAGGCGGCCTCGGTGATGCCCATGATGCTCCTGCAGATTAATTAAGCGCCTGCAATTAACAAGCACTGTTAACCCCCTCAGCAAATTTCAGAAGAGCCCAAATACTGTTTTATTTTACTGTCACGTGCAAAAGTTGCTTTGACGCTGCTTTGGCTGGACAACCTGCGGCTAGAAGCCAGGAAACCCCAAAGCTTTGGATTCTGCGGGTGGAAAAGTGCCGGTGAGCAAGCCGGGGTCGGGGAGCTCAACCCAGGCTTTGTTAAACCCTGCTCAACCCAGGCTTTGGTAAACCCTGCCCAGCTGGGGCTTCGTTAAACCCTGCTCAACTCGAGCTTTTTCCAGCTCTAACTCTTGTCCTTCACCTCTTCCAGCGCCACTTGGGATTCGCCGCTCGCCCTGAACTCTTCCTCCTCAACAACGTCGATGCGGACACACTTGTCACCAGATGATTCCAGCTGCCGCGGTCAAAAGGATAGAACCGGTTTTAACGGAAACCCTTCTTGTGCCGCAGAAAAGTCTCCTCCGTCACTCGAGTTTAGCACAGAACCAGGCACACGGTTGGGGGTTGTGAGCAGAGCCCAGAATTTCTTCTGGGGAGGACAACGGGATCGGACCATCCCGTCAGCGGCGAGAAGAACGGCAGAGCTGGCGCCTCACATTGGCCACGGGGGGAGATCCCAGCTCTGAACCACAACGTTGCCGATCTTGGGGGCTTTTAGGTACCTCAACAGTTATTCCCCCCTTTTTTTTCCCCCCCAAATAGCTGATCTGGGAAAGGATTCATTGACATCTTCCTGATTTTGAGTCAAATTTCTCCTGTCTGGTTGGTAGATCTGGTGTGACGCTAATCCTTTTTTTTTTTTTTCTTAATTTGGGAAAAGTCCAGGCTTGGAAAACCAAGCAGGGGCAGCATTTCATTACAAGTGTTTTTATCGAGGGGCTGCGCTCAGATTAGGGGGAACGAGAGAAACCACGGTGAGATGCCACCGAGAAACCTGGGTTTCGTGACCACCGGGGCAATCCCCCCATCCCTCTCCGCATCCGCCAGGGAATTACAGACGGTTTTGCCAGAAAACCTGGCTGTATCCAACCTCCTCCATGTGAAGATCTCCCGCTCCGAGACAGCGGCTGCTTCTCCTTCCCACCGGCGTTTTTCCCAGCCCGGAGCCGGTTCCTCCCTCTGCGCAGGCAGCAGCAAAGCTGCTATTATCAGAATTTCAATTAAAAAGCCGAATTTGCTGGCCAGGCTCCATCCCGCACCAGCCTTTTGCCCGGTAAAAGCCAGAAAGAGTTTGCACATGCAGGACGGAGCTGTTTTCCTGGCATTTCAAGAAGTTTCTGGTGCTGCCAGAGCCCAAAACGGATCCTCAAGCTGAGTTTAAGGTCAGCAGGCTCCACCAGCAACGCGCTTCTTATCTCTCCCCCACTCCTCCTCATCCTCCTCCTCTCCTTCTTATTTTGGTTGATTTGTTTTGAGCCCCAGATGGAGGGTGGGTTTAGATGTCGTATCTTGCCTTTCCTTTAATTAAATCTTCTGGTTTAATTAAACCTTTTCCCAATTAAGCCTTTTTGTTTCTATGTACTTGGCACCGACTACACTGCAGCTCGTGAAGAATGCGACAGAGGGGCCAGACTTTTCCGGGAAAAGATTCGATTTAACCTTTTCTGTTCAGCTTTCAGCCCGTTTTAGAAATAAACTGATGTTCCCGCTCCCTTTTCCTGGAGGAATTCATTATTTTCCCAATTTTTCTGTGCTCAAATTGCACTGTTGGCACTGTTGGTAGCATGGCTGCTGTGTTTAAGGTAAGTAAATACCCGATAGACGCTGCGGGTAAGTGCTAAATACCCCGCGGATGCTCGGAGATGCCGGGATCTGGTCCCGGATTTCGGGGAAATTCCATCCACGGGATTTGTTTTTGGTGGCTGCTTTGGGGGAATTCGCTTTGAGATGAAAGGAAAACTTTAATTCCGTTAGCGTCCTTTAACGAGGGTGCCCCGGCTGGAGACTAAGCGGGGCTTAACTAAGCCAGGGCTTGATTCACATCGTGACCGACCGCTGCCCTACTTCCAGGGCGCCACCGTTTTGGGGGGGTCGGGGTGCCCATCCCCTCCTCCCCCAGGAGGGACCCCCTGGGGACGTCCCTCTGTCCGTGCCGGGTGGGGTGGGGGGGTGCTGGGGGTCCCAGCTCGCCCCTATTCCCACCCTTCTCCCCTCGGGCCGGGGGTGGGGGGATGTGGGGCTCGGCCCCAGCCCCCCCCCACTGCTCCCCAGGTGAGAGCGAGGGGCGAGGGGGGGGTCTGGGGCACGGAGTGGGGCTGGGGGGGGGATTTTGGTGTGGAAGCCCCCTGGGGAGAGGCCCGCAGCCCCCTCCTGCCCCACATCGCTGCCCCCCCAGCACGGTTCGCCCACTCCCGCCACATTCCTGTCCCCGCCCACTCCTGCCCCTGTCCCCGCCCACTCCTGCCCCTGTCCCCGCCCACTCCTGCCCCGTCCCCATCCCCGCCCACTCCGGCCCCTGTCCCCGCCCACCCCCGTCCCCGCCCACTCTCCGCTTCTCCCGCCCCTCAGGCCCCGCCCTCACCCCTCCACTCGCGTCCGGTGGCGTCACGCGGCGAGTAGCCAATGGGAGTGGAGAACGCGATGGGCGGGGCGGGGGCTACAGCCAGCCGGATGTTGGCGAAGGGGCGGGGCCGCTGTGGGGGATCCCAGTTTGATCCCAGTCTGCGGGGGGTGATCCCAGTTTGCTGTGCGGTGCTCCCAGTCCGCTCCCAGTCTGCCGTGGGGTGCTCCCAGTCCACTCCCAGTTTGCCATGGGGTGATCCCAGTCTGATCCCAGTTTGCCGTGAGGTGTTCCCAGTCCACTCCCAGTTTGCCGTGGGGTGATCCCAGTCCAATCCCAGTCTGGTGAGGAGCCCCACACGGGTGTTTCCCCCTCCCGAGCCCTTTGCCCATCCCCATTGGGGACCAAAACCCCGTTACCCCCTGCAGCAGCTTCATTAATCAATCCCAGGTTCATTAATCCCAGCTTCGTTAACTAATCCCAGGTTTGTTAATTAGTCCCGGGTTCGTTAATCCCGGCCAGGCCCTTGCCTGGGCTCAGCTCAGCCTCACCTTTCCCCAAACTTAATTTTTTTTAGTGGCTCCCTTTTCCAGCATTTCTTCTAAAAACCTCCCCCCACCCCCATCCCGGCAGGAACACGGAAACGGCCAAAAACCGCCAGCGATCCCGGCTCCTCGCTTCGGGGCGGATAAATCCCACTTTGGCTGATTTATTCCCAAAAATCCCAGGTCGGCTGGTGTCTCCTTGGGAGAGGAATTAAATTTTCTCCTCGGACGTCGCCGCAGATCCCGGCGGAGGATCCGGCACGTCACGCCGACACCGTCAGCATCCGGACATCCGGGTGCCCGGGAAACTGTCGTGTGGTCGTGCCGGGATGTGGCGGGAACCGCCGGGGGGACGTCGGCTCCGGAAAGAGCTGGAAAACTCCCCCCGGCTCCGCCGTTCCCACGGGCAGGGCAGGCCGGACGGGGTCTGTGTCGGCGGAGCCGGGCGGGTTTTTGGGGAACGCCAGTCCTGGCGGCTCCGATGGCGGGAAAGAGGCTCCGGGTTGGGGTGGGGATGGGGGGGAGCATCTGCACGGATCTGTCCCTCCACAGAGCATCCCGCGAGCATCCTCTGAGCATCCCGTGAGTATCCCAGGAGCACCAAGTGAGCATCCCCTAGGCATCCTGCGAGCATCCCGTGAGCATCCTGCGAGCATTCCCTGTGCATCCCGCAAGTATCCCACAAGCATCCTGCAAGCATCCAGCGAGCATCCTGTGAGCATCCCCTGAGCATCCCGCAAGCATCCCCTGAGCATCCCCTGAGCATCCCCTGAGCATCCTGTGAGCATCCCCTGAGCATCCTGTGAGCATCCCCTGAGCATCCCCTGAGCATCCCATGAGCATCCCACAAGCATCCTGCAAGCATCCAGCGAGCATCCTGTGAGCATCCCCTGAGCATGCTGCAAGCATCCCCTGAGCATCCCCTGAGCATCCTGCAAGGATCCTGCGAGGATCCCCTGAGCATCCCACAAGCATCCCAGTCCCTGGCAGCGTCTCCCTGCCAGCAGCAACCCCCCCATCCTGCTACTTTCAGGGTTCTCTGTGGGGATTTTGGGAGTGATCCCGCTGCACATGGCATTTTGAGGGGGCTCAGAGGGGGATCCTGGCTCCCGGCTGGACCGGGGGGCTCCAACCCACCCCCCCAGCACCCCCAGGGACCCGTTACGGGACCCCGCTCCCCTCATCTTTCCCTCCTTAATTTCAACAACAGTTTAAAAAAAAAAACACCCAACCCAAAACACCCCAATTTACCCTTTTTTCTCCCCAGATTTTCCCAGGCGGAAGCGGCGCGGGGTTTTCTCAGTTATAACTCAACCAACTGCCCCAAAAATGGGGAAATCTCATCTTTAGTGGAGATTTGACAGTTTCTGCCCAGCATCCCCAATTTTGCCCCCTTTCTGCAGTATCTGGGCAGAAAAAAATCTATTTAAAGCCATTAGTGATGATTTTTTACCTTTTTCCCAGGAATTACAAGTGAGGACAGAGACAGCTTTTCACTCTGCGACGTTCCCAGCCCAGTGGAGCGATGCGGCCGATGCTTTTCTGTAAAAAAAAAAAACAAAACCAAAAAAGCAAAAAATCCCACCAAATTATTAACCCGCCGGCGGGATTGCTCATTCTGCTGCTGCAGGGAGCCAATTCCCAAACCCCAGGTGGGAGCAGGAGGGGGTAGGGGGTAAACCCCCAATTTGGGGGTCATTATATCCCTAATTCTGGGGTAATTATCCCCAAATTCTGGGGTCATTAAATCCCTAATTCAGGAGTAATTAGCCCCAAATTCTGGGGTCAGGATCCCAAATTCTGGAATAATTCAATTCCTAATTCTGGGGTAATTAGTCCCAAATTCTGGGGTCATCATCCCCCAGTTCTGGCAAAATTAAACCCCCAATCCTGGGGTAATTAGCCCCAAATTCTGGGGCCATCCCCCAATTCTGAGGCCATTAAATCCCTAATTTTGGGGCCGTGACCCCATTTCTGGAGTAATTAAATCCCTAATTCTGGGTTCATTAATTCTCTAGTTTGGGAGTCAGGATCCCCCAATTCTGCAGTAATTAGCCCCAAATTCTGGGGTGAAGACCCCCCACTTCTGGAGCCATTAAACCCCCAATTCTGGGGTAATTAGCCCCAAATTCTGCAGTCATTAAACCCCTAATTTAGGGGTCATGACCCCCAATTCTGGGGTCGTCACCCCAGGGAGGTGGGGATCAGGCTGGGGGGATGGTTGGAGCAAAAATAGGGGGGGGAGACCCCTCCTGCTCTCGGCCCCCCCGGGCCCAAGGAGGGAGGGGTTGTCATGGGGGGGCCATGACAGAGAGGGGGGGCTGCTCACCGCTCCCCACACCTGCTTCCACCTGAGGTTTGGGGGGGGGGGGGGCTGAGGGACCCCCCCAAACTGGGCTGTGAAAACGTTGGGGGGGGGTGACTTGGAGATGGTTTCCCAGGGTTTGGGCTTTATTGGGGGGGGTATACTTATTTGGGGGGGGCTATCCTAATTTTGGGGGGGTATCCTAATTGGGGGGGCTATCTTTATTTGGGGGGGGCTATCCTAATTTTTGGGGGGCTATCTTTATTTGGGGTGAACTTTCCTCATTTTGGGGGTTCTATCCCTATTTTGGGGCATCTATCCTTATTTGGGGGGGCTATCCCTAATTTTGGGGGGGTCTATCCTTATTTTAGGGGGCTGAATTTGGGGGGGGGGGGCCTCAAACTTCCCACATGACCCCTCGGTGCTGCCAGGGGCTGCTCATCTGTTGTCTTCCTGGAGGAGTTCCTCTGCGGGGGGGGTATTGTGGGGGGAAAGTGGAGGAAATCGGGGTGAAAGTGGAGGAAGTTGGGGGAAGAGGAGGAATTTGGGGAGGAAGAGGAGGAATTTGGGGTAAAAGAGGAGGAATTTGGGGTGAAAGAAGAAGAAATTGGGTAAAAGAGAAGTTTTGGGGGAAAGAGGACAAATTTGGGGTGAAAGAGGAGGAAATTGGGGTGAAAGAGGAAGAAATTGGGATAAAAGAGGAGGAATTTGGGGGAAAGTAGGAATTTGGGGTGAAAGGAAGAAAATGCAGTAAAAGTGGAAGAAATTGGGGTACAAGAGGAAGAAATTGGGGTACAAGAGGAGGAATTTGGGGTGAAAGAGGAGGAATTTGGGGTAAAAGAGGAAGATATTGGGATGAAAGAGGAGGAAGCTGGGGTAAAAGAGGAGGAAATTGTGGTGAAAGAGGAGGCATTTGCGGGGAAGAGGAGGAATTTGGGCTGAAAGAGGAGGAAATTGGGGTAAAAGGAGGAATTGGGGGGAAGAGGAGGAATCTGGGGTGAAAGAGGAGGAATTTGTTTCAATTTGGCCTTTTCAGCAACGCTGCAGTGTGGCAGTGCCCGCCCCCAACTAAAACTCCTGGCATCAGGCTTCCCTCTCATAAATAAATGGGGAAATCGGGTCAGTTTCCTGCTTATTCACCAAAAATAATAATTCAACAGTTTTGAAGCAGAAACGAGGCTGAAATTTCAGCAAAGCCCCCTCAGCCCTGGCAGATCCGAAAGCCACACGGTGTTTGCCAAAAACTCCTCGTTCTCGTTCCCTGCTCGCGGCCAGGTCCATTCGGCAGCACTGGCATGATCCGGCCTTTCCCGGTGGATCCCGGGGGTCGGGAAATCTGAGGGGGGAACCTGTGGCCTCGTCCCGCGCCCGATGCTTGGGAGCTGCTTTGGGTCTGATCCGCAGAGATTTGGGGATGCCAAGGGCTGGGGGGTGCAGTGGGTCCTGAATGCAGCTGAACGGGGCACTGGGGATAATGGGGGTGCTGGGGATACTGGGAGCACTGGGGATACCGGGGAGTGCTGGAGATACTGGGGCGTACTGGGGATACTGGGAGCACTGGGGATACTGGGGGCACTGGGGATGACTGGGGGCACTGGGGATACTGGGGGCACTGCAGATAACTGGGAATACTGGGAGCACTGCAGATAACTAGAGATACGGGGGGGGTACTGGGGATACTGGGAACACTGGGGGGTACTGGGGGTGCTGGGAGCACTGGGGATACTGGGAGCACTGGGGATAACTGGGGGCACTGGAGTTAACTGGGGTCGCTGGGGATACTGGGGTCGCTGGGGATAACTGGGAGCACTGGGAATAACTGGGGAGGGGGCTGTGGGGCCGTGGCCGTGGGTCAGACCCCGGGACACGCCCCCCTCCCGCCCCGCCGGCTCCACCCCGGCGCCCCGCCCCTTTTCACAGCGGGAGGGGGAGTGGGGCGTGTCCCCCGCAGCACGGCCCCGCCCCCCCCGCGCCGCCTGGAACGTTTGCGAAGTAAACACCGCCGGGCCCCGCCCCCCCCGCCTCGCACCGCCCAACCCAATCCCCGCACCGCGACTCCACCCCCCACCCGCCCTCCCCACCCAATCCCCGCCCGCCAGCCGTTTCAAGGCCTCCCCCCGGCCCCCCCCCCCCCGATTCTCCGCCGTCCAGAAAACCATCACAAAGCGCTGGACGGCGAAGCCCCGCCCCTTTCCCGCCCCCTCCCGGCCCCACCGGCGGCGAACGGGGGGGGCCTCGAAACCGCCGCGGCCCCGTTTCCTCCGGCGGGAGAGTGCGGGGCCGCGCGGCCCCCCCCCCCCCGTGCGGGGTCTCCCCCCCCCTCCCGGGGCTCAACGGCGGCAGGTACCGGGGAGGGGGGGGAGGGAGGGGAAAAGGGGGGGTCCCCAGCCCCCCCCCCCCGGGACCTGCCAGGGGATGGAGCGGGGACAGCGACCTGGGGGTGACGCGGGGACACGGAGGGGGGGGTGGTCCCGGGTGGGGGGGGCCAGCGGGACCGGTGGCCGCGGCCCGGTTCAAGTAATCCAGGATAGGCTGTTCCAGCCCGGCCTGTTCCCGGTTACTTGTCCCGGGAGGCGGTCGGTGACGACACCGGGACCGGGACGGGGGGGGACGGGGGACACATGGGGACCCGGGGGGGGTGGCAGCCCTGGGGGACAGTGGCCATGCTGGGGGGGGGGGGGGGTGCAGAGCCCCGTTCCTCAGCCCCCCCCCCCGTGTCCCTTGTGTGTGTCCCACTCCCTTGTCGTCGTGTCCCCCCCCCTCGTGTGTGTGTGTCCCTCGCCCCCAGCCGTGCGGAGAAGGGACGGGATCGGGGGGGGGGGGGGAGCAGAGACACCCCCCCCCCCGTGTCCCTGTCATCACCCCCACTCGGTGGGGTGCGGGGTCCTCGGGGAGTCACGTCAGGTGGCTGCCAGGGGCGGTTGGGGGGTGACACCCCCCCCCCCAGGGAAGGCACTGAGCCAGCCCCCCCCCCCCCCCCCCCAATGCCAAGATGGGCCAAGAGTGGGGCTGACAACCCTCCCCACCGGCAGCACCCAGGGGTGCGACCACCCCCCCCCATATACCCCCCCGGGTGCTAAGGGGGGGGGCCTGCCCTCCTGTTTACACCCCCCCTCGGTGGCCCCTGCTCGACCCGAGGGCTGCAAGAAAGTGCCCCCCCCCCAAACAACCCCAGTGTGTGAACCCCACACACACATTTGGGGGGGTCCTGGGTGCAGCCCCCCCCCAGCCATCGCACCCCTTTTCTCTGTTCCCCCCCCCATGTTTTTGGCCCCTTTGTACCAATTTGCCATTAAAAACCAGCAGAAAAGTGGCGGCTCCTGTGGGGGTGTCGGAGGGGGCTCAGGGATGTTGGGGAGCAGTTCCTTCGGGGGGGCATAGGGCACCCCCTGCTCCGGGGGTTTGGAGTGGGGCCCCCCACCCCATTCCCACCCCACAAAGCACCCTGGGCTGGTTCCTCCACAGCTTTATTCTGCCTCATTCCCCCCCCCCCCCCCCCAAAATGCTGGGGGGGCTCACGCTTCCCCCCCCCTCAGTGAGCTCAGGGGGGGCAGGGTACACCCGCCCCCCCCAACCCCTCCTCCACCCCTGGGGCTTCCAGTGAGGGCCCAATCCTGCCCCAGGGGTGTGGGGGTGAGCTCACTGTGGGGCCGAGCTTGCTATGGGGCTGCTCTGGATCCAGGGTGTGGGACTGAACTCACTGAGGGGCCAATCCTGCCCCAGGGGTGTGGGGCTGAGCTTGCGTGGGGCTGAGTTTGCTGTGTGGCTGGATCCTGCCCCAGGGATGTGGGGCTGAACTCGCTGTGGGGCCAAGCTTGCTATGGGGCTGTGCCCCCCCCCCCCCCAAACTCTACCCCTCCTGAGCGGGGGTCTCCTCGCCGCAGCGGAAGCGCAGGAAGTCCCGCACGGCCAGTGCCCCCCGCGCCGCCAGGAACTGCCCCACGGTGAGAGCGGGCTCCAGCAGGAAACTCTGCGCCAACAGCCGCGTCTCTGCCTCCCCCTGGGGTTCGTCCTGGGGGGTCCCCACGGCGGTGGGTGCCATCCCCACCACGTGCTGGGCCACTTTCCGTCCCACCTCCTCCAGGACCGTCACCGAGGGACGCGGTTCCGTCACCTGACAGGCCACCAACGCCCCGTACGTCCCCATGGCCACCGGTGCCTGCACCGGCAGCCACCCGTGGGCGTAAGCGGCGATGTAACCGTCCTCCTCCGGCACCCTCAGCCAAGCAGCGCGGCGCAGGGTCAGGTTTTCACCTAATTTCCCTAAAAAATGGGGCCAGGGTTGGCAGGATACGGCTCTTTGGCTGGGGCGGGCGCCGAGCCCGGCCCCCCCCATCTCCCTCTTCCCAAACCCCTTCCTGAGCCACGTCCTTGTCCCCAAGGAAAGGATGTGGCTCCAGTCACCCCCCAGGGGTTTTGTCACCCCCTCAGGGGTTTCTGCCCCCCCCAAGGTGTTTTTTTGGGGCCCCCCCCCCCAGCACTCACCTATAGCCAGCGCGAGGTGGTTGCTGAGCAGAGCCCCCCCAGACTCTGTCCGGAGCTGGGCTAGTTCATCCGGCTGCAGCAAGTGCTGGGAGAGAGAGAAAAGGGGGGGTTGAGGGATTATCTTTTGGGGAGGGGGGGGTCGTCTGGGTTGCGCCACCCCCCCCGTTATCGTGTTCCCTCTCCCCCTCACCTTGCTGCAGGAGGCGGGCAGCGTGGCGGCGGCACGGCAGTGGGCCATGGTGCCCAGCGCCACTTGCTCCACCAACCGCTGGAATTCGGCATTTCTGGCTACAAAATCCGTCTCACAGTTCACCTGCGGGAGCCACGGGGTGTGGGGGGGGGTCCGTGTGGGTGTGTCCCCCCCTTCGCCACCACCTCAGCGTGTCACCCACCTCCACCATGACGGCTGCCGTCCCTTCCCGCAGCAACCCCACCAGCCCCTCGGGTGTCCGGCGGCCCCCCACTTCAGTGGCTTTGCTCCAGCCCTGCCGCTGCGCCTGCTCCTCCAGCCAGGCCTCTGCCTGTGGGGGGGACGGACCGGGGGGGGTGTCACACACACCGCGGGGGGGACACGACAGTGGTGTCCCCTCGCCATGGGGGCGCAGACCCTAACCGCTGCGGCTGCCCCCGAGGGCTCAGCTGCCCCACGGGACCCTCCTGGCCCCCCCCCGGGTCTGTGTCCTGTGTCGTTGTCTCCCCCCCACTGCCCCCCCAAGTCCCCCTTCTGCTCCCCCCCATTTCTCCCCCCCCCAGTTTCCTCCTCCACATCCCCCATCCTTGTCCCCTCCTGCCTCCACCCAGTGTGACACTACCCCCCCCAGATCCCATCCCTCCTCCAAGTCCCCCCCCAGGTCCCCCCCACTCCCCCGGGTCACCCCCCCCAAGCCCCATCCCTTCCTTCCCCCCTCTCCGGGGCGGTGTGTGTGTCCCTCCCGCCCTCCAACCGGTTGCTCCCCGGGTCCCCGCCGTCCCCCCCCTTTCCCCCCCGCCCAAGGTCGTCCGTCGTCCCCCCCCCGGGCCCACCTGCCCCAGGTCCCCCCCGCAGCGCCTCAGGGCCTCCCGGCATTGCAGGAAGGGCAGCCCCGTTCGCCGCCGCAACTGCAGAAGCGCTTCCTTATCCGCCGCCAGCACCGGGGGGGGGGCGCGGAAAAACCGGACCGGGGGGACCTGTGGGAGGAGGAGGGGGGGGGAGCGTGAGTCCGTACCGGGACATACTCCCCGCCGTGGAAGGGACCGGGGAGACCGAGGGGGGGGAACCCCGGGAAGGTGGCGGTGGGGCCCCGGTTGGTGGGAAGAGGAGGCCCCGGCGGGGGGGGGGGTGTCCCAGTGCGGGGAGAGGAGCTCCGAGCGGGGGGCCCGGAGGTGGGAGAATAGGTCCCGGTAGGACCCGGGGGGGGGGGGGGGGGTGTCCCGCCGCTCACCCGGGCCGCCCCGCACACCGCGCTGAGCGCCGCCCGCTGCATCCCGGCTCCTGCCCGCGGCGCGCGTCGATGACGTCAGGGCGCCCCCCGGCGTGAGGGTGACCGGGCCTCACAGCGCATGCGCCGGGCGCAATCCCGGCAGCGGATTGGCCGACTGCTGCGGGGGTGCGGGTGGATGGGGTGCGAGGAACGTCACTCCGAGCGCGACGGAGCTGTGTCATTGGCTGGGGAGGGGGCGGTGCCCTCCGGGTCCTATCGCCCCGCCCCCGGCCCTATGGAGCCCCCCCAGACCCTCCCCAGTCCCTCCTGAGACCCCCCAACCCTGACCAGACCCCCCCAGACCCCTATAGAGCCCCCCAGCCTTGACCAGCCCCCTCCCAGGGCCCTCATAGACCCCCCCCAGACCCTCACAGAAACCCCCCAGCCTTGGCAAGACCCTCATAGACCCCCCCCAACCCTGACCAGACCCCCCTCAGATCCTCAGAGCCCCCCAGACCCTGACCAGTCCCCCCCCAGACCCTCAGAGCTCCTCCAGCCTTGACCAGACCCGCCCTAGACCCTTACAGATCCCCCCCAACCTTGACCAGACCCCCCCAGACCCCTCACAGGGCCTTCATACAGCCCCCCAGACCCTTACAGAGCTCCCCCAACCCTGACCAGACCCCCCCTGACCCTCACAGAGCCCCCCCCAGCCTTGACCAGCCCCCTCCCAGGGCCCTCATGGAATCCCCCAGACCCTAACAGAGCCCCCCCCAGCCTTGGCCTCGCCCCCCCCAGCCCCCCAACCTGGCTCCCCCCCATCCCAACACCCCCCAACCCCCCCAAATCAGACACAGCCGGATGAGCCGAGGCCCCTGACACCCATTTAATCCCCCCTCAGGGCACCCCCAGATCCGGCACAGCCCCCCCCCGAACAACACCCAGCTGGGGTGTGTGTGTGTCCCCACCTTCCTCTATAGGGTCGTCGCCCCTGCAGGTCACCCTATAGATCTCGATTTCTTCTTCCACTTCCCGCCGCAACAGCTGGATCCGAAAATATGGAGGTAACATCTGTCGGAAAAACCGGCGGGCGCCGGCGTCCCCTCCCCGCATTTTGGCGCAGAGGAGGGCGAAGGAGCGGGGGCCGCAGAGGTGCCGCAGTGTCCCCAGGAGGGGGGGGAAGGAGGGGGGGTGGTACACGATGTCCGATCCCAAAATCACCTCGTATTCCGGACGGAAGGAGCCTTCGTCCTGGCCCCACAGCAGCGCTCGTACCCGCGGCCGACCCCCCTCCACTGGGAAGTTCAGCCGGACATTTTCCCGGATTTGGTCTAATGCCGCTGGTTGGTCCGTGATAGTGACATCCCCTCCTAAAATGGGGGGGGGAGGCTCAGAGGGGGGGGGTCACCCCCTTAATCCCCCCCCAGACCCCCCTAAACCCACCCCCAAGATCCCAGTAACCACCACAGCTGCTCGCACCAGTGAGCCATGCCGCCTTTCCAGTTCCGTAGTGGGCAGGGAAATAGAGAAAGGAGTTTGAAGAGGGGGTCGGTGCCCCCCCCCCCAGCCCCATGGGTGCCCCCCCCCCAGCACGCACCCAGCAAGGCGGCGAGGATGCCGACGATGCCGGTGCCAGCACCCAACTCGATCACCGTCCGGCCCCGAAAATCGAAGCGCTGCTCCTCCAGATACCGGCACAGGGACAGGGCCTGGGGGGGGGGGGATGCAGGTGGAGGGGGGGCGGCATGGGGGGCCCCCCCAACCTATCCCTGGCATTGGGGTGGCTGCTCAGCATGGAGACCCCCCCCCGGCTCCTGCCAGGTGGGCATCGTGTCATCATCCCCCCTCCATTGCCTGGTGATCCCTGGGGCTCCCCCCACCTCCCCTGTGCCCCCCCCATCACCCCGTGTCCCCCCGCCATCACCCAGTGCTCCCAGTGTGGCCCCCCGGGAGATCCCCCCCCATCCTCCAGGGACCCCCCCAGGTGCCCCCCCCCGGGCATTCCCCCCCCCCCCCCAGCTTCCCAGAGACCCCCCTCACTAGCTTCCCCCCCCCCATCACCCAGCGCTCCCGGTACCCCCCCCCCGTGCCCTCGGTGCCTCCCCCGGTACTCTCGGTTTCCCCCCCGGGTACGCACCGCCTCCCAGACGGAGGCGGCCGGTCCCAGCCGCGGCCCGTGGTGCTGGGCGATGCGGAGGACGCGTCCGCAGAGCCGGTACCGCCGCTCCACCGGGAAGGCGTCGGCGAAAAGCTCGGGGTCGCGGGGGAACACGGACCGCAGCGCCGTTTCCTCTTCCGCTTCCTCTTCCGCTTCCTCTTCCGTCCCTTCTCCGGTTCCGGTCCCCCCCGCCGCCACCTCCCACCGAACCCCGGCCCCCACGTGGCAGCCGGGCGCGGCCATCTTGGCGGAAGGGCGGGAGGGGGGGGGTCGAGCCGCGCCCCCCGCTCGGGATTGGTCAGAGCGGGTGACGCCCCGCCCACCCTCTGGGGGGAGGCGGGGTCTGGAGCTCCGCCCACGGCGCGCTGCTTCGGCCCGTGGCGGCGTCCCCAGTGTCCCCCGACCCATCCCAGTGTCCCCCGATCCCTCCCCAGTGTCCCCATCACCTCCCCAGTGTCCCCCGTCCCCTCCCCAGTGTCCCCCGTCCCATCCCAGTGTCCCCATCACCTCCCCAGTGTCCCCCGTCCCATCCCAGTGTCCCCTGCCCCTCCCCAGTGTCCCTCGACCCCTCCCAGTGTCTCCCGACCCCTCCCCAGTGTCCCCCGACCCCTCCCCAGTATCCCCCATCCCATCCCCAGTGTCCCCCATCACCTCCCCAGTGTCCCCTGCCCCATCCCAGTGGTCCCAGGCCAGTCCTGGTCCCACCCCACCAGTCGCAGCCCCTTTTCCTGCCCCATCCCTGTCCCTTCCCAGTTCTGTCCTCAGTGTCACCCTGCTCCCAGCCAGCCCAGTCCCATCCCCAACCCTACCCCAGCTGGAGCCTACTGGTCCCTGTCCTGGGGTCTGGTGCCGTCCTCTGTTCTCTCCTGCTCCTGTCCCTGTCCTGTCACCACCAGTGCTGCCACAGCCCTGGCCCCTGGGAAGGGCCTGGAGCCCAGGCCTGGTGTCCCCAGCCCCAGTGTCCCTGGTGGCCTTGGTCATGGTGTCCCCAGCTCTGGTGTCCCCAGCCCCGGTGTCCCCAGTCCCAGTGTCCCTAACCCTGGTGTCCCTGACCCAGGTGCCTTTGACCCCAATATCCCTGACCCCGATGCCTCTGCTCATGATGTCACTGGTCATGGTGGCCTTGGCCATGGTGTCCCTGTCCCCATGTCCCTTACCCAGTTGTCCTTGGCCACAGTGTCCCTGGCCCCGGTGTCCCTGCTCACTCCAGTGTCCCTGTCCCCAATGTCACTGGTCATGGCGGCTTTGGCCATGGTGTCCCTGGCCCTGCTGACCCTGCTCACCCCGGTGTCCCTGTCCCCGATGTCTCTGTTTATGGTGTCACTGGTCATGGTGGCCTTGGTCATGGTGTCCCTGACCCTGATGTCCCTGGTCCCAACATCCCTGGCCTTGTTGTCCCTGGCCATGGTGTCCCTGGCCCCAGCATCCCTGGCCTTGTCCCTGGCCATGGTGTCCCTGGCCCCATGTCCCTTACCCACTTGTCCTTGGCCCTGCTGTCCCTGGCCTTGCTGTCCCTGGTCATGGTGGCCTTGGCCATGATGTCCCTGGCCCTGCTGTCCCTGCTCACCCCAGTGTCCCTGTCCCCAATGTCACTGGTCATGATGGCTTTGGCCATGGTGGCCCTGATCCCAGTGTCCCTGCTCACCTTGGTGTCCCTGTCCCTGATGTCTCTGTCCTTGGTGTCCTTGGTCATGGTGGCCTTGGCCATGGTGTCCCCGATCCTGCTGTCCCTGCTCACCTCGGTGTCCCTGTCCCTGATGTCTCTGTCCTCGGTGTCCTTGGTCATGGTGGCCTTGGCCATGGTGCCCCTGACCCTGCTGTCCCTGCTCACCTCGGTGTCCCTGTCCCTGATGTCTCTGTCCTCGGTGTCCTTGGTCATGGTGGCCTTGGCCATGGTGCCCCTGACCCTGCTGTCCCTGCTCACTTTGGTGTCCCTGATGTCTCTGTCCTCGGTGGCCTTGGCCATGGTGTCCCTGACCCTGCTGTCCCTGCTCACCTCAGTGTCCCTGTCCCTGATGTCTCTGTCCTCGGTGGCCTTGGCCATGATGTCCCTGTCCCTCATCACGGTGGCCCTCATCATGGTGGCCTTGGCCATGATGTCCCTGTCCCTGCTGTCCCTGCTTGCCCCGGTGTCCCTGTCCCTGACCATGATGTCCCTGACCATGACGTCCCTGCTTGTCCCTGTGTCCCTGTCCCCCCGTCCCTGCCATCCTGTCCCCAGCCAGGGTCTCCCAGCACCAGCAGAGCCCCCAGCCGTGGCGGGGGGACACGACACATGGGGCCAATTGTCCCCCCCCGGTGCCAACCCCCCCCCCCGCCGCCAGCACAGCCCCATTCCCGGTGCCGCGTGAGCTGGGATAACCCGGATAAACAGTAACCGGGTGTGTGTGTGTGTGTGACCCCCCGGGGGGGTCCCGTGGGGCTAATGAACAACCTGCCCCGGGCCACCCCCCCGGGACCCCCCCGGGCACCTGCGTCACCGCCGCGCGTCACCGGGTTAATGCTTGTGGCCATGGCGGGGGGCCGGTGTCCCCGGGGGGTCTGGGGGGGTTTCAGGGCACCCTGGAGGGGGGGGTAGAATGGGAGGGGGGGGAGCAGAATGGGGAGGGGGGGGCTTGATCCTTGTGTCCCCCCCCTCCCCAGCACAGCCCTGTGATTTCCCACCCTGAGTCACCCGCGGACGCCGTTCCTGGAAGGACGGATGGACGGGACGGACAGACGGACGGATCCAGCCCCAAGTTGCTCAACCCCCCCCCCGGCCCCCCTGCCCCCCCCCCCCGGGCTTTCTCAGAAATCGCCCCCGGCTTCGCCGCAGCCCAAATTCCCCAACCGCTCCCGTGCCGGGAAGGGCCCAGTGCTGGGGGGCTGGGGCGTACTGGAGGCACTGGGAGGGACTGGGAGGGACTGAGGGAGGGCTGGGGGAGCAACTGGGGGCACTGGGTCAATGCCAGGTCCCTGGGGCACTGGGCAGCACTGGGGGGGACTGGGGGCGCTGGGACAGTGTGAGGTCCCTGGGGTACTGGGCAGGACTGGGCAGCACTGGCGGGAACTGGGGGACACTGGAGGCCACTTGGGCAGCATGAGGTCCCAGGGTACTGGGGGAGTACTGGGGGTACTGGGGGGTACTGGGAGGGACTGGGGGGAGTTGGGGACACTGGGAGGACTGGGGGCCACTGGGACAGTGTGAGGTTCCTGAGGTACTGGGCAGCACTGGGTGGCACTGGGGAACACTGGAGAGCACTGGGAGACACTGGAGGTCACTCAGACAGCATGAGGTCCCAGGGTACTGGGGGAGTACTGGGGGTACTGGGGGGTACTGGGAGGGACTGGGGGGAGTTGGGGACACTGGGAGGACTGGGGGCCACTGGGACAGTGTGAGGTTCCTGAGGTACTGGGCAGCACTGGGTGGCACTGGGGAACACTGGAGAGCACTGGGAGACACTGGAGGTCACTCAGACAGCATGAGGTCCCAGGGTACTGGGGGGGCGCTGGTGGTACTGGGAGGCACTGGGCGGGGGGCTGGGGGAGCTGGGGTGACTGGGGCTCACTGGGACAGTGTGAGGTCTCTGGGGTACTGAGCAGCACTGGGAGACACTGGAGGACACTGGAGGACACTCAGGCAGCATGAGGTCCCAGGGTACTGGGGGGGGCTACTGGGGGGCACTGGGACAGTGTGAGGTCCCAGGGTACTGGGGGGGTACTGGGGGCACCGGATTAACATGAGGACCCTGGGGCACCGGGCAGCACTAGGGGGGACTGGGGGGGACTGGGGCAGCTTGTGAGGTTCCTGGGATACTGGGGGGGCACTGGGGGAGACTGGGGGGGGGGGCACTGGAACAGTGGCAGGTCCCCGGGGCACTGGGAGAGACTGGGGGGCACTGGGGCTGTGTGAGGTCCCTGGGGTATTTGGGACACTGAGGGGGGTACTCCAGGGCAGTGCCAGATCCCTGGGATACTGGGAGGCACTGGGCCTGAGACTGGGAAGGGCTGGGGAGGACTGGGGGGGGCAGTGGGGTGGAGACTGGGGGCACTGGGAGGCACTGGAGTGGTTACTGGGGGTCGCTGGCCTGGAGGGGGGAGGCCCTGGGACAGGATGGGAAGGGGCGGGAAGCACTGGCCAAACTGGGAGTCACTGGGAAGGCGCGGGGGGGGCGGTGCTTGCCCAAGCCCCGCCCACCCCGGCGGCAGGTGCGGCGGTGACGCCACTCGGCGGCGCCGCGCGGTGACGTCTATAACCGCCGCCGCGCCCCGGGGACCGCTATGGAGGAGGCGGCCGTGCCGGTCCCGCCGCCGCCGCAGAAGCGGTTTTACCGGCAGCGGGCACACGCCAACCCGCTGGCCGACCACACGCTGCGCTAGTGAGTGCGGCCGGGCCCCGCGAACCCCCTTCCCCGGGAACCACCGGGCCGGGAACCCCACCGGGGCCCGGCCTTTGACACCCCCCCCCCCCCTCCCCTCACGGCCGGGCCCGGGGGAACCGGGAACCCCCCTCACGCCCCCCCCCCCACCCCAGCAGCCCCCCTCCACGAGCGGGTCTGTCCCCCCCCCATCCCCCTCATGGCCCCGTACGGGACCGCCGGGAACCGGGGGACCCCCCCCCCCCCTCCCCGGTGCCCCCCCCCGTGACGCGGGTCCCGCAGCCCCGCCAGGCCGCAGGACATGGACTGGGCTCCGCTCTTCCCGGCTTTCTTCCCTCCCGCCGTCCCCCCCGGCCAGCCCCCCCCACGCGTGGAGTTCGCCGACGTGGGCTGCGGTTACGGGGGGCTGCTGGGTGAGCGGTGGGGGGGTACTGGGAGGACTGGGCGAGTGGGGTTGGGGAGCACTGGGGGGGTTATAGGCAACAGTGGGGGGCTGGGGGTGCATGGAGGGGGACACTGGGGGAGGTCCTGGGGGGGCTGTGGTGATGGTAGGGGTTGGGGGGGGGGCATTGGGGGGGACTGGGCAGACTGGGTGAGTGGGGGTGGGGGGTGCTGAGCTGGAAACTGGGCGGGGGGGGGCTGCGGTGACAGCAGGGTCACTGGGGAGGCACCAAGGGGCACTGGGGGGATGGTGGTGGTGCTGGGGGGTCCCCACTGACCCCCCCCTTCCCCCCCGCAGTGGAGCTATCCCCCCTCTTCCCCCACACGCTGATGCTGGGGCTGGAGCTGCGGGTGAAGGTGGCCGCCTTCGCCGGGGAACGGATCCGGGCGCTGCGGGCGGCCCAGCCCGGGCGCTTCGGCAACGTCGCCTGCCTGCGCGCCAACGCCATGAAACACCTCCCCCACTTCTTCCGCAAGGCTCAGGTGGGGATCCCCCCCCTCCACGACCCCCTCCTGGACCCCCCAAACCACCCCCCCCCCCCCCAGTACCACCCTCCCCATCCCACTTTTTCTCCCTCCCCAGCACCAAGTGCAGGTGGGAAGGGGGGGGAGGGGAGTCAGTGCCGAGCAGGGTGCTGACCCCCCCACCCCAATTTTTTGTGTCGCCCCCACTCCAGCTCAGCAAGATGTTCTTTCTTTTCCCTGACCCCCACTTCAAACGGACGAAGCACAAGTGGCGAATCATCAGCCCCACATTGCTGGATGAGTACGGTTACGTCCTGCGCCCCGGGGTGAGTGCCACGGCCCCCACCCCATGTCCCCAACCCCCCCAGTGTCCCCCACTTCCCCCCAGTACCCCCCCTTCTCTTCCTCCTGTTCACCTGAACTTCCCTTCCCTGGGGACGCACCGGGAAGCACTGGATTCCCCAGAGATCACAGAGAGGCAGGATTGGGGGGGGGATCCAGCCCTGCTGGGGGGGCTGGGGGGGGGTCTTGGGGACACCTCCCTCCCTTGGTGACACCGGGGTTGTCCCCAGGGGCTGGTGTACACGGTGACGGATGTGGCGGAGGTCCACGAGTGGATGGTGAAGCATTTCGGGGAGCACCCGCTCTTTGAGGAGGTGCCGCTGGCTCAGCTGGTGAGCAGGGCAGGGGGGGTGGGTGGGGGCACTGGGAGCTCACTGGGAGCTTACTGGGAGCTCACTGGGTGTCGTCGTCCCCCCAGGACACGGACCCCATCGTGGCCCGGCTGGGCACCTCCACCGAGGAGGGCCGGAAGGTGCAGCGTGGTGGCCGCCAGATCTTCCCGGCCGTTTTCCGACGCCTCCAGGATCCGGTGCTGGGGGGGGATGCCTGAGGGGACACGAGTGGGACAGGTCTCAGCTGACACCCCCTCCCACCACCACCATGGGGGGGTGGGGGGGGCAGGCGTGGTGTCCCTCCCTGCCCCCCCCCCCCCAAATTTGGAATAAAGCCACCAGCCTGTCCCCAAGTCTGGTCCCCTCCTGGCTGCGCCATCACTGTTGCCCCCCCCAGTCCCCATCCCCCCACCCAAGGATGTTGGGAATTGCCCCCCCGGGGTAATTTGGGGGGGGGGGGGGGGCAGCGGTTCCTGCCTCAGTTTCTCCAGGGCGTGATTGCAGCCTGGGGGGGGCTGGTTCCTGCCTCAGTTTCTCCAGGGCGTGATTGCAGCCTGGGGGGGCCAGTTCCTGCCTCAGTTTCTCCAGGGTGTGATTGCAGCCTGGGGGGGGCTGGTTCCTGCCTCAGTTTCTCCAGGGTGTGATTGCAGCCTGGGGAAGGAAACCCCCGGGGGGAGGATGGGGGGGGAGGGGGCCCCCCCAGTTCCCCCCAGTTCCCCCCCCACCCCCTACGGGGGGTTTCCACCAGCACACAGCCCAGCCTTTCCGGTGTTGCAAGCTGGTAATTCCCGAGAATCCAGTGGCTGGGCAGGGAGGGGGCACCCCAGTGTCGTGTCCCCCCCGCGGGGGGTCGGGATAGCCCCTCCCCCAGGCTTCCCGCAGGACTGGGGGCACTGGTTAAACTGGGGGGGGGGGGGGGGAGCTCTGTGTGTGTCACTGCCCCGTTCCCCTGTGGGGACAGGGCCTCCCCCCCTGCCCTGGCCCTCCCCCCATCGTGTCTCCGGGGGGGGTGCCCGGCCCCGCCCGCCTCCCAGTTTGGGGGGTGCTGGTGACCAGTCTGGGACTGGGACGGGGGGGGGGAAGGGAGGTTGCGCGCCTGCGCAGAGTGGTCGCGCCAGCGCCTGTCCACGCCCCGCCCCGAGCCCCCCCCCCGCGTTCTGATTGGCCCGGGGCGAGCTTTATGCAAATCTCCCCGCGGGAGGGGCGGGGCGGGGTTTGGAGACAGAAGTGGGCGTGGCTTGTGGTCGAGAAGGGGCGTGGCCACACGCCGAAGGGGCGGGGCTTTCCCAGCTCCACGTGGGTCCTTATAAGGGTCCCGGCCGATGCCAGCGGCTCAGTCGAGGCGCGTCCCCGCGGTTTCCCCGTGTCCCCCGGGCACCCGTGTCCCCAGGACCACCCGCCGCTTTCCCGGGACACCCCCGCCATGCCACAGAGCCTGCGCCTGCCCGCCCGGGTGGCCCTGCTGTCCCGCTGCCTGTCCGAGCTGGGGGTCCCCTGCCAACCCCCGGTCCCCCCAGCTGCCACCCGGGGTCCCCGGAGCCTGGCCGAGATGCCAGGGCCCAGTCCCGCTGCTTTCCTCTATGACCTCCTCTGCCGTGGGGGCCTGCGGAGGCTGCACGAGCTGCAGGTAATGGGGCGAAGGGGGAACGACCTGATGCGTTCCCCCCCCTGGGGCCGGGGACCTGGATCTTGCTCCCCTGGTGCTTGGAGGGGACTTGGGGACCTTGCTCCCACCCTCCTGGTGCTTGGAGGGGACAGTGGGATCCTGGTCTGAGTGCCCTGGGGCTTGGAAGGGACAGTGGGATCCCAGTTCCCATCAACCTGGGGCTTGGAGGGGACAAAGGGGGCCCGTTCCCACTGTCCGGGGGCATGGGGGGGACAGGGGGACCCTGCTCCCACCACCCTGGGGCTTGCTCAGGACAGGGGAACCCCAGTGCCACCGCTCTGGGGCTTGGAGGGGCTGGAGAGGACCCCAGTCCCACCACCTTGGGCTTCGCGGGGACAGCAGGACCCTGGTTCCACTGCCCTGGGACTTGGAGGGGACAAGGGGCCCCCGGTCTCACCTTCCTGGGGCTTGGTGGGGACAGCAGGACCCTGGTCCAACTGCCCCAGGGCTTGAGGGAAACGGGGAGGACTCCAGTCCCACCACACTGGGGCTTGAAGGGGAGAAGGGGACCCTGTTCCCACCACCCTGGGACTTGGAGGGGACATGGGGGACCCCATTCCTTCCACCCTGGGACATGGAGGGGACAAGGGGACCCTGGTCCTGTTGCCCTGGGACTTGGCAGGGCCAGGGGGGTCCTCGGTCCCACCTCCATGGGGCTTGGAGGGGACAAGGGAACCTTGCTCCCACCACCCTGGGGCTTCAAAGGGGTAGTGGGACCCCAGTCCCACCAACCCGGGGCTTGGAGGGAATAGGGGGACCCCGTTCCCACCACTCTGGGGCTTGGTGGGGACAGCAGGATCCCAGTCCCGCTGCCCTGGGGTGCAAATGAGATGGGGGGGTCCCTGGTCCCACCGCCTTGGGGCTTGGAGGGGATGGGGGGACCCCCATCTCAATCCCTGGGACTTGTAGGGGACAGGGACCAGCCCTGGGCTCTCACCGAGCCACGGCTGCTAATGGTTAACCCCTCACCGGGCACCCAGGCTCCCGGGGTGGGTGGGCAGCAGCACCCAGGATGGGCCCCAGGGCCACCCACGGGTGGGCACAGCGGGGCTGAGACCACCAGGACCGCCTCACCCCATGCCACAGCCAGTTCTTTCCTATCCAGCATCTCCCCGAGGCTCCGGGTCCCTTCTCCGAGGACACCCCAGGGACACCCTGGTGCCATGTCCCCTGTGTCCCCACAGGTGGAGGGCCGTGCCCGCTATGGGCCGGTGTGGAAGGCGAGCTTCGGGCCCATCCTGACGGTGCACGTGGCGGAGGCCGGACTGATTGAGCAGGTCCTGCGGCAGGAGGGTGACTTCCCCGTCCGTTCCCACCTTTCCTCCTGGAAGGATTATCGGGTCTGCCGCGGGCATGCCTGCGGGCTGCTCACTGCGTGAGTGGGGTCTGGGGGCTGCTCGTGGGGTCTGGGGGCTGTGCAAGGGCAGCTTGGGGCTGCATACAGGGGTCTGGGGGCTGGGTATGGGGGTCTGAGAGCTGGATATGGGCATCTGGGGGGCTGCGCATGGGGTCTGGGGGCTCCACACGGGGGTCTGGGGGCTGCCCATGGGGGTCTGGGGCTGCACTTGGGGTCTGGGGGCTGGATATGGGCATCTGGGAGCTGGATATGGGCCTCTGGGGGGCTGCACATGGGGGTCTGGGGGACTGTGCACAGGGTCTGGGGGCTGCATACAGGGGTCTGGGGGCTGCATACAGGAGTCTAGAGGCTGTGCATGGGGCTCTGGGGGCTGGGTCTGGGGGTCTGGGGGCTGCACATGGGGTCTGGAAGCTGGATATGGGGGTCTGGGGGTTGTACAGAAGGTCTGGGGACTGTCCGTGGGGGTCTGGGGACTGCAGACAGGGCTCTGGGGGCTGCATGTAGGGGTTTGAGGCCTTTGTGTGGGGTCTGGGGGCTGTGGGGGAGATTCGGGGGGTTGCACAGGGGATCAGGGGATCTGCACGGGGGGGTGGGGTGGCTGTACCCGGAGCTATAGGGCTGCACATGGGGCTGGGGGCTCCCCTAGGGTCTATGGGGTGTCTGTGCCCCGTGGGGGCTATGGGGGGGAGGTCTCCCTGCCCCATAGGGCTCTCCTGGGATTTATGGGGTGCCTGTGCCCCAAGAGGCTCCTGGGGGGGCTATGGGGGGGGGTCTCCCTGCCCCATGGGGCTCTCCTGGGGTTTATGGGGTGTCTGTGCCCCCAGGGGCTCCCGGCCCCCCCCTCCCCGTGCCCACGCACCCATTCCGGGAAGGGCGTCCTGTGGGGCCGCAGCCGGCGGGGCAGGCACGGGAAGGGCCCGGTGAGCCCGGGGTGACTCAGATGTGATTCAGGGCCCCCCCGCTCCATCCCCGCCGCTGCCCCCCCCTACCCCACAGCCGCTCCCGAACACCCCCCCCCGGCCCTCCCCAGCCCCCTGTGCAGGATGTGAGTAAGTGTCGGGGGAGAGCCACGGCCCCTGCGTGGGCACGGGGCGGGGAGCCCGGTATCCCCGAATCCCCGTATCCCATCCCGTACCCCTGTACCCCTGTGCGCAGCCCCCCCCAGCTCCGGGCACAGCCCCCCGACCCTGCACTCTGCCCCCCCAACTCCACGTACAGCCCCCCCAACTCCGCATGCAGCCCCCCAACCCTGTGTAAATCCCCCCAGCTCCATGCAGAGCCCCCTGACTCTGCACTCTGCCCCCCAATCCCGTGCAAATCCCCCCAGCTCTGGGTACAGCCCCCCAACTCTGTGCAAATCCCCCCAGCTCCATGCAGAGCCCCCCAACTCTGCACTCTGCCCCCCAACTCTGTGTGCAGCCCCCCAACTCTGTGCAAATCCCCCCAGCTCCATGCACAGCCCCCCACCCCTGCGCTCTGCCCCCCCAACTCCACGTACGGCCCCCCCACCTCCGCGTGCAGCCCCCCAACTCCGTGCAACCCCCCCCAGCTCCGTGCAGAGCCCCCCCAACTCCACGTGCAGCCCCCCCCACCTCCGCGTGCAGCCCCCCAGCTCCGTGCTGAGCCCCCCTAAGCCTCTGCACAGCCCCCCCCAACTCCATATGCACCCCCAGACCCTGTGCACAGCCCCCCCGACCCTGTCCTCAGCCCCTCAGCCCCCCACACAGCCCCCAGCCCCCCCCAAAGGCTGCCCGTGGGCACCTACCCGTGGGCACTGGGGACGTGCATGGGCTTGTTGGCACCCGCGGGTGCCCACGCTTGCACCCAGGGTGTGCCAGCCTCTTCCTTTTGGGGGGGGGCCCCATTCCCTCCCCCCCCCCAACCCTGTGTCCCCACACATCACCCGTGTCCCCGTTCCCGCAGGGAGGGCGAGGAATGGCAGCGGTTGCGCCGGCTGCTGGGGCGGCTGCTGTTGCGGCCGCGGGCGGTCGAGGGGTACGCGGGGCCGGTGGCCGACGTGGTGGGCGACCTGCTGCGGCGGCTGCAGCGCCAGCGTGACCGTCACCCCCAGCACCTCGTCCCCGACCTCGCCGCCGAGTTCTACAAGTTCGGCTTGGAAGGTGAGCGGCGGTGGGGAGGGGGGACACTGGGGCTCCCCATGTCCCCATGGTTCCTTTATCCCTCAGGGTGTCCCATGTCCCCATGACTTTTTGTGTGTCCCCCCCGGGGTCTCCTCGTGTCCCCCCCAGGGCTCCCTGTGTCCCCCAGGACCTGCCGTGTCCCTGTTGGTTCCAGTATCCTTCAGGGTCCCCCCAGGGCTCCCTGTGTCTCTCAGGGGCTTCCCATGTCCCTGAGGGCATCCTGTGTCCCCCAGGGATACCCCATGTCCCCGGGGCACCCTCTGTCCCCCAATGTCCCCAAGGACTCTTGTGTCGTCCCCCCCAGGGTTCCCCATGTTGCTCCTCATGTTCCCCAAGGTCCCCCATGTCCCCAGGGTGGCCCTTGTCCCCACCATGTCCCCAGGGGCTCCTGTGTCCCCCAGGGCTCCTCATGGTGCTCCCCAAGGTGCCCCTTGTCCTGAGGGTGCCCCCTGTCCCCACCATGTCCCCAAGGACCCCAGTGTCTCCAAGGGCTCCCCATGTTGCTCCTCATGTTCCCCAAGGTCCTCCATGTCCCCAAGGTGCCCCTTGTCCCCTCCCCATCCCCAAGGACTCCAGTGTCCCCAAGGGCTCCCCATGTTCTCCGTGGTGCTCCATGTCCCCAGGGTGGCCCTTGTCCCCATCCCCACCATGTTCCCCAGGGCTCCTGATGTCCCCCGTGGTCTCCAAGGTGCCCCCTGTCCCCACCACATCCCCAAGGACCCCAGTGCCTCCAAGGGCTCCCCATAGTGCTCCTCATGTCCCCCAAGGTCCCCCACGTCCCCAGGGCTCCCCATGTCCCCTGGCTCACCCCCTTCCCCCCCTGCCAGGCATCTCCTCCGTCCTTTTCGCCTCCCGCCTGGGCTGCCTGGAGCAGGAGGTGCCGCGGGACACGGAGACCTTCATCCGCTCCATCAACACCATGTTCGTCATGACGCTGCTCACCATGGCCATGCCCAAACCCCTCCACCGCCTCTTCCCCAAACCCTGGCAGACCTTCTGCGAAGCCTGGGACTACATGTTCGCCTTCGGTGAGGGGACACCGAGGGGGACACCGGGACGGCTGACCTCCCTCCACCACGGTGACACTCACCGGGGCTTCGTCCTCTCCAGCCAAGGGTCACATCGACCGGCGTGTGGCCGAGGCGGCCAAGCACGGGGAACTGGCAGAGCGGATGTGTCTCACCGACCACCTGGTGCGGGAGAAGGTCCCCATGAAGACCATCTACGGCAACGTCACTGAGCTGCTGCTGGCCGGGGTGGACACGGTGAGGAGGGGACGTGGGGTGGCGTCTCCATCTCCACGGGGTCCCGCTGATGCCACCGCCACCCCCCCGCAGATCTCCAGCACCCTGTCGTGGAGCCTGTACGAGCTGGCGCGGCACCCCGGGGTGCAGGCGGCACTGCACCGGGAGCTGGCGGCGGCGTTGGGCACCGGCTGCAGCCCCTCGGCCACCGCGCTGGGCAAGGTGCCTCTGCTGAGGGCCGTGGTGAAGGAGACCCTGAGGTGGGGACAGGGACACGGGGACGGGGACGGGTACAAGGATGGGACAGGGCTGGGGACAAGGATGAGGATGGGGACAAGGAGAGGGACGAAGATGGGGATGGGAATAGCGGTGGGGATGGGACACGGGTGGGGATGAGGATGGGGACAAGGAGAGGGATGAAGATGGGGATGGGAATGGCGGCGGGGATGGGACATGAGTGGGGATGGGGATGAGGATGGGCACAGGAATGGCAGTGGGGATGGGACAGGGATGGGGATGAGGATAGGGACAAGGGGGGGATGAGGATGGGGACAAGGAGAGGGATGAAGATGGGGATGGGAATGGTGGTGGGGATGGTTGGACAGGGATGGGGATGAGGATGGGGACAAGGACAGGGATGAAGATGGGGACGGGAATGGCAGTGGGGATGGGATGGCGTGGGGATGAGGATGCGGACAAGGAGAGGGATGAAGATGGGGATGGGGATGGTGGTGGGGATGAAGACGGGAGAGGGACAGGGATGGGGACAAGAACAGGGATGGAGATGAAGACAGGGATGGGGACGGAGATGGGGACGAGGACAGGGATGGGGACAGCCTTGGTGACAGCACCCCCTGGCCCCCCCCCAGGCTCTACCCCGTCATCCCCGCCAACGCCCGCGTCGTCCCCGACCGCGACATCCGCGTCGGCGACTACCTGGTGCCCCGCAAGGTGAGCTCCGACTGTCACCGCTCCCCCCGCCCCTGTCCCCGGTGGGTCCCCACTCACCCCCGTGTCGTGTCCCCCCCTCCCCAGACCCTCATCACCCTCTGCCACTACGCCACCTCCCGGGACGCTCGCCACTTCCCGGCTCCCGATTCTTTCCGACCGGAACGCTGGTTGTGCCGCGACGCCGCCCGTCACCCCTTCGCCTCCCTGCCCTTCGGTGTCGGCAAACGCAGCTGCGTCGGCCGGCGCCTCGCCGAGCTGGAGATCCACCTGGCGCTGGCGCAGGTGAGAGCCACCCCCTTGTCCCCAGTTGTCCCCAGTTGTCCCCAACGTCCCTCACCGCTATCCCCGCTCCGGCTCTCGATAGATCCTGCTGCGTTTCGAGGTGCGGCCGGAGCCCGGCGGTGGCCGCGTCCGCCCCATGACCCGCACCCTGCTCGTCCCCGAGGCCACCATCAACCTCCAGTTCCTCAGCCGATGAGTGGGGACCGACAAGGGACACGCGTGCGTGCGGGTGGCCCCCCACCCCGGCGGTGGCGGTGACCACCATGCCGGCGGTGGCACCGACGCCGGCGGTGACCCCGACGCCGGCGCTGACACTGACACCGGTGGTGTCGCCAACCCCGGCGGTGACCCCGACGCCAGCGGTGATCCTGACACTGGTGGTGACCTTGACACCGGTGGTCCCCCCCACCCCAGCGGTGGCACCGACCCCGGCGGTGTCCCTGATGCCAGCGGTGTCCCCAAACCTGGCGGCGTCCCCCACCCTGGTGGTGACCCCGACCCCATGGTGGCCCCAACCCTGGCGGTGTCCCCCCCCCCCCATGCCAGCGATGACCCCTGACCCTGGCGGTGTCCCCCACCCTGGCGGTGTCCTCCCCCCCCTCCAGGCCCGTGGGTGCCCTTTATGGCTCCACCGGGTTATTTAACGGTTTATTTATTGGCTAATAAAGGGGGTTTTTTGGGGTGTCTTGGTGCCGGGGTGCTCCCTGCCCCCCCCCCCCGCCACCACCAGCTTTTCGGAGTGACTCAGCTCCCGCCGCACCCCCCCCCCCCCCCAGGTGCGCCGTGGGGTGCTGGTGGGTGGGTGGGTGGGTGCGTGCCCCGACGTGCCGGCGGCACCCAGGGGTGACGTGGCCCCACAGCCGCCGGGCGGCTCCGGCGCGGCTCAGGGTGGGGGCACAGCGTGCCCCCCCCCACAGCTGGGGTGGGGGGACACTGTGGGGGGGACACACAAATGTCCTGAGTGGGGTCCCAGCACCAAAGCGATGCCACCGGCCAGGCCGTGTGTGTCGTCCCCCCCCCGGCCTCCGCCCCAGTGGCTGTGTCACCCCCCCCCCGTGACGCTGCTGTCACCCCCCGTGACCCTGCTGTCACCCCCTTGTGACCCCCCTGTCACCCCCGCCCCCAGCACCCCGGTGTGGTCACGGGAGGGTTAATGCAAGGGGGGGGTGGGGGGGGGGTGTCACTGTCCCACGTGGGGACGGGGCTGACGTCACCACCGGGGGACTCTGGACCCTCGTGGGGCCCCTGGCGCAGCCGAGCGCGGTGACACCGGCACGGGGGGGGGACACACCGCGCCGACCTTCCCCCCCCCCCCCCGTGGGGCACCCATGGGACCCCACGAGTGGGGCTGGGGGCAGCGTGGGGAAGCGGGTGGGGGGATTCCCCACGCGTGTCCCCATACCCGGGGGTGCCCCACGCACACCCCGCCCCCCCCCCCCGCAGTCCCGTGTCCCTCCCCGGGAGGGTGTGTTTCCCCGGAGGGGGGAGGGGCGCACACGTGTCCCCGTGGGTCCCGTCTCGGCACACGCGTGTCCCTCCCACCCTTGGCCGCTAGGGGGCGCTGCGCTGGCCGCGGGGGGGGAACACGGGTTCGAGGCCGGCCGGGGGGGGTGGGGGGGTGGGGGGAGGGAATCCGTACCCCGTCCCCCCCCTCCCCCCACCCCCGGGAGGGACCCAGCCGTCCCAACGCCCCTCCCCCCACCAGGGGGACACCCCCCCCCCTTGGCCAGCCCGCCCCTCCCCCCCCCCCAGGGAGGGACCCCGGCGCCTGGGCTGCTCCCCCCCCCCCGAGGTGTGTGTGTGTGGGGGGGGAATGGAGCAGTCCGAGTCCCGCCACCCCCCCTCCACTACCGGCCCTTCCGGCCGGCCCGTCTCGCTGGTTCCGGTCCTCCAGCCCCGCCCCTCCCGCCCCCCCCCGCCCCCCCCAGCCCGGCCGAGTCCCGCGCGCGCCGCCCGGTGAGTCCCGGTGCCCCCCCCGCCACGCGCGAGTCTCGGCCACGCGGGGGCCCCTCCCCCCCCGCTTTGCACCCCCTTCCCCCCCCGGGGGGTCTCTGCTCTCTTCCACGCGTGTCAGTGGGGGAGGGGGCGGCTCTGGGGGTCGGGGGGGGCTGGTTGGGGGGGGCGGGTGCTGAGTTGCGGGGGCTGGGGGCCAGTTTGGGGGTGCTGGGTGCTCAATGGGGTGCTGGGTGCCGAATTGGGGGGGCTGGGGGCCAGTTTGGGGGGGCTGGGTGCTGAGTTGGGGGGCTTGGGGGGGTGGGGGCTGAATTGGGGGGGGTTTAGGGGTGTTGGGTGCTGGTCGAGGGTGCTGGGGGCCAGTTGGGGGGGGCTGGGTGCTGAATTGGGGGGGGCTGGGTGCTAGTCAGGGGGGGCTGGGTGCCAGTTTGAGGGGGCTGGGTGCTGAATTGGGGGGGGGGCTTAGGGGGGCTGGGTGCTGGTCGAGGGTGCTGGGTGCCAGTTCGGGGGTGCTGAGTGCTGAATTGGTGGGGCTTAGGGGTGATGGGTGCTGAATTAGGGGAGTTGGGGGTGCTGGGTGCTGGTCGAGGGTGCTGGGTGCCAGTTAGGGAGGGCTGGGTGCTGAATGGGGGGGCTGGTTGGAGGGGTGTTGGGTGCTGAATTGGGGGGGGCTTAGGGGGGCTGGGTGCCAGTTGGGGGGTGCTGGGTGCTGAATTGGCGGGGCTTAGGGGTGCTGGGTGCTGGTCGGGTGTGCTGGGTGCTGAATGGGGGGGGCTGGTTGGAGGGGACTGGATGCTGGTCAGGGGGTGCTGGGTGCCAGTTAGGGGGTGCTGGGTGCTGAATGTGGGGGGGGGCACTATTTGGGGGGTGCTGAGAGTTGGGGGGGCTGGAGCTGGGGGGGGAGGCTGGGGGGGTGGTTGTCAGGTGGTGGGGGTCACGGGGTGCTGGGTGCTCTTGGGGGGTCCTAGAGGTTGTGGGGTGTTGGGGGGTCACTGGGTGCTCAGTGGGGGTTGGTGCTGGGCGGGGGTGCCAGGTGTTGCTGGGTTCTGGGGGGGGGGCTGGTTTGGGGGTCCTATGGGTCACAGGGGGCTGGGTACCAAGGGGTACCGGTGGGTTTTGAGGTGCTGGGGGGCTCGCTGGGGGGGGGGCTGGCAGGTGCCGGGGGGTGTCAGGGCACTGAGTGCTGGCTGGTGGGTGCTGGGGGATGCGGGGTACGGGGTGCCAGGGGGTCGTGGGGTGCTGGGGGGGTTGCAGAGTGATGGGGGTCTCGCTGTGGGGCTCTGGGTGCTGGTGGGTGTGGGGCACTGGGTGCCAGGGGGAGTGGGGTGCAGGGTGCCAGAGGAATTTGGGGCACTGGGTGCTGGGGGGATGTGGGGTACCGGGGGTCTCGCTGTGGGGTGCTGGGTACTGGGAGTTGAGGGGTGCTGGGGTCTTGCTGTGGGGCGCTGGGTGCCAGGGGGTGTGGGGTGCTGGGGGTCTCGCTGTGGGGTGCTGGGTGCTGGGAGTTGTGGGGTGCTGGGGGTCTCACAGTGGGGTGCTGGGAGTTTTGGGGTGCTGGGGGTCTCGCTGTGGGGTGCTGGGAGTTGTGGGGTGCTGGGGGTCTCGCCATGGGGCGCTGGGTGCCAGGGGTCTCGCTGCGGTGTGCTGGGTGCCGGGGGGTGCGTGTGGTGCTGGGTGCCGGCGGGAGGGTGCTTGGAGGGTGCCGGGGGTGGGGGGGGGGGGTCCGGCCATGGGGGTGGCGGGGGTCTCGGCTGACGGGCGAGGCAGGGCTGCGGCAGGATGGCGCAGGAGGGGCGGGCGCAGTACGAGCCGGTGGCGGAGATCGGCGTGGGCGCCTACGGCACCGTCTACAAGGCGCGGGACATGCAGAGCGGCAAATTCGTGGCCCTGAAGAACGTGCGGGTGCAGACGACGGAGAACGGGCTCCCCCTCAGCACCGTCCGCGAGGTGGCCCTGCTCAAGCGCCTCGAGCACTTCGACCACCCCAACATCGTCCGGTGAGCCCCACGGCGCCGACCCACGGCGCTGACCCACGGGGAACGCCACCGTCTCCTGCTCTGTCACGCTTGGGGGTTAATAAGGGGTTTTTTGCGTCATCTCCTGCCCCGTGGTCTCGTTCTGTGGCCGTGGGGTGGGGGACAGAGAACAGGGGCCATCTCCTGCCCCACAGCTGTGGGTTGGGGGGGACGGGGGTCATCTCCTGCCTCTTGGCTTCACCCCACAGCTCTGTCCCGTGGCCGTGGGGTGGGGAGAGAGGGGACGGCTGACGTCTCCTGCCCCGTGGTCGTACTTGGGGGCTTTGTGTCATCTCCTGCCCCATGGTCTTGTCCCGTGGCCATGGGGTTGGGGGACAGGAGGTGGGTGACCATCTCCCATCCTTGCACCTCCTGGGTGGGGGGGCAGGGAGCAGCGATGGGGGTCCCAGGGGAGCCGTCCCCCCCGCTGACCCCCTGTCCCTCCTCCCCGTCCCCAGGCTGATGGACGTCTGTGCCACCACGCGGACGGAGCGTGAGACCAAGGTGACGCTGGTCTTTGAGCACGTGGACCAAGACCTGAAGACCTACCTGGACAAGGCGCCTGCACCTGGGCTGCCCCTAGACACCATCAAGGTGGGGCGGGGGGCCTGAGGACTTGTGGGGGGGGCCCACGGCATGGGTGGGGGACTCACGCCGGTGCTGTCACCCCCCAGGACTTGATGCGTCAGTTCCTCCGGGGCCTCGACTTCCTCCACTCGAACTGCATCGTGCACCGGGACCTGAAGCCTGAGAACATCCTGGTGACCAGCAGCGGGCAGGTCAAGCTGGCCGACTTCGGCCTGGCCCGCATCTACAGCTGCCAGATGGCCCTGACCCCTGTGGTGCGTGGCTGGGGGGGAGGTGTGGGTCCCAGGGCCTGTGGGGCTGGGTGGCAGGAGCTGTGGGTCCCATGTAGGATCAGATCTGGGTGGCCGTGGGTCCTGATGGCCATGGGTTGGGTTGGCCATGAGCCCAAGGAGCTGTGGGTACCAGGTAGGCTCAGATCTGGGTGGCCATGGGTCAGGTTGGCTGTAAATCCAAGGAGCTGTGGGTACCAGGTAGGCTCAGATCTGGGTGGCTGTGGGTCCTGGTGGCCATGGGTCGTGTTGGCCATGAGCCCAAGGAGCCGTGGGTCCCAGGTAGGCTCAGGTGTGGGTGGCCGTGGGTCCTGGCGGCCATGGATTGGGTTGGCCGTGAACCCAAGGAACTGTGGGTCCCAGGTAGGCACAGATTTAGGTGGCCATGGATCAGGCTGGCTATAAATCCAAAGAGCTGTGGGTCCTGGGTGGGCCTAGAGCCAGGTGGCCATGGAGTTGGGTGGCCATAGGGCCAGGTGGCTGTGGGGCTGGGTGGCTGTTTGTCCTGATGGCCAGAGGTTTGGTTGTCCATGAACCCATGGAGTTTTGGGTCCGAGGTAGGCACGGATGTGGGTTGCTGTGGGTCCTGGTGGCCATGGGTCAGGTTTGGCTGTGAATCCATGCAGTTGTGGGGCTGGGTGGCTCTAGAATTGTGTGGCTACAGATGTGGGTGGCTGTAGGTCCACCCAGATATTCATGTGGAAGTGGGTGGTCCTGGGTCCTGGTGGCTATGGGTCGTGTTGGCCGTGAACCCAGGGAACTGTAGGTACCAGGTAGGCTCAGATCTGGGTTGCTGTGGGTCCTGGTGGCCATGGGTTGCGTTGGCCATGACCTCAAGGAGCCGTGGGTCCCGGGTAGGCTCAGATCTGGGTGGCTGTGGGTCCTGGTGGCCATGGGTTGGGTTGGCCAAGACCCCAAGGAGCTGTGGGTCCCACATAAGCTCAGATCTGGGTGGCCGTGGGTCCTGGTGGCCATGGGTTGCGTTGGCCAAGACCTCAAGGAGCCGTGGGTCCCGGGTAGGCTCAGATCTGGGTGGCTGTGTGTCCTGGTGGCCATAGGTCCTGTTGGCCAAGACCCCAAGGAGCCGTGGGTCCCACATAAGCTCAGATCTGTGTGGCTGTGGGTCCTGGGAGCTGTGGATTGCAGATGCCCACAGGTCTGGGTGGCCATGGGGCTCACGTAGCTGCAAAGCTGGGACACCGTGGGGCCGGGTGACCCCAGGCTCCCGCAGCCATGGGTCCGGCTGAGCGGGTGCCGGTGCCGCGGCAGGTGGTGACGTTGTGGTACCGGGCGCCCGAGGTGCTGCTGCAGTCGACCTACGCGACACCCGTGGACATGTGGAGTGTGGGCTGCATCTTCGCCGAGATGTTCCGGAGAAAGTGAGCTGGGGGACGGGACGGGACACGGGGGGGTGGACAGTGACATGGAGGGGGGGTCGTGGCACCAGGGGGTGACACACTGGGGCAGAGGGGGGGCACTCGTGTGGGTCCCCAGGGTGCTGCTGGGAGGGGGATGGTCAGGTTGCCTTTCACCTGGGGGTGCCCGCCGCTGGGGGGGGGGTGTCCGTGTGTCCCCCCACTCTGGTGACATCCCTGTGTGTCATTCCCCCCCCCCCCCCAGGCCACTTTTCTGTGGTAACTCGGAAGCCGACCAGCTGGGCAAGATTTTTGAGTAAGTTTTGGGGAGGGGGGCTGAGGGTCCCAAGGTGGGGGCTGTTGGCAGGGGGGGTGTTTTGGGGGAGCTGGGAGTCCAGGGGTGGGTGGTTGGAGGGAGCTGGGAGTCTTGGGGTGAGTAGGGGGGGGTTGGGATGGGGCTGGGGGTCGTGGAGTGAGTGGTTGGGGGGGGCAGGTTGGGGGGAGCTGGGGGTCCTGGGGTGGGGGGCTGGGGGTCCTGGGGTGGGGAAAGGGGGTCCTGGTTTGGGGGGGAGGCTGGGGACAAGGGGGGGCTGTTGGGGGGTAGTTTTGGGGGAGCTGGGACAGGGCCTGGGGTCCCAGGGTGGGTGGGTGGGGTGTTTGGTGGGGGGTGTCCCCCAGCCCTAACCCTGGTGTATTGCGTGTGTGTCCCCCCCCCGCCAGCATGATCGGGCTCCCCGTGGAGGACGACTGGCCGCTGGACGTGGCTCTGCCCCGCTGCGCCTTCCCCGCCCGGCCCCCCCAGCCCATCGAGGGCTTCGTCCCTGAGATGGAGCCGCTGGGGACCCAGCTGCTGCTGGTGAGACTGGGGGGGGAAACGACACCGGGGGGGACACAACACCACACAGGGGACAGGGGACACAGTCAGGGACATGAAGTGCCCTGGGTGGGGGGACACGGGGGGTGACGGGACCCACATCACACCCTGAGCTCTGTGGGTGCATGGGGGGGGGGGGGGGTGTGTGATGATGATGACACCCCCTCCAGCTGTCCCCTGAGGGTGTCCCTGTGTCCCCCCCCCGCAGGAGATGCTGACCTTCAACCCCTACAAGCGGATCTCAGCCTACAACGCCCTGCGGCATCTCTACCTCCAGGACCGGGGGGCAGGCGAGGGGTAGCAACCCCCCCCGGGGGGGCACCCAGGACTGGACTGGGGGGGGTGGGAGGACTTTATTAGGGTGGGGGGGGCACCCTGTTGCACCCCCCCCCGCAGTTATGGACATGGGGAATGGAGCCATCCTCAGCCCCGGGGTGTGTGAGGGGCTCACACGGGGTTTTGCTCCTGCTGAGGGGCTGGGGACCCCCCCACCCTCGGACAAGGAGAGCTGGAGCACCCCCTCATGCAAGCAGGATGTGCCCCCCCCCCCCCATCTGACACAGGTGCTGGAGGGAGGTGGGCCCCCCCATGCAAGAGGGACGCAAGCCCCCCGCCATCCTCGTGGGAAAAGGATGTGGCCCCCCCATTCTTGTGCAAGCTAGAAGGATGGACCCCCCCCATCCTCGTGCGAGCTGCGTGCAAGGGAAGGTGACAGTTCTCTGCACTGGTGCTCTGCTCGCACGACGGAGCCGGGGGGGACACACGATGGGGAACCCTCATGCAAGGTGGGGGGGACTTGGGGGGGGGTGCAGGGACTGGCACCCCACTTTTCTGCTAATAAAGGGGTGCGGGCAGTGCCCCAGCCCCCCCCGCCCACCTCCTCACCCGCCTCTTGTGCGTCATGGAGGGGTGACAATGACGGGGGGGGGGGGGGGGGCGGGCCGGGATGGACATGGGGGGGTTCTGCACCACAGAGAGCCGGAGCCAGAGTCACTGTAGGGTGTTTATTTGAACTGGGACACTGTGACGTCCCTGTGGTGGCGGGGGGGGGGAATATCTGCCACCCTGCCCCCCCCCAGCAGCGTGGGGGGCACTGGGTGCTGTCCCAGGGTCAGGCTCGGGGGTGGGGGGGGGGTGGGGGGGAAACACACCGTGGTGGGGCTGGGGGCTGCTTGTCCTCTTCCTGGTGTATAAATAACCAGTATGCACCAGTTTGGGGGAGGAATTGGACTGGGATGGGGGGGAGTGTTGGCTTGGGGCGGGGGGGGGGGGGGCTACTGGCACACTGTCCCCTCCTGGCACAGGGTTGGGGTGGTGGCCGTGGCCCCCCCAGGGGTGACCACCAGCCACCATCTGTCCTGGGGGGCAGTGGCGGTGGGGGGGGGGGGAAACCTGCCACGTGCCCAAGGCTTCATGCGGCTGCAGGGAGCGGGGGGGGCGGCCGATCGGCAGCTGGGGGACGTGGCGGGGTCAGGGGTTGGGGTGGGGGGGAGGTCCCACACCCCCCAGCAGGGCCGTGGCCCCCCCCGCGGCTATAGGAAGGCGCTGGGGTTGGCCCGGGGGTCTTTCTGGTTGCGGTAGCGCATGGCCAGCCACACTCCCAGGATCTGCAAGAGAAGTTGTGGTGGCGGGGGGGCGTCGTTGCAGCGACCACCCCCACCCCCCCCCCCCCCGCAAAGCATGTACGACTCCAATCCGTGCCCCCCCCCCCCCCATTACCTCCGTGAAGCTGAAGAAGAGCCCGACCCCCCCCAAAATCTTCAGGGCTTCATCCGAGTGCTGGAGCATCTTCTCGCCGCAGGTCAGGCACTTGGCGTGGGGGTCTTTGCCCAGGAGGGTCTTACACTTCTGGGGGGTAAAGAGATCAAATGAGTGGCTGGGGGCAGAGGGGTTTTGGGGACCCCTCCACCCCAAAACTCACAGCGGGGCAGACGCGGAAGTCGGCCTGGAAGGCGTGGGCGGCGGGGGGGTCCGCGCTGCGGTTGAGCAGCCCGCAGCAGTCCAGCCTTCGCTCCAGCTCCGTCTTCGTCTCGTTGCTCAGGATGGGCCAAGCCGAGCTGAAAAGCCCCTCCTGTGCAGGGCAGGGTGGGGGGAGGCACCAGGTAGAGGACACCCCCCCCCCAAAAAAAGAAAAAATTAAGCCAATGAACCCCTCTGTCCCCATTGTGTCCCCCCCTTGCCATGGGGACAACCCTCCCAGCGGTGAAGGGTTGGAGGGGACATCCCTACCCCATCCCTGAGCCCCCCCCAGGGCCTGTGTGAGGCTGGGGGGGGGGGGTGTATCAGTGTGCCCCCCCCGGGGTGGTGCAGGTAGGGCTCACCTGCCTGCTCCTGTTGATGGCCAGGCAAGAGCAGGAGACGCCAAACTGGAAGACGAAGACGAGGCCCAGGATGATCATGTACTGGGGGGAGGCCGGAGTCAAGGGGGGGCTGAACAGATGCTTGGGGGGGGGGCGTGCAGGGGACAGCAGTGCCCCCCCACCTCTGAATGTCACCTTGCTGCCCCCACCCAGGGCTCCCACTGCCCATGGAGGGGGGGGGAGCAGAGGCTGAAGCTCCTCCTGTCCCCAGTGGGGGCACTTCCAGGACCCCACTGTGCCCCCCCCCCAAAAAAAAGGGGTACCCAGCCCTCCTGCCTCCTCAAGACCCCCCCCACTATTTCCAGAGCAGGGCTATATCCATGCCAGGGTAACCAGCCCCCCCCCCATCCCTGCCTGTCCGCCCCCCCAGTGTCCCCATGAGGGGGTTTGAGGACACCAGGGCAGAGTTTGGGGACACCACAGGGCAAGGGGGGGTGTGTCACATATAACCCCCCCAAAAAAATGAAAGGATACGAAGAAGAGCATGACCTGGTGATGGTGGACAGCCCCCACCAGCCCCACGATGGCGATGAGGAGGAGGAAGACGCCGACGGCGATGACTCCGCCGATGAGGTGGATGCTGGAGACGATGCCGAAGCCTTTGCCCCAGGCGGCCACCCCGATCAGCAGCAGCCCCACCAGCTGGGGGGGGGGGGGGGGGGAATTTTGGAGGCGGTCTGTATGTGTCATTTGGGGGACCCCCCCCAACAACTCGGGGAGGGGCACCCCAGTCTTACTCTGCCTCAGTTTCCCCAGTTGGGTGGTGCTACTGGAGGAACTGGGCTCAGAGGAGGGGGGGTGGTTGTTGGGTGATGGGTGGGGGGGGCTCCCACTGTGTGTGTGTCCCCCCCGCCAAGGGCTGTGCTGTCCCCCACCGGTGCTGTCACCCCCCCTGCCACATCCTCAAGGTTGGGGTGAGGTCCCCACGGCCATTTTGGGGGGGGGGGGTTGGGGACGACAGCCTGGGGGGGGCCGGGGGAGGTCCCCAAGGCCATCCGGGGGGGCACACAGAGCCCGCCCCCCCCAGATCAGAGGGGCTGGGGGCAGCTGGGCCCCCAGAGGTGTCGTGTGTGTCCCCCCCGGCCACTTGGGGTCTGGGGACACACACACACACACAGAGGGACATGGAAATGGGGGGGTGACCTTTGACCCCGCTCCCCACTTGTGGGTCTCGGGGACCCCCTGCCCCACATCTGGGACCCCCCCCACAGGGCCTGACACCCCCCCCCAAACAAACCCCCCAGCCTCACCCTTTTGGGGGGGGGGGGGGGCACCCAATAGTCCCCACCCCACCCCCCAGACTGGAGACGGGGTGCCTAGCACCAGCACCCCAAAAGCAGAGGGGACCCCAAATCCCCCGGGGGGGGGTAGTCAGGGCACAGCCCCCCCCAGCCCCAAATCTTTGGGGGGGGGGGGGTGTTCCCCCTTGCAGGCCCCAGCTCCCCACCGTCCCCCCCCGGCCCCGCTCACCACGTAGACCACGTTGAGGGCGCAGAGGGCGTTACGGGAACAGGCGAAGCCGCCGCACACCATGATGGGGGGGGGTATGGGGGTCCCGGGGGGGGGACACAGCCCAACGCACCCCCGGCCGCTCCGGCCCCTTTAAATTCCGACCCCGCTCCCAGCGCCGCACTGCGCCTGCGCGCCCCGCCCACCGCCCCGCGCCTGCGCGCCGCCCCGCCCCCGCCGGCGTTGCGCATGCGTTGCGGGAGGAAGGAAGGGCGGAAGCGGCCTCCGTGAGGGCGGCGCATGCGCGGAGGCGCGCCCTGAGGCCGCGGCCGGGGTGAATGCCCGGATGGCGGAAGTGGAAAGAGGGGGTGAGGGCCTGGGGACCCTCCCAGGGCCACTGTAGCCCCCCCCCAGGGTCCCTAGGGCCCCATAGCTGCATCAGGTGCCCCCAGTGTCCCGTAGGACCCCCATAGGCCCCACAAGTCTCCCATAGCCCTGCCCCAGGTCCCCCAGAGGCCCCCAGGTCACCTGGACACCCTCCCCACAGGATCCCCCCAGGGCTGCCCAGGACCCCCACAGCCTCCCCGGTTGCCTATAGCCCCCCCAGGTCCCCTATTAGTCCCCCAGGACCCCCCTAGCCCACTCAGATTCCCTGGTCCTCCCCCCCCCCCCCCCAGTTTCCCATGGCTTCCCTAGGACCCCCATAGCCCCCCAGGCCCCCGATAGTCCCCTATACCCCCCCCCCGCCCCAGATCCCATAGATCTTCTGTAATTCCTCTAGGCTGCCCTCACCATCCGTGACCCCCCCTCGGCTGCCCCATGGCCCCCCACATACCCCTAAGGCACCCCCGTGGCCCCCTATAGCTCCCAGTTGCCTCTGCCCCCCCCCCCCCAAACTTCTCCAGTCTCCACCATTGTCCCCCATAACCCCCCCCGATCCCCTAGAGCCCCCCAGGACTTCCACAGCCCCCCAGGTCCCCCAAGACCTCCCATAGACACCCAGGTCACCCATAGCCTCCCCCCCCAGGCCCCATAGGCCCCCCAGTACTTGCCCCAGGCCCCCTTATACCCCCCAGTACCCATAGGCCCCCATGGCCCCCCCAGACTCCCCCATAACCTACCTATCTCCTCCCCACAGCCCCTGCAGACCCCCCCAGTACCCCAAGACCCCCGCAGTCCACCCCACAGCTGGGTGCAGGGCTGGCTGGGGGGGGGGCATGGCCCCCCCCCAAGTCCCCGGGAAGGCCTTGGAGGAACCACATTTCATCCCTTAAAGCGCCCCAGCAATAAGGGGGGGCTGCTGTTGGGCCACTCCCTGGGGGGGGTGGGCGAGATTTTGGGGTGTTAAATACCCAAGGGGGGGGGCTTCCCTGCCCTGCACAGCCACAGGGGGCTGGGGTAAAATCTGGGAGGAGTGTCCCCAGATTGTGCCTCAGCCAGGTGGGCTCTGAGCCACACTGAGCCGGGTGGGGGCGGCCAGTGCCCGGACAAAGCCGGGGTTACTCACGAGGCATGAACCCCCACCCTGCTCCGGCTGGGCTCCGGGTGTCCCGTCCCCCCCCCCCAGGGGGGCAGCAGGGCAGGGTGGGGGGCCCTGGGCACCTTCCTTCAGCCGGCGGTCTGTCCATCTGTCCATCCACCCCTTCTTCTATCCATCCGTCCCTCCTTCCACTCACCCACCCATCCACCCATCCATCCACCCAAGTGTCCGTGCATCCGTCCATCCGCCTGGCCTTCCTAACGCCCACCTGCCAGCACATCCATCTGTCCGTCCATGCATTCGTCTCTCCGTCTCTCTGTCTGTCTACCCAGGACCCTTAGGTCCAGCTATCCGCCCTCTCTTGCACCCATGTTCCCATCCACGCACCCATCTGTCCACCCGTAGCTGTCTTTTTGTCCATCCATTCATCCCCACCTGTCTGCCCATCCCATGTCTCTCCATCCCACATATCTCCATCCCACGTCTCTCCATCTTGCATCTCCATCCCACATCTCCCCATCCCACATCTCTCCATCCCACCCTTCTCCCCATCCCATGTCTCTCCATCCCACCTTTCTCCATCCACCCTCTGCTTCCCAAACTCCCCCTTCCCACTGCGCTGACCCCCTCCTCCCCACATCCCAGCTCTTCTCCTACATGCCGGAGGTGCAGCTCTTCTCCCAGCCCACCTTCTCCTGCTTCCCGCTGGACAACTAAGAGACGGTGATGGCCAAGGATGAGGAGGAGAAGGCCTTCCTCAATGCTGTCATGGCCATGCTGACGAGCTTCTTCCTCGCCAAGGATAGCGGGTGAGGATGAGGAAGGCTGGTGGGGTCGGTGGCCAGGTGGGGGTGTCTGTCCCCCTCAGGGCTGTCCCCCTCGGAGGAGGCTTTCCGGGTGGACCTGAAGGAGTCAGGGCCAGTGGGAAGGTTCTCGACTCCTCCAGCTTTGATCGGGGGTTCCATGGGATAGGGGGGATGGGGGGGGGGACACACCGTGGGGACAGGGTGGATGGAGGTAGGCAGATGTGGGGGGGATGGGGGGGATGGAACTGGGGGGACATGGCAGGGATGGGGAGGATGGAGCTGGGGGGATGCAGGGGGAAGAGGGCGATGGAGCTGGGGGGACACAGAGGATGAGGAGGATGGAGCTGCGGGACACTGTGGGGACCGGGAGGACAGAGCTGGCGACATGCAGAGGGGACGGGGAGGATGGAGCTGGGGGGATGTGGGGGGACATGGAAGATGGAGCTGGGGCGGATGCAGAGGGATGGGGAGGATGGAGTCGGGGGGGATGCAGTGGGTACCAGGAGGATGGAGCTGGGGGGACACAGGGGACACGGGGAGGATGGAGCTGAGGGGATGTGGGGGGACAGGGAGGATGGAGTGGGGGGACACGGGTGGGGGACACCGCCGGGGATGGGGACGTGCCAGCCTCACCTGCCGAGGGGAAGGTGTCAAGCTGCGGCAGCTGGGTGCAGCTCTACACCCTGCAGCGGTCGGGGTGGCTCAACCCCCTCAGCTACAGCCACGACGGGTCCCTGAGTGTGGGGACAGGGACACCCGGGAGGGGACCGCTGCCATCGCTGCAGGGACCCCCCCTCCTGGCAGCCCCCGGGGTCCTCCTCCCCACCGCCAGCACCCGCAGGGTCCCCAACCACAGCCTCTGTCCCCTTGTGACCATCCCCTGGGTCCCAGTTCCTCCGTGACCATCCTCGAGGTCCCTGTCATCGCCAACCCATCCCATAATGTCCCTAAAGACCCCCTGTCTGTCCTCGTCCCCCCCCCGCCACCATCCCTGTCCCCGGGACCCCTGCCACCCACCCCAGTGTCCCATCAGCCGTCCCCCCCTCCCCGCTCACCCCCATCACCATCTCCTCCACCCGGACCACCCCCATGGTGTCCCCGTCCACCCCTGGTGACGGTACCCAGGGTCCCCTCGGTGGCCATGCCCAGTGTCCCCCCACCCACAGTGGGCCACCCTCCCCGACGTCCTGGTCCTGTGAGTGGGGGACCCACGGCTTGGAGCTGGGGGGACGGACACAGGACACAGCAGGGTGCGGTGTGGCTTTTGGGGGTCCCGGTCCCCGTCCCCACAGGTGCCCCTTGAGCCCGGGGGGGCAAAGCTGTCACCATCCAGACCCTCTCCTGGGCCTTCTGCGGGGACAACGGCCACCTCGTGGCGTCCTTGTATCCCCCCCACCCCAATAAACCTCTCCTCGCCCCCCCGTCTCCCTGCCTCTGCTTGTGGGGGGCGCAGGGGAAGGTGACACTGCTGTTGTCCCCCCACCCTGTGGGTGCTGGGACCCCATGGGTGCTTGGCCACATCAGGGTGGTGGGAAGCCGTGGGGCTGTGGCTTGGGGGGGGGATGTCTCCCAAGCCCCCCACCCTGGAGCCCATGGCTGCCTGATGGGGTGCGACATGGGCTTTGGGGTGAGCATGTTCCTGGTGGGTGCATGGCTGCGTGTGCACGGGGCTGCACACATGTCCCTAGCGTGTCTCTGTGGCTGCACACGTGTCCCTAGTGTGTCTTTGTCACTGTACACATGACCCCAGCACGGCTGTGTGGCTGCATGCCTGTCCCCAGCGTGTCCATGTGGCTTCATGCATGACCCCAGCGTGTCTGTGTGGCTGCACACATGTCCCTAGCATGACTGTGTCGCTGCATGCATGTCCCTAGCACGTCTGCGTGGCTTCATGCATGTCCCTAGCATGACTGTGTCACTATATCCATGACCCCAGCGTGGCTGTGTGGCTTCATGCATGTCCCCAGCGTGTCCGTGTGGCTGCAGACATGTCCCTAGCATGACTGTGTCACTGCATGCGTGTCCTTAGCGTGTCTGGCTGTACAGATGTCCCTAGTGTGTCCATGTGGCTGCACGCATGTCCCTAGCATGACTGTATCACCGCACGCATGTCCTTAGCATGTCTGTGCGGCCGTGCATGTGTCCCCAGTGCGTCTGGGGCTGCACAAGACCCCCATGCGTGCACGTCTTAGTGTCCCAGTGCATCCTCAGCACACGCGTGTCCCTGGCGTGTCCCCAGCCAGCACCCGGCTGCATGTGCCTGTCCCCGCGTGTCCACGTCCCCGGTGGGTCCCAGCAGCCGCGTGTGCCCTTACCGTGCCGCGTCCCCGGCGTGTCCCCAACCCGTCCCCCTCGTCCGCCCCTGCCAGCTCCCGCCTGTCTCCCCACCGCGTCCCCACTCGTCGCGGGGCTGCCGGAGGCGGCGGGTACGGGCGTGCCGGGCCGTGCCGTCCGACGGGCTCCGGCGTGTCCCGACGCGCCGACGGGGCCGGGCACCGCCACGCCGCCCCGGTGCTCCCTGGGTTCCCAGGCCCAACCCTGCGCCCGCCGGCGGGCGCCCATGCCAGCCCCACCGGGGTGACGCCAACCCCACCGAGGTGACGCCAGCCAGGAAGCGTGGCCCGGCGGGGCCGGATGAACCGAAGGGAGAACGATGCCAAACGGGGCCGAGCCCCGAGCTGAGCCATGACCCCGGGGACCCGGCGGGACCCTGCCAGCACCTAAGGGTGCCATGACCCCCCCCCGGCAGCAGGTGCTGGCCGCCATCCGGGCGGAGGTGAAGCGGCACGAAGGGGCCAAGAAACACGTCAATAAGTTGATTCGGTTGGTGGAGACGGTGCCGGATCCGCGGCTCAGGGCCAACCTCACCGCGTCCCTCTGCGTGGTGCAAGGTACGGGCAGCACCCGGGGGTCCGGCGGGGAGTGGGTGGATGGGGGTGGGAGAGAGGGATGGAGGGGCGGGCAGGGGGACGGACAGAGGGATGGATGGGCGGGAGGATGGATGGACGGGAGGATGGATGGATGGACAAGTGGAGGGATGGAGGGATGGATGGACGGAAGGATGGATGGACAGAAGGGTGGATGGGCAGATGGATGGACGGATGGATGGACAGATGGAGGGATGATGGAGGGACGGACGGACAGACACCCAGTGATGCACACGGTGGTGGTCCCTACAGCCGCTCTGGCAGTGCCTGTCCCAGCTCAGGGGGGTCCCTGGGCTTCCCCCCCTGCCTTCCAACAGGGCCGCCCCCAAACCGTGGGTCACCAGTGCCCAGCACCCCAGTGCGGCCGAGGCCCAATCCTGCCCAGTGCCATACTGGGGGCCCAGCTGGGCCCAGTAGCACCGTCCACCTCCATGGGGACCCATGTGGGGACACGGAGGGGGGCACAAGGAACTGCCGTGGGGGGGGTTGGGGGTCGCTGGCCCCCTTTTGCCGCAGCTGTGCCGTCGGGGTGGTTTCCGGTGCAACAGCCCCAGTGCTGCGGTCGGTGACGTGGGCCGTTTCCTCACCTCCGGCGGTCGCCGACGGGGGGCCCTGCTGCTGGATTCGGGGGGGGGCCCTGCTTTTGGGGGGCCCCACGGAGTTTTGGGGAGGGGGACATGGGACACGAATGACTCTCCCACCCCGTAGTCCCTCCCGGTGGGTGTCTGGTGGGATGGCGTCACCGGGGGCACAGGTGCCGGTGTACACCCCCCACCCGGCTTCCGAGTGCCAAACCCCGCATCCCTGTGCCCCCCCCCCCCCACCTTGTGCGCTGGCATCTCCCCAGCGTGGTTGCCATGGCAACGGGAAGCAGGGGGATGCCTTGTTGCTAAGCACCCGCAAAGTGGTACCCACCGCCAGCACTGATGGGGGGCACAGGATAGCCCCCCCAGCCCCCCCCAGTGCATCCCAGAGCCCAGCTCCTGCTCGGGGGCTGCTGCCCACTGTGCCCTCCCCTCGCCCTCCTCTTCCCCCCCACTCCAGCCCCCCAACTCCCGGTGGGGGGACACTTGGGGGGGCCACAGCAGGACCTGGTGACATGGGATGGGGACATGGTTGTCCTAGGTGGGGGGGACGGGTCAGACCTGGTGTGACTCCATTCCCCCCCCATAACGTGGGACATGGTGCCACGACGGCCAACCCTGAGCAATGGGGGGGCACCCGGCCCCTTGCCTGGGGGCTGCTAGGGGGCACTGGGAGAGACTGGGCTGTACTGGAGGGGAAGCACTGCCATCATGGGGGGGGGGCTGAGAAGGGCCAGACCCCCCCCCAAGCCCAGCATGGGGACATGGTCTGACCAGGGGCAGAGTGCCACCCCTGGGGTGACAGTAAGGGACGAGGGGGGGGCTCAGGGGGTGCCCCCCCCCATCCTCAGCGGGTGCCGGGGAGGGGACACGGCGCGGTGGCTCGCCGTGGGCCGTGGGCGGGTTGCTGGGACGACGCGCCTGGCTCTGTCACGAGCACCGGAGACGTGCCAGCTCCCCGGGGACCCCACACCGGTGGGGGGGGGGCGACAAGGGACATGTGGCCCCCAGCCCCACGGGCCACCCATGTCCGCTCAGCTCCTGGCACCTCTGTCCTAGAGGGGACACGGGGCTGGGTCCCCCTTTCCTTGCCCCCTGGGTGCCAGCACGCACCTCCCGGTCACCCTGGGGTGGGCACAGAGGGGTGAGGGGGGGGGTCCTACCCCACCGAGCCCGGGCAGGTGGCCTGTCCCCAAGCGCCGTGTCCATCCCTGAGTTCCGTATCCATCCCCAAATGCTGCGTCCGCCGCCAAGCGCCACGTCCGTCCCTTGGCACCATACCCGTCCCCACACCCCGTGCCTGTCCCTGACCCCCGTGTCCGTCCCCGACCCCCGTGTCCATCTCCGAGCCCTGTCCCTTGTCCCTGAGCCCTGTCCCCGAGGGTCTCACGTCCACCCCAGGACCCTCCGTCCATCCCCAGGCCCCGTGTCCCCTGCCTGGGTTGTGCCACGGGGACACAGGCTGGCGTGGCAGCGTGCGTGGCCGGGGCGGTGGGGGGGGGGGTCACGGTGGCAGATGCTGGGGGGGGGCCAGACACAAGACACAGACCAGGGAGGTGACTGGGTGTGATGGTGACAGCCTGGCCTGGGTGTCACCAGTGGGTGCCACGGCTGGTCCCCCCATCACCAGCCCCGCCGTTGCCGTGGCAACGGGATGCGGAGGATTGCTGCGCCCGCTGCTAAAAATGCCGGAAAACGGGGGCAAATGGGGCCTGGCCCGTGTCTGCGGCCCCCAGGGACCCCCACACACCCCCAGCACCCCCACACACACACTCCCCCCCCCCCGGCGCCCCATTGCTGCCCTAGGGGAGTGGAGGGAAGGGACTGGGGGGGGATGCAGGGTACTGGGAGAGGGGGAGGGAGGGATGGAGGGAGATGGGGGGGTGGAAGGGGGGAGATGGGGGGGCTGGAGGAGGGCTGGGGGGGAGGGGGGGGGAAGCGGCGGTGGCGGGGGGGGGGGGGCGGTCGCGCCTGCCCGGTAGCGGCGGGGCCGCCGCCCGCTCCCGCCCCCGGCCCGGCCCCGGGAGCGGCGCATGGCGGAGAGCGGCGGCCCCGGCCCCCCCCGCCGGGCACCGGCCACCGGGCACCGGGCACCGGCCCCCCCCGTCCCTGCCGCCACCGCCAAGGACGAACCCGTCGGGGCGCTGCCGTGAGCCCCGGTCCCGGGGGGTCCCGGGCATGGCCCCCCCCGCCCCATAACCCCCCCCATCACCCCGCGTCCCATAACCCCCCCCCCAGCCCCATAACCCCCCCTCCCCATTCCCTCCACCCCCCCCACCCCATAACCCTCCCCCCCCCAGCCCCACACACCCCCCACCCCACTCCACCCCCCCTCCCATCTCCCCCCACCCCCCCCCAGCACTGGGGAGGGGGACAACCCCCCCCCCACGATGCCCCCCGGTCACTAACCCGGGGTGGGGGCGAGTGGGGGGGGGCCTGATCCCGGCGGAAGGGGTGGGGGGGGGCTGGGGGTGGGGGGGGCAGAAGGGGGGGGTGGGGTGGATTTGGGAAAGGGGGGGGGGCGGCGGCGGTGCCAACCCCTCCGGGGGCGGGCGAGCGGGGAAGGCTTCGGGGAGGCAGGGCCGGGGGTGGGGACCGCGCCGAGCATCCTCCCGGTACCGGCGGACGCGGAGCCGGCGAGGGGAGAAAAAGGAAAAAGAAGGAGGAAGGGGGGGGGAACAGGGAAAGGAAAAAAAGGGGGGGGTGTCCCTGCCTGCCTGCCTACCCGGCTCCGGGGGCGGAGAAGGGGGGTGGTGGTGGTGAGGGGGGGGATTTGCCCTGCCCGCACCCATGAGCAGGACCACCGGCCTCCAGCGCCGGACCACCTACCTCATCTCCCTCACCCTGGTCAAGCTCGAATCGGTGGCAGCTCCAGGGGAACCGGAGCAATTAGGGGGGGGAGGCGATGGAGCCCCCCAAGCCGGGCAGGCGGCGGATGCTGCCCGCACCGAAGACCCCGGCGGTGGCGGCGGCGGCAAAACCAAGAGGCCCGAGCGGCTTTTCCAACGCCAGGACGCTCTCTGGATAAGTACTGCCGGCTCCGGCCCCATCGACACCCCGTTGCCCCCCAGCAGCCCCCGGACTCCCAGTCCCGGCCCGACGCCGACGGGCGAAGGTTCGGTTGCCCAACGGCTCGCCGAACCCCGCGGCGGGCATGGCGTCAACCGCCCCCGCTCGCCCGCTTCGACGCCTGCCGCCGGCCCGCCCGCTGTGCCCCCCAAACCCGACCCGGCCTTGTTGCCCCCCGCCGTACCCCCTAAACCCGACCCGGCCTTATTGCCTCCCCCCCCGGCCGTGCCCCCCAAACCCGACCCGGCGTCGCTACCCCCTCCCGCCGTACCCCCTAAACCCGACCCGGCGTTGTTGCCCCCCGCCGTGCCCCCCAAACCCGACTCCCTCGCCCGGGGGGCCAAGGGCACCTTGGAGGTGCCGGGGGAGCGGGGTCGGGTACCCCAGGAGTGCCCCCACCCCTCGGCACCCCCCCGTCGCCCACTGCTGGCCCAAGCCAGCTGGGGTTGCCCCGAGGGTGCCCCGGACGGGGGCAAACCCCCCTCCCACCCGGCACCTGGCGCATCTTCCCCGCACCCGGCCGCCGGTGCCCGCCGGTTACGCCTGGCCGGCACCAAACCCTTCAAGACGGTGACCACCAGCGGTGCCAAGGTGGGCTCCGACGCCAAGATGGGCAAAGGCCCCCACAAAACCGCCGGCAGCCGCCTCTCCTGGCCCGAGGGCGAAGGCAAGGGACGCCCCAAACCGGGGGGCAAAGCGGGCGCCGAGGGGGTCCCCCGACCTCCACCGCGGGCTCGGCTCTCCCCCCACAAAGGCAAAAGCAAGACCCTGGATTACAGCGATTTACACCCAGGACCGGGGGGTTTGGCGCCGGCGCCCGCTCCCCCCCTCGCCGAAACGGGGTTGAAACGGGGGCGCGAGGGCGGCCGAGCCTCCACCCGCGACCGCAAGATGCTCAAGTTCATCAGCGGGATCTTCACCAAGAGCCCGGCGGCCACCCCCACCCATCCCGCACCCCCCTGGGCCCTGCTCGGCACCGACCCGGGCAGAGGGGCCTCCCCCAGTGAGTAACTGGGCTGGGGAGGGGGAACTGGGGTGGGGAAGGGTCACCGTACCGTGCCTCAGTTTCCCCTGCATCCCTCGGTGACCTGGATGCAGGAGGGATGGCAGGGTTGGGGGGGGGTGGGTACCACCGGATTGCCTACGTCGGCGTGCCGGCTGTGCCGTGGGATGTTGTGCCGTGCCTCAGTTTCCCCGTGGCTGCTTGTGGGGCAGGCGGTCGGCGTGGGGAGTGCCCGTGCGGGGCTGTGACCTGTGCGGGGCAGAAGGACCTGTCTGCGCCGCCCCACAGCTTGGGGTTGGGATCAGTGGGTGCTGGGGCACATGGCGGGGGGGCTGGTTGAGGACTTGTGACCCACCAGGCAGGGACACCTCCCCGCATGGGGGGACCCAGGCGTCCTGACCCATGCCCGGCCTTGGGGTCCCGTGGGGCAGCCGACATGGGGGGTCCGCAGGCGCCGGCTGTGGCGGGAGCTCCTGTGCCTCAGTTTCCCCATTGGGGCTGGCTCCATGGGGCTCAGGGGCCAACCCCCCACCCGTCTTTCCATCCCGGCATCCGTCCGTCCATCCTTCCGCTCCTCCATCCCTGTCGCCATCCGTGCGTCACACATTCGCCCGTCCTTCTGTCCCACTCGTCCCACGTCCATCTGTCTGGCCGCCCCATAGCCACGCTGTGTCCGTCCGTTCGCCCTTCTGCATCCCTCCGTCCGCCCTGCTCCCATCCCCAACCCACCGGTGCCGTGGGGCGCGTGGGCAGAGCCTGCTGGGGACCCGGGGGTGGGAGCGGGGACACCCGTGGGTGGCAGCTCGGTGACGATGTGCGGGGTGACAGGCAGCGGCATTAACCCCTCACCTGCTGCGCACCTGGCAGTGTGCAGTCGTGTGTATGGCACGGGGGAAACTGAGGCACAGGATGGGGGGGGGCCCTCTGCCTCTACCCTGCCTCAGTTTCCCCTTCTCGCGGTGCAGGAGGCAAGGAGCCGCACTGCCTGAGGGGGGCTGGGGGGGCCGGGCAGGGTGCGTGGGGGGCACAGGCAGTGTCCTTGTGCCATGCCATGTCCTTGTGCCACGCCATGTGCTTGTGTCACGCTGTGTGCTTGTGCCGTGCCACGTCCTCGTGCCCCGCACTCACTGGTGCCTGCCCTGTTCTCGTGCACCACGTCCATCGCATCCTCGTGCCCATCGTGTGCCACGCCGTGTCCTCGTACCACGCCGCATCCTGGTGCCCATCATGTCTCTGTGCCACACCACGTCCTCGTCCCACGCTGTGTTCTTGTGCCTGTCGTGTCCCCATGCGCGCCACATCCTCGTGCCATGCTGTATCCTGGTGCCTGCCATGTTGTCACATACCATGTCCATCGCATCCTCGTGCCCACCGTGTGCCACATCACGTCCTCGTGCCACGCTGTGCCCTGGTGCCCATCGTGTTCCTGTGCCACGCTGCCTCCTCATGCCCATCATGTCCTGGAATCCATCATGGCCTTGTGCCACGCCACGTCCTCGTGCCACGCCGCGTCCTGGTGCCGGTCATGTCCTGATGCCCATCTTGTCCTGGTTGCCGTCACCACCCTGTGCCACGCCACGTCCTCCTGCCGCTCTTCATCCTCGTGCTTGCCACGTCCCTGTGTCCACCACATCCTCGTGCCCACGGCGAGCGGGGCCCCGTGGTGCCACGTCCCCGTCCCTGCCACGTCGCGTCTCCGCGTCCCTCCCGCCGCCCCCACCGGGCTCGGTGTGGTGCCGTTGCTTGGTGACGGCTCGTGGCCGCCCACGCAGGATGCTGCCAGCGGCGCTGCCGCAGGGCTGGGGGCGGCCGTGCCCCACCCCGGGCTGGGGTGCCGGGGGGTGCCCAAGCACCATCTCACCCCTCTCCTCCCCGCAGAGGCCTTGGTGAACAGCCAGGAATGGACCCTGGGCCGCTCTGTCCCCGAGATCCGCCTGGTGGGTACCATGACCCCGTGTCCCTGCCCCGTGTCCTCCCATCCTCGGCTGCCCTGACATCCCCTCTGCCCTCTCCCCAGGGAGTCCTGGGCAGCAGCAAGAGCGGGAAGTCAGCGCTTGTCCATCGCTTCCTCACCGGCTCCTACGTGGGCCTGGAGCCCACCGAGAGTGAGTGGCCACGGGGATGGAGAAGGTCGTGGTGCTGGGCATGGGATGGGCAAGGCCATGGGGATGGACAAGGTCATGAAGATGGGACAAGGCCATAGTATTGGGCATGGCCATGGGATGGAGAAGGTCATGGTGCTGGGCATGACCATGGGGGACAACGTCATGGTGCTGGGCATGGCCATGGGATGGACAAGGCTGTGGTGATGAGCCTGGCCATGGGATGGAGAAGGTCATGGTGCTGGGCATGGCCATGGGATGGACAAGGCTGTGGTGATGAGCCTGGCCATGGGATGGAGAAGGTCATGGTGCTGGGCATGGCCATGGGATGGACAAGGCCATAGTATTGGGAATGGCCATGGGATGGACAATGCTATGGTGCTGGGCATGACCATGGGGGACAAAGTCATGGTGATGGGCCTGGCCATGGGATGGACAAGGTCACGGTGATGGGCCTGGCCACGGGATGGAGAAGGTCATGGTGCTGGGCATGACCATGGGGGCAAGGCTATGGTGCTGGGCATGGCCATGGTATGGAGAAGGTCATGGTGCTGGGCATGGCCATGGGTTGTTCAAGGCGATGGGGTCAGGCAGAGCCAGAAGGCTTCCCCCTCTCCTCCCTCCGGCTCCAGGTGGTCAGTTCAAGCGTGAGGTGACAGTCGATGGCCAGAGCCACCTCCTGCTCATCCGGGAGGAAGGAGGCGCCCCGGACGCCAAGGTACCTGGGGACTGGGGGCCAGGGGCCGTGCTGTGCCGGCCGGTGCTGAGCCCTGACCCCCGTCCGCGTCCCCCCACCAGTTTGCCAGCTGGGTGGACGCCGTCATCTTCGTCTTCAGCCTGGAGAACGAGAGCAGTTTCGAGGAGGTGACGCAGCTGCACGCGCTGCTCAGCGGCTACCGGGGCACCAGTGAGGTGGCCCTGGCGCTGGTGGGCACCCAGGGTGAGCTGGGGGTGTGGGACCAGCCCCATAGGGATGGGGTCGGGATGATCCCCGCCTCACTCCCCTGCTTCCCCCCCAGACAAGATCAGCTCCTCCAACCCCCGGGTGATCGAGGACGCCCGGGCTCAGGCGCTCTGCGGGGACATGAAGCGGTGCCTCTACTACGAGACCTGTGCCACGTACGGCCTCAACGTTGACCGGGTCTTCAATGAGGGTGGGTGTCCTGGGGTGCTCGGCTGTGCCAGCAGGTCCGGCGTAGCCGGAGTGGAGGGGGGGGATTGCATGCTGGTGGTGGGATGGGGGCCATGGTCAGTGGCAGGATGGGGACCAGTGACCGGGTAGGACAGGGACCGTGGGATGGCGATCGTGTTGGGTAGGTTGGGAATTGCGGCCAGAGTGGCACAGGACCCATGGCTGGGTGGGATGATGGGGACCATTGGCGGGGTTGGATGGGGACCGTGGCCGGGCAGGTTGGCGGGGGGGGGGTCTCGGCAGCATGACCCGCCTGACGCGAGGCTCTCGGCGCAGTCGCCCAGAAGGTGGTGGCACTGAAGAAGCAGCAGCAGCTCATGGCGTCCTGCAAATCTCTGCCCAGCACCCCCAGCCACTCGGCTGCATCCACCCCCGTCGGGGGCATCCACCCCGGCCAGGTACCCCCCGGCTCGCCCTGCCTCAGCCGGGTGCTGCCCCCCCAAACCTCAACCTGTCCCTCTGGCCACGGGATGCCGCGGCTGACCCCACATCCCATCTAGGCCAGCAACGGTGGCCACACCAGCGACTACTCATCCTCGCTGCCATCCACCCCCAACGTCAGCCACCGGGAGCTGCGGAGCGAGACCCCGGCCCCCCTGGGCACCCCCAGCTCCCTGCACCGCGGGGCCAAGCGCCGCACCAGCCTCTTTGCCGTGAGTGTGCCGGGACCCCCGTGGTGGCAGCCGTGTGGTACCCACGGTGTCCCCCTGGCAGGGTGGTGGCAGTGGGGAGGGCTCGTGGCATCCAGGGTGTCACCTAGCAGGGTGGTGGCAGCATGGGGCATGCGGCGTTCGGGTTGTCTACCCAGCAGCGGGGGGTAGACAGTACCTGGGGTGTCCCTCTGGCATGGTGGTGGTGGTGGCACAGGGGGACACGTGGCATCTAGGGTGCCCCCCCCCGGCAGGGTGGTGATGGGGGACACACATGGCACCCAGGGTGTCCCCACCGTGTGGTTCTGGCAGTGGGGGAACATGGGCACCCCAGGGTGTCCCCACAGCGGAGCTGCAGTGGTGGGGGACGTGGCACCCCCAGTGCCCCCACCACGTGTCCCACCGACCCCGTCCCCTGTCCCCCGTCTCCCCGCAGACGCGCCGGGGCAGCGACTCAGAGAAGCGGAGCCTGGACAGCCGGGGCGAGGTGGCGGGCAGCGGCCGTGCCATCCCCATCAAGCAGGTCGGCGGGGCGGTGGTGGCGGTGGTGGGACACGACAAGGTCCCCAGCCGTCCCCTCCCTGTCCCCCTCACCCTCCCTTCGTCCCCAGAGCTTCCTGCTGAAGCGCAGCGGCAACTCCCTCAACAAGGAGTGGAAGAAGAAGTACGTGACTTTGTCCAGCAACGGGCTCCTCTTCTACCACCCCAGCATCAACGTGAGTGTCCCCGTCCCCACCCCTGTCCCCACAGTGGGGGGGAGCCACGATCTCAGCCCCCACCTGTCCCCGTGGCAGGACTACATCCACAGCACCCATGGGAAGGAGATGGACCTTCTCCGTACCACCGTCAAGGTCCCCGGCAAGCGCCCGCCCCGCGCCATCTCTGCCTGCGGTCCCTCCGCCAGCATCAACGGGCTGGTGAAGGACGTGGGCGGTGGGACAGCACCCGAGGGCAGTGGTGAGTACCGGGGTGGTGATGGTGGGGGTGTGGGGGGGGACCCCCTGTGTCACACCGGTCCTTCTCCACCCGCAGCCGGTGCCTCCCCGGTGGGGCTCAGCCTCCCACCGGAGCCGGGGATGAAGGGCACGGGCAAGGCTGAGCGGTCGCTGCAGCGCTGCGCCTCCGCCTCCAGCGCCAAACTGTCTGGCTCTGGTGAGTGTCCCCGTCCCCGTCCCCTCTCGTGTTCGTGGACCCAGCTACCTCGCCGAGATGGAGCCAGGGACCTTGCCCAGGGAGGCCCTTAGGGACCCTGGTGGCACCTGGTGAGCCTGGGGACCCGGTGGCCCTTGGTGGCCCTGGTGATCCTGGAGGCCACAATGAACCTGGTGGCCCTGGTGAGCCCAGTGGCCCCAGTGACCCTGGTGGATTTGGTGACCCTGGTTCCGGTGGCCCTGGTGACCCTGGTGATCCTGGTGAGACCAGTGGACTTGGTGACCCTGGTGGTCCTAATGACCCCAGTGGCCCTGGTGAATTTGGTGACTCTGGCAGCTCCAATGGCCCTGGTGAGCCCACTGGTCCTTGTGACCCTGGTGGCCCCAGTGATCCTAATGAGCACAGTGGCCCTGGAGAGCTCGGTGGCCCCCAGTACCCCAGTGTGTGGGTCTCTCGGCAGACGGCCCCCCTGCCTTCGAAGCCATATCCAGCCCCAGCAGCTCCGGCAAAGACCCGCCGCCATCGCCCATGATCGACAGGAAGAAGCACCGACGGAAGAAGCTGATGACGCCGTCCAAGACGGAGGGCTCGGCCGGGCAGGCAGAAGGTGAGAGCCACAGGGACGGTGCCCCAAGCCCCGGTCACTCGTGGACAGTGGCCACCGAGCCGTGGGGACAATGCCACTGCACCCCACGGGGATGACATCCCGGTATGCCACAGGGCTCATGCGAACGGAGGATCTGGGCCCGATCCTGCCCCCCCAACGCCTGCCCTTGCCACGCTCAGCCACCGCTGCCCTCCTCACGCCTCCGTGTGTGCCCCCCACACCTTGCTCTGCCACCGCCTGCCACCCCCCTGCACCTCGTCCCCGTCCTGCTGGGGCTTTGCGGGCTCCTCTCGTGACTCTCTCTCCCCCTTTCCTCTCTCTGCTCTCGCTGCCCCCGGACCCTCCGCAGCCAAGCGCAAAATGTGGAAATTAAAAAGCTTTGGTAGTTTAAGAAATATTTATAAAACAGGTAACGTGGTGCGTGGCGCGTGGCCTGCTCCACTCATGCATGTGGCTGTGTCCCATCCTCGCCTCCTGCCATCGCATCCCCTGCCCCATCCTCCCCTCCCTGCCCGGCGGCCGGGCAGAGACGAGGGGGGGGTCCCCGGGGAGCGGGTGGGTGGTGGGCAACACCGGGGTGGGCACCCCTTTGGGTGCAGGGGGGTGGATGGGGAGGGGGGTGCTGGTGCAGCCCGGCACTCCCCGGGTGCGGGATCCCTGTGCGGCACCATCCGTCCCCATCCCACCACCCACCGGGGGGGGTCTCTGGTCCCGCAGAGGAGGAGAACTTTGAGTTCATCATCGTGTCCAGCACGGGCCAGACGTGGCACTTCGAGGCGGGCAGCTTCGAGGAACGTGATGCCTGGGTGCAGGCCATCGAGAGCCAGATCCTGGCCAGCCTGCAGTGCTGTGAGAGCAGCAAGAACAAGGTAGGACCCCCATGGGTGGCCAGGGAGGGGGGGGGGGTCCATGATGCCACCACCCCCTGCCCTGCTCACCCCCCACCGCCTTCGTCTTCCCCAGGCTCGCATGGACAGCCAGAGCGAAGCCGTGGCCATCCAGGCCATCCGCAACGCCCGGGGCAACTCGCTCTGCGTGGACTGTGGGGCACCCAGTGAGTCTCCTGGGGGGGGTCGTTGGTCACGCAGGGCCACGGGGGGCCATCGGTTGCATGGTGCCACTGGCCATATGGGGCCACGGGCCGTGGGGGGGGGTGGTCATTGGTCACAGAGTGCCGTGGTTCACGTGGTGTCAGTGGTTACTTGGGTGCCATCGGTGCCACGGGCCACACGGGGTGTCATTGCTCTTGGGGTGCCATAGGCCACGCAGCGCTGTGCGCCACGTGGAGCCGAGGGTGCCACTGGTGACACGGTGCCACAGGCCCTGCAGTGCTGTGGATCAAGGTGTGCCATGAGCCGGATGGTGCTGTGGGGTGGCATGGTGCCACGGGCCACCGGATAACCCGGGCAAGGAAGTGCCACGTGCCACATGACACCACGGGCCACCTAATGCCATGGGCCATGTCATGCCATGGGCTACCCAATGCCCCAGGCTAGGAACCACCACGTGCCACGTGATGGCACAGGCCACACAATGCCACGGGTCACACGTGGTGCCATGGGTCACACTGTGCCGCGCGCCATGGGGTGCCACGAGCCGAGGGATGCCACGGACCATGCAACGGCCACATGCTGCCATGGGCCATGCCATGGGCCAGGCAATGCCACGGGCCACCCCGGCACGGTGCCAACGGTCTCTGCGCATTCCCCCCTCCTCCCACCAGACCCCACCTGGGCCAGCCTGAACCTGGGAGCCTTGATCTGCATCGAGTGCTCGGGGATCCACCGCAACCTGGGCACCCACCTGTCCCGCGTGCGCTCCCTCGACCTGGACGACTGGCCCCGGGAGCTCACGCTGGTCCTGACATCCATCGGCAACGCCACCGCCAACAGCATCTGGGAGAAAAACCCGCAGGGCCGCTGCAAACCCACCCACGAGTCATCCCGGTGGGTGTGCCCCCCCCCCCCCTCCTCCCCACCCACCACGTCACTGCCATGCCACCTCCCCGCGACCACGCGGTCCCTGATGCCACCCGTCTCCCCAGGGAGGAGCGGGAGTCGTGGATCCGGGCCAAGTACGAGCAGCGGCTCTTCCTGGCGCCGCTGCCGGCCACCGAGGTGCCGTTGGGGGAGCAGCTCTTCTGTGCGGTGCTGGAGAAGGACCTGGAGACGGTGCTGCTGCTCTTGGCCCACAGCAAGAAGGAACAGCTCAACGTCAGCACCGGCGACAAGGACCGGCGCACAGCGCTGCACGTAGCCTGTGACATGGCTCTCGTGGTCATCACCCAGCTGCTAGTGTGGGTATGTCGGGGGGCGGGGGGCGGAGAGGGGGACTGGGTGGTGGTGGAGGGGCTGTGGCATGGCATGGGGGGGCATCGGGTGGTCATGGGGCACGTGGAATGGTCACAGGGGTCGTGGCATGGCCAGGGGGGAGATAGCATGGTCACGGGGACTATGACGTGGCCATGGGCGACGTGGTACGGTCATGGGGACCATGGCATGGCCAGAGGGCAAACGGCATGGTCGTGGGGACTATGACATGGCTATGGGAGACGTGGCATGGTCTTGGGGACCGTGACGTGGCTAGGGGGGACATGGTGTGGTCATGGGGACCGTGGCATGGCTATGAGAATCACACCGTGCCAAGAAAGACATGGGATGGCCGCGGGGGAACGTGCCATGACCATGGGGGATGTGGCACATCCATGGCGGACACGGCATGGCTACTGGGGACGCAGCACGGCCACAGGGACCATGTCATGGCCTCGGGGACCGGGGATGGCTGCGTGGGGCGGCTCACACGTCAGCTTTGCCTGCAGTACGGCGCAGACGTTCGGGCACGGGACGGCCAGGGCCGCACGGCGCTTTTCTACGCCCGCCGTGCCGGCAGCCAGGAGTGTGCCGACATCCTGCTGCAGCACGGCTGCCCCGGCGAGGGCCCCGGTAGCCCGGCCACCCCCGGGCTACGCCGCAAGAGCAGCTGCGCCAGCGTGGGTCCCTGCGAGCCCCGGACCGCCCTGGTATAGCCGGTGAGGGGCCCGGTGCCCACTCGGCATCACCCCGGACTGCGGGTGCCCGTGGGCCCCGGCTCGGCCCCGGCGTCGCCTGCCACCGCCGCCCCACGGTTTGTATTTTTGATGCTCTATTTATTATTCAGCTCCCGCTGGGGTCTCTTCTGGTCCTGTCCCCCTGCCCGTGCCAGGTCCCCCCCCACACCTGACACTGGGGCTCACGGTGGTGGCACCACCACCCGGATGCCTGGGTCCCCTTCCCGGTGCCACCGTTGCCCCCTCCCCATGCACCATGCCTCGGCACGGGGTGGGCACCGCCTTTCGGCACAGCCCTGCCGGGATTGGGACACCAGGGCTCCCAACCTGGTGCCGTGGCTGGTGACACCCCTGCCCGTGTCACCTCACTCATGTCACCCCTGCCCGTGCCACCCCCCTCCTGCCTGTGCCACCCCCCTCCCCTGGCACGGGTCACCCCCCCCCGCTCCGTGGCACCCTCCTCACATCACCCCATCGTACCCCCCCCAGCCATGCCACCCCCTTTGCATCACCCCCAGTCATGTCACCCTCCCCATGTCACCCCCAGCCCTTCCACCTCCCCCCACCCCGTGCCACCCTGTCCCCTGGCACAGCCCCCCGGCTCCATGGCAGGAGCAGAGCAGACCCCCCCCCTCCTTTTCTACAACAACCTTTTGTACACCCCCCACCCCCCCCACCGTGGCCTGACCCCCCCGTCCCCACCCCCCCTTTTTCTCGGCGTCCCCTTGGGAACCTCTTTAATTTATTGCTTCGTTTAGCGTTAGGATAGAGCCAGCCCCCTGCCACGGTGCCACGGTGCCTGGCGGGGGGGAACCGCCAGCGGGACCCCCACCACCTCTCCCGCTGGCTGTGGGCCTGGGGGGGGATGGACACCCACCTCGTCCCCCTCCCCAGGAGCAGCCCCCCACCCCATGAATGTAGGGGCACCCGCCGCTGTGACGCCCCTGAGCCCCGGCAGCGCCGGCGGGGCTGAGCCACGGCCCCCGGGTTTGGGGGGCTGGGGGGTACCGGTGGTGGTGGTGGTGGGGGGTCCCGGGCTGTGCCATGGGGGGGGGTCCGGGCCGTGTACAGCGTTTTCATCTCTCGGGTTGTAACTGTAAGTACGTAACAATGTCAGACTTGGCGCTGTGACCGCGGCTGCTCCTTCCCGGTGTCGTGGCACGGAGCGGCGGCGGCACGGGGCGGGGGGAGTCAGGCTGCGGAGAAGGTCGGGGGTCCGGCCACGGGCCCGTAGCGTGGCTGGGTGGGTTGTGCCGTGGAGTTGTGCCACAGTGCAGTGCTGGTGGGTCTGCGGGATGGCGTGGTGCTGTGCCACAGGGCCATGCTGGTGATGTTGTGCCGTGGGTCAGTGCCGGAGAGCCACGGGACTGCGCCGGTGGAGATGGGCCGTGGTGTGATGCCAACTGAGCCACGCCGTGGGGCTACACCCGTGGAGCTGTGCCACAGCTTGGTGCCGGAGGGCCACGCTGGTGGTTCTGTGCCGTGGTGCCCAAGAGCCACGGGGCCATGCCAGCGGTCCTGTGCCGTGGTGCCTGATAGCCAAAGGGCCACGCCGGTGGAGCTGCGCCGTGCTGCCAGAGAGTGGGGCGGAGCCTCGGAGGGGGGCGGACCCGGGGGGGCGGGGCCTCGATGGGGGCGGGGCACAAATTAAGTGGGTGGGGCTGGGAGGGGAGCAGGGCTGAGCAACTGGGGAGGGAGGGCTGGGGGTGGGCGGGCGGTGTTTGTATGCTAATATGGTGGGCGTGGCTTGGAAGGGGGGTGGGGCTCTGTGTGGGCAGTATTTAGTGCCTGGGCGGGGCTGGGTTGTAAATAAGGTAGGTGGGGATTAGCAGGGAGGGGGCAGGTGAGGTGGGCGGTGGGTGGTGCTTAATGTGTAGGCGGGGCTGGGATGCAAATAAAGTGGGTGTGGCTTAGCCGGGGAGTTGGTGGGTGGTGCCCATTGGGTGGGTGGAGCTTTGGAGGCAACCAGAGTGGGCGTGGCCTGGAGAAGTGGGCGGGGTCGATGCCGCCCAGCTGGAGCCAAGTGCGCAGCGATGCTGGGGGATGCGGAGAGGACACGGGGGGGGGGGGTGTCAGGGACACGGAGGGGGTCAGGGACACGGAGGGGGTCGGGGGGACATGGGGGGGGTCAGGGACATGGAGGGGGTCGGGGGGACATGGGGGAGGGTCAGGAACGCTGGGAACTGGGGGCTCAGTGGATGCAGAGGGGACACGGGGGATGCCAGGGCCACCCGGCTGGGGGACACATGGGGGGGTCTCCACCAGGGGGGTTCCTCACGCAGCCCTTGCTCAGAGGTCCCACCATGGTCCAGAGGGTCCCAGCTTTGTCACCGCTGGCCCCACTATTCCCAGAGCTCCCACCGCCACCGGCCACCCTGTCCCAACCCTGTCCCCAGCTCAGAGCTCCCACCGCCGGCCACGACACCCAATCCTTCTCATCAAGGCCCCGCTGTCCTGTCCCTGTCACCATCCCAGAGATCCCATCGTCCTGTCCTTGTCACTACGTCAGACACTGAGCCACCAGCCCACGCGGTCCCTTCCTTCCCACCGCAGCAGACCTCCCACCATCGGCCAGAAGGTCCCGTCCTTGTCACCAGCTCAGAGCTCCCACCGCTGGCCACCCTGTCTTGTCCTTGTCACCGGCCACGCTATCCCATAATTGTCACCGAGTCAGAGCTCCCGTCACCATCCAGAAGGTCCCAAACTGGTCTCCAGCTCAGAGCTCCCATCACCGGCCATCCTGTCCCCAGCTCACAGCCCCCACCGAGGCCACAGGGTCCCTTCCTTGTCACCACAGGTCACCCTGTCCCCTCCTTGTCCCCAGTTCAGACCTGCCACCCCCCCACTGTGTCCTGTCGTGTCCCCCCCCCAGGTCCCTCACCGCCATCCCTGGTGCCCCACGGGACAGTGCCTGTCACCTTTCCCTTTCTGCTGCCTCCCCACAGACCCAGGGCTGTGTGTCCGTGTGTCCAGATGTGTGTCCGTGTGTCTGGGTCCATGTCTGTGCTTCTGGGACTGTGCCCCCCCCACCGTGTCCGGGTGTATCTCGTGGGGGGACTCACCTGTGGGCTGGGGGAGGCTGCGATACTGGGGAGGGGGTCTGGGGGGGGGGGGTCCAGAGCTGCCATAGGTCTTGCAGGAGGCTGCCCCCCCCCCCACGCCAGGGCCAGCCCCACAGTGAAGCCTGGGGGGACCCATGGGTGCCTGTCCCACATGGCCCCACTATGACATTTGGGGGGACTGAAGAGAGATGGGGACGGGAGGGGGTGGTCACCCCAGAGGGTGCTGGATCTGCCCCCTCCCCCCAAATGGGGGCCAATGTGGGGTGCCATCACCCACAGACCCCCCCTCCCCAAGCCACTGCCCACCCCCCCATCACAGTGGGACCCTCCCACGGCTCTGGCCCCCACCCAAGCCACCAGCTCTGTGTGCTGCCGAGACACCCCCCCCAATCCCTCCCTGTCCCCTTCTGTGCTCCCCCCAGTCCCCACAAAGCCACCAGCCCCCCCATCCCTTTGAGACACCTCCCAATCCCTCCCAGCCTCATGTTGCTCCCACCCCAGTCCCCCCCCCAAGTCCCCCTCAAAGCCATCAGCCCCCTGCCCTGCTGTGACCCCCCCACCTCCCCTGCCCCCGCCCCCCCCCAGATCAGGGACATCCAATTCCAGCAAATCTCATTACTGACCACTAATTAGGGCCACGCGGCTCTAGCTGGGGTGGGAGGGGGACATGGAGAGGGGGGAGCAGGAGCCCGGGGGGGGGGCAGGGCATTTGGGGTCCCCAGGGCAGTAATGGGGCTATATGGGGAGGGGGCTTCCTGTCCCCCATGGACCCCGTCCCCCCACCCCGGTGCCAGGTCCGGTACCGGCTGTGGCCCCGCTCACCCATGCCCACCTCCCAGCCTGCCCCCCCCCCACCCCACCTGCCACCCCATTCCAGGGACACCCCCCCCCGAAACATGGGCCCAGCTTCACCCCCCCGAATATGGGGTCCCCTGTCTCGGGGAGGTGGGGGGGCTGCAACCCAGCGATGACAGTGGTGGTGGCACCATATGGCATGGATGCACCCAAACGAGGAACCGGCTCCTCTATCCTGGGCAAACAGCTTTAACTGGGGGTGGGGGGGCAGCTGAGACCGGGGGGGGTGTCACAGCAGCACCCATGGGTCCCCCCAGCCCATCCCATCCCAGTCCCTCCCACAGCCCCTTCTCCAGGGCCACACTGGGAGGGGGCCATGTCCCTGTCCCATCCCCACCCATGGGGGGGGTCCTTCACCCGTGGGCAGCACTGACACCAGCCCCCCCACCCCGCTGCAGGCTGGGGGGGACACACACACCATCCCCACTCACTGTCCCCAACCCCCAAACGAGCCCCCGTGGCCACTGACGCCCCAGAGATGGCCACCGAGAGCAACTGTCCCAGTGGAGGTGTGTGTGTGGGGGGGTGGTCTGGGCTAGGTCAGGGTGGCATTGGGGGTCGGGGGGGTGCTGGGGGTCAGGGGGGGCCGGTAACGGGGCTGGTAGCCGTAGGGACGCAGGCGGTGGGTCAGGTACTCCAGCGCGTACATCTGCTCCCCACTCACGTAATGGAACGACACCGACAGGTCCGAGCAGCACTGGGGGCCCTGGGGCAGAAATGAGGCGGGGGGGGGAGCTGGAGAAGGGGTGGGGGGGGATGGGGCACCCAATGCCCCCCTCCACCCGTTGGTGCCACAGGGCAGGAGGGAGGGTGGGGGCTGGAGGCTGCCCCCCCTACCCCGAGCCCATCACCGTGGCCTCTGGCCAGGGTCCCTTGGATTGGGGTGGGGGGCATTGGGGGCAGCTCCCCCCCCCCAGCCTGCCCCCCCCCCCCCCGGTGATACTCTTATCTCTGGCTGATAATCTAAAAAGGAGTGATACTCTTACTCTGCTGATACTCTAATCTCCGGCTCAGCACCACCAGAGCGGGGCCAGCCCCCCCCAACAGCCCCCCCGGGAAACATGGCCGGGTGCCAGGGTGGGGGGGGCATCACGGGCGGCTTTGCCAGGCAACCGGCTTGGGTGGGGGGAGCAGAGACCATGGGTGGGTGTCACGGCCACGCGCTGGGGGGCTGTGGTCATGTATGGGGGGGGACACACACCACAGACACGCACATGGGGGACATTGTGGCCACGCATTGAAGGGGGGGTGACACTACAGCCAGGCATGGGGGGGGGGGGTCACCATGACCACAGGTGTGGGGGCCGTGGCCATGCATGTGGGGGGACACCATGGTCACGCGAGTGGGACCATGGCCATGTGTGGAAGACTGTGGTCATGCGTGGGGGGGGGGATGCTATGGCCACACATGGGGGGGGGGCACCACGGCCACGGATAGGGACACCACAGGTATTTATGGGGCAGATGCCATGGTTGTGCATGGTGGGATGCGACAGCCTGGCACGGGGAACCGTGGCCGTGCCGTGTGGGGATGTCATGGCCAAAAATAGCGGGGTGGGGGGACACTACAGACAGACATGGGGACACCATGGCCATGCAAGGGGTCTCACGGCCACACATGGAGGACCATGGCCATGCAAGAAGAACTGTGGCCATGGGTTGTGGGGACACCGTGGCCACGCAAGGGGTCCATGGTCATGTAGGGGGGACCATGGCCATGCAAGAAGAACCATGGCCGTGCGTGGGGAAACTGTAGCCATACATGGGGAGACTGTGGCCACCTCGGCGTCCTGGTGGTTGCCTCTACCCAGCTGGGGCAGGATGAAAGGGCAATGTCCATGGCTGGGGGGTCCCGGGAGGTGCGACCTACCTCCACGATGGGGTAGTAGCAGTAGCTCCGGTACCAGAAGCTCTGGGAGAACTTGTCAGTGAGGTGGGACTCGGGCGGGAAGGGGTGGAAGGTCTCGCGGCCCCATGTGTCCCGCGAGTCGCCCGCCTCCACCCCCACCTTCTCCAGGCACTGGCCCATGGCCAGGTCCTCCACGGCGCTGGTGTGGGTGCAGGTGCCGGAGGCGAAGGCGGTCACAAAACGGCGCAGGGCTTCCTTGCTGAGGACGTAGCCAGCCCCGCCGCTCATGTAGCCCTGCTTGGTGAAGGGCTTGAAACGTTTGCCGAAGTAGAAGGGGCGATCGGGGGGGTGGCCGGCCAGCAGCCAACGCAGGTTGGCCACCACCACGAAGGTGTCGTCATCCGCCTTGAGGAACCAATCGGCCCGATCCAGGTGATGCCGGTACACGTACTGGAAGGCGCGGATGGTCTTCCAGTAGAGTTGGTGGCGGCCTTCTCGGACGGGCAACCCAATGGCGGGGAAACGCTCGTCCGGCTCCGAGCTCATGAAGAGGGCCACGTTGCAGTGACGTGCCCAGGTAGCCCGCACGTGCCGAGCTTTGGTCTCCAGGGTGCCGGGTCCCGTCATCACCCAGCACAGGATGCGCACCCGCTCGTACAGCGCCCGCGCTTCTCCGGCATCCTCGCCTGGCGTCGCGGTGGTGGCGGAGGGGGATGATGGATGTTGGGGTCCCAGTGGCGACCACCGCATTGGCCCCGTGCCGTCACCCACAGTACGTGGTCGGGGGGGTCACCCTCAGCACCCCTCCCCCGCCAATTGGAGCAGCTGGGTGGGGGGACCTCACCGTGCCTCCCACCCCCTCCCACCAGAGACCCCAAAACCCCACCATGGTCCCCACACTTAAAGCCCCCCCCCCCATCATGATGTCACCCACCTGCAGAGCCTGATGGGGCCACGCCATAAAGCACGGGAGACCGGGTTGCCCCAGGGGGGTCATCAATCTCCTGGGGGTCCTGGCTGGTGGGGGGCATGGGCCAGGGCAGCAGGACACCGTGGAGGAGGAGGAAGGTGGCGGTGAAGCCCACGAAGACCCCCCCGTGGAAGGGCAGCCATGTGCTCTTCAGGCCTGGCAGCAGCATGGTGGCCTGGGGCACGGGGGGGGGGGGTGTCAGTGTGGAGTGGGGGGGGACACGACACCCCATGACGTCCCTGTGATGTCCCCTATCTGCCGCAGCCTGAGCTGGAAGTGTCGCTGGTGGGAGAAACCCTGGGGCAAGATCCATGGGGTGGGGGACAGGACCCACGGGGGGGGGGGGGGGGAAGAACCCACGGGAGGGTGTGTGTCACACTTTGGGGGGGTGCCAACACCTACAGGGGGTCGTGGCGGAGCTGGCACCCCCCCCCCCCCGGCTCCAAGGGGTATCTGTGGGGAACGGGGGGGGGGGGGTGACACGGATTCCCCCCTCCATTATAAGTTAAAGGGGGGGGAAGTCCCCCTGAGTTCCCCACAGCCCCCCCCGGGGGGGGTGTCTTCCTAGATGGGGGCAAGGAGCGGGGCAGGACAGTGAGGGGGGGGGGGGGAAACGGGGGTCGCGGGGGGTCCCGGGATCGGGCTCCCGGCTGCACCCTCACCTGGGAGCGGGGGGGAGTCGGGGGGTCCCGGGTCAGTCCGGGGGGAAGGGTCCTGGTCGGTCCCGGGGGGGTCCCGGTCTGTCCCGGGGGGGGTCCCCACGCCCGCCGCTACATCGTATCGGGACTGAGCAGCCCGCCCCGCCCCCTCTGCGCTCCCATTGGCCAGAACCACGCGAGCCCCCGCCCCACCCTAAGCCGGATTGGCTGCCGCGCTCCCATGAGCCCTCCTCTTTGCAATTCCCGCGGGTGGGTGGGGGGGAAACGGGACCACGACCCCCTACCCACCCCCGGGGACCCCGGTTCCTCACTCCGGGCTGTGGGGTCATGACATCGGCCATGGGGGGGGGGGGGGGGGGGGGCAGCAGGGCTGGGGGGGGGGCAATAGAGGGCAGGATGGGGGGGGACGACAGGCAAGAGTGGCAGGGGACACGGGGGGGGAAATAAGGGACACGGGAGGGGACAGGCGACACAGACACAGCCCGGGGCTGACCTCGGTTTATTGATAAAAAGGGGGGGGGGGGGGGCAGGGCCTAAGGCCTGACGACCTCATTACATCTCATTATGAGAGAGTGGCCCCCCCGGCAAGGGGGGGGGGGGGGGGGGGGGATGTGTGTGCAAATGGCTCCAGTGGCAACAACAGGACCCCCCCCCCCCAAATCACAATCCCCCCCGCCCCAATCACACTCTTCCCCCACCCCAAAACCACACTCTCCCCAGACCCAGCTCATCCATGTCACAAATACGCCCGGCCTCAGGGCAGGGTCCCCCCCCTGCCATGGGGGACACAGCAAGTTCCACGTCCCCCCCCCCCCCCCCCCCCCGCCAGAAAAACCAAAAACAGTCCAAGGTCGCCCCTTGGGGGCTCCACTGGGGTGGGGTGGGGGGGTACCCCTGTGGGGCATCACCACCCTTCCTGGGGGTCCTGCACCCAGCCCCAGGGCGGGGGGGGGGGGGCCAAAGCCCCGACTCTGGGGCTGGGGGGGGGGGTCAGAAGTCAGGGTCCTCGGAGTCCCCAGGGGGCTGAGGTTCATCCCGGCCCCCCCAAACGAAGCGGTAGTTGTCTTCCAGTGCCTGCTGCCGCCGCCGCTCCTTCTGTGCCTCCTCTGTGCCCTGGATCTGGGGCGGGGACAGGACACGACACATCACATGACAAGGGGGCCCTGGCCCCCCCCCCCGTGCCTCAGTTTCCCCCCCCCAGCCCCACGCTCACCAGGATGTTGAAGAAGATCTCCTTGAGGTTCTTGGTGTCCTCCTCTGAGAGCCAGTGCGCATCGTCCTCATCACCCCCCCCCGTCGTCACGATCTTGATCTCGATTTTCCCTAGGAGAGGAAGGACAGGGGGGTGATGGGCGGGTGTGGGTGGAGGGGGGGGGACCCCAGCTATAGCCTCCTCCCCCCCCCCCCCCCCCCCCCCAAAACCCCTACCTTCGGCCCGCAGCCCCTCCTTGGCCAGCAGCTCCCGGACCTCGCTCTCGATGTGGTGGAGTTGGGGGTTATCCCGAGCCATCTCCCGCCGGGGGGGGTCCCGCTGGTGGGTGTTGCTGGGTCCGATCCTGCTCACCCGCACCCGCACGCGTCCGTCGGCGGGTGGGCTGGGGCTGGCCTTCCTCCCGGTCCCCTCCTCTTCCTCCTTCTCTCCCCCCGGGCTGGGGCCACCTCCATCCAGTTTGTCCATGAGACGGTTGAGGGTAGAAGCCAAGGATTTGGAGGCCTGGTTACGGTCAAACTCCCCCTTCAGCCCCTCCGTCTCCAGCTCATCCTCCACCTGTGGGTGACGGGAGGGGGGGTCAGGGGGGGTCCCCAGCCAGGCCAGGGGGTCCCTAGCGTGGTGACCCACCTCGTTGATGATGTTGTCAAACTCTTTCTCCATCTCGGTCTTCACCTCCTCCTTCAGCTGGGCCATCTGCTCCCGGGGCAGCAGAACAGCCTCCAGCTCCTTCTCGAAGCCACCCAGAAGGTCCCCGTCTTCCTCTTCATCCTCTTCTTCCTCTTCCAGTCGTTCCCTCTCACCCGCTGGGGGCTCCTCAGGGACAGGGGGGTCTGGGGGAGCCTTTACCACTGCTGCTGCCTCCTCCTCCTCCTCACTCGCCTTCTCCTTGGCCTGGAAGCAGAGGGAAGGTTCTCAGGAATGTCCCTTGGTGCTGATGGGGAAACTGAGGCATGGAGAAGCTGCCCGAGGGGCCTGTCCCCGCCACAGGTAGTCACTCACCTTCTTGGTGCTCTCCTTCAGCTCCTCGATGAACTGGAGCAGGTCCCCAGGGCTCCTGATCACTTTGAAATGGATTTTCTTCCTCGTATCTACAAGGCGACCACCAAAACAGACAGGCGGGAAGGATGGGGATGGCAAAGGCCCACAGCGCATGCAGGGGGACACAGAGTGGCCACTGCTGGCCACTCCCCTGGGGACTCACCAGCTGCCTGGCCGCTGGTTGCCTTTGGGGATGGGTCCTCTGCCTGTGGGAAGGAGATGGGGTGATGGAGCAGGAGCCCGAAACTGCTCCTCTAACACGACACCCATCCGGCCCCGCTCCTCCTTGCTGGTGGCCACGAGGACATCCCTGAGGGCGCTGGGGACTCACCCTGGTGCTGTCCTGCTGGCTGCCTGCCTTTTCGGTCACCTCACGCACCCGCTCCCAAAAAGCCGCCTCCTTGGCTGGGTCCGGCTCGTCCCCCGGCACGGCTGGCATGGAAGGAGAGGACGGGCACAACTGGCACCGGGCAGCTCTGAGCACGCCGCCCCAGCCGGCAAACACCCGCAGCGGTTGTCTGAGCCGCGCTTCACCGCAGCGGCAAGCAGGGGACAGGTGCTGTACCTTCACCGTGGGCCACCGGTGTGCCCTCGGGGGGCTGCGCGGGGGTCTCGGCGTCCCTCTCGCTCCACAGCCTTGTGTCCAATGTCTTGAGCTCCTCCGAGATCTCCTCCACTTTCCGCTTGGTGTCAGCTGGAGGGACGGAGGGACAGAGGGGACCCGTGTCACCCCCGTGCTGGGGTCCCACAGCCCACCCGGCGGGGGGGTCTCCCTGATACTCACAGACTTGGGCGCGGACGTACTCGACGTACTGTGCCGGGCTGAGCGCCGGCTGGCAGAGGATGGGCTGCGGTGCGGCGCCGGCCGGGGGGCGCAGGAAGGGGTGGTGGCAGATGCGGGTGGTGTGGACGGTCAGGACGTAGGAGCAGGATTGGGGCTCATCCACCCGGGCGATGTAGTCGCCGGCTCCCTCCTCGCACAGGAACTGGGGTGAGAACCATCAGCCGCTGCCAGCGCCACGGGGACAGGAGCGTCACCGCGCCTGCGTCAACCCCCCCGTCGTCTTACCCGGACTTCAGCCTCTCTGGCTCGGCCGGTGAGGTCGCACCGGGAGCCGTTGACGTAGCTCTGGCTGTGGTATCGCTTCAGCCGGTGCTGCTTGGAGGCCTGGGGGGACAGAGGGGAAGAGCGGAGTGGGGATGGGGACCCCCGGGGATTCCCTGCTGTCTTGTAAGAGGGTTGGGCGAGGGGACGGTGGTGTCCCTGGGGCGGGGGGAGCCCACACCTTGGCCGTCTCGTCGTCCCAGTCGAACGCTGACTGGTAGTAGCCGAGGAAGAGAATGTCTCCTTTGATCTCCGACTCTGTGGCAAGAGACAAGTGTTGAGCAGGGGGAGGGACAACATCGGGGACGGTCTGCCCCTTCCCCCCCTGCTGGCTCTCCCATGCCACCATCCCCGCCCACGCCGTCACCTTCCATGTGATACTGCTGGATGTGCTTCCCGTAGCAGAACTCGTACGTCCACCAGTCCTTGGTCTGGAAAAGATGGGGAAAAACACGGGATCAGGATGGATGCCACGGGGTGACTACCCCGCTGCTTCCCACCCTGTGGTTCCCCCCCCCCCAACCTTGACGAGGCATGGGGCAGCTCCCATGGGGCGCAGGAGCTCTGCGACGCCGGAGCCGTTGTAGAGCTGCGCTTCCTCCTCAGGGTTGGGCTGGCGCCGGATGGCTGCAGGTGGAAGCCGACACTCATAGCGCTGCTTGAACTTCGATGCCACTGTCACCACATCCTCTGCCTGGCGCTGGAGTGGGGGGACGTGGCAGAGACTCGGGGTTGGGAGGGGACACACCTGTCAGGGTCCCTGGGGACCAGCCAAGGGACCCGGGTGTCTGGCTGGACGGTGTGAACCGTGTCTCAGGATGCGGCCCATTGCCACTTCCCCCACCCTAGGGAAATCAAGGCAAACCGCAGTCCCCTCCCTACTTCATGCCTCAGTTTCCTGTTTTTCCTCCACTATAGCTGAGCCCAGCCCAAGAAAAGGCTGTGAGATGGGCAGAAGGTGAGGGGACAGACCTGTCACTGCTGCCCCCCCCACCCCCAGCTGGGGGGGGGCAGGGGTGTGCTCCAGGCTGGTGTGTGTTTTTGTCCCCCCCCCGCCTCCGCCTCACTCGCAGGGCTTGCTCGGTGGTGGCTCCCGCCCAACAGCTCAAAGTCACCGGGCTCGGGACGGTGGCAGGCGACACACAGCAGCAGCTGCCTGCGGGCAGGCACCCCCCCCCCCGCCACCTCCCCACCCCGACCCATCCCACTGCCAAATCTGGGGAGCAAAGGTCCAGTCCCCACCCGTTGTCACCCACGGAAAGAACTCTGCCCCGCGAGGAGTGCCAGACAGCAGCGTTGCCGCTGACGGATGCGGAAGCTGAAGCCCCACTGAGCACCAGACCAGTGCTGGGGGGGTCACCAGCACCCCGAGGACGCCGTAGGTCCAGCTGCACCCCACAGCTGCCGGGAGCTGCTCGGCAGAGGCGAGTGGGAGGTGAAAGAGGTACGGTTCCCCCCCCCCCCAACCCCTGTTCCCCAGTCCAGTCCCAGTACTCCCAGTAGGATCCCCAGAAGGCCCAGTGACACACCCCCCCCCCCCCCAGTGCTGACAGCTGCTGGTAGGGCCCTGGCCCGGTCACAGCCCGTTTCCTCCCCGAGTCCCCGTCCCCCCCCACCCCGCCCCAGGCCCAATGACACCCCCCTCCCCCGGTACAGCCCCAGGCAGGTCCCCCACCCCAGTGCCCCCAATCCCGGGCCAGTGCCCTCGTTCCTAATACGGCCCCGGGGCCAGCACCCCCGTCCTCGGCACCACCCTCGTCCCCGGTCCGGTGCTCCCGTCCCCGGTACCAGTCCGGACCAGTACCCCCATCCCCGGTAGGACCCCGGCCCGGTGCCCCCAACCCCGGTCCGGTACCCGCAAACCCCAATAGGACCCCGCGATCGGTTCCCCCGCACAGGTACGATCCCCGACCCATAGCGTCGTCCCCCCCGTGGCCGGTGGGACACTGGGTCGGTGCTTCCGGCCCCCACCCCAACACGGTGTCCCCCGTAACGGCCGCGGAGTCGGTGCCCGTCCCCGCCGCGGACCCACCTGCCCGGCCAGCACGGGCTCGGCGAGGATCTCCAGGCCGTACTTCAGCTCGCTCAGCTCCTGCAGGTTAAGGGCGGCGCGAACCCCCCGCAGCGGCCGCCCCGGGCCCAGCACCACCAGTACCAGCAGCAGCGCTGGGCCCAGGCCAGGGCCCGGCCGCGCCGCCATCTTACCCCCTTCACCGCCCGCCGCTTCCGCCCGCCGCCTCTCCGAGCCCGCCCCCGCCCGCTGGCAACCCGCGCGGCGGTTGGCCCGCCCGCCTGCCAGTCAGCTTTACGCTCGCTTTCTATTGGTCGGAAGCTGGCGGTGATGCCGCCGGGGTTGAGGCCGCGGTGGGAGGGCGGTGGTCCCCTCCAGAGAGCGAGGCGATTGGGCTGAGTCGGAGCAGGCGGCAGCCAATCGCGAAGCGGGGCGCAGCCGGCCCCGATGACGCAACGGCGGGCTCTTAAAGGCGCAGGGCGGTGGCGCACCTGCCGCCTCCCTATTGGCTGAGCGGGATGCAGGCGATCCCGGCCACCTGATTGGCGGAGAGAGACAGAGCATCCCGGAGGGGGGGGTGGAAATCGGGGGGGGGGGGGGGATCACGTGATTACCGGAGCCGAGAGGAGGGGGCCCGGCCCCGCTCCAGGGTGAGGCCCCCGTGCACACGGCGACCGACGTGCGTGGGAGCCCCGAGCGCGAACACGCGTGGGCACCCCCGCTCTTCTCTCCCCCCCCCACCTCCCCGAGACCCCCCCTCGGGCGTGGGACCCAGCGGGGTGCAGCCGGGCCCCCCCCCATCCCCGAGCACCCCCCGCATCCCTCCCCCATCTCCCTACGACCCCCCCCGGTACCCCAGTATCCTCCGGTGTGTCCCCCCCCGCGTCCCCCAACCTCAGCCCACCCCCCCCAGTCCCCCCCCAGCACCCCCCAGCATCCTCCCACCCCCCCAGTCCCCTCCCAGCATCCTCCCACCCCTCCCAGTCCCCCCCCAGAACTCCCCCCAGCACCCCCCAGTCCCGTCCCCCCCCAGAACCCCCCCAGAATCCTCCCAGTCGTCCCCCCCCAGCTCTCAGGCCCCCCCCCCCCCCGGAGACAGACAGGCCACAGGCAGCCCAGGCCCGGGCCCCCCCCCCCCGGGCCCCCCCCCAAAGCTCAATGGAGCCTTTGTGCAGCCCACGCGTGGGCACAAAGCGCGGCCTGTGGCAGCCGGAGCCCCCGCCACACCGCGGGGGGGGGGGAGCGCTAATTCCCCCCCCCCCGGGGCACCCCTGACCCTCCGCCAGCCCCGATGCCACGGTGACACCGGCCGCCGCCCCCTCCCCGTTTTTTGTGTGCCCCCCCCCCGGCCCCTCCCGGGGCTGCGGCGGTGCCGTTCCCGGCCGGGGCCACCGGGGGCGCCCTGCCCCCCCCCTCCGCCGCCCCCCCCCCCCCCGTCCGTCCGTCCCCGCTGCCGGTGCCGGTGCCGGTGCGCGGCCGCGGAGCGCCGGGACCCGCCGGCGGAGCCAGGTAGGGCCGGAGCCGTCCAGCGCCCCCCCTTTGTCGCGACATTTCGCGGCAGCCGCCGCCCCACGGCCCCCCCCCCCCATCCCCGCATCTCCCGGCACCCCCCAAGCCGCCGGGTCCCCCCCCGGACCCCCCCAGCCCCCTGCCCCCCCCCCCCCGCAGCCCCCGGATCCCCCCCGAGCTTCTCCCCCCGCATCCCCTGGGCCTCCCCCCCCCCCCAGCACCCCCCAGTCCCCCCCCCGGCCCTACTGCACCCCAAATCCCCCCCCCATTACCCCCCCATTGCCTGAGCCCCCCCCAATCCTGCCCCCCCCTCCTTTTAACCCCCCCATCCTCGGATAAAGCCCCTCCGGGGGGCCCGGGGGGGTCCCTGGCTGCAGCCGTGTCCCTGGGTGGGGCTGGGGGTGCGGGGGGGGGGGGTGGTGTGTGTCTCCCCCCCCCCCCCCCCTCCCCCCCCCCCCCACCTCTGACGCTGTCCCCGTGTCCCCAGGCCGGTGTCGTGGGGGGGCAGAGCCATGAGCGTGGGCTGAGACCCCCACCCCGACCCCACCGGGACCCTCGCCCACCCCGAGGTGAGGGCACTGGGAGGGACTGGGAAGGACTGGGAGGGGGCACTGGGAAGCATGATGGAAGGGGTACAGCAGAAAGGGGGTACTGGGGGGGGCACTGGGTTGAACTGGGGGACTGGGAGGCGTTGGGAGTAGTGGGAGGGACTGGGAGCGTTGGGTGGTAGGGCAAGGCACTGGGGGTACTGGTTTGCACTGGAGGTGCTGGGGGGCAGTGGGAGGGACTGGGGACACTGGGAGGCACCCGGGGGACACTGGGTGGCAATGGGGACACTGAGGCACTGGGAGGCACTGGGGAGCTATGGTGATTTTGGTGGCAGATGGCTGGGTGGCACTGGGAGGCGCTGGGGACAGTGGTTTGCACTAGGTTGCACGGGGCCACAGTGGGGGCACTGGGTTGTACTGGGGGTTGCTGGGTTGCACTGGGAGGAACTGGGTTGCACTGGGAGGAGCTGGGGAACTAGCTTGCACTGGGAGGAGCTGGGTTGCACTGGCTTGCACTGGGGGCACTGGCTTGTGCTGGCTTGCACTGGTTTGCACTGGTTGGTGCTGGGGGCACTGGGAGACATTGGGGGCAATAGATAGCACTGGGGGCACAGGGTTGCACTGGGGGCACTGGGTTGCACTGGGTTGCACTGGTTTGCTCTGGGGGCACAGGGTTGCACTGGGATGTGCTAGGTTGCGCTGGGGACACTGGTTTGTGCTGGGGGCACTGGGAGGCATTGGGGGCAATAGCTTGCATTGGGAAGCACTGGGTTGCGCTGGGGGCACAGGGTTGCACTGGGAGGTGCTGGGGGCACTGGGAGGCATTGCGGGCAATAGCTTGCGTTGGGAGGCACTGGATTGCACTGGGGGCACTGGGTTGCACTGGGAGGTGCTGGGGGCACTGGGAAGCATTGGGGGCAATAGCTTGCATTGGGAGGCACTGGGTTGCGCTGGGGGCACAGGATTGCAGTGGGAGGTGCTGGGGACACTGGGAGGTTCTGGGTTGTACTGGGTTGCACTGGGTTGCGCTGGGGGCACTGGTCTGTGCTGGGGGCACTGGAAGGCATTGGGGGCATTAGCTTGCATTGGGAGGCACTGGGTTGCGCTGGGAGCACTGGTTTGTGCTGGGGGCACTAGGTTACACTGGGTTGCACTGGGAGGTGCTGGGAGCAATAGCTTGCATTGGGAGGCACTGGTTTGTGCTGGCTATACTGGTTTGTGCTAGGGGTACTGGGAGGTTCTGGAGGCACTGGGTGGTGCTGGGTGGCACTGGGTTGCGCTGGGGGCACCAGGAGGCATTGGGGGCACTGGGAAGTTCTGGAGGCACAGGGTTGCACTGGGTTGCCCTGGGGGCACTGGGATGCCCTGGGGGCACTGGGTTGTGCTGGGGTCACTGGGAGGCATTGGGGCAATAGCTTGCATTGGGAGGCACTGGGTTGCGCTGGGGGCACTGGTCTGTGCTGGGGGCACTGGAAGGCATTGGGGGCAATAGCTTGTGTTGGGAGGCACTGGTTTGTGCTGGGGGCACTGGGAGGTACTGGGTTGCACTGGGAGGTGCTGGGGGCAATAGCTTGCATTGGGAGGCACTGGTTTGTGCTGGGGGCACTGGGAAGCATTGGAGGCACTGGGAGGTTCTGGGTTGCACTGGGTTGCGCTGGGGGCACTGGGTTGCACTGGGGGCACTGGTTTGTGCTGGGGGCACCGGGAGGCATTGGCGGCACTGGGAGGTTCTGGGGGGCACTGGGCTGCACCAGCTTGCACCGGGGGCACTGGTCAACCCCGGTGCTCCCCAGTTTGCGCTGGGGGCAAGGCGGGCGTGACACGGGTGGGGTCCCCCCGCAGCCCCGCCCCGCCCGCGCCCAGGATGCGGGGGGCGCAGAGGTCCCTCTGCCTGCTCCTGGTGGCCACGGCCTCGCTGGCCGCACTCTACCTCCACCTCTGGGCACCCAAAGGTGCCCCCAGCGTCGACCTGCGGCGCCCAGCCCCCGAGCGCCTACTGGGGCCCCCCCTGCCCCCCCCCACCCGCTCCTACCCCCACGTCCCCTTCCGCCTCAAGGAGGAGGTCATGGAGTAAGGACTGGCGCCCGTCGCGGGGGCACTCATGGGTGGGGGGCACCCCTGGGTGGGTGGGGGGCTGGGACTCACCCAGGGGGCTGGGGGCACCCATGGGCTGGGGGTACCCATGGGTGGGGGTACCCATGGGTGGGGGCTGGGACTCACCCAGGGGTTTGGGGTACCACAGGGTTGGGGCACCCGTGGGTGGGGGTACCCATGGGCTGGGGGAACCTATGGGTGGGGGCTGGGGCTCACCTGTGGGGTCAGAGCACCCATGGGTGGGGGTACCCAAGGGTGTGGCGAATCTGGGGCTCATGGGGATGGGGGTACCCCAGGGTGGGGTGGCTGGGGCACCCGTGGGGATGGGGGCACCCTGGGGAGGGGGTGATGGGGTGGCGGCTGGGGCGGTGCAGGGTGGTGCCAGGGTGGGTGACAAGGTGGTGCTGGGCGGTGCCAGGGTGGTGCCAGGGCAGTGCTGGGCGGTGCCAGGGTGGGTGACAAGGCGGTGCCAGGGCGGTGCCATGGTGGTGCCGGGCGGTGCCAGGGCAGGTGACGAGGTGGTGCCAGGGCGTGGGTGGGCATCGTCCCCACCCGTGGGTGCGGAGCGGGTGTGGTGACAGTGGGCGGGGCAGGCTGCTGCCCAGGAACGGCTGCTCCTGCGAGGCGGAGCCAGGGCTGGCGCTGCCCCTCCAGCGGCAGCTCTTCGGGCAGGGCCCCAGCGTCGACTTCGCCAGCGCCTTCGCCCCCGGCGAGCGGCCCCGGCTGCAGCGCCAGCGCGAGCGCGAGTACCACAGCTACCGCCTGCGGTGAGCGGGGGGTCCTGTGGGGGGGGCACACGCACACACACCCCCCCTAGGGTCGCTGTGGGGCAGGGTGGGACCCCCCAAGGTCAGTGTGGGGCGGGATGGGACCCACTGGGATCTGTATTGGGCGGGATGGGACCCACTGGGATTGGTGTGGGGCAGGATGGGACCTACTGGGATCTGTATTGGGCAGGATGGGACCCACTGGGATCGGTGTGGGGCAGGGGGGATGCCCAGGATTGGTGTGGGGCAGGAGGGGATACCCCAGGGTCAGTGTGGGGTGGGATGGGACCCACTGGGATCTGTATTGGGCAGGATGGGACCCACTGGGATCGGAGTGGGGCAGGGTGGGACAGCCAGGATCGGTGTGGGGCAGCATGGGAGCCCCTGGGATCTGTATTGGGCAGGATGGGACCCACTGGGATTGGTGTGAGGCAGGAGGGGACCTGCTGGCATTGGTGTGGGGCAGGGTGGGACCCCCCAAGGTCAGTGTGGGGTGGGATGGGACCCCCTGGGATCAGTGTGGGGCAGAGTGCGACCCCCCCAGAGTAGGTGTGGGGCAGGATGGGACCCACTGGGACTGATGTGGGGCAGGATGGGACCCCAGGGCCAGTATGGGGCAGGATAGGACCCCTTGGGATCAGTGTGGGGCAGGTGGGGGGGACCCCCTGAGGCTTGCTGTGGGGCAGGGTGTTGTGGGGCAGGATGGCCCCCACCTGAGCCCCCCCACCCTCCCCACAGGGTGCAGTCCCCGGCCGACCGGCTGCTCATCGTCCGCGCCAACTCCCCCCTCGAGTACCCGGCCCAGGGGGTGGAGGTGCGGCCGCTGCAGACCGTCCTGGTGCCCGGTGAGGGGGGGGCACGGGGGGGGGCACAGGACCATTAGGGCACACAGTGGGGTGGGGGGGTACAGCAGTATTGGGGGGTAAAAGGGCAATTTGGGGAGGCACAGGGGTGGGGGAGTACAGCAGTATCGGGGGGCGCAGGGTCAAGCGGGGGTGAGAACATATGGGGGGCACAGGGAGGGATCGGGGGCACGGGGGGCACAATGGGCATGGGAGGGCATGGGGGGGTAGGGGGTGACACCCTGCACCCACCCAGGGGTCTTTGGGTGAGTGCCCCCCCCGGCCCTGCTCACCTCTCTGTGGCCCCGCAGGGCTCAGCCTGCAGGCAACGGGCAGGAAAACCTACCAGGTGAGGGCGGGGGCGGGGGCGGGGCGGGGCAGGACGCGAGTGGGGTGTGGCAGGGCGTGGGCAGGGAGGAATGTGCGCGAGTGGGGAGTGGCGGGGCGTGGACAGGGCGGGATCATGCGTGGGTGGGGTGTGGCAGGGCGTGGTCAGAGTGGAATCCTGTGTGGGTGGAGCATGGGCAGGGCGAAATCCTGTGCGGGTGGGGCGTGGCAGGGCGTGGGCAGGGAGGATCATGCACGAGTGGGGCACGGCAGGGCGTGGAGATGGCAGAATCTTGTGCAAGCAGAGCATGGCAGGGCATGGGCAGGCTGGGATACTGCACGAGCAGGGCGTGGGCAGGGCGGAATCTTGCACAAGTGGGGTGTGGCAGCATGTAGACAGGGAGGGATCTTGCGCGAGCAGGGGATGGGCAGGTTGGAATCCTGTGTGGGGAGGGTACAGCAGGGCAGAATCCTGTGTGAGCGGGGAGTGGCAGGGCGTGGGCAGGGCGGAATCCTGTGTGGGCGTGGTGTTGCAGGGTGGAATCCTGTGCAAGCAGGGCGTGGCAGGGCGTGGGCAGGGCGTGATAATGCGCAAGCAGGGTGTGGCAGGGCGGGATCAGGCGCGAGAGGGGCGTGGCAGGGTGTGGGAAGGGTGGAATCCTGTGTGGGCGGGGCATGGCAGGGTGGAATCCTGTGCGAGTGGGGCATGGCAGGGCGTGGGCAGGGCGGGATACTGCACAAGCAGGGCATGGCAGGACGGGATTATGCGCAAGCAGGGTGTAGCAGGGCGGAATCCTGCGTGAGCAGGTTGTGGCAGGGCATGGGCAGGGCGGGATACAATGTAAGGAGGGTGTGGCAGGGCGGGATCACGCGCGAGCGGGGTGTGGCAGGGCATGGGCAGGGTGGAATCCTGTGTGGGCGGGGCATGGCAGGGCGGAATCCTGCGTGAGCAGGGTGTGGCAGGGCGAGGGCAGGGTGGGATACTGCGCGAGCAGGGTGTGGCAGGGCGGGATAATGCGCGAGAGGGGCGTGGCGGGGCGTGGACAGGGTGGGATACTGCGCGAGCAGGGTGTGGCAGGGCATGGGCAGGGCGGAATCCTGTGCGAGCAGGCCATGGCAGGGCAGGATCATGCTCGAGCGGGGAGTGGCAGGGCGTGTGCAAGGTGTTGTCCTGTGAGGGCGGGGCGTGGGCAGGGTACAGGCAGGATGCCCTGGCGTGTCCCAGGCGTGGCCACCCTGGGTGTCATGTCCCCCCCCCCCGCAGGTGAACCTGACGGCCACCATGGGGACGCTGGCAGTGGCGGCTGTGGTGGAGGGCGTGGAGCTGCAGGGGGAGGGGCAGCCCCGCCTCTCGCTGGCCGCCGCCCACCTGGACCACCTCAACCGCCAGCTGCAATTCGTCACCTACACCAACACCCTCTTCCACCCCGACACCGCCGACATCGGTGGGTGCTGCAGGGTGGGGGGTGGTGGGGGGGTTGATTCCATGGGTGGCACCCGCATGGGTGCTGGTCCCAGGGGTGTAGGCAGGGTGTGGGCAATTCCACAGGTGGGATTTGGATGGGTGCTGGGCCCATGGGTGCTGTGGGTGGGACCCTGGATGGGTGCTGGTGTTTGGGGTGCCATGGGTGGGCTCTGGATGGGTGCCAGCCCCATGGGTGCCACAGGTGGGATTTGGATGGGTGCTGGCCCTGGAGGACCATGGGTGGACCCTGGATGGGTGCTGGTGTTTGGGGTGCAATGGGTGGAGATTTGGATGGGTGCTGGCCCCATGGGTGCCATGGGTGGTCTCTGGATGGGTGCTGGTGTTTGGGGTGCCTTGCGTGGGCTCTGGATGGGTGCTGGTGCGATGGGTGGACCCTGGATGGGTGCTGGTGTTTGGGGTGCCTTGGGTGGGCTCTGGATGGGTGCTGGCCCCATGGGTGCCATGGGTTGTCTCTGGATGGGTGCTGGCCCTGGAGGACCCTGGATGGATGCTGGTGTTTGGGGTGCCTTGCGTGGGCTCTGGATGGGTGCTGGTGCCATGGATGGACCCTGGATGGGTGCTGGTGTTTGGGGTGCCTTGGGTGGGCTCTGGATGGGTGCTGGTGCGATGGGTGGACCCTGGATGGGTGCTGGTGTTTGGGGTGCAATGGGTGGAGATTTGGATGGGTGCTGGCCCCATGGGTGCCATGGGTGGGATTTAGATGGGTGCTGGCCCTGGAGGACCATGGGTGGAGATTTGGATGGGTGCTGGCCCCATGGGTTGGACTTGGATGGGTGCTGGCCCCATGGGTTGGATTTGGATGGGTGCTGGCCCCGTGGGTGCCACAGAGGGTCCCTGCCCCTGGGGGTGCCGTGGTGGCAGCGCAGCCTGGCTCAGGCCCGGTGACGCCATGTCCCCGTGGCGGTGCCCTGAGGGTGCAGGGCACCCTGAGGTGGGTGGGTGCCACCCCAAACCCCCCCCCCGCCCGGGACACCCAGCGCCTCGTTGGCCTTCCAGTGCAGTTCTCCACCGACGGGCACGACGCCGCCTTCGCCATCCGCATCCGGCACCCGCCCACCCCCCGTCTCTATGGCCCCGGCCCCGCCGGTGACGGCGACAGCGATGGGGATGGAGGTGAGCCACGGGCACCCCAAAACCAGTCCTCCCAGTGCCAGGGGCGCCCAGTCTTCCCAGTGCCAGGGTGCCCCACTCGTCCTAGCATGGGTACCCCACTCCTCCCAGTGTGGGTGCCCCAGTCTTCCCAGTGCTGGGGTGCCCCAGTCTTCCCAGTGCTGGCATATCCCAGTCCTCCCAGTGTTTTGGTGCCCAGTTCTCCCAGTGTTGGGGTGTCCCAATCCTCCCAGTGTTCTGGTGCCCACTTCTCCCAGTGTTGGGGTGTCCCAGTCCTCCCAGTGTTTTGGTGCCCAGTTCTCCCAGCGTTGGGGTATCCCAAACCTCCCAGTGTTTTGGTGCTCAGTCTTCCCAGTGTGGGTGCCCCAGTCCCCCCAGTGGGGGGGGGGTCCAGTCTTCCCAGTGTGGGTGCCCCACTCCTTCCAGTGCTGGGGTGCCCCAAACCTCCCAGTGCTGGGGTGCCCCAATCCTCCCAGCGTGGGTGCCCAGTTTTCCCAGTATGGGTGCCCTGATCCCCCCAGTGTGGGTGCCCTGGTCCTCCCAGTGTGGGTGCTCCGGTTGCCCCATTGTGGATGCCCCAGTCCCTCCAGTGTGGGTGCCCCAGTCCCCCCAGCGTGGGGTGCCCAGTCTTCCCAGCATGGGTGCCCCAGTCTACCCAGTGTGGGTGCCCCAGTCCCCCCAGTGTGGGTGCCCAGTTTTCCCAGCGTGGGGTGCCCAGTCTTCCCAGCATGGGTGCCCAGTCTTCCCAGCATGGCTGCCCCAGTCTACCCAGTGTGGGTGCCCCAGTCCGCCCAGTTTTCCCAGCGTGGGGTGCCCAGTCTTCCCAGCATGGGTGCCCAGTTTTCCTAGTGTGGGTGCCCCAGTCCCCCCATTGTGGGTGCCCAGTTTTCCCATTGTGGACGCCCAGTCTTCCCAGCGTGGGTGCCCCAGTCCCCCCATTGTGGGTGCCCAGTTTTCCCATTGTGGACGCCCAGTCTTCCCAGCGTGGGTGCCCCAGTCCCCCAATTGTGGGTACCCAGTCGTCCCAGTTTGGGCACCCAGTCTTCCCAGCATGGGTACCCAGTTTTCCCAGTGTGGATGCCCCAATCTCCCAGCGTGGGGTGCCCAGTACTCCCCCCCCCAGCTGACATCCCCCCCCCCCCCCCGCAGGGTACAACATCACAGCGCTGGTGACCATCGCCACCAAGACGTTCCTGCGCTACGACAAGCTGCGGGGGCTCATCGCCAGCATCCGCCGCTTCTACCCCTCCGTCACCATCGTGGTGGCCGATGACAGCCAGCGCCCCGAGCCCCTGCAGGGCCCCCACCTCGAGCACTACCTCATGCCCTTCGGCAAGGTGGGGGTCCGGGGTGGGGGGGGATTATTGGGAAGGGTCAGGGTTGGGCTGGGGGGTGGGAGGGGGTTAGGAGGAGGGATGTGGGGTTGGGGGGGACTGGGGAGGGGGGGACATGGGGGGGTGGTAGGGACATGGGGCTGCAGGACTCTGGGGAGGGGGGGGGCACTGGGGGGGTGGCAGAGGTGTGGGTCCCCAGGGATGGAGGACATGGGGGGGGTGGCAGGGGTGTGGGTCCCCAGAGATAGGGGACATGGGGGGGGTGGCAGAGGTGTGGGTCTCCAGGGAGGGGGGGGGGGTGGCAGGGGTGTGGGACACCAGGGAGAGGGGGGACAGGGTTGTGGCAGAGTTGTGGGTCCCCAGGGATGGGGGACATGGGGGGGTGGTGGCAGGGGTGTGGGTCCCCAGGGATGGGGGGCAGGGGGTCTGGCAGGGCTGTGGGACCCTCGGGAGGGGGGACACGGGGGGCGGCTGGCAGGATTGTGGGTCCGCAGGGATGGGGGACACAGGGGGGGCTGGCAGGGCTGTGGCTCCCTGGGGAGGGGGGACATGGCAGGACTCTGGCAGGGCCGTGGGGCAGCCGTGGGGCAGCCGTGGGGCGGCAGGCACTGACGGCGGCTCCACAGGGCTGGTTCGCCGGGAGGAACCTGGCGGTCTCGCAGGTGACCACCAAGTACGTGCTGTGGGTGGACGACGACTTCATCTTCACCCCCCGCACCCGCCTGGAGAAGCTGGTGGACGTGCTGGAGAAAACCAGCCTGGACCTGGTACGGGGTGGGGGTGCTGGGGGGGCACCCAGGAGCTGGGGGGAGGCACCGGTGGGGTGCTGGTGGCCAGTGGGTCCCCATGATCTGAGTAGGGGGGTCTTGGTCCCCCACGTCCCCAGTGCCTGGTGCCATCTCAGTGCCCCGCCCCCCCCGTCCCTGGTGCCAGGGGGTGTGCTGGTGCCCCACAGCCCAGTGCCAGGGGGTGTCCCAGTATCCCCCAGTGCCCCCAAGGTTGCTGGTACCCAGTGTTCTGGCAGTGCTGTGGGTGGGTGGCACCACGCTGTGGGGGTCCCGGTGAGCCTGGTGTGCCGGGGGTGCTGGGGGTGGGGGGGTGGGTACGTGGGGGGGTGTCCTAGGGGCTCCCAGTGCCGCAGGTGAGTGATGCTGGGGGGTACTGGGGATATCTCTGTTCTCAGTGCCAGCGGCCAATGCCAGTGCCACAGGTGGGTGATGCTGGGAGGGGGGGGTTACCAGGGATGTTTCAGTGCCCAGTGCCAGTACTGGAGGTAGGCACTACTGGGGCGGGGGGCAGGTACCAGGGATGGCCCAGTGCCCATGGTGAAGGTGGGTGATGCTGGGGGTCTCGGGTGCCATTCCCAGTTCCCAGTGCTAGCGCCCAGTGCCATCCCACAGGTGAGTGATTCTTGGAGGGTACTGGGGTATGTTGGTGCCATTCCTGGTGCCAGCACCCACTGCAGTAGGTGGGTGATGCTGGGTGGTACTGGGGTGTACTGGGGATGTCTTGGTGCCGGTGCTGCAGGTGGGTGACACTGGGTGGGTACTGGGGATGTCTCTGGTGCTGGTGCTGTGCCCAGTCCCAGTGCCACAGGTAGGTGTTGCTGGGGGGGTCTTGGGTGCCATTCCCCATTCCCAGTGCCAGCGCCTGGTGCCATCCCACAGGTGGGCGATGCTGGGGGTACTGGGGTTACCGGGGCTGTCTCGATGCCGGTGCCCGGTGCCACAGGTGGGCGATGCTGGGGGTACTGGAGTTACTGAGGCTGTCTCAGTGCCAGTGCCTGGTGCTGCATGTGGGCGAGACTGGGGTGTACTGGGGCTGTATCTGTGCCGGTGCTGCAGGTGGGTGATGCTGGGGGTACTGGGGTGTACTGGGGCTGTCTTGGTGCCTGGTGCCGGTGCCACAGGTGGGTGATGCTGGGGATAATGGGGTGTACTGGGGATGTCTCAGTGCTGGTGCCGCAGGTGGGTGATGCTGGGGGTACAGGAGTGTACTGGGGCCGTCTCAGTGCCTGGTGCCAGTGTCACAGGTTGGCGATGCTGGGGGGTACCAGGGGGTTACTGGGGATGTCTTGGATCCTGGTGCCAGCGCTGCAGGTGGGCGATGCTGGGGGTACTGGGGTGTACTGGGGATGTCTTGGTGCCTAGTGGCAGTGCTGCAGGTGGGTGATGCTGGGGATACTGGGGCGTACTGGGGCTCTCTCGGTGCCCGGTACCACCGCCCAGTACCAGTGGCATCCCACAGGTTGGCGGTGCGGTGCGGGAAATCACCGGTTACACCACGACGTACCGGCAGCGGCTGAGCGTGCGTGGGGGCGGCGCGGGGGGGGACTGCCTACGGACACGGCCCGGTTTCCATCACCGCCTGGCCGGTTTCCCCGCCTGTGTCGTCACCGATGGCGTCGTTAACTTCTTCTTGGCCCGAACCGACAAAGTCCGGCAGGTCGGCTTCGACCCCCGCCTGCGTCGGGTCGCCCACCTTGGTGAGGAGTGGGGGGACATGGGGGTGCTGGGGAAGGTCCATGGGGGGGACTTGGGGAGGGGTACTGGGGTAATGGGGGGGGTCCTGGGGTAACTGGGGGGGTCCTGGGGTAATGGAGGTGGTTCTGGGGGGGTCCTGGGGTAATGGGGGGGTCTTGGGGGGGTCCTTGGGTAACAGGGTGGGTCCTTGGGTAACTGGGGGGGTCCTGAGGGGGTTCTGGTGTAATGGGAGGGTCCTGGGGGGGTCCTGGGGTAATGGGAGGGGTCCTGGGGGGGGGGACAACATGGCCAGGGGATCTTAGAGGGAGGTGGGGGGGTCCCTGGGGGAATCCAGGGAGGGACCTGGGGGGGTGCTGGGGTTAATGGGGGTGTCTGGGGGTCCTGGGGAGGGTCCAGGGGGGACCTGGGGGGGTTGTGGGAGTCCCTTGGCAGGGGATGCTGGGATGTCCTGGATGGGGGACAAGGGGGTCCTGGGGGGGTCCTGGGAGTCCCGGGGTAGGGGGGCAGGGAGGATGTCCTGGGGGGGGTGCCGGGGGGGTGGTCCTGGGGGTCCCAGGAGGGGACAAGGGTGTTCTGAGGGAGGAACATGGGGGCGTCCTGGGGGTCCTGGGAGGAGAGGGACAGGGGATCCTGGGGAGGGGGTCCTGGGGGGGGCAGGGGATCCTGGGGGGGTGCTCCAGGGGAGGACCCAGAGGGGGGAGTCTCTATGGCCTGGAGTGTTCCAGGGTGGTTTGGACATTGGGGTCCTGGGTGGGAGGGGGCCAGGCTGTCCGGGGGGCGTCCAGGGTGTTGGGGTGGTGGGTGGAAGGGAGCTAGGGTGTCCCAGGGGGGTCTGGGATGACAGGGTGCTGGGTGGGAGGGGTGTAGGGTGTCCCATTGGGGGGGTCAGGCATCGGGGTCCCTCAGGGAAGAGAAGGGGGCTGAACGTTGGGGTCCTGGAGGGTCTCAGACATGGGGATTCCTTGGGGAGAGAACTGGGGGAGACCCCTGGCTCCCTACTGGGGTGAGGGTGAAGGGTGTCTCCCCCACTATGGGGTCACCTGGGGTGCTGGACAAGCACTGGGATGCCGGGAAGAGAAGGGGAGACTCTGAAGCGGGGGGGATTTTTGGAGATCCCACGATGGCGCTGAGCCCATTTTGGGGTGTCCATCCCCCCCCACCCAGAGTTCTTCATCGACGGGCTGGGGGTGCTGCACGTGGGCTCCTGCGAGGACGTGGTGGTGGATCACGCTTCCAAACTGGCCCTGCCCTGGCGCCGGACGGAGGGCGAGCGGCAGTACGCCCGCTACCGGTACCCCCCCGCCCGCGACGACAGCCTTCGCCTCAAGCATCGCCTCTTCTTCTTCAAGAACCGCTTCAAGTGCATGGCCGGCAACTAGCCCCCTCCCCGGCCACCGCCGGCCACCGCCCAGGGGAATTCTCCCCCCCCCACCCTACACACCATGGGCCACCACCGAGGGCCACCGCCATGGGCCACCACCCAGTGCCACCGCCATGGGCCACCATCATGGGCCACCACCATGGGCCACCATGGGACTGCGGCCACCCTGGAGCACTCCACCCCCCCCCCAGGTCCCCTCCCCCCCCCACCCCACCCCCCCGCGGTGTTTTTAGCTCTTTTGTACTTTGGGGGGTGGTGGGCGGGGGGGGACGACACCCCCCCCAGGGGACTCAGGTGTCTGGGTGCCCCTCTCCCTTTTTTGTCCGCCCCCCCAGAGACTCAATTTTCTATTGTACAGCCCCTGCCTCCGCGCTGCCGCCAGGATTTTTGTGCCAAGTCTCGGCCCCTTCCCCCCCCGGGACCCCCCCGGGCCAGGTTGGGGGAGGGGCTGGGGGAGGGGGCTGCCCCCCTCCGCCCCCCCCCGCCCTTTTCTACCCGATGGATGGTGAGATTTTAACCAGACCGAAATCTGCCTCTTTGTTGAGAAAAAGGAGGGGGGGGGGCCCCCTGCCCTGTCCAGGCCACGCCCCCTCACAGCTTAGCCCCGCCCATTTAGACAAAGCCCCATCTCTTAGCCCCACCCCTTTCTTCAAGCACCGCCCACTCTCTTAGTCCTGCCTCTTTTGTCAAGCACCGCCCCATCTTAGTACCGCCCCTTTCTTTAAGCCCCACCCCCACATTTTAGCCCCCCTTTTCTTCTAAGCCCCCCTTATCACTGTTTCAGCAAGCCCCGCCCTCTCCCATCTTAGCCACGCCCCTTTAAGCACCAGCCCATGGCTAAGCCCTGCCCCTTTCTTTAAACACCACCCCCACAACTTAACCCCGCCTCTTCCTTCAAGCCCCGCCCCCACCACATACGTCCAACCCGCTGCTGCATGTGGGTGACATCATGCATGTGGATGACATCACGGGGGCGGGGGTGTGACCCACGGGTGGGGGTCCCTGTGGGGCGGGGCAGTGGGGTGCGCGTTTGGGGGGGGTCCCAGGGCTGGGGGCGAGGCTTCCAGAAGGGGCGTGGCCCAACTAAAGGGCGTGGTCCCCCAGGGAGGGTGGCACAGAATTGGGCGTGTAGCTCCTCCAGGGGGTGTGGCTTGTGGCGGAGCTGTGGGGTTGTGGTCTGTCTGGGTGTGGCTCCTTGTGGGTGTGGCCTATGATGGAGGGGGTGTGGCTTATCCACAGCAAGTGCAGGAGCCCCCGGGGTCCCCCTGGTCACCCCCTCACCCTCCTCAGGTCCCATCAGAGTCCCATCCCGACCTCCAGCACCCATCAGGGTCCCATCCTGACCCCCAGCACCCATCAGGGTCCTGTCCCCCCCAGCACCCGCCTGTCCCTGCCCTGTCCCTCCCTCATGTCTGGTGCTGGCCATGAAGCCAGTGACCTCAGATTTGGACTCGTTTGGGCTGTGGGTGACATCTGTGTGGGGCCATGAGGGGCTGCAGGGCCATGGTCATGCTGGGGACAGGGACATGGCAGGGACATGGTGGGGACAAGGACACGCCAGGGACACGGGCATGGACATGCCAGTGACAGGGACACGCCAGGGACATGGGCATGGACATGGTGGGAACAAGGACATGCCAGGGACATGGGCATGGCAGGGACACGGGCGTGGACATGGTGGGGACAAGGACACACCAGGGACGTGGGCATGGACATGTGCTGGACAAAGATAGGGACCCACATTGGACATGGTCTTGGTCACACCAGGGACAAGGACATGGACATGTGCGGACAAGCACACAGAAGGGACAAGGACATGGACACACCAGGGACAAAAACACACCAGGGACAAGGGCAAGGACATGGACATATGGTGGATAAGGACACAGAAAGGACAAGGACATGGACAAGGACACGGACACACCAGGGCCATGGGACACACCAGGGCCAAGAACATGTCCCTTGGGACAAGGCCATGGACCCTCAAGGGACAAGGCCACGCCAGGGCCAGGGTTGGGGTCCTCCAGCTCCTGGGGGGAATATTTGGGGGGGGGGCCAAGAGCCATGTTGAGGGGACAAAAGGCAGGTGGGTCCCATCCCCAAGTCCCAGGAGGCCCCTGTGTCACCTCCTGCTGTGGCCTCCCAGTGGCAGCAGGGACACGGGCACCCACGGTGCTGACCCCTGAGGTGGTCCCACAGCAGCACCCTGGGGTGACCCTACAATAACAACCCCTCCCCTGAGGAACCCTACAAAAACACCCCCAGTGTGGTCCTGGGACCCCCCCAGAAGGTTCCAACAGTGACATCCCGGGGCCACCCGGCACCTCCTCCTGGGGTAACCCAGAGGTGACCCCCCCAAGGTGATGTCCCCACCATCGTCCCCACTCCCACCACAGCCCCCCCACCCCATACCTTGCCCCTCACAGCAACAGCCGGGCTCCTGGGGACACAGCCCCGTGTCCCATCCTGCTGTCCCATCCCAGTGTAACAGCCCAATGTCCCCATCCTGGTGTGCCATCTTGATGTCCCCATCTTAGGTTCCATCCCATCCTGGTCCCATCCTGGTGTCCCAGCCTGATGTCCTCATCCTGGTGTCACATTCCAGTGTCCCAGCCTGATGTCCCAAACCTGTTTTCCATCCTAGTGTGCCAACCCTGGTGTCTCATCCCAATGTCCCATCCCAATGTCCCCATCTCAAGCCCCACTCCAGTGTCCCAGATGTCCTAAACCCATTTCCCATCCTAATGTCCCCATCTTGGTGTCCCATCCAAGCGTCCCAGCCTGACATCCCAACATGGTGTCCCCATCCCATTGTCCCCTCCCACTCTTCCCATCTCAGGTCCCATCCAAGTGCCACATCATGCTGTGCCACTGTGTTGTCCCATCCCAGTGTAACAGCCCAATGTCCCCATCCCAGTGTGCCATCTTGATGTCCCCATCTTAGGATCCATCCCATCCTGGTGTCCCAGCCCGATGTCCTTATCCTGGTGTCCCATTCCAGTGTCCCAGCCCAATGTCCCAAACCTGTTTTCCATCCTAGTGTCCCCATCCCAGTGTCCCAGCCTGATGTCTCCATCCTGCTATCCCATCTCAATGTCCCCATCCTGATGCCCCATCCCAATGTCCCTATCCTGGTGTCCCACTCCAATGTCCCCATCCTCATGTCCCAGCCCAGTGCTCCATCCTGATGTCCCCATCCCAGGGCCCATCCGAGTGCCACAGCATGCTGTGCCACTATGTTGTTCCATCCCAATGTTCCCATTTCAGGTCTCATCCTGGTGCCCCATCCCAGTATCCCAGACCAATGTCCCAAACCCATTTCCCATCCCAGTGTCCCATCCTGACATCCCAATGTGGTGTCCCCATCCCCGTGTCCCACCCCACTGTCCCCATCTCAGGTCCTGTCCAAGTGCCACATCACGCTGTGCCACTATCCTGTCCCATCCCAGTGCCCCACACCGATACAGCCCAGCCCACTCCCACCACTGTCCCAGGGCCCCCCAAGGCTCCCAGTGCCCCCCTGGCTGTCCCCAGGGGTGGGGGGACACCCCGAGGCCCCCCCCAGACACCCCTCATAGCGTTGCATATTTTTATTGGATTGAAGTTACAGAGCTGGGAGGGGGGGCACGGGGCCGGGGCGGGGGGGGAATAAAAATAAAAAATAAATTAACCCGCGGCCCCCGCCCCCCCAAGGGGCACCAATCCTGCTCTGGGGCTGGGGCAGGGGGGGGCAGAGGGCACAGGACCCCCCCCAGCCTGTCCATCTGTCCTGGGGGGGCTGCGGGGGGTATGTACAGACTGACACCGTCCATCCATGCCAGGGTGAGGGGGGGGCTGCGTGGCACCATGCCCCCCCCTTCCTTGGTGGGCCCTGGCATGTTCCTTGTGCCCTTGGCACGGGCAGCAGCTGCCTGCCTGGGGAAGGGCCGGGGGGGGTCGTCCCGCTGCCCCCCCCCGGGCTCAGTCCTCGGTGATGCCCTTGGCCCGCAGCTCCTCCTGCACCCGGGCGAGGTACGTGGGGTCGGGGTACCCGAACCTTGGGGGGAGGGTGTCAAGTCAGTGTGGTGTGTCCCCCCACGGCTGGGGGCTCCCCCTTGGCAGCTTTCCCCCCAGCCGTGCCAGGTGTGATGCCCTCCCCCCCCTAACCTGTCCCTGGGGTGTCCCCCCCACCCCACAGCCACACCAAGGGTGACGCCCCCACCCCATAGGCTGTCCCCAGGGTGATGTCCTCTCCCCAGCCTGTCCCTGGGTGGCCCCCCACCCCACAGCCATGCCAGGGGTGATGCCCCCCACCCCATAACCTGTCCCTGGGGTGTCATCCCCCCCCCCCAGCCACACCAGGGGTGATGCCCCCCCTCCCAGCCTGTCCCTGGGGTGTGTCCCCCACCCCACAGCCACGCCAGTGGACATGTCCCCCCCACCCCACAGCCACACCAGGGTTGATGCCCCCCACCCACCCCCCCACAGCCTGTCCCTGGGGACACCCCCTTCACCCCAGGGGTGCCAGAAGAGCCGCCCTCACCCCACACCCCCATAGACTTTTTGGGGTGTGTGTGTCCCCGCTCCACGTACAGCTGGGGCCCGCCGGTGCAGTTGGTCTTGTGGTGGATGTCGTTCCAGGTGATGACGTTGGCACGGCCGGTGGTCATGGAGGTGCCGACGGTGAAGGTGAGGCGCTGGTCGAAGGCCTTGCGGAACAAACCCAGCACCTTGTTCCCCTCGGGGCAGTCGGGCAGGTACGCCACCCGCGTGGTGCCGGGGTACCGTACCCCCGGGTTGGGGTGCTCCACCTGTGGGGGGGGAACAGGTCACCCAGTAGGGTTTTGGGAGTACCCAAGGGTGCCAGGGGTACAAAGCTGGGTCAGGGGCACCCAGCAGGGTTTTGGGGACACCCAGGGGTGCCAGTGACACCCAGCAGGGTTTTGGGGATACCCAAAGGTGCCAGGGGTACAGAGCTGGGTCAGAGGCACCCAACAGAACTAGGTTGGGGGTACCCAGAAGGGTTTGGGGGGTACCCAAGGGTGCCGGGGGTACAGAGCTGGGTCAGGGGCACGCAAGGGGGCCAGGGGCACCCAACAACACTAGGTTGGGACACCCAGCAGGTTTTGGGGGGCACCCAAGGGTGCCAGTGACACTCAGCAGGGTTTTGGGGACACCCAAGGGTGCCAGGGGTACAGAGCTGGGTCAGGGGCACCCAGCAAGGTTCTTGGGGTGCCAGGGCTACAGAGTTGGGTCAGGGGCACCCAACAGAACTAGGCTGGGGGCACCCAGCAGGGTTTTGGGGTACCCAAGGGTACCAGAGGCACAGAGCTGGGTCAGGGGTACCCAGCAGGGTTTTGGGAGCACCCAGGGGTGCCAGTGACACCCAGAAGGGTTTAGGGGTACCCAAGGGCACCAGGGGCACAGAGCTGGGTCAGGGGCACCCAAGGGGGCCACGGGCACCCAATAAAACTAGGTTGGGGGTACCCAGCAGGGTTTGGGGGTACCCAGGGGTGCCAGCAGGGCACCCTGAGCACTCCGCAGGGTTCATGGGTCCCCAAGTGGACCAGGGGCACAGAACTAGGGTGGGGGGCACCCAGAAGGGTTCAGGGGTGCTAGGGGCACTGGGCTGGATTGGGGCACCTAGCAGGTTTGGGGGTGCCCAAAAGGGGCCAGGGGTGCAGAGCTGGGACAGGGCACCCAGCAGGGTTTTGGCGGGTACCCAGGGGTGCCAGGGGCACAGAACTGGGTTGGGGCACCCAGTTTGAGGGTGCTCAAAGGGGTCAGGGGCACAGAGGTGGGTCAGGGGCACTCAGCAGGGTTTGGGGGCACCCAGGGGTGCCAGTGACGCCCAGCAGGGTTTTGGAGGTACCCAAGGGTGCTAGGGGCACAGAGCTGGGTCAGGGACACCCAGCAGGGTTTTGGGGGTGTCCAAGGGTGCCAGGGGGACAGAGGTGGGTCAGGGACACCCAGGGGTGCCAATTTGGCTGAGAAGCACCCTGACGGCTGGGGACACCCAAATGCCAGCAGCACCCAGACCCTTCTGGCCCACCCAGGCTAGCCTGGTGAGGGAGTTTTGGGTGGGAGGTACCGGTGCCATCTTACCCCTTGGACGCCGGGCGGGAAGACGTACTGGATGATGATGGTGCCAAACTTCTCGTAGCCGGGGAGGAGGAGGCCGGCGTCCCGGGTGACCAGCATGCGCCCATTGGGGGGCTGGTTGCCCACCAGTTGCCCGTAGAAGCGCCCGCACATGGGGCAGGCCGTCTTCACCTGCAACGCCCGGGTGATGCAGTCCTCGCAGAAGGAATGCCGGCATTTCTCCAACGTCTTCATTTTCTGGATCTCCCCCAGGCAGATGGGACACTGCCGGTCGGGTTCCTCTTCCCTCGAACAACCGGCTACCGCCGACCCCCCACCACGGCTTCCCACCGGCCCCCGGCCCCCCAAACCGGTCCCGCCGGGTTCCAGGACAGTGACGCAGCCCACCAACTCGCCATGGCGTTGAGTTTTCTTCTTCAATTCTTTCTCCGTTTCCTTCAGTAATGCTTTCAGGGCTTTACGGGCCGGGCAGAGGCCCCCGGGGGGGCCAGGGGGGGGGACGCAGAGTTGCAGGACGTAGATGTCGGAGGTCTCGCCGTCCACCATGATGCTGACCTTGGTCTCTTCCTTCAGACGGGCCAGCTTGGCCGGGCTCTCCTTGGTCAAGAAGTCCCAAACCCGCTTGGAGACCGTCACCTTGTTCTTAGCGGCCCCCCCACAAGCCGCCATCCTGGAGAGGACGAACGACACTGCGGGAAGACGGGGGGGGGGGGGCCCAGGTGTCAGAGCCTGATGGAGGGCACCCAAGGGTGGTCCCGATGGGGCCAGGGTCTTCCCCATCCCTGGTGGGACCTGGTGGGGGGGATATTTGCCCACCCAAGGTGGCACCTTGAGGATTAACACTCCCCCCCCAAAGTCTGTGTGACACCCACGGGGGTGTCACAGCCCTGTGACCCCTGGGGGGTGGGAGTGAGGTTTGGGGTACCCCCTCACCCCACTGCCCCCCCCCCAGCAGGCACTCCCCATCCCGGGGGAGAAGCCAGGAGTGGGGGGCTGCCTGCGCTGCCTGAATGGGGGGGTCCCCCCACACCCTGTGGGAGTTCCCACACCCTGGGGGGGGTCCCCACATGCTGGGGGGGGTGTCACCCACCTGGGGAGCCCATGGGGGACAGCACGAGCCGGAGACGCCAGCGGATCAGCGGAGCCACGAGCCACAGGCTGGGGGGACATGGGGGGGGGGGGCGACGTTGTCACACGGGGGCTGCCAGCCCCCCCCCCCAGGCACAATTTGGGGCCCCCCTAACAAGGATCCTAACCCCCACCAGGACACGCTACAATAACAACAGCAGCGTAACCCACCCCTGCGCCCCCCCCCCCATGTCCCCAGGAGACCCTACAATAACAAACAGGCCCAGTGCCCACCTGGAGCAGTGGAGGGGGGGGGGGGTTACAAGCTCCTCGTTGCCCCCCCCCCCACTTTCCAGCCCCCCTTAAACCCCTTCAGCACCCCAGGATTGCGGGGGGGGGTGTTTACCCATCTCTCTATGGAGGGGGGGTCCCCACTGCTGGGGGGGGGGGGCTCCAAATGCTGCTGCCCCCCCCCCCGAGCTTCCCGGGGGGGCTCCACGCAGGGGACAGGGATCACAGCAGAGGTGGGGGGGGCAGGATGGGGACTAGCAATGGGGGGGGGGGGTGGTAGGATGGGGGGAGATCGCGGGGGGGGCAGGATGGGGCCCGGGGGTGCTGGACAGGCCCGGGGCGGGGGGAGCCGGTTGAGGCCCTGGAGGGACTCGGGGGGGGGGTGGATGAGGCCGAGGGGGGCAGGACAGGCCGTGGTGGGGGGGGGGGGGACACGGGATGGAGGCAGCGGCCAGACCCGGAGCAAGGGGCACCGCTGCGTCCCGTTACGGGGGGCCAGGATGGGGCCCGGTGCCGCGGGCAGGCCCGGGGAAGGCCGAGCCCGGCGGTACCGGTAACGGAGCAGGAAAGGGTCCCCGCGTCCCTTGCAACCTCCCCCCATTTCTCTCCCCGCCCCCCCCCGGACCCACCATTGCCGGGCGGCCGCAGCATGGCGGGGGCGGCGGCGGCCGGAGCGGGGCGGCGGCGGCGGCGGCGGCGGACCCTGCCCGGAGCCGCCGCGCGTCACGTGACCGCGCGGGGCGGGGCCGCCATGGCAACGGGGCGGGGGCCATGGCAACGGCGCGAGGCGCAAGTCCGCGAGAAGGAAGAAGGAGGGGGGAATGGAGCGGGGAGCCCGTCGCTATGGGAACTGCGCGTGATGGTGGGGGCGGAGCCAGAGGGCGGGGAGGGGTATGGGAAATGGGGCGGGGTTAGGAGTGTCGGGAACGGGGTACGGGCCTGAGATTGCGCGGGGGAGGGGGGTCCCGGTAACCGGGGGGGGCTTCCCGGTAATGGGGAGGAGCCGGAGAGTTCGAGGGGTCCCGGTAACGGGGCAGAGCCAGGTCCGGTTCAATAATTTATTTCTCAGGACACAGTTGGGGGGGTGGGGGGGATTGGGGGAAGCCCCCCGGTGTGGGGGGCCCCCAGTAGGTAATGGGGGGTAGGGTCTGGGGACAACCCTCAGGGACCACCTCGTATGGGGGGGGGGGGGGAATATCACCCCCCAGAGCCCACCCCCCCGGGGGGGGGGGGTGTCACACAAGGCCAGGGTCCTCCCCCCCATGGGAACTGGGGTCACCCTTAAGGGCTGCAGCAAAGGGGGGGGGGTGTCTGATGCCCCCCCCAGGCCCCACATGGGGGGGGGGGGGGGGGGCAAGGAATGGCCCCCCCAGCCTGGCTTAGAAGGGGGGGGCAGGGGCTGTACCCCCACCCCTAGGTCCTCTGCAGAAAAGGGGGTGCTGCCCCCTCTCAGAGGGGAATGAGGGGGGGTACCCCCTCAGCCTGGGGCAAGTAGTGTTTAATTCCTGCCCCCCGCATTGGGGGGGGGGCAGAAGAGTCCCAACTGCTTGGGGGGGTGGGGCAGGGCTGGACCCCCCCCGCCTCCCCTCAAATAAAGTTAAGGCACTTAAGTAGCAAAGCCCCCGCCTGCTGGGGTGGGGGAAGCTGCCGTGGGGGGGCCCCACACCTGAGGGGGGACTGGGGGGCCCGGAGTGGGGCTGTGCATGCCGGGGGGGGGGACAGCACACCCCGTGGGGGGGGGGGGGGTGCTCTTGGTCCGGGGGGGGCCCCCCTAGGCGAAAATGTTGGTGATGAAGTCGAGGAAGCGCTTGGCGTACTGCTCGGGGTGCACCGTAGAGATCTCTGCTCCTGCCTGGGGGGGCAAGGTGAGATCAGCACCCCTCCGGCCCCCCTCAAAGCCTCCCCCCCAGGACCAGCCCCCCCTCTCCACCCATGATGGGTGCCACCAACCCACCCCCCCGCCAAATCACCCCCCAACTCCCTGCTACAGGGCTGCCCCCCCGCAGTGTGTCCCCCCCCATCCCCTCCCTCTTCCACCCCATCAGGGCTCTAACCCCCCCCCCCCCAAAAAAATAAGAGGAGGGTGCCCCTGCCACCCCACCCAAACAATAATGGGGGGTTCCCTGCCAGCTCCCCCCCCCAATTTGGGGGTGTCCCCCCCTCACCCCGTGCTTGACGGTCTTGGCCGCGTGCGCTGCCTTCTTGCGGGCATCGTACTGGGTGAGGACGTCGATCAGGCCCATGAAGTACACCTCCCGTCGGGGGGCAGCTGGGGGGGGGAGAATGACATGGCGCGGGGGGGGGTCAGGTCATGGGGTGTCCCCCCACCCCCAAAACAACCCCCCACCCCCCACCAGGCTCACCCTCGGCTCCACGGAGGGCGTAGACGTCGACGTAGGGGTCGAAGTCGCCGGGGCCGAGGGGGCGGTGGGAGTTGAGGTAGCTGCCGATGCCCTCAGGGGAGGTCCCGTAGGAGCCCCCCCACACTGTAGCCCCCCCCTCGTCACCCCCCCCGCTCTCTTCTTCCTCCACCTCCTCCTCCTCTTCCTGCTCTGCCCGCCCCACCTCGTGGATGCCCAGCAGCAGGCTGTAGTCCATGATCTTCAGCTGCACCAGGAACTGGGGAAGGTGGGGGGGGGCAACCAAGAAGTTATTTGGGGTGAGGGGGGACCCACGCTGTTGGGGGGGGCACTCTGATGGCCCCGGGGGGGTACACCACCCCCCCATCATGGCTGCCAAGGGGGGTTTAGCCCCCCAACTCACCCACCTCCACATCCCTCTTGAGCTTCTCCATGAAGTCCTTCTGGTCCTCCTCACCCACGTAGACCTTCTCGTTCTTGTTCAAGAAGTCCATGTCCTTCAGGGTGGGCAGGTCCTTGCCCTGCGGCGGGGGGGGGGGGGGGGGCACATGTGGGGCAGTCACGCCCAAAAAGTCAAGCTGGGAAGGGGGGGGCAGCCAGGGGGTCCCCAGGGATGAAGGGGACTCCCCCAAGCAGGGGATGTGCCCATGGCAGTCAAGGGGCTCAGATCTCCTGCGCCAGGCCTTTGTTAGGGTAATGAGCCATCATTGCGGGGGGCAGGTAATGAGCTATAGTTATTAGGGGAGGTTAATGAGACCTAGAGCAGGGGGGCTCAAGACTTGAGGGGGGGGTCACAGTATCACACCCCACCCTGGTACCTTCTCCTTGTCGCTGGCCTCTCGGGACACGAGGGAGCCCTGAAGGGGGGGGGGGGGGGGGAAACAGAGGCGATGTGAGGCAATGAAGGGGTCCGTCGTCCCCCCTCTGGCAACAGGGGGGTGCCGGGGCAGGGCATTACCTTCAGGTCGTATTTTCTGTGGACGGGGAGGCGGTGACTGAACATGTTCCTCATGACGAGGAGGTAGGTCTCCTCACTGTCCACGCTCACCCGGTACATCCCCAGGAAGCGAGGCAGCAGCGTGCTGCCGTGACACTGCACCACGTACTGGGGGGGACACGACAGTGACACGCCAGAACACACGGTGACGCTCCCCCCTTGCCCCATTTAACCCCCCCCCCTCACCTCGCCGTACCTGGTGGTAGTGGGACAGGAGACCGTGGACGTCGGCCACATCCTCGCTCGATAGCTCCTTCACCACCAGCGTCCGGTCGGAGGAGAGCAGGAACCGCCGGTCGCTGCCCTCCCAGTGCGGGGGGCTCCGTGTCAGCGACACCTTTTTTTTTGGAGGGGGAAGACACAGACAACGCAAAGAGGGTGAGAGACGTCAAGCTGGGGATGTGGGGGGAGCTCCCCAAAATGGGACATACCCCCCCCACACGCACACCGGGGTCTCAGCCCACCTGGTAGTCCTGGTCATCAATGCCGAAGCGCTCGCGGAGGTTGCGGAAGACCTGGGGACAGTACTCCTTGAACTTGAAGTGGCTGGGCAGGTTCTCCCTAGGGATTTTGGCGGGGGGGGTGTCAGGGAACATGAGATATGCCCCCCCCCCACTCGTGTCCGTGTCGTGTGTGTCCCCCCACCAGCTCACCGGTTGAAGAGGTGGTTGTTGACCTTGATTTTGGAGCTGGCTTTGAAGTCGTCGGGCAGCAGCATGACGGGCAGCGGGACCTGGCTCAGCTCGCTAATCTGCGGCGGGGAAGGGGGGGGGGGTGTCGGGTTGGGCCCCCCCCCCCCCGAGTCACCCACCGGGTCAGAGCAGCGACACCCGGGGCCCGTTAACCGACACCCCCCTCCCCGCCCCTTAGGGGTACCCCCCAACCGGGGAGGGAGGTGTTAACGGCCCCCCATTGTCCCTGCGGGGCGAAGGGGAAGGGGGCCGGGGTCCCGGGGGTAAGACGGGGGTCCCGGTCCTGCCCTGGGAAGGCCGGTGCCCGGTTCCCGGTTGCCGGCCCCACCTGGTGGTTGACGCCCCAGGCCAGCACGGCCAGCAGCGGGTCGGCGGCCCGCGGCACCTTCACCCGCTGCGGCACGAACCGCTTCTGCTTCTTCTTGGTCTTGGTACGCGGCGCCGCCGGCCCGGTCGCTGCCGCAGCCGCCGCCATGGCCGCCGCTTCCGCCCGCCCCCACCGCCCGCTTCCGCCCGCCCCTCAGCGGCGCCGGAAGCCGGAAGCTGCCCGCCGGAAGTCGACTGGGGTGGGGGTAGCCCCCGCGCATGCGCCCCTCCCTCCTCCATAGGGGACGGGTGGGTGGGTGGTCTCTATAGGGGAGGGGGGCGATCCCTATAGGGGGCGTGTGATCCCTATAGGGGATGTGTGAGGGGATCCATATAGGGAATGTGTGTGTGATCCCTATAGGGGATGGGTGGGTGGGTGGTGTCTATAGGGGACGTGGGGGGCGATCCCTGTAGGGGACGTGTGATCCATATAGGGGATGTGTATAGGATCCCTACAGGGGACGAGTGGGATCCCTATAGGGGACGGGTGGGTGGGTGATCTCTATAGGGAATCTGTGTGTGATCCCTATAGGGGACCTGTGTGGGATCCCTATACGGAACATGTGGGATCCCTATAGGGGATGTGTGTGTGTGCTCCATATAGGGATGTGTGGGATACCTATAGGGGACATGTGGGATGCCTATAGGGGATCTTTGGGGGGGGGGATCCCTATAGGAGATGTGTACTACCTATAGGGAATGAGTGGGGAATCTTTACAGGGGACATGTGGGATCTCTATAGGGGATGTGTGGGTGTGATCCCTGTAGGGAACATGTGGGATGCTATAGGGAATGTGTGGGACCGCTATGGGGACCTGTGTGTGTGTGATCTATATAAGAGATATGTGGGCTACCTATAGGAGACATGTGGGATGCCTATAGGGGATCTGTGTGTGTGTGTGATCCCTATAGAGGACATGTGCTCCGTATAGGGGACATGTGATCCCTATAGGGGACGAGTGTGGGATGCCTATAGGGGACGTGTAGGACCCCTATAGGGGACATGTGCTTGCTCCAGGGCCCACGTGTTCCCCATCAGGCGCTCGCTCCCTCCATAGTGACATCCCTTCCCCATAGGGTGCCATGGGTTCCCTATAGCAGTGCCGTGTGCTCCATGGGTCCCGCTCCAACTGGGGAAACTGAGGCTGCGGGGCTGCCCCGACCCCCCCCCCGACCCCCCAATTCCCCCCAAATTCCCCCCAAATTCCCCCCCAGGCTCCTCTCAGCATCTCTGGCCTTTATTGAGCCGCTCCCAGGGGTGCTGGGGCGGGACGTGCAGCGTTGGGGAGGGGGAGGGGGGGGACACGGGGGGGGGGGGGCCTGGGCCCCGAGGGACCCCCCCCAACACGGGGGGATGGGGGGGCACAGTGGGTCCCTGGGTGGGTTGGGGGGGGGCACAGCCAAGGTGCCAAGCGAAGGGACCCGGGGGGGCGGGGGTGCAAGGAGGGGGGGGGGGGGGGCTGACACCCCCCCCTCTCCTCGGGGGGGGTGACCCCCTATTTGGGGGGTTGACCCCCACTTGGGGGGGCTGACGCCGGAGTGGGGGGGCCCAGACATTCCTCCAGGTATCGGCTTAAGGCATCTCGAAGCGGACCCCGGGCAGCACCCCCAGCCCCGGCTGGGCCCCCCCCAGGAGAGTGGGGGGGTTCCAGGAAAGGGGGGGGGTGGTCCTGAGGAGGGAGACGACCCCCCCCCCCAGGGACGACCCCCCCCCCGCCGTGGGTGAGGACGGGGCGAGCGTGGCGGCGAGCACACAGGACACGGAGGTGACACCGGGACATGCGAGCGGAGACGGGTCCGGTGGGACCTGCGGGGGGGACAGGAGGGGTTGGGGGGCACGGACACCCCCCCCCAAGGGTGTCCCCGAGGGATATGGGGGACCCCAGGGTGCTGTGAGGTCCCTGAGAGATGTTGGGGGACCCCAGGACTTGCAGGGCTCTGGGTGGGGGGGACCCAAGGGATGTGGTGGGGACTGGGGGGGCAGGGACTTGGGGGCACCCATGGGATGGAGGGGGGGCTCCAGGGGATGTGCGGGGTCCCGAGGGGATGGTGGGTGCCCTCCGGGGAGGGACACGTGAGATTTGGGGACCCAAGGGATGTGGGGGCACGCAAGGCATCTGGGGGGGTCTGGGGGGGTGCAGGGTCTTGGGGGCTCCCATGGGATGGTGGGGGGAGTCTGGGATTGGGGGGGGATAGGGATTCAGGGGCACCCAAGAGATGGGGAGGGGGTCTGGGGGATGGGGGTGGTCCCAGGGGATGTGGGGGGTCCCTAGGGGATGGTGGGAGCCCTCTGGGGGGGGACACATGTGAGATTTGGGGACCCAAGGGATATGGGGGCACCCAAGGGATGGGGGGGGCACAAGGGATTTGGGGTCCCAAGGGGATGGGGGGGCTCAAGGGATGCAGGGGGAACCCAAAAGATATGGGGGGGTGATATGGGGGTCCCCGGGGGGCACCTGAGGAACTGGGGGGGGGTCCCCAGTACCTGGCGGGGGGGGGCATTAGCTGGCCGCCGTCTCCTGGCGCAGGGGGAAGAGCTTGGATTGCTCTTCGGCCTCGCAGGCGCAGGACAGGTCACTCCTGGGGGGGACACACGGGGGTCAGCCTGGGCCTGGCCCCCCCCCGGCCCTGAGACCCCCCCAGCCACAGCCCCCCCCAACCCCCCTTACCTGTTATCATTGATATCTGTCATGTTCCCTGCAAGAAAGAGCAGCAGCTCCAGGGGGGGGTTATGGGGACATCCTCCCCTCCATGCCCCCATTCCACAACTGGGGACCCCCCCACACCCCCTCCCAGGGCCCCCCCTCACCATTATCCACGTTGAGCTGCTGGTAGGTGTCCGGGGGGCTGCTGGAGAGCGTGGTGGGGCCGCTGGCAAAGCTGGGGGGGGCACACAAGGATTGGGGGAGACAGAGGCCTTGAGACCCCCTGGGCACTGCTGGCACTGCGGGGGGGGGACACCCCATCCCCTGCACTCCTCCATCCCCCCAGAAGCCCTGTGCCCCCCCCATAACCCCTGTACCCCCCCCATGTCACTGCACCCCCTTTTGCCCCCCCAGCCCTGTCCCCAGCATCCCATGGATCCCCCACGCCCTGTCCCCTGTTGCCCCCCCCCGCACCCCCCATCCCCCCCTATTCTTTGCCCCCTGAATCTCCCCATGCCCCCCCCCCAATCTCTCCCTGCACCCCTCCATGCCCTCCCCACCCTCCCCCCAGGAGCCCCCCCATGGCCCCCCCTGCCATGCCCAGCCCCCCCGTGCCCCCCCCCACTACTTACAGGCCCTGGGGGCCGGGGCCGGGCAGGGCCCCCCCCCCGGGGTACCCCTGGAAGAGGCTGTTGGTGTAGCTGAGGCCGGTGGGTGACGCCGCTGGCACCTGCCCTGGTCGCACTGGCTTGGCTGGGGGGGGGACAGGGGGGGCTGAGGGGTGCTGGCTGACACCCTGGGGTCTCCTGGGGTGCCCCCCCCAAGTGTCTGTGCCACCCCCCGGGCCAGGCTCCCCTGCCCCTGCGCACCCCGTGCACCCCAGAGCATGCCAGGCGCCTGTGCCCACCCTGCACCCCTGGTCCCTGCGCCTGCTCTGTACCTCATGCGCCCTAGTGCGTGCCAGGTGCTTGTGCCCACCCTGCACCCCCAGGACCCCCTACACGCCCCCCCGTGCCCACTCTGCACCCCATATACCTGTACCCACCCTGCACCCCTTGCACCTCATATACCCATGCCCAACCTGCACCCCAGACACCCCCTGCACCCCTCGCACCCCATATACCTGTGCCCACCCTTGCACCCCATCTACCCCATACCCACCCTTGCACCCCAGGCACCCCCTATACCCCCTACACCTCTCACCCCCCTCCCCATGCCCACCCTGCATCCCTTGTACCCCATGTACCCATGCCCACCCTTGCACCCCAGGCACCCACTACACCCCCTACACCCCCTCTCCCCATGCCCACCCTGCACCCTACCCACCCTGCACCCCAGACACCCCATATACCCGTGCCCACCCTGCACCCCAGACACCCCTTAAACCCCAGCTCCCCCGTGCCCACCCTGCACCCCTCGCACCCCATATACCCGTGCCCACCCTTGCACCCCATCTCCACCATACCCACCCTGCACCCCAAGCACCCACTACACCCCCTACACCCCCATACCCCATGCCCACCCTGCACCCCAGACACCCCCTGCACCCCTCGGACCCCATATACCCGTGCCCACCCTTGCACTCCAGCTCCTCCATACCCACCCTGCACCCCAGGCACCCACTACACCCCCTCTCCCCATACCCACCCTGCACCCTACCCACCCTGCACCCCAGACACCCCCTGCACCCCTCGCACCCCATATACCTGTGCTCACCCTTGCACCCCATCTCCACCATACCCACCCTGCACCCCAAGCACCCACTACACCCCCTACACCCCCATACCCCATGCCCACCCTGCACCCCAGACACCCCCTGCACCCCTCGGACCCCATATACCTGTGCCCACCCTTGCACTCCAGCTCCTCCATACCCACCCCGCACCCCAGGCACCCACTACACCCCCTACACCCCCTCTCCCCATACCCACCCTGCACCCTACCCACCCTGCACCCCAGACACCCCCTGCACCCCTCGCACCCCATATACCCGTGCTCACCCTTGCACCCCATCTCCCCCATACCCACCCTGCACCCCAAGCACCCACTACACCCCCTACACCCCCATACCCCATGCCCACCCTGCACCCCAGACACCCCCTGCACCCCTCGGACCCCATATACCCGTACCCACCCCGCACCCCGGCCACCCCCCCCCCCGTACCAATGTGGGCGCTGTGGGTGCGGCGGGCGGCCCCCCGTGCCCTGACGGCCTCCCTGATGCGTTCCACCTCTTGCTGGTAGCGACGCTTGTCGAGGCGAGCACCCTCCTTGGCCTCCCTCAGAGCACCCTCCAGGGCCTGCACTCGCCCAGCCGTAGCCCGCAAGCGTTTCTCCAGCTTCGGAAGCTCGCAGCGCAGGTCTGCATTGTCACGGACCAGCTGCGCGACCCCCCGTCAGCCCACCCACCCGCCCACCTGCACCCACCTACCTGCGCTCGGCAGCGCCCGTTGGGAACCGCCAGCATCGGGCAGGGGGTTTGTCGATAGCGGGGTAGTGGGTGGTGGGGGGGGGACACCCACCCGCAACCGGCACCGGTGTACCCACTCACAAGAGGGACCCAGCGGTACTAGGGACCCGGTGGTGATAGGCACCCGCCGGCATTGGGGCACCCATCGGTAATGGGGGACCCACTCACAGTGGGCACCCGGTGACACCCGGCACCCATCAGCATTGGGCACCCACTCACAACGGACACCCAGTACCCATCAGCATTGGGCACCCACTCACAACGGACACCCGGCACCCATCAGCATTGGGCACCCACTCACAACGGACACCCGGCACCCATCAGCATTGGGCACCCACTCACAACGGACACCCAGCACCCACCAGCATTGGGCACCCACTCACAAGAGGCATCCAGTGACACCCAGTGGCATTGGGCACCCACTCACAACAGGCACCCGGCACCCATCAGCATTGGGCACCCACTCGCAATGGGCACCCGGCACCCACCAGCATTGGGCACCCACTCACAAGAGGCATCCAGTGACACCCAGTGGCATTGGGCACCCACTCACAACAGGCACCCGGCACCCATCAGCATTGGGCACCCACTCGCAATGGGCACCCGGCACCCATCAGCATTGGGCACCCGGCACCCATCAGCATTGGGCACCCACTCGCAATGGGCACCCAGCAACACCCAGCACCCATCAGCATTGGGCACCCACTCATAACGAGCACCCAGTGACACCCAGCACCCATCAGCATTGGGCACCCACTCAGAACAGGCACCCAGCACCCATCAGCATTGGGCACCCACTCGCAATGGGCACCCAGCAACACCCAGCACCCATCAGCATTGGGCACCCACTCACAACAGGCATCCAGCACCCATCGGCACAGGGGCAGCTGCTGGCACTGGAGCACCCACCGGCACCAAATCACTCACCCACACCAGGACACCCATTGGCACTGGGGCACCCATTAGCACCCACCAGTACTGGGCACCCACCAGTATTGGGTACCCACCAGCGCTGGGGCACCCATTGGCACCAGAGCACCCACTGTCCCTGAGACACCTGCCCGCACTGGGGTACCTCCTGCACCCCCCCAGCACCAGCCGCTGCACCGACAGCCCCACCAGCACCCACCAGCACCCACCACTGGTTACCAGCACCCACCACTGGTTACCAGCACCCACCCAGGCCACCCTCACCCGCCCCCCAGCAGTGTCAGGAAGGGGGGGGGGGATGTCCCAGCCCCCCAGAAGTGCCTGGTGGGGGGTCCCAGCCCCCCATGGCCACATGCAGTGTGGGGGGGACACAGGTAGTGAGCTGGGGGGGGGCACCACAGGCAGGCGGGGGGGGGGGCAGCAGGCGGGGGGGGGGCAGCAGGCGGGGGGGGGGCAGGAAAGTGGTGGTCAGGCCAGTGCCCCTCCCTCCACTGCAAAACTGGGGGGGCTCTGGGTGGCCGGGGGGGGTAATCCCCCTGCCCCACATCCATCCTTCCCGGGGGGGGGGGAAGTGGGGGGACCCCCCCCACGCGTGTCCTGCTCGTGTGGGTGGCTGGGAGGGGGGGGTCGCGGTACCTTGGATACCCAGAGATCCAGCTAGGGAGGAGGCAGCGAAGGGGGGGGGGGGCAACAGAGCAGGCATCAGCGTGTGCCCCCCCCTTGGCCATGCTACCCCCAGAGGGTCTTTGGGGGGGGAGCCCAGGATGGAAAGGGGGGAGCAGGATGGAGCAGGGCGCTGGGGGGGGGGGTGATGCCAAGGGGGGGGGCTTGCAGTATAGGGGGGCTGGAGGGGGCCCCCCCCCCTTTCCCCCCCCGCCCACCTGTTTGTGAACCTTTGTAAGCTGCTCCAGGTTGTTCTCAAGAAAGGAAATCTTCTGCTTCTGGGAGTGCAGCCCCCCACTGTCCTCAGGCTCCAGCTCTGCGCTCTGCAGGGGGTGGGGGGGACATGGAGGGACACCCCCCCCCACTGGGCTGGCACCCCCAACCCGGGCTGGCACCCCCCCAGTCTGGGCTGGCACCCCCCAACTGGGGATCATGCCCCCCTAACCTGGGTTGGTACCCCCAAACTAGGCTGGTTCCCCCACCCTGGGCTGGCACTCCCCTCAAACAGGGATCAGACCCCCCCAACCTGAGTTGGCACCCCCAACATAGGCTGGCAGCCCCCCCCAAACAGGGATTAGACCCCCCCCCAACCCAGGATCAGACCCCCCCAACCCAGGTTGGCACCTCCAACATGGCCTGGCACCCCCCAACCTGGCCTGGCACCCCAACCCAGGCTGCCACCCCCCCCATGATGCTGGCCTGAGACCCCCCAACCTAAGCCAGGGCCCCCCCACGATGCCCAAGCTGGGACCCCCCCACACCTAAGCCGGGACCCCCAACCAACGCTTGGACCCCCCCCAGGCCAAGACCCCCCTCCCTCCCCTTACAGCCCCCCCTTCCCCTCCCAGCTCTGACCCCACTCTTTCCCCCTACCCTCTCTATTTTCACCCCCCAATTTTTACCCCCCCTTTTGCCCCCCCCTCACTTTCTTGACTCGAGTCGTGACGTCTTGAACAAACAGCTTGCGCAAGTTGTGGAGGGTCTGGAGTTCACGGGCCTGGGGGGGGGGCAGGGTTGAGGGGGTGCACGGTGACCCCCAGACCCCCCCAACCCCCCCCAGATGCCCCCCCCCCACTTACCACGGTCTCCTCCAGACCCTTGAGGTCCTGCTTGGACTGCTCGTGGCGCTCATAGAGAAATCTGGGGGGAGATATGGGGGGGGTCACCGCAGGGGTGTGGGGGGTCACCCCAAGGTTGGGGGGGGTCACTCCAAGGATGGAGGGGAGGTTGGGGGGGTCTCAGGGGAGGCACAAGGATGCTGGGGGGGAGGGTGCTGAGGGCTCCTGGAGGCTTGGAGGGGCCTCAGGGGTCTTTTTGGGGGGCTGGGGGGACCCCAAGGCAGTGCAGGGTCTTAAGGGGTGTCCCCATGGAGTGGGGGGTCCTGGTGATGTTGAGGGTCCTGGGGGGGTCCCCAAGGGTCCTGGGGGTATTGGGGGTCCCAGGGCTTCTGGAGCAGGTGCAGGGTCCTGGGGGGGGTGTCCTCATGGGGGGGGTCCCAGGGGTGATGGGGCAGGTCCAGGAGTGATGGGGAGGTCCCCAAGGCTCCTGGGGGTGTTGGGGGTCCCAGAGCTCCTGGAAGTAGTGCAGGGTCCTGGGGGGAGGGTCCCAGGGGTGATGTCAGGGGTCCCAGGGGTGATGAGGGGGTCCCGGGGGTGTCCTCCTGGGTGTGAGGGTGGTGTCCCAGTGATGTTGGGGGTCCCAGGGGTGGTGGTGGGGTCCCAGGGGTGAGGGGGGGGTGGGGCAGGGGTGATGGGGGGTCCAGGGGTGATGGGGAGGTCCCCAAGGCTCCTGGGGGTGTTGGGGGTCCCAGGGCTCCTGGAGGTAGTGCAGGGTCCTGGGGGTGTCCCTGTGGGGTGGGGTCCCAGTGATGATGGGGGGTCCCAGGAGAGATGGGAGGGGGGGTCCTGGAGATGTCAAGGGGGACATCGTGGGGGGGGGGACCAGGACTCCCAGGCATGGAGGTGGATGTTGTGGCTCTGAGGGGTCCCAGGGGTGTCAGTGGGAGGGGGGGTTGGGGTCCGGGGGACCCCTGGGGTGGGGGGCTGAGGGGGGGGGGGGGGGTCTCACGTGAGCTCCTGCAGCCGGGCGGCCTTGGCCCGCTCCTCACTCCGCAGCGCCTCGTGCTCCGCACGCAGCTTCTCCAGCTCCAGCTCCAGCTTCTGGTTCAGGCTGTGGGATGGACGGATGGACAGTCATGGGGACAGATGGACAGACAGACCCATGGGGGGGACAGTCTCTGCCGCCCCCCAGTCCAGCCAGGGATGGGGACAGGGATGGGGGCTGGGGTCATTCGGGGTCAGGGACAGGGTCAAGGTTGGGGTTGGGGAGATGATGGGGTCAGGGTTGGGGGTCAAGGATGGGGTCGGGGTTGGGGACAGGGTCAGGATTGGGGATGGGAACAGGGTTGGGAACAGGGATGGGGTTGGGGACAGGGACAGGGTCAAGGCTGAGGTCAGGGTCGGGGACGAGAACGGTTTCAGAGTCGGGGACAGGGATGGGGTCACCGATGGGGTTGGAGTCAGGGATGAGATCGGAGTCAAGGTCAAATTTGGGAACAGGGACAGCAATGGGGTTGGGGACGAGGACGGGGAGGGGGCCGGGGCCGGGGCCACTCACTCCCGCAGCTCGTCGATGGTTTTCTGCCTCTCGTTGACCTCGTCCCGCAGCCGCGCCAGCTGCTTGTGCTGGGCTTCCCGCTGGCTCTCCAGCTGCAGCTCCAGCGCCTTCTGCACCCGCCGTCCTCAGCCCAGGCACAGGGACCCCCGTACCCCCGGCCCCCAACTCCTCCCGGGGACCCCCAGCACCCCAACACCTCCCCAGGGACCCCCAGCACCCCTGGAATCCAACATCTCCCAGGGAACCCCAGCACCCTTGGGACCCCAATGCCTCCCCAGGGACCCCCAGCACCCCTGGGACCCCCACTCCTCTCAGGGACCCCCAGCACTCCTGGGACACCAACGCCTCCTGGGAATCCCCAGCATCCTCCAGCACCTCCCGGGGACCCCCAACACATCCCAACCTCCCCAGCACCCTGTGGATGCCCAGCACGCCCAGGACCCCCAGCATCACCCAGCACCCCAGGGACCCCCACCCCATCTCTAGGACACCCCACGTGCCATAAGGACCCCCAACTGCACCCCCCCCCCCCAGGCCCCCTACACCCTTCAGGGACCCTGGACACCCCCCAGTGACCCCCAGGGGCACCCTGCCCCTCCTCCCATCACCTTGCTTCCCCAGCACCCTCTCACCTTGACCTCATCGGTGTCCTGGGTCTCATCCTGCTCCCGCTCCTTCCGGACCACCCCCTGCGCCGTCTCTGCAGGCCGGAGCTCACGTTGAGGGCGACAAACCGGGGAGACCACCCCCCCCAGCCCCCCTGTGTCGTGTGCTCCCCCCAGCCCCCCTCACCCTGGGCCTGCAGCCGGGCCAGCTCCTCGCTCAGGGCATCGTACGACTCTTCCAGGTGCCGCTTCTTCAGCTCCACCGTCTGCGTGTACTCCGTCAGCGAGCGGATCTTCGCCTCGTGCTGCGGGGACCAGTCTCAGCCACTGACACCCCCCCCCGGCTGGGGGCACGTGGATACCACCCCACCACCACCCCCAGGGCCACCCTATCACTGAATCACAGGGTCATCAAACCCCTGGGTCATCAAACCGTGGGGTCACCAAGTCCCAGGGCCATCAAACCCCAGGGTCAACAAACCCCGGGAACACCAAACTCTGGGGTCACCAAACCCCAGGATCACCAAACCCTGTGGTCAGCAGACCCCAGGGCCACCAAACCCCAGGGTCACCAAGTCCCAGGGCCACCAAACCCTTGGGACACCAAACTCTGGGAACACCAAACCCTGGGGACATTGAACCCTTGGGTCACCAAGCCCTGGGGTCACCAAATCCTTTGGCCACCAAGCCCTGGGAACACCCAACCCTGGGGACACTGAACCCTCGGGGCACCAAACTCTGGGGTCACTAAATCCCAGAGCCACCAAGACCTGGGGTCACCAAATCCTTCGGCCACCAAACCCTTGCATCACCAAACCTTGCAGCCACCAAACCCTGCAGCCAGCAAACCCCAAGATCACCAAACCCTGGGTCCACCAAAATCTGAGGTCACCCAGCCCTGGGGCCACCAAACCCCAGGGTCACAGAACCCTGGGGCCACCAAACCCCAGGATCACCAAACCCCAGACCACCAAACCCCGGGGTCCCCACGGCGGTGGTATTGCTCCCAGGAGGTCCCCTGTCATTCCTGTCCCCAGCCCACCTGGGAGATGAGGAGCTGGCAGGAGGAGAGCTCGCGCCCGGTCACCTCCATCTTGCGGTGGCACTCCACCTGCAGGTTCTCCAGCTGCCGGCACCGCTTCACCACCGACTTCACCTCCGACTTGATCTTGCTGATGTAGAGCCGGGCGACGGTGAACTCCTCCTCGATGGCCCCGCTGACCTCCACCGGCTGGGCACGGGCATGGGCACAGCACACGGGTCAGCGTGGCATGGCATGGCATAGTATGGTGTGGCATGGCATGGGCACGGCACGGCATGGGCATGTACCACACATGGGTATGGCACGGCATGGACGCAGCACATGCAGGGGTATGGCACGGCACACGGGTCAGCATGGCATAGTATGATATGGCGTGGGTACGGCACGGCATGAGTATGGCACACACATGGGTACGGCATGGCACGGGCAGGGGCACGGCATGGCACAGCGGAGTATGGCATGGTGTGGGTATAGCATGGCACGGCGTGGTATGGGCACGTACCACACATGGATATAGCATGGCATGGGTACGGCACAGCACGTGGGTCAGCACAGCACAGGCATGGCACAGTGTGGGTACGGCACACACAGGGTATGGTATGGCATGGCACAGGCACAGCACACACATGGATATGGCACAGCATGGGTACGGCATGGGCACAGCATGTCACAGGCGCATCAGGCATGTGGCTACAGCATGGCACGGCACGGGCACGGCACATACATGGGTTTGGCATGCCATGGCTCGGGCACAGCACGGCACGAACACGTTGCACACACGGGTATGGCGTGGTGTGACACGGCACGGGCACGGCATGACACCCCCACAGGTGCAGCCTGGCATGGCACAGCACGGCACAGGGACATCCCACCCATGGGTGCAGCCTGCCAGGGGTGTGTCCCCCCCTCACCAGCTTGATCTCGCCGTTGCCCACGATGAGGCTGAACTCGCTCAGGTCCTTCATCAGCCCGTTGAGCACCTCGGCCGCCCGCTTGCGCTGCTGTCCCCCCAGGTCCCGCACCCGCTGCAGCTCCGTCTCCAGCGACAGCGTCGTCGCCTGTGGGCACGGCACGGCCTGGCACCCCCCCAGTACCCCCCACCCTGGCACACCTAGCACACCCAGTACACCCAGCACCCCCCCCAGCACCCCTGGCAGCCCCAGCACCCCACCTGGGATCCCCCACCCTGGCACCCCGGCACACCTTGCCCCAGTATCCCCCTCCCTGGCACCCCCAGCACACCAGCACCCCCCACCCTGACATCCCCCAGTACCCCCCCAGCATCCCAGGATCTCACCCACTCCACCCACAGAGTGGTCCTCTTGTTCCCCCAGTCTGGCATCCCAGTTTAAGGAGAGAGTTTCCCAGTTTGGGATCTGGTTTGGGGGTGTCTCTCTTTGGGGTCTGGTTTGGGGGGCATCCCCTCTTTGGGGTCTGATTTTATGGGGGGCGTCCCCTCTTTGGGGTCTGGTTTCGGGACAGGGGGTCTCCTCTTTGGGATCTGGTTTGAGGGGTGGGTGGGGTCCCCTCTTTGGGGTGAGTTTGGGGTGGGGGGGCCACTCTTTGGAGTCTGGTTTGGGGGGGGTGGGGTTCTTGTTTGGGGTCCCCCTCTTTGGTGTCTGGTTTGGGGTTTAGGGGGCTCCCAGGTCTGAGGCTTCTTTTTCAGTGGATCCCTGGCCCAAAGCATCCCAGTTTGTGTCTGGGAGTCCCAGTTTGGACCTGGGGGTCTGGGCTCTGGGGTTTGCTGGTTCAGAGGCTGGGGGTCCCAGTGTGGTCCTGGTGTGGGGGTCCCAGTTTGGAGGGGCCCTGGCTCTGGGGGGCCCAGCTAGGGTGCTGATGGGGGTCCCAATTGTTTCCTAGTCTGTGTCCCATTTGCCAGACAAGGTTCCCAGTGGGGTCCCAGTGGGACACTGCAGGTCACCAGCAGGTTTCCCAGTGGGGTTCCCAGTTGAGGAGCCACTTTGGGATTCCTGGGGAGGGATCTCAGTAGAGATCCCAGTTGGGTGCCCATAAGGGTTCCCAGTAGGGTCCTAGTGGGTTTCCCAGTTGAGGAGCCACTTTGGGGTTCCTGGGGGGGGGATCTCAGTAGGGATCCCAGTTGGGTGCCCATGGGGATTCCCAGTAGGGTCCTAGTGGGGTTCCCAGTTGAGGAGACACTTTGGGGTTCCCGGGGCGGGGTTCTCAGTAGGGATCCCAGTTGGGTGCCCATGGGGGTTCCCAGTAGGGTCCTGTCAGGAATCCCCATTAGGTGCCTGCCAGGGGTCCCAGGTGGGGGTCCCGGGGGGGTCACCTCAGTGCGAGCCAGCTCGTCAGCCAGCCGGCGGTTGTGGCGGCCAGTGTCCTCGGCCTCCTGCGCCTTGCGGTCGTAGCTGCGTGCCAGCTCCTCCAGTGCCGCCAGCACCTCGGCCACCTCGGCACGGGCTGCCCCATGCTCGGCACGCAGTGCTGCCAGCTCCCGCCGCGCCGCCTCCCCACCCCCCCGTGCCGCCGCCAGCACCTGGGGGGGTCCAGAGGGTCAGGGTGGGGGGTCCCAGAGGGGTCCCAGGGGTCAGGGTGGAGGGGACCAGGGGGGTCCTGGGGAGGAGTCCCAGAGTGGTTCCAGCAGGGTCAGGTTGGGGGGTCCCAGGGACTCAGGGTGGAGGGGTCCAGGGAGTCAGGGTGGGGGTCCTAGATGAGTCCCAGGAGGTCCCAGAGGGGTCCTGGTGGGGTCAGGTTGAGGGGTCCCAGGGGTTCAGGGTGAAAGGGTCCAGGGAGTCAGGGTGGGGCTCCCAGAGGTGTCCTGGGGGTCATAGCAGGGGTCCCAGGGGAATCCAGGGGGTCCCAGGGGAATCCAGGAGGTCAGGGTGAGGGTCCCAGGGGTCATAGCGGGGGTCCCAGATGGGTCCCAGTGAGGTCAGGGTGGGAGTCCCAGGGGTCATAGCGGGGGGTCCAAGTACTCAGGGTGGAGGTGTCCAAGTGGTCAGGGTGGGGGTCCAAGCGGGTCCCAGGCGGTCTGGGTGGGGGCCCAGGGGGATCATTCCAGGGTCCCACCAGCGGGTTCCAGGGTCAGTCAGATGGAGATGGGGGGCCATGGGGGCTGGGGGGGGGGCTCACCTCCTCCTGGTCCAGCATCTGTTGCTTGAGCTTCTCCATGATTTGGCTCTGCTGGTTGATCTCATCGTCCTGGGGGGAGGACAGGAGGGTCCGCACCGGCCAGCCCCAAGGGGCTGGGGGCGGAGGGGGGGCCTCGGGGGGGTCCTGGAGGCTGCCAGGAGATCCTGGGCATCCTGGGATGCTGAGCGTCCTGGGGGATGCTGGGGGCCCTAGGAGGTTCCCAAGGGTCCTGGGGAGTCTCAGGGGTCCTGGGGGGTCCCTGGCAGGTCTAGAGGGGTCTTTGGGGGTCCCCAGAGGACCCAGGGAGGGGTCTGGGGGGGGTCCCCACCTTGTCATCCAGCTGCTTGTAGAGCTTGCGGATCTCCTCCTCGTACTTGCGGCGCTCCTCATCAGAGATGTGGATGACGATGGAGGAGCTGTTGTCGTTGAGGGGGGTCTCGTCGGAGGGTCCTGTCCCTGTCCCCTCACCCATCCCCTCGCCTGTCCCAGCCTCCGCCTCGGCCCCGCTCAGCTGCTCCGTCTCCGGCACGGCCTCACCTAGGGACACGGCCTCAGTTTCCCCATTTAGTGCTGGGACGAGGTGGATGGGGTCCCCTCCCAGATGCCAGGGTCCCCCCTCACCACTCCGCCAGCGGCTCAGCTCGGCCTCCAGCTTCCCGATGGTCTCCTTCAGCGCCTTGTTCTTCTCCTTCTCCTTCTCGTACTTCTTCTTCCACTGCTCGGCCGTCAGCTCCAGGTTCACCGATGCCGTGTTCTTGATAGTCTTGGCCCTGGATGGAGATGGGGGGGACATCGTTCAGCCGGGACCCCTCCTGCTCCCCCTTTCCAGGCAGCCTCCCGCAGGGACACCCCTGAGGGTGCCCACTCATCTCAGGGTCCACCTTGCCCCCACTCCCCTCCCAGGTCTGGGGACCCCCAATGCAGCCTCTTTTCCCCCTCAGGGGGTGCGGGGGATGCAGTTGGGGTGCAGTTGGGGTGCAATGGGTGCTTGGGGTGCATGGGGTGAAGTCAGGTTGCAATGAGCCCATGGGGTGCAGTTGGGGTACAACAGGAGCATGGGGTGCTGTTGAGGTGCAATGGGTGCTGTCGGGGTGCAGCCAGTTTTCAGTGGATACATGGGGTGCAGTTGGGGTGCAAAGGGTGCATAGGGTGCAGTTGGGGTGCATGGGGTGCTCTTGGGGTACAACAGGTGCATGGGGTGAAATTGGGGTGCCATGGGTGCTGTTGGGGTGCAATGGGTGCATAGGGTGCAACTGGGGTGCATGGGGTGCTGTTGGAGTGCAATGGGTGCATGGGGTGAAGTTGGGGTGCAATGGGTGTTGTTAAAGTGCAGTTCGGGTGCAACGGGTACATGGTGTGCAGTTGAGATACAGTTGGGACACAACGGGTGCATGGGGTGCAGCTGGGGTGCAGCTGAGGTGCAGAGGGGTGCAGAGGGGTGCAGGGGCACCCCGATACCCCCTGGCCCCTCCCCTACCTCTGCCCAAACATGAGGGTGGACTTGGTTTCGGCATCGTTGTAGCTGGAGGGGGAGCAGCAGATGAACATGGTGGTGCGGCAGTTCCCCCCCAGTGAGTCCTGCAGGATCCTTGTCATCTTGCTGTCCCGGTAGGGCACGTAGGCCTTCTGCGGGGGGGGGCACAGGAGCTCAGCATGGTCCCCCCCAAGCCCCAGGGTCCATGGGGCAGAGCAGAGGTGGGGGGGCTGGCAGGGGGAACACATGGGCTCTCACCGTGCCCTCGGCCAGGGCCGAGATGACGTTGCCCAGCGCCGACAGCGACTTGTTGATGTTCTTGGCTTCATCCAGCACGGCCCCCTCAGCCCCCGTCTTGCTGACCTGTGGGGCCAGGCAGCTCAGAGACCCCCATGGGGCCACCCCTACCCCAGGGACCTCCACCCCACTGACACCCCCAGCCCAAGAACCCCTCCAAGACCCCCAAACCCAAGGATGCCACCAGCCAGTAGATCCCCAGAGATCCCCAATCCAGAGGGCCTTCATCCAAAGACCCCCACCCCAGCCTGAAGACCCCTAACCCCAATGTCCCACAGCCTACAGACTCCCACCCTCCCAATGTCCCCCTTGGGGACATCCTCCTCCCAAGTTGCCCCAGAGACCCCCCAATCCCACATACCCAAGCCCAGGGTCCCCCAAAGATGACCCCCCCACACCAGAACCCTCCCAGCCCAAGCCCCTCAGGGTCCCTCAGTGCTGGGGACCCCCTGACCTTCTCGCTCCCGGCCAGGTCGACCAGGTAGAGCTTCCCGCTGAGCTTCTGCTCCGTCTCCACGTTCTCCTGCTTGATGTTGATGAGGAAGATGCTGTGGCTGCGGGAGCTGTGCTCGTTCATGTCTGCGGGCATGGGGAGAGGCTGCACACCCATGCCTCCAGCTCCCGGGGACCCCCGCACCCCCGTGGGACCACTGCAGCACCCCACGATGCCCCAGAGACCCCACAGTGCCCCCAGGAGTCCCCCACTGCACTCCAGGGCCCCCAGGATTCCCCAGGAACTCCGTGGGAGCCCTGTGACCTCTACAGCACCCCAGGGACCCTACAGAACCCCAGGGACCCCAAAATGCCCCAGGGACTCCAAAATGCCCCAGGGACCCCATGATGTCCCAGGGAACCCAATGATCTCTACAGTACCGCAGGGACCCCCACAATACTCCAGGGATCCCCATGGCACCCCAATGACTCCTACAGCACCCCAGGGACCCTACAGCATCCCAGGGACCCCTCCAATGCCCCTTGAACCCCCATGGTGGCCCAATGACCTCTACAGCACCCCAGGGGCCCTACAGCACCCCAGGGACCCCACAATGCTCCAAGGACCCCATGAGGCTGCAGGGACCCCCGTGATGCCCTAGGGACCCTCACGGTGCCCCAGGGACCCCCATGGTGCCCCAGACCCCCCCCCCAGTATCCCAGGGACCCCTATGTTGCCTCAATGACCCCTCCAGCACCGCAGGGACCCCCATGGTACCCCAGAACTCCCCAGCACCCCAGACACCCCACAGTACCCTGCATAGCAGTGATCCCCCCACCCCACTCTGCCCGCCCCCACCATCGCCTGCCCCCCCCCCATGTCCCCAGGGCACTCACTAGTGACAGCCACATGCCGGTTGGATTTCCCCTCATCGATCACATCCAGAATCTCCTCGGGGCTGGAGACGAAGCGCTCGGTGCAGCCCTGTGGGTGCAGGGTGGGGGGGGTGAGGCCCCAGCCCCCACTCTGGGGGTGCCCCTTGGGGTCCCCCACCCAAGGCACCCTCTGAGCCACTCCTCACCTTGACATAGGGAACCCGGTTCTTGTCTTCGTGCACCGACAGGTTGGTCTTGGTCACTGGGGGGGGGGGGGGCATGGGGTGAGGGGGCTGGGGGGACGTGACCCCCCAACACGCCCTAGGAGTTCCCATTGCCATCCAATGCCTCCCAGTGCTCCTTCATACCCTTCCACCGACTCCCAGTGCTCCCCAGTATCCATCCAGGGCCTCCCAGTGCTCCCTCATACCCTTCCACCGACTCCCAGTGCTCCCCAGTATCCATCCAGGGCCTCCCAGTGCTCCCCAGTGCCTCCAAGCTTCTCAGTGCCCCCAGTGCATCCCAATACCCACCCAGTATCTCCCAGTGCCTCCCCCAACTCACTGTCCAGCAGGTCCCGGATCTTGTCCAGATAAATTTCAAAGTAAGAAACCTAGTAGGAGGGAATTGGGGGTGTTGGGGGGGGGGGTCGGGACCCGACCTCCCAGTCCTCCCAGTGCTCCCAGTCCCTCCCAGTCCCTCCCACTCTGTCCCAGTCCCCACCTTGATGTGGAACTCAAGGTTCTCGTCCATGGCGTAGATGTGGTTGAAGATGTCCTGGGCGATGCGTGGGATGATGCCCATCTGCTGGGGATCGTGCAGCTTGCCCTGGGGGTGGCAGGGGATTGGAGGGGTGAGGGGTGAGCACCCAGGGGCATGCCAGGCCCAGGGGATGCTGCCCCCCACCCAAAGCCCCCCCTGGCCCGCTCACCTCCATGGTGTGAGTCTTGCCCGATGACGTCTGCCCGTAGGCGAAGATGGTGCCGTTGTACCCAGCCAGCACATCTGTGGGGAGGAGTGAGGGTGGGCAGAAGCCCCTCCAGGACTCCCAGGAACCCCCAAGGAATCCCAGGACCCTCAGGGACCTCACAGACACCCCCCCAAACCCCAAGGGACTCCCCTGAGATCCTCAAGGACTCCCTGATCCCCCCTAGGCACCTGAGCTCACCTCCAAGACCCCCAGCGATGCACAAGGACCCCTGAGACACCCTGAAGGACTTCACAGATACCCCCAGAACCCCTGGAGATTGCAGTGACACCCCCAAAGTCTTGCAGAGACCCCAAGACCTGCTGGACACCCCCAGGGACCCCCTGTGCATCTCCCCCTGCCAGTGTCACCCCTCAACCTGCCCCTGTCTCCTCCCAGCACCCTCCAATGTCTCCATGGATCTGGGTGTCCCCAGAGGAGGGTTCTCCAGCTAGGACCCCCCCAGAGGCCCCCCCCCGGGCCCCCCCACAAGGCCCCAGCCCTCACCCTTGACGATCTGCATGGCACAGGCATGGTAGACCTGCTCCTGGGTGGTGTTGGGGGGGAAGACGCGGTCAAAGACATAGGGTTTGCCCTGGGTGGGGGGGAGGACATGGGGGTCAGTGGCCAGAAGGGACCCCCACAAGGTGCTGGGGGCTGTGCCAGCCTCAGGGCTCCCCTTGCAGGGGGACCAGTAAGTTCTAGCAAATCCCAGTAAGGGAGGTGGGAAGTTGCAGGGGGCCTCTCACACAGCCCCGATCCCCTCATACCCCCCATACCCCCAGAACCCCATATATGCCCCATACACTCCCATGTACCCGTACACCCACCAGAGCCCCCCAATAGCCACATCTACCCCAGACCCCCATATACACTCCCCCTACACCCCCATAGACTTCACACTCTCCATATACCCCCACATACCTTCAGACCCCATACACCCTCCTAGACCCCCAGCCCCCATACACTCTCCATACACCCTCACAGACCCCCAGAACTCCATAGAGTCCCCTATAACCTCCCTACAGATTCCCATATACCCCCAACCCCCCCTACCCCCATATACTCCCCACAGACCCCTCAGCTCCCCATACATACTCATAGACCCACAGTCTCGCCATATAGCTCCGTACACCCCCATAGATCCCTCAGCCCTTCTACAGGCCCCCATAGGACCCCATAAACCCCCAATCCCCCCATACACCCCCACAGACCCCTCAGCTCTCTATACATACTCATAGACCCAGAGTGTCCCCATACAGCCCCATACACCCCCATAAATCCCTCAGCCCCTCCATACACCCCCATAGACCTCCTGGTCCCTCATACAGCCCCATACATCCCCAGATCTCCCATAGAGTCCCATAGATCTCCATAGACCCCCATAGACCCCTCAGCCCCCCCATAGGCCCCCATAGTCTCCCAGCCCCCTATACACACTCATAGATCTATATATACCACCCATAGACCCCCACAGATCTCCAACCACAGCATACAGCCCCATACACCCCCATATGTCCCCATCCCTGCCAGCCCAATAGACCACCAGCCCCCCATAGAACCCCATAGGCCCCCATAGACCCCACAGCCCCCCATAGAACCCCATAGAGCCCTCAGCCCTCCCATAGACCTCCATAGACCCCCATAGACACCTCAGCCACCCTATAGACCCCCATAGACCCCCATAGACCCCCCAGCCCCCCATAGACTCCCATACACCTCCAACCCCCATACATCCCAAGCCCCTCCTCCACCCCCACAGACCCCCATCGACCCTGCAGCCCTCCTACAGACCTCCATAGACCCCCCCTGGATCCTCATAGACCCCCATAGACCCCTCTGCCCCCCTCCAACCCCATAGGCCCCCATAGACCCCGCCGCCCCCCATAGACCTCCATAGACCCCTCAGCCCTCCTATAGACTTCCATAGACCCCCCATAGATCCTCATAGACCCCCATATACCCCTCAGCCCCCCCCCAGAGGCCCCCAGCCCCCCATAGACTCCCATACACCTCCAACCCCCATACATCCCCAGCCCCCCCTCCACCCCCATAGGCCCCCACAGACCCCCATAGACCCCCAGCCCCCCCATACACCCCCATAGACCCCCATACACCCCCGCCCCCTCCCCCGTATACCCCTCCACCCCGTTCTCCCCCGCCCACTCCCGCCCCCCCCGACCCCTTCCGGGAGCTGTCCAGGCCTCGGTGCTGAACCACCGCAGCCACCGCGGGGACACACGGACACGGGGACACAGGGACACCGGGACACACGGACACCGGGACACACGGACACGGGGACAACCGGCGACACCAGTCCGTCCCCCCTCCCCTCCCCGGGCCCCCGCAATCGCCGCAGCACGGCGCAGGGACAACCGCCCCACCCTGCCCACTGATGGTCACGAACACCCCCCCCCACTAACCCGCCCCCCCACGCACAAGCACCCCACGCAGCCCCCGCCGCTCACCCCCGCCCCCCCCACCCCCCCCCACCCCGCACAACCGTCCCACGCAACACCCCGCATTGCGCCGGCACAACCGCACAGCGACACACTACCACCCACGGAGACGGCACAGCCCCCACCCCCACGTACCCCTCAGCCCCACTGTACCCCCAGGGGGGGACCCCGCTACCCCCCCCACCCCAAGGATTCCCCACCTTTCCCTGGGACCCCCCCATCTCAGGACCGGGGTGCCCAGGCCCGGCTGGAGACACCCACCCCCCCATATACGGCCCCGTGCAAGGAAGGGGGGGGCGTTATGGGGGGGGGGCGTTATATTGGGGTTCTTGGCTGCGGTCCCTGAGCCCCCCCCCCCCCCCGGCTTCACCACTTAACAAAGGGCCGGGCCGCAGCGGGGGGGGGGGCAGGATATGCGGCAACCCCCCCCCCGCCCCGGTGCTGTCCTCAGGGCCCGATTGTGCCCCCCCCCGGAGGTCAGGGCGTCTCCGCTCATTGTAAACACACCCCACCCCACCCCCCCGCCCGGCACTGGGCCAGACTGGAGGAAACTGGGAGTGCCGGGAACCTTAGAAAAGGAATGGGGGGGGGGGGGGTAAGGGAGGGGCATGCGGGGGGGAGAGGGGGGCAGGGGAAACGCCCCGGGGGGGGGGTCTGGGCCCATTTGGGCACCGACCACACCCAGGGCGATCCCCCCCCCCCCAAATAAGCTCTGTCCGCCCCCAGCTGACTGTCACCCCCCCCCAGGTCTGATACACCCTCAACCTGACTATTCCCGCCCCCCCCTCGCTCCTCCAGCTATGTCCCCATCCCTGCCCCCCTCCCCAAGGCTGGGAGGGGGGGGTATCCCTGTGCCCCCCCCCCCCGCACTCACCCCCACCACCACGCTGTCGTCCCCCTGGAAGACGGGCAGGAATTTGTCCCCCCGCAGAATCTCCGCCGGGTTGAGGGGCCGGAACCGGCACAGGACCTTGATGCTGCACTCGGTGCTGGGCTCGGCCATGGCGGTGGGCGGGGGGGGGGGGCGCCCGGGGGGGTGGGAGAGTCGAGAAGAGTTTGGGGGGGTGAGGGGAGCCGGAGTAGGGGGGCCCCAAGGGTGCTGCTGGTCCCCAAGGGTGTGGGATGTCACCCGGCGATACGGGTGGTACCCAGGGATGCTGCTTACAACCTAAGGGTCGAGCGGTACCCAGGGATGCAGGATGTTACCCGGGGATGCTGGGTGGTACCCAGGGATGCTGGGTGGTACCCAAGGATGCAGGATGCTGCCCAGGGATGCAGGATTCTGCCCAGGGATGCTGGGTGGTACCCAAGGATGCAGGATGCTGCCCAGGGATGCCGGCTGGTACCCAGGGATGCAGGATGCTGCTCGAGGATGCAGGATGTTGCCCAGGGATGCCGGCTGGTACCCAGGGATGCCGAGTGGTACCCAGGGATGCAGGATGCTGCTCAAAGATGCAGGATGCTGCTCAAAGATGCAGGATGCTGCCCAGGGCTGCCGAGTGGTACCCAGGGATGCAGGATGCGGGAGGGAGGGCGGCGCCGGGGGGGGGATGCTCCGCAGCGCTCCTGCTGCCCCCTGCTCCAGTGACCGCGCTGCTGTCGCCACTGCAGCCCCGGTACCGGGTGTTGGGGGGGGGGAGGCCGCCCCCCCGCAAGCACACGCCCCCCCCCAACCCCCCCCGCGTTAAGGTGGAGCTGCCCGCGGCTCTTAAGGTGGATGGAGATGGCGGGGCGGGGGGGGGAATGCCCGGCTCTGGGAATAGTCACCCCAAATTGCTGATTCATTGCGGGGGTGGGGGGGGCAGGATGGTGGCGACCCTGTCCCGTCTGGGGGGGGGAGGGGGTCGGCGCAGGGCCAGGCCCCCCTGCTCCCCCCCCCCCGCCTAGCTCCCCTCCCCGAAGCGGGAAGCCAGCAGTCCTGACTCATACCCCCGCCCCCCCCAGCGCTGAGGCCGGGCACATTCGTGTCCTCGGTGGCCCTGCCCAGCCCGGGGGGGGGGGGTCCAAGCGGGGGCAGGGAAGTGCAGTCAGGGGGCACCTCTTCCCCCTGCCCCCCCCCCCCCCCGTGACCCCCAAACCCAGGCAGGAGTACCCACACGAAGCTCCCCCAGGGGGCACTCCCACGGGCAGGGGTGTGCAGCCCCCCCTCAATGTCTCCCACTCATGTCCCCCCTCCCGTGTGTGCCCCCTTTGTTCATACCTATGCCCCCTCGCCCCCCCCACGCCGTGTGTGTATGAGCCCGGTGTTCCCCCCCTTTCCCCTCCAAACACCGCGCAGGCCCCGCCCACCCGCCCTCCCTGGGCCCGCCCACCCGCCCTCCCTGGGCCCGCCCACCCGCCCTCCCTGGGCCCGCCCACCCGCGCGCTGCTCCCTTGCCCCGCCCACCCGCGCGCTGCTCTCGCGAGACCGGCCCCGCCCGCCCCGGCCTTGCTCGGCGCTTCCCGGATCCCGGCACCGACCCCCCCGTTACCGACCGACACCCCCCCCCCGTTACCAACCCCCCCATTACCGACAACCCCCCCTTACCCACCCCCCGCTACCGCCTCCCCCATTGCCGCCCCCCCCGCGCTTACCGGCACCCCGTTACCGGCCCACCGTTACTAGCCCCCCCCCCCGTTACCGGCCCGGCCCCCCCCCCGCCCCCCCCCGGTCCCCGTTACCGGCCCCCGGCCATGGCCGACCCCAAATACGCCGACCTGCCCGGCATCGTGAGTGCAGGGCCGGGCCGGGGGGGAACGGGGGGCGGCGGGGAGGGCCTGGGGGAGAATGAGGGGATCAGGGGGATTTGGGGGGGGGGTCTGAGGGGGTTGAGGGGGGTTTTGAGGAGACTGGGGGGGTTCTGAGGGGATCCAGGGGGTCTGAGGGTATCGGGGGGCCTGAGGAGATCGAGGGGGGGCCTTGGGGGTCTGAGGGGATCAGGGGGCCTGAGGGAGAATGAGGGGATCAGGGGTATTTGGGGGGGCTGATGGGGTTAGGGGGGTCTGAGGAGATTCAGGGGGGGGTTCTGGGGGGACCCATGGGGTCTGAGGGGATCAGGGGGATTTGGGGGGGCTGATGGGGTTAGGGGGGTCTGAGGAGATTCGGGGAGGGGTTCTGAGGGGATCCAGGGGGTCTGAGGGGATCAGGGGGCCTGGAGAAGAATGAAGGGATCAAGGGGATTTGGGAGGGGATCTGAGGGGGATCGGGGGTGTATGAGGGGATCATGGGGTCTGAGGAGATTGAGGGGGGATTCTGAGGGGATCCAGGGGGTCTGAGGGGATCAGGGGGTCTGCAGGAACTGGGGGGGGGTCTGGGGCAACTGTGGGGATTGGTGGGGACTGAGGGGATTGGAGGGGTTTAGGGGGTCTGAGGGGATCGGGGGGGTCAGTAAGTGGGGTATTTTGGGAGACTGGGGGGGTCAGGGGAATGGAAAGTGTTGGAGGGGGCACCTGGGGGGATTGGAGGCATTTGGGGTGTCTGGGGGGATCTGAGGAAGCTGGGGCAGTTAGTGGGGTGACTGGGGAGCTGGGGGGTACTGCGGTTTGTCTGGGGGGCGGACAGGCATCTCTGGGGGGGTTGGGAGTAGTGGGGGTATTTGGGGTGATTGTGGGAATCGGGGTCCATGTAAGGGCCCAGGGCGTTTGGAGGTGTCAGGGGGACAGAGGCAGTATGTGCGGGGGTTTGGGGACATGAGGGGTGTCCAGAAGGGATGTGGAGTCTGGGGGGGGGGGGGGCAGCTGCCATGGGTGTCTGTGGGCTGAGGCAATGTCAGAAGCTGTTTGGGGGTATTTGATCATAAATGGATAATAAATAGCTGAGGAGAGCTGGGGTTTCACCGGAGCCCGTTTGTGCCCCAGGCCAGGAATGAACCTGATGTCTATGAGACCAGCGATGTGTCCGAGGATGACCAGGCCGACTTCGAGGCGGTAAGGCCTCACCAGGGCCCCATGCCGTGGGGTGGGGGCGAGCGAGCGAGTGTGCCCGTGCCCCCCCATCCCGCAGCCATCAGGACCGGCACTGCAGCAGGGAAACAGCTCCTGTCCCTGCACGTGTCCTTGCAGTGCCACATACGTCCATGTGTCCTCCCCCCAGCAACGTGCCACCCCCATCTGGGCTGCCACACGGTGGCTTTGGCGTGGGGTGACACCGAGGGCCCCCCTCCTCGAGGCCGGCACGGCACGAGGGGTGCATCTGGGGCTGCACAGTGACCCCCCAGCTCTGCCGGTGAGGCTGAAAGCTGACAGCTGCTCATGGATCACAGCCCAAATGGCTGCCCAGTCCAGTCCGTCCGCCCCCAGCCCTCACTTCACCAGCACGTGCTCCCAGTTGGGCCGAGCTGGGGAGGGGGCAACCGGGCCTCAGAGGCGAGATCCGGCTTTTCCCCACGGTGCAGCCAGCATTTTGTGGGGGACGCGGGGTCAGCATGGCCCCGCCACGCGTGGGCTGGCGTGGCACCGTGCGCTGCACCCAGGGCGGGGGCACACCGGGCACCCACCCCCCAATTCTGAGGGGGATAAAGAGATCCCTTGCGAGACCCAGGGCAGCAAGACGGACTGAAACGGGTTGTTTCCACCCCAAGTTGCCCCCATCAGGCCTTGGTCACGCTGAAATGGTGCCCGAGAATAGAGCGGTGCCGCACCAGTGAGTCCCCCCAGTGTTTTCCCTCCCATGCGGCCTCACTGCAGGCAGGAGGCGAAGGGCTGACAGGGTTTTAATTGCTGTCGTCTCCTCTCCTGGGAGCCCCTCGCGCAGCTTCGTTGTGTTTCTTGGCTCTCGCGTGCTGAACTGACCTGAGTTTTCCCACCGCTCTTCCCCTCCCTGCTCCCCACCTTGCCTGGACACTAGTTTGCACAAGTAAGCCCGTTCGCTGCTTCTGGTTTGGCATGCCGTTTGGGGTTGATTTTTGCATGCGGTAGATGTGCACGGGGTCCCATAACCGCTGCCTGTTGCCACGTTGCCTGATCCCAGCTGTGGGTCACCCCGCCGTGGGGCAGAGGGGAGGCAGCCGGCAGTGGCTGTGGGTCCCAGGGTGTGACGTGGTGCTCCCACCACCCCCCTGCTCTCCCTTGCCTTCTTTGCATCTGCCCTGCCTGACTGCACGTGCTGCCCTCCTCGTCCTTCGGGACCCCCAGTGACCCCCTGACCCCCCCACGACGGGTCCTGCAGGGCCAGGCAGGACATGGGCAGGCGAGTGGGGCTGCGCTGAGCCCCCATCCCTGCTGCCAGCACAGCACGGGTCTGGCTGCTAAGCAAGGGACAGCTCATGCCCCTCCAGGGACTGGCATTGGTGTTTTGCCCCCCCCCAGACCCCAACCAATGCCTCCCTTCTACCCCTGGGGACCCACCAGGCATTGGGCTGCTCCATGGGGGCCCATCCTGCCCCAGGCTCTGCCCACATCTCCCCCCACCCCCCCGGGGGAAAAGAAGAGCCAGAGGGAGGTTATCAGAGCGGGGGCTCAGCTGCATCACTCCCGGACTCTGGCCACTCTCTGCTCCCACGCTTTCTCTGGGCACCTTGAGCACCCCTCATGGTGGCCACGACCAGCGCGTCCCCGGCTGTCCCCAGCCCCGGCTGCCCCGGCGTGCCTGGCCAAGGGGTCCAGAGCCCACCGCTGCCACTGCTCTTGCAGCCACTGCCCCCACCACTGCCCTCGCCTCTGCGCCGGTGGCCCCCGCGTCCCATGTGGCTCCCAAGCCCTTGCACGGGGGCCAGCCTGGCAGCAGCCTTGGCGCAGGGACATGGGAGATGGCGGGCCGTGCGTGGGACAAACCTTCTAACGCGATTTTTGTCTCTCTCTCGCCCCTCTCCTCCTAACCTTGCTCTGGCTTTCTCACCTCTGGGAAACGCAAGGAGCTGGTAAGAGCCCGTCCGTCGGCCGCCGTAACCCTGCGCTCTGCTCGCGGGCACTTGCCGCTGCCTCCCCCCAGCCGGATGACCCCCTCTAACACTGCTAGCGTTGCTCCCGCTGCTCTCACCCCTTCTTGTCCATCCACAGTGCGTCAGGGCTCCCCAAAAGCGCTTCAGGCCCTGGGGACGTGCCACATCCTGGACAGCTCTCGCTGCCCCGGCAGACCCTTTGCTGGGTTCAGTCCCTGCCTGTCAGTCCCTGGGGGCTGTGCCCCTGTCCTGGGGAGGACGGGGCTGCCTTCGTTCCCCCCCATTACTGTCCATCCTTTCCCCAGCGCCGGCCCCAGACGGCCGCCAGTGCTGCAGGGAGGCGGCAGCTCTGCCAACAAACCCTCGCGGCTGCCTCGTCCCTGACGCCGAGCGTTGTGTGCAGGAGGAGCTCACCAGCACCAGCGTGGAGCACCTCATCATCAACCCCAACGCTGCGTATGAGAAGTTCCGGGACAAGCGTCTGGGCACCAAGGGAGTGGGTGAGCCAGGGGATTCAGGGAAGGGTGGGCTGTGGGGACCCTGAGCTGACCCCAGGGAGGGCACAGCCACCCTGGGTATTTTGGGGTGACACCCTGCTCTTCCTCTTCCAGATTTCTCCGATCGCATCGGCAAGCCCAGGACAACGGGCTACGAGTCTGGGGAGTATGAAATTGTGAGTCCAGAGCGCATGAGGATGTGAACCACCCCAGTCGCCCCACAGTGACATTCCTGCCCAGGGCCACAAATGACCCAGAATCACAGAAGGGTGGTGGTGGGAAGGGACCTCTGGACCATCTGGTCCAACCCCCATGCTCAGGAAGGGCCACTTAGACCCCCTTGCCCAGGACCATGTCCAGGTGGCTTCTGAATATCAAGGATGGAGACTCCACCGTCTCTCTAGGTAACTTGTGAGATGAGCTGGGCTCTGTCCTCTTGGCACCCTCCATTCAGGTATTGATAAGATCCCCCAGAGCCTTCTCTTGTCCAGGCTGAACAGTCCCAGCTCTCTCAGCCTTTCCTCATAGGAGAGATGCTCCAGCCCTGTCAGCATCTTTGTGGCCCTTTGTTGGACTGTCTCCAGTATGTCCGTCTCTCTCTCTTCTGTACTGGGGAGCCCAGCACTGGACACAGCAGTCCAGGTGTGGCCTCAGCAGTGCTGAGGAGAGGGGAAGGCTCACCTCCCTCGACCACAACACTCCTAACACTGCCCAGGACAGCGTTAGCCTTCCTTGCTGGATCATGTTTAGCTTGGTGTCCACTGGGACCTCTGGAGCCTTTTCCAGAGAGCTGCTTTCCAGCTGGGTGGCCCCCAGCATAGACTGATGCCGGGGCTGTTCTTCCCCAGCAGCAGGACTTCTCCTTGTTGAGCTCCATGAGGTTCCTGTTTGCCCATCTCTCCAGCCTGTCACAGGTCCCTCTGAACGGCAGCGCGACCCTCTGGCATCTCAGCCACTCCTCCCAGTGTGGCGTCATCTGCAAACCTAGTGAGGGTTCACCCTGCCCCATCATCGCAATCATTAATGAAGATGTTAAAGAGGATCAGACCCAGCATTGACTCCTGGGGCACACTGGTTGTACTGGCCTCCAACTAGACTTTGGGCTGACGATCATCACCCGATGGGCTTTGCCGTTGGGGCAGTTTCAATCCACCTCACTGCCTGCTCATCCAGCCCAGACTGCAACACCTTCTCTTGGAGGATCTTATGGGAGATGGGTGTCGAAGGCTTTCCTGAGGTCCCGGTAGACAATACCCACTGCTCTTTCCTTGTCTACCAGGCTGGTCACTTCATTGGAGAAGTTGATCAAGTTGGTGGAGCATGACTTCCCGTTGGTGAAGCCATGCTGCTTGCTTTTCATGTTTTTTCTGTTGTTCATGTGCCTGGAAAGGGTTTCCAGGAGTAGCTGTTCATTGCCTTCCCAGGGAAGAAGGTGTGGCTGACCAGCCTATGGTTCCCTGGGTCCTTCTTGCCCTCCTTGAAGGTGGAGGTGACATTGGCATTCCTCCCATCCTCTGGCACTTCTCCTAGTCACCGTGACCCATCAAAGATTATCGAGAGTGGCCTTGCAATGTCATCAGACAGATCCCTCAGCCCTCGCTGGTGCATCCCACCTGTGCCCATGCACTTCTGTCTGTCCCATTTCCTTAAGCGTTCCCTGAGCTGATCCTCTTCCACCAAGCGTACATCTGCCTTGTGCCAGCCTTCCCCTGGACGCTGTCACCAGGGATTCCTGATGGCCGGTCGGGCCGGTTGAGACAGAGGTGAAGGTGGCCTTCAGTGCCTCAGCCTGTCCCATGTGGGATGTCCCCAGGTTCCCCACCTCGTTCAGCAGCAGCCCCCCGTTTTCCTTTGCCATCCTTCAGGTACCTGGGTGCTCACAGAAGCCTTTCTTGTTGCCTTGGACATCCCCAGGCAGGTTGAGTTCCAGCTGGGCTTTAGCTTTCCTAACCTCCTCCCTGGCTTCTTGGGCAACGTCCCTCTCCTCTTCCCAGGTTCCCTGTGCCTGCTCCATCTTCTGCCTCCTTCCTTTCTGTGTCCAGGTTTGGCCGGGAGGCCTTGTCCACCCAGACAGCCTCCTGGCTTTTTTGCCCAACAGCCCACCCATTGGGATGGAGCGCTCTGGAGCTTGGAGGAGGTGATCCCTGAATATCAACCAGCTTTCTAGGGCCCCTCTTCCCTCTATTGCCTGATCCCAGGGGACTCTTCCAAGCAGACCTTTGAAGAGGCCAGAGTCTGCTCTCCTGAAGCCCAGGGCTGTGACCCCCCCACCCTCCTCCCCACCCTCAGCATCCCGAACTCCACCATCTCGTCGTTGCTGCAGCCCAGGCTGCCTTTGACCTCCATATTCCCAATGAGCCCCTCCTCGCTGGTGAAGATGAGCTCCAGCAGACCCCCTCTTGTTGTTGGCTCCTCTGTCACTTGAAGGAGGAGGACATTGTCATCGGTGCCCTTAGGAGCCTCCTGAGCTGCTCGTGTCCTGCTGTGTCGTCCCTCCAGCAGGTCTTTTTGAAGACGGGTGGGCACTGAGGGGAGTTGGGTACCAGCATCCTACCCATCACCCCCTGCCCTAGGTGCCTGGTATGCGGGCAGGCCCTGAGCCCCCGCCTGACCCTCCCCGTTCCTCTCTCTGCAGCTTGGTGAGGGTCTTGGTGCCAAAGAGACGCCCCAGCAGCGGTACCAGCGGCTGCAGCACGAGGTGCAGGAGCTGGTTAGGGAGGTGGAGCAGATCCAGGTGAGCATCACCCCTCCCCTGGGGACCGGTGGGGAGGCTGTCCCAGGGTGGGGGGTGACACAGCCACCTTTCTTCCTCCCGACAGAGCACGGTGAAGGAGGCGGCAGTGGAGGAGGAGCTGACGCCCGTGGCCTTCACCAGGCAGATTGAGGGCCTGAAGCAGCAGCTGGTCTCCAGCCACCTGGAGAAACTGCTGGGTCCTGCAGCAGCCATAGACTTCGCGGATCCCGAAAGTGCCCTGGCCAAGTGAGTGGGGTCCCAGGACCCCTGGGGTCGCAGCTCGGGGAGCGGGGGAAGGATGGCAGCATCCCCATGGGGTGGTGCTGGGGCCCCGTGCCCACCTTTGCCCCCTGCCCAGGCGCCTGCTGCAGCAGCTGGAGGCGGCGAAGTGCAGCAAGGCCGCACCAGGGAAGACCCCCGCCAAAGCCCCGGCACTCACCGGAGACTCCGTCGCCATTGAGCTGTTCTGCCAGCCGGAGCAGGACCACTTTGCCCAGACCGCCAAGGTGAGCTTGGAGGGGGGGGACAGACGCTGCACCTGACTGCAAAATGGGGTGTCCTGCCGTCTCACCCCCTCACCTCCCCCCAGATCACAGAGCTGGAGAAGCGGCTGGCGCAGCTGGAGGCGACAGTGCAGTGCGAGCCCGACAGCCAGGTGAGGGCCCACGGGTGCCTGCCCTGCCACTCTCCTGCCCCCCCATCCTGCCCCACTAATGCAATTTCCTTCCCCACAGAACCCGCTGTTGGTGGGGCCGAAGGGCACCAGCCTCGTGGTGAGTCAGGCAGGGGCTGGGGGTGTGCAGGGTCCCTTTCCCCCACCCTGTGCTCATAGCACTTGGTGGGGGGGCAGCCCCTGGGTGCTGCTGTGTCCCCCCTCACCCTGCTGTCTGTCCCCAGGAGACAGTGCAGGTCCTGCAGGCCAAGGTGAACATCCTGGATGTGGCCATGCTGGACCAAGTGGAAGCCCGGCTGCAGGTGAGGGGGGGTCGGAAGGAGGGAACTGCACGGTGGGTGTCAGGAGGCCATGGGAGAGCCATGGGATGGCAGTGGCCAAGGCCATGAAATTGGGAGTGGGCAGTGCTGGATTTGGGGTCTCACCTCTGCTGCCCCCTCCCCAGAGCGTCCTGGGGAAAGTCAATGAAATAGCCAAGCACAAGGCAACAGTGCAAGATGCCGACACGCAGAGCAAGGTAAGAGCTGGAGGGGAGGCCCCCCACAAAGGCAAGCCTGGCATGGTGGGGGACATATGGAGCCCCCCCTCCGGACTGTGCTCACCCCCACTTCTTGCCCTGGCCCATCCCCCAGATCCACCAGATCTACGAGATGATGCAGCGTTGGGATGGCGTGGCCAGCACCTTGCCTGACGTTGCGCAGAGGCTGGTGACCGTCAGGGACCTGCATGAGCAAGGTGAGGGGCTGGAGGGGATGTTGGGGACAGTGGCATGGTGTCACTGGGAGCATCTGGGGGGGGGGGGCAGGGGTCATGCTGCTCCCCCCCACCAGCACTGAGCTTTCTCCTCCCTCCCAGCCACGCAGTTCGGGCAGGTCCTTATGCACTTGGACAGCACGCAGCAGGAGATAGCTGGTGCTCTCAAGGACAACACTGTGCTGCTGGCAGAGGTGGGTCCCACCAACACCCGCTGGGGTGGAGTGGGGTCCCCATCCCGCCCCCCCTGCTCACCCCCTTCCCCGCTCACACCCCCCCAGGTCCAGAAGACAATGAAAGAAAACCTGGCGGTCGTAGAGGACAGCTTTGCCGACATAGATGCCCGTATCAAACGGCTGCAAAAGTGACGGCACCCTGGAGATCCGTCTGCACCGGGCACCCCTGCCCACCCCTGGGGCCCTGCGACCCCCTGGGTATCGCTCCCTCCCCCCGCAGGTACCAGCCCCTGCTTGTACATACCCTGGCTCTGCCCCCCTGCTCAGCCTGGGGGCTGGAGGGGTCCTCCCCACCCCTCCATTCCCACCTAAGGGGGGGGTGTCTCTGTACTCCCCCCCAATTTACCCCAATAAACAGCTCAGCTCAAAGTGCATCCGTGTCGGGCATCTCCTTTGGGCTGTGGGGCATGAGTGGGGCCCAGCCACCGGGTTTTAAATGCATCTTTTAATGGCACGTGACCATACGAGCCACCCCTGTGCACGGTCCCTCCGGGCCACCACGGATGGCAAGCGTGGCACTGCTGCAGCCAAGGAGCAGGGCGATGGCGCGGCAATCCATCTGGGTGACGGTCTGTCCGTCCAGCAAGCGGGTGCCCGCTCCGTGCCCTGTGTACCTCCGGGGAGAAGCCCCTCGGGTGAGCCCCGGCTGCCCTCGTACCCCCCCAGGGTGATGCTCCCGCAGAGAGGTCGTGCTCCAGGTGGGCTGCCTGCAGCCGCTCCGGCCTCGGGACGGGTCCTGTCCCCACCCTCCAGCCGGGCTCACTGCGGGCTCACTGGTGAGAAGGGCTGGGGGGCACAGACCACCCCCCCCAACCACCTGCAAGATCTCCACCTGCCTCTCAAACCAGCCCCGAAATCATTCCTCAGTGCCCAGAGGTTGCTGTGTGTGTTGAGGATGAAGAAGGTGCTGCTGGGGTTCGTGCCGCAGCTCAGCACGGACCCTGACTGCTGCCAAAGGGGGCAGACGAGTGGGTCCCAGCCCAGCGCAAGATTTGGGGGTTCCCCAAACCCTGGGGCTGGGGTACACAGGGTCCCCCATCCTCTCACCTCCTGTACCAGGGAGCAGCCGAGCAGGAAGTGCAGGGAAGGGAGCCTGGATACAGGCACAGCCTTCAGGCACGCCATGCTCTCCCAGGGCAGCTTCTGCAGGTGCTGGGAGGACGAGGAGGAGGAGGAAGGCGTGAGCAGGAGGGAGGCAGTGGAGCCAGGAGAAGGTGAAGCAGGAGCTGGGGTCTCACCTTATCCAGAACCAGGACGTGGGAGCCATCCGTCTGCGTGGCGCAGGCTCTCCGCTCCTCCACCACGTCCTGCAAGAGGAGCTGAGCCTTGCAGGGCTGCGCTGGGCAGAGGCCGAAGGCCAGGGCTGGCACGTCACAGGGGCCGAGGAGGGGAGCGGCGTTCAGCACTACCTATGGGGAGGAGGAAGGGGTGAGCATCAGCAAAGCGGGGGCTCAGCTCCCCCAAACCCTGCTCCAGCCCGGGCACTTTAAGCAGGATGGGATCTGAGTCCCTCCAGCCGCACTGGCAGAGCTGGGTGTGCAAATGGGCGGCTTCCTCTGCCAGACTGGGCTGGGGGGTGGTGGGGATCAGGCCCCCCCTCCAGCAGCCCAGCACCTGCATCTCCAGGGTCTCGATGAGGCTCTGCGAGAGGTCAGAGAGTCACCGGGGGGCTCCCGATCCCCCAACCCCCTCTGAAGTGTGCCCCACATCAGGGCTCAGGGCAGTTTTCCCCCACCTTCATCCTGCAGTCCAGTTCGGAGCGGTGCAGCCACCACTCCCGCTTGTCCATACAGCTGTTGGCTTCCTTCTGCTCCTGAATGGCGTCAAAATAGCTCAGCACCGAGCGCAGCAGGTCCTGCAGGAGGAAGGGAGCCATGATCTGAGCCCCAAACATGGCTGGGCTGCCCCTCTCCCGTCCCTGCCCTCACCTTCGCAAGCGCGGTGGGGATGCGGATGTTCACGGGAGCGGTGCCCTTCTCCAGCCGTGCCAGCAGCGGTGTGTCCCCTACGGAGCCAGGCGGGATGCTGACGAGGGTCAACACGCACACTGTCACCCCTGAAAGTCACACCCAGACCTTAAGGACAGCCCCAAGGGCACCATCCGTCACTCTGCACCCTCCCAGGCATTGAGCTGCCTGGTCCCTGTGCTCCCATCAGCGCTGACCACTGGGGATCTGCTGCAGCTGCGTCCAGAAGCTGCCCCGCTCCTCAGACCCCAGCCCCGTGGGGCTGAACATGAAAAGTCTCTGGAGCTCGGCGAGGTGGTGTCTGCGCTGGGCAGCGCTCCCCTCCTGCAAGGAGAGCCCCCGGAGCTGCTCGGCCACGTCCCCCCGCTGACTTCTTCTCTTTGCTGCAGAGGGAAAGGCAGTCGGGGGGGAAGAACCACCCCAAAATCGCCTTTGCTGGGGCTCTTTGTTGGGTGAGCCCCTTCTCTGTGATGCTCTGGGGATGAAGGGAGGGGAGACCCAGGGACTCACTGAATCTTCCTGGGGGCAATGCTGAGCAGCTGATGGCGAGTGGCGATGGAGACCAACTCGGAGAGCCGGTACGCGGTGAGGAGGGGGTCCTGGTTCCCTGTGGCCAGAGCCAGGAGCTGGCAGAGCTGGCTGTAGAGCGCACCGGGACAGCAGTGGCTGATGCAGTTGAAAGCGTCTTTCGGGAGCTCAAGGACTGTGTCCAGCGAGGAGACATCTGGAAGGGACAAAGCAGCAAAACCCCGGGGCAGGATCAGCCGCCGAGCCCTTGGGCAACACTGAGCCGCAGCAAGGGGAGGTGGAGCAGGGAGCAGAGGGGACAGACCTGGCATCCCCAGCACAGCCACCAGCTCCCAGTCCAAGACCGGCATCTCACGCACTGGAGGCTTGCAAAACAAGCCCCATGTTACCTTTAGGCAGCAGCCTGGCACCCACCCAGCCGCTCACCCGCTCCCCCTCCGGAGGAAATGGGGAAGAAATAGGACAAAAACCGCTGCGTGGGTCAAGATCAAGACAGGGAGGTCGCTCACCAGTTACCAGCCCAGCCAGAACAAACCCAATTTGGGGAAAATTAACTTGTTACCAATTAAAATAGATTTGGGTGGGCAGAAAGCCATGTCCTCTGCACTCACCGGAATGGATGTGGGAACCCAGAGAGAGCTCCCATGAAACCACGCAGCTGTCCAGCTCTCAGGCTGCAGGGAGTGCCAGAGCATTTCCCTATGAACGGATGGCAGTAGTGAGAACAGCCATGTGAGGTGTCACCAAGTGGATGATCTGCTCAGCGGTGGCAGAGCTGCAGGAGGAAGCAGAAAGGTGAAGGAGCATCAGGGCATCTAAGAAAGACTGCTGGAACCATGCTCTGCCCTCCCTCAAACAGAAACATGAACAGACACCAAAAAAAAAGCAAGATCAAGGGGGTCCTGTGCCCTCCCCCTGCCAGGCTGACGGCAGTAGCTGAAAGGAAAGGAGTGAACGGAGGTGAGGCCATGCTGGAGGTGGCAAGCGAACCCCCTCCTTGCCCACCTCGCCTTCCCAGGTCCCTCTGTACAACAGGCATGAGGCTCAGGATGGGGAAGGCCAGTCAACGGAGGATGTGGATGACGGGCCAGCTACGCCAGAAGTGTTGCCATGGTCAGAAAGACCTACCCCCATACCACGACCACCTCCACGAGGAAGACAAGACGGGTTAGGGTTGTGGGTGACTCCCTTCTGAGGGGAACACAGGGTCCGAGATGCCGGACAGAGCCTCCTCTTTGGGAAGCCTCCTGCCTCCCTGGGGCCAAGGTTAAGGACAGCACTAGGAAACTTGCCAGCCTGGGATGGCCCTCGGGCTATTGCCCATTACTGTTCTTCCATGTGGGTGGCCATGAAGCCCCAACGCGTAGTCCAAGGGCGATCAAAACAGACTTCAAGGCCTTGGGATGGTTGGGAAGGGAATCTGGAGCACGGGCTGGTTTTCCATCTCTCCTTCCAGTTGCGGGCAAAGACATTGGAAGAAACAGGCGGACCCAGTCTATTAATATGTGGCTCTGGGGCTGGTGTCACCAACAGAATTTGGGGTTTTTTTTGATAATGGGATGGCCTACGCAGCACCAGGCCTGCTGGTGTCAGATGGGATTTGCCTTTCTCAAAGGGGGAAGAGGGCCTTTGCTCACGAGCTAGCGGGGCTCATTGACAGAGCTGTAAACTAGACTTGGAGGGGGAGTGGGATGAAATCGGGCTTGTCCATGACAACCTGTGGGATAACACACCAAGGTTAGAGGGACAAGGTGCTAGCAAGGACCCTCAGCCTGTTGCTCTGAGACGTGCTGGGTACACTGGAGCACACTGGAAGTCTTATGGAGACAAAAATTAAAACTCCTTCCCCCAGTGCTGGGGAGCAGCCCCTTCTCCTCCTCAGCTGTTTTGCCCTCTGCCTGTACAGTGGGTTTTACCCATTTTAAATATGTTTTTGCAGAGCTGCTACGGACTTCACCGAAAGGCTCGCCTTTAGCATTCCTCCCCCCACAGCGTCCCAGCACCAAAACCCATACTGGGCTGGGTGCTCACCACCAGCTGTGGGGACAGCCCGATGCAATGTGGGTCAGTGGTGGGGGGAACCCCCCCATGCAATGGTGACAATTGTGCAGGGACTGCTGTGGGGTGAGTGCACAGGATCCCTTCTGCAACGGGAGCCGGTGTGCAAGGACCCCTGTGCAATGGTGGTGATTGTGCAGGGACCCTCGTGCAACGGGGGGTGGGTGCAACCCTCAGCATAAGGGGGCTGGGGTAGCCAGGGGGGCAGCTCTCCTGGCCGGCAGCGGCTGCGTCCCATAGCTCCGTGCACAGGGACACCTCTCCAAGTGACTCCTCGAGGTGGAAAAATTCCTTGTCGCAACAGATTCTCGATAAGTGATCAATGGCATGGCAAACTTGGAAAGCCTGGCTAAGCGATGCCAAGGTTTAATTGCCCACCCATCATCCTTTAGATATAAACTGTTGATCAAGTCTGGGACAAGAATTGGATCCAGCTGCACGTAGACTCTTCTCTGGGAAGGAGTTTAGAAAGCAAGGGGGTTCTTTCCCAACCCCGTGACTCAATGAGAGGGTCTCCCTGACCTGTCCTCTCTGCTGTAAGTAACCAAGTGTAGGCTGGCATCGAATCTCATTAAGCCACTGTCCCATTCACCACCGAACTTCCCTCTATCAGATGGTTGTTGCTTCTCTCTTAGGAGTGAAGTCCATAGCTCCATCCACCACAAACTGCTGTAGTCAGCTGAATAGCAGGTAGTATTGCTGATTATTTACATAGGCACGTATCAAATCTGAGTCCCAACTTCTCAGAAGAATGGTGTCACGACCCAGGCTGGACAGACCAGGGAGTCATGTTTAATTCGAAATTCCCTCGGGCTAAATTAAGGTGAAATGACACCAAATGATCAGTTAAAGATTTTATTTATGACACAAGCAAACCGAACTGGGGAGGCGTGGTAGTAGGTGCCAGGGTTTCTCACAACAGGAATTGGCATAAGACTACTTCTGTAAACCATGTAACCATATACATCAATTCAGGGAATAAGGAGATCCCTCCCGTTGAGTCCCGAGGTTCAGAGCAGACCCCCTTGCTTTCCAGACTCCTCCTCAGAGAAGGGTCTAGGGGCAGCTGGATCTACTCTTCGTCTCAGGTTTGGTCAACGGTTTATATCTTGAAACGGATGAGGTGTAGGGATTGTGGAAAGGGAAAAGGAAAGAGAGAAGAAGACAGAGAGAGAGAAAGGAAGAGAGAAAGATTTCACCAGTCCTGGGTCCAGCGTTGGTTCAGTCAGCCAAGGGGTCCAATCCTGGTGGGCTTGTGCACCCGGGGCTTCAGTTGGTGTCCTTTTATCATCCTTGCCCCTCCTTCGGGCAGGCACCCGAACTTGTCAGGTTAATGAGCAGTTTGTGAGCCTTCGGGCTTGGGGGTCATTTGTGGAGTAACTTCTCCTTCCCTGCAGACGTGGCCATTGTTTGATCTTTGTATCAGAACAGCTTGTCAGACCAGGGAGCTGAGCACCCTCCAGCACACCCTCCCTCTCCTGTTGCTGCTGTCTGAGCTGATGGGCTTTTCACCTTGGTTCCTTACTGTGCAGGGTTTGTCTTTAAGCTGAACTTGCCCCACCACAATGTTTGAGACATTAACTCTTTCAGTCTCTCACAAATGGGCTCGTGACAATTAGTGTAACTGGGAAGTCGTTGAAGACCAGTTAAAGGCGGTTAGGGTGGCAGAGCTGCTGGAAAAGGGACAGGAGCGATCTGCAAGATCAAACTGCTCCATCCCTGACACCATCTTCCTCCCCGGAGCTGTCTCTTGCCGGGGCTCAGCAGCCCCAGCGCCCCAGCCTGTCCCCATAGCAGAGGGGTTCCAGCCCTCCGGCCATTTTGTGGCCACCTCGACCCACTCCTGCTGGTCCCATCCCAAGCGAACACCGGCAAGGAACCGAGAGACCACCGACCAGAAAACAGGGATTGGACTTGGGAACCAGCCAAGCCCACACCCCTGCCAGCCCTTTTCGGGGGTCCCCAGGCTGCCGGGCACCCCCCTGGCCCCAGCCGGCAGAAGCCGTGTCCTCCTGGCCAGTGGCCACGCCATGGTGGCACCAGCCCACAGCCATGCAGGGACAGGGCTGGGGACCGGGGTCTGCAGGGCTCGGGTGGGGGGACCCGGCATCCCATGGCTCCGCTCCCACCCCGGGGACCCCAAACACCCCCAGGGCAGGCAGTGTCCCCAGCATGTGATGATGGGGGGGGGGGGGGGCTTGTGTCCCTGCACCCCCCCACCTCCCCAGGGTGCCCCCCACCTCTCCAGCATGATCATCCCCTCCCCAATGCCAACCCCCACATGGTGTCCCCAACCTCCCGAGAAACACTCTTGTCCCCAAATGTCCCCCCCCTCCACCCCCAGGGTCCCTCCCTGACCCCAGGATCAGGGCCACGCTCCCACCATCCCCTGCCCAGCACCATGGTGGGTGCCCCCCACCCTGTGCAGGCACCCCTCTGGCCAGGGTGCTTCCCCCAAGCCTGGCCCCCACCCCAGGTACTGCCCCCCCCCCCCCCCAGACCTGCAGCCCCTTGACCCCCCCCGCTGGCTTCGTGCAGCACCAGGCACCCCTCCCCACTCTCCCCCTGCCCACGAGTGACTCAGCCCCCTCCTCACCACAGCCTTTATTTGCCACTCAAGCAGGATGGGGACAGTGGGGGGCAGCTCCCAGAACCCCCCCACACCCCCCCAGCCAGGCCCTGCACCCCTTCCCACCCCCAGCCCACCCCAAGGGCCCAGGGCTGGCAGCCGGGAAGAGACACCGGGAGGGGACAGGGCCTGGGGGCCACCAGAGCCCCCCAACCCCGGTGGCAACCGGTGCTGCCGCCATCGGTGGGAGGGGAGCCGGGACCCCCCCCCAGCCCTGGGTCCAGGGCAGCGCGGGAGACACTTGCTAAATGTTAAACACAAAGGAGGTTCCAGCAGGGAAAAAAAATAAATGAGGGGGATGGGGGACACAAGGCACAGGGATGCGCCGCAGCGTCACCCCAGGGTGCTGGCAGTGGGGATGGGGCAGGGGGGGCAGCTGGCCCCATGCTCTGCTCCCTGACCCATGCAGGAGTCGGGTGGTGCAGGATGGGTGCCGGCATGGCAGGTCCCCTCCGTCACTTCCCCGGCTCCGCTCGTTCCTTGTGTGACTCCGTCACTACCTGCTGTGGGGGGGGAGAAAGTGGGGGTCAGCCCCATGGTGGGGTCAGACCCCCACCCACCCAGGCAGGGCCCTGCAGCCCCCAATCCTCACCTGCCCATCCCGCGTCTCGATGGTTTTGATGAGCACCATCCTCCGCACCGGGCTCTCCGCAGGCTGCGGCTCCAGCACTGGGGCACAAAGATGCCATCAGCCCCCCCCTGTCCCCCCCCCGGGGTGCGGGGCCACCCCAAGGCAGAGCCACAGGGACCCACCTGCACCTCCGTGGGGTCTGTGCCCCAAAAGAGGGAGGAAAGACCCCCCAGACAAGACGGGGGACCCTCAGCGCCCCCCTCACCTGAGCTTCTCATGCTGAAGGAGGTGGCAGGGTACAGGGGGACGGTGATCCTGGGGGGGGGGAAGAAGGGAGTGAGGGGGGCCTGGGCCTCCCAGGCATCACTGGTGACCCTGACCCACACCATTGAGTCCGTGACCCACACCACAGTTGATCTGTGCCAGGCCGGGCTGTGCCAGGCTGGCTGCGGGCTGTGCCTGTGGGCTCCTGGGCATGGGGCCAGCGAGGATTCGGCGGCAACCCCCCCACCACCATGCCTCCCCCCTGACCTTGCCTTTATCTCAGCAGCGAGAACCTCCCGTGGGAATTTTTTGTTTGCCCAGAGCTGCCTCCTCGCAAGAAAATCCCATAACAACCAGCATGACCCAATGCAGGGGGGACACACACACCACCACCCCCAGCCAGATTCTGCACCCCGGCAGCGATGGGGACGTGAAACTGTGCGTCAGCCTCCCGTCACGGGGCAGAGCAGCCTCACCGGCTCTCCTCGCCCTCCAGCAGCTTGCGGTACGTGGCGATCTCGATATCCAGGGCCATCTTGACGTTGAGCAGGTCCTGGTACTCACGCAGGTGCCGCGCCATCTCCTCCTTCATCTGCTGGATTTCTTGCTCCAGCCGCCCCACCACATCCTGGTAACTCCCGATCTCCTCCCCAAATTCATCCTCCATCTCCCGCATCTGCCGCTGCAGTGCCTCGTTCTGGGGTGGGGAGGAGAAGGGGTTATGTGGGGCCGGGGCGAGGGGTCCGGTTCCCGCACCCCCACCCCGGACACCCACCCCCCGCAGCTCTCACCATGCCCTTCAGCCCGTCCACCTCACAGGTGAGGCTCTGGATCTGCCGCCGCGACTCGTTCATCTCCTGCTTGGCCAGCTGCAGGGCCTCGTGGTTGCGGTTGGCCGCGTCCGAAAGGTCGGCAAACTGCAAGGGCTGGGGGTGTCAGGGCTGCCGGGGTGCCCCGGCCCCCCCCACCAGTGTCCCCCCCAGCCCCGGGTACCTTCGACTTGTACCATTCCTCGGCTTCCTGAAGGTTCTTCACGGCGATGCTCTCGTACTGGGTGCGGATCTCCCGCAGCGCGGCCGTCAGCTCCGGCTTGCAGACCTCCACCTCCACCTGCACCGCCGGGCTCGGGGCGCTCACCTCCAGGTCCCGCAGCTCCTGCGAGGGCACGCGGACCGTCACCCTGCGGCACAGGGACCAGACCCTCTCCCCCCCCCCCCCACTCCACCCACCCCGGCCCCCCACCTCCTCATGCAGCTTCTTGAGAAAGCCGATTTCGTCCATCAGCAGCTCGACCTTGCGCTCCAGCTCCAGGCGGGACAGCGTGGCATCGTCCACGTCCTGCGGGGAGAGGCCGGGCTGAGCTGTGGGACAGCTCGGAGGGGACAGGACCCCCCCCCCGGACCCCCCTGGTGTGGTGCAGGATGGGGAGCACTGGGCATCACTGGAGCCGTCGCATGAGTGGGCTGCCGGGTCAGGAGCCGTGCGTAGGGCAGGGTCATCACTGGTGTGCACTGTACTGGGGGGGACGTGGTAATGGGGACTGTACGGGGTGGGGGGACGGACCCCCCCCAGCCCCCTCACCTTGCGGAACAGCACCAGGCTCTTCTCTGCATCCTCCCGTTTCTGCGTCTCATCCTCCAGCCTGGGAAGAACGGGGATGAGAAGGAGGTGGGGGACAGGGTGCAGACCCCCTCCTCATGCCTCCTGCTGCCTGGGGCCCCCCTGCCCTGCCGCAGCCCCCCCCTTCCCACTGCAGGCACACAGGGATGGAGGAGGAGGAGGAAGAGAAGCCCCCCAAGCCTGAGCCACCCCCACAGGCCTGGCCTCAGCCCCGGGAAGGGACAGCCCTGGGGTGTCCCTGTCCCTGCACAGCCAGGGCAGGACCAGCCCCTCCCGCAGGACCCCAACATCCTGGGGGACCCCCCCCCGAGCCCCATCACACCACCCCGGGGCTGTGGGGCCATGACCCCACTGCAGCTCCCCCAGGACCCCTCACTGCGCCATGGTCCTCCCAGGGGGGAGGTCCAGCCCTGCTCCAGTCCCATCTCCCCCCTCAATGCTCGTCCCAGTCCACTCCCAGTGCCCCCACCCTGCAATGCCCCTCCCAGTGCCCCGCCCTTCCGCAAAGCTCTGCTCTCCCAGTCCCCACCCTGGGACCCCACCCAGCGCCCCGCCCCGCCCCTCCCAGTGCCCCCCCCGTGCATCCCGGGTGCTTTTTCCAGCGTCTGCTGGATGCACCCCCGGCCCCCTCCCCAGTACACCCCGTGCATCCCCCGGTCCCCTCCCCGATCTGTAGCCGGTCCCTCCCCAGCGCACCCCAGTACCTGCCGCGCTCCCCTCCCCACTATCTCCGGGGCACCCCCCGGGCCCCAGCCCAATGTCTCCGGGGCACCCTCTATCCCCATCCTACTGCATCCCCTGTTCCCATCCCAATACACGGTCGGCCCCTCTCCGGTGCATCCCCTGGTCCCCATCCCAGGGCATCCCCCCATCCTCATCCCACTGACATCCCTCATCCCGGTGCATCCTCCCATCTCCTTCCCACTGACATCCCCCATCCGGGGGCATCCCCCTCAATCCCGGGGAATCCTCCCCATCCCACTGACATTCCCCATTCCTATCCCGGGCATCCTTCACCCCAGTGCATCCTCCCATCTCCATCCCACTGACATCCCCCATCCGGGGGCATCCCCCCCAATCCCGGGGCATCCTCCTCATCCCACTGACACCCCCCCATTCCCATCCCACTGACATCCCCCATCCGGGGGCATCCCCCCCAATCCCGGGGCATCCTCCTCATCCCACTGACACCCCCCCATTCCCATCCCACTGACATCCCCCATTCCCATCCCGGGCATCCTTCATCCCGGTGCATCCCCTCCATCCCCATCCCACTGACATCCCCCATCCCCCCATTCCCATCCCGGGCATCCTTCATCCTGGAGCATCCTCCCATCTCCATCCCACTGACATCCCCCATCCCAGGGGGCATCCCCCCCATCCCAGGGCATCCCCCATCCTGTGGCATCCCCCCCATCCCACTGCCATCCCCCCCTCCCCACCCCACTGCCTCCCACGTTACACCCCCCATCCCCATGCCCCCCCCCCCCACTGCATCCCCCGACCCCCACCGCCCACCCACCGCTGCCGTAGGGCCGCTAAATCAGCGGCCAACCCGTCTCTCTCGGCCTGGAGCCGGTCACGGTCACGACCGAGATGCTGCAGCCGTTCCCGCAGCCCCCGCAGCTCCCCCTGCACCAGCCCGGCGGTACGGGGAACGGTAGCGGCGGCGGCGGCTCGGCCCAGGGCGTTTCGTAAAGCTCCGTTTTGCCGTTCCAGAGCTCGCACCCGTTCTAGGAAAGCGGCGAAACGATCGTTAAGGGCAGCCAGTTCTTCCCGTTCCGCGCTTCGAGCCGCCGCCGCTCCCGCCAGCCGCCCCGGAGCCGCGGTGAGGGGCGGCGGCTCCCCCAGGGTACGACGCCGGAGCGGGGGGCGGCCGCCGCGGTTCATGGCCGGGACCGGGGAGGGCGGCGGCCGCCGGTACCGGCTGTTTATAGCGGGAGGCGGCTCCGCCCCGCCGGGGGGACCCGGGGGTGAGGGAGAGAGGGGAGGGGTCTCCCGGTCCGGCGGAGGGGGCGGGCAGGGAAAGGGTCCGGGGGTGCTCCGGGGGATGCAGAACTCCGCTCGGGAGGAGGGAGAGGGGCTGGGGGACACCGTGGGGTGCAGGGCAGTACTGGGGGGAGATGGGGGTGTCCCCCCTCCAAGGAGGGTGGGGAGAGGGGCTAGGGGTGCAGACCCACCCCCACCCCAACTGGGATGGAGAGAGGGGCTAGGGGTGCAGACCCACCCCCACCCCAACTGGGATGGGGAGAGGGGCTAGGGGTGCAGACCCCCCACCCCACCTGGGATGCAGAGAGGGGCTGGTGGCTGCAGGGTGAGCCCCAGCCTCAGAGAGCCCATCTCACCTGGGTCCCATCCTGCCCGGGATGCTGAGCCTCATGGAGCAGGCAATGCAGACCCTGGCCATCCCAGCACCCGGGGGGGGACACACCTGTCCCCATCACCCCCCCCTATTTTGAAGGGGCAGCCATGACTCGGCGCTGTTGGAGCCGCCCTGCCCAGGGGCAGAGCTGGTTAATGGGCTCTGGCCCCCCCTGGATGGTGAGGGCAGCACTTACGGGAAGGCTGCGGGGGTGTCCCTCCCACCCAGGACCTCCCCCCCACCCCAGCTCTGCAGAGCACCCAGCAGAAACCAGCTCCATGCCAGGAGCAGCACGACACCACGTACAGCCCGTCTGCACCAGCCGTGCCCAGGGCCAGATCCTGCCCACACACTCGGGGCTGGAGGGCATCTGCCGGGGCAGGTGAGGACAGCCCTGGCCTGAGCGGGAGCACAGCACTGGGGGGTCCCAGCCTCCCTGGGGGGCCGTTCCCAGGGGTCCTCACCCCACCTGGGGACCCACCCATGTGACAGGGACTCCTAGGGACAATAGGATGAGGAGGGGGGACATGAACACCCCACCCCACCCCCCCCAGGGAAGGCAGCCCAGCAGACCATAGCCAGCTCACAGCACAGGACCCAGCCATGGGACCCCAGTTCCAGGCAGCCCCCCCCAGTCCAAGACGTATACTAGCCAGCCACACAGCCAGCCCACACCAGCTCAGCCAGTACCCCCCCCTCAGCCCAGGACATCCCCCCCAGGTCACCGTGCAGCAGATTGTGCTGGGACAATAAACGAGGCAAGTGTGGAAAGAGTCATTTTAATGAACAGCACCACAGTGTAACCAGTAGAAAAGACAAGGCACTAGTATTCCTCCCCCTCCTCTTCGCCCTCTACGCTGTCGGCCCCCACCTCCTCGTAATCCTTCTCCAGGGCAGCCATGTCCTCCCGGGCCTCCGAGAACTCCCCCTCCTCCATGCCCTCCCCCACGTACCAGTGCACGAACGCCCGCTTGGCGTACATCAGGTCAAACTTGTGGTCCAGGCGGGCCCAGGCCTCGGCGATGGCCGTGGTGTTGCTCAGCATGCACACCGCGCGCTGCACCTTGGCCAGGTCCCCCCCGGGCACCACCGTGGGAGGCTGGTAATTGATGCCCACCTTGAAACCGGTGGGGCACCAGTCCACGAACTGGATGGTGCGCTTGGTCTTGATGGTGGCGATGGCGGCGTTGACATCCTTGGGCACCACGTCCCCGCGGTACAGCAGGCAGCACGCCATGTACTTGCCGTGCCGCGGGTCGCACTTTACCATCTGGTTGGCCGGCTCGAAGCAGGCGTTGGTGATCTCCGCCACCGTCAGCTGCTCATGGTAAGCCTTCTCGGCCGAGATGACGGGGGCGTAGGTGGCCAGCGGGAAGTGGATGCGGGGGTACGGCACCAGGTTGGTCTGGAACTCCGTCAGGTCGACATTCAGGGCCCCATCGAAGCGGAGAGAGGCCGTGATGGAGGACACAATCTGGCTGATAAGGCGGTTGAGGTTGGTGTAGGTGGGCCTCTCGATGTCCAGGTTGCGGCGGCAGATGTCGTAGATGGCCTCGTTGTCCACCATGAAGGCACAGTCGGAGTGCTCCAGGGTGGTGTGGGTGGTGAGGATGGAGTTGTAGGGCTCCACCACGGCCGTGGAGACCTGCGGGGCCGGGTAGATGGAGAACTCCAGCTTGGACTTCTTGCCATAGTCGACGGAGAGGCGTTCCATGAGCAGGGAGGTGAAGCCGGAGCCGGTGCCGCCCCCGAAGCTGTGGAAGACCAGGAAGCCCTGCAGCCCTGTGCACTGGTCAGCCTGTTGGGAGAGTCCCCAGTGGGGTCCAGAGCAGGTCAGCCATGACTTCACACCCTCATCCTCTGCAGTATGGGTGCAGCAGGAGCCACCCGTCCCACACAAGCCCACGGGCAGCCAGCTCAGCCTTTGATGTGCCAGGAGCTCCCGGAGCGGAGCCGGCGGCACAGCAGGTCCAGCCAGCCCCGGCGCCAGCCCCAGCATGGGAACCAGAGGTTCAAAGAGCTTGGGCAGCCGCACCAGTCAAACCAGTGCTGCACCAGCACCCAAACCAGGGCTACGTGGCCCCCCCCTCTGCCCCAGGCTCCCGTCCTCCCCACCATGGCCAGGCTTGGCACCGGGCTGGGACAGGGCCGTACTGCCCGTGGGGCAGGCGTGTCCTGCGTGGGCACTGGGGACAGCCCAGACCTGTCACCCACACCCTGAGGCAGCAGGTCCCTCCTGGGGCAGCCCCACCTTCTGTCCCAAAGTGCTGATGGGGCGAGAATGCTGATGGGGTGAGAAGGACCTGCTGCTCATCACCTCCCTGGGGACAGGGGCTTTCCTTTGTCCTCAGCCACCCCCCTGGGGATGGAGACCCCCCTGTGGGACGCCCACCAGCTTGCGGATGCGGTCGAGGACCAGGTCGATGATCTCCTTCCCGATGGTGTAGTGCCCACGGGCGTAGTTGTTGGCCGCATCCTCCTTGCCCGTGATCAGCTGCTCGGGGTGGAAAAGCTGCCGGTACGTCCCGGTGCGCACCTCGTCTGCGGGGAGAGCCCGCCCGCCCCGTTAGCGTCCGGCACCCGCTAACACCGGCCACCCCGCGGCCCCCCCCACCGGCCCCCCGCTCACCGATCACCGTGGGTTCCAGGTCCACGAAGACGGCCCGCGGCACGTGCTTGCCGGCCCCCGTCTCGCTGAAGAAGGTGTTGAAGGAGTCGTCCCCCCCGCCGATGGTCTTGTCGCTGGGCATCTGCCCATCGGGCTGGATGCCGTGCTCCAGGCAGTACAGCTCCCAGCAGGCGTTGCCGATCTGCACGCCCGCTTGGCCCACGTGGATGGAGATGCACTCGCGCTGGGGGGGTGCAAAGCAAGGGGGGGCACTCAGGCTCAGCTAGGGTTAGCCCCCACCCTAACACCAGTTGGAGCTATCCCCCACCCCACTGCTCCAGACCCGGGAGTTGGGGTTCCCAAGGGTTATTCCCAGTTCCCACCACCCAAGGCCTGCACTGGGACAGGGATAATTTCAGCCCCCCTCCCCACCGGGCTGCCCATCACCCCCCCCCAGTCTGGGTGCACCCACAGAAAGGGGAATCCCCCTTTTCTCCGTCAGCCCTGGGGCTGCTCCCGCAGCACCAGGCCTGATCCACGGGGATGGGTGCCCAGCCGTCACCCCCCCCACCCCCCCAGTCAGCTCCACTCCGGGAACTGGGAAGTCTCCCCGGTTGCGGGGGTTGCTGGTCATGCCCAGGCCAGGCTGAGAGCAGGGGCTACTCCCAGCATCGTGACTCCCTCCCACTCGTGCTCCCAGCAAGAAGCACACCCTGTCCCTGGGGAAGGGGTGGCAGTAGGGTCGTCGTCCCCCCCCCCGACACCCCTCTCGAGGCAGGTTCCCCTCCCGGCTCGGGGAACCCCAAAGGCACAGCCCGTGTTTAGCGGGGGGGGGGGCTGTAGGGACGTGTCCAGGACCTACGTGGGAGCCTGGGCCACGCAGTGCACCCCGGTGTGTCCCCACAGGGAGCCCGGGGGCGGGGGGGGCCGGCACAACCCGGGGGTGGGAGCACCCAGGGCCCACGGCTCCAGTCCCCCCCCCCACCTCAGAGCCTGCCCGGGGGTGTGCAAGGACTCAGCAGCCCCACGGGGTGTCGCGGACACGCGAGAAGCCTTCACCACCACCCCCCCCCCGGATCGCTGCTCCACGTGCTATCCTGGACACGGGGGGACCCAGCAGCCCCCCCCCAGCCCCACGCACTACCCCGGGTCGGGGGGGGTCCCACACCCTCCGGGGGGGGGTCCCGGCCCTCACCATGGCCGCTCTCTGTCCGAACCGTTACGAAGCCACCGAGGAGAGAGGCGAGGGGGGCCCAGTGGGGCCCACCCGTGATATAGCGGGGGGGCGTGCCCTTCCCGGCGGGGAGGGGGCGGGGCAACGAAATAGGCGGGGCAACAGCTTTTCCCCACCCCCCGGGGGGCGTACGCTCCACCGCCGGCCCCGCCCAAGCCGCCGGCCCCGCCCACGCTGCCTCGCCTCCCTGCCGATTGGCCGGTTCGAAAGTCGGCGAGGTTGCGTAAAGGCGGTGATGTCGGCAGAGTGGAATGTGGCGGGCGGGAGGCGGGGCGAAGGGCGGGAGGCGGGGCGAAGGGCGGGAGGCGGGGCGAAGGGCGGGAGGCGGGGCGAAAGGCGAGAGGCGGGGCGAAGGGCGGGACGCTGGGGCAGGAGGGGCGGGGGGTGTTATGGGGGCGGGGGGCAGGAGGCGGCTGGGGGGGCAGGAGGGGTCGGAGGGCATTAGGGGCAGCGGGGGGTATTAGGGGTGGGAGCGCTTTGGGGGGTATTAGGGGCAGGGGGGCTCGGGGGGGCAGGAGGGGTCAGAGGGCTTTAGGGGCAGCAGGGCTGGGGAGGGTATTAGGGGTGGGGGCGTTTTGGGGGGGTATTAGGGGTGGGGGGGCTCGGGGGGGGCAGGAGGGGTCGGAGGGCATTAGGGGCAGCGGGGCTGGGGGGGGTGTTAGGGGTGGGGGCACTTTGGAGGAGGTATTAGGGGTAGGGGGGCTGGGGCAAGAGGGGTCCCTGCATCCCCGGCCCAGCCTGGGCTGGGGGCCGGGGGTGGCAGGGGGGGGCTCCAGCCGTCCTTGTCCCCGTTCCCGTGGGAGAAGCCCCGCGGGTGCCGCCGCGCCGGCTCCTGTGCCCGGTCACCGCCCCGGGTTGCCCTGCCAGCCCCCGGGGCGGCTCCTCGGGGGAACCCAGGCAGGGGCAGTTCCTGTGGGGCAGGATGGATGGGGCTGGGGGGGGGTGTCACCCCCACCCCGGGTCGGGGTCACATTCCCAGGGCCAGAGATGGGTTTGGGGACACAGGCAGCCCCGGAGACTCCCACGCTGGGCTTTGAACCCCACCCGTGCAGTGGGGTTACTCCCTTGGTGTCTGTGTGTGTCCCCCCAGCAAAGGGACCCTGGCTCCATGCAGGGCTGGTCTGCAGAGAGCTGAGGTGGGGGGACCAGGACGTCCCTGGGGGACCAGCCACGAAGATGCCCCCCCCTACCCGGAGGAGGCTCCCAGCATGGCCGAGAGCAGCACATCCCTGTGGGGCCACCATGTCCCCCTGTGCACCCTTGGGGTCCCTGTCCCCCCCCCCACCCCAAGGCTGCACCCGGCCCCCCACTGCCCAGCACCGTACACAATGGCTGAGCCAGGACCCCCTGGGCACCCCCAGCGTCCCACACACACACTCCCTGGGCACCCCAATGTCCCCCCCGCACTCTCTGGGCACCCCCAGTGTCCCCCGCACTCCCTGGGCACCCCCAGTGTCCCACACACACTCCCTGGGCATCCCAGTGTTGTCGCCCCCCCCACTCCCTGGGCACCCCCAGTGTCCCCCACACACTCCCTGGGCACCCCCAGTGTCCCCCCCCATTCCCTGGGTACCCCCAGTGTCCGTCCCCCCCCATTCCCTGGGCACATCCTTAGTGCTGGCACCCACCTGGGACCGGGGTGGCCAGTGTCCCCATGACACCCGCTCCTTGAGCCACCGATGTCACTGAAGCCCCCCAAAACCCTCACCGCCCCAGCTCCGGGGTGCCGCTAGGGGTCAGGAGGGTGTTTTGGGGACGGGGGGGCCTGGCAGAACGAGGGTCCCCCGGTAGCGGGGGGGGGTCTCCTCTCGCACCCGCTGCCGCCGCCGCCCTGCTCCTTTCTTGCAGGCTTTGCCGCAATGCGGTGCTGCCCCGCCAGCGACGCCGCAGCCCCCTCCCCACGGCCATCGTGGTCGCAGCCCCCCGCAACCCCACGGCTGCCTCCCCTGTGCTCTGTCCTGCCCCCCCCACTCGTGTCCATTCCCCCCCCCCCACAGTCTATCCCCCCCCCCTGCAGGGCTGAGCCTCCCTTTTGTTGTAGTGCCAGGAGGGAGTGGGGGCTGCGGGGTGAGGGGGGGCATGGGGCACCCAGGCTGCGGGGACGCGTGGTGACACCCCCCCCCAAATCCCTCCCATGTCACCCGCTCTCCCCAGCACCGGGGGTTGGGGGGGTCCCTCACCCTTTGGAGGGGGGCTGTGGGGTCGGGCGCGGGCAGGAATGGGTGTCACCGCCTCTGCCGTACCCCTCCAGCCCCCCCAGTTGGGGGGAGACGGCAAGACCCATCCAGTGCCCCCCCCGCAACTGCACTGGGGCCTCATCCTGCACCCAGGCAAGGAGTAGCCCCCACCCTCGAGCTGCCCCCACCCTCGAGCTGCCCCATCTCTCCGTTTCAATGAACCCGTCGCATCGATGGTGGCGAGGGACGGACAGACGGACAGAGCGGGAGCTCGCCGCATCCTGCGGGAAAACAGGTTAAAAATAGCAGCAGCCGGTGCCCAGGATGTCACCGGGAGCCATGGCAGCCCCCAACGGGGCTGGGACCCCCCCTCACCCCGGGGGACGGATGCATCCCAGCCGTGGGATGTAAGGTCACCAGTGAGGGCCCCAGAAAGGGCCCAAACTGGGGGGACTGGAAACATCGGCCATGATGCAGGCAGGGAGCCAGCAGCTGGAAAATCAGCCGATGCCGGACTGCGCCGCCGGAGGGGAGCGGAGAAGCCGGATCTCGGACCCCCCCCCCCCACACCAAGATGCTCAATGTGGGGGGGGGGTGTAGCCATGGCCATGGGTGACGGGGGGTGGGGGGGTCCCAGTGGGGCTGATGGCCTGTCCTGCTCCGTGCTGCCTGGGCGGCAGACATGGCGGGCACCAGCGGGGGGGGGGACGGGGGGGGGCAGCAACCGTCACCAGGAGCCGCCGTGTTGCTACCAACAGTCAACACAGCACCGGCAGCTGGGAAATGCTGGGGGAGGGTGGGTTGGGATCTGGGCCAGCCCCCCCCCCAGTACACACTGGGGGGCTGGTGACCCCCATGCAGAGGCTGGGCTTTGGGGGACCCCCAGGCCTGTGTACCCCCCGTCCCCGTCCCAGTACAGAACAGCACAGCGGGGTCGGGCACTGGGGGGGGGGATACCCCAAGCACAGCAGGGCTGGGCAGTGGGGGGGACCCCAGCCCTGTCTCCCTGCACACCCCCCCCCCCCCCCCATTCCCAGCCAGGCCCCGGGAATGGATATTGGGGAAGGGGAATGGGATGGGGGGGGGTCCCCAGTCCATCTCCTAGCAACCGGTCTCCTAGCAACCCGTTGCCTGGCAGCGGTGGGTGCGGGGACGAGTGGTCTTCCATACTTAATGAGATGGGAAGGGGCTGGGGGGGGGGGAGACCCCCAGCACCCAGACCCCCTCACCCTACACCCCGCATCGCCCCGGTGGGGCTGAGCCACCCGCCACCCCACAGGGCACCCACTGCCCACGGCGCGGGGGATGAGACGGGCAGGGACCCCCTGTGCCCAGCCTGGAGATGGGTGATTGAGGTGGGGGCTGCTGTGAGCCCCCCAAACCCTGGGGACACCCTGGAGATACCCTGGGGACACCCTGACAGGTCCCACACCGGTGCTGAGGGTTGGGGGGCCATGGGGAGACAAAGGCAGGAGGTGTTTCTCACGCAGGGACGGACCCCTTGCGGGGTCAGGGGTGGGGGCTGAGCTGCTTTGGGGGGTCAGGGCCCCCCCTAAACACCCATTTGCAATGGGGACCAGCCCGGCGAGAGCCAAATCTCCCAGTTCGCCTCCGCTCGGTGCAGCCAGGGCCGCCCGGTCCTTTGTTCTGGTGGGCGATGCCCAAATCTCGGCCCCTCTTTGTCTTCAGCCCCGTGATCCCGGGGGGGGGGGGGGGGGAGCGGAGCCCTGTCCCCCTCCCTGCTCCCACCCCGCTTCAGCAGCACCCCAAAAGCACCAGGCTGGCAGAGCGTGGGGCTGGCGGCAGGGACGTGGGGCTGGCAGCGGGGATGTGGGGCTGGCGGCGGGGACGTGGGAACCTGGAGCTGCCTAGAAATCTGCATAATGTGGGAAATGTAGAGAAAAAATGTGATTTCTCAGCAGGGGCTGGGGGCGAGGGGGGGCCATCCTGGCAGCTCCACCTGCGGCAGCTGGAGCCAGCCCTGCCCACGCATGTGGCGTGGGGTGACCCCTCTGCAGGGACTGAGTCCCCCCCAGCCCCCCCCACCTCAGGGGCATGACTCCCAGCCCCCCACTCCCCAGCCACTGTGGGCTTTGCTGGGACAAACAGGAGGGGGGAACCCCCCCCCAGGGCCATGGGGCCAGTGCTTTCGGGGGGGGGGGCTACGAGAGGGCTGCAGCAGATGTCGGGGTGGCCAGGGGACGCGTGTCCCCATGTCCCAGCTGCGTCCCAACCACCAGCTGCCGCAGAGCAGCTGCCGTTTCGTCCGGAACCCCCCCCAGCCCCAAAAACCACACCGGGAGCCACCTCAGGGCTTTGTTCCCCTGTGTCCTTCCACTGTCCCCAGCCTCCCAGGCCCTGGTTGTCCCCAGCTGCCCTGGGGGAAGATGTTTTCTCCCCCAACCCAGGTTGGGCCCCATGGGGCTGGTTTCTGCTGTCCAAGCAGACAAAGAGGCGCTGGAAGGGACTGGGACACGGCCGGGAAAGGACCAGGCTGCGGCCAGGACAGGCACTGGGCCATGTTGGGGACGGGGGCCAAGACACGGTGGCTGGGAACCAGGGCACTGGGGCATGGCCAGGCACGGGGACAACGTCCCTGAGGATGGGGACAAGGGATGCGGTGGCTAAAGATGGAGAGCGGGGATGGGGACGACGGCACGGTTGGGGACAGGGACCAGGGTGTGGCCGAGGATGGGGACAGGGACGTAACTGGGAATCAGGGCAGTAGCCAGACAGGAGGTGGTGGCACAGCTTGGGGATGGGGACAAGTACACGGACGGGGTTGGGGACCAGGGCGTGGCTGGGGGGGGGGGCACATAACTGGGAACTAGGAAGACTGGGAACACTGGCGCAACTGGAGATGAGGACCAGGGCGTGGCCGGCGACGGTGATTTGGCCAAGAACGGGCACCGGGACACGGCGGCGACCGAGGACAAGGACATAACCCGGGACCCAGACGGCGGCGGGGCCGGTCCGTGACCGCCGCAGCCCCCAGCGGCGACATCACCCCCCCCCCCAACTCCCCCCCCCCGGTTCCCCCTCCGCACCGCCCGGCCTTTGTCTGCGGCTCCGGGGGGGGGGGGGGGGGCATTACCTCATCCCCGCCCCCCGCCAATGGCGGCCGCCGCCGCCCGCCCCCGGTCCCGCCGCCCGCCCCGCCCCACCGGGTCTATAAAGCTCCGCGGCGAACCCGGTGCTCCGCCGCGCCTCTTACATCGACCGCCTCAGCGTCGGGCTGTGAGACCGCCCCGGAGCCGACCGCCGCCATGGTGAGATGGGGGGGGGAGAAGGGGTCCCCGGTCCCCAACCCCTCCGGTCCCGCCGTTCTTCCCCGGTCCCCATCGTCCCCGGTCCCCATTCCCCCCCCCCCCCCCGAGTCTTCATCCCCCCCCCGCGCCCCGGTCCCGCCGTTCTTCCCGGTTTCCACCACCCCCCCCCGCCCCGGTCCCGCCGTTGTCCCCGGTCTCGTTCCCCGACATTCGGTCCTGGGGTTGAGCCCGCACCGGGTGTAGCTGCCGTTATACCGGGGTAGAAGGGGTCGTCTGGAACTCAGCCCCGAGGGTGGCTTCCGTTAAACGGGGCTGGATGCGTCCCCCTGCTTTTCCCGGGGCTGAGTACCGAGCCCTCACCGGGTGTGGCTCCCGTTAAACCCGGCAGGATGGGGCCCCCGGGACGGAGCCCACACACCGGGCATGATGCCCATTAAACCGAGCAGGATGGGTCCCCGGGACTGAGTCCCGAGCCTGCAACGGGGTGCGGTTCCCGTTAAACCGGTCAGGATGAGTCCCCGGTACCGAGCCCGGAGCCTGTACTGGGCGTGGCACCGGCTCGACAAGGCAGGATCAGCCCCCCCTTTCCCGGTACCGAGCTGCCGTCCCGCACTGGGTGTGGCTCCGGTTAAACCGGGCAGGACAGACCCCCCCACCCCCACCCCCCCGGTGCTGAGCCCTCAGCCTGTTCTGGGCGTGGCCCCGGTTTAACGGGGCAGAATGGGTCCCCCGGTGTGGGATGGGGCCTCGATGCAGTGGGGTAGGCAGGGCAGGATGGGGCCCCCCCAGTGCTAAGCCCCCCCATCCTGCACCAGAGGACAAGGCAAGGCAGGATTGGGCCCCCCACCCTCCCCCCCCCAGTCCCGCACTGGGTGTGGCCCTGATTCAATGGGGACCCGAGTGGGCAGGATGAGTCCCTGGTGCTGAGCCCCCACACATGCAAGCACAGGGTGTTGCTGGGTCTCAACAGGGTGGGTACGGCAGGATGGGACCCCCCTGGGTCTCCCCAGCTTGCCCTGGGTGTGGTCCCAGTCCCTTGGGACAGGATGAGCCCCTGGTCCTGAGCTCCTCATTCCACAATGGGCAGGGTCCCAGCTCCCTCGGGGGGTGGGGGACACAGGATGGGACCACCGGAGCTGAGCACACACCCCCCCACCCCTGCACCGTGTGTACCCGGGAGCGGAGCCCCCCCCCCCCCCGCCAGCCCTCAGTGCCTGCCAGGACCCAGAACAATAGGGTGCGTCCATGCAGGATTTGGCCCCTGGGATGAGCTGGCCCTATCCAGTCCTGGGGACTGGGTGCCAGCCCGTCCTGGGAGTCATGTCCCCGTGAGGTCCTGGGTTGGTGCTGCAGCTTGGGGGGGGGTCAGGGACACAAAGGGGGGAACCTGGGGGTGACACGACCCCGTGTCCTGCTTCCGCAGCGCGAGTGCATCTCCATCCACGTGGGCCAAGCGGGCGTGCAGATCGGCAACGCCTGCTGGGAGCTGTACTGCCTGGAGCACGGCATCCAGCCCGATGGGCAGATGCCCAGCGACAAGACCATCGGCGGGGGGGACGACTCCTTCAACACCTTCTTCAGCGAGACGGGGGCCGGCAAGCACGTGCCGCGGGCCGTCTTCGTGGACCTGGAACCCACGGTGATCGGTGAGCGGGGGGCCGGTGGGGGGGGCCGCGGGGTGGCCGGTGTTAGCGGGTGCCGGACGCTAACGGGGCGGGCGGGCTCTCCCCGCAGACGAGGTGCGCACCGGGACGTACCGGCAGCTTTTCCACCCCGAGCAGCTGATCACGGGCAAGGAGGATGCGGCCAACAACTACGCCCGTGGGCACTACACCATCGGGAAGGAGATCATCGACCTGGTCCTCGACCGCATCCGCAAGCTGGTAGGGGCCGGGGGGGGGCGGTTGCAGGTGGTGAGCCAAGGACAAAGACTGGGTTCTCAGTCTCGCCCTCCCTGCTGGCCTAGCCGGGTTGGGTTTAGATTTAATATATTAATTAATGTTAATCCTGTTCTGCAGTGGCTGCCATTGGCCGGCAGTGGGACGCAGCGCAGCTGGGGTGTTGGAGCTGCTCCACAGCGCCGCGGCCCCCCGGGCGCCGATGGTGCTGAGCTGTGCAATTCCCTCTTTGTTCCCACTTGGCTCTTGCTGCGGCCAAGTCCAGCTGCGGGACGGGTGTCCCGGTGACTGCGCAGGCGGTGGCAGCCCCAACCGGCCCCTCCCGGAGCCGTGCGGCCGTGCCGAGGCTGGTGCTTTGCCCCAGTCCCCGATGCCCAAACCTGTCCCCGTTATGCCGCCGAGCCGATGGCACCCAGCGCCCTGGTCACATTCCTACCCCAAGGGGCTTCCCTGGGGGATTCACCACTCCTGTGAGTCAGTGTCCAACAGACAGGGTCAGGGCCACCCTGTCACCCATCCCGATGGTTCCTGCTCTGCTGCTGGAAATCCCCCCAAATGCCCTCGTGAGGCCACAGAGAGGAAGGAGCAACTTCTGCTGCTGCCCAACTAAACATGCCCCCCCTCCTTGTCTCTCCTCACCAGGCTGACCAGTGCACAGGGCTGCAGGGCTTCCTGGTCTTCCACAGCTTCGGGGGCGGCACCGGCTCCGGCTTCACCTCCCTGCTCATGGAACGCCTCTCCGTCGACTATGGCAAGAAGTCCAAGCTGGAGTTCTCCATCTACCCGGCCCCGCAGGTCTCCACGGCCGTGGTGGAGCCCTACAACTCCATCCTCACCACCCACACCACCCTGGAGCACTCCGACTGTGCCTTCATGGTGGACAACGAGGCCATCTACGACATCTGCCGCCGCAACCTGGACATCGAGAGGCCCACCTACACCAACCTCAATAGGTTGATAGGCCAAATTGTGTCCTCCATCACAGCCTCTCTCCGCTTCGATGGGGCCCTGAATGTCGACCTGACGGAGTTCCAGACCAACCTGGTGCCGTACCCCCGCATCCACTTCCCGCTGGCCACCTATGCCCCCGTCATCTCGGCCGAGAAGGCTTACCATGAGCAGCTCTCGGTGGCGGAGATCACCAACGCCTGCTTCGAGCCGGCCAACCAGATGGTAAAGTGCGACCCGCGGCACGGCAAGTACATGGCGTGCTGCCTGCTGTACCGCGGGGACGTGGTGCCCAAGGATGTCAACGCCGCCATCGCCACCATCAAGACCAAGCGCACCATCCAGTTCGTGGACTGGTGCCCCACTGGTTTCAAGGTGGGCATCAACTACCAGCCTCCCACGGTGGTGCCCGGGGGGGACCTGGCCAAGGTGCAGCGCGCGGTGTGCATGCTGAGCAACACCACGGCCATCGCCGAGGCCTGGGCCCGCCTGGACCACAAGTTTGACCTGATGTACGCCAAGCGGGCGTTCGTGCACTGGTACGTGGGGGAGGGCATGGAGGAGGGGGAGTTCTCGGAGGCCCGGGAGGACATGGCTGCCCTGGAGAAGGATTACGAGGAGGTGGGGGTGGATTCGGTGGAAGGGGAGGGAGAGGAGGAAGGGGAGGAATACTAAACTCTCACAAGGGTGCTGCTCTTACAGGGAACATAACCTAGTTGAAGACCCCTCTGTGGGTCTGTAGCAGTGTGTGCGCCGCGGTCTGTCCTGTTCAATGGTCTGTGCTTCAATGGAAAAGTCTGTTACGGACCCACCCGTCCTTTCCTGTGGGTCTGAATAAAAAGCATTCCCTGTCTTACCACCTGGCTCTGGTGTCTTTGTGCTGCGATGTCCCTCCCTGGGTTTGGACGCTGTCCCCCACCCCCTGTGACATGGCCCTGGGGTCCCTGCCTGCACCCAGGGTCTCCATCCTGGTCCCTGGGGTTGTGCTGAGCCCAGCACCCTCCCCCCCCCCCCCCCCCAGCCCTGTGTTCCTCAAACTGGTCCTCCCTCCCCATCCTGCTGCTGGGCTGCCACTGGGCTGGGCAGTGTGCCCCCCCACCTCGTGATGTGTGCCCCCTGCACTGTGCCATGGCACTGTAGCAGGAGCTGGGGGGGGACGGGGACTGTTGGGTTTTCTTAGGACCAGGAGTCAAGTAAGCACATGGGGACCCCTCCTGGGGGGGGGGGCTGGGGATCTTTCAACAGTCCCCCCAGTTTGGTAGAAGTCTGGGGGGGGTCCTCTGCTGCCTACTGTGCCTGGGAAGGGGAGGGGCTGCTTTATCTTAAGGGTTGGCTGGGGGGGGTCCTGCTGCCCACCATGGGTGGGAGTACTGGGGCTACAGAGCCTCAGTCTTCAGGGTGCTGAGAGTGCCCCCCCCCCAAATCCATGGTGTGTCCTGCAGTCCCCCTGTTCCCTCCTGCAGGGAAGGGGGGGGGGGTCCTGGCTGTGCTGCTCCTGGCAGCCCCAGTCACTGGGAGGGGGAAATAGGGCAGCAGCCCCCCCCCAGCTCTGCCTGGGTATGGGGGAGAGCCAGCCCCCCCCCCGTCTGCCCCCCCCCCCCACTCCTGGCTCATAGCTCCAGTCAGGGATAAATAATGAAGGGGAAGTTGAACACAGAGTGAAATTCAAGCGGATGCTGCAGAGAGGGGCAGAGCGTGCTGTGGTGGGGGGGATGACCCCCCCCCCCAACCCCCCCATACCAGAAACACCAGCTCCTGGCAGGGTGGTGATGAGCAGAGCTGGGATCGGCTCTTCCCCAGCCAGGGCTGGCTGCCACGTTGGCATCGCTCAGAGCCGAACTGACCCCCAAACACCAGCTGGGACCCCCAAAACCGAAACACCCCCCCCAAACTGAGAACAGCTCGTCGGAACCCGGTGCTACTGGAAAGAGCCAGGGAAAGAAAACTGCTTCCCGGTGGGAGCGGAGAGTGCCGGAGCGGCCATGCGGCAACCGGACGAGGCAAATGGCGGGGAGCCACGTCACCCACTGCAATGCAGCCGTGGCGGATGCTGCGCCCGCTGGTCCCAGTTTTGTTGCACCCAAGGGTGGCTGAGGCTGGGGGGGGGGGCTGGCTCTGGTATGGGGTTGTTCCCGGTGGGATGGGGGGGTTTACGGGACGGATCCCCCCCCCGGCAGCACATGGCGGCGTGTGCTGCCGAAGGGGCCGCTGGGTTGTCGGCAAAGCTCTCGGCAAAACGGGAAGGCGGATTACTGGGAACGAAATAGCTCTGGGGATTAGATGGGGGCTGGTGTTGGCCCCCCCACCTTGGCTCCCCCCCCCCCCCCGGCACCCTGCAGCCTCATAGCCAGGCAGGGAGTTGCACCCTTGGGGGGGGGGGGCATGGTAGGACCCCAGCACATCCCCCATTTTATCAGCATCGTGGTGGTCCCCATGGTGGGGGGCTGGAGATCCCCCCCCGGCTTGGGGGGGGGGGGGGGCAGGGATCAGTGTCCCGGTGCTGGGGACAGGGCTGAGACAAAGCCCACTGCAGTGAGTGGGGTCTGCCCCCCCCACCCAGTGCAGATTGAGCGGGGGGGGGGGGCACGGTGCCCCCACATCGCGGCAGGATTCAGGGCTGGGGTGGGGGGCACCTGCAGATGAGTTGGGGGGGGTCCGGGGGGGTGCAGATGGACTGGGGGGGGTATTGGGGGGGGCTCCCCAGGCTGCAGATGGGCTGGGAGGGGAGATGAGCCGGGGGGGGGCGGGAGGTGCAGATGGGCCGGGGGGGGGCGGTCGGAGAAGCCGATTAAGGACCTCGGGACGCGGAGGCGGGGGGGGCTCAGGGTGCGGCAGCACGTGCCACCGCCCCCCCCCCCCATGTCGCAGTTTTCCTCTGCAGCGGAGCCGCACCGGGCGGGGGGGGGAAGCGGGCGGGGAGGGGCGGGAGCGGCCGTGCCCCCCCCCCTCCGAGGCAAATGCAGTGAGGGGGGGGATAAGAACCGGGGGGGGGGGGTCAGGCCCCCCAGTGCCCCCCTTCACCGTGGGGGGGGGGGCCCTTTGGCAAACCCCGGGCGGACGCTGCACCCCGCAGGGGTGGGGGGGGCCCCCCCCAAAGCCCGGCAGCGGTGGGGAGGGGGGAAGGAGGCGGGGCGAGTCGGGCGTCGCTACCAATCCGCGGTGGCAAAAGGACGGATGGACGGGCACGATGTCCAATAGGGAGGCGGGGCGGGGGCACACGGCCCGCCCCCCAGGCTGGTATATAGGGGGGTGCCCGGGGGCGGCTGCAGCTTGGTACTTGCGTCGATTCTTTGCTTGTCGGGACGAGTAACCGCGCTGCAGCCATGGTAAGGGGGGGGGGGGGGGGGGGTAATTGCGAAATGGGGGGGGATTGGGAAACGGGGGGGGCCCTGGGAAACGGGGGCGAGGGGGGAGGAAGGCTGGAGCTGGGGGTCGTGGGGAACTGGGGGGGGAACCAAGGATTGGAGGGCATAAGGCAGAGCGGGGACTGGGGGGGGGGCAGAGAGGGAGCTGGGGGGGGCACAGCAGGAGCGGGGGGGTGGGTAGAGCAAGGGCTGGAGGGGAGCGGGGGGGCGGCAGCAGAATAGGGACTGGGGGGGGAGAGCATGGGCCGGGGGTGCCGGTCTTGCCGGTGGGAGCTCATCTGGGGGGGTGCACAGCACCCCTGGGGGGGCAGCACGTGGTCCTGGGGTAGCCCCCGGCGTGGGCGGGGCTCTGTCCCGCTTTTGGCGCCCAGCCCCGACCGTTACCGTTCCCGCGCGCGGGAAGGCGCGGAGCGGGGGGGGGGGGGTTATAGCCCCGCCCCTCTTGCCCCTGCGTCATCAGCTCCCCCTAAATCCAGCTCTGAACCCCCAACCTTCCCCCCCGCCCCCACCGTGGTGGGGGCAGAGGGACCCTGCTGCCCCCCCGCCCCCCCCCCCGCGCTCCTGGCCCCCACCCGAGTCTGACCCCATGGGGGGCTCATTGTGCTCCGTGGCTCCTGGGGGAGCCCCCACGGGCTTTCCCCCCCCCCACAACCCCCCCAGGGTGGGAGGAATGCGCGGGAGCAGGTGGTGCGGCACAGGGTGCGGCTGGGAATGTGCTGGAACTGTTGGGGTGGGTGGGGGGGAGACACGACACCCAGTCCGCCCTCCCCGGTGGTTTTGGGTGGGTGGGCTGGTGCAGCCACCTCCCTGCTGCTGCGCTGGGTGCTTCCTCCTCCTCCTCTTCCTCCTCCTGCGGCGCAGCCTCGCCCTGCCAGCGCTGCGGGGCTGTAAAATGTCCTCCCCGCGCGCCATTTGGGAGCAGATGGAGCGCCGATGCGGGGTGACGTTGACCACCAGGGCTGTGCCAAATGGTGCCACCAGGCTGTCCCCAAATCTGTGTCCCTGTCGTGTGTGTCATCCCCGTCGTGTCCCCCCCCCACGGCATGAGCTCAGCTCCTGGGCATCCCCAGCGCTGCTCGGCCAGAGGTTTGGGATGGCTCTGGCCAGCTGAGCCAGGGCACAACCAGTGTTAGGGTGGGGGCTAACCCTAGCTGAGCCTGACACCCCCCCCCCCCCCCGCAGCGTGAGTGCATCTCCATCCACGTGGGCCAAGCGGGCGTGCAGATCGGCAACGCCTGCTGGGAGCTGTACTGCCTGGAGCACGGCATCCAGCCCGATGGGCAGATGCCCAGCGACAAGACCATCGGCGGGGGGGACGACTCCTTCAACACCTTCTTCAGCGAGACGGGGGCCGGCAAGCACGTGCCGCGGGCCGTCTTCGTGGACCTGGAACCCACGGTGATCGGTGAGCGGGGGGCCGGTGGGGGGGGCCGCGGGGTGGCCGGTGTTAGCGGGTGCCGGACGCTAACGGGGCGGGCGGGCTCTCCCCGCAGACGAGGTGCGCACCGGGACGTACCGGCAGCTTTTCCACCCCGAGCAGCTGATCACGGGCAAGGAGGATGCGGCCAACAACTACGCCCGTGGGCACTACACCATCGGGAAGGAGATCATCGACCTGGTCCTCGACCGCATCCGCAAGCTGGTGGGTACCATCCCTGGGTGATGCTGGTGCCACCATGGCCGGTGCAGAAAGGGGAACCCTCCAGTGGGACCTGGGCAGGAATGAGGAGCCAGGCTGTGCCTCCAGATCCTGGGTGCATTTTATGGTTCTTGGCACTCTGCACCAAGTCGGGGCTCCCCATGGGGTCTGGATCCTGTGAGTGGAGATCAGGATCAGCCCCTTCCCCTCTCCATGGGCTGAGTCCCCTTCCTCAGGACCCTGCAAACCCAGCGCAGCTGCAAGCCCAGGACCTGCACCCCAAGGATGGAGTGTGCATGGGGGCGACATGGGGTTTGGGAGAGGCTGGCTCAATTCTGCCCTTGGGAAAAACCTTATTTTATCCCTTTTTTTTTTTTAGGGTCATGTGAGGTTTCTCCTTGATCTGGACTCTGATCCTTATTGACCGGCTACTTATGAGCAGCTGTGCTGAGTGTTTAACTCATGCTGGGGCAGCTCATGCCCTGGGAGGGGAGTGCTAGTGCCTGGCAAACCTCGATGGCTGCCAGCCTCCTGCCCAGGCAGTGCCCCCAGGGTGGTGGCTCTGGTTGCCCTAACATGCTCCTGTAAAGCACCGTGGGTTTCGTCTTCCCCAAAGCAGACTGCCTGGGTGGGGATGGGTGCAGGCGCTGGAAGGGCCGGCTTTTGTAGCAGGAAGGAGCCGAGTGTCTCCCAATCCCTGCAGGAAGGGCCCCCTTTCCCAAAGATCGGTTGTGCCGACACACAGGGGGCTCGGGCTGGAAATGGAGCTGCAGCACTTGGGCACCTGCCACTGCCAGTGTCCCTGAGACAAGAGTCCCCAAAGGCCTGAGATCCTGGGGTGAATATTTGTCTTCCTGGGCAACTCAGTAGCAGCTTAAATGCAGAATTGCTGATAGATCCATCTTGTTTTCTCTTCCTTTCTTCCAGGCTGACCAGTGCACAGGGCTGCAGGGCTTCCTGGTCTTCCACAGCTTCGGGGGCGGCACCGGCTCCGGCTTCACCTCCCTGCTCATGGAACGCCTCTCCGTCGACTATGGCAAGAAGTCCAAGCTGGAGTTCTCCATCTACCCGGCCCCGCAGGTCTCCACGGCCGTGGTGGAGCCCTACAACTCCATCCTCACCACCCACACCACCCTGGAGCACTCCGACTGTGCCTTCATGGTGGACAACGAGGCCATCTACGACATCTGCCGCCGCAACCTGGACATCGAGAGGCCCACCTACACCAACCTCAACCGCCTTATCAGCCAGATTGTGTCCTCCATCACGGCCTCTCTCCGCTTCGATGGGGCCCTGAATGTCGACCTGACGGAGTTCCAGACCAACCTGGTGCCGTACCCCCGCATCCACTTCCCGCTGGCCACCTACGCCCCCGTCATCTCGGCCGAGAAGGCTTACCACGAGCAGCTCTCGGTGGCGGAGATCACCAACGCCTGCTTCGAGCCGGCCAACCAGATGGTAAAGTGCGACCCGCGGCACGGCAAGTACATGGCGTGCTGCCTGCTGTACCGCGGGGACGTGGTGCCCAAGGATGTCAACGCCGCCATCGCCACCATCAAGACCAAGCGTAGCATCCAGTTCGTGGACTGGTGCCCCACCGGTTTCAAGGTGGGCATCAATTACCAGCCTCCCACAGTGGTGCCTGGGGGGGACCTGGCCAAGGTGCAGCGCGCGGTGTGCATGCTGAGCAACACCACGGCCATCGCCGAGGCCTGGGCCCGCCTGGACCACAAGTTTGACCTGATGTACGCCAAGCGGGCGTTCGTGCACTGGTACGTGGGGGAGGGCATGGAGGAGGGGGAGTTCTCGGAGGCCCGGGAGGACATGGCTGCCCTGGAGAAGGATTACGAGGAGGTGGGGGTGGATTCGGTGGAAGGGGAGGGAGAGGAGGAAGGGGAGGAATACTAAACGCTGGGTTCCTTCTGTTGCTGTAGCATGTCCACAAAATGTCCGCTTCAAACACTTCAGCTTTCTTGTGCACTGGGTCGGGTTCAGCCCCGTGGCCCCGGCTGGAGGGACGTGCTGCTCTGGCTGGGCTCATGCTCTCTCTGATGTGATCATGTTGGTTTTCCATGTGTCTGTATCATGTCTGTGAATAAAAGGCTTTAAGAGAAACTGCCGCCTTGTCGGATACAAACCCTCTGTGTCAGCGCCCTGCAGCTCGCCGGGGGCCAGCTGGCCCCATCCCATGGGAACAGAGTGTCCCTATTGTCTGTGCCCAGTGAGATGGCGGGGATGGCAGTGCTCCTGCCTGGAGCTGGCTCTGGCCAGCCCTTCCTCTCTTCCCTGGGGGGGGGGTGAAGTCACCCCCACCCCTCCCTGGGTGCTACAGGGTGGGGGGGCCTGCCAGGGGACCCTGGGTGCTGCTGCCTGGTTTTGGTGAGCTACAGCACCCCACCCCCAGAGCTGAGGCAGCCTGGGCCTGCCCCCCTCCTCGGCCCTAGCGGGGATTAACCCCCCCGGGGGATTAGTCCGGGGATTAGTCCTGTCCCTGCGCCTAATCCCGGCTCCCGCCCCCCACCCGGGGGGGGCTACGCAGGAGCTGCAGTCCCGTCCCCCCCCACCGTGGGAGCGGCGGGCGGGAGTACGGCCGTTCCTTCAGCCTATCGGAAGGCCCTGCGTCGCTCTCGACCAATGAGCAACGCCTCATTCACTTCCCGGGACCAATGGGAGGAGAGAAGGAGGGGCCTGGCGGGGGCCCTTTCAGGCCGTGGCGGGCGCGGATACATTGTAGCGGGTAGCGGACGCGAGGGGCGGGGCCGAGCGGGGAGGGGCGGGGCCACCTAGCCCGGGCTGGGCTCGGCGCGGTTCGGTGCTTCTCCCGGTAACACCGGTCCGGCAATACCGGCCCGCCGCTCGGACCCGATCCGGCCATGCTGGCCGTAACATGGCCCCTGTGGAACAGGACGCATTGGCCGTACGGGAGCAGCTCTTCCATGATAGGGTCCGCGAGTGCATAGTGAGTACCGGAGGCCCGCGGCCGCGGTGAGGGGCGTCGGACGGGGCTGGGGGGGGGGGGGGAGGGTCTGGTGTGACCGTGGGGGTGCTGTGGGTTGGGGCTGGAAGCCCACAGCTCCCCCCCGCCGGGAGGACCGGGATCTCCAGTGGCGGCTCTGGGGCCCGGCTGCTGTTGTGCCCCACACCCGGCCCTTATCGGTGCCAGAGCCCCGGTGGATTGCCGTGCACCCCGGAGATAGCGGGGTCCCGGGGCTGGGCCGAGCCCCTGGCGCGACCCCTTTGCCAGGTCCGGCCCCACTGCTGCCAAGCCCCTGTGCCATCCCGGCCACCCCCCGCGGGACTTGGGGTCCCGCCGTACTGGAGCCCCCAGGCCTGGGTCCCACCTGCCCCGACTGGGAGCCTCTGGGTGAGCGGGAGGGTCGGGGGTGCTGGGGTGCAGCGATGTCAGAGCCGGATCAGACCCATGCCAGGCTCCTGGTTCTGTCCCTGCGCCCCCCAGGCCAGCAGCTCTCCCCAGGGTGCTTGGTGTCAGGGCGAAGGGACCCTGCAGACCCCCCCTCACCCCTCTGAACCGTGAGCTGGGTCTGCTCCCCTGGTCCCACTCTGCCGGCCACGGCACCCACTGCTGCAGGCTCAGGGATGGGAAAGACCCAGGCGTTAGGGTCCCGGCATCTCCCAAGTGTCATCCGGGATGCTGCATGCGGGGCGGCCAGGTGGGCTGTGACCAGCAGTGCCGGGACCACCTTGCCAGAGCCCAATTCGGTGTCTGCGGGGAGGAACTGGTGGCCAGAGCCCAGCATCTATGTCCTGGAGCTCCCCAGACATCCCTCCAAGCTGTCCTGGGGAGCCACGTCTCACCCAGGAGCTCGTGGTTCAGCGCAGCCAGCGTGGAGCTCGCTCGGCCCCGTTTTGCTGAGTGCAGGAGGTGTTGGGGGTCCCCCAGCCAGGCAGAGCTCTGGGTTGCGGGGTACAGCCTGGGGCAGGAGGGGACCCACAGCCTGAGACCCTTCCCTGGGCAGGAGCAGGAACCAGAGGACCCGCTGGGCACTGCCCCTCCGGGGGTCCGGAGCTGGGTTGGCTCCCGGGGCTCCCTGCCACCCCACTTAGATCCTGGGGACCCCCGGGCAGCTGAGCCCCCCGGGCCAAGCAGGAGGGAGGTGCCACAGCTGTTCCATTCCTCCTGTGCCAAGGTGGCAGGTTCGGGTGACCTTTCCCCATCCTGCCGCGTACCCAGCGGGATGAAAGGTCACCGTGTTCCTCGAACGTCGCCTGCTCCGGCTGGACCTCGGTGTGCCGGCGGGGGCGGGAGGGACACCACGGCCGGCCTTGGCGCCTGTCTCAAGGCTGTTCCTGCAGCTCTGCCGGGTGCCGGTGCCAGCAGGGCGAGAGCTGCGGGTCAAGGAGTGCAGGGGTGTCCCACGGAGTCAAACCTCCAGCTCTGCCAGCACAGGCCGACCCAGAGCTGCCGGGTGGGCTCTCCCCGTGGTCTCAGACCCCCTGGGTTCCTCTGGCCCGGGTGCTGTGGCAGCTTGTGGGCACCCGTGGGTGAGCCCTGGGTGCAGCCCCCATGCACAGGCAGGGCCAAGTATGTGTGTGGGGTGTAGCCAGGGCCAGGAGTGGAAAAATAAATAGGGTGAGGCTGATGGGCCCTGGGGCCAGAGGCACCACCGAGGGTGGGAGTGGCTGCCCTCCAGGCCTGCCTGCGCTGCCCGTGCACTTCTGCCTGCAGATCTGCGCCCTGCTCTTCGTCAGCCTCTACATCCTCTGCCACTTCATCATAACCCACTTCAAGAAGCACACAGACTTCACGGCAGGTAGGAGGGCAGGAGCTGCTGGAGCCGGGCAGCCGTTGGCAGCCACATTCAGCCTCTCCGGAGCTTGTTCCTCCATCGCTTTCGGCCTCCCCTGGGAGCCCCGGTCCCACCGCAACCTGGGTTGCTGTGGCATCGGTCGCTGCGGGGTACCTCCTCAGCTGCCACTGGAAGGGAGCAGAGCCCAAACTCCCTGGGAATGTTGGGGGCAGGGGCAGGTTTGGGAGTGGACAGGGGAGCAGGCAGGAAGCAATGCTCCGGGCAGCCCTGACTCTCCCAGTACCATTAGTTTGAGTTTTTTCCCCCCGCAGTGCATGATGACGAGGATGCTGCTGTCAACAGGATTGCGTAAGTTCCTGCCCATCCTGCTCCCTGCCTGCGGGATGCTCGGCTGCTTCCTCTCCCTGCCCGGCCGGGACACCGTGTCCCCCCAGCCCATTGGGGTCGGTGACCCTGGGGGCTGTGACCAGGTTGTGACACCCGTGGGGGCCCAGACCCAGTGCCGGAGCTGATTCTCAGCTCTCCCGCAGGCTGGGACTGTGCACCTTCACCCTGGCTGTGGCGCTGGGCGCCGTCCTCCTGCTGCCCTTCTCCATCATCAGCAACGAGGTGCTGCTCTCCTTCCCCCAGAACTACTACATCCAGTGGCTGAATGGGTCCCTCGTCCATGGTGGGTACAGGGGGTGGCCCCGAGGTGCCCTGAGGGGTGCGGGTCAGGGTTGCCCCCCGGGAGCTCACCCCACACCGTCTCCCCCTCCAGGCCTCTGGAACTTGGTCTTCCTCTTCTCCAATCTGTCCCTTGTCTTCCTCATGCCCTTTGCCTACTTCTTCACCGAGTCGGAGGGCTTTGCAGGATCGAAGAAGGTAGGTGGCCCTGTGGGTGTCCCCTCCCCGGTCCCCCCCATCGCTGGCTCCTCTCTAACTCTGCTCCCGCAGGGCATCATGGCCAGGGTGTATGAGACGTCGGTGGTGCTGCTGCTGCTGACGCTGCTGGTGCTGGGCATGGTCTGGGTGGCCTCCGCCATCGTCAGCAACAACGCGGCCAGTCGCCAGTCGCTCTATGGTGGGTGCTGTTGGGTTGCACTGGAGCTCTCCTGGCTCCAGCCGGGCAGGATCAGACCTTGGTGCTGAAGGGGAGGAGGGATGCCCAGTGCCACTGGTCTGACCCTGCTGTCTCCACAGACCTCTGGGAATACTACCTGCCCTACCTCTACTCCTGCATCTCGCTCTTTGGCATGCTGCTTCTGCTGTGTGAGTTGTGGGACATTTCCCAGAGGTGCCCCAGTCCTGGTGGCCCATCCTGTGCCGGGTGCGGGTCCCCCGGGGTGCCCGGCTGGGAGCAGGGATTGCTCCCTGAAAATGGTGCTGGGGTCTGGAGGGGTTGCAGTGCAGGGCTGAGAACCCATCCCCTGACCAGGACCCTTGTGGGGGTGTGGGGAGGGCTAGAATACCGGGGCACCCCCTGCTCAGCCTTTCCTCCCACCGCAGTGTGCACCCCCTTCGGCCTCTCTACCATGTTCACCGTCACAGGGAAGCTGCTGGTGAAACCTCGGGTAAGGTGTCCCCCCCCTGGGTCCCACTGCCCCAGCCTGGGGGCTTGCGGTCCCCGGGGCTGCCTGGTCTGCCATCCCGGGCACGGGGTGCTGTTCACGGCTGCTCACGGGCTCCTCGCCCATCACCAGCTCCTAGAAGACCTGGATGAGCAGTTGAGCTGCACGAGGCTCGAGGAAGCCGCCGTGTCCCGCAGGATCTCCTCCGGTGGGTGCCCAGCACGGCTGCTAGCCAGGAGTGGGGGGGGTTCAGGGCAGACTGGGGTCCCCTCTGCCCCACCACATGGGAGCCCTCAACCCCCATGAGCCCCTCGGTGTCTTTTCCCTTGGCAGGCAAAGCTTCCTGCTGGCTGAACTTGAACGTGGAGCTGCTGCGGGAGCAGTTCTTCGCCATCCGGAGCAAGAGGCGGAAGCTGGGTAAGGAGCCTGCGGGGGGGAGGGCAAGCCCAGGACGCCTGGGTTCTCTCCAGCTTGGCACTGGGAACACTGGTTCCCTGGGAGCCTGTGCCCCATGGAGGGAGGGCGGGTGTGAAGTGGGGTGGGGGCTGTAACACCCTGTCCCGGCGCCTCAGGGCCCCTCTCCAACTCCTGCCCTGGGGTGGGGGCTTGTGCTCCCCTCTCACCCGGGCACGTCGTCCCCCCACCCTGCAGAGCTGCGGCACCGAGCGTCGCCCTGGCAGAGGAACCTGGGCTACCCCCTGGCCATGCTGGGCCTCCTGGCGCTGACGGTGAGTGTCCCTCCTGAGGGGGCTGGGGCTCGTCCTGTCCCCCTCCCCAACCACCCTCACTCCCTCCCTGCTCCTCCCAGGGCATCTCCGTGCTCATCGTCTGCTTCCACGTCCTGGAGCTGCTGCTGGACGATGCCGCGATGCCACGGGGCATCCAGGTACCTGGGTGGGGGAACAGGGGACAGCAAGGAGCCGTGTCCCATGCTGGCCTGGGGACCGTTCCCCCACAACGTGCCCCCTCCTCTCCGAGCAGGACGCGTCCCTGGGCCAGGTCTCCTTCTCCATCTTCGGTTCCTTCGGAGCTGCCCTGCAGGTCGTCCTCATCTTGTATCCTTCAGGCGGGCACTCGTGTCCCCAGTGCTGTCCCCAGGGCCATCCCACCCTGTTCTCCTCCTTAACACCCCTCGCAGCTACCTGATGGTCTCCTCTGTTGTGGGCTTCTACAGCTCCCCCCTCTTCACCCGGCTGGTCCCCAAGCGGCAGGACACCCCCCTCACCAAGGTGAGAGTGCTGGGCTGGGACTGGGGGTGCAGGACCCCTGATCCCCACAGTGCATGGCTGTGTGTGTCCCTGTGCGCTGTGCGGTGTCCCCATGCAAGGGCAACATGTGTCGTGTCCCCCCCCCCCCACCTCCCCCTGCCTCCGGTGCAGCCCTGGGTGCAGGCAGGGTCCCGGTGGGTGTCTGGCACTGGGGAGCCCCTTCCCCAGCTTGGGGGGGGGGGTCCCAGGCCCTGTGGCAGCACTGCAACCCCCCCCCCTTGACAAACGTTCCTTCCTCCCCCCCCAGATCATCGGGAACTGCGTCTCCTTGCTGGTGCTCAGTTCAGCCCTGCCCGTCTTCTCCAGGACACTGGGTGAGCCCCTGGGGGAGGCCAGGGTGACCCCAGAACTGGGGTGTCCCCAGGACTGAGGTGCCCTGACCACCAACCCCCCCCCCCCCCAGGGATCACCCGTTTCGACCTCCTGGGGGACTTTGGCCGTTTCAACTGGCTGGGGAACTTCTACATCGTCTTCCTCTACAACATGGGGTTCGCGGGGCTCACCACCCTGTGCCTGGTGAAGAGGGTCTCCTGGGCCGTCCAGGCCGAGCTCATCTGCGCCTTTGGTGAGGACAGGGACACGGGGACGGGCGCTGGGGTGTCCCATATCCCGCCCCCCCCCAGCTCTCATGCTCTCCCTCTGTCCAGGTCTGCACAAGCTGCCGCTGCCCGTGACGCGCTCCCAGCCCCTCGGCAAACCCTGCTAGGGCTGGGGGACAGGGATGTGTGTGTCCCCCACACTGTGGTGCCCCCCCAGGATGGCTGCCAGCCACAGAGCCAGCCCTGATGGTGGCTGGTGCTTCAGGGATGTCAGAGCCCCCCAGGGAGAGCCAAGACCTGGGGGGGGGCGGTCTGCCCCCCCTGCCTCTATCTCAGCCTGTTGTGCTACTGAGCCTTGTCCTTGAGCCACGTCCCCGTTACAGCCCCCCCAGGGGCACGGGGTCCCCGGGGGGCTGCGCTGGCTGCAGCCCCCCTGCCCTGTTTACATACCTCATGCAAGAGCAGCTGGGCCCCCCCTACCCTGCCCCAGTGCTGCCCCAGCTGCTCCCTGGGGTGCAGTTGGGTTTTAAATGTCCCCCCACCACCCCAGGGACTGTCATGACACTACAGCGGGGGCCCCGTGCCCCCCTGCCCAGTCACTCCACACCTCGTCCCCATGTCATCCTGGGGCTGCTGGGGGGCACTGGTTGTCCCCTGCCCCAAGGCCTTTGGGGTCCCCAAGGGAGGAGCAGGGCTGGAAGGTCCTGGGGCACTGGGGACAAGCTGCCCCCCCCCAACCCCCCTGGCAGGTTGGTGTGATGAGTCTGTCGGGTCTCTGTTACCACGGAACTTTTTTGGAGCAATAAACAGTCTCTTTTTTTATATAAAAATATCTGAACTGGGGAAGTTTTATTTCCCCTGAGGGCAGGACTGAGCAGGGGGGGTTCCCTGCCTATGGGGGTCTCAATCCTGCCTTCCCCTCCCTTCCCTTTCCCTGGGGGCCATAATTAACCCTCTTCCTGGCTGGGGCTAACGAGCTTCTTCCAGGAAGGGCCGAAGGTGAGAGCAGCTCCCTGTCCTGGGCTGAGGAACCCTGGGGGTGTCAGGGTGGCACCCGGCTGTTTTGGGGTGTGGGGGGGGGCTGAGCTGCCCCCCAGTGAGGGTCATGGAGGGGTGGGGGGGGTTCCTGTCCCTTTGCTTCTGGGGAGGGGGGCGGATCGTGTGGCCTGAGCGGAAACTGCCCGGGGAACCGGCCCCCCCCACCCATCCTGCCCCGGCTGGGGCTGAGCCAGGCTGCCCCCCCCCCACACTCCATGGTAGGGGTGGGGGGCCCGAACCCCCCCCCGAACCCCCCCCCGGCCGGGGCTGAGCAGGAAGCGCAGGAAACCTGGTTTATATTGCAGGAAATGAGGCCAGCGGTGCCCGCGATTTCCCCGCGACCTGCTCCCCTCCCAGTCACCCCGGGCTGGCACTGGGGCTGCGGGGGGGGGGACCGGTCCCCCACCCCACCCCGATCCCGTCTCAATTCTCCATGCCTCCCCCCACCCCCCCGCTGCTGCCTCTTGCCCTCACCGGGACCCTCAGCACCCTTGGGTGCTTCGCAGGGAGCTCTGGGGGTCCGGGGGGGGGGCGGCACGGTCCAAGTTCTGGGGGAGTCCGGTCCCGGGGGTCCCCTGTTCCTGGAGGTGCCCCTGTCCCCGGGGGAGCCCGGTCCCGGTCCCGGGGGTGCCTCGATCCCTGGTGGAGCCCCCTCCCGGGGGTGCCCCGGTCCCGGGGCCCCGGGGGGGGGAACTGTCCGGGGCAGGGCAGTGTGGCGGGGCCCCGGCGGGGGCGGCCCCGGGGGATGTGGCCGCCGCTGCCGCCGCTCCCGGGGGCCGGGTCCGAGGCGGAGCCCGGTGGGGCTGCCCAGCGGCGGAGCCGAGCGGCCGCAGGTGGGGGGAGCCCGGCCGGGACGGCCGCGGGCAGCGCACGGTGCCGACCGGTACCCCAGGGGAACCGGTACCGGGGGCTGGGCCAGGAACGGGTACCGGTACCGGGGGTCAGACCGAAGAGGGGGGGAGCGGGGTAGTGCCAGGGAACGGAGCAGGTGCCGGTATCGGCGGTGCAGCGTTAGGATAACGGGTGTCCCCGGTGCCAGGGGCAGCGGTAGGAGAAGAGGGGCCGGGAACGGGACCAGCGCCAGGAGTGGGGGGGGGGGGTCCCCGGTCCCGAGAGGCGGTGACAGGAGACGGGAGAGGTCCCGGGACCAGAAGAGCAGCGTTAGGAGCGGGATAAGGGGGGTCCCGGTACCGGAGTGCGGTGCGAGAAGCGGGGAGAGGAGCCGGTACTGGAGCGCAGGGTTCAGACGGGAAGCGGGGGACGGGATCGGGGCGCTGGGACAGGTCCCGGGACAGCGCCGGGAGCGGGGTACCGGGTCCCGGTTCCGGGGCAGCGCCAGGAACCCACTGCCTGGTGCCAGTCCCGGGGCAGTGCCCGGTGCGGGGTACCGGTGCCCAGTGCCCGGTGCCGGGACACAGCGGTAGGAGCTTTCCCCGGAGGCTCGGGCTGGGTGGGGGAATCCCCGGGACCGGGGTGCAGTGCCAGGCGAGGGGGCACCGGGCCCGTGGGCGCGGAGCCGGCGGGGGGTGGGGGGGGCCGTCCCGGTGCCCGGGCGCCGCGCTCCGAGTGGGTGGCGGCACCGGCGGGGGGGGGGTGGTGGTGTGTGTGGCGGGGGGGGGGGTGTCAGTCGTCCCGGGCGGCCGCGGCTCCCGCAGCGGCGACGGGACCGTGGGTGTGAGAAGGAAACGGCGCCGACCCGCCCCTGGCACCGCGACCCTCTAAAAGCCCCGGGGCCGCCGCACCGGGACCATGCCCGCCCCGGCCACCCGTGCCCCCGGCGACTGAACGGGGCCCACGGAGGCAACGGGGCCCGGCGACCGGGATGCCCCGGTGGAACCCGCTCGCCCTCGGCCTGCTCGGCCTCGCCGCCTGCCTCCTGGCCGTACCGGTGCTAGGCTGCGGTCCGGGCCGGGGTCCGGTGGGGCGGCGACGATTGGGGCGGCGGCAGCTCTCGCCGTTGCTCTACAAGCAATTCGTGCCCAACGTGCCCGAGCAGACCCTGGGGGCGAGCGGGAAGGCGGAGGGCAAAGTCCTGCGGGGCTCGGAGCGCTTCAGGGACCTGGTGCCCAACTACAACCCCGACATCATCTTCAAGGACGAGGAGAACACGGGGGCGGACCGGCTGATGACCGAGGTGGGGGCTGCGCCCGACCCGGCCCGGTCTCGCTCCCGGGGGCGCGGGGACGTGGGGGCGGCGGGGGAGGCGGAGGGGGGCGGGCGGGAGCGCAGCGACCCTTCCCCGAGGGGCACCGACCCTTCCCCGGGGGGCACCGACTCTTTCCCGGGGGGCACTGACTCTTCCCGGGGGGCACCGACTCTTCCCCGGGGCGCACCGACCCACCCTCGGGGCGGCACCGACCGTTCCCCGGGGGGCACCGACCCATCCCCGGGACGGCACCGACCCTCCCCTGGGGGCACCGACCCTCCCCTGGGGGTGGCACCGACCCTTCCCCGGGGGGCACCTACCCACCCCCGGGGAGGCACCGACCCGTCCCGGGGCACACGGACCTTCCCGGGGCACACTGTGCCTCGCCCCGGTCCCCGGTCCCGGTCCCGGTCCCCGGCCCTTGACGGCGACGCGGCAGCACCGGAGCCCCGGGACTGGGTGGTCACGTCACGTTGGGTATTAAGAACCCGCCGTCGGGGATTAACGGGCCGGGGGCTGCGCGGGGTCCGGCGGCCGTACCAGGGGTACGGGAGTACCGGCGGCTCCGCTCCCCCAGCGCCCCCGCAGCCCGGTCCCGGTAGCCGGTCAGCGGGGAGGGATCCGGGACCGGCGGGAGCCCGGGATACACCGCTCCCCCGTCGAGATGCTCACGGTTGCCATGACGAGGGACGGTTCCGCTGTCGCCATGGCGACGGGGGATGCTGCGAATGGTCCAGGCGGCCCCGGCCGTTCCCGCGGACCGGGGCGGCGGGGGCGGGGCGGGTCCGGGGCCGGTTCGGGGCCACGGGCACGGAGCCGGCCCGGGGTGCGGGTGGCTGAAAGAGCCCTTTGTGGCCGTTCCGGCATTCCCGGGGCCTGAGGTCAGCGCCGGGCTGGAAAAGCGCCTATTGTCGCCGGGCCGGGCCGGGCCGGGCCGGGCGCATTCCTGCCCCCCCGTCGCTGCCGCCACCCCCCCCCTCCAACCCCCCCGGCTCGGCCGTTCCCGGGCCCGCACCCCGCACTCCCGCCCCCGCTGCCCCACGCTGCCGGGAGCGGCTTTGTTGCAGGGGGGGGAGAGGGGGGCACCGGGGTGTGGAGGGATGGTGTGACCTCATGGGCTGCAGGGGTAATGGGGGGGGACACCCCGACCCCTGCACCCCACGTCGGTGATGATGATGATGATGGTGGGGAGAGGGACCCCGGAGCCACCCAGGACCCCCCACTATTGCTCTGCGCACTGGTGTCCTGCACCCCCCCTCCGCTCCCCGCCCCAGGCCCTGCTCCCCACCCTGCCTGGCCGGCGCTGAGCCCCCCTGCCCTGGTGCCGCTCCAGGACTCGGGTCTGGTTCAGGGTCAGGTACACCCCCAGCTCTGCCCCACAGCCCCCCTCGCCGGGTTAATCAGTCATGGCCGTGGCCACGGGGAAGGTGACACCGTCCCGGTCCCCGTCCCGGTCCCCGTCTCGGTCCCCTGCCCGTTCTGCCCGGCTGCCTGCACGGAGAGGCGGCTCCACCACAGGACCCCGGGGCATGTTAACGTTCAACCTTCGCCCACACGGCGGGGGGGGGCAGCTCGGCCGTGCCCCTCTCTGCGCCCTGGGGGGGGACACACACCATCTGCCCCCACCAGCAGCTCCTTTGGGCTCCATCCAAGCCCTGTGCAGGCCCAGTGTCCATCTATCCATCTGCATGTAGGAATCCCCCCCTGGGAGGGGACCTGGTGCTGCAGTGGGGCTGGGGGTGACACCGGTGCTGGTGTGTGTCCCCCCGCCTCAGCGCTGCAAGGAACGGGTGAATTCGCTGGCCATCGCGGTGATGAACATGTGGCCGGGGGTGAAGCTGCGGGTGACGGAGGGCTGGGACGAGGACGGGCACCACCTCCCCGACTCGCTGCACTACGAGGGCCGGGCGCTGGACATCACCACCTCCGACCGTGACCGCCACAAGTACGGCATGCTGGCACGCCTGGCCGTGGAGGCCGGCTTCGACTGGGTCTACTACGAATCCAAGGCGCACGTCCACGTCTCCGTCAAAGCAGGTACCACGCGGGGAGGGGGCTGCCGTCGGGGTGGGGTGCTGCCATCCCCATAAAGCATCTCAGCCTGTGGCCCCGCAGCTCCCTCTGTTCCCCCTTGGCATCCCGGATCCATGTGGGATGCAGTCCTGCTCCGGCCGGTGTCTGGCTCCAATGGGTTCAGCCTATGTTTGGCCTCAGCCCAGCTCCCCCTGGCCTTTCCGGCCACCAGATTGGCAAAAAACATACTTCCCCCTCCAAATTTTGTCCAGCCGGAGCCACCCTCGCGGTTCAGCTCCCGGTGTGGGGCACAGCAAGGATTGTTAAGCCGGTCCGGATGGCCGCGGCCCAGCCCGTGGCCCCCAGCCCCGTGGCCGCTCCGGCCGGCAGCCCCCATCCGGCCCAGAAGTGACAATCGACAGAAAGTGAAAGTGGCCGTAAATGTCACCGTCCCCAGCCCTGAACAAAGGGCGTCAGTGCGGGGCGGACAAAGGGGCCCTGCAGCGACTGGCCTCCCCGGGAGCAGCATACAGGAACCAGGGGGGGCTTCGGAAAATACCCGCTTTGTTCCGGGGGTGGTTTGGGGGTTCAGGGGGGCTGCTCCGCACTGGGCCGTTTCCCCTCTGGAGGTGATGGCCGATGGAGGTGGCCGGCAGGGACGGGGGACCCACGGCTTTCTCCATCCACCCAGATAACTCATTGGCCGTCCGCACCGGCGGCTGCTTCCCCGGCCACGCCACCGTGACGTTGCAGAGCGGCGAGAGCCGGGGCCTGGCCGACCTGCGCCAGGGCGACTGGGTGCTGGGCGCAGAGCCGGGTGGGCGCCTGGTGCCCACCGAGGTGCTGCTCTTCCTCGACCGCGACCTGGGCCAACGCACTTCCTTCGTGGCCATCGAGACGGCCAGCCCGGCGCGCCGGCTGCTTCTCACCCCGTCCCACCTAGTCTTCGCGGCCCGCGGGGCGGCCAACGGCACAGCCGCCTTCCTGCCCGTCTTCGCCCGCCGCGTGCGACCGGGCGACGCAGTACTGGCCCACGGGGCCGGCGGGCAGGGGTTGCGCCCCGCACGGGTGCTAAGGGTCTCGCGGGAGGACGGCGTGGGGGTCTTCGCCCCCCTCACCTCCCACGGGACCTTGCTGGTCAATGGGGTGCTGGCATCCTGCTACGCCGTCCTGGAGAGCCATCGCTGGGCCCACCGCGCCTTCGCCCCCCTCCGCCTCTTCCACGGGCTCCTCTCGCTGCTGCCTGCCCGTGCCGAGGCGGGCAACGGGACGGCACCGGAGGCTGGCATGCACTGGTACTCCCGCCTGCTCTACCGGCTGGCCGGGGGTGTGCTGGGCCACGAGGCCCTGCAGGCATAGGGGTCCCTGGCCCGCCCAGTCGCCACACTGCACATCATGCCGCACACTGGAAGCAGGGGGCTCTGGCCCCGGGCCCCCCCCCTTGGACCCAGGGATGAGGGACAGGGGCACCCCTGGCCCCGTGGGGAAGTTGGGGTGCCTCTTGGCTCAGCGCTGCCCAGGAGCGTGGGGTGGTAGGGACAGGGTCCCTGGGATGGGGAGTCACGGGGTGGCCCAGGGACCTGGGCTCAGCCCCTTCCCTCGTCCCAGAGTCCCCCCCGCAGCACTGCTGGGTGCCTGGCCGGGTCCCAACACCCCCGGACCCCTGCACGCTCCCCCTGTATTTATTGCTTTATTAACCACTGTGGCTGGGGCCGGGGTTGCTGCCTGTCAAGTTGAGGCTGTGCACCGCCGGACCCTACCCTGGCGCCAAATCCAGCCCAGGGGATGCCGAATCAGCCCAACATCAAGCACCTGGCAACAGTTCCTGCCCGTTCCCCCAGCTCTGGGTTTGTCCCTCCATCACCTGCTTTGTCCCCGTCCCCGACCCCACGCAGATCAGTGCCACAGGGCAGCTTGACGGGGTGTCTGCCGTGGGCACGGGCACACTGCGCTGGGCCCGGCTCTAACCGCGCTAACCGCTAACCTGTCCTGCTTGAGAGTTTTATTTTTCTATTTATAAATGGTAATATAAATGTCCCCCCCCCCGCCCGCCCACCCACCCTGGCAGCGGGGCCAAACCCCGCGGGGCAGGGGGCCAGCCTGCTTTTAACCACTTCTGTTTAAAAAAAAAACCAAAAGAAATACTACTATTTAATTGTTTGGGTAAATAAAGAGACTTTATGACCCCAGAGAAGCCGTGGCTGGGGGCACTGCGCAAGGCCGGGCATCCCGAGGTGGGGGACTGGGGTATCCCCGGGGGGGCTGGGGGTCTCTGGGGCTGGGGAAGACCGGGGTGGGGATCTCGGAGAGCAGGAGGTGGGTGCGGGTGTTTCCGGGGGTCCCCGGGCCGGGGTGGGGGTGGGGTAGGAGGCGGACGAACACCCCCCCCCCCGCGGCCCGCTCAGGTGTGCGGCCACCACGTGGCTTCGGCCGTTCCCTCCGTTTTCATGAATGGAACCCCGGCGGCCAGCGCGCCTGCGCCGTCCTCAGGGCCCCACCCCCGCCGCTGCAGCGTGGCCAATGGAAGCGGGTGGGCGGGTGGTGTTGTGGTCACGTGGGGTTACCGGTGTAGTGGCGGCGGCACCGCCCCCCCGCTCGCCGCGGCGGGCGGTTTATAGCTCCGTGTGTCGCGCCCGCCCGCACCGCGGGTCATGCCGCTGGTGCGCTACCGCAAAGTGCTCATCCTCGGGTACCGCGCCGTGGGTCAGTGCGGGGGGGGGGGGTGTCTCATGGTGGGGTGGGAAGGGGCTGTGACCTCTGCCCCGTGTGGCTCGGGGCGGGGGGGGGCCATGCCCGGGCGGTGCGTGGGACTGGGGCTGCCCCACAGGGCACTGCTGGGGGTGTACCGGGGGGGGGGCGGGGCTGTGGGCTCAAAACACGGCGGGTCCCCACCGCAGGTGGGGGCTGTGGGGCCGTGCTCAGCTTGGACACCCACCTCGGGAGGCCCCATCACCCCGGAGGGGGGTCCCCTGCACCGGGATGATGCTGGGACCCCCACCCCCCCCGCTCCCCCCCCAGGCAAAACCTCCCTGGCCCACCAGTTCGTGGAGGGGAAGTTCGTGGAATGCTACGAGCCCACGGTGGAGAGCAGTAAGTTGGGGGGAGTGGGGGGGCTGCCTGCCTGAGGTCCCCCCTTTCCATGGGGCCACAGGTGATGAGGACAATATGTCTGCGCCTCTGGGCTGTGCCCCAAAATCTTGTGCTGGGGGCTGAGGCACCCCCGGAGTGGGATGGAGGGGATGCTGGTCCCCGAAGGGGGTGTGGAGGGGTGTGGGGGGGTGCAGGGGTCCCGGATGGTCCCATTAACCTGGTGCCACCTCCACAGCCTACAACAAGATGGTGGTGGTGGGCAAGGATGAGTTCCAGCTCCAACTGGTGGACACAGCCGGGCAGGTAAGGCTGGGGACAGGTCCTGGGGTAGGGGGGCCCTGGGGGGGGGAGCAAGGGGGCTGCTGGCCCCAGAGCTGCCCCTGGCACTGGTCCTGCCCTCCCCCAGGATGAGTACACCATCCTGCCCCACTCCTTCGTCATCGGCATCCACGGCTACGTCCTGGTGTACTCGGTGACCTCCCTGCAGAGGTGAGGGACACAGCCACCCCCCCTGCCAGGCTCACCCTCAGGGATGGGTCCCCTTGGGGGGGGGGGACACGAAGGACACCCCGGTGGGGGGCAGCGCCCAGATCTCCCCTTCTCCCCACAGCTTCCAGGTGGTGAAGACCCTTCACAACAAGCTGTATGAGAGCTGGGGGAAGACACGGTAGGTGCTGTCCCTCCCGGGTTGGCGTGGGGGGGTGCCTGGGGAAGGGGGGGGCCAGGCCCTCACCCTCCCCATGCCTGCAGCATGCCCGTGGTGCTGGTGGGGAACAAGGCGGACCTGTCCCTGCAGAGGTAAGGAGGGCTCTGGGGGTCCTGTCCCTTCTTGCTGTCGTGTCCCCCCCCCCACCTCCCCAAGGACCCGGTGGCCCACCCTGCTTGTCCCTGCTGTGTCTCCAGCCGGGAGGTGAAGACGGATGAAGGGAAGAGGCTGGCGGAGTCGTGGGGGGCCATCTTCCTCGAGACCTCGGCCAAGGAGAGCCAGGTCTGGGGCAGGGTGGTGTATCCCACCCAGGGCTGGGAACGGGGTCCCCGGGGTGCCAGGGCTGATGTCCCTTCATTCCCAGGTGACCCAGGGGATCTTCATGAAGATCATCGAGGAGATTGACCGGGTGGACAACTCCTACAGCAGATCGACCGGCTGTTGCCTGATGTGAGCCCTGCCTGGGGCAGACCCCCAAGATGGGGCAGACCTCCCATGGGACCTTCCCCCAGACCACAGCGGTGGCTTTAGGGGGTCCGGGGCCACGTGGTCCCACTGTTTTGTACAGGACCTCTCCCTTTGCACAGGTTGTGGGGCTCACAAGGGGCTGGGAGCGGGGCTGGGGTCCCATCCCAGCTGGGGAGCACCCCTTGCTTGTAGCTGCTGTCCCCCCCCCCCGCCCCCCTCCTCCCCGCCACGCACAAGGACACGGTGGGGAGCCGGGGCTGAATACGGGTGTTGTTCCCGGCGCGGGGCTGCGGTCCGGCTGTGCCGCGCTGGCAGCCGCCGCTCGTGGGAGTCAGGGCCGCGGGGCTGGAACAATTAAACGTTGTTTTGTCTGTGAACCCCCTCAGAGCCCGGGCTGGGGCTGGGGGGGGGCTGCTTCTGCCCTGGGAGGGGGGGAAGGAAGGTGAGGCAGCATGTGGGGGTCCCCCAACCCCAAATGCACTGCGGGGCTGAGCCCCCCGGGCTGTCACTGGGATCCTGGGGGGCTCTGCAGCCCCATTCCCCCCCCCCAAACCACAGCCTGGGCTGGGTGAGTGGTGGGGGGGGCTCTGCAGTGCTGGGGTGCCCAGCCTGGCTGTGGTTCCCCATGTGGCTTATCTCCACCCAGTCAGGCTAATTACTGCTAATTACCCAATTATGCTGTTAAGAGAGGAGCAGGGAGCTGCTGAGGAGGGAAGTGGGGTGCTGGGGTGAGGGGGGGGGGTTTGCTGCTTTGTGCCCCCATAGTCAGCGTTGGGGTGGAGAGGGGAGTGGGTGCTGGGGGGCTGGGATGTTGCAGACTGGGGGGTAGTGGGGGTCTGTCCCCCCCCCGAGCCCTGCACTCTGGGTCTGGGGGCTCGGACTCCCACGGGGGGGGACATTTACCCACCCTGTACCTGTCCTTGGTTGCCCCGGGGGTCCCGGAGTGGGGCTCCTGGGGTGTGACCGGGGGGACCCCGGGCCATATCCCCCCCGCCCCACCGGAGCAGGGTCCCGGGGCCGGGGAGCGGAGCCGCCGCCCTGATCTGGCCCCTGTACCCCCCCCCTCCCCCCGCCCCGGGCTGGGGGTCCACGCCACGCGTGGGGTTTCCCGTGTGCGTGGCCCTAACTGCCCGGTACCGGGGAAGGGGCTACGGGCAGCTGGTGTTGCCCTACGCGTGGGACAAAGCCGCGTGTCGGCAGCACGCGAGTACCGTGAGTCGGCCGTTCCCGTACGCCGCTCGGGGCACAGCGCGGGAGCCAAGAACCGGGAAAACGGCGGCTGGTCCCGGGGACACCGGGAGCGGAGCTCTCCCTTACGGATACCCACGGACACCCGCGGGACCGCTCCGGTCCCCGCGCGGGGAAAAAGGGGGGTGGGGGGGGTTGGTGGGCGGAGCCACCGCCGTTCCCCGGTGCCGCCCCGCCGTGCCCACGTGCGCGCCGCCCGCCCCGGCGCCGTCGGGGTTAAGCGTCGCGGAGGGATTCCCTCCCGGCAGCGTGCGCTGCGGCCCGCGCCGTCACACCCCCCAACGGCCGCAGCGCCCGCCGCGTCTCCCTCCGCCCGAACCCCCCGCCGCCAAGTAGTGCGGGCGCGGCGCGCCCCCCCCCGGCCGCGGCCCCCAGGGCTCAGCGCGGCGGCCCCGGCGGGACGGACGGGAGGGTAGGGCGGGCGGGGCGGGGCGGGGGCGGGCGGCGGGACCTACTTTCCTCTGGAAATGGCCGCGCCGGGGAGCACCGTCCGCCCCGCGCCCCGAGGCCCGTCGGCGTAGGGGGCGGCCGCGGGGGTAAGAGCCGGGCGGGGAACGGGGGGGGGCGGGGAGCGGCCCCACCGGGGCTCCCGCGCGTTCGGGACCGGGCCCCGTGGCCCCGGAAGGGAAAGGCCTCGCGTTCGGCCCCAGGCCGCGCCGCCTCCGCCGGGCCGGGCCTCGCCGCCGCCGCCGCCTCCTCCTCCTCCTCCTCCTCCCGGCCGGGCCTTCCCCCGGTGGCCGGAGCCCGGAGCGCGGTCCCCGGCTCCCTTTGTGTCCGCTACCGGTCACCGGTACCGGTTATGCCCGCCTCCCGGGGAGCCGGTGGGGCCCGGGCCGCCGCCTGAGCGCAGGTACGGCCGGGCCCGGCGCTCCGTGGCCCCGGTGCCGGTGCTCGGGGTAGGCCGCGGCGGGCCGGGGCAGCGGGCCTCTGGCTGGCTCGGCTTCCCCCCCCACTTCCCCCGGAGGGCCCGGTTGTACCGGGGAGGGGGGGAGGGAAGCGCGGCCCCGGGGGCACCGGGGCGGCGGCGGCGGTGGGGGGGGGGCGTCCACGGCGCGGTGTTTCAGCCGCCCCCCCCTCCGGGGGCGCGGGCAGGGCCCCTCCACCGACACCCCCCCCGCCCCGGTGCACACCGGGGCTCTTCTGGGGCGGCCCTAATTCCCCCCCCCCCCGGGATCAGCGGGGAACAGGAGGGGATTTGCTTGGGGGGGGGGGGGCAGTCGCCGGTACCCTGCTGTGCCCGGTCAGGGGCTCTCTTGGAACCCCCCGCGGCGTCTCGGGGGGGGGCAGTGGGGGTTTTGGGGTGCCGGGGGCTACCCTAGCACGTTCCCCGCCCCCCCCCGGTGCTCTGGGGTGGGAAGGGTGCCGGTGTGTGGAGCTGGGGGGGGGGAGGGCCGGACCCCCGGGACCCCCTCCCTCGCGCGTGGCTCGCAGGCGGATTTGGGGTCTCCTTTGCTGTCGTGTATGTGTGTCCCCCTGCAGCCTCTTGGCCCCCCCCGGGATTATAGGGTGCATGTGAAGTACCGGTAGGAGGGGATATGGCCCCCCCCGAAGCTTTGGTTGTGGTGTTTGGGGGTGACCCCCCCCCAATTCTGTGTTTCCCCACCCCCACCTGGTGCTGCGTGGGCTTGGCTGGATCAGTGCTGTGCCTGGGGAAACTGAGGCACAGGCGGGTGCTGGCAGAGGGGACCCCAGGTACCCTGCTTTATTGCTGCACCCCAAATCCCATCCAGTCCTGTGGCGGGGGGCACCGGGGGGGGGTGTCCCAGTTTCCCCACGGACACTGAGGGTTCTTCCCCACCCCCCCCCAGAGCTGGTGCTGCCAGGGTCCGGGTGGTTCCTTAGGGGTCCCAGTGACCCCCTGGGGTGCTGGTGTGCGGTGGTGCCAGGGTCGACCCCCCCCCCCGTCCCTCCCCCAGGTTTAATTGAGGTCATGCACCCCTGGCCCCCGCGCGGCTTTGTCGGTGGGGAAGGGACTGCCCCGGGGTGTTGCTGTGTCATCCCCACCCTGACCTGGGGGAGACACCTGGGGGGGCCAGTGGGTGTTGGAGGGAGTGGGGAGGAACCGTCTGTGGGCTACGGGGGCCCGTGGACCGCCCCCCCCGGGGAACCGGGACCTGCCGCCCGCTCGTGGTACGTGTAGGGAGTGATGTTTCTGCCAGGCTGAGACCCTGCAAACTTGCCTCAGGGGGAGCGGCCTGAAGGGGCTGCCCTGTCCCGTGGGGGGGGTGTCCCGGGGGGGTCCGGGGAAGGGTCCCTTTAGCCCTGTGCTGACAGATCTCACCCCCTCCCAGCCGCGGGCCTCCCCCAAGGGACGCCGGAGGCAGGATGGACGAACAGAAGCCGCCCAGCGAGCAGAAGGACGCGGACGCGCCAGGTGAGCCCAGGGCAGGGTGCTGGGGGGGGCTGGTGCTGTCCCCCCCACCCTAGGGTGCCAGGTTCTTGTCGTCGTCCCCCCCCCACCCCGCGGTGGCTGACAGCCTCTCTCCTGGCAGCCGATGGGGCCGTGGCCTCGGAGGAGATGGGCAGCGCGGAGGGGGACCCCCTGAAACCCCCCGAAGGAGCCTCCGCGGGGCCGGGGCCGGAGCCGGAGAGCACGGACACAAAGGGACCTCCCCAGGCTGGCAGGTGAGAACGAGGGGGTTCAGGGGATGTCGTGGAGCTGTTGGGGGGGTTCCGGGTGTTTCTGACACCCCCTGTGTCCGTGTGTCCCCCCCCTCCTCCAGCACGCCGGCCCGCCGCTGCGCCCTCTGCAACTGTGGGGACTGGAGCCCGCACGGGCAGCGGGAGCTGCAGCGGTTTGAGCCGGCGCCCGACTGGCCTGAGCAGCTGGTGGGGCACGAGCCCCCCGAGGGTCCCGGCCAGTCCCCCCCGGAGCTGGAGCCGGTGGGTGACGACCTGATGCAGATCGGCTTCTCTGAGCGGGTGACTCCAGCGCAGCTCTTTGAGCCGACAGGTGAGTGCGGTCACGGCACTGGGGTCCCTGTCCCACCACCCTGGGTGTCCTCCGACCCCGTCCCTGATGCCCCTTCCCCACAGGGCACTGCTGGGTCCACCGCTGGTGTGCAGCCTGGTCTGCCGGCGTGGGGCAGGAGGTGGCGGGCTTGGCCGGCGTGAGCAGAGCTGTTTTCTCAGGGATCTCACAGGTGAGAGGGTCCTGGGGAGGGTGGGGGGCGGCGGTGGGGGCTCAGCTTGGCCCTGGGCAGCATCTCTGACCCCACGGGGCTCCTCCGCTTTCAGAAATGTGAACACTGTCGGCAGATGGGGGCCACCATCCCATGCCGGGCGGCCGGCTGCCCCCGCCTCTACCACTTCCCCTGTGCTGCCGCCAGCGGCTGCTTCCAGTCCATGAAGACCCTCCGGCTCCTCTGTCCTGAGCACGTGGCCGAGGCCGTGCAGATGGGTGCGTGTGGGTTGGGACCACCAGCCCTGGGTGCTGGGTCCCCTCCTGCCCTGGAGGGGGGGGTCCCATGGTCCCAGGGAGGGGGCAGAGCCCAGTGAGAGGGTGGTCCTGACAGCCCCCTCCTCTGTCTCCATTCAGAGGACGCCCGGTGCTCAGTGTGCGACGGGCCGGGTGACCTGCGGGACCTGGTTTTCTGCACCAGCTGTGGACAGCACTACCACGGGGCCTGCCTGGACATTGCCCTGACGCCCCACAAGCGCTCGGGCTGGCAGTGCCCTGAGTGCAAAGTGTGCCAAACCTGCAGGTGAGCCTGCGCCTCTGTGGCTGGGGGGGGGGACGCGCACGACGGCGGACGACAATGAGGGGTGTACGGGAGGGGGATGCAGGCCTCATCCCTGCCCCTGCACCCCGCAGGCAGCCCGGCGAGGATTCCATGATGCTGGTCTGTGAGGCTTGCGACAAGGGCTACCATACTTTCTGCATGGAGCCGGCCATCGAGGGCCTCCCCGCTGACTCCTGGAAGTGCAAGGTGCGCCCCGTTCTCTCTGAGGGGGGTACAGGAGTGCCTAGCCACTCCCCCTTGCCTACCCCTGACATGCCTCTGCCTCCCCCCGTCCCCCACCAGAACTGCCGGGTCTGCTCGGACTGCGGCCGGCGCCCGGCAGGGCTCGACCCTGGCTGCCAGTGGTACCAGAGCTACTCAGTGTGCGAGGGCTGCCAGCAGCGCCGCACCGCAGAGGACGCCTGTGGGGTGCCGGCACACGCGCCACAGCCGGACCCACCTGCCCAGATGTGAGTGGGGATGGGGGGACTGGTTGGTGGGGTGTTGGGCTCGGTGCTCCCTTTGCAGGTGGGAGGACGTGTCCCGCAGCCCCGTGGAGGGGGTGGTCTGAGCCCCACTCCCCTTACCTGGTACCCCCCCATCCAGGTTGGCGTCCCCTGATCGCAGCGATCTGACGGATGTGCCCGTCCCCCCGCCTGAGCCGGAGCCTGCAGGGTGCGATGAGGAGACACAGCTTGGGGGGGATGACCCCAAGGAGGCACCCCCGGGTGATGGCGGGTCTCCTCCTGGCGAGCCGACCCCTGTGGAGGTGCCCCCCAGCGAGGTGCCCCCTGATGAACTGCCCCCCGATGAGCCCCCTCCTCTTGTGCAGCCCCCCGATGAGCCCCCTCCTCTCGTGCAGCCGCCTGAGGAGCCCCCTCCTCTCGTGCAGCCGCCTGAGGAGCCCCCTCCTCTCGTGCAGCCCCCCGATGAGCCCCCTCCTCTCGTGCAGCCCCCCGATGAGCCCCCTCCTCTCGTGCAGCCCCCTGAGGAGCCGCCTCCTCTCGTGCAGCCCCCTGAGGAGCCCCCTCCTCTCATGCTGCCCCCCGAGGAGCCACCCCCTGATGAGCTGTCCCTCGAGAGACCATCCTTTGACGAGCCGCCCCTTGACAGACCCCCCCTTGAGGAGCTGCCCCCCAGTGAACCACCCCTTGATGAGCCGCCCCTCAACGAGCTGCCCCTTGACATACCTCCCCTCGACAAGCTGCCCCCCAGTAAACTGCCGCTCGAGAAGTCACCCCCTGACGAGCTGCCCCCCGACGAGCTCCTCCTTGACAAATCACCCCCCGATAAGCTGCCCCCCGACAAGACACCCCTTGACAAGTCTCCCCCCCATGAGCCACCCCCCAACGAGCTGCCCCTTGACGAGCCACCGCCCCCTGATGAGCTGCCCCGCAACGAACCACCCCTCGATGAGCTGCCCCCTGAAGAACCTGCCCCTGACGAGCTGCCCCCCGAAGAGCTGCTCCCCAGCGAGCTGCCCCCCGAGGAAGACCCTAAGCCACCAGGTAAATGGGGGACCTCTGGGTTTGTCCCTTTTTTCCCCTCCTATTGACTCCCATGGGTGTGGGGGTTCCATACCTGGGTCCTTTCCCAGCACTGGTCTTGTGTGACCCTCAACCTGTTGACCCTGATTTTGTGCTTCAGTGCCCCATTTTGGGGGTACGTGGGGGGGGTGGCAGGTCCCTGGGCCAGGCCAAGGCAATGTTTGTTGCCTCTCAGCCCCAAGCTGGGTTACACAGTGAGTAGAGGGGACCCCTGTGTACCCCCCTCACCTGCAGCCCCATCCCACAGGTCTCCTTCCTGAGGTGGCTGTGGCAGAGGAAGCACCAGCCCTGGCCCCAGAGGTGCCCCCTGAAGAGGAGATGGAGATGGAGCCCTTACTGCCCCCCGAGACGGCACCCCCACCCCCGGCTCCCCCAGGTGGGTTTGGGGATGCACTGGAGTTTGGGGAAGGGGATGTGTGTGCGTCTCTGGTGAGGGCTCTGTCTCACCGTCCCCTCCTCTCTGCTCCCCCAGATCTCCGTGCCATCTCACCTGCCCACCCCCCAGACCCCTTGCCTGACGCCAAGGAGGACAAGGTGCCCGAGCCGCCCACCCCAGCCCTGCCCGAGCCCCCCGGCAGCCCCGGCACTGCCATGGACACTGAGCCCCCCAGCTCCCCACCACCCCCCCTGGGCTCACCTGCCTGCACCCTGGCCCCTGCCGAGCCCCCCGAGGATGAGGAGATGGAGACAGCCGGTGGTGAGGGGGAGTCACCAGCCAGCCCCCCTGGAGATGGCCCCCATGCCAGCCCAGCCCCGGAGCTGGGGTCCTTCCCTGGCCTGCCTGAGGAGGAAGAGGAGGAGGAGGAAGAAGCACCGAGGCTGGAGCGGGAGGGCACCAGTGGGAGCTCCCCACCGCTGAGTGAGGAGGATGCGCTGGAGGAAGGCCGGGCTGGGGGGGATGCCGAAGCCAAGGGGTCCCCCCTGCTCCTGGAGCCGGAGGAGCTGGGCCCTGAGACCCCCATGGAGGTGTGCGCTGCTGGGGAGAAGCTGCTGGGGCGTGGGGACGAGGGGGGGCCCGAGCCCCCAGCCCTGCGCCCCCGACCCGACATCCTCAATGAGATCTCCAACCTGAGCCAGGGGGACACCAGCAGCAGCTTCCCTGGCTCGGAGCCACTGCTGGGCTCCCCGGACCCCGAGGGTGGGGGTTCGCTGTCCCTCGAGCTGGGGCCAGCTTCGGCCGACGCCAGCCTGCAGAAGGAGGACGCCGGATCGCTGCCGCTGGGTGCCGAGACCGATGACTCGCTGCTCTTCGAGCCGGCTGCCAAGGGGGATGGGGACAAGAGCCGGCGGCGCAGCTCCCCGGGGCGCTCCCGTGTCAAGCAGGTATTGGGGGAACCCTGCCAGCCCCAATCTCGGGAGGGGGGGACCCCACCACCCTCCCTGCCCTGCCGGGGCCGTGCCCCCCCTCCCCGGGTTGCCGCTGCGGCAAGTAGGTGAGGGCCGAGCACGCGATGGGGGGTGGGATGGGGGCCGTGCCCCTCCGCTGCCCCTGTCCTGGCCGGGATGCGTGGTGGGGGTCCGGTCGGGGCCCCCTCCCTGGGTTGCTGTAACCGCCCTCTCCCCTTGGCCATAGGGTCGCAGCAGCAGCTTCCCCGGGCGGAGGCGCCCCCGAGGTGGGTCCCACGGGGGCCGGGGCCGGGGCCGTGCACGCCTGAAGTCGACCACCTCATCCGTTGACACCCTAGCAGTAAGGCTGGGCTGGGGCAGAGGTGGGGGGCCGGGGGGGGTGGGGTCCCAAGCTGTTAGGTGGCAGGGCTGAGAGCCGAGCGTTTCCCCTATCCCCTTCCCCACCATCCCAGTCCCTCGGAAAGGCTTGGGAGCCCTCGGGGTGGGGGTCCTGGGGGGGAGGTGACTGCCTGGGGCTGTGCTGTGGGTCTGGGGGTTTCACCCTACAGGGATAGGGCTGGTGTGGAGCTGCCCCCCCCCAGGAGGGGCTGGTTTGCAGGCAGGCAGGGGGTCTGCTGCCCCTATGTGTTCCCGTGCCCCCCTGGTTTGGCTCCAGACTGTGGCTGGTGACCCCCCCCAAAACTGCACGGAGAGTGGGAGTCCTCAGTGCTGAGCCCCCCCACCTCTGTTCCCAGCTTGCTGACGTGGAGAGCTCACCCAGTAAGGAGGAGGATGAGGACGATGACGACACGATGCAGAACACGGTCGTCCTCTTCTCCAACACCGATAAGTTTGTGCTCATGCAGGTAACCGGGGTGCTGCAGGACAGATGGACAGGACAGACTTCTGTCCCCCATCAGCTCCTGTTGTCCTCCCCCCAACTCTTCTAACAGCCTCTCTCCCCTAGGACATGTGCGTGGTGTGCGGCAGCTTCGGGCGCGGGGCCGAGGGGCACCTCCTCGCCTGCTCCCAGTGCTCCCAGTGCTACCACCCCTACTGTGTCAACAGCAAGGTGAGGGGGAGTGGGACCCCTGGCCCCACGCTGGGTGGGCAGGACCGTGCTGTGCCCCTTGGGGACCCGCACGGCCGAGCCATGTCCCTTGGGGCATTCGCACAAAGTCGTGCCGAGCATGTCCACGTGGTTGTGCCAGGCTCCGGGGTGTCCCCCTGTGGCCATGCCGAGCCCGAGGACCCCCGTGGCTGTGCCCAGAGTTCACATGGTCTCCCCCCCCCATCCCCAGATCACAAAGGTGATGCTGCTGAAGGGCTGGCGCTGTGTGGAATGCATCGTCTGCGAGGTGTGCGGCAAAGCCTCTGATCCCTCCCGGCTCCTGCTCTGCGACGACTGCGATATCAGCTACCACACCTACTGCCTGGACCCCCCCCTGCAGACCGTGCCCAAGGGTGGCTGGAAGTGCAAGTGGTACGTGGGGGGGTGTAAGGGGAGCCCGGGGGGGAACTCGGGGCTGGTGCTGACCCCTTGGGCCCCCCCCAGGTGCGTATGCTGCGTGCAGTGCGGGGCGGCTTCTCCCGGTTTCCACTGCGAGTGGCAGAACAACTACACCCACTGCGCGCCCTGCGCCAGCCTGGTCGTCTGCCCCTTCTGCCGCGAGAAGTACGTGGAGGACGACCTGCTCATCCAGTGCCGGCACTGCGATCGGTGAGCACTGCACCCCCGTGGCATGTACCCCCCGACTCCAGGATGGTGGGGGAGGTGTCTTTGCTCTTGGGTTCCCCAGGGGGGGCTGATGGGGTGCGTGATGGGTCCCCGCTGTCCGCAGGTGGCTGCACGCGGCATGTGACAGCCTTTTCACGGAGGAGGAGGTGGAGCAGGCTGCGGACGAAGGCTTCGACTGCAGTGCCTGCCAGCCCTATGTGGTCAAGCCGGCCGGTGAGTGCCTGGGGTGGGGGGAGCCCACAGGGTTTGGGGGATATTTGGGGGACGTGGGGACTCACCTCCCTGTCTGCTTTTACATCTGCAGTGCCCACGCCGACCGCAGAGATCGCCTCAGTCAAGACCAAGGAGCCAGGTACTTGCAGTGCCATAATTGGTGCCGGGGTCAGTGCCGCAGGCTCCCCAGCGCTGGCCGTGCACCCAGCGCTGGCTTTTATCCCCAACGCTGGTTTTTGTCCCTGCAGAACCCCAGTATTTCCGCTTCGAGGGTGTTTGGCTGACGGAGACGGGGATGGCGGTGCTGCGCAACCTCTCCCTGTCACCCCTGCACAAGCGGCGGCAGCGCAAGGGCCGGCTGGGCACCCTGAACGGGGACGGGGGGCTGGAGGGGGGCGACCCCCTGGGCCCCGACGACAAGAAGGATGGCGATCTGGACGCTGATGAGCTGCTCAAAGCTGAAGGTACGTTTCCCCGGCGGGCAAGCTGTGTGGGGGTGCAGTGTGGGGGTGCCAGGGGACCCCGCTAACGCGTGTCCCCCCACCTACTGGCAGTGGGTGTTGAGCACATGGAGTGCGAGATCAAGCTGGAGGCTCCGGCTAGCCCTGACCGTGACATCGGGGCTGACGTGGACTCGGGAAAGGGTCTGGAGGACCCGGAGGAGTGCAAAAAGAGGAAGCGCAAGCCGTACCGGCCTGGTGAGTGTCACCTGGGGCTGCCCCCCAGGACCGGAACCACCCCCCCGCAGGCCCCGCTGTGACCCTACATTTTCTTTTCCTCTGCCCACCAGGCATCGGTGGCTTCATGGTGCGGCAGCGCAAGTCTCACACCCGCCTGAAGAAGGTCTCGGCGGTGCTGGCCGAAGTGGGGCGCGAGGGGCTGAGTGCTGAGGGGCACCCAGAAGACGGTAGGGCCCAGCGGCACCCTTCCCTTCCCCTGGGGACAGCCCCAAACTCTTTTGGGGGGAGGTGTTAACGGGGCGGTTGTTGCAGGGGCTCCGGGCGACCTCCCGGCCGAGGGCGGCCTGGATCCGGGCTCGGCAGAAGGGGACGAGAAGAAGAAGCGTCGGGGAAGGAAAAAGAGCAAGTTGGAGGACATGTTCCCCCCCTACCTGCAGGTGGGATGGATGGGGTTGGACAGAGGTGGCCCTGGGGTGGAGGGGGTGGGGACGGACAGAGGGGACACCCCAACAGACACCGTGGCACTGACGGCAGCTCCCCCTTTGGCAGGAGGCATTTTTCGGGAAGGCGCTGATGGACTTGAGCCGGAAGGCGCTGCTGGCAGCGGGCGGCGTGGGGGACGGGGCTGCCCGCCCCTCCCTGGGCCAGGGTGCTCCGCGACCCAAGGGGGACCCCAGCCTGGCTGGGGTGTTGCAGGGTGCCCCCCCTGACAGGAGGGAGACCCCCATGCACCCCCGAGGTGAGTGGCCAGGATCTGGCCTGGGAACCCAACCCCCCCCCTCCCCTCCCCAGCCGCTGTCCCTGAGAGGGGACACGTGGGGTTAGTGGGGGGTTGTTGGGGGGGATCCTGGGGTTGTTGGGGGTCCCAGGGGCCCCCAGGGTTGTTGGACCCTGGGGGTTGTTGGAGGATGCTGAGGGCTGTTGGGGTTGCTGTTGACACCGGGGTGTAGGAGGACGTTGGGGGTTGGCGGGTGACCCCGGGGGCGGTTGGGGGGTACCGGACCCCCTCCCTAAGGCGGCCCAGCCCCACTGAGGCCTGGTGGCCCTACTGAGGCCTGGTGCCCCACAGGGGACGACAGCACCGACGGCAGCGCCACCGCTCCTGACGACGATGGCAAGGACGACGCGAAGGCCGAGGACCTGGGTGAGCCCCGGGGACCCCCCTCGTCCCCCCCCGGCCGTGCTCGTGGGTCGTCGGGTTGTGGGGGACAGACGGAAACCCGAGTCCTCCACGGGGGCCTTCGAGAGGCCGCCTAGAGCGTCTACGACCATAGAGAGGGAACTGCTCTATGGTTGAGGTGGAGGCTCTAGGCAGGGCGGGAAGTGCGGGAGGGGGAACTCTATGGTTTCCCCGAGTGACTCCTCGGCGCTGGTGACCATCGAGTGGCGCCTTAGAGCGCCCCCGCGCGGTGCGGCGCTGTGCGCGGCACTGGGGAAACTCGTATCCCTCTGTAAGGGCTGGGGGTAATGGGGGCTGCCCCATGTAGGCCCCGGGCTTGGGGGGGTCCCCGGCCCTGAGGTGGGGGGGTTCTGGGGTGCTGAGGGTACCTGCTGATTCCTCCTTGCAGGGGCTGATGAGCCAAAGGATTCCCCGGACCCTGGGGATGCTGAGAAACCGGCCACCCCAGGTGAGGGTGCGCTCAGCTCCGACCTCGACAAGATCCCTACGGAAGGTGAGGGCCCCCACCATGTCCCCTTTGTCAGCTGAAGCGAGGAAGATCCCAGGGCCAGGACCCCCCGGGTTTCTTCTTCACCCCCCGGGTTTCTTCTTCATCTCCTGTCAGCATGTGATTTGTACCAAATGCTGCCTGTGATAGTTCAGCTCTCTCTTTTTTCCCCCATAGAGCTGCCCAAAATGGAGAGCAAAGATGTCCAGCAGCTCTTCAAGGATGTTCTGGGCTCAGCGGAGCGTGGGGAGCAGCCCCTGAACTGTGTGGCCGGGGGAATGGAGGCCGGCGGCGCAGGGCAGGACCCCAGCCGGGCACAGCGGCCGTTCCTGCAAGGAGATCTCCAGCTGCCAGGGCAGGGTAGGTAGAGGCGGCGTGGCCCTGAGCCAAGGTGTGGTGATCAGTGCGGAAGAAGGGCAGGACTCACCATCTGCCCTGGGAAAGCCAGAGTTGGGTCTGAACTGTTTGAACAGCAGCAGTGGCTGTGGTACAGGAGGGCACAGGGCTTGGGTCTTCTCTGCTGCTCTGGGGATGAACGTGGAAAGCATTTTGGGAGCAGTGTATGTGGGGGATCTTGTATTGTCTGAGGGCTGCTGGGGCCCCCAGGGTGGGCACAGGCTTGAGGTTCTCTGCAGCCTCTCTCCCTTCCCTCGCAGGGAGCGTTTCCCTGGGTTCACTTTCTGGAGCTGTCTCCTTGGACTCGTATTCGGGTGTCTGCCAGTCCCCGTTCCTCGACAACAGGTACGTGGGTGGCTGGGGGAGCTGGGGCTGGTCTCCTTGAAGGGAGTGAACCCCAGGGTGTTGCAGGACCCGATCTTTCCTCACACCCTGCTGGTCCATGACGCTCTCTCCCCCGTGCAGGGAGCGGAGTGGCTTCTTCAGCCCAGACCACTGCGAGCCTGAGAGCCCCTGGGCCAGCAGCTCAGCCGCTACTACCCCCTCAACACCCACAACGCCTACGACAGAGGGTGAGGGTGACGGGCTGTCCTACAACCAGCGCAGCCTGCAGCGCTGGGAGAAGGATGAGGAGCTGGGCGAGCTCTCCACCATCTCGCCTGTCCTCTACGCCAACATGAACTTCCCCAACCTCAAGCAAGATTATCCAGGTAGGGCTCTGGGGGGGCTGCGGCTGCCCCATTTGGGGTGAGGGCAGGGGGGAACTGGGTGCAGTGGAACACTCCTAGTCCCTGTTCGGAGGGGAGATCCCTTCTGGTCTGGCACAGGCCTCAGCTGCAGGACTGAAGCGCTCGCTGCAGTGATGGTGGGGCGTCTTGGTGCCAGCTCCTGGGCACGGAGTCGTCCCCACGCGTGAAGGAGGACAGTCACCTGCTGAGGGCCTCAGTGGGCTTGTCAGGCATGGCCTAACGTTGTTTTTCTCCTCTTTGTCTGCTCCTACCGGACTCCCAGACTGGTCGAGCCGTTGCAAACAGATCATGAAGCTCTGGAGGAAGGTCCCCGCCACAGACAAAGCCCCCTATTTGGTGAGTGTCAGGGCGTTGTTGGGGAGGGGGGCCTGGGCGCCGGGGGCTGCGAGTCAGCTGGCTTCGTGTTTTTGTTAGCAAAAGGCCAAAGATAACCGGGCGGCTCATCGCATCAACAAGGTGCAGAAGGTATGTGCTGGAGCGGGGAGGTGCCCGGCGGCCCTGGCCCACCCCTGGGGGACGTGGTGTGCCCACCCCTTGCCCCCTTAGCCCCTTTCCCAGCCCGCTGGGAGGGCAGGTGTGGATCCCCGCAGCCCTGACAGCCGGGCTCTCTCTGCAGCAGGCCGAGAGCCAGATCAACAAGCAGACCAAAGGGGAGGGACTGCGCAAGCCGGAGAGGCCCTCGCTGCACCTGCGGATCCCGGTGCCGCCGGGGGCACAGCCTGTCTACATCGGCAGCCCCCCCGCCGCTGGCGAGGGCTTCTTGAAGCCCCCGACGGGTGCCGGAGGGGGGCCGGAGTCTCCCAGTGAGCTCTTCCTCAAGCTCCCACCCCAGTCCCCCGCCCAAGTGCCTTCGCACGACCCCTACGGCGCGGCGCCCGCCTACACGGTGGAGCCCCGCTTCCCCTCACCCCTGGGCCAGAGCCCCACAGCGGGCGCTGCCTTCCAGCCCTTCCCTGGCCAGCCCCAGCCCCAGCCCCTCACCAGCCAGCCCCAGCCCCTCATCGGCCCCCGCACCGTCCCTGGCTCCCAGCCCCCCGACTTCCACCCCACGCCGCCCGGCACCCCCCGGCACCAGCCCGGCACCCCCGACCCTTTCCTGAAGCCCCGGTGTCCCTCCTTGGACAACCTCTCGGTGCCAGGGAGCCCTGGAGCCCGGCCCCCCGAGGCCCTGCTCTCTCCCTTGCCTTTTGGGGAGCAGAAGAAGGGCCTGGAGGTGAAGAAGGAGGAAGGGGGGAGCCTGGGGGTTTGCTCACCCAGCTACACTTCCACCATGGGCTACGGGGACTCCCCGGGCGGCCCCCACCTCTCCGCTGCGGAGTTGAAGGCGGCTGACGTCTTCAAAGCTCCCATGACCCCACGGGTCTCTCAGGTAGAGCCGCAGAGCCCGGGGCTGGGGCACCGGCCCCCTGACCCCCATCCCCTGGCTCCCTCACCCCCTGGCCACCCCGATCTCTACCGCCAGTCACCCTACCCGGACCCCTACTCGCAGCCCCCGCTGACGCCCCGGCCGCAGCCCCCCGAGGCCTGCTGCGCCCTCCCACCCCGCTCCCTGCCCTCAGAGCCCTTCTCCCGTGTCCCTGCCAGTCCCCAGTCCCAGTCTAGCTCCCAGTCCCCCCTCACCCCCCGGCCACTCTCTAATGAAGCCTTCTGCCAGTCCCCCGTCACCCCCCGCTTCCAATCCCCAGACCCCTACTCCCAGCCACCCTCCCGGCCCCAGTCCCGGGACCCCTTCACCCCCCTGCACAAACCCCCCCGGCCCCAGATGCCGGAGTCAGGGTTCAAGTCGGTGCCGCTCTCGCATAGCCCAGCAGCTGGCGGGGGTTTTGGGGGTACCCCAGCGGGTGAGCCCCACACCAAGGCACCAGCCGGGCAGCAACCCCCCTTTGCCCGCTCCCCTGGCGCCAGCGTCTTCCCAGGCGGCCAGCCCCCCATGCGCTTCACCTTCCCCCCGGCCGTCTCGGAGCCGCTCAAGGGCTCCCCGTCCCACCAGCCCCACGGGATCAACAGCCATTATGTCCCCGGCAAGCCCCAGAGCTCAGCCTACGCCTCATCCCCTGGCTTCCACCAAGCCAGCAGCCCGCTGGGGCCGGGTGCTGCAGCTGCCGAGACCTACAGCCTCTCGCCCCTCCGGCCCCCCTCAGTGCTGCCGCAGCAGCCCCCAGCTACCCCACAGCAGCAGGACGCCTCTGTCACCTTCCTGCCCCGAGCCACGTTGGGGCCACCGGCTGATAAGAGGGAGGAGACAGCCGTGGGACTCTCGGCACCCCCGAACCGGGACCTGGCAGAGCTGCCTGGCAGCCAGGATGGGGCCCTTGGCACAATGAGCCAGTCGGAGCTGGAGAAGCAGCGGCAGGTGAGGGCTTGCTGTTGGTGAAGCCATGTCTATTTGGGTTTTGGAAGGGATGCAGGGGAGGACCTGGGACCTCTGCAGTCGATGGTGGGGTTGAGCCTGGCTCTGCTTGTGGTTCCTTCCCCAGAGCCATGGAGGGGGCATGGGCACCCAGGATGGGGGGCGTAGATGGGCACAGCCAAAGAGGTCTCCGTGCATGGTTTGTCCCTGGGTCCTGGGACGAGCTGGTCTCACTCCTGTGTCTCCGCTCTTGGTCCTAACACTCACTTCCTCCTAGCGCCAGCGGCTCCGTGAGCTGCTCATCCGCCAGCAGATCCAACGCAACAGTCTGCGGCAGGAGAAGGAGAGCGCAGCGGCGGCTGCCACTTCCTCACCAGCAGGCTGGGCCACCGAGGCCAGCAGCCAGGCCTTTGAGCTGAGCCGGGGCATGGCTCCCTACCAGCCAGCGCAGGTAGGAGAGCTCAGGGGAACGGCTCTGGTGGGAGGTTGGGGGTGGATGGAGAGGGGTGACGCTGCGTCCTTTTCTCCTCTTCCAGGATAAGGGTTTGCTTGGGACACTGGCCACTGCAGCTGGCGCTGGGAAGCTGCCTGGCTCCGTCATGGTGCAGGCAGCATTTGCGCAGGATGAGCGGCTCTCCCGGCCCCCACCGGCAGCCACGCCATCCACCCTAGACATCAATGGCAGGTGAGCACCCAGCAGCAGGGCGACAGGCTCACCGCGGCCGGTTAGAAATGAGCGGGGCTTCACCCTGGTGGGTTGTATACCCCCCAGGTCCTGCTTGCGGGGATCACCCCGGTGGGACTGGGTGGCTGTGGTTTTGCTGGGTGCCTGGCATGGTCTGAGGGGGTTGGGATCCCCAGGGTGCTGTGCGTGGTGCGTCGGGGCCACGGCAGTGCCAAGCCAGTCCCAACACCACGGTGTGTTGCAGGGCAACGGTGGGGCCCCCCCAGGCCTTCTACCCCCGCGGAGTATTCCCAGCGCCATCCCAGCAGCAGCACCTCTGGCAGCAGCAGCAGCAACAACAAGCAACCGCAGCCCTGCGGCTCCCCGTCACCTCCCGCTTCGCCCCACCGGCTGCCGGCACCCCCGTGGGTGGCCTGGGCACCCGCCTACCGGCACCTGCTGAGACGGTGCCCGCCTCACCGGCTGCCCTGGGTGCCCCCTTCATCGAGCTCCGGCACAACGTGCAGAAGGGACCCGGAGGGGTCGTGGGCTCCCCCTTCGCCCCCCAGGCACCTCGGCCCCGCTTTTTCCTGCCTGGGGAGGAGGGTACCCCCCAGGCCCTCTGCACCTCCGTCGTGCCTATGCAGGCACTCCCTGCCCCGGCACTGCAACCTCAGAAGATGTCGGTGCCGCTGCCGCCCGCCTCCCCACAGGGAGCCGAGATGAGCAACAGCCACCACCAGCCTCACACCAAAGCGGCCGCCCCACCGGCGCTTTCAGCCCCCAGCCTGGAGCTGCAGCACGTCCCCCCACGCCCGCTGTCCTCTGGCTCTGCTCTCCGCCCTGAGGGTCCCAAGGATGGCCCCGCGCCGGACCCTGCACCAGCTCCGACCCCAGGGAAGAGCCACCTGAGCCTGGAGGGGGGACGTCTGCCCTGCGAGGTGCCAGTGGAGCCTGATTTGGATGACGACTTTGGCTCCCACAAAGACCTGGAAGATGACGATGATTTGGCCAACCTCAGCCTGGATCCGGATGTGGCTAAAGGGGATGATGACTTGGACAACCTGGACAGCCTGGAGACAGCGGACCCCCACCTCGACGACCTGCTGAATGGTGATGAGTTTGACCTGCTGGCCTACACTGACCCCGAGCTGGACACCGGTGACAAGAAGGACATCTTCAACGAGCATCTCCGCCTGGTAGAGTCGGCCAACGAGAAAGCTGAGCGCGAAGCCCAGCTCAAGACGGAGCCACCAGCGCCCACCTTGAAGCTCCCTGACCCTGGGGATGGCAAAGACACGGCCCCATCCATGGAGGATCGGGATGTGCCCAAGGAAGGGCTGGTGCCTGGGGTGGGCTTAGGACCTGCTCCCTGCCCGACGGGCGCCACACTGGCATCTGACCCGGCTTTCAAGGCACAGGGCGCGGAGGCGAAGACGGGCTCACTGCCTGCCGATGTCAAGCCCAAGCTGGAGGATGGCTGCCTGAAGACCTCTCCCTGCCAGTTCACTGCCAGCGGTCCTGAGCGGCTCCCGGTCCCTGTCAAGTCGGAAGCCCTGCAGGGCACAGATAAGATCTCTGCCTCGCTGGGGCTGAGCCTCAAATCCAGCCAGACCCTCCTGAGCCCCGGGGCTGGCCCGGCTCGTCTCAGCTTGACTCACTTCGCTAACAGCAGCCATGCCGGCGTCCCCGTGCCGGAGAAGGATCCCTACGCTGGCCCTGGCCGTGGGCTGGGCCCTGCCCAGTTAGGCAGCCAGAGCAACCCCTTGCTGGAGAAGTTTGAGCTGGACGGTGGAGCCCTGGGCCTGGGCAGCGCCCGGCACTCACCAGCCGACGACCTGGACAAGATGGAGAGCTCGCTGGTGGCCAGTGAGCTGCCCCTGCTCATCGAGGACCTGCTGGAGCATGAGAAGAAGGAGCTGCAAAAGAAGCAGCAGATGTCAGCCCACCTGCCTCGGGGCACCCCCCACCTCCCGGCCCCGGGGCACCCCATGCTGCACACAGCGGCAGCCGGGCAGCCCCCCGAGGGGCAACCGCCCCGCCTGGGTGCCCCACAGCCACCCCTTCAGCTGGGACTGGTGACCAGGCCACCGCTGATGCCACCGCAGCCCCCCCGGCTCGGCGCACCCCAGCAGGGCCCAGCGTTGACCTCCCATATGGGCATGGGCCCTGGGCAGCCCCACGTGCTGGCGGCCCCCCACAGCGTGCAGATGGCCCTGGCGCAGCCGCAGCAGAGCCAGCAGCAGGTGTTGGTGCAGAAGCCAATGGCCGGGGTGCAACCACCCACCCTGGGCCTGAAGCCCCCCCAGCTCGTCATGCAACAGCAGTTGGCCAACAGCTTCTTCCCAGACACAGGTAGGGGCTGCAAGTGGTTGTTTTTGGGGGGTGTGGGGCCCTTTTGGCTGGGGGACATAAGGCTGAATGTGCTGTGGCACTGTCTGCTGAATCTTTTGGCAGACCTGGACAAGTTTGCGGCCGAGGACATTGTGGACCCCATTGCCAAGGCCAAGATGGTGGCACTGAAGGGCATCAAGAAGGTGATGGCTCAGGGCAGCATCGGGGTGGCCCCGGGCATGAACAGGTAAGGGGGCACGGCAGGCAGTGGGGCATGGCCTGGGGCGGGCAGGGTGCCTTGGCTCTGGCTCATCCCTCATGTCTGCATGTGTCCCCCCCCCAAAGGCAACAGGTTTCCCTGCTGGCCCAGCGGCTCTCAGGGGGCCCGGCGGTCTCCGAGATACAGAATCACTTGCTGGCAGGGAGCGGGCAGGTGAGTGGGGTGTCCAGGGGAGTGGACAGGGGTCCCCTTGGGGCTGCCTGGCTTGGTGCTCGGGACCCTGCCAGGCAGGAGCTGCGCTGGCCAGTGGGTTTGCGGTTCCCTGGGGAGGTGGGGACTGTGGAGAGGGGACAGGAGGGCACCGGGGGGAGGGCACATGGCACAGCATGGCATATGTCCCTAATGCTCCCTTCTCTGCCAGGAGCGGAGTGGCACCGACCCGACCCAGGCTCGCCCCAACCCACCCACCTTCGCGCAGGGCGTCATCAGTGAGTACTAATGCAGCGAGGGGGCTGGGGTAGTGCTGGCCAGGTCTCATCCTGCCCACACAGGCTGGGCTGAGCAGGACCGTGGCCAGGCTCACTCCGGAGCTGGGATCCCTGCTGATCCAAGCTCTCTCCCTGCTCCCGCAGACGAGGCCGACCAGCGGCAGTACGAGGAGTGGCTCTTCCACACGCAGCAGCTCCTGCAGATGCAGCTGAAGGTGCTGGAGGAGCAGATCGGAGCGCACCGCAAGTCACGCAAAGCCCTTTGTGCAAAGCAGCGCACTGCCAAGAAAGCCGGGCGGGAATTCCCTGAGGCCGATGCAGAGAAGCTGAAGCTGGTGACGGAGCAGCAGAGCAAAATCCAGAAGCAGCTGGACCAGGTAGGACCCTGCACACGGGTGGGCGCCCCGTCCCTGGTGGAAAGGTGCCCTCCCCGGCACTAATGTCATGCCATTCCTGGTGCTAACGCCCCACCATCCCTGGCAGGTGCGGAAGCAGCAAAAGGAGCACACCAACCTCATGGCCGAGTACCGCAACAAGCAGCAGCAACACCAGCACCAGGCCTCGGCTGTCATGGCCCTGAGCCCCTCGCAGAGCCCCCGTCTCATGTCCAAGCTCCCCGGGCAGCTGCTGTCGGCGCACGGCATCCAGCAGCCGGCGGGGGCCGTGGTGGGCACGCAAGGCCTCGGCCAGCAGCCGGGGCAGCCCGGGGGGCTGCGCCTGCCCCAGGGCAGCGTGTCCATGACCGTGCAGCAGGGCCTGTCCTTCATGGGCCAGCAAGCCGTGGGGAACACCCCAGTGCCCGGCACCTCCAATGCCTTCTTCGCCGGGAACCCCGCGCTCCGTGGGCTGGCCGCTGACAGCCGCCTGATGCAGGAGAGGCAGCTCCAGAGAATGCAGCTGGCCCAGAAACTGCAGCAGCAGAACATGCTGGGACAAGTGTCACTGCAGCAGCAGCAGCCGGGCATGATGGGACAGGCGTCAATGCAGCAACAGGGCGTGATGGGACAGGCGTCGATGCAGCAGCCGGGTGTGATGGGACAGGCATCCATGCAGCAGCCAGGTGTCATGGCCCAAGCGTCGATGCAGCAACAGGGTGTGATGGGACAGGCATCCATGCAGCAACAGGGCGTGATGGGACAGGCATCCATGCAGCAACAGGGCGTCATGGGTCAGGCGTCGATGCAGCAGCCAGGTGTCATGGGACAGACCTCGATGCAGCCGCAGGGCATCATGGCACAGACGTCAATGCAACAGCCGAGTGTCATGGGACAAGCTTCAATGCAACAACCGGGTGTTATGGCACAGACATCGATGCAGCAGCCGGGTGTGATGGGACAAGCGTCCATGCAACAGCCAGGCGTCATGGGACAAGCCTCGATGCAGCAGCCCGGCGTCATGGCGCAGACATCAATGCAGCAGCCCGGCGTGATGGGCCAAGGCTCGATGCAGCCGGCAACCATGGTGGGGCAGCCCAGCCTGCTGGGGCAGCAGCAGCCGGCACCGGCCCCACAGCCAGGCGCAGTGGGGCAGCCCATGGTGCCGAAGCAGCCGGGGCTGATGGGCAGCCAGCAAAGCCTGCTGGTGCAGCAGCTCTCGCCCCAGCAGCAGCCAGGCTTGCTGGGCCATGCGCAGGCGCCGGGGCTGCAGCATCAGGCGGTGCTGGGCCACCCACCGCCCCAGCGCCAGGTCCTTCTGGCCCCCCACCAGCAGCGGGTGCTGGGCTCACCCCAGCTGGCACCGCAGACTCCAGGGATGCTGGGCCACCGGCTTGTGCTGTCCCAGCAGCTGGGGCAGTCACGGGCGCTGCTGGCCCCTCAGCAGCAGCAGCAACAGCAGCAGCAGAACTCGGCGGCCGCCCAGCCGGGCCTCCTGGGGCTGGGCCAGGGACAGCCCTCGATCCAGCACTTTCCGCAGCACGGGGCGGTGGGCCAGGCCCCCTCTGTGCTGCACCTGAGTCAGGGAATGCAGCCGGCCCCAGCGGTCCTGGCTGCCAAGGACCAGCCTGGAGGGGTGGACAGCAGCACCCTGCCTGCTGAGGGCAGCGAGAGCGGGGGGCAGCTGCATGGGGGTCCCCAGGAACAGCAGGGAGCCCTCAACCCCCCGGGGCTGGGTGGCCCGGATCCCCCAGCCCCCAAGCACCAGGCTGAGCTGGGGCAGGGCCAGCAGCTCCTCTTGGCCTCCCCGCAGCCGGGCGTCCTGGGCTCGCAGCCAGCGCTGAGGGCAGCCCCCGTGCAGCCGGGCACCCTGCTCGCTCCGCCGCTGCAGAGCCCTGGGGCTGCCCGCCCCGAGCTGTCCCAGCAGCACGGGGATGCCACCGGGGCGGCGGAGCCGTCGCTGGGCTGCGGGACGGGCCAGGCGCAGGGCATGGTGCTGCCACAGGCGCCGCGGCCTGCAGAGCAGCCGGGCAAGGGGCCGTCGGGCTCGCTGCAGGGCCAGCCGCAGCCCCCGCGGCTCCAGAGCCCCGGGCAGCACAAAGCAGGGCCGGCGGTGCCATCGCCAGGCACGGCCACGCTCCCGCCGGGTCTCCTGGGGCAGGTGCCGGGGCCAATGATGGGCCAGATCCGGGCACAGCTCCAAGGTGTCCTGGCCAAGAACCCGCAGCTGCGGCACCTGACACCCCAACAGCAGCAGCAGCTCCAGGCCCTCCTGGTGCAGCGGCACCAGCAGAGCCTGCTGCAGCAGAGCCAGGCGCTCCGGCCCCCCGGCCCCTTCCCCGGGCAGTCCCCAGACTACGGCTCCCCAGCCCCTGCGGCCCGCCAGCCCCCTCGCCCGCTGGGGCCCCTCTTCCAGCCGCGGCCGGGCGCCCCGGCAGAGGCACAGGCCGGCTTTGCCACTGAGCAGGGCCGGGTGCTGCCGGGGCAGCCCCCCCAGCAGCCCCTGGCCGAGCTGGTGCAAGCAGCCCTGGCTGCCCGCGGCCCCCAGCCCAGCCTCGTCCGGCTCCCCACACCACCGACCCCCTCGCCCTTGGGCTGCACGCCCCAGCACCTGGCTAGCCCCGAGCAGAGCCCCCAAGAGCCAAAGAAGACATCGCCGGGGGTCCCGGCCTCGGTCCCCAGCCCCGCAGCGCCCACGGAACCGGGGCTGGCACCCACACCGAGTGGCACCCTACCCGACGCAGCACATGGCCCCTGGGACCCTGAGGCACCTGGTGCGAACCCAGTCGACCCCAGTGAGACCCACATCAACGGGGCTGTGCCAGAAGGAGCCTCTATGGCAGGCGAGCCCCCCCAGGTGTTGGTGAAGCAGGAGCCGAAGGAGGAGGCAGCGGCGGCACAGTGTGAGCTGGATGGAGACGAGGTGGCGAAACCGGAGGCCAGCGGGGACCCTGGGGCCGGTCAAGCCAACAGTCTGCTAGCACCGGGCAGCCGCTCCGAGGCCGGGCACCTCCTGCTGCAGAAGCTGCTGCGGGCCAAGAACGTGCAGCTCTCGGCGCAGAGTCCAGGCGAGCTCAACGGACACACGGAAAGCCGGGGTGCCGGGATGGAGCCGCGGCCGCAGCCGGTGCTGCTGGGCCGGGAGGTGAGTGGGGTGCTGCGGGGTGGGACGGGGGGTGGTGGCCATGGGGCTGTGCTCAGCATCGCTCCCACTTCCCTCCTCTCTCCCCAGGACCCCTCCATCGCCAGGAAGCCGGTGGCTACCAAGCCCAAGCGGGTGCAGAAGGGCAATGAGCGGGTCCCGGCCTCCCGCAAGAAGCTGCGGAAGGATGAGGGGCTGCGCCCCAGCGAGGCTCTCATGAAGCAGCTGAAACAGGTATGGCTCAGGCTGGGGGCATGGCGGGGGGGCTGCCTTGGGCCCCTGCCCCCTCCTCACCGCTCTGCCCTCAGGAGCTGTCGCTGCTGCCGCTGACGGAGCCGACCATCATGGCCAACTTCAGCCTCTTCGCACCCTTCGGCAGCAGCCCCATCAACGGAAAGAGCCAGCTGCGGGGTGCGTTCGGCAGCGCCGTGCTCGACAGCGTGCCCGACTATTACTCCCAGCTACTCACCAAGGTGAGGGGGGGGTTGTTCCCCTGTCGTCCCCTGTCCCTGATCCGGGGATCCCAGGCCACCCCGCTGTGCTCACCCCACTGTCTCCCCCCAGAACAACCTCAGCAACCCACCCACACCACCCTCCTCGCTGCCCCCCACGCCGCCCCCCTCCGTGCAGCAGAAGATGGTGAACGGCGTCACAGCCCCTGAGGAGCTGGGCGAACAGCCCAAAGATGCCGACCCGGCCCGCGAGCCCCATAGCCAGAAAGGTGAGTGTAGCTGGCACAAGGGTGGCACAGAGTCCCTGCTGCCACTTGTCACCCCCCTGTGACACCCATCCCTTCCCCACACAGACACACCGGCTGTGGAGGTGAAGAGCCTGGACCTGCTGGCAGCTCTGCCCACCCCTCCCCACAACCAGACCGAGGATGTCAGGTGAACTACCAGCCACGGTGACCCCCCCCCCCCGGGTGCCACCAGCCCCCCCATGGGTGCCACCAGCCCTTGCGGCCTGTGACACCTCCTTCCCTGCAGGATGGAGAGTGACGATGAGAGCGACTCCCCCGACAGCATCGTCCCTGCCTCGTCCCCTGAGAGCGTCCTGGGCGAGGAGCTGCTTCGCTTTCCCCTGCTCAGCGAGGCCAAGCCAGAGCTGGAGGAGCGTGTGCTGTCCCCCATCATCCCCATCATCCCCCGGGCCAGTATCCCAGGTGGGCTGTGCTGGGGGGGGACACATATGGACCAGGCAGGGGCAAGGCAGGGCAGGAGGGAACTGTGGTGCACGTGGACCAGGCAGGAGGGGGTCGGTGGGGCACATAGATCAGGCAGGAGGGGGTCCATGGGGCATAGAGACCAGGCGGGGGTAAGGTAGGGCAGGGTGGGGGTCTGCAGGGAGCATAAATCGGGTAGGAAGGGGTCTGTGCAGTATATGGATGGGGTAGGAGGGGGGTTCCTGGATGTGTGGGCTGGTAGGGGTGTGGTGGGGCAGGGGAAGGGTCCTTGGGGAGCGTGGGCTGAGGGGAAGAGGTCTGTGGGGTATACTGTGTTTGGGCAGCAGAGCCTTGAGTACGGCCCCTTGTGTCAGGGCTGGCCTGTTCCTGGGGGTCCCCTAGCTGCACCCCGAGGGTTTCCCATCTCTGCTGGGTGCAATCTGTCCCTGTCACCGGACCCTAGTCTCTGTCCCATGCAAGGTGATGGATTCCCAGCAGCGTTTCTGCAGGGGTCCGGGGTGGCTGTTGGTGGGGCTAGTACTGTGCGGCTCTGACCCCCACCTCTCTCCATGCCAGTGTTCCCCGACACAAAGCCCTACGAGGCCGTGGAGCCCTTTGGGGCCCCCCCCGGGAAGGTGGGGGCGGCAGGCCCAGGTGCCCCGTGGGAGAAGGGCAAGAGCAGCGAGGTCTCAGTCATGCTAACGGTGTCCGCAGCAGCTGCCAAGGTGAGTAAGGGGACATGGGGAGCGGGTGAGACCCTTGGGAGTCCTGGCAGTGACCCCTCATGGTGGCTTCTGGGGCCCTGGATCCATCCCGTCCTCCTCTCACCCAGAACCTCAATGGGGTGATGGTGGCCATGGCTGAGCTGCTGAGCGTGAAGATCCCCACCTCCTACGAGGTGCTGTTCCCAGATGGCCCCATGCGAGCAGCTGTGGTCGAGGCCAAGAAGGTGGAGACAGACATGTCTGGTGAGAGTCTGCTTTGTCCCCGCGGGCTCCCCCGTCTCCCTGGGCTGGGCATGCTGTGACAGGCTGTCTCTGTCTCTTGCAGGGGTGCTTGGTGGCAAGGAGAAGGCGGCACTGGCCGGGAAGGTGCCAGACAGCAGCTCCGAGTGGCTGAAGCAGTTTGATGCGGTGCTGCCGGGGTACAGCCTCAAGGGCGAGCTGGACCTCCTGACGCTGCTCAGACAGGTTAGTGGGGTGTTGGGGTCCCCCCGGGGCTGTAACCCTGGGAGAGGGGTACTGGGGTACCTGTAAGGCTGTGGCTATGTGGGGTGCAGGAGCGGGCCCTTCGGGACCAAGTGTGACCATGTGGAGAGGTACATGGGGGTCCCTGTAGGTACCCCCATGATTGTAGGGTTCTGCAGGGGGGTTTCTGAGGGACCAGGCTCCTCCATGGTGTTGAGTCTTCCAGGACTGCCTGGAAGGGGTTGGGGGGAGGTCCTTGCTGGTCTGGGAGGGTGGTGGGGTGCATTAGGGTCCCTGTAGATCCAAGGACCCTTCACCGTGATGCGCAGGGAGGTTGGGGGTCCCCATCCCTATCCCTGGGATGCTCTGACCCGTGTCCCCCCTCCCCATGCCGTAGGAGAGCCCTGTGCCCGAGAAGACCCTGCACCACTGTTACGTCAACAACGTCTCCAACCTGGATGTGCGGCAGCTCTCCGTCATGCCCCAGGAACCCTCACCCCCCCTGTCCCCCTCTGTCCCTTCCCCATCCAGCCCTGCTGAGGCTGCCAGGGTCCCTGACCCCGAGGCAGCCCACGAGGCAGCCCCAGCCCCCCCGTCACCCCTGCCGCCGGCCCCTTCACCAGCCCCCCAGGAGGAAGGGGCCACGGCCCCCCACTCACCACCCCGCTTCAAGCCGCGTTCACGGCCGCCGGAGGACGGGGACGAAGCACGGCCCCGGCTGAAGAAGTGGAAGGGAGTGCGGTGGAAACGGCTGCGCTTCCTCGTCACCATCCAGAAAGGGGGGGCCAAGCGGGATGGTGACAAGGAGATCGCGGAGTTCATCGACAAGCTCGGCACCACCCTGCGCCCCGAAAAGGTGCCCCGGGACCTGCGCAAGTGCTGCTTCTGCCACGAGGAGGGTGACGGGGCCACGGACGGGCCAGCCCGCCTGCTCAACCTTGACCTCGATCTCTGGGTCCACCTGAACTGCGCCCTGTGGTCCACAGAGGTCTATGAGACTCAGGGGGGGGCCCTGATCAATGTGGAGGTGGCCCTGCACCGTGGGCTGCTCACCAAGTGCTCCCTATGCCAGAAAACCGGCGCCACCAACAGCTGCAACCGCATCCGCTGCCCCAGCGTCTACCACTTCGCCTGCGCCATCCGCGCCAAGTGCATGTTCTTCAAGGACAAGACCATGCTGTGCCCCTTGCACAAGCTGAAGGGCCCCTGCGAGCAGGAGCTGAGCAGCTTCACCGTCTTCCGACGCGTCTACATCGAACGGGATGAGGTGAAGCAGATCGCCAGCATCATCCAGCGTGGCGAGCGGCTCCACATGTTCCGCGTGGGAGGGCTGGTCTTCCATGCCATCGGGCAGCTCCTGCCGCACCAGATGGCCGACTTCCACAGTGTCACGGCCCTCTACCCCGTGGGCTACGAGGCCACGCGTATCTACTGGAGCCTGCGGACCAACAACCGCCGCTGCTGCTACCGCTGCACCATCTGCGAGAACAACGGCCGCCCCGAGTTTGTCGTGCAAGTCATCGAGCAGGGCCTGGAGGATCTGGTCTTCTCTGATTCCTCGCCGCAAGGTAAGGCGCAATCAGGAGCTGCAGGTGTCAGGCCGCTGCTTTCCTCCATCCCCTGTCCTGCTGATGGCCGAGCTGCACCAGGACAGGGTGGTCAGCGCGACGGGAGATTCCAGGGTGGCTTGAACTGGCGGGGTCTGCACTGGGGGTCAGCTTGGCAGCTCGGAGCAGGTCCTTGGCTCCAACCCTCCCTTCTCTCTGCAGCTGTCTGGAACCGGATCATCGAGCCAGTGGCGATGATGAGGAAGGAAGCTGACATGCTGCGACTCTTCCCCGAGTACCTGAAGGGCGAGGAGCTCTTTGGCCTCACGGTGCATGCAGTGCTGCGCATCGCCGAGTCGGTAGGTCTTGGGGACGGGTCTCTTCTTCACACCGGGGGTCAACCCCGCTGGGACAGGGACCAGTGGCTGTGCTGGTGGGGCCGGGGCAGCCACGGTGCTGCTGCTCAACCTATGGCCCCTCGGCTCCCTCCTCGGCAGCTGCCCGGCGTCGAGAGCTGCCAGAACTACCTGTTCCGCTACGGTCGCCATCCGCTGATGGAGCTGCCGCTGATGATCAACCCCACTGGGTGTGCCCGCTCCGAGCCCAAGATCCTCACCCACTACAAGCGGTAAGCGGGGCTGGGATCCACCGGGAGAGCCAGGATCCCTGGGGATCCCTCAGCTCTGACCCCATCTTGCCCTCCCCCTCTGCTGGCAGGCCCCACACCCTGAACAGCACAAGCATGTCCAAGGCCTACCAGAGCACGTTCACGGGTGAGACCAACACGCCCTACAGCAAACAGTTTGTGCACTCCAAGTCCTCCCAGTACCGGCGCCTGAAGACGGAATGGAAGAACAACGTATACCTGGCGCGGTCCCGCATCCAGGGGCTGGGGCTCTACGCGGCCAAGGACATCGAGAAGCACACCATGGTCATTGAGTACATTGGCACCATCATCCGCAACGAGGTGGCTAACCGGCGGGAGAAGATCTATGAGGAGCAGGTGGGGCTCCAGTGGGACATTGGGGGCTCTGGTGGGATGAGGGGGGGGCTCGGTGCAGCCACTGACACCCTCTTCTGCCCCCAGAACCGTGGCATCTACATGTTCCGCATCAACAACGAGCACGTCATTGACGCCACGCTGACAGGGGGCCCAGCCAGGTGAGCACGGGGGGATTTGGGGTGGTGGGACCTCCCCAGAGGGAGCGGCGACAGTCTACCTGTCCTGCCCCCCTCCCTCCCGGGTGGGCGCTGACCCCCACACTTCTCTGCCCCCGCCGCCCAGGTATATCAACCATTCGTGTGCCCCGAACTGCGTGGCCGAAGTCGTGACCTTTGACAAGGAGGACAAGATCATCATTATCTCCAGCCGGCGCATCCCCAAGGGGGAGGAGGTCAGGCGGGGGGGCACAGGGCAGCTGTGGAGGGGCTGGGGGGGGCCGGGGGCGGCAGGGCCAGGCTCCGTGCTGTGCCGTGCCGTGGGTGACTCCCTGCTCCCCCCCCAGCTCACCTACGACTACCAGTTCGACTTCGAGGACGATCAGCACAAGATCCCCTGCCACTGTGGAGCCTGGAACTGCCGAAAGTGGATGAACTAGCTGGGGAAAAAAGGGGCTGGGGGCCACGGCCCCCGCCTCGGAGACCTCGCCAAGACCCGCCGGGGCTGCGGGAGGTGCCAGGGCGGCCGGGCAGGCGGCGGCGGCGGCTGGGGCACGGAGGCTGCGGCGGGGAGAGCGGCCGCCACGGAACCGCCGGCCCTGCCCGAGCGGGACGGACGGACGGACGAACTGGCAACTCAGGGTTTTCTTTGCTTCGTCCTGCGAGGAAAGGGGGGGGGGGCTGGCGAGACACCCCCCCACCCAGAACCACCACCACCCACCGCCCGCCTCCCTCGTGGAGGAGCCACAGGGGAGCAGAGCGGTCCCAGCGGAGCCGGAAAGAGTTCGGAGCCGGCCTGGATTTTTATTTTTATTTTTAATTTTTTTTTTATTTTTTTTTTTTTTTTTTTTTTTTTTTTTTTTTTTTTTTTTAGAAACAAAACTAATAATATTTGCTCGCTAATTACCAAGGTAACACAGACTCCTTGAGCTCGACAATCCGGGCTCTGTCCCGTCGCACCGCGGCGGCCAGAGCTCGCTCGGTTCCTTTGATCTCTTTTTGTTTGTGCGTGTGGACGAGACCCCCGGAGCGTGGCGGCGCGGGAGGAGGCGCCTGCGGCGAGGGCCCCCCGACAGACACAAGGAGCTTCTGCACCCAAACCTACCTCATTTTAAGTGTTAGATTTTTTTTTTTTTTCTTGTTGTTGTTTTTAAATGTGAGCCCCCCCCCCCCTTCCCTACCACCCATCCAGGGCAGAGCCTCCCACCACCAGAGCTGGCCCTCGGGGGGGTCTTCCCCTTTCCCGTGGGCTCCAGGGGCTGCCCTCTCCCCCCCACCCCTCAAAATGTCCCCCTCCTCTGGGCGTGGCTGCAGAGAGCCCCTCACTGGGGTCCCCTGGCATTGGGGGGGGGGGGCATAGGGGACCCCCTGTCCTCGTCCCCCACCCCGGGAGGTCCCAGCCATGCGACGTGCCAAGGTGTGAGGTGGGGTTGGGGGGGTGAGGGGGGATGTGCCAGACCTGCTCCCCCAGCACTGTGGGGGGCTGGTAGGGCCAGGTGGGGGCCCCCCCCCTTGCCCGCAGCCCCCCAGGGCTGGGGCTGCACGCGACTGCCGTTGGCACGGTGTGTGTGTGTAGGGGGGGGAAGGTTATTTATCTATTTATACCTTATATTGTATATACTAGACGGGAGGGGAGGGGGGCTCTTTGTGCTCTGCTGGGCTGAGATTTGGGGTGCAGGGGCAAGGGGGGGGCCGCGGCATTTTTTAAACGCAATCTCCGAGGTCGGAGGCTGGGGCTTGGGGGGGGGGGGGCAGGTCTGGAGCCTCCTGCCAGGCAGGGGTGGCCTCAGAGAGCGAAGCAGCGAGTGGGCATTACACACCGGGGACATCCCCCCCCTCTCTCCGCCGGCTGCAGCCCCCCCACACCCCGGGGTGCCACTGCCTGCCCCCCCCCCCCCAAACCTCCCTCACCCTGGAGGGGGACCCCCGGATTGGGGGGATCTGGGATCTCTTAACGCACAAACGCACGGCGTGGGGGGGGGACGACACCCTCCTGTCCCTAAGGGGGGGGCCGAAGGGGATTTAGTGCCCCCACCCCCCCATTTGTCCCGTGGTGGGGACGGCAAGGGGCAGAAGGGGGGGCCGGACAGGGCCGGGGCGATCTTTAAAGCTGCTTCCGCAACTCGTCAAAAGCTGCAAAAAGGTTTAAGGTAAAAATGTTTAAAGAAAAGGAGAGGAAAAAAAAAAAAAAAGACAAAAAAGCGAGAGTGGGGGTGGGGAATGAGAAAGTTTTAACAGAAAATATACGAGAAATTTAACTTTCAGAGCTGTACATAGCCGGGGCGTGTAGAAATCCCGTTTTTACCAATACCGAAACCACTGGATGTTATTTTAAAATAAAGCGCGTGAGAAGCCAGGCCGCCTGCCTCCCTCCCTGGGCCTGGGGGGGGGGGTCCGGAGGGGGCGTTGGGAGGGTCCGGGGGGGTGTTAAACCCTCCCAGCGGGTTTAACCGAGGACAGCCGGGTCCTGGCTTGGCACTGGGGTCTGTGTCCCGTAAGCCCCCTCCCCGATTTCTCCGGGGGGGCCTCTGTGTCTGTCGTGTGCTTCCCCCCCCCCCCCCAAATTGGGGGTCCCCCCCCTCCTCCACGTCCCTTCTGGGCTTGTGACCCTCCCTCACGACACCTTGAGGTTTTGCCCTCCCCTCTCGGGGAGCCCATATCGTGAGTGTCCCATGTCGTGAATCTCCCATGTCGTGGGTGTCGTGCCCCCCCCCCCGCAGGCCACTGTGACCCGGCGGGAGGGGAAAGGTCGCCTTGCGGTCATAAGTCACGTGGGTCGGGCGCTTCCGGTCACGTGGGAGGCGTTGACGGAAGTGGGTGCCAGGCACCGGGCGGAAGTAGAGTGGCGGCGGCGGCGGGACGGACCGGGGGCCATGGAGGTGTGTGTGTGTGTGTGTGTGTGTGTGTGTGTGTGTAAGGGGTGGGGGGTGACAGCGGGGCCGGGAGGGTGGACATGGGGGTACCGGGACCGGGAGGGAACGGGGCCGGGGTATACGGGAGCGGTGGTCGCGGCCCGGCCCGACCCATGTCTGTCCGCAGGATCCCGGTCCCGGTCCCGGTCCGACCTCAGAGAGCCCGGTGGAGCTGAGCCCCCCGGGGCTGGAAGGTGATACTGGGAGTGTCTGGGGGGGTCCCGTGGTGTGGGGGGTCCCAGGACTGGGAAGTGCCGTGTACGTTCGGGTGTTCCGGGGTCCGTAGCTGCCTTGGGGGTCCCTGTCCTGGGCTTGGGGGGTCCCGGGGTGAGTGTCCCAGGGCTTGGGGTGTCCTGGAGCCTTGAAGTGGATGTCTTAGGGTTTGGGGTGTTCCAGGGCCCTGGGGTGGAGGGTCCCAGGGTGGGTGTCCCAGGGTTTGGGGTGTCCTGGAGACTTGAGGTGGATGTCCCAGGGTTTGGGGGGTCCCAGGGTTTGGGGTGCTTCAGAGCTCCAGGGTGGGGGGTCCCGGGTTTGGGGTGTTCCAGGGTCCTAGGGTGAGAGTCCCAGAGTTTGGGATGTCCTGGGGTTTGGGGTGTCCTAGAGTCTTGAGGTGGATGTCCCAGGGTTTGGGGGGTCCCAGGGTTTGGGGTGCTTCAGAGCTCCAGGGTGGGGGGTCCCGGGTTTGGGGTGTTCCAGGGTCCTAGGGTGAGAGTCCCAGAGTTTGGGATGTCCTGGGGTTTGGGGTGTCCTAGAGTCTTGAGGTGGATGTCCCAGGGTTTCGGGGGTCCCGGGGTTTGAAGTGTTCCAGGGTCCCAGGGTGAGCATGCCAGAGTTTGGGGTGTCCTGGAGACTTGAGGTGGATGTCCTGGGGTTTGGGGTGCTCCAGGGCCCCAGGGTAGGGGCCCCAGGGTTTGGGGTGTTCTGGGGTCTCAGGGTTTGGGGTGTCCTGGGGTTTGGGGTATCTCCTCACTGCTGGCAGGCACCTTACACTGCCTGTCCCCAGGGGAGCCCCACCATGGCGCCTACACCACCTTCATGAAGTCCCACCGCTGTTATGATCTGATCCCCACCAGCTCCAAGCTGGTCGTCTTCGACACTTCCCTGCAGGTGGGCCGGGGCCGGGGGGGCAGGTTTGGGCTGGGGGGGCCACAGAAAGGGGACCAGGCTGGAGCCTCAGGACTTAACTGGGACCAGGAGGCAGGTTTGGGGCTGGGGGATGGTCTCAGGGCTCTTCACCCACCCTGTAAAGGTCTTGCAAACTGGGGCAGAGGGATGTGGCGGGCCGGGGCGGTCCCCACTGCCCCACGGGGTGCCCCGTCCCTCCCATGATGTTCCCCATGTCCCCGGCTGCAGGTGAAGAAGGCTTTCTTTGCGCTGGTCACCAATGGCGTGCGGGCTGCCCCACTGTGGGACAGCAAGAAGCAAAGCTTCGTGGGTGAGCGAGCAGGACTGGGAGTCATGGGGGGCGGTGGGGGGCTGGTGGGACCCCGCTCACCCTGCCCGTCTCCCCCCAGGCATGCTGACCATCACCGACTTCATCAACATCTTGCACCGCTACTACAAGTCACCCATGGTAAGGATCAGGCATCTGCACAGAGTTCGTCCCCACGGGGACCCGGGGTCCATCCTCTGCCCGCCCTGCATGCAGCCACAGTTGATCCTGGTTTTTCTCCTTGTACCCAGGTGCAGATCTATGAGCTGGAGGAGCACAAAATCGAGACATGGAGAGGTGAGAGGGATCGCTGCCAGCTGCCTCCCGCTCTCCCAGACCCGCTTGGGGCGCCTGGAGCCCTACGGCTTTGTACCCTGTCTGCCCGTGGCACTGCCGGTCCCCTCAGCGTCATCTCTTCCTGCAGAGGTCTACCTACAAGACTCCTTCAAGCCGCTGGTCTGCATTTCCCCCAACGCTAGGTACCCCTGTGCTGTGGGGAAGGGCGCGTCTGGCGGTAGCGCCTTCGGGTATGAGGTTGGGGTCCGGGCAAGCCCAAATTCCCCCTTTCCCTTCTGTCCCGCAGCCTCTTTGACGCCGTCTCCTCCCTGATCCGGAACAAGATCCACCGTTTGCCCGTCATTGACCCCGATTCGGGGAACACGCTCTACATCCTCACCCACAAACGCATCCTCAAGTTCCTCAAACTCTTTGTAAGTCCTGTCCCCGTTCCGTGGTGGCGGCAGGGGCCGCCCTGAGACGAGCTCGGCCCAAGGTGTGCCAGGTACCGCCGGCTCTGGGGCACTGGGGTGGGTGCAGCTTCGGTGCCTCACGGTGTATTGTGGGTGCTGGGGGGCCCCCAGGTCTCTGCAGGGACCCCATAGCCCGTCTCTGCTGCCCCTGCCTGCGCCGCCTCTGCTTGGGGCTCCCCCAGACCCTGCTCCGCACCCAGCGCTCTCTGCTTTCACTCCTAGGACCGCAGCCCAGGTCCCCCACAAGCCAGGGGTGGCCGGAGCCGGCAGCACTGCGGGACCTGGGGGCGGCAGGTCGAGCCAGCATCAGCACTGTCCCCCTCCCCGTCCCCTGCAGATAGCAGAGGTCCCAAAGCCTGAGTTCATGGCCAAGACGCTGGAGGAGCTGCGGATCGGCACCTACAACAACATCGCCGTGGTGCGGACCAGCACCCCCATCTACGTGGCGCTGGGCATCTTCGTGCAGCATCGCGTGTCCGCTCTGCCGGTCGTCGATGAGTCGGGTAAGGACAGGGCCCGGCGCAGGGCACAGCGTGTGCTGGCTGTCCCCGAACCACCGGCTCAGGCTCCACATCCTTTCCAGTGTACTGGGGACCGGCTGTATGGAAACCCAGCACTACGGGTTTGTGCCTCTCACAGCTGTTTTTTTTTCCTCCCTAGGGCGGGTGGTGGATATCTACTCCAAATTCGACGTTATTGTGAGTACTGGGGGGTCTTTGGAGGTGGGGAGGGGGCAAAGCCTCGGCTGCGGGGTGGGGACTATAGGGTGGTGGGGGCCACGCGGGACCCGGCTCCATCCCCAACACCTCTTCCTACCCCAGAACCTGGCAGCCGAAAAGACCTACAACAACCTGGACGTGACGGTGACACGGGCGCTGCAGCATCGCTCCCACTACTTCGAGGGCGTCCTCAAGTGTTATAAGCACGAGACGCTGGAAACTATCATCAACCGCCTGGTAGAGGCCGAGGTAACCATTCCCCAGGGCACCAGTGGCAGGTGGGGGGGGGCTGGAGTCCCGGTGCCAGCCTCAGCCCCTCCCTGTCCCCATCCCCCCCCCCCCAGGTTCACCGGCTGGTGGTGGTGGACGAGAGCGACGTGGTCAAGGGGATTGTCTCTCTCTCAGACATCCTGCAAGCCCTGGTCCTCCCGCAGGGCCGCTGAGGCAGTGAAGGGGGGAGGGGGAGATTCAGCCCCTCCCGGTGCCCCCATCCTCCTCTCCTGCCACGCCATGCCCCCCCGGGCTGGTGGGGATGCCCGGGGTGGGGACCCCACTCACCAGCAGCATCCAGCAATAATCTCCAGCCGTGGGGTAGCCCCACACCGCCCCAGCTCTTCCTCGGGTGGGGAGAGCCCACAGCTCCCCCCACGCTGCACCCTGCGCCCCAAGGCCGTGTTGGCTGGGCTGGCGGGGTGCTGGGGGCAGCCCCTGACCGCCCCCCCTGGGGTGCAGGGCCGGGTTCAGCCACCTCCGGGCCAGGGCCATTCCCTGTGTGGACCCTCGTCCTCCTCACCCCACACCCCACTCCCTCACCCCACCCCGCCACGGGGTTTCACTGAGTTTGGTTTTAATCGCCCTCACTCAGCTCCATCTGGCCTGGGGCTGCCCCCCCCCCGGGCTTCCCCCCGACTTTCCACGGCCACGCTCCCCGCTGGGCCGCATCTGCACCTGCCACCGCTTCGTGTGTGGAGAAAAATGGCGAATAAACACAGACCTGGCACAAACCCGGCCTCGCTGCAGGGCATGCGGGGGGCACCGGCCGCTGGTGCCGAGGGAGGGGGTGCCCAGAGAGGGGGTTCGGCCCCTCCTGCGGGAGAGAGGGAATCTGCTGAGCTCGCCCAGACCCTAAATCCCTGTTTGTTCCGCTTGTGGCTTTTCTTAAAAGGCCGGGATTGGGGACAGGACAGGGATGGGGACCCGGCGGGACACGGGGACCCTCCCGGTGGTGGCTGCGGTGAGTGGGGGGTGTTGGGGCAGGGGCTGGGGGAGGCTGGAGGGCAGCGCTGGTGAGATGCTGGGGTCCCCGTGGGGTGCTGACGGGGGTCACCAGCAGCCCCGACGCCTGGGTTCGCTGCCGGTGCCGCTCGGGGGAGGCGCGAGGCCCAGCCGTGCTGAGCGCGGCACATTCCCGGCTGGGGGGGAGGCCGAGACGTGGCCCCCGCCACCACCACCACCACTACCAGCTCCCACCAGCGCTGGGGTCCAGCACAGGGTCCGGCGCAGCGGTGCGAGGTGAGAGCCGGGGGTCCGTGCCCGTGGGACCTGGGGGGGGATAGTGGGGGGGGGGGGACCCGGTGCCGTACCGGGGGATGGTGCCGGTGCTGTTGCCATGCCGCCGCCGGAGGGTTGCTAAGCTCCGCTCGGAGCCCGCGTGGGCTGCAGCGTTCGGTGCCAAACCCGGCATCGCCTCGCTTTGTCGCAGGGGGGGAAGGGATCCCGGGGGGGGGAGTTGGTGGGGTGGGGTGGTGGTGGTGGTGGGGGGCACCCCGGGGACGGCCGGCAGGGTCCCCACGGTGTACCAGGCTCCCAGCCGCCGGGGGCTGCCTCCCCCGGTGGGTTTGGCATCGTGCCCCACGGCCACCGGCCCGGTGACCACCGAGCAGGACGCGGGGGTCCCCGAGGGCGCACGTGCGGCGGTGGCCGCCCACGTGGGCGAGCGGACGCGTGGCTCCGCCGAAGCTCCGGTGAGCGTTCGGCTGCACGGCCCCCCCCCTCCCCGGGCCCTCCACGGTGGGGACCCTCCCGATTCCCTGGGGCTATGCTGGGTGGTCCGGAGCGGGGCGCGGGGCGCCTGCGGATCTGCGAACGGACCAAGCTGCTGCTGGTGGAGATCGACACGGTGGCGTGTTGCAGCCCGGCCGCCGGCATGGCCGCGGGGTGCCGGCCTGCGCCCCCCTGGACCTACCGCCGCATCGCCGGGGAATACGCGTGAGTGGGGATGGGCAGGGTTGGGGGGGGGTGGGGGTGTCCATCCTGCGCCCTGGTCCCCACCCGGGCGGCCCCCTCCCAGCCCTCACGTCCCCCTCTCTGTCTTGCAGGTACCTGGAGAAGCGCTTCGTGGCGGAGCTGGCCCCCCCCTGGCCCCCGGCACCCCCAGTTCCCCCCCGGCGCCTGCAGGACTTCGCCACCCCACCCCCCCTGGGCCGGGAGACCCGGCCCCGGGCACCCCCCACCCGCTGCCCCCCGGGACAGCCTGAGGGGACGGGGGGCAGCGGACCCCGGGGCCGGCACCCACCGTGTGCCCCTCTTCCCCCGCTGCCAGGGGGTAGGCTGGGCCCCCCCAGCTACGAGGCCCATATGCAGCGGGTGCAGGCGGCCCACACCCGCCGTGGGGGGCCACCCCCCTACATCTCGCCCCCCGCCTACGATGCTCCCCACCGCACCCTGCAGCTCCGGCCCCCCTGGGGACCACGTAGCCCCCCGCCGGCACCCCGGGGCCGTGGGGCTGTGTTGGGGGGCTGGAGCCACACGCTGCCCCGGGCGGCTACCGAAGCCGGGCACCGACGGCCCCGGGGGACGCAGTCGTCCCCGGGGGGGCCCAGCACCCCCCGCCACAGCCAGACGCTGCCCCGGGCAGCAACCGGCCGGGAACGGGTCCCAGGACGCGGCAGAGGGCGGCGGGGGACGGGGGGGCACGTACTTATCGACGCCACCCGTGTGGTGGTCCGGGCCCAGTACGTCCCCCCCCCGCAGCGGCAGCAGGTCCGCTACGCGGGGGGGTCCCCAGGGCCCACTGCCCCCCTATGCAGCAGCCCTCCTGCGGCCCCCGGGGCTGTCACCCCACCGGCAGCACCCTCACCCCCCCGGGATCTCCCCGGCAGCCCCCGCAGTCCCTGGCAGAGCCCGGGTAGCTGTGGGGGTCCCCGGGGCCAGCCCCCCCCGCGGCGGCCGGTGCTGTACGCCCAGGCGTTACGCGAGGCCGTGTCCCGCATCCGGCGGCACACGGCTCCCGACTCCGATTCGGAGGCGGAGGGGGGCGCGGGGGGGCCCCGGTGGCGGCACTGCCGCGACGCCTGCGCCTACAGCAGCAGCAGCAGCAGCCTGGAGAGCACCGGGGCCCCCCCGGGGGCCACCAGCCCCCCCCGGGCCTGAAGGGTGGGGCCTGTGGGGGTGTGGTGTCCGTGGGGCAGGGCTTGGTGGGGTGTGGTCCAGGTGGGGTGGGGCTTGGTGGGGTGTGGCCCTCGGGGGGCGGGGCTCAGGGCTGCGGTTCCCGTGGGCAGACCCCAATAAAGGCTGCAGGATCCCGGTGTGCCGCGTCCGCCCCTTGTGTGTGGGTGGTGAGGGGGGGCCCTGACCCCCTGAAAGGGCCCATCACCCTCACCTGCGCCCCTGGTTCTGCCTGCCCCCCACCCTAAGGAGGACCCAGGCATCCAGACAACCCTCCCCGCCGCGGTCCTGGGGTCAGTCGGAGGTCCTGGCGGCCACCGCAGCGCATCACGGCACGGGTGGGACGTGCCAGCCAATCCCCCCCCCCGGGTCCCCCGTAATGAGTAGGTGAGCACAGCAGGTCTGGCGTGGGGCCACCAGCCCCACGTCATGGCTGGGGGGGGACCCCGGGTGAGTCACTGGAGGGGACCGTCCCCCCCGAACGGCCGCCACCTCTTAGTCACGCTGCGGGGGGGTGGGGGGAGGATCCCCACGGCCAGAGGAAACCGCACAAATAACGTGTCCAATTTGCACGTTATTTAAAACCGGCTCCTCCTCCGCCCCCCTGAGCGACCCTGTCATTATCCCGGTGACACCGGCCGGGAGGTCACAGCGCGGGGCAGCCGGCGCAGCGGGGGACCCAGGCATGTGGGGCCTCCCGCGCCCTGGGGGGGGGCCGCTCGCGGGACAACCCCGGGGCCACGTCACCCCACACGTCCCCAGTCCTGGTGCGTGGCCTCGGGTGTCCGGCATGGCACCGGGGTCCCGCGTCTGGGCCTGACCTGAGCCGTGCCGGCGACCTCAGCCCACCGCGGCACAGCTGCGGTCCTGTCCTGGCTACCGTGGGGCCTTGGTATGGCGTGGCACGGTCTGCACGGCTCGGCATGGCTCAGTATGGCCTGGCATGGCACGATATGGTCTGGTGTGGCACGATACGGTCTGGCACAGCCTGGCTTGGCATAGCCTGGTACTGCTTGACACAGCTCAGTGCTGCCTGGCATGTTGTGGTATGACCCAGCATGATTTGGCACATCTTGGTGCAACTTGGCATAGCCTGGCACAGCTCAGCATGGCTTGGCACAGCCTGGTGCAGCTCGGCACAGCCAGGCACGGCTTGGCATGGCACAACATAGCATGGCACAACACAGCTTAGCACAGCCCAGCAAAGCCTGCAACAGCCCAGCATGGCTTGGTACAGGTTGGCACAGCCTGGCATGGCTTGGCATGGCACAACACAGCCTAGCAAAGCCTGGAACAGCCCAGAACAGCTCAGCGCAGCTTGGCACAACCTGGTGCAGCTCGGCACAGCCAGGCATAGCTCGGCATGGTACAACACAGCCTGGCACAGTTTGGCACAGCCTAGCAAAGCCTGGAACAGCCCAGAACAGCTCAGCACAGCTTGGCACAACCCGGTGCAGCTGGGCACAGTCAGGCACGGCTCGACATGGCACAACACAGCCTGGCACAGCTTGGCCCAGCCCGGAAGAGCCCAGAACAGTTCAGCATGGCTTGGCACAACCCGGTGCAGCTCGGCACAGTCAGGCACAGCTTGGCATGGCACGACACAGCCTGGCACACTTTGGCACAGCCTAGCAAAGCCTGGAAGAGCCCAGAACAGTTCAGCACGGCTTGGCACAACCTGGTGCAGCTCAGCACAGCCAGGCACGGCTCGGCATGGCACAACACAGCTTGGCACAGCCTAGCAAAGCCTGGAACAGCCCAGAACAGTTCAGCACGGCTTGGCACAGCCTGGCACGGCTCAGCACAGCCTGTATCAGCTCGGCATGGCTCAGCACAGCCCGGCACAGCTCGGCACGCTGCCCGGCGTGGCCCGGGGTGTCCCAGACGCGGGGGAAGGCGGCGCGGCCCTTTCCGTGGGCTCAGCTCCTGCCCAAACCCCTCCCGCTCCCCGCTGAGAAAATCACCTTCTAATTCGGGCTGCGCTGGCGCCAGCGCCGCCCCCACGGCCCCCCCCCCTTCCCACCGCCCCCCAAAACCCACCGCAGCCCCAGGCCGGCCCGGAGTCCCGGGGGGGGGAGCGAGCAGCCGCGGGGGTACCCACTCGTGGGACCGGGGGGACCCGCGTGGGATCGGGGGCTGGGGGGGGGGGTCCCGTCCGGGACCGGTGCCCCCTGGCCCGGGTCGCCGTCCCTCCTGTCGCCGCCAGATGTCGTCTCGCAGCCGGTGACCGGGGGGCACCGGGGGTCTTGGCCGGGGGGACACGGGGGACACGAGGGGGAGGACACGCACCACCCCACTCTGGGCATGGCGCTGCCCCTGTGGGTCCCAGCCAGGACCCGGGGATGGACACGGCCACGCGTGTGCCGGTGTCCCCAGAAAACCATGACCCACGCGTGTCACCGGTGCCGGCGGTGTCCCCAGAGAGGTTGTGGTCACGCGTGTCACCGGTGCTGGCGGTGTCCCCAGAGAACCGTGACCGTGGGTGCGCCGGTACTAGCGGTGACCCACGCGTGCGGCTGGCGGTGGCCCTGTCCCCCCCAGAACGGTGACTCCGGCACGCCCGTGCTGCCGGCCACGCCACCGCCACACGGTACCGACCGTGTCACCTCCCTGACCGGCCTCATCCCACAGTGCCAACCGTGTCCCCGTAACACGGGTGACCCCCACCGTGCCGGCTCTGCCAGGCCGCGCAGAGAAGCCGGTGGGAAGAAGCCGGGGGGGGGGGGGGTGGTGGGATGTGGGGGTGTGGGGGTGAATGCGGCATTGTTGCGCGGGGTTGGAGTCACAGATAATTACCTCAATTAGTTACAATGGCAGAGTAATAAATACAGGCTTAGCAGCTCCTTCCCCACTGCGGCTTCTCAGATTAATCCAGCCCGGGCGAGCGGAGCTGAAAAGAGTGATGGACAATTCATTAAACTCACCGAATGCCGCACAAGGCACCCGTGAAGGCCGGCGTTAGCCCCCGGCGGCTTCGGCTTTGTCCCTAATTGTTCGTCTCGGGCATTGGTCACCTATCGGGGAGTGGGTGACGGCGACGGTCCCCCCGGGGTTGGCATGCCCGGGGGATTAGAGGCCAGGCCTGCCACGGTTGCTGGGCGCTTTGGCCCCGCGTTGGAGGAATGCGGCGGCGATCCTGGGGTGGGGAGGGAGGTGGGGGGCTGGGGGGGCACTGGGGGGGGCGGCCGGACAAGCCGGGAGCTGGTGGGATGTGGGTCCGCGTCGACCCGAGGCGAGGGGAGCCAGGATGGGGTTGCACCGCTGGGGATGGATAATGGGGGACGGGATGGGGATGGTTCCGCAGGTGGGCTGGTGTCACTGAGCAGCTTGGGCATGGCTCTGTCCCTCTGGGCATTGCTCTGTCTGTCTGTCCTGCACCTCTGGGCACTGTCCAGTCCCTCTGTCCTGTCCTTGTGTGTGCTACCCTGTCCCTCTGTCCTGCACCTCTGGGAATGACACTGTCCCTCTGTCCTGCACTTCTGTGTGCCACCCTGTCCTTCTGTCCTGAAACTTTGGGCACTGTCCCATCCTTCTGTCCTGCACCTCTGGGCATGGCTCTGTCTGTCTGTCCTGCACCTCTGGGCACCGTCCTGTCCCTCTGTCCTGCACCTCTGGGAATAACACCGTCCCTCTGTCCTGCACTTCTGTGTGCCACCCTGTCCTTCTGTCCTGAAACTTTGGGCACTGTCCCATCCTTCTGTCCTGCACCTCTGGGAATGACACCATCCCTCTGTCCTGCACCTCTGGGCTCTGTCCTGTCCCTCTGTCCTGCACCTCTGGGAATAACACCGTCCCTCTGTCCTGCACTTCTGTGTGCCACCCTGTCCTTTTGTCCTGAAACTTTGGGCACTGTCCCATCCCTCTGTCCTGCACCTCTGGGCATGGCTCTGTCCTTCTGTCTTGCACCTCTGGGAATAACACTGTCCCTCTGTTCTGCACTTCTGTGTGCCACCCTGTCCTTTTGTCCTGAAACTTTGGGCACTGTCCCATCCCTCTGTCCTGCACCTCTGGGCATGGCTCTGTCCTTCTGTCTTGCACCTCTGGGAATAACACTGTCCCTCTGTTCTGCACTTCTGTGTGCCACCCTGTCCCTCTGTCCTGCACTTCTGTGTGTGCTGTCCTGTCCCTCTGTCCCACACCCCCGGGCAAACCCCCCCCACACACACCCCAGCCCTGCCAGGGGTGCCCAGCCCGCAGCAGGCCCTGCTTGCGGCCACCATCCAGCTGTTACCTGGCTTCCCAGATGTGACGGGCTGGCGCAGGGCGGGACCATCCTGTCCCTTTCCCTGTCCCTGTCCCTGCGCCGGCCCCGGTGCTGCGACAGCAGCTATTTCCAGCGCCCGGGCGTATTTGTACAAGCCGGGGAGGTCTGCACCCTGCAGCTGGGCGCCCGCCCCGCTCCCGGGGTGCCCCTGCCTGCCCGGGGGTCGCGGCTGCCCGAGATGCCCGGCGGTCACTGGCACTCAGGAAAAGCTGAGTAACAGAGGTGACTTATAAGAATGTCATTATCTATATTCCTGACTCGCTACCGCAGGAAAACAGGCTATTTTCATGCCCTGTGCGTGTGCAGAATTTAGCAGGCAGATAACTCCCGGCAGGCGGGAGATGCTTGGAGGGTTATTTCGGGCTGTGTTCCTTTCCAGTCGTTTTTTCTCGCATTTCTTTATTTTATTTCGCCACGCCAGGCTGTTTTTGCCTTGGCACGGACAGCGGGGGCCCCCGGGTTTTTTCCCCCCTCCCTCCTCTGGGTCTAAACATCAACTTTTCCACTATCGGCTCCGGGGGATATTTCAGGCAGTGGTAGCGTCATCCCGCAGACTTTTGATGTCACGGAGCTCCAGGGGCCCCACGAGGTTCCCAGCTCCGGCCGCGGGGGAGCCTGGGCTGCGGGGACCCCCACAGCGGGCGGGTGCTGATGAATTTGGGGGTCCCCGGGCAGGGACGGTTCCCTGCCCGCTCCCCATGGCTGGATGTCACCGTGGCCCTGTGGTTCACCCCGTGCTTGACATGGGGACAGGGGTTGCAGCCCATCACTGAGGTGTGGAGTTACAGTGCAGAGGGTGTATGTGGGCCCCATGCCCGCCCCAGGGAATGCCTGTCCCAGGGGGATGCCCACCCTGATGGGATACCTGTCCCAGTGGGATACCTGTCCCGGAGGGCTGCCCTTCCCAGGGATGCCCATCCTGGGGCTATCCCCATCCCGGGGCTATCCCCATCCCTGTGGGATGCTTATCCCAGGGGAAAGCCCATCCCAGGGGGATGCCCATCCTGGTGGGCTGCCCACCCCAGTGGGATGCCTACCCTGGTGGGATGCTCACCCTGGTGGGATGCCTGTCCTGGGAGGATGCCCACCCCGGCGGGATGCCCATCCCAGGGGGATACCCGTCCCAGTGGGATGCTCACCCTGGTGGGATGCCCATCCTAGTGGGATGCCTGTCCTGGAGGGATGCCCACCCCAGGGGGATGCCCATCCCAGGGGGATACCCATGCCAACGGGGCACCTGCCAGCTGCGAAACTGCGCCCCACCTTTACCATGGCCTTTCTCTGGCTGCAGCCAGACCCCACGCATGGGTGTGGGGCCGCGTGTGGGGCCAGTGGCCGATCCTGGCCCCCCCTGCCCCAGCCCCAATAACCTCAGTGCCCTCCCTGGCCCCCCTCCTCCCCCGGAGCCAAGGGGAGCCGTCAGCCCCGGCCGGGAGCGGTGATGGACGATGCTCATTCCCTGTCTGCCGTCTTGTACCTCCCGTGGCCGCTCCCAACGCCTGGCCCCAGCGGCACCAGCTCCACCGCCCCGGCAAATTCCAGCGCCGGGGATGCCGCAGCCCAGGTGCCATGGTGATGGGCGCCCCGGCCATGGGGATGGACGCCCCGGCCGGGAGCGGCGGCAGGGACAGCTGGGCTGGAGACGGGCACAGCGGGAGAAAGAAGAGGGTCTGCGGGGAGGGGATGATGGAGGGGAGGGCAGAGAAAAGGAGTAGGAGGATGGACAGACAGACGGCTGGAGGGGCTGATGGACATGGAATGGGGAGGTGAGTGGATGGAGAGGTGATAGACGGATGGACAGAGTGGATGGATGCGGGCAGCGGAGGGCAGCGGGGGCCGGCTGCCCAGCCCCGTGGTTTGGGGGACATTGCTCCCCCCTCCCCGTAGCTTGTCCCCTCCCTCCCCAGCCCCCCAGAAACAAATTGGGGCAGGAATGATAAAAATATATCCTTTATTCTTCTCTAAAGGCTATCAGTAAAACCTGTAACAAAGCATTATTATTATTATTAATTATTATTAATTATTATTATCTTTCATTATAAAAAACAGGGCCTGGGGCCAGCAAAGCGCAGGGTGGGGGCAGCATCAAACTGTCCACAATAAATATTTTATTTACAGTGAGAAAGGGGACCCCACAGAGCCAGAATGGCCGAGGAGGCAGCCGGGAAGGTGCGTGGCACCGAGCCCACCCAAGCTGGCTGCTGGCCCTGGGGCGGTCGCTCTACCTGGAATGGGACGGGGGTCCCTGGGGCGCAGCCACACGCCCACCCATGGGCACCTTCAATCCAGCTGGGCACCCGTCATGGGGGGTGGCGCAGACCCCCTCCGGGGCTGGGCAGGGTGGTCCCTGGGGGGCTCACAGGCACTCATGCAGCACCTGGGTGTTGGTGCAGTTCAGGCAGCTGACATGGCAGCACCAGTGGAAGGTGCAGTTGCAGCGCTCGGTGACGCGCTGGGTGCGCGTGCGGTACCCGCGCCCGCAGCACAGCAGCTCGCACCCATCCAGCCCCGGCGAGGAGCTGTTGCAGAAGCGCCCGGCTGTGCCCGCCGTTCCCGTCTTCCCGCTGTAGGTGCAGAAATTGGGTGACTTTTCAAAGTAGACGAGGTCATGGGGCGAGGGGGGTTTGTGAGCCGGGTTTTCGGGCTCCAGGTGATGCAGCTCGACCCGTGACGCCCGGTTGCTGCCCTTGTTGCCATAGATGACGCGGGAAGCGCCGTCGAAGCGGTCCTTCAGGACGTCACCCACGGCGCGGAAAGTGGGCAGCCGCATCCAGCACGTGCGGACGGTGCAGGAGCCTGACATGCCGTGGCACTTGCACTCCTGGCGCATCTCTGAGAAGACCGTCTGCAAGGTGGGGGGGGGGACGGACATGGGGTGCAGTGAGCAGCCTGGGACCCCCCTGGGGACCACCGTGCTCCCTCACCCCACCTCCCTGCAGCATCACATCATACTCAGCCTGCCCAAAGCCAGGCAAGACACCCCTCTCCAACAGTTCCCAACCCTTGCATGGGGACAGGCTGGGGGTCTTGGTGTCCATCCCCGTGTCCCCCCCCCGGTGTTGCCCGTGGCCCCCCATGTCCTCACCATGCGCCCGGCCTCGTTGTTATGCAGGTTCATGAGGAAGCGCAGGTCGCGGCCCTTCTCACTGGAGTCCACAAACTCCCTCCCAAAGAGGCGCCCGAAGTCGATGTTGTCGCTGCAGCCCCCCCAGTGCCAGTCAGGCCCCCCGGGACCGCGGCGCCGGTAGTCACAGGTGCAGGACTCGATGGAGCCCTCCGAGCAGGACCGTGCCACCGAATGCGTGACGCCGGCGCTGGTGATGGCGAAGATGAACGCCGTCTCCCGGCAGCCTGAGAAGGGGAGCGGGGCCTCAGGGTGCTGCCGGGATGGGGAGGGGGCACCCATCGGCACCCTCAACCCACAGCCACAACGGGCTGGGGATGGGTTGGGGGCTGGTGATGCCCCGTGGTGAACCGGGGGTGCTTTGCCAAGCATCCTGGCTCGGGGGTGCCGTGGAGGGGGTCCGGGGAACCCCGCACTGCCTCCCACCGCCCCGCAGCCTCACCCCGGTTGACGATTTTGCCGAAGATATTGGGACCCTGGGAGGTGGGGCAGTTCCAGCGGCGGTTGCGGAATTGCCACTTGCACTCCTTGATGGCGGTCTGGAGGCCGGAGCTGACGCTGTGCAGGATGCCGGGGTTCTGGCGGATCAGCTTGCGTTGCTTGCGGCTCAGCAGCTGCAGGCTGGGGTCCAGCACCAGCTGCACATTCTTGGAGTCGGTCAGCAGGTTGGTGGACGAGGCCACGTTGATGATGCCCCTGCGGCACAAGCGGGGACGACGATCACCGGGGAGGGATCCCCGACATCCCGCTCCCCACCTCAACCCTCCCGGGGGGGTGGCGGGGGGGGGGAGCCTGACCCGGTTCCTCTCTGCTACTGGAGCATCCTCCTCCCCGGGCATCCCCAGCAGCCGGCTCCCACCTGGGGGTCACAGCTCCATGTCACATACCCCCCCCCCAGTTGCACCTGTGCACCCCATCCTTGGGTATGGGGCAGCCACCATCGGTGCCAACCCCTCTCTCCCCCCCCAACCCCTTCCGTGCCCCGGTGCCGGTACCGGTGGACTCACCACCACCTCCCGCTGTTGTTCACCGCCAGCGTGTTGGAGAGGGAGGAGAGGGCCAGAGCCCAGAGCGCCCGGAGCGCCAGCCCCAGCGCGGCGGTTCTCATGGCTCCGGCACCGGGAGGCCCCGGCAAAGTGCGCGGGCGAGCGGCCGCCGGGGTATTTATGGTGCCGCGGAGCCCCCGGCCCGGCCGCTACATCCACGCGTGTTTCCGGACGCGCGGGGCGCGGGTAGGGCGGGCGGCTCCGATGAAGGCGGCCGTGGGAAGAAACGGGGAGCGCCGGGCGGACGAACCGGCACCGACGCCGGCACCGGGCTGCCAAACCGGTGCCCGGTGTCCGAGGTGCGGCGTCGGGAGTGCGGTGCCCGGCGCTCCCTCGCCGGTCCCTGGAGCGCGGCGTCGGGCTGTCCGTCCGCGGTACCCCCCGTACCGGTACTCGGCTGTGTCCGTGAGCTGTACCCGGTCCCGGTATTCGGTACCCGGTCCCGGTGCTCGTTGCTCCGTGGGCGGTACCCGTCGACTCCCCGGGGAGACGGGTACGGTTGGACTCGGTTCAGTACGGTGGGTGCGCAGCGCTCAGCACCCGGGAGCATCTTCCAGCCCCTTCCCTCTTATAGGGGCGGCGCGGAGGGTCCCCATGGGCCGGTCCCACCGAGCGGGGCCTCCCCGCGTCCTCGCCCTAACAATGGGGAGCGGCGGAGCCGCGGCACCTCTTATGGGGCGGCCGGAGCGGCGGCGGCGCCGGGCCTGTCCGTCACGGCCCGGATTAGCCCGGCGGGTGGCTGCTCCCCGGCCCCGTGCCCAGAGAACGGCCGGAGAGGGGGGGGACACACACACGACGGGAGGGGGGGGCGGGGGGGACCGGCAACCCCCCCCCCCCTCCCCGCCACGCCCGGCCCCGCCGCCCCGCGTACACGCTCTACCGGCCCCGGGATAACCGGTAGGGTCTGGGAGAGCTCCCGGTGCGAGGAGGAGCAGGTCCTGGAATAGTCCGGGATAGTTCCCGGCGCACGGAGGGAGCGGGGGACGGGGATAACCTGGGATCTCCCGGGATAGCCCGGGGGAGTGGAGTGTGACGGGATTTCCCGGGATAGCCCCGGGCGCACGGGAGGGGCAGAGGCCCGGGACAGCCCGGGGCGCACAGGGGGACCACGGTCCCGGGACAGACCGGGGACACCGTCCCGGGACAGCCCAGGTTTGGGGGGGGACGGGGGACGGCGGACGTGCAGCCCCCTCCCGGACCGCGGGACCTGCGGGGCTGTCCCGGTCCCCGGTGCCGGTCCGGAGCCCCCGGCCCGCCTGTCCCGGTCGGTGCCCGGTGAGACGGGGCGGCCGCGTCCTCTCGGGGCCGGGCCGGGCCGGTTGCGGACGAAACCGAACGGCCACCGACACTGCACCCCGGGGACCCCCTCCCGCCCCGCGAAGGTGCCCGTGGGCGTCCACGATATTTGTAACCCCCGTGGGTACGACACGGCCCCGGGGAGCCCGGCCTGGGCCAGCACCGAGCGTCGGAGGGAGGAACGGGGGGGGCGGGGAGAGGGATGGACCGGGGGGAGACGGATAGAGGGAGGGATGGAGGGAAGGGCTGGAGGGGGTTAAGGGGTGGCGGGGGGGGGCTGACGTGCCCACGGTCAGGCCACGGTGACAGCGGACCGGTGCTGACACGCGTCTCGGCGGGGGGACGGACGAGGGTCTGTCCCTGTTGTCCCCCGCTCGGGGTGGGGTGGGGGGGCACGGTTGGGCGGGTGTGAAGTCTCCGGTGCGGGGCCGGGGGGGGGGGTAATCCCCCCGCGGCGTTTCCCCGGACCAGTCATGCGGGGCCGGATTAGCCCCCCCTCACCCGTCACGGCCCGGGGCCGCCGCTCCCGATTTCAATTCAACGACGGACAAAGCCCCGGGGGGGGGGGAGGAACGGGGACGGAGGAGGGAGGGGGGGGGTCGCCTCGCACCGGGCACCCCCCCACACACCCGTACATCACCCCCTCCCCCGACCCGGGAGGTGACCGGGGACCGCCCCGGGGTTTGCTCCAGCCCGGCGGCTCCCGCCCCGGTTCCCGGCCGGGCCAGGCGGTGTCCGCGCCCTCGGGCCGCCGCCCCGTCGGGGCTCCCGGGGCTGAGGTCAGCGGCCGCGGGGAGGCCCCGGGGCGCGGCCGGGAGGGCCCTGCCCGGGGCCGTGCCACCAACGGCGGGGCCCAAAAACGACCCCCCCACCCCCCCCACCCCGCGTGCCGCTCCGTCCCCGGACCCCCCCGCCACCCCGGTGCCCCCCGCTTCCCCCCCCCCCCCCCTGCTGCCGCCACGCAACTCAACGGCGGCCCCGGGGGGAGCGATGCTCGGGAACCGGCACCCCCCCCACACCCCCCCCACCCCCCCGGCCCCGGGGTGTCCGCGGGAGCCCGGCGGCGCGGAGCGGCTCCCGCAGCCGTCGGGGCGGCCGGTACTGCCGGTGTCCCCGGATCGTCCGTCCTTACCTGCCCGGGGCGGGGGGGGGAAGGGGGAGAACGGGGGACCGCTCGTCCCGTTCCGTCCCGTCGCACCGAGCAAGGATGGAGGGACGGATGGAGGGACGCGGGGGTGGAAGGACGGACGGGCGGACAGCAGGACGGACGGACGGCGGGACGGACGGAGGGACGGACGGACAGCGGGACAGCTGGGCGGATCGAGAGACGGGGGGGGGGAAAGGAGGAAGGGGGGGGGCGGGAGCCGGGGGTGCCCCGCACCCGTTGTCAGTCCCTGCCCGGTCCGTGAGCACCGGGACGGCCTCGGTACCGCCGGTACCGCGGGGGGCGGGGGGCTCCAGCCTGGCCTGGGGTCGGGACCCCTGTGCGGGGGGAGGGGGAAGCACCCCTGGGACCCCCATGCGGTTATTGGGGGTCCCCTGCCTCCCCCGTGTAGCCCAGGGCACCCCCCTCCTCACCATGCCCCCCCTCCCCCGGACGGTGCTCTGCCCCCCCCCCCCCCCATCCCGGTACTCAGCCACCGGGACCCCCCCCCGGTCCCCTCCCCACCATCACACCCCCCCCCCCCCGCACTGCTGCAGCCGCTGCCATGGAAACGGCTCGCGGCTCTCGCGAGCTCGCCGCCCCCCCCCCGCCTGCCCCCCCCCTCCGCCTTCCCCGCGCGCGCCCCCGGGCCCGGTGCGGGGGGCGGGCGGGCGGGGGGGGGCGGGAAGCGGGCATAGGGGTTGGGGGGGGGGGCCGGGGGACACACCGGGCGCTCTCGCGAGATCGGCGCGATCGGGCCTCCGCTTCCGGCGGCGGGAGCGGTGCAGAGTCAGCTGCGGGCGGGGGGCGCCACCGGTACCGGCACCAGGTGCGGGGAAATGGGGGGGGGGTGTCCGCACCGGGAGGGGGGGGGGGGGTCTGGGGTGTTGTGTATGAGTGGGTGCACTGCACCGGGGGGAGGGGGGGTACCGCACCGGTGGGGGGGTGGAGGGGGCGCGGGGGGGGTGTACGGTATGTTGGGGGTGCGGAGAACCGGAGCGGGGGGGGGGGGGGATTGTACCGGGGAGGGGTGATGCGGTGCAGCGGGAGGGGCTCGGGGTACCGGAGGGGGGGGGGGGCGGTGCGGCGGGCGGGGGCGGGGGGCGATGCGGCGGGGGGGGGGGGAGCAGTGCAGTGCGGGGGGGGTGGTGGAGATTTGGGGGTGCGCTGCAATCCGGGGGGGGGGAGAGGTGCGTTGGAGGGGTGCAGTGTGAGCGGGGGTGGGTGGCTACCGTCTCCGAGGGGGGGGCCGGGAATTCGGGGAGCGTCGCGCCGAGGGGCTGCGGGGGGGGGGGCGCGGGGGCGGGTGGCAGCCCACGGCCGGGAGGGGCGTGCTGCGGTGTCGTCGTCCCCCCCCCGCGCCTTGCCGGGGAGGCTGCAGAGCTGGGGGGGGGGGGCTGTGTTTGGGCTGGGGGGCACAGGGGGGGTGTCAGGGCTGGGGTGGGGGCTGCGGTCCAGCCGAGGAGGGGTCTGTGCCTCAGTTTCCCCCAGTGCAGAGCCCTGGCCTGTCCCCTTGGAGGGTGCAGTGTGAGGGGGGGGGCACATCCCCAGCACGGCCTCCCCCCACCCCGTTGAGCTGCATGGAGGGGCAGCCCCCATGGAGCGTGTGGGCCCGTCCTTGGACCCCCACCCGGGATCCCCTGAAGCCCTTGAATCCCCCCAGGCCATGGGGGTCCCCAATCCCCGCAGTTCCCCAGAGCGCAGGGGATCCCTGGAGCCCCGCAGCCTGCCCCCACCTCCCACCCCCAGTTCTCAGGGCCACCCCCCCACCCCAGCACCTGCCCTGTGCCCCCGCAGGATCCGGCCTCGCCTGCGGACGGAGCCAGCGCCGCCGTCACCATGGGCAACATCTTTGGGAACCTGCTGAAGAGCCTGATTGGAAAGAAGGAGATGCGGATCCTGATGGTGGGGCTGGACGCCGCCGGGAAGACCACCATCCTCTACAAGCTGAAGCTGGGGGAGATCGTCACCACCATCCCCACCATAGGTGTGCAAAGCGGGAGGCAGGGGGGGGCACTGGGCAGGGACCCCTCGCCATCAGGGCTCCTTGAGAGGGGGCTCGCGGCCCCACGTGCCTCAGTTTCCCTCTGCTGTCGCTTCCCGCAGGGTTCAACGTGGAGACGGTGGAGTACAAGAACATCAGCTTCACCGTGTGGGACGTGGGTGGGCAGGACAAGATCCGACCCCTCTGGCGGCATTACTTCCAAAACACCCAGGGTAGGTCATCCCCCCCCCGCTGCCGGGGTCGCAATGGTGGGACGAGGCTTGCCGGGGAGCAGGGCAGCCGTGGGGCCGGCCGAATCCTGCGCTCCCAGCAGCATCCGCTCGCTGTCCCCAGGGCTGATCTTCGTGGTGGACAGCAACGACCGGGAGCGGGTGAACGAGGCGCGGGAGGAGCTGATGCGGATGCTGGCAGAGGACGAGCTGCGGGACGCCGTCCTCCTCGTCTTCGCCAACAAGCAGGTGGGTCTGGGGTGGGGGGGTGGGGGCAGCCCCCATGGCAGGGCTGGGACCATCCCTGGGGCATCGGGGCTGGTGTCTGGGTGCCCGGGGCAGGAGCATGCCCATCCCCGGGGTGTCGGGGCTGATATCTAGCAACGCCCGTGACAGGACCATGCCTATGCGTGTGGCGTCGAGGCTGGTGTCTGAGACACCTCGTGGCAGGACCTCGTCCATCCCTGTGGCGTCGGGGCTGCCATTAAACAGCCCCTGTGGCGGGGCTCTGCCCATCCCCGTGGCATCAGGGCTGGTGTTTAATACTCCCTCTGGCCGGACCATGCCTGTCCCCATGGCATCAAGGCCTTGGTGTCTCACATCCCCATGGCAGGCCGGTGCTACTCCCCGCAGCACGAGGGCTGGCGCCAGCCCCTGTGGTGGTATAGTGCCCATCCCCGTGGCATCGGGGCTGGCATCAGCCCCCACGGCAGCATGACGCCCATCCCCGCGGCGTCGGGGCCGGCGCGTGACCCCGTCTCTGCCCTAGGACCTGCCCAACGCCATGAACGCGGCGGAGATCACGGACAAGCTGGGGCTGCATTCCCTGCGCCACCGTAACTGGTACATCCAGGCCACCTGTGCCACCAGTGGGGACGGGCTCTACGAGGGCCTCGACTGGCTCGCCAACCAGCTCAAGAACAAGAAGTGAGCAGGCGGCCGCCGGCCCCGGCCCCCACCCCGTACCCCCAGCCCCCCCCCCGGGGCTGTGCCAGGCCCCCCCCGGATGCCCCCTCCCCGCCCCGGTTGGGTTTTGCTTTCTTCTGGCACCGGTTGCTGTGGGGTTTTTCGCCTTTTTTTGGGGTCTCCTCGGTTCCCCTCGGATCTCGTGTGTGCGTGCGTGGAAATATAGCTATATATAACGTATTTGGGGGGGCGGGGGCAGAGCCCCGGGGAGCGGGACGGGGGACGGGGGCCGCCCGGGCGCTGCCCTGCCCGGGGGGGCCATGCCAGGGCACCCCGTCCCCGTGCATGTCCCTGCACCCCTCGCCTTCCTCTGGACCAAATGTGGGGGCAGTGGGGCCGCAGGGGGCATTTGGGACCATACACACCTCCTCCTCCTCCCCCCCCCAGCACACCCTCCTGACCCTGTGTGCCCCCTGGGGGTCCCACACGTCCCCGGTCCCCCCATGTCACTTCGAGGCAGGTCTCCTCCCCGCAGCGCGACCCCCACGGGGAGAGGCACAGGGCTGCCGGGACCCCCACGGTCCCTGTGGCCGTGTGTCCCCCCCCCTACTCCAGCCGCCTGCACCCCAACCCCATGCCAGCATAGTGATTGTATGTCCCTGCCCCTCACGGATGGACGGACAGACGGCCCCGTACTGTACCCCCCCCCCCCCGGCACCGTATTTATACCCCCGGTCTGTGCTTGGTGTGACGTGTCGCTGCGGCTCTGCCCCGTCTGGGAACGTGTGTACTCGCCCCCCCTCCGCGCCTGAGACGGTGGGTGACCCCCGGCCCCCCCTTGGATATTAAACATGTTTTATGTAGCGCTGCCCCACGGCTCTTCTTCCGCAGCCCCCCCCCCCCCCGCCCCGGCACAGGGGTCCTGCGGAGGGGGACGGTGATGGACAGCCCCGGGCTGGTTTTAATTAGAAAGAGCTTAGCGGGGCGAGGGGGGCTGGCGGGGGGGCAAGGGGGGGCCCCCCTTCCCAGGCTCATCTTTAGGGGAATATTGGATGAAATGGTAAATCCCATTAGCGCTAATCCCAGCCGGGACGTGGGGACGGTGCCAGCGCCAGGATGGGCGTGAGTGGGGCTCAGCCCCCCGGTGTCACCCCCCCCATGGGCCAGGGGACTGGCTAAGTCCTGTTTGGGGCCAGCGCTGCTGTCCCCATCCCCGTGTCCCCACTGGGTTGGTGGCTGGGGGGCTGTTGGCCCCCAGGACATCCCCCCCACCCCGTGCCGGTGACACCGAGCCGAGGTGCGGTGCTGGCTGCCTGGGTTCCTCCTGAGCAGGGGAGCTGGAGCGGGGGTAACTGGGGTGCTCTGGTGGGCTGGGAGCCGCGAAGCCGGCACCGGCGCGTTCCCACCGGCCGGGCCGGCAGCTTTGTCTGGTGGGGGCCAGCCCGGCGCTGACCCGGCAGCCCTAATCCCATTAGTACCCCGGCCCCCAGCCGCCAGCCTGGCTTCCCCACCTCTCGGCAACGGGGGCTGGTATGTGGGTGCGCTGGTGGGGCCGGCGTGCCGATGCCGTCGTCCGGGAGCTGTACCGGGGCCTGTGCCGGCACCACCGCCAACCGGACCACCGCCACCGTCAACAGGGCCATCGTTGCCAGCACAGGGCGAGGGAGTCGGGTTGTCCCCCCATGTGCCAGTGTGACCCCCCCCCACCCTGAGCCAGGGCTGTTCCCGGTATTCCTGGGCTCTGCCACCTGCACCGGGGGCTGGTGCCCCCCCAGGCACAGGGATGTGGGGGCTGTGGGGCAGGTTTGGCTCCGCAGAGGATCCCCGCCCAGCGCCGGGCCCTTCAGTCCAGCTCCTCGCTGGTGCAGGGGTCACCTCTTGTCCCACATGGCTGGGGTGGGGGCTGGAAGGGGGGCTGGGGTGCCAGGAGAAAGGATGCTTTTCACCCGCTGGGTGCTGGGGAAGGGTGCTGGACCTGGATGGGTGCTCGGGAAGGATGCTGGGCTCAGGTGAGTGCCAGAGAAGGGTCCTGGCCCCGGGTGGGTGCTGGGGAAGGATGCTGGACCCGAGTGGGTGCCGGGGAGGGGTCCTGGACCTGGGTGGGTGCTGGGGAAGGATGCTGGACCCGAGTGGGTGCCGGGGAGGGGTCCAGGACCCAGGTGGGTGCCAGGGAGGGGTCCTGGACCCAGGTGGGTGCCGAGGAGGGGTCCAGGACCCGTGTGGGTGCCAGGGAAGGATGCTGGACCCGAGTGGGTGCCGTGGAGGGGTCCTGGACCCGGGTGGGTGCCGGTTTCTCCAGGCTTTGCTGCCGCCTGCTGGTACCGAGTCCCGACGGCGCCGGGACAACGGGTGCTGCACCCAGCCGGTGCCCTGGGACGAGCCCTTCCTCCCGGACCCCCCCACCCGGACCCCCCCCCACCCCGGGCCGGGGCAGGGACCGCCGGCTGAGCCCGGGAGTACCGGGACAGTCCCAGGGCAGAGACGGACGCCCGGTGCCAGCCCGGGCTGGATGGCACCGGAGCACGGACGGACACGTGTCCCAGGGCACCGAGGGGGTGACCGAGCCCCGGGGGGGGGGGGACGACCACCCCCCCCCTCCCCTCCCGCTCCGGCCCCGGTCCCACCGGGGCTCGGGGCATCTCCGGTCACTTCCCCCCCCCCCCCCAGACGGCTCATTGCCTGTCCCGGGAACAGGTCCCGGTACAGAGTCCCGGAGCCGGTGGGGGCGGGGCAGGGGGGCGGGGCCCGGGGAGAGCCCCGGGGGCCGGGCCGGGCCGGGTAAGGGCGGTCCCGGTACCGCCGCCGCCGCCGCCAGCCCCGGCCATGCCTCCCCCCGCCGCGCTGTTGCTGCTGCTGTTACCGGTGCTGCTGCCGCCGCCGTTCGCCCGCGCCGCCGAGAGCGAAACCGAAAGCGGTGCCCGGGGGCTACGGCTGGAGACGCTGGTGAGCACCGGGAGAAACTGGGGGGGGGGGGAGGCGGGGGGAACCGGGGCTGTGTGGGGCGCACCGGGCACCCCCGGTGGCTCCCTTGGACGGGGATCTGGGACCGGGAACGGGGCGGGGGGGGGACACTGGTGGGGATGCTGTTGGCCGGGGCGGGGGGGGGGGGGGGGGTACCTGGGAGCCTTGTTTGGGGGGGGGAGGGGTGCACGGGGCAACGAGAGGACCGGGCTGCGGAGGGGGGGGGGGCACCGGGGGGGTCGGGGAGGGGGGGGGAGTCCGGTTCACCGAGCGCTCGGGGGACCCGTGGGCACGGGGGGTGCGTGGACCTCGAGGCCGGGAGGGCGGGGGGGTGTCCCGGCCCGGTCCCCCCTCCCACTCGTGACACCCCCACACACACACGTTGCAGGTGCCCCCCCCCGAGGGCTGTACGGAGCTGTCGGCGCCGGGGGACACGGTGCACATCCACTACACGGTGCGGGGCGGGCGGCGGGAGGAACACGTCAGCACTGAGCTCCGCCGGGCGGGGCGGGCGGGGGCGGCTCCGGCACCGGCGGGGGGGCGGGGGGGGGGGGTGGCCTGGGCCGGCACCGGGGTGGCTCCGGGGTGGGCATGGGGATGGCACCGGGGGTGGTACGGGGGTGGGCATGGGGATGGCACCAGGGTAAGTATGGGGGTGGCACTGGGGCCGCACTGGAGTGGCACTGGTTTGGGCATGGGGATGGCACTGGGGTGAGCATGGGGATGGCACCAGGCTGGCACTGGGACAGGCACTGGGATGGCACTGGAGTGGGCATGGGAATGGCACTAGGACAGGCATGGGGACAGCCCTGGGATGGGCCCTGGGTGGTACCTGGACTGGCATAAGAGTGGCACTGGGATCAGCACAGGGATGGCACTAGTCGGAGGGGGGGTGGGCAATGGGATCAGCACCAGCGTGGCAGTGGGACAACACTGGGACCCACATGGGGACAGCCCCAGGGCAGAGCCACCGCCGCATCCCCAGGGGTAGCCGTGCCCGTGTCCCCGCAGGGCAGCCTGGAAGATGGCCGGATCATCGACACCTCGCTGAGCCGGGACCCGCTCCAGGTGGAGCTGGGCAAGCGCCAAGTCATCCCCGGTGAGTGGGGAGCCGGGGGGGTTTAACCGGGATCCGTCCAGGCCGAGTGGGCTGTGGGATGCCCCCAGCTAGCCCCACTCACCCCTCTCCCCCCTCTCCTCGCAGGCCTGGAGCAGAGTTTGCTGGACATGTGTGTGGGGTAAGCCAGGCGGTGGGGTGAGGGGGTGGGCAGCGGGCCCCCCCTCAGCATCCCCACCACGGTTTGGTGTGGGTTTGGCCCCACGGGGCACCGGCACTGACAGTCTCTCGCCGTGGCAGGGAGAAGCGGAGAGCTATCATTCCCCCTCACCTGGCCTATGGCAAGCGGGGCTCCCCTCCCACCATCCCAGGTGAGCGCAACCCTCAGGGTCCCCATGGGGTCCCCACCAGCCCCCTGCAGCCCCCACTCAGGCTCTGCCTCCCCCCCACCAGGCGATGCGGTGCTGCGGTTCGAGGTGGAGCTGGTCGGTTTGTCCCGGGCCAGTTACTGGCAGAAGGTGGTGAATGAGGTGCTGCCGCTGCTGTGCCTGGGGCTGGTGCCGGCGCTGCTGGGGCTCATCGGGTACCACCTCTACCGCAAGGCCAGCAGCCCCAAGCTCTCCAAAAAGAAGCTGAAGGAGGAGAAGAGGAACAAAGCCAAAAAGAAATAAAGCCTTTCCCTCGGCAACCATCACTGCTCCATGTTTGCTCTGTCCAGCTCCAGGGGTGGTGGGGGAGAGGACAGCAGCAGGAAGGGGCTGTGTACCCCCCAAGCTTTCTGTCCACTCCTGGTGGGGCCGAGGAGCTGTCAGACCTGAGCAGGAGGTGACAGACCCTTGCCTGCCCTGACAAAGCTCAGTGGGTCCCAGAAATAAGACGCTGGAGCACGTTTTTGGGCACATTTTAGCTCTTTTATGGCAACTCTGCGCAGTCACTGTCCTTGTGGTGTCCCCAGGTGCCAGGCAGGGTGCCCTCATCTGCAAGGAGGGGATTCTCAGCTGGTGCCTGTGGAGCCATGGATGGGGTCTGGGTGGGCGTCCCCTTCCGAGAGGCTGTCAGGGTGTTTGGTGCCCTGATGACCTTGTGCATGGCCCCCCTCAGCACGGCGCAAGTCCGCGGGGATGCAGTTCTTGCGCTCGATGGTGAGGACCGCATTGGGCTCACTCAGCACCTCCCGGCTGACGGAGATCCCTGCCAGGTACTGCCTGAGCAGCTCCCGCAGGTGCTGGTTCCTCTGGCTCAGGGCTGCCCGCTCCCGCTCCAGCGCCTGCTCTTCCAGCTTCACCTTGTTGAACCGCTGCCAGAAGCGCTCCAGCCCCACGTAGTCCTGCATGGCCTGGGCAAGAGAGGCAGGGAGGAGGGTAGGGGGTCCCCAGCCTGCCCACGCACCAGCCGGGATGTCCCAAGGCTGGATCCTGACCCTCGCCCCCCACTGTGGCAGCGTCTGGGACCCCGGTGCTGCCTCCTTACCTGGGCCAGGGGCTCCGTGGGTGTCTCCTCAAGGACTTGCTGAGCTTCTCGCTGATCCCCCTCTGCCAGCGAGGAAGGGTAGAAAGGCAGCACCTTTTCCTCCTCCGTCTCCAGCCTGCGGCACATCTCGGCCAGCCGCAGGATGCGCTGGGCCTGGGAAGGGGGGGTGCAAGTGAGGGCAGGGTGGGAGGGCACGGCAGCACCCCTCTGGTGCTTCCCCTGCCCATGGGCTGCTGGCCTCACCTTCTCCACCACCCGCGCCAGAGCCTTCAGGGCAGTGCTGCTCTGTGTGGTGAGCCTGGCCAGGCTGCCGTGGGCCGTAGCCCTGGCCTGCTTCATCTCGTTCTTGAGCTCCTGGAGCTGCCTGAGGACGCTTTCCTTCTCCTCCCGTGCACGCCGGTTCTGCTTTTCGCTCTCTCGGAGGTGAGCCGCGATCTGGCCCTTGGCGGCTGTGACCAAGTCCTAGAGACAGGCGAAATGTGAGCAGTGGGATAGGGGTGTCTCCGCTCCCACAGCCACCCCTGCGCCCTGCTGCAACCTGGAGCTTTTGCAGCTTCTTCGCCTGCATCTCTATCTCCCTGGAGCTCTTCTTGTCCTTCTGTTTCAGTGCCTCAAAAGCAATCTTCTGGTGCTCGGTGGCCTCCGTGTAGCTCTGCATGGCCCTCTGGAACTGCTCCCAGAGCACCTCCACCTTCCCACCCAGCTGCAGGCGGCTGTACTGCTTCTCCTGCTGGCTCTGGGGACAGACACAGGTGTGGGTGACCCATCACCTCCCAAACCTCGCCGTGTGCTCTGCTCACAAGCCCTAAAAGGCTCCTCAGCAGTTCCTCCCCGTGCCTTGTATTTGATGTCATCACGGGCACTCTGGAAGTTCAGCGTGGCCTCGTGGTTGTTCTTGGCGTAATTCTGCTCTGTGGCCAGTGCCACGTCACGCAGATAGCAGCTTTCTTGCTCGTGCTGCTCAAGGATGGTCCTCCTGGGGAAAATACGGGGGAGCTGCTGACAGAGGGAAGGCACAACAGTCCTGACCGGGTTGTGAGAGGGCTCAGCACCAGGACAGGATAGGCAGCAGGTGCCACTGCTGTCTCTCTCCCCTCTCAGCCTCAAACTCCCATACCTCTCAGCCTCTAATTCCATCTTCAGGGCCTCCAGCTGGGCGCCGTACCCCTCCTCCAGGCACGTCAGGCGGCAGTGCTGGAGCTGCAGCAGGCGGTCGATGTTGTACAGGTGGCTGCGCAGGGCCTGGGCGTGTTGCTCCTCCGCCTCCTCCAGGTCTGTGGCCAGAGACTGTGGAAGTTGCATGGGGGGATCATCGGTGAGCCCCAGTGCCACCCCCACCCCACCAGCCCCACGCTCACCTCGATGACGCTGTCCTTGCAGTCCATCACTCGCGCAAATGTCTGGCTGAGGATCTCGATGTCCTGGCGCAGCTCCTTATCCTTGACCTCCCGCAACACCGTCCGCCACTGCGTCCTGAGCTTGTGGAGGTTCAGGGTGCTGCTGCGCTCCTCCTTGGCCAGCTTGTCCTGCACGGGGGCCATGAGCGGTGAGGACATGGAACAGGGGCTGGGCGGCATGTGGTGTAATATGCTGCCAACGCCCCCCCCGCCCCGGCCCCCCCCGCACCTTCAGGAACCGGGTGAGCATCTCCCCCTTCGTCTTGGCCTCCTCCTCCTCGGCCAGCGCTTGGCTCTGCAGCAGCAGGAGCCCATCCTCCGCCGCCATGGGGGCTGCCACCCGCGAGTGGCGCTTCTCCGACATGACGGCTGGGACCGGGCACACGGGTGTGAGAAATGGGGGGGATAGTCAGGGTCCCGACTGCCGCCCCCCGCCCCCCCCAGGCCCTGTTCCCCCTGCCCACCCCTATCTCCTCCTCCTGGGGTCCCCCCCAAGGCCCCCCTCCACACGTTGGGGTACCCCCAGGCCCCATAGCTTCTACCCCTCGGTTCCCCGTCCCGCACCACGGGGGGGTCCCGCCCCCCCATCCCGGTATCGATCGCCCCCATCCCGGTATCGGTCGCCCCCCCAGTACCCCCGGCCCAGCGGCCGGCGTCCCACCGGTCTCCTAGCAACCACTACTTCCGGTTGGGGCGGGAGCACGGTCCCACTTCCGTCTGTAGGCAGAGAGACGCCCCCTGGCCTGGAGGAGCGGCCTCGCAACCGAAAAGGCGGGCCCCGGCGGGTCCCCGCCTCTCCGCCATTGGCTGGCGTATAGGGAGCCGCCGCGGCGATTGGCGGGTGGGCGCCGCCGTGGGCGGGGCTCGGCGTTGGCGGGGTATATAAGGACGCTGCGGCGGCGGGGCGCAGGGCCGGCGGGCGGCGACGGGGGGTTGCGCGCTCTGCGCCTCCGCCGCCGCCATGCGGGAGCGGAGGCCGGTACCGGCCGCCCCGGCCCGCTGCAAGCTGGTGCTCGTGGGCGACGTGCAGTGCGGCAAGACGGCCATGCTGCAGGTGTTGGCCAAGGATTGCTACCCCGAGGTGAGCTGGAGTACGGGACCGAGTTACCGGGAACCGGTCAGCGGGACCGGGAGCTGACGTTCTCGGTGCCGTTGCAGACGTACGTGCCCACCGTGTTTGAGAACTACACGGCGTGTCTGGTCAGCGAGGAGCAGCGGGTGGAGCTGAGCCTCTGGGACACCTCCGGTACCGGGGAGGGGGGGGGAAGGTGCATGCACAAGGAGGGGGGGTGGGTCCCTCCGGTACCGGGGGGTGCAGCGGGGCGAGGGCAGCCCTGGTCCCGGTGGGGGGGTGATGGGGAGATTTGCTGGGGGAAGGTGGTTTGGGGTTTTGGGGGGGTGGCAGGCCTGGGGTTTGGGGGGGCTGCGGTGGAGGGAGCCCTGCAATGGGGCACGTTGGGGTCCCTGCAGTGGGGGTGGGGTGGCTTGGTGGCCGCAGTGGGGACATCTTGGGGGGGGGGGGGGCTGGTTCAGGGTGTGGGGATGGATCCCTGGGGCTGGGGGGGGCACAGGGGGGCCTGGATGCCTGGGAGTCCCTGGGGACTGGCCCTGCGGTGGCGGGGGGGGGGGGGGGGGGGCACAGACACAGGCCGGGGGGACACACACACAGGGCTGAGCCTCTTCCTGGAGGGGCACCCTGCACCCGTGTGAGCCCCCCCAGATATAGGGTACTGGGTGCTGGGGCCCCCATGCCCTCCCTATGGGGCTGCCTGTGAATGGGGGGGGGGGGGGTAATGGGGTATCCTGGTATTGCCACCATCGAAGGGGGGGGGGGCCGGGGTAGCCCTGCCCTGGTGCTGCAGTGTCCCCCCTCGTCAGAGGGGGGGTCCCCGCCACCCGCGGTCCCTGCGTTGCTATGGCAATGCACTGGCGCAGCCTCTTTGCTATTCCGCGCACGGAGCGTCTGGGCTGCAAAACCCCTCTGAGGCCCTTTGGGGTCGGGGGCGGTGATGGGGGGGGCACCCCGGCCACCCCCACACCCAGAGAGGCACCCCACTACCCCCGCACCCCCATGCACCATCTCTCCCCACAGTCCCCAGTGCAGTGCTGGTGGCCCCGGTTCCCCAGGGACCCTGTGAGGGTGGCAGCCCCCCGCTGTGTCCCAGCTGCCCCCTGACACCCCTGCCCACTGGCAGGGCTCCCCAACATGGCGGGGGCGGCTGTTATATAAACACCGCGGGATCCATTTCCCACTGCTTCGTTAGGGGCGATGGCGATGTTAACGGGTTGCGGGGAGCGGAGGTGGCATTTTGGGGGGGGGGCTCTAGAGCTCTGTGCCCCCCACTCCAGGCAGAAAGGGGGCTGTGTCCCTTTGCAAGCGCCTCCTGACCGGGGGCCTGAGTCCCTTGGGAGGGGTGCTGTGCAATGACACCCCCTTTTCTCCCAGGCTCTCCCTACTATGACAACGTGCGTCCCCTTTGCTACAGTGACTCAGACGCTGTCCTGCTCTGCTTCGACATCAGCCGCCCCGAGACCCTGGACAGTGCGTCCAAGAAGGTGAGGGGTGGGGGAATCCCCTCTGTGGGTCGGGGGGACGACGGTTTGGGGTCCTCCCCCACACTGATGGCATCTCCATGCCCCATCCCCCCCCAACCCTGCAGTGGAAGACAGAGATCCTGGACTATTGCCCCAACACACGGGTGCTGCTCATCGGCTGCAAGACAGACCTACGGACGGACCTGAGCACCCTGATGGAGCTCTCCCACCAGAAGCAGGCACCCATCTCCTATGAGCAGGTTGGGTTGGGGTGGGGGGGTCCTATGGGGTTTGGGGTGGGTTTGGGGTGTTGCACCGGCCTCACGAAGGGTTGGGTTACAGGGCTGTGCGGCAGCCAGGCAGCTGGGAGCTGAGAGCTACCTGGAGTGCTCGGCCTTCACCTCAGAGAAGAGCGTCCACAGCATCTTCCGGACTGTGTCCGGCATCTGCCTCAGCAAAGCTCCCCTGCAGCCCCCTAAAAGCCCCCCCCGCAGCCTCTCCAAGCGACTCCTGCATCTGCCCAGCCGCTCCGAGCTCATCTCTTCCACCTTCAAGAAAGAAAAAGCAAAAAGCTGCTCTGTCATGTGAAGGGGGGACATGAATGCTTTCCCCCCCCTCAAAGCCCCTTGGCTCCCCTGAGTCCTCAGGATGGGGTGGGGGGGGCTGGACAGGGCCCTGGAGTCCTGTCCCCCCCCCGAGGAGGATGGGGTGCCTGCTACCCTCCCATCACACCGCCTCTCCTGCCAGCCCCCATCTTGGGGGGCAGCCCCCATGGAGCTGCCATAGGTGGGGGTTGAGGGGGGGCCCAGGAAGGGTTGTTGCCCAACCCTGGGTGTGGGGGGGGCTTATCCATGGACTCATCCTGTTTTGTCACCCCCCCCACCCCATCCCTCATCTGCTGCTTGGCCCTAGGGACCCTCGTGGGGAGGGGGGTGCCGGGGCGGGGGGGGGGGGTGGTGTTGTTTTATGGACTGTCTGGGGGTGGGGGGGAGGGGTGTCTCTGTTCCATGGTCAGTGTTATTAAAAAGCTTATTTATTATCAGAAATATAACACTCACCCACGTGCAGCGGGTGCCTGGTCCTGTGTTTGGGGGGGGAATCCTGTGTTTGGGGGGGGGTGTTGGGTGTTATTGGGGTTCACCCTGGGGTGGGGTCTCTCTGCGTCACCGGTGCCAGCGGGGAAGGGTGACAGCAACACTGACGTGCGCCTGTGCTGTCACCCACGGGTGATGATGCAGAGGCCAAAGTCCCTGGGGTGTGGGGTGCTGTTGGGTGCCTCCCTGGGCACCCCATAAGCCCCCCCCCCCTTTTCTTGCTGCCCCCAGCCCTTCCCTGGCTCTGCCTGGACCCCCCCCAACTTGGGAACAGGGGCTGTCAATGGGGCTGGGGGGTGTGTGGGGGTCTCGCACCACGCCGTGGGGGACGTGGGGATATGGGGGGGGGGAATCCTGCGTGGGGCTGGGCGGGGGGGTGTCATTGCGGAGGTTTGGGGGTTCACGGGGTCAGGGGCGCTGCGCGGCGGCGGGATCCGCGGGGCGCGGGGGTTGCTGGGAATTGTAGTTCCGGCGCGGAGGGGGAGCGGCCTCGCTTTCCCGGCGTGCCCCGCGGCGCCCGGCGGACATGGCGGCGGGGCGGTGCTGAGGCCTGGGCCTGCGGGCGGCGGCGGTGAGAGCGGGCCTGGGGTTGGGGCGGGTCGGGGGGTATCGGGCTCCTACGGCCGCTGGGTTCTCCCGCAGGAAGGCACCGGGGACCCCTGCGGGTCCGAGGGGCTGGAGGATCCTGCTACCGCGTCACCGGGCTGCACCCGGGCACCCAGGGCAGGGCCTGGATTCCCGGTCCTCCGGGTCCTCCAGCCTTACCCGCTTCCACCCGGGGTTCCTCGGCGCCCCTCCTGGGTCTCTCAGCCCTCCACGGGTCCCTCTGCGCCCCCCCGCGGGTCCCCCTGACCCCCCCCCCCGCACCCTCCCGGGGTCCTCCAGCCCTTCCCGCTCCCTCCCCACCAGGTCTCCTGCACCACCACCCGCGGGTCCCCCAGCCCTCCCCGGGTTCCCCTCCGTGTCCCCCCGGAGTCCCCCAGTCCTCCCCGGGTTCTCCTCCGTGTCCCCCCGGAGTCCCCCAGTCCTCCCCGCTCCCTCCTGGGGTCCCCAGCCCTTCTCACTTCCTCTTCAGGTCTCTTGCTCCCCCTGCCCTGGGTCCCCCAGCCCTCCCGACTCCCTCCCAGGGTCCTTCCCCGTTCCCCGCTCTGTCTGACCCTCTTCCCCGCAGATGGCTGGAGAACTGGCAGACAAGAAGGACCGGGACGCATCCCCTGCCAAGGAGGAGAGGAAGCGCTCCCGCTCCCCAGACAGGGACCGGGATCGTGACCGGGATCGCGACCGGGACCGCAAGAGTTCCCCCTCCAAAGACAGGAAGCGGCACCGGTCCCGGGACAGGAGACGAGGCAGCCGTTCGCGGTCCCGCTCCCGGTCCAAGTCGACAGAGAGGTGAGGGGTGTTACAGGGGACTCCCCAGCTTTTTAGGGAAAAGCGATCTCACTCTTGTCTGTCCATAACGGCCCTACAAAGGGCTGGGTGCAAGTGGATGGCCTGGGGCCATGCTGTCACTGCCCTGTTCTGCAGGGATCGCCGGCACAAAGAGCGTGACCGGGACCGGACCAAGAAGGACCGGGACCGGGAGAAGGATGGGCACCGGCGGGACAAGGACAGGAAGCGGTCGAGGTGAGTCCCCTCTCTTTTCGGGGTGTTCCTGCTCTCCCATAAGCACCCCAGGGCTGTTCTCTGTAAGAAGTGTTGTCCTGGGTGAGAGCAGGATTCCCTCGGTTGGTGGGGACGGGGTGACCCTGAGGCTCCATTCGGTGCCTGATTCCGCTTTGTTTTGCTGGGAAGCTTGTCCCCAAGCAGGGGCAAGGATTCAAAGTCCCGGAAGGAGAGGGACTCACGGAAAGCAGAGGAGGAGGAGGAGAATGCCCTGAAAAAGGAGAAGGTGAGGAGGGGGCAGAGGGGGCTTGGCTGGAAACAGCTCCCTGGGGGGGATCACTCTGGTGAGGCAAAAGGTCCCCGTTGGGGGCTGCTAATAGTCCGACCCCACATTCGCAGGCCCAGCCCCTGTCCTTGGAGGAGCTGCTGGCTAAGAAGAAGGCTGAAGAGGAGGCAGAAGCCAAGGTAGGAGCAGAAGCCTTTTGTCTGTGTTGGGGCTCTCCCATACCATGCGTGCAGTACGGGATGGATGTTTGAGGGGGCAGTCCTGTCCTGCGGCAGCCCCGGCAGCGAGGGGGTCGCGGCCAGGCCCGGTGTGAGCTTTCTCCTCTTCTGTCCCAGCCCAAGTTCCTGTCCAAGGCAGAGCGGGAGGCCGAGGCCTTGCGGCGGCGGCAGCAAGAGGTGGAGGAGCGACAGCGGCTGCTGGAGGAGGAAAGAAAGAAGAGGAAGCAGTTCCAGGAGATGGGGAGGAAGATGCTGGGTAAGGTGTTGTCCCCACCCGTGGTCTGCCTGGCTGTGAGGTGCTGGCACAAGACCCCCTAGAGGGCCCCCAGCCCTGGAAGGGGTGTTGCTTGGCTCTGAGATCCTTCCCCTGCTCCCCAGAAGACCCCCAGGAGCGTGAGCGCAGGGAGCGCCGCGAGCGCATGGAGCGGGAGACCAACGGCACAGAGGATGAGGAGGGCAGGCAGAAGATCCGGGAGGAGAAAGACAAGAGCAAAGAGCTCCACGCCATCAAGGTAGCACTGGGGGCCGGGCTAGTGTGGTGAGGGGCCAGGGGGCCAGGGTTCCTTCCCCACTGATCCTCCTCCACCCACAGGAACGTTACCTAGGAGGAGTGAAGAAGCGGAGACGCACGCGGCACCTGAATGACCGCAAGTTTGTCTTCGAGTGGGATGCTTCAGAAGACACATCCATTGATTACAACCCCCTGTGAGTGATGGGGTGCACCTGGGCCTGGGGGTGCCCCTGGGGGTGCAGGGCAGCCCCAGCCCTACCCTTGACGCTCCCATCCCACTCTAGGTACAAGGAGCGGCACCAAGTGCAGCTGCTGGGCCGGGGCTTTATCGCAGGGATCGATCTGAAGCAGCAGAAACGGGAACAGTCGCGCTTCTACGGCGACCTGATGGAGAAGAGGCGGACGCTGGAGGAGAAGGAGCAGGAGGAGTAAGCGTGCTTGGGGGGAGCTTGAGAGGGTGCCGAGGAGTGCCCAGGGTATTGGTCGGCTCTGCTTGGCCGGGATGCAGAGCTTGGGGGGTGGCTTTGGGCTGCCGTACATCCTTCGGATGGGTGGCAGGACAATTCCAGCCTCCCCAGAGGCACAGGGTGAGCCCTGTCCCCCTCCTTGCCCCCCACCTAGGGCCCGGCTGCGGAAGCTGCGGAAGAAGGAGGCCAAGCAGCGCTGGGATGACCGGCACTGGTCCCAGAAGAAGCTGGATGAGATGACAGACAGAGACTGGCGCATCTTCCGTGAGGACTACAGCATCACCACCAAGGGGGGCAAGATCCCCAACCCTATCCGCTCTTGGAAGGACTCTTCCCTGCCCCCCCACATCCTGGAGGTCATCGACAAGTGTGGCTACAAGGTGGGCACGGGGAGGGGGGCTGCTGCCAGCAGACTCTGACAGCCCTCTGGAGAGCTGGAGGCAGGGGAAAAGGGTTGTTTTTTTGGGGTCAGGTGTTTGGGGGGGTGAGGAGGGGAAGTTCTGCTCCCAAACCTGCCGCTCCCCTCCGCAGGAGCCCACCCCCATCCAGCGCCAGGCGATCCCCATCGGCCTGCAGAACCGCGACATCATTGGCGTGGCCGAAACTGGCAGTGGCAAAACCGCGGCTTTCCTCATCCCGTTGCTGGTGTGGATCACCACCCTGCCCAAGATCGATCGGTAGGTGGGACGGAGCAGGGCGGCAGGATGATGCTGCGGTGGTGGGGGGGGACCATGGCACCGTGGGTGACGTGGTCATGCCTTGCCACACTGCAGGATTGAGGAGTCGGACCAGGGTCCCTACGCCATCATCCTGGCACCCACGCGAGAGCTGGCCCAGCAGATTGAGGAGGAAACTATCAAGTTTGGGAAGCCTCTGGGCATCCGCACGGTGGCCGTGATTGGAGGCATCTCCCGTGAGGACCAAGGCTTCCGCCTTCGCATGGGCTGTGAGGTGAGTGTTAGTCCCTGGGGAGGGCAGTAGGAGGATCTGGGGGGAGCAGTTTAGCCCCAGGCTGTGGACAACAACTGTTCTGACCTCCCAGATCGTCATCGCCACGCCAGGGCGTCTCATTGACGTGCTGGAGAACCGGTACCTGGTGTTGAGCCGCTGCACTTACGTGGTGCTGGACGAGGCAGATCGCATGATTGACATGGGTTTCGAGCCTGACGTGCAGAAGATCCTGGAGCACATGCCCGTCACCAACCAAAAACCCGACACTGATGAGGCCGAGGACCCCGAGAAGATGTTGGCTAACTTTGAGTCGGGGAAGCACAAGTACAGACAGGTGGGTGCAGGCAGGAGACCCAGGGTGGTGGTGTGTGTGCTTCCACGGGGCTGAGCACAGTCCACAGGCTGGAGAGGGGATGACCTGGGGCTTCGGAGAACAAGCCAAGGGAGCGGCAGCCATGTTCCTGCCCCACGGGGGACATCGCTCACTGTCCTGTTTTCTTGCAGACTGTCATGTTCACGGCCACCATGCCACCAGCAGTGGAGCGTCTGGCCCGCAGCTACCTCCGTCGTCCGGCCGTGGTCTACATTGGCTCTGCCGGCAAACCTCACGAGCGGGTGGAGCAGAAGGTCTTCCTCATGTCGGAGTCAGAGAAGAGGTGTGGAGGGGGCCGCTGGGGTGGGGTAGAATGGGGAGGCTGAATCTTGGGGGATGGTCTGGGGCATTTGAGGGTGAGGGAGCTCTGGGAGGGGGACTCTGGAGAACAGAGGGGCTCCTGTGATGCACTTCAGCCTCCCCTTGCCCAACTGTCCTCCTCCCCCCACAGGAAGAAGCTGTTAGCCATCCTGGAGCAGGGCTTCGACCCACCCATCATCATCTTCGTCAACCAGAAGAAGGGCTGCGATGTGCTGGCGAAGTCCCTGGAGAAGATGGGGGTGAGTCTGGGCTGGGTTGGAGCCCCTCAACTTTGGCTGTGGTGGGTGGGGGTCGTCCCAAGCCCCTGCACTCACATCCCCATGTGGGGATCCTGCAACACGGCTCTGGGCGCTGCTGGACTCTGGCTAACCCCCACTTTGTTCCGCAGTACAACGCCTGCACCCTGCACGGCGGCAAAGGCCAGGAGCAGCGTGAGTTTGCTCTCTCCAACCTGAAAGCCGGGGCCAAGGACATCCTGGTGGCCACTGACGTGGCTGGACGTGGTATCGACATCCATGACGTCTCCATGGTTGTGAATTACGACATGGCCAAGAACATCGAGGGTGAGTCGGGGCCCGTCCGGGGGTCTACGGGATGCAGCAGGGGCTGCCTGGCCTCAGTGCTGCCTGTGCCGAGGCCCTGCCTGACCCCACTGCCCCCCTGCAGATTACATCCACCGCATCGGGCGGACAGGCCGAGCGGGGAAGAGCGGCGTAGCCATCACCTTCCTCACCAAGGAGGACTCCACCGTCTTCTACGACCTGAAGCAGGCCATCCTGGAGAGCCCGGTGTCCTCCTGCCCGCCCGAGCTGGCCAACCACCCCGATGCCCAGCACAAGCCTGGTACCATCCTCACCAAGAAGCGGCGGGAGGAAACCATCTTCGCCTGAGTCCCTGGGGCCGGTGTCCCCCTCTTGGTCACCCCTTGGGGACAATGGGACCAACAGGGCTGGGGGCTGCCAGGACTTTTCTGGCCGCTCTTTTTGCAGACACCCAGACCCCTGTGCAGCCAGGACTGCCGACAGCAGAGTCTGGGACTGTCCCAAAACGTCCCCCCTGTTCTCCCAGTCCCCCTCCCTGCCTTCCCCACAGACCAGTGGAGCTGCCAGAGGCTGTTTGGGGACAGATTCCTCCCTGCCCACCTGCTACTGGGACCGGGCTGGTGCTGGGCTTCATGTGCTGGTTTTTAGGCAGTGCTGTCCCAGGAGCTGTGTTCACTTGATCCCTTTTTTAGCTGAAACTCCAGGCTGCAGGAATAAACCTGCAGCTGCGTTGCCGGACGTCGCCTCCTTGCCTTCTCCCTTCCTGCGGCGCCGCCAGCCCCTGGGTGCATTCTCCCAGCACCCTCCAGCACTCCCAGAGGTGCCAGGAGCTATCAATGTCCCTAAGGGGAGAGCCTTTGGGTGCTAGCACCCACCAGCACGGTTCCCCCCTTTCCCAGCCCAACGTCCCTGTGTGCCATAGTGTCCCCTGTCCCCTCCCTCGCCAGAGACACAGACACGGGCGCCTCCGAGCACTCTTGTGTTTCTGAAACCGGTTACAGGGAAATCAGTGCTTTCTACAAAAGAAATTATAACAAATCTGTGGCTCCCACCCGTCCCCCACCCCTGCCGGCTCAGGCCGGCTCCCTGCAAAGGGCCCCGGGGGGAGGGGGCTCAGCCCAGCGCCAGGACCCTCTGCCGAGCAGCCCCCAGCCAAGGGCAGTGGGTGCCATATTTACAGGACTGTGCAGTGACGTGCGGTGACGGCTACGCGGGGAGGGCGGCGATGGGGATGGGACAGCGAGTGCAGGCGTGGAGCAGCGCCCCCCCCCCATGCAGGGTCCAGCCGCCCCTCTCTGTCCCCCGTTCCCCCGGGGAGGAAGCGGTTTGGCTGCAGTGACCGGGGCAGGGAGAAATCGGTGCAGAGCGAAGCGACTGGTGTGGCCCCCTCCTCCTGGGGGTCCCATGCAGGGGCAGGGGAGGGGGCAGGTCAAGCCCTGGGGAGGGGGGAGCAGGCACCTTCCCCTTCTTCCTCGGGTCTGCACGGGATGGGGGACACTGCTAAAACTGTCTCCCCCTCTCCCCATTACCTGGCCCACAGGTCTTTTCAGGGGGAGGCACCCTCTGTTTATGACAGCTGCCCTGCGGGGAATGAGACAGCCTGCGATGCGGGGGCCAGGCGGGGAAACTGAGGCAGGGAGAAGGCGTGTGGCTGCCCCCAGGTCCCCAGGAGCTGGGGTAGGGTCCTGGGGCATCCTGGCTGCCAGCCCCCCCTGTGCTTATGGCTGAAGACGTGCCCGGGGGGCCGGGCGCGAGGAAGCTGCCGGTGCGGAGGAGTTCCCCAAGAGAGGGAGATTGTCTGAGCACCCCCAGCACAGGGCTGGGGTGAGGCGGGGAGCGCCCGGGGTGGGGGGACCGGTTCCCAGCCGTGTCCCCCCCCCTCCCCACCCCTAATAGCTGTCCTTGGCCCAGGGCCGGCTGCGCTGCCAGTTCCTGTCGTGGTTGCGCTCGGTTTGGCGATCCGGCACGCCGGGGCCCTGCAGCCCGCTGTTGTGGTGCCGGTGGGGCTGGTAGAGGTCGGGGTAGGGGTCCGCGTACTCCTCCTCTTCCAGATGCCGGGAGCTGCGCTGGGATGCAGCCCCCCAGGGCTGGGGCGAGGTCTCCCCCGCCTCGTCCGATGGCATCAAGCTGTCGTGCTCCAGCGGCGAGTGCTCCCCCCGCTCCCCCAGCAGCTGCTGGCTCTGCGGGCAGGGATGGGACTTTGGGGATGGCGTTGGGGGGGCTGCGCCCCGGACTGTGTACCCCTGTGCCAGCTGCCCACAGGGAGTGGGGAGGGGGGCTCTGGGGGGTACCTGCAGGCCCGGGAGGCCGGTGGGTGAGGGCACGGCATGGGGGGCATGCGGCGGGTGGTGCGTGGCACGCCAGTACACCTCCAGGTACTCGGCCAGGTGCTCGCAGGCGTCCTCCAGCTGGTTCTCATCCAGGATCACGTCGAAGAGCTCCTGGGGGGACAGGCGAGAGGGGTCAGGGGTGGCTTGGTGTCCCCCCCAGGCATCCCTAGGGTGGGGGGACCTGCCGGCTCACCGGGGGACACTGCACCAGCTTGTCTGCCGCCATCATCTGCACATTGAGGTGCTTCACCTGGGACTTGCCCCGGGACTTGATGAGCCGCTGCAGGACCTGGGGAGGGGAGACAAGGGTGACGGCACCGAAGGGGGCAGCCAGAGCCCCCCCCCGCCCCAGAACCGCGGTCACCCCTCACCTTGGGCGAGGACACCTTGACGTATACAATGATGGGTGCCAGAGAGGTCTTGGCCAGCTGGGCCGGGTGGTTGATGGTGTCGGCGTCCAGCACCACCAGCTGCAGGGACTTGGCCAGCTCAAAGATGCGCTCGATCTCGCTCTGTACCTCGGCTGGAGGGGGGACACGGGGGGGGACATGTCAGGCTGGGCTGGCCCCTGGGGGGGTCCTTGCACCCCGGGGTGAGCCTGGACCCTCACCGATGCTGGAGCGGGTGGTGGAGCGCTCCAGGATGGCCTGCTTGCCCAGGTTGTTGAGGATGGAGCGCTTGGCCAGGGAGAGGTCAGCTGTGATGTGGGTGATGGAGATCCTGGGGGGGGCAGAGGGATGGCGGTGGGGACCTGGGTACCCCCCTGGGCCATGGGAGGGGGGGGAGTCTGGGCTGGGGGGGGTGTCTCACCTGCCGTCAAATCTGTGCTTGAGGAAGTCGAAGAGGGCTTTCTGCATCATGTCGGTGACCTGCCGGTGGGGCCGCCAGCCCGGTGAGCCCACGGTGAGCCGGCAGCAGATGGCACCGGCAGGGAGGTGGCAGCCGCCCGGCACCCTGCCAGCAGCCCTCAGCCCCGCCATCTGCCCGTCACCAGCACAGGACGGGCAGGGAGGGGACGAGGGGCACAAGCCACCATGCTGGGGGCACAGCGATGTGGTGTCGTCGTCCCCCCCCGCTGGCCTCCCACCCCGTAGCCCCCTCATACCTCGTATCCTTTCAGCGAGGGCCCCACCAGCACCACAGGCCGCATGGAGGGGACCACATCATAGGGTGGGATGTGCTGTGTCTGCGGGGGGGACACACGACAGGGCGTTGTGTCAGCACCCTGTGCTCCCATCCCCAGGGAGGAAGGGGTCAATGAGCCTATTCCAGAGAACCCTGGCATCCTGGACCCCCCTCAGCCCCATAACCGGGAGTGGGGGGGGGGGGGTCTGCTCCCACCCTCTCCATCCCAGAAGCGGCTGCATTCAGTCCTGCCTGCAGCCCCCTCCCCATTTCCCCTGCCCCAGGGCACAGCCCTGCCCCGCGGACTCACCTGCTTCTGCTTCTGCTTGGCTTGGGAAGAGGAGAGAAGAGACAAAGATTGGTGACAGCAAAGGGGGGGACACCCCCCCCCCCCCAGGACACCCCCGGATCCTCCTGGGCCAGGACCTGCCCTTACCTAAAGAGGGGGGAGGCGATCGCCGGTTCCCGCTGTCGCCGAGGCCTGAGGCGTTGCCAGCTCTCCTAGGGAAAAGGGGGGTGAGCGAGTGTTGGGGGGTCTGGGGGGGATTGGGGGGTGTCCGGTCCCTACCTGGCTTTCTGCTCCTGCTTGAGCCTCATGGCTTCCAGGCGCTGGGGGCTGGGGATGAAGGCGATGTCCCCCCCCTCCTTCACTAGGCGCCCAATCCACCAGTCATTGCTGTATTTCTGGGTGAGGGCAGGGCAGGGGTGAGGCTGGGGGGGGGTCCCTGGCCCTGTCCACTCCCCCCCCAGCACCCCAACTCACCTCCTTGATGTGCAGGAAATCTTTGGCTTCAAAATTGATGGCGGCTCCCTGCACCGGGCACTCCTCATCCAGCGCCCCGCAGTAGCTGACATTGGTGCGCACAGCAAAGGCGACCGGCTTGTGCTGGGAATGGGTGGTGGGGGGGTGGGGGGACGGTGTCAGCACCCCCCGGGCCCTGCCAGCCAACCCCACCCTGGGGGGGGTCCCCCACCGCGGTACCTTGGCCCTCTCGAGCTGCTGCTGGGCTTGGCTCTCCACCTCGCGCCGGGCACCCTCACGGTCCTCGTCCAGGGACACGTCGGAGTCCAGGGACGGGCGGCTGGTGTAGGAGTCCGCCGAGCCCTGGGGGGACACGGCTGAGTGCCGGGGGGCTGTAGGGACCCCCGCAAAGAGGGATCTCACCCTGAGGCAATGTCCAGCCCAGGGAGGGGACACCGCTGACCACCGGCCCACAGCCCTTTCTGGCTTTTGGGGTATCCATGGTGGCATCAAGCTGGGTAAACACGGGTGGCATCACCCAGCATGGTTGCCCTGGGGTGCAGCCCCTGTGTCCTGGGGGGGAGCCATGAGGGGAGACCCCCACACCCCCGGGGAGGGCCGGGCTGGGGGCAGGATTCCCTGTCCCCCCGGGGATGTGGGCCTGCTGCTGCCACCCCCCACTCTCGGGTGCCTGGCAGGTGCTCAGTGCGGCCCCCTCCCGGCTCCCCCCACCCCGCCGGTAATTACCCATCGCCTGCTGCGCCCAGAACAGGCGCAGAAGCTGCGGTGAAATATTTATAGGTCCCTGGACGTGGCTGAGCCCCCCCGGCCCCCCTCAAGGCCCCCCGGGCCCTGCTGGGCTGCTCTCAGCGCCACTGCTCAGCACTGGCCCCCCCACACACACACGGAGCCCCCCGCCCTGCACATCCCACCTCGCTCACATTGGGGGGGGGCCTGGGCCCCCCCACCCCGACGCAGGCAATATGGTTTCCCAGCTTGGCCCCCCCCAACATGGCCTCCCCAGCACGGCCCCCCCCCCAGCATCGTCACTGCCCCCCCCCGAGCATCTTCCCTCCCCCCCCAGCATCCCCAGCACGGCCCCCCAGTACAGAATCTCCAGCGCTTCCCCCCCCCCCCGCACGCCCCCCCCCATGCAGCCCCCGGCCCGGAGCATCAGCCCCCACAGGGTCCCGTGCCATGGGGGTCGGGATCCTCCCCCCCCCCCGGGCCCCAGCCCGGTCCCGGTGGCACCTGCCGGGGGGGGTGGGGGGGCCGAGACCGGCGGCGGCGGCGGCGAAGAACAAAGGGCCGGGGGGCGGCACAGCCCCCCCCGCACCGGGGACGAACCCCCGCACCGGGCACAGCGAGCCCCCCCCCCCCCCCCGGCCGCCCCCAGTGCGCAATCACCGCCCCTCCCCAGGGATGTAGCCCCCCCCCCCCCCCGCGACCGCAGGCCCCCGGGCACGGCTCCCCCCCCTCCTCGCCCCCCCCCTCCCCTCCCGGTACCGGAGCCGGTACCTCGTTGAGCAGGAAGGTAGCGCTGGAGTCAGAAAACGACATAGACGGGGCGAGCCGATCCGAGCCGCCCGCGCCCCCCCCCCCGCGCCCCCCCCCGCCCGACTCCGGTACCGGCACCGGCTCCGGCTGCGGCTCGGGCTCCGGCTGGCCCTGCCCGCTCCGCCACCGCCCCTCCCCGCCCCTCCCCGCCCCCGCCTCCCGCCGCCCCCCCCCCCCGGGGCTCACGGAGCCGCCCCCGCCGGCTCAGCTTGGGGAGGGGGGGGAGGCCTGGGGGTCGCGCTTCGCCTTTCCCGGGGCTAGCGGTGGGCTCCGGTCCCTCTCCGGTTGGACCCGCGTCGGGGGGGGGGGCTGCACTGGCAGCCGCGGGGCCCGAGCGGTGCTGGTGTGATGCACCGGGACGGGGCACCGGGGCATCTCCCGGGGGAGCGGGGTGGGGGGGTAGTTTGCAAAGAGGGCAGCGCCCGGCGGGGAGAGGGGGGGGGTCCCCGGGGCGGCGGTGGAGGGGGGGTGCTGCCCTCCGCCAGCCCGCGGCCGGGGGTCCCGGGGGCGGCGGCGGCGGGGGGGGGTGTTCCCCGCGGGTACCTCCATGCTCCGGTGCGGCGGCCCCCGTCCTGCCCCGAGCCGGTAGCAGCCCCGTCTGCAGGGCGAGCCCTGCGGCGGGGCCGGAGCCGCTCCCGCCCCCCCGCCGCGCCCCCCCCCCCCGCCCCCGAGGAGGGGGGCAGCGACGGGCCCCGGGGGACCGGACCGGCCCGCCCCGTTACCGCGCAGCGGGACGGGCACCGGAGGGACCGGTCCGGGATGGCTCCGGTCCGGACCGGGGGCCGCGGGGCAGCGCTTGGTGCGGAGGGGGCTCAGGGTAGCGGCGGGATCGGCACCGGGTACCGGCACCGAGCACCGGGCACCGGCCCCGGTACCGGGCAGCGCGGCGGGGCCGGGTCGGGCCCTCTCCGAGGTGCTGAAGGGGCCGCGCTGGGTGCGGGACCGGGACGGGGGGTCCCCGGGGGTACCGGGGGGAGTACCGGGAGGGGCAGGTGCTACCCTAAGAAGGAAACGGGATGCTCGGGCCGTTCTGCGCCCCCCGGGGCCGCCCCTACCGGAACCCCCTGCCCTTCCCAGGGCCGCCCCGGTATCCGCTCCCCCGCCGGCGGCCGGAGCGGGGGGGGCGCCGGTCAGGCCGGGGTGAACCGGAGCAGGCGGGTGGGGGGCGGCTGGGGGGGGCGGTTCGTGACCCCCCCACCCCCTCCCCGGGCAGCGCAGGGAGACGGCCCGGTGCCGGCTGATGGACCGGGCGAGGCGGCACAGCGGACGCCCCCCGCCCTCCCCAAAGCTCCGTTCCCCCTCCGCTGCCTCAGTTTCCCCGGGGCCGCCCGCCACCCCACCCCCCCCCCCCCCCGCGCCGCAGTGCCGGTGCCCGGCGGCCGGCCCGGCCCTGACGCAGCACTCGCTATTTTTAGCCGCGGGGAGCGGCTGTTGCGATGCCACCGGTGCCCGGTGCCGGCGCCCAGCCCCGGTCCCCGGGGGAACGGCGGGGCGGGGACGGCCGCCCGGTTTTCCCCCCGGTGCGGGGGTTGGGACGGGAGAGCTCGGCCGCTCCCCGCCCCGGTCCGTGCCTTAATGCGGAGCCGCAGCGCCGCTGCCCCCGGGAACGAACCGCGGTGAGGGAGGGGGACCGGGGCTGGCGGGGCTGCCCCGCCCCGGTACCGGTGCCGGTGCCGGTGCCGGTGCCGGCCCGCTCACCTGCCTGCGGAGGATGCTGGAGGTGGTGTCGGACGAGGTGCTGCCGTCCGAGCGCTTGAAGCGGCTCTTGCGCTTTGGGAGCCTCCGGGGGCTCTGCGGGGGGAGCGGCGGGGGCGGCCGGTGAGCACCGGGCGGCACCGGGCGGCGCGGCCCCGCCGTTACGCTGGCACCGGCGGCCCCCAGCGCTGCGGGCAGAACCGAAACGGGCCGCACCGGGCCCGCGGCGGCCAGGAAGGCTCCGGTCCTCTCACCTGGAAGGAGCCGGGAGCGGCGGACTGTGCCGGGGCTGACATGCCCGGCGGCACCCACCGGAGGCCCCGGGATCCCGGCGGGGCCGCCCCGCACCGGACCGCGGCGCTCCACCGGGAAGGGCCGCGTCGCCGCCGCCGCCACTGCCGCGCTCCGCATCACACGGGGCCGCCGGGGCGTCCCGGCCGTCCCCGCCCCCGCCTGCCCGCCCCCGCGCCCATCCCCGTGGCGTCCGGTCCGCGCCCCCGCAGCCGGGCAGCCACCGGGGGGGCGACCGGGGATAGACCCTACCCGCAACCCGCGGTGCTGAAGGGACGGTCCGGGCGGCACCGGGAAAGAGGAGCCCCGGAGCCGTCACCTCCGTGCCCACGCGTGTTCGGGGGATGCGGGAGCCCCGAGCCCCGCCGTCCGCATCCCACCGGCACGTGTCCCGCGGCTGCCGTGGCCCCCCACCTCCCCCCGGGGGTATCTACCGCCCTCCCCCCGGGGGTATCTACCCCCCCACGGGGGAGTAACTACCCCCATATAACCCCGCGTGGGGCAGGCGGGGCCGCGGGGGGGGACTCGGGGGGCGAAGGGGGAGGGCGAGCAGCCCACCCGCACACTCGCCCCACGCCCCGTGTCCCCGCCGTGCCCACGGGGGCGGTCGGATCCTGCCCGGTGCCGCGGTGCTGCAGCATCACTGCACCGCCCGGTCCGGAGCGATGGGCGGGGGCTGCGGCGGCCCCGGGGAGAGGGGCGGCGGGGTGACCGGGATCCGTCCCGGGGAAGCCCGGCATGGGCAGGATCAGGCCCGGGGACGCCCGGGAGGGTCAAGGTCCGACCCAGGGACCCAAGGCATGGGCAGGATCGGGCCCAGGGAGGTTTAGTGTGGACAGGGCCTGGCCTAGACAGCTCCTGCGTGGCCAAGGATTGTCCTGAGGAGTCCCAGTATGGGCAGGATCCGGCCTGGGGAGTCCCAGTATGGGCACGATCCGGCCCGGGGAGCCCCAGTATGGGCAGGATCTGGTCCGGGGAGTGCCAGTATGGGCAGGATCTGGCCCGGGGAGTCCCAGTATTGGCCAAGATCCGGTCCAGGGACCCCCAGCAGGGTCAGGGTCTGACCCTGGGATCCCCAGCAGGGTCAGGATCCGGCCCAGAGGTCCCCAGCATGGCCAGGATCCATCCCAGAGAGCTCCAGGAGGGCCAGGATCTGGTCCGGGGAGTCTCAGTATGGGCAGGATCTGGTCCGGGGAATCCCAGTATGGCCAAGATCCAGCCCAGGGACCCCCAGCATGGGCAGGGGCTGACCCAAGGACCCCCAGTATGGGCAGGATCCGACCCGGGGCAGGGCGAGGCACAGGCAGAACCTCAGCACCCATCCCCGTGGTGGTGGGTGCTGGTACCCAGTGAGGGTGTTCTGGGACACCCCACCCCGGGTGTCACCCGAGGTGCACCCTGGCCTGTCCCCCACGCCGGGCTCCGGTGCCACACACCACCCCCCCACCCCCCCCCCCGCGCACCGCGCGGCGGGACTTCCGCGTGGGGCCACGGGGCCACGGGCCCGGCGGCGGCTGCTAATTAATGATTAATCTGCGCTCCCTGGGGCCCAGCGCTGCTGCGGGGGGGCCGCGGGGCCCGGCGCCGCTGCTGCGGGGGGGGGGGGTGTCTGTGGGCGGGGGGTGGCCAGGGCCTGACCCACGAACACGCGTGGGGTACGGGATTGGGGTACGGGCGTGGGGTGGGGGGACCCCAGGAGGGGATCCCAGTAAGGAGGTGCCCTGCGCCCACCTGGGCAAGGGGTGCTGATGGGGGTGTGCGTGCAAATGGGTGTGTGGGAGCGTGCAAGGGGCAGTGGGGTGTGCAAGGGGGTGTGTGCGTGCAAGGGGTGTGCGTGTGCATGGTGTGGGGGTGTGTGCAAGGGGGTGTGTGCAAACCGTGTGTGTGCACGCGTGTGCGCACACGTGTGCGTGTGTGCAAAACAAGTGTGTGTGTGTGTGTGTGCGCGCAACGGGGTGGGTGGGTGCATGCGCGTGTGCATGCCGGGGGTGCTTAAGGGGTGTGTAGGTGTGTGCGCAAGGGGCTACGTGTGCATGTGTGCACCCACACACGCAAATGGGCGTACGGGTGCGCGTGCAACAGGGCTGCACACGTGTGCAAGGGTGTGCGCGTGTGTCGGTGCAAGGGGGGTGTGTGTGTGTGCAGGGTGGGTGTGCGGGGGGGGGAGGCACTGGGGTGGGGGTCTGCGGGGGTGAGTGTAGGGGCGCGTGTGCAAGGGACACGCTCAAAGGGGGTGTGTGCGTGTGCAGATCAGGGGGGTGCACGGGGGTGGGTGGGTGTGGGTGGGGGGTACGCGTGTGTGCGCGCACGGGGGGGCCCCGGCCGCGCGTGTCCCCGTTGTCCCCGCCATGTCGGTGCAGCGCGGCGGTGCCGTGTGTGCGTGTGTCCGTGTGTGTGTCTGTGTGTGTCGTGTGTGTGTGTGCGCAGCCCCGGGGGTGCCGGTCCTCCCGTGCCCGCGCGCGCGCCCGCCGCCCCCGCGTACCGCCCGCGCCTCCCCCGCCGCACCGGGCCGCTCCGGGCCGTACCGGGCCGTACCGGGCCGCCACCGTCGCCGCTGCGCCTTTAAGGCCGCCGGCCGGGAGCGCCCGGGAGCGGATCCGGGCGGGCGGGCGGGCGGGGGGGGGGGGAGAGGCGGGCACCGGCCGGGGCGGGCCGGGGCCGGGGCCGGGGCTGCGGCCGGGACCGGGGCCGCCACCGCCACCGGGGGGCCCGGCCTGGGCACGGGATGGGGCGGCGGGGTTGCAGCGCGGCCGCCGTGTAGGAACGGGCGGCGGCGGGGCCGTGCCGGGGCGCGGGGCCCCGCGGGCGGCGGCGGCGGCGGCGGCGCCGGAGGCGGAGGTGAGCGGGGCCGACCGGGCGCGGCGGACGGACGGCGGGGGGGACAGGGACCGGGACCGGGGACCGGGGCGCTGCGCGCGGGGATTCGGGGCGGTGGGGTTGGCGGGGGAGCGGCAACACCGGGCTGGGCCCCGGGGCGGCGGGAGCGGTGCGGCCCCCGGGGGAGAGGCGGGGACGGGGGGGGGTGCTGGCCGGTATTCGGGTGGCTGCCCGGTGCCCGGGGCGGCGGGAGCTGCTCGGGGCGGCGGCGGGAGGGCGCTGGCGGGTGCGGGGTGCACGGGCCGGGTTCGGCCGGGGCTCCCCGCGGGCCGTGCCCGGAGCAGGCAGGCGTAGAGGCAGGGAGGCGGCCGCCGCCGGGGTCGGCCCTTCCCCGGTGGCCGTTCTCCACCGCCGCTCGTCCGGGGCTGTTGACCGGCTGCCACGTCCCGGCTGGTTCCCGGTGCCCCGGGGCCACAGTGTGCGGTGCAGCCCGTTGGCCGCTGTTCAAGACAAACAGGGCCGGGACACCCGGGATGGTTTCGGCTTTGCCGCAGGTCGCTGCACCGGGGAGGACGGGTTTGGGGTGGCTTTGGTAGCGCCAGGCACCGGGGCACTGGCACCGGGCACCCAGCGCTGGCTGTTATCGCAGGGACTGTGGGGCTGGTGGGAGAGCTGGGGCTTGGGGTCTGCATCTCCCAGGATGGGTGGGACGCCAGGGCCCTTCGCTGCTCACGCTGCCTGTCCCTGCTGGGTGGGAGAAATGCTGCTTCCCCACCCCAGTGGGCACCGGGGTCCCTCTCGGGGCCTTGGAGTGCGGGACAGAGCGCTGACCCCCTCCCGGTGCCCGCAGCATGTCGTGGTTCAGCGGCATCCTGGTGCCCAAGGTGGATGAGCGGAAGACGGCATGGGGGGAGCGCAACGGCAAGAAGGGCACCCGCCCCCGTGCCGCCCTCTGCGGCCCCCGCTACATGAGTTGCCTGCAGGACCCTGAGATGGAACGGGGCGGGGGGCCCCCCCGGGGGCTTCGCTGCACCTGGCAGGAAGACCACTACGGCAAAAAAGGGCCCACGGGCGACCTGGGGCTCAAATCTGTGGACCTGGGCTTGGAGGATGGCGAAGCCAAGGGGCCGAAGGGGGCCGTGGGCCGTGGGGGGCGACCGTCGGCCGGCGAGTGTTGGCGACGGCTGCTCCAGGTTTTCCGCTCCAAACGCTTCCAGTCGGCCAAACTGGAGCGGCTTTACCAGCGCTACTTCTTCCAGATGAACCAGAGCAGCCTGACAGTGCTGATGGGGGTGCTGGTGCTGGTCTGCGGGGTGATGCTGCTCTTCCACTGCCTGCCCGGTGCCCCGCACGTGCCGGCGGCCGCCGTGTTAGCGAGCGCCACGGCCCTTTTTTTGCTCTTGATGGTGCTGTGCAGCCGCAGCGCCTTCCCCCAGGACTATATGTGGGTGGTGAGCTACGTGGTGCTGGGGCTGCTGGCCGGGGTGCAGGCGCTGGGGACGGTGGCCGTCGTGCCCCGCAGCGCGGCCGAAGGTGTCTGGTGGAGCGTCTTCTTCATCTACATCACCTACACGCTGCTGCCGGTGCGGATGCGAGCGGCCGTGCTGGCCGGCGTCCTCCTCTCTGCCCTGCACCTTGCCATCGCCTGGCACCGCAACGCCACCGACCCCTTCCTCTGGAAGCAGGTAGGGCTTGGAGGGGGGGACACATTGGGGGGGGGGGGCTATGCCGAGGGGGTCCTGCCTGTTTGCGGCGTGGGGTGGGGGAGGCCTCGGGTGGGACCCCCTCATGCCTGCCAGCAGCTCCCTGAGTCCCTTTCTGCAAAATTGGGCTTTTCTGCACTTGATGTTTCTGCACATGGAAAATTCTGGATGTGGGAGGGGCCCCTTGGCTGCTCGGGGGTGGGGGGGTCCCTGGGGGGGGCCCATACCAGGGTTTCGTGGGCACCGCCGGCGGCATGGCCGGGGGTCACTCCGCTGCCGCGGCCTCGCATGGGGGGTGAGGGGGCCCCTCATCCCGGTGGGGCTGTGCACAGACCTGCCATTGTGGGCTGTGCCGGGGTGGGGGGGGGCACCCACAAAGCCCCTGTTGTGGGGCCAGCGGAAACCCCCGAGGGGGGATGCAGGGCAAGGGCAGGGGGTTGGCTACCACCCAGGGGGGCTGGGACCCTGGCAGTGTCCTCTGTCCTGTCCCCCCACTGTGGAGGTGGAGGATGCTCCCAGAGGGATGCTGCATGCACAGGGGGGCACGGGGGGGTCCCCTCATCCCCAGAGCTGTGTGTTCCCAGCCCTTGGCAGCATCTTGCCGTGCTCCCCCTCCTTGTGCGGAGTCACCCGTCACCCTCGCCCTGCCTGGCCGGGGCCAGGGCCACGTGCCGTCCCCATGGGGCGCAGGGCAAGGAATGCGATGCCGGGGGTGGGGGGGGGATGCTGTGGCTAGCAGGGCTTGGGGGGGCGGGGGGTGTCACATGAGGGGAAGTCCCCCCCCTGAGGGGGGTTAACCCCTGCAGGGTGGGAGCGATGGGGCCCAGTCGGGGGGGATACGATGGGGACGGTGGGTGGGTGCAAGGCCCCTGCTCCCAGCCTGCTGGAGCACTATAAATAGGCCTGGCCCTGGTCCCGGGGGACAGGGACGGGGAGGGGGGAAACCACAGCGCTCCCGCTGCAGCCATCTCCGCTTCCCGGCCCTCCCCCGGCTTCCTCTGCTTCCTGAGGGCCCGCAGGGCCTGGCTGTGTCCCCATGTCCCCCCCCTACCCCAGGTCCCCATGTCCCCCCTGCCCCAGGGTCCCTGCATCCTCATAGCCCCCCCTGCCCTGGACCTCTCCCCGGTTTCCTACGTCCCCGGGTCCCCCACATTTACCTTGCCCTGGTTCATTGTGTCCCCAGGTCCCCTCTGCCCCCCCTGCCCTGGGTCCCCAGGTCCCTGCATCCCCCATGCCCTGTTCTTGCAGCCCCAGGTCCCCCATGTCCCTGCAGCCCCCACTGCCCTGGTTTCCCATGTCCCTCGGTGCCCCACCCCCCCCCACACTGGTCCCCTGTCCCCCCCAGGTCCCTGCATCCCCACATCCTTCTGCCTTGGGTCCCCAGGTCTCCCCACACCATGTCCCCCTGTGCAGTCCCCTTTCTTCTCTTGACAGCATCCCCCATACCAGAGCCAGAGTTTTGGGGTAGAGAGGAGGGTGGCAGAGCTGGCCAGGTCTCGCTGTGGGGGGCCGGGGGTCCCCAGATGGCCACACTGAGCCCACCTCCCTTGCCAGCTCAGCGCCAACGCCCTGATCTTCCTCTGCACCAACGTGGTGGGGGTCTGCACCCACTACCCGGCCGAGGTGTCGCAGCGCCAGGCTTTCCAGGAGACCCGCGGCTACATCCAGGCACGCCTGCATCTCCAGCGCGAGAACCGCCAGCAGGTCGGCCGGGGGTCCTGGGGGTCCCGGGGACAGTGGGGTCTCCCGTGTCGGGCTTGGGGGGGTCCATCAGGGCCCTGGCCCCCCGCTAATGGGGTGATGCTGGGGTGCAGGAGCGCCTGCTGCTCTCAGTGCTGCCGCAGCACGTGGCCATGGAGATGAAGGAGGACATCAACACCAAGAAAGAGGACATGATGTTCCACAAGATCTACATCCAGAAGCACGACAACGTCAGGTACTGTGGGGCTGGGGGTGCAGGTGAGGTTTGGAGGGGGGGTGTCATCAGGTGAGGGGGTCCGGGGCGGTGTGTGGTCCCTCACCAGCCCACGCTCTTCCTCCCGGCAGCATCCTCTTCGCAGACATTGAGGGCTTCACCAGCCTGGCCTCGCAGTGCACAGCCCAGGAGCTGGTGATGACGCTCAATGAGCTCTTCGCTCGCTTCGACAAGTTAGCAGCGGTGAGCGGCAGGACCGAGGCGGGGAGGGAGGCTGGGGGTCCCAGAGCCCCCCCTGACCTGCCCGTCCCCCCCCAGGAGAACCACTGCCTGCGCATCAAGATCCTGGGGGACTGCTACTACTGCGTGTCGGGGCTGCCGGAGGCGCGCGGGGACCACGCACACTGCTGCGTGGAGATGGGGGTCGACATGATCGAGGCCATCTCGTGAGTGGGGCAGAGCATGGGGGGTCGTGCCCGTCCCTGGTGCCACTGCAACTTGGGGGGGACTGTGCCCGTCCCAAGGTGCTGGCACATCCCCGGTGGTCACCGGCCCGGGTCGCGGTGCCTCGGGCCGATGCGGTGCCGCTGCCGTCCGCAGGTTGGTGCGTGAGGTGACGGGGGTGAACGTGAACATGCGCGTGGGGATCCACAGCGGCCGGGTGCACTGCGGGGTCCTGGGGCTGCGCAAGTGGCAGTTCGACGTCTGGTCCAACGACGTGACCCTCGCCAACCACATGGAAGCGGGCGGCAAAGCCGGGTGAGCCGGGATGGGGGGGGGGTCAGGCTGGGGAGTGGGACAGGGGGAGCGGGGCAGGGGGGCTCAGCGCCTTCATCCTCATCCCCAGGCGCATCCACATCACCTGGGCGACGCTGCAGTACCTGAACGGGGACTACGAGGTGGAGCCGGGCCATGGGGGCGAGCGCAACGCCTACCTCAAGGAGCACAACATCGAGACCTTCCTCATCGTCGGCTGCAGCCAGAAGCGCGTGAGTTGGGGGGCATTTGGTGGGGAGCCTGGGGGGGCAGCCGGGGCCACCCCTCTCACGGCCGCGTCGCCCTGCAGAAGGAGGAGAAAGCCATCCTGGCCAAGTTGCAGCGGGCTCGTGCCAACTCGACAGAGGGGCTGGTGCCGCGCTGGGTGCCCGAGCGCTCCTTTTCCCGCACCAAGGACTCCAAGGCCTTCCGGCAGATGGTGAGTGGCCTTGGAGGGGGGGCATCAGGCATGAGGGGCCCCCACTGCGGTGGTATCAGCTGCTCGCTGCCTTTCCGTGGCTGCTGTTGGGCTTCCCCAAGTCTGCCCACAACCCTCGCCTGCGTCCTCCTGCCTGCTGCAGCCCACGGCCTCGGGGAACCCCCAGGTCTCCCTCCATCCTCAGCAGCCCTCAGGGATCCCCCTACCATCACTGGCCCATGGGGACCCCCAAGTGTCCCCCCCCATCCTCACCAGCCCTTGGGGATCCCTCTACCCTCACCGTCCCATGGGACGCCCAGGGGTACCCACTGTCCTCAGCAGCCCCCAGGGATGCCCCCTGTCCTTACTAGCCTTGGGGACACTCGGGGGTCCCCCATCCTCACTGGTGTCACATCACCCTCCAGACCCCTCCTTCCTCCCTTTGCAGACCCTTGGGCACCCCCTCCATCCTTGCCAGGCTTGGGGAACCCTTGGGGATTCCCCCCATCCTGGTTACCCTTGGGACTCTGTCCCCCATCCTTGGCAGCCTTGGTGACCCTGAGGGATGCCCCATGTCCTTGTCACCTATAGGAGCCCCCCCATCCATGTCAGTGTCCCTGACACCTTCCATCTCCCTTCTGTCTCCCCAGGGCATTGATGACTCCAGCAAGGACAAGTAAGTGTCCCCATGCTGGGGCACCTTGGGGGGGGTTGTGGCTGGCCCTTCCCTGGGGCAGAGCCAGGGGCCTGGGGGGGCCCTGACCCACCCCTGCCCCTAGCCGCGGTGCCCAGGAGGCCCTCAACCCCGAGGATGAGGTGGACGAGTTCCTGAGCCGGGCCATCGATGCCCGCAGCATCGACCAGCTCCGCAAGGACCACGTCAAGAAGTTCCTGCTCACCTTCCAGACACCAGAGCTGGAGAAGAAGGTGGGGGCACCCTCTGTCCCCCTCTATCGTGGTCGTATTGGCACCTTTGTTCCCCTCACCTCCATCCCCTGGGGTCCACTCTGTCCTGGTTTCCTGGTACCCTCCACCCTCTCCATCCAAGCTGTGGGTCACCTCTGTCACTTCTAATCTGCGAGATTCCCTCCATCCAGCTGGTTCCTTGGTCCCCTCCGTCCTGGTCCCTCCATCCTCTCTACCTCATCCTCTGTGGTCTTCTCCATCCTGGTCCCTCCATCCCATCCCCTGCATCCCCCGGGGTCCCCTCCATCCTCCTCTGCCCACCCAGCTCACCCCTCTCCTCCCCACAGTACTCCAAGAAGGTGGATGACCGCTTCGGTGGCTACGTGGCCTGCACCCTCCTTGTCTTCTGCTTCATCTGCTGCCTCCAGATCGTGGTATTCCCCCAGTGAGTGCTGCAGCCCCCCCAAACCCTGGGCCCTGACCCCCCGGCCCCCCAGCACTCACAGCTGCCTCTCTCCTCAGCTCCCCGCTGATGCTTGGCGTCTACGTTGGCATCTTCATCCTCCTTGCTGCCATCCTCTTTGTCTGCGCTGTCTACTCCTGCGTCACTGTGAGTACAGGGCCAGACGGGTGGGAGGGTGTGGGGGGCTCGGCCACGCATGACAGGGTCCTCTTTTCTGCATCCCCCCCCGCCAGCTCTTCCCCGCCGCCCTGCAGCAGCTCTCCCAGAAGATCGTCCAGTCCCGCGCCCACAGCACCATCATTGGGGTCTTCACCATCCTCCTCGTCTTCATCGCTGCCTTCGTCAACATGGTAGGGACGTGGGGTCGGGGGGTGCGGGGGGCTGTGGAGCACCGGCTCAACCCTCTTGCCCCTCCCCAGTTTGCCTGCAGCCGGGTGGCCCTGCGGGACTGTGCCGCCCGCGAGCTCAACGTCACCCCGGAGGCTGTGGGACCCTGCCAGCTCCGGGCCCTCAACTTCTCCCTGGGGACCCCCGCGGGCCCCTGCCACGGCGATGGGCTGGCCTGTGACTTCCCTGAGGTGAGTGGCTGTGGGGCACCCACAGCTGCAGGGCTCCCACAGCTGCAGGGCACTGGGACGGGGTCCTGCATGGGTGCCAGCATGGGTCCCTGTGGGTGCAAGGTCCTCCTCAGGTGCTGGCACAGGGTCCCTGAAGATGCAAGATGCTGGCAGGGGGTCACCGTGGGTGGAGTGTCCCCCAGTGTGCTGGAATGGGGTCCCCACAGATGCAGGGTGCTGGCATAGGTCCCTGTGGGTGCAAGGTCCTGCGTGGGCACTGGTGCAGGGTCCCTGAAGATGCAGGGTGCTGGCACAGGGTCCCTGCAGGCACAGTGTCCCTGAGGATGCTGGCACAGGGTCCCTGAGGGTACAGGGTGCCAGCATGGGGTCCTTGAAGGCACTGTGTCCCCAGTGACGCTGGCATGGGGTCCCTGAGGGTACAGGGTGCTGCAGGTGCAGTATCCCTAAGAGTACAGGGTGCTAGCATAGGGTCCCCGCAGATATAGGGTGCTGGCATAGGTCCCTATGGGTGCAGTCTCCTCCGTGGGTGCTGGCACAGAGCCCCTGAGGGTGCAGAGTGTTGGCAGGGTGTCCCCATGGGCGCAAGGTCCCCGTGGGTGTGGGGTGCCGGCAGGGGTTCCCCACGGGGTGCCAGTGCATCCCTGCGGCGTCTCTCCCCCAGTACTTCAACTACAGCGTGGTGCTGAGCCTGCTGGCCTGCTCCGTCTTCCTGCACATCAGCAGCATCGGCAAGCTGCTGCTCATGGTGGCCATCGAGGCCACCTACCTGGTGCTGGTGGAGGGGCCCCAGGCCACCCTTTTTGACAACGCCGACCTGCTGGTGGTGGCCAATGCCCTGTGAGTGCCCGGTGTCGCGTCCCCCCCGGTGTTCCCACTCTGGGAGCTGTGTCCCCACCCCACTAACCCCCGGCTCTTCTCCCCACCAGGCCCTCCAATATGACCCAGGGTGAATGGTGAGTGGGGGACTGGGACCAGTGGGGGAAATGGAGTAGGGGGCTGAGGGTCGGCAGCAGCAGGAGAGTCCTTTGGGGGTCTGTGCTGCAAGGATGGGTGCAGCTTGGGGGCTGGGTGCAGCTTCGGGGTCCCTGGGGTGGGTGCATCTTTGGGGATTGGGTGCATCTTATAGGGTGGGTGCAGCTTTGGGGTCCCTGGAGTGGGTGCATCTTTGGGGATTGGGTGCATCTTAGGGGGACCCTGGTGTGGGTGCATCTTACGGGGTTGGGCACAGAATTGGGGTCACTGGAGTAGGTGCATCTTAGGGGATCCCTTGGGTGGGTTCATCTTAGGGGTCTGGGTGCAGGTTTGGGGTCCCTGGGGTAGGCACGGACTGGTCCGGCATCCTGTCTCAGCGGGTTGGGGGTGCCCGCAGCCTGGCAGAGGGGAAGGTGGCCCTGCGGTACGTCACCCCCGTCATCCTGGCCGTCTTCGCACTGGCGCTGTACCTGCACGCGCAGCAGGTCGAGTCCACTGCCCGCCTTGACTTCCTCTGGAAGCTGCAGGTAGGACCAGGGGACGAGGGGCCAGGACTGACCCCATCCCCGCACCCCAGGACCGGGGTGGACGCGGGGCCCCGGCACAACTCCCACATGGTGCTGTGCAACGCAGGCGACGGGCGAGAAGGAAGAGATGGAGGAGCTGCAGGCGTACAACCGGCGGCTGCTGCACAACATCCTGCCCAAGGACGTGGCGGCACATTTTTTGGCACGGGAACGTCGCAATGACGAGCTCTACTACCAGTCCTGCGAGTGCGTGGCCGTCATGTTCGCCTCCATCAGCAACTTCTCTGAGTTCTACGTTGAGCTGGAGGCTAATAATGAGGGTGTCGAGTGCCTGCGGCTGCTCAACGAGATCATTGCCGACTTCGATGAGGTGCCAGAGGGCAGAGTGGGGTGCAGTGGGATGGATCATGGGGATGGGGCGTGTGGGGTGCTGGAGAGGCTGTGGAGCAGCGTGCATGGAGCCGTGGGATGGGGTGCATGGAGACAAGGTGCAGGAGATGGGGTGCATGGCGCTCCAGAGAGGCTGTGGAGCACTGTGCCTGGGGTGCACAGGGGTGGGGTGTGAGAAGATGGGGTGCACAGGGTGCTGGAGAGGCTGCAGAGCACCATGTGTGGGGGACAGTGCAGGGGATGGGGTGCACGGGGTGCTAGAGAGGCCATAGAGCAGTGTGCATGGGGAGATCATGGGATGGGGTACGTGTGGATGGGGTGCACAGGGTGCTGGAGAGGCTGTGGAGCAGCTTTCATGGAGCCATGGGATGGGGTGCAGGAGATGGGATGCACGGGGCTCCGGAGAGGCAGCATTCATGGGACGCACAGGGACGGGATGCAGGAAGATGGGGTGCACGGGGCTCCGGAGAGGCAGGGTGGGGTTGACGTTGTCCCCCCCATCCCCACCCCAGATCATCAGCGAGCAGAAGTACCGTCAGCTGGAGAAGATCAAGACGATTGGCAGCACCTATATGGCGGCCTCAGGGCTGAACGCCTCCACCTACGACCGGGAGGGCCGGAGCCACATCGCGGCGCTGGCCGACTACGCCATGCACCTGATGGAGCAGATGAAGTACATCAACGAGCACTCCTTCAACAACTTCCAGATGAAGATCGGTGAGTGCCCCTTGCACGCCCCTTGCACGCCCCTCTGCACCTGCAGCCACCCCATGCACCCTACCCCGCACGTACTTGGCCCTTACGTGCAGTTTCGCGTCTGCTGGCTCTTGCACGCCTCGTCCCTTTTGCACGCGCGGCGCTGGTGCGTGGCCTTGCACGCGTGACCTTTGCACACCCCTGGGCTTTGCACATACAGCCTCTGCGCACCCCTCTGCACAGGCAAAGCCTTGCACGCCTCTGCCCTTTTGCACGCACGGCCTTCGCAGACCACTTTGTGTACAAGCCCTTGCACACCCCTCTGTACACACAAACCCTTGCACACCCTTTCCCCTTTGCACACACAGCCCTCACACATACTGATGTCGTACACCCCTTCGCCTCTGCAAACCCTTGCACACCCCGTCCTTTTTGCACGCACGACCTTTGCGCACCCAAACCCTTACCTACCCCCTCCCCTTTGCTCACCCACCCCTTTGCACCCCCCTTTTCCCCTTGCACGCTCCCCCGTGCCCTCGCACACCCCCACGCCCTCACCCTCACAATCCTGGGGGGGCCGTGACGCTCTCTCCGCCCCCCCCCCAGGTCTGAACATGGGGCCGGTGGTGGCGGGGGTGATCGGGGCGCGCAAGCCGCAGTACGATATCTGGGGCAACACCGTCAACGTCTCCAGCCGCATGGACAGCACCGGCGTCCCCGACCGCATCCAGGTCAGCTGGGGGGGCGGGGAGGGGGGGGGATAGGGCCACCACCACCCCCCCCTCCAAAGCCCCCCACCTCTCACCCCCATGTCCCCCTCTACCAGGTGACAACGGACCTGTACCAGGTGCTGGCGGCCAAGGGCTACGTGCTGGAGTGCCGGGGGCTGGTCAAGGTCAAGGGCAAGGGGGAGATGACCACCTACTTCCTCAATGCTGGCCCTGGAGGGAGTTAGGGGGGGGCCCCTGTGGCGTCCCCCATCCCTGCCCTCCCTCTCCCCCCGCCCCGCCAGGCTCGTGCCCCCCAGCCTGTGCCAGGGTCAGGCAAAAAAGGAAAAATCCCCAAATCTACACATTTAAAAAAAAAAAAAAAAAAAAAAGAGGAAAAAGGGAGAAATGGACGCAAGGGTGGTAGCTAGGGGGGCCCTGCTGTGGCCCCCCCCCAGGGTGGTGTGTTGGCGGGGGGGCATTTCCTAGCCCCGCACCAGCGTGTTTGCAGGGGTGTGTTGGGGTGCAGCCCCCCCCCGCCTTTGCCGAAATCCCCCATGTGCCAAAGAGGGGAGATGGGGGCCCCCCCCGGGGAAGAGGCTGGGGGGGTGTGGTGGTGGGGTTTGGGGGTGGGGGTGTCCCCAACCCCCTCCGTGTGCCAAATTGAAGTGCCGCCTGCCTGGGGGGGCGCAGGCAAAGCACCTTTGTGGCCCCCCCAGACCCTCCTGGGGTCCCAGCCCTCCCTTGCTGGGGGTCCCACTCCCTCCTGGGGGCTGCCGGTGGGGAGGGGGGGGGGGCAGCTCCCCCCCCGTTTTAAATGCAAAAAAAAATAATGAAGTGACTTTTTTTCTTTTTTTTTTTTTTTTTTTGAAGCAGTTTTGGGGCGGGGAGGGCTGGGGGCTCAGCCCGGGGGTGGGGGTGGGGGGGTGGGGGGCACCGGCCCACCCTCCCAGCGCAGACCTGAGGTACTTTGTCCTTCGTGTGTACAGATAAATTATATATAAAACTCACTTTGGATACGAGCTGTGGCCTAGCGTGTGGGTCCCGGGGGGGGGGGGGGGTCCTGGGTCCCGGTGTGTGGGGGGGCCGGTCCCGGTGTGGGGGGCCGGGATCCCGGTGGGGAGGTGAGGGGGGGCCCCAGGCAGGGCCCCGAGGTGCGGGCCGGGCGCTGGAGCCACGGGAAAGCCGGAACCGGGGTGGCGGGAGTGTGTGTGTGGGGGGGGAGTCCCGGGGTACACGGGAGATCGTGGGTGCCCCCCCCTTCCAACCGCTTCTTGCGCAGGCGTAACTAGGCGCGCCTGCGTCACACTGGCTCCTCCCCTGCCGCTCCCCCTCCCCCCTGTGACGCAGCCGTGCGCGCGCGCCGCCGCCGCCGCCCTGCGTGCGCCGGGTCGCCGTTGCGTGCGTCCGTCCGTCCGTGCGTGCGTGCGTGCGCGCGCGGGCGCAGATCGCCATGGAGGCCTCGGCGGGCGGAGGGGCCGGCGGCGCGGCGGGGCGGCGCTGGTATTTTACCCGCGAGCAGTTGGACCGTAGCCCTTCCCGCCGCGCCGGGCTCGACCCCGACAAAGAGCTCTCGTACCGGCAGCAAGCGGCTAACCTGCTGCAGGACATGGGACAGCGTCTCAACGTGTATCCGGCCGCGCTAGGCCGCGCGGCCTGCGCTTGGGTGCCACCGTCGCGGGGCGGGCGGGGAAGGAAGGGGTGGGGGGAGCGGTTGGCTCCGTCAGGGAGCGGGGAAAGGGAGGGGGGGGCGGCGCTGGGTGCGGGAAGGGCCGGGGTCGGGTCTGTCCCGGGAGTGGGGGGAGCCGGAGTCGGCAGCGGGGAGAGCCGGGCGTGTTTTGGGAGTGGGAAGAGCTATGCTGGGGTGCGGGGAAGGCGAGGCCCGGCCCGGCCGCGGGGAGAGCCGGGGCCGGCAGCGGGGAGGGCCGGGGCCGGCAGGCGGAAGAGTGAGGCCGGGAGTGGGGAGAGCCGGCGCCGGCAGCCGGAGAGTGGGGCCGGGAGCAGGGAAAGCCGGGGCCGGCAGCCGGGAGAGCCGGGCCCGGCAGCCGGGAGAGCGAGGCCGGCCGCGGGGACAGCCGGGGCCGGCAGCGGGGAGAGCTGAGCGTGTTTCCGGAGCTGGGAGAGCGATACCGGGGTGCGGGGATGGCCAGGTTCCGCCCGGGAGCGGGGAGAGCCAAGCCCGGCTGTGGGGAGGGAGAGCCGGGTCTGTTATTGGGAGGCAGGAGAGCTATGCCGGTGTGTGGGGTTGCCCAGGTCCGGCCCAGGAGCGGGGAGAGCCGAGCGTGTTTCAGGAGCAGGGAGAGCCAGGCCTGGCCTGGTGCCGGTGGGATGTAGGGGAGTTGAGGGTGCTGCTCAGGGATTGTCATCGGGGCTGTGTGTTTCCTTAACAACCCCATCAGCTCCCAGCTCACCATCAACACAGCCATCGTGTACATGCACCGCTTCTATATGGTGCAGTCCTTCACCCAGTTCCACAGGAACGTAAGTGTGCTGGGGTCTGGCGGGGTGTGGGGTGACGGGAACCCCCCAGCTCCGCTCCTGCTGCTGTCTGGCAGCTAGCTTGGGGTGCTACACGGTGGGACCGACCCTGGGAAGGGGGTTTGGAAAGGGGAGGGGTTGTTCATAGCTGTTGGTAGTCACTAGAACCCTTTTCCCTCCTGGTGGTGTTTGGACTTGCACAGGCTTTGTTTTCTAAAGGAATATTTGTTTTAGATGCGAGAATTAGCCTAATTTATTTGTTTCAGTCATGAACTTACTAACTTTAAAAAAAATATGTTTTTTTTTCTCTGAAGTCAGTGGTACCAGCAGCTCTGTTCTTGGCAGCCAAGGTGGAGGAACAGCCTCGTAAGCTGGAGCACGTAATCAAGGTAGCACATGCCTGTCTGCATCCCCAGGAAACTCCTCTAGACACCAAGAGCGAGGTAAGTGGTGAGATCGGAGAACTGGGCTCTGGTGTGAGGAGCGGAGGCACGAGGAATGGGAATGGCGGAAGCGTGCTGCATCCTGAATCACGTGGCTACAGCATCTCGTTAAATTGGGTTCAGCAGTACCCGCTCTCTAAGCGAGTGGCTGTGTCCTAGGATGGTCAGTGACAGCTTTCCAGTTTGACTGCTCTTACACCGCTGAGAGCTTTTTGGCTTCTGTACAGCAGAAGGCTTTTCTTTCCTGCTCTGTGGCAATCTCTCTTCTGTTCTCCTCTGCTGTGCTGCTGCAAATGTGACTTATATGCTGTGTAACAGTGTCTGCGTGAAAAGCTTCTGAGGAGGGCATGGATGTTGGCTGCTGTGATTGAGTAGTGTCTGTGGCAGAGCAGGAGGTGGTGTATGCAGTTTGGTTCTGTTCTGTCCCCACACGTTTAATGGTGGGTTTATTAAAAACGATGCCAATTCCCCATCTCTTGAGACAGCCCATCTTACCTGGAACTGAGCAGCCAACCCTGCTGAAAAGGGGCAGCTTTATCCAGGAAAGCTTAAGGGAAAAAAAAAAAAAAAGCAAAAAAAAAAAGCAGCTAATTCCTCTCCTGTACTGCTCATATAGCTGTCCCATGCAGTGTGAGGGACCAGGACTGAGAGGGCCACTGTGGATCCCGAAGCAACCGTCCCCTAGCAGAAGCACTAGCAGGGGAGCGGGTCCACCCCAGCACTCTGCTTTCTCTTTTCTGGCAGGGAATCTGTGCCAGTTCCCCCAGTGCAGATCGGCATAAAGATTCCCCTTTGCTATTTTTGCCTCCCTGAGAAAAGGGTGTTAGAAATGTGCAGGCTTTATACGGAGTGCCTCATCGTGAGTAACTTGCCTGTCCTCTCAACCCCAGGCTTACCTGCAACAAGCCCAAGACCTGGTCATTCTAGAGAGCATAATACTGCAGACCCTGGGTAAGTTTTTCAAAGCGGACGGGCTGCCACACAAATCCCAGACCCAGGAGTGTTCCGCAGAGCGGAGAGCCTAACCGCACAGTCTTCTCCACAGCTGGAGGGCAGATGTACAGCTGGCCAGTGGGAGAGCAAGAGTCCAGGCAACAAACTCTATTTTTCACACCCACTCCTTCTGTTTTCCTTTTAACGTCAGTTTTTTCAGGTGTAACTTGTGTCAGGTTCAATGCTCAGAGAAATTAAAGTGTGGAAGTGTGGCTCGTCTCTTCCCCCCCCCCCCCCCCCCCCCAACAGGTTTTGTACCGCTTGGACACCGGTCGCTGTCCTCCGTTGTGCTGTTGAACTTGATAATGCTCTAGTCCTGTAGCTAGGAAGCAGTTTGCACTGAGAGATGTCTAACAAAACCTGGGTTGAAAGTTAGTGTTTTGATCAGATAGCTGAATGTGGAAAAAAAAAAACACAAACCAGCAACAGTTTTTGGGGTTTTTTTGAAAGTAGAAGCTGGAGCCTACATCTAGGGCTGTGGCTGTTGGATCTGGTATCCTGTTCCTTTCTAAAATGTACTGTTAAAAGTTGTTTTTGCTAACACATGTTCCATTTCAGAGGCAGTTTGTAGATAGCGTTCCACTCCAAAATACTCAGCTGGCCTTTGTTATTTCTGACTTGGTTCAGAGTAAATGCCACTAGTCCCTCACTCACAAGGGGACAGGACGGGCAGGCGTGTTGAGGGGTTGCACGTGCTGGGCTGGCAAGCCAGTGGCTAAACTGTGACCCCAGTTCTGCAGTGACTTGGTTCTCCAGTTGCCTTGTTTAACGTCCCAGTTCTTCCAGAATGTTCTGCATGGGAAGAAGCAAATCTGTTGCACACATGGACTGATTTGCAATTTTTTTTCTTCTTTAAAATATAATGCCCAAACTGAATAGGAAACTGAAGCAAGGATTAAGTTCAGTTGTCTTTAGTGCTGTAGGCTCCTTCAAAGGGAAAACGTCTGCTTCCTCTTAGCTTTTTGGGTGACAGAAATTCCTTTGAGCAGATGCCATTGTCTTCTCCTTCCTCCCAGCTGCTGTAAGAGGTTTTGTCCTGCTATTTTTAAAATCCTTAATAGTTGTTTTGTTTTCAGTGAGGTCTTTCAAGCGCAGAAGTCATTTAGCTGCTTGGAGGTCTGGCAGCAGCAGTGACCTTCGGGTTTTGTGACTGGAGAACTTGAGTCTTCTGGATACAGGAAAACGGGCTTCTCTATTCCTGCTTGCCTCCGAGCAGAGAGCAGGGACTGTAGGAGGGAAGGGGAGAAGGCCTTGTCCCCCAGGAGCAGGAAACGTGAGGTTCATAGATCCATGGGGGTGTGCTGCTGTTTTTTTGATGGCTCTATGTCTGTGTTCTTCCAGGTTTTGAGATCACTATTGACCACCCCCATACCCACGTGGTGAAGTGCACACAGCTAGTGCGAGGTAAGCAGTGTCAGACGTCGGGTGCTTGTGGCTTCTCCTCAGCGTAACCTCAGCTTGATAGAGAAGAGCTGTGAAAATACATTGCAGTGTTCAGCCAGGACTGCCCGGGAACTTGCCTGCAGTCAGTCTCCTTAATAACCATAACAAATGTCAAAATGGAGACAGTTGCAAATGACGTGATGTTGTGGCTCTGCTGAAGCATGCAAAGCTCTCTATGTACAGTAATTTCTAAAAATCCTTCTAGCTGTGGTGTAGGGTTAGTCAAACCACACTGGGTCTCTTACTGTGTGTGTGGTGGTGAGAGGCCTGTGGTTCTTGCACTAAAATGTAATACTATTTGCCAGGATATGCAGACTAAAGCCCTGCTTTTTCCTTTTCTCTTTCAGCCAGCAAAGACTTGGCGCAAACTTCCTACTTCATGGCTACCAACAGGTTATTATTTTACAATTGATTCATATTTGACAGAGGGTCTTATCTGGAGATGTGCTACTGGTGACCCCATGGGCATTGGTCAGCCTGCGAGCAACTGGGGATCACTTGGTTTGGTTCAGAAAGAGCAGGAACCCTTTCTCCTGCTAGCTGCTGGTCAAAGCCAGCTGCAAAATTGGCCATGTAAACAAGGCAGATGGGATGCTCAGGAACTTCACTGCTTTTATGGGGAGTTAGACAGTGAAAGTTTAAAAAAAAAAAAACAACAAAACAAAAAGGTAGATTTGAAATGAATGTATACATTTTTACTTACTTAGTACCTAGGTGTCAGAGAGTTTTCACTGAACCAGGTGCTGTGCAAATTGTCAACAAATATGGTGGGTACCCCAAAGAAGGCTCATCTAGAGTATAAAGGGAGAAAAAGGGTAGTTGGATGCAGGCATGAGGTGTTACAAGAGAAAATGATATCCTTGTCTGGCCTACGTGACTGGACAGACAGTCCTGTAAGCAGAGTCTTGAAAATGAAAAAAAACCAAAACCCTAGTTTTTTTAATTTTGAGAGGTCTGGGTAGTTTTGTTGCTAGATTTTCACTGCAAGGCTGATACCAGCCCTTGTGTTGGGACTTCTGACATTTTTTAAATTTAATTTCCTGGATTACCAACTTCAGGCAAATCACAGAGTTAACGTTTGGAACAGACCAAGTTGTGGACATGGAAAATCTTGTGTTTTTGTGAAAGAGCTTGCAGAAGTGAAAAGATGGGAGAAAAAGATGGTTTAGGCACTAGCACAGGTGAAGCTGCAGAGTCAGAGAATGCTCCCAAGCCCTGGCCAAGCCATGAATGTGCATGGCCTTAGGCAAGTCATTTTTCTCCTCTCTGCCTGTGAGATGTGTTACCTGCTCACCTCTACAGCGTGCTGGGAGAATTGTTTGTTGAAGGTGCTCTCTAGCTCCAAAGGGCACTGTGTGGGTTTCCCACATAAACTAGCATAAAGGGAAGGTAGTGTTAATAATGTGTGGGTAAATGCATCCTTGAAGCGTGTTTTATCCCTGCAGCAATAATTGCAAAACCAAAGAATTAAGAGCTAAGATTATAATTGAAAAAAATTCAGGCAGAAAGGAAGAAATGCAGCCAGGCAGCCTCAATTTTGCCTTAAAGTGATGCCATGAAACGCCTGATTAAGGTGCTTAAGTGATGAATTAGATTTTTCAGGCGTACCTACAGATGTTTAACTTTTATTTCCTTCTGGCATCATCATGGGGCAGAGTTAAGGCTCTTTGTGCACCTTAACTTTGCTTCTTACCTTGGCAGACTGGATAAAGTCTCTGGATTTCCTGGGTTTGACTTCTTGATGTATGGATGAATACAGTATCTGTGAAATGGCTTCAGACTTTTTGGCTGTAGATGCATATCTCTGTCTCTCTGCATTGCATTGATGGAAGAATGTTTAATAACCCGAGCATGGCGAAGAAATGCAAATAATGCTATCCTGCGGCTGCATGTAGGTGCTCAGTGGCACCATCTCCATCAAGCGCTCTTTGAAAGGGCTGATTAATGAGTGTGAAAGTGGGCAAATCCTGCACTCAACTTGCTGTCATGGCTTCTATAGGTTTAGGGGACCTGGTCTTCCTGCAGGTAGAGAGTAGGATGCTTTCTTAGTCCATTGGTTCTCCTGTTCTCAATGCTACGTAGACCTCCCAGCACTGACATCCAAGCTGTCATGTGGCAAATTAATTTACTAATGAAAAGACTTGATAGGTGGCCAGGCTCCCTCTTAGGTGCTTCTGAGTTGCTCCAGCATATGGTGCTATTCGCAGCCAAAGCCTCAGTGCTTTTCCTAAGAATCATTTGGGAAAGACCAGACCCTTCCTAAAAGCCAAAGACGGCCAGTTTGCTCCTTGAATGCCATCCCAGGAGTTGCACTTGGAAGTGTCCAAGTTTCTTCTCAGATTGAGCAGAGCCCACAGCAGAGTTGGAGGCTGGCAGGTAATCCAGCTGCTCGCTTTCTCCCTTGGAAGAGGGCTCAAGCGGGGCGCAGCGTGTCTCGCTGCTCCTGCGTGAGCTGCAGAGCCTTGAGTTGACAGAGTTGCCTGGACCCAAATTATCTGCAGCAGAATGGGGAAGGAACAAGCAAATCGGTGGAGCGGGATAGAGACGCCCGTAACAGTAGGGTTGTACTGGGGGAGGAACAGCAGGGCCTTCCCCACCATGTCCACCTCTTGTGCAGCGTCTGTTCAGCGGGCGATAGTGAGTGCTGAAGTTAAGGCTTGGGAGTTCATGGCTTTCTGTTTCTCTCTCCCTGCTGGTGACGTCAGCCTGCACCTGACCACCTTCAGCCTGCAGTACACCCCTCCCGTTGTGGCCTGCGTCTGTATCCACCTGGCTTGTAAGTGGTCCAACTGGGAGATCCCAGTCTCCACGGACGGGAAGCACTGGTGGGAATACGTTGATGGCACTGTAACTCTGGAGCTCTTAGATGGTAAGTTTTGGAGAAAGGTTCCCCCCCAAAGGCTCTTAAGTTATTTTGGCATCTCTGTTCCTGGGTCTGCCATTCAAACACGGCCACTGGCCAGTTCGTGGACTCCAGGACTTCAGGTCTTGCCAAGGTTTCCAGTGCAGCAGCAGCAGCTTCTATGGTGCAACAGAGATGGCAAAAGGCGCACAGTGAGATGAGTTTAAATGTGGTCAGTGATACTAGTTCTCAGTATTTCCCCTCCTGGAGTAGCTCCATCTCATCAGTAGCTCCATTCATCAGTAAGTAGGGGGTTGCCCTGATGGATTAGCGCTGGTCTGCCTGTCTCTGACCCTCTTGCTTGGGTTTGTGTCTCCTCTGCAGAACTGACTCATGAATTCCTGCAGATCCTTGAGAAAACTCCCAACCGGCTTAAACGTATCCGGAACTGGCGGGTAAGAATCTGCTTTGGACCGCGGGTGCTTGCAGGAGAACACAGGCTCTGATTTCTTCTGTGCACGAGGCTGTGTGGCATCTCTGGTATGACAATGAAAGACAGTGTCTGAAGGGCATGTGTGTGGGGGGGAAATCTGAACGCTCTGCATCTGCAAAATGTTGCTTCAGTGCTCGAGTTCATGTGTTCCGAATTAACTCTGTAGAGACCTTGGTTTTTCAACCACACTAGCAACCCCACTTCCAGTGGTTGGGTCTTTTCCCATAAGTACAGATGGGGGCAAAGTGGATCTGTCTTTAAATGAGAGCTTGCACTGTACCAGTTGAGCTGCTTGCATCAAAGCGGCTCTAGTGACAGCCCAAAGTAAATGACTGGTTGCTGCTTTTATTCCAGGCCTCTCAAGCAGCCAGGAAGTCAAAGGCTGACGACCACGGTGAAGATGAGAGCCTGTCAGAGCAGACAATCCTTAACATGATTTCCAGGAACAATAGTTCGGACATGAACATTGCTGGGTTAATGAGCATGTCAACATCCTCGACCGCTGGAGCAGGGCCGTCTCTGCCAGCCACGGTGGACTCGCCCAGCGACAAGAGCGGTGCAGATATGTCCCAGACTGACCACTGGCATCCTCCACCCAAGCTGGAGACTGGCCAGAGTCACAGGACTAATGAAAGCTCTTCGGCTGCTGAGCATCCTTTACAGCAAGATGGCGCTGGTTATCAGAAGCAGAGCGGCAAGAATGCCCCATCAGCCAAAGTGTCGCTCAAGGAGTACCGGGCCAAGCATGCCGAGGAGCTGGCAGCACAGAAGCGGCAGCTGGAGAACATGGAAGCCAACGTGCGGTCTCAGTACGCCTATGCCGCACAGAATCTCCTGGTCCAGCAGCAGCGGGAGAGGGAAGTCCAGCAGGACAGTAACCCCTCTCCAATCATCCTGAAAATTCCCATGGGTGGCTCAGAGAACCCTGAGCGCCCTCCTGGCCCTGAAAAGAGTGACAAAGCCTCAGCTCTGAAGCTGAGGATCCCGGTGGCAGGTGGAGGTGGGGAGAGGCCACTCCCCTCCAAGCAGGAGGAGATAAAAATGCGGATCAAGGTGCCAACTGCTGGAGACAGGCACGGCTCCTCGGACGAAAGCAGTGGCAAGAACCGGGAGCACAAGGAGAAACACAAGGGCCACTCTTCTAACCACCACCACCACCACCACAACCACCATTCTCACAAACACTTACATGCCCAGCTTGGCGCCGGCCCCAGCAGCGTGGTGAATAAGCGGCCGGGAGACTCTAAACACAGCAGCCAGCCTAGCGCTGTGCCCCACAAAAGCTACGGTCCCCTCGCCTCTTCCCGCAAGAGGCTCCTGCCAGAGGAGGCGGCAGCCACGGCCACAGCTGCAGCCCATGAGCACCAGCCCAAAGTCAGCAAAGCATCCAAAGGCCCTGGGATGCCGTTCCCTTACCCCCACCTCCCTGGGATGGCCCATCTCTCAGGGCACAGCTCGGATGCGGGCAACCTCCCCTTACCCCAGGCCAACAAAGCCCGGGGCACCCACAGCAAATCGGACAAGGGTCCCATGGGGGCCAACGGGCACAACGCCAACCAGGCCAGTGACTACCAGGATACGGTCAATATGCTGCACTCACTGTTGAGCGCGCAGGGCATGCAGCCCACCCAGCCCCCTGCCTTTGACTTCCACTCGTACGGCGAGCTCTTGAACCCACGGGCTTCCACCAGCTCCAGAGCTGTCGCCAACACGGACAAGCCCCGACCACCACCCCTGCCCTCAGAACCACCCCCCCCACTCCCCCCTCTCCCCAAGTAAAACCCCTTTTTACTACTGAGTTGGCACAGAGCCCAAGCCCAAACCTGGGCTGCCCCTGCGGGGGCGTGAAAGGGCTTGTTCGATCTCCACTGCCTCACGAAGAACTATTTTATTATATTATAACTTTTATTATTGATATTTAGAACGCGGAGTTGTTGAAGCTGTGAAAGGATAAGAAACCCTTTCTCTGTTCCTTGCTCCCTCCCCCATCGACTTTCAGTTAGTGGTGGGCTCTGTCCCTGCTAGAACTGAAGCCCCCTCTGAGGAACACACATTGCGGGGGGGCCATGGGGGGTATTTAAAATATGTCACAGAAAATTTAAGATGTTTTACAAATAATTTAAGCAGTAACTTATATCTTAGTGTTTTGCTCATTTTAATTTTGTGGTGCTGCGGGGGACCTTGGTGAGAATTTGGGGTGGCTTGTCGGGTGGTTCCACTCGAGCTGTTGGTGACAGAAAGTGGGTTCAGGAGCTTTTGGGGGATGGAGGAGAGGAAGCAGCTTGAGGGGAGGGCAGGGACCAGAGGCCACTCGGGCTGGGGGGTGTGTGTGAGGGAATCCCAGCTGCTGCGACTGTGGGGTGATGGGAGCTGCTCTACCTGTCATGGGTCAGGTTTCCTCACTCCAAAAGCTGCTCTGGTTTCAGGATCCCGTCTCTGTCCCTCGCTCTTCTGCAGATCCCACCGCTTCCGCTGGAAACCCTGGCTGTGGTGGGGTTCAGGGCAGCGCATGCGCTGAGGGCTTTTGGTGGCATTTCATGGTGGCTGGTGTTGAGCAGCCAGGGTGAGGTGATGGATTGAGGGTGCTTGGCCCTTGTGAATGCTTTTTGGGGGGAGAGAGTCCAGAGGAGCTGCCCATGGCTGGCAGGGATGAGTGCTGCTGAGCAAGGGGCTCGGATGTGGAGTCAGATTGTGCCCGAAGGCACCTGCCGGAGCAGAGCAGCCCCATGCTGGGAGCTGGCTGGCTACATCCTGCTGCAGGTGGTGCCGCCGGCACATGTAGAGCCGTGTTTAGGCGTGAAATGTGTTGGTGGACTCGGTCCGTGGCAGTGCGGGGGTTGATCTGGAGAGGAGCAGCGTGGTGCGTTCCCAGCTGGGATGTAGAATGAGACTGTGCAGGATGAGACCGTGCAGGATGGATGGCTGGAAGGGTCATCGCGCCCGGGGCAGCTCTTCCAGAGGATCCCATCGGTGCGTGGCTGTTCGCAGCCCAGCTGGAGACAGCTTTTACCACAACCTCAGCCCTGGGCCTGGGCAGCCACCTGAGTTTTGGTTGAGTGTCGGAAAAACCCATTTCCTTTGTTCTCAGATTTTACTTTCCCAACCTTCAATAAATGTACTGTCTCCTTATGGTTTTGTGAAACTCTTGTTCTACGTCAAGCTTGTTTTTAAGAGTGATTAGCGCTGCTGACCCTCACCAGCGCCTCTGCTGCCGGTAACCCACCCCCTGCGGTTTTGGGTATGATTTTTAGGTTTCAGACCCCTGGCAAAGGTCCATCCCTCGTTTCCCCCCACTGCTTTTGGAGCCTTTTTTGGAGGCTAGCTGCTCCCGGGTTGTTGGGCTTTGCAGTGAATCGCTTGTTCTGCCCTCTCCGTTAATCAGTGGGGAGCAATGTCGGTCTTCTGCTGTCCCGGGAAACCGGGAGGGGACCGGGTAGAGCCCGGGGGGGGTTGCTCTTGTCCCCTGGCTGGTGCCCTGGGACCAAGCCGGTGTCCCCGGGGCTACCGGGAGCTTCTGCCGTCCCGGAGCCACAGCACAACCCGGCTCCCTCGCTCGGGGCTCGCAAACGCGCAGGCGCCCCCGGTCCCGCCGCGCCCGCGTGTCTGCTTCCCGCCGCCGCAGCCTCACGTGACTCCTGGGGGCGTGGCCGGTCACTGCGAAATGACGGCGAGCCCGGCCAACCGCGTGCGGTACCGCCCCAGCGCCCACCGCGGACTGGCGGGCGAGCGGACCAATGAAGTAGCTGGGCGGGCGGGCGGCGAGGCAGCAAGGAGGCCGGGGCGGCAGCGAGGTAAGATGGCGGCTGCGCCGCCTGCCCTCGGCGGGGTCTGCGCAGCCCGTCGCCGCGACACCTGCGCGTTGTCCCAGGGCCCCTTCACCACGTACCGACCGGGGGGGCGGTATTTCATGCGCCCACCGCTCCGGCAGCGCTGCCTGGACTCCTTTCGGGAGCGCCCCTCACGCCCGCTGCCCGCGGACAAAATGGCGGCACCGGCGCAGCCGGGCGGCGCGACTGCGCATGCGTGGGACCTGGGCGCGGGGCGGGTGGCCGAGCACGTGCGTGGAGGGGGGGGGGAGAGGGGCTGCACCGGGAGCAGGGATGGGCACCGGGAGAAGGAGCCACGGTGGGGGGGGTACGGGGAGGAGGCGATCCTGCACTGGTGCCGCACTGGGCAGGAGGGATCCTGCACTGGGCGCTGTGGAGTTGGTGAGCTGCGCACGGGGGGGGGGGGGGGGGGGTGTGAGCAATGCGTCTGTGGGAAGCATGGGGAGGGGGTGAGCAATGCGTCTGTGGGAAGCGTGGCGGGGGGGGGCGGGAGGGTTGGGAGATCGTCCCTGCTGAGGAAGAGGTTGTGGGCTGGGGGGGACACAGATGATGCTGTGAAGGGATGGGGTTTGTATGGGGCTGGTGGGCTGTGTATGGAAGGGAGCATTGTACCCTGGGAGGGTATGGAGCTGTGGGATTTGTGCGCTGGGAGGAAAGGGTCCTGCACTGGGGTGATGGGGGTAGAGGGGTATCTCTGGGACATTTATCCTCCCCCTGGCCACAATGCTGCCAGGCAGTAGTGCTTGTGCCTGCACCTTGGCATGGATGTTACTGCTTGGTAGCTCAGGTGAGTGAGAGGTATTTCATTCTGTGCAGAAATGGGGTTGCTGCAAAGCTAAAAGTTTCCTCAGGTGTTGGAAGAAACTGGTTCTATAGGAGCAGCTTCATCTTTTGTCTGTTCAAGGGGGTCAAAGTTTTATTCAGATGCATTAGCAGGTGTTAGCAGATACTGCTGCTCTTTCTTTTTATCAGTAGTTTGTTTCATTCTTTTAACTGGTCTGCATCTCTCGAGCAGGTGTTGGCATGAACAGAATTCGGATCCATGTTTTGCCATCAAGCCGAGGACGCCTCACTCCTGTGCCGCGGCCACAGGAGCCTCTGTCATGTGCCTTCACCCACCGCCAGTGCTCCCAGCCACGGCTGGAGGGGCAGGAGTTTTGTATTAAGCACATTCTTGAAGACAGGAGTGCCCCTTTCAAGCAGTGCAGTTATGTTTCAACAAAGAATGGAAAGCGGTGTCCCAACGCTGCGCCCAAACCAGAGAAGAAAGATGGGTGAGTACCTCTGTCTCCTGGTTCTCCAGTTCTATACCATATAGAATTAAAATGGGCAGGGGAAGGTCTTTCTCCTGATTCAGCTGCTGCATTTACGTTAACTCAGACAAGTGGCACTCTCTTTCTGAAGCTTTTTTAAGCTAGAAAAAGACTCTGTGAGTGCTGGACACTGCATGGAGTCATCTTGGTCCTGCAGGACTGTTGGGCTGCTGCCTTCTGCCATCAGAAGGTGGCTGCAGTGATCCAGGTCCTTTGTAAGAGCTGTACGTGCGCCCACGCGGTGCCATACCTCTGCTCAGCCCAGCAAATTTAACTTGCCGCTGTCTGTACTTACGGATGATCCTCAGCACAGATATTCTAGTCGTGTATTACATGGGCTTGATGACCTGGTTGTGCTGCTGCTTCTCTGATGCATATAAAATGCTATGGATGGAAGGACCTAGAACAGTTACTGACATTCAGTAAGCATGTCAGCAGAGCACAGTTTCCCTTACGGGAGCATTGACCTGCGTTTCATTCTCAGAGGTTATGGGGATGTGGACACTGGTAGTCTTCATTCTGCCCTTGGTTCCTCTGTGATAAAAAGGATCCATCTGACGTGAGCCAGCGTGCTCTGCATGGAAACTGAGAGTCTAGTGTGGATATTTGGAAGCAGAAGAGCTCACCTCAGTGGCTTTATGTAAAAAGCTCTTTTCTCTCCCTGCTGCTGTGCCATGTGGCTGCCAACTCCAGTGCCAGAGGTGGCATTTCAGCAGTGGTGTGTGGTCTGTGAGCCACCCGGGGCTCTCTGGCATTGCCAAGCTGTACCTGCAGCCAGCGGCTCTCTCTGTGAGAGAGCTGTGGAGGGGATGTGCTTTCCAGGTGCCAGGGAGTGTTTCTCACTGTATCGCTTGTTTGTTTTGCCGGCTGAGGGCTTGGAGTCGTAACGAGCTTGTGGTTTATTCCTGCAGTGCGTCGTTCTGTGCGGAGCATGCCCGTAGGAACGCTCTGGCACTCCAAGCTCAGATGAAGAAGTCCAGTCCTGGGCCTGTAAGCGAGACTCTCCTTTGCCAGCTTAGCTCTTATGCCAAAACAGAGCTGGGCTCTCAGACTGCAGAGAGCAGCCGCAGCGAAGCCAGTCGGATCCTAGGTAAGAATTGAAAACAAAAACTGGTGAGAGAGGACCTGGATTTCTCAGTTTTGTGTGGAAATGTCAAGAATCCCAGGGGTCTGTGAGTAAAAGATTGTGTCCTGCAAACCCTGGCATGTCTTGCCTGCTACTGACTGTAGTCAAGTCACACTGCCAGACCAAAATCCTGCTGGTTTTCTTCCCTTGCACTCACAGAATAGAAATGTTAGCTAGCTTCCCTCTTTGCTGGGTTAGTCTGTAGCGGTGCCTGTCAAATGCTGGCTCAGTGCTGAGCTTCCTGTCTTGCAGGGTCACTTGTTGGGGCCAGCCGGCAGTTCATGGTTCCTGGGTAGGCAGGAGTGTCACTCCACAGGAGCTGTGTATTTTGGCCGTGCTGAGCTGGTGGGTTTCCTGTTGTTCCATGTCCCTTGCTCACACTGTGCTGGGGAGACGTCTCTCTTGGAAAGAGGCAGAGCAAGTTCACCTCTGTGCAGCTGTGGAGCCGAGCTGTCCTGTGCTAGGATGTAGGACAGTGTCCTACCCCTGAGGGTGACTTGTCTTTTCAGATGAGGACAGCTGGAGTGATGGTGAGCAGGACCCTATCACAGTGGACCAGACGTGGCGAGGGGACCCAGACAGCGAGGCTGACAGCATCGATAGTGACCAGGAGGATCCCTTGAAGTAAGTTGGGTGCTGGTGGCTGTCGGCTGCTTACACATGTGCAGCGTGCGGAGCGTTCTGAGCTCAGTGTTGTACCAGAGGAGATGGCAGTTATGTTAAAGAAGTGATGATAATGGTGTTGCAGTTGGACTTTGTGCCTTGGTGAGTTGTTAGGCATGAATGCTCACAAGTCTTGGACCTGATGGTTCTTCTGGGAAGTATCTGATGGTCATCCTTTTTCAGTGTGGAGTGGTCCATTCAGCAGCAGTCCCTGGGTGATCTCTTAACTTAAAAAAAACGCATAAATTCGTTGTTTCTGCTCATACCCATTGATCTGTATAATCTAGCCCTGCTCAGCCCATGTTTCTGATAAGGTCTGTGTCATTTGGTCAGGAGAACAGCCCCGAGGGACCCTTACAAACTTCACCCTGTTTGGGTGGGTGTTTTTCAGGCATGCTGGTGTATACACAGCTGAGGAGGTGGCTTTGATCATGCGAGAGAAGCTGATTCGCCTGCAGTCTCTCTATATTGACCAGTTCAAACGGCTCCAGCACCTTCTGAAGGAGAAGAAGCGCCGATACCTGCACAGCCGTAAGGGAGAGCATGAAGCCATAGGCAAGTACTGGTACAGGTAGTCACTGATCTGTATTCCTCTGGCTGAGGGCACAGCGCTTTTCTAAAGCACATGCAGAACTCTATATTAAAAAAAAAAACCAAAAACGTGGCTTTTGCCTTTGTAGAAGCAGATTTCAGAGCAGTGCTGTCTCAGTACGGGTGAAAATTACTGTAGGCCTGAAACTCGGTTAGAGAAGGTATTTCTGTGTCTGGCCTCATGCCCAGAGATTGGTATCGTTTGGGTTAGAAAGGTTGCCGGATTTCTTTGCTCTTCAAAGTTTGCAGTGTTGTCAGGAAATGAGACTACAAAGTTAATTCTGAGACAAAAGTTCTTTTTTTGTATGGGATTTCCTGTTTTTGGTTTTATAAACAAAAAATTTATTCATCTGTAAGGTCCTGTCTGTATCAGCAGAAGTTTGTTTCAGTAGTTACACCGGTACTGCTGTAATGACATATTCCTCCTTAGCACAGATGCAACTTTCCTTTGCAAAAGCTCTTCTGCCTCGGTTGGAATTCTCCCTGTACAGAATATGATCTTGGAGGCAGGAGTCTGTAGTTTAGCAGAGGCAGAACTGGGTTGTATAACTGGTTGCAAGTATTGCAGTGCAAAGAATGCTTTCTCTAGCATAGTCTTATAATAGCTCATCCTGGAAAATGGCATAATGCAGCTCGGTCCCAAGTAAAAATAACTGAAAGTTTGGTACATAACAATTTTGTAAAACTCTTTTTAGCAAACCAGTAATAGAAAAGCAGATCCCCAGCGTTGCCCTGTAATTACAGCTGGGAGTACTTACAGGAAGCTTCCAGAACGTGCGCAGGGGCAAGCTGAAATTTGACAAGCTCCTATGCTGCCTGCAGAAATCACAATAGACTTTTGAGCGGCCAAATTATTTTAAAAGACGTTTTTAAAATATTCTGTTGGCCCAAGTGCTCCTCATGTGCACAGAGAAGTTGGGATAAATTTCGGGATGGAATCTGCTTTGTCACCTTCTTGTGTAACTCAAAAGATGTGCTTCCTGTTTATACATGCAACTCTCACTGCTCGTTCGCTCTGTGCGTTGACATCTGTGCCATTAGTCAGCTGTTGGAGCTCTCGACAGCTGATTTTGGCTCTCGGTACCAAAAAAATTGGAAGGACGTGGCAGGTGGGGTGGTATTTTCTGACCCCTCCCTCACTCCCTGCAGGCAGCAGCCTTCTGACAGGCCCGGAGGGGCTGATGGCCAAGGAGCGTGAGAACCTGAAGCGCCTGAAGTGCCTGCGCCGCTACCGGCAGCGCTATGGCGTGGAGGCCCTGCTCCACCGGCAGCTGAAGGAGCGCAGGATGCTGGCGACCGATGGCGCTGCCCAGCAGGTGTGTCAGCAGCTTGGGGACTGGGTCCGGCTGGAGTTATAGCCTCGCTTGGAAGCTGGGTTTCTCCTCTCGTCCCTTCCTGGAAGTGATCCCAGGCTGGCTCTGCTCTGGCCCTGCTGGATTGCTCCTTATAACACCCTTTCTGCAAGGACATAGAGGTCTGGTCCCAGCCAGCACCCTCAGTATCCATACGTTGGCTGAAACATTGGCGGTTCCTAGGGTCACTTTAAATGGGCATCAAAACTGCAGAAGTTCAAGCATGGGGTTGGAGAATTTTCTCTTTTGAAAGGGAGGGCTCAGTATGAGGTGGCCTGAATTTCATGACTGAAAAATGTGTGGAAAAAAACTCCTTATGGTGGTGGAACCCAGACCCCTCCTAGACCTATGGGGACCAAAAGGCAGGTGCCTTCCATCACGTGTGATCCTAAATTTGAAGCTATGTGCAGCCATTTCTTTATAACTTAAAATTCAAAGCATTCCATTAACTGACTTCTGAAAGTTGGAAGGTAGGTCTGAGAGACCTCATTCTTTGAGACATACTTCTGAGGTGAAGCTCTTCCTATTGAAATCGAGTTGTGCCTTATTATCTCAGCTCTGTTTAATAAAAGCTTGAATGAGAAAGATGTAATGAGGAGCTAGGCTCTGCTGGAGTGGAACTGAGAGTTTGGTCTTGGCATGTTTTGAAAGCGGGATGCAAGTGTTGTATAGCCGAGGGGGTTTCTCTGGAACAGAGCGGGACGACTCTCTGGTGCAGCTCTGAGCTCTTTTCTTGGACTTGCAGGCACACACCACCCGCTCCAGCCAGAGGTGCTTGGCCTTTGTCGACGATGTCCGATGCTCGAACCAGTCCCTCCCGATGACCAGGCACTGCCTTACACGTATCCTTTGATCTGCCTGTGCTGCCTTGGGCTGAGTTCCTGACTGTTTACTGGCAGTTTGAAGTGTGTCTGATCCTCCTTTTTTCTCTTTGGCCCTAAATCAAGGCCATCGGTTTGCTGTAGCCGTTGGTTTCAAGCAGGAGCCCAGAGGAAACGTCTCCCGGTCTGCTGGCGCTCCCGTCCCCGTGGAACGACCAATTCATGTGGGAGTGACAAAAGGCTGGGCTTGCCCTCAGCTGTGCCCAGGCAGGTCCCGCTGCAGCCTTCCTGCAGTATGTTGGCCGATCCCAAGCATCCAAACGGGGTGGCCAGTTCACTTGGAAGGGACAGGGGAACCTCATGAAACCTGAGGGAGGCATGAGCTAATTTCTGGCCGTATTGAGAGAGGCTAGAAGCAAGTCTGCTTGGTTCCCGGTGCTGAGTGCCAACAGCCGACCTGAGTAGGGTCTGTGAGCTCTTGGTATGAGTCCAGCTTGAGGGATGTCTGTAGGAAGGGGTATCTGACTGCTGAAGCATGTGCGCAGTGATTTTTTTTGGGGGAGGATCTGAATGAGGGAGTAGTTCCTAGCCTGTTTGGGGCTGCCATGGACCAGCTCAGTCTCCTTTGATCCCTTGAAAGGTTTGCACGTGTGTGTGAACAGCCTTGAGCTGTTTGATTTCCCGAAACAGCCTTGGCTCTTTGAGAGCCAGCACTGAAATTTTCACTGGGATCCCCCCAGCTCAGGGATCACTGCCCCAACATGGGATCCGCAAACAGAGCATTGCCCTGGGTTCATCTGCACAGCTCTTGTCTAAGCAGGATTGGGTGGATGTGTCCAGGAGCAGGTTTGGATTGTGTCGGAGCTGTGTTAGCAGCTGTTGCTGGTGTGAGTCAGGAGAAGCTCCGGCGCTGGGTCCCAGAGCAGAGCTGGCAGCCAGGGGGAGGATGAGCTCTTCATTTTGTTTTGAGCTTTTTGTTTTGTTACTGAAGTTAGCAGACTTGACTCCAGCTATGTGCAGGGAGTAGGAAGCTGCCTTTGTTTCTCTCTAGTGACCATATACTTCAAAATAAAGACAGGGTAGATACCTTTAAAATGGTTTGAGCAAGTTGCTGTTTGCAGCTGGCTCGCTTTGAGCAGAGCAGGCCGAGAAGGGAGTGGAAAAAGCGAGGTTTGATTTCCTTATGTCTGAGCTGTCAGCTGACTTTCACTGACACAAACAAGATTTTACTTTGGTTAGCCCTGCTGAGCCGATAACATCTGCAGTCTGCTCTGCTTTGTGCATTGTTGGGAGGCTCATGGGCTTTGTTTGCTTTTCAGGAGCTGGATTGTTTGTGACAATGCATTAAAGGGGCCGAACCCAGCTGGGCTGTTGGGCTCCAGGTGGAGCGTGTGATTTTGTCATCTTGGCAATCCATGCTTTTTGGCTACCAATAAAGTCAGTGCTTGATCTGGGAGTCATTCAGAGAGATTAAAATCTGGCTTCCCCACCCTGCTGTTCATACAGAGACGCTTTCCTCACCACATCTGCCCTCGGGTGTCTGAGAGATCTGGCTCCTCTGGGCTGGGCTCTGTACCGTTGCTGCTAGCACAGATTATGGGCTCTCCACAGCCTGCTGGGAAATCGTATCGGTGCCTTTACAGCTGCCTTAGTGCAGGGAGGAGAGGAGGAAAGGATAAATCTGAAACCTAGACAGCTTAAGAAACTGGGTTAAAATTGGCACCTTTTGCCAGTTCACGTGGGTTTGGAAGTTCGGGGGCTTTTTTACTCTCCCTTACATGCTGCGCTGTGTGAGGAGGAAACCACGGCGTGAACTCCACAAACATCGAGAATGGCTGGGCAGTTACTTGGGTGGGTTTGATATTGAGGTATCTGACGTGAAAGACATGATCCACACCTGAAATCTGCTTTGGCCCCAACTCCAGATTATCACTTGCATGGAGATTGTGCCTCACTGCTCACTTGGTGACATAATCTCCACTGTTCCTTGCAGCAGTAAGTAGAAACGTCATGACTATCAGTAAAACATTGTTTATGAAGACCCTTACACAGCCTCAGCGGTGGGTCCGTCTGTAGTTTTGCAGGGCTCTTGGGCGAGGATGGGATTTGGTCTGTAGCTAGTCTCTCCTGGTGGATTGCTCTGCAAGTGCGATGCAATTGGAGCAGGGTTTCTGTTTGTGATTAAAGGCAGGAAATCCCATTTACACCTCTGGCAGGAATAGGTTTTCCATTGGGAAGGAAAATGCACTGGGAAGATAGAAATACCGGAACTAAACTCCTGGCTGTGGAAAAAGCATTGTGTGTGCTCGTATCTCCACTGCGTGTTAGATGTTAAGGCTTGTGCAGATGCCTCTTAAATGGATGTCTGCAAATAAAAGTAAGCCTGTGCATTTGTAATATCTTCCATCTGAGGATCTGTGAGTGCTTTAAAGGGATCCAACTACATCTCCCAGCCCCCACTGGGAAGCTGTTGCTGTTGTCCCTGTTTTCCGTCATGCAAGTAACATTGGCGCACATCACTGGGCAGTCAGGATGCAACTCTGGAGTCTGGACTCCTGACCTTGGAGAAACATGGGGTTTTTAACACTGCTGGAGGGTGGCTGGGTGTGTGGGGAGCATTTATGCCTCTGGATGTGTGTCTGTAGCTTGTCTGCCATGCGGGTTTCCCTTGACCGCATCTTCGCAGACATCTGTCAGGACGCTAATCAGACTCTGTTCAAACCGTGTCAAGGCTCCGAGGAAGTGCCCTGCAACAAGCCAGTGCCCGTGAGCCTTTCGGAGGATCCATGCTGCCCGCTCCATCTCCGTTTGCCTCCGCAGATGTACGTACCTGAGCAGGTGCTGGCTGTCCCTGAGGAGCTGGAAGCTGCCCCCACAGATCTGTACTTGAGTGCTGCTGAGCTCCAGCCCACGGAGAGCTTGCCCCTGGAGTTCAGCGATGTAAGTTGTGCAGTGTGCTTTAGGCCGTGGTGTGCAAGGAAGGTGCCCTGCAGAAAAGCTTCCCCAAGTGTTTCTGTTTTTATTATATGCCATGAAGTCAAGCTGAAGTACTTGGGGAGCGGGCTGCAGTGCAGCAGACCGCAGCTCCCCAAGTGGAGCATGGGTGGATGTCATGTAAAGCACTGCCTCCCCGGCACAGATAATGTAGAATTATTTTCATTCTTGCTGGCCTGGGGAAGGAGAGTCTTTTGAAAAACACACAGGAACATGAAAGGTTTGGGAGATGTTTGTTTCTGTAGGGCTGGTTACTGCTCCTTCAGAAGGGCTGTGCTCTCATTTAAATCCGTATTTAGGGGCTTTTTAAAAAGAGGATTTTTTTTCCCCCCCCTCTTCTCTCCCATGAGGAATTCATGAGGATTTTAATCCCCAGATTATTCTGATGTCCTGCATGTATGTTAAGCCTACATGCTTAAAATCCTCTGAAATTTGTTTAATCAAAAAAATACCATGGTCATTTGGAGCTGGTCCTCAGAATGAGGTGTCACTTGCTTTAGTATTTCGGTGCCCCCAAGATTCTTGAGCACTGCTATCAGGAGGCAAATCTCATAACCACTTTCGAGTTTGCTGATGGAGGAGGGATTGCCAGCAGCTGTGGAGTCCAGGGCATGGCAGCAGCCACAGGAGAGCAACTGCTGCTGCTCTGGGGTCAGGCTGGGCCCAGCACCCCTGGGGTCGAGGGAACACTCTCTCTGCCTTCAGTGGGCATTGGACCAGATCCCGGCCTTCCTCTGGGACAGAGCCGGCACACCACTCTCTGTGAAAACAGCCTTTGTGGGAGGTGATTTTTTTTCAGGTCAGAAGTGAAAAACGTAACTGTTTCTCCCCCAGCCTGTCCTTTGAGAGGGTCCCCCACTCCACGTGAGGTTTCAGGTGCTTCAGGCAGGAACCCAGGTGCCTTGCTCCTGCCCTGTACCCCGAGCCGTGCATGGATGGGAACTGCAGACTCCCTGAGAGCCCTCCGTCCTCAGCTTGGAGGGATTTGGAGCTGTGGCAGCGTACGGCTGTGTAGGGCATCTGTGTTTTATCTCACGTCACGCTAGGCTGGTAGAGTGCCACTCATGAGTTGCAGGCATCTCGCCTTGATGTCAAACGCCCTCCAAAGCCAAAACAAATCCAGTCTTCTAACAATAGCTTTGCAGAAATCCCAGCCTCTCACGTCAGCAGGGTTATCCACGCACGCAGCAGACGGCAGCGAGCAGGGCGGATGGAGGAGTAAGCCAGAGACTGTCCACTCCCAATATGTTGTCAGGGCAAGCAAAGAGGGTTGTGTGAAATCCTGGGAGAGGGGTGACTGCTCCGGGTGTCCTCAGGAAGGCAGGATCGGACCCTCCTGGCTGCTGCGGGGGTGCTTCTGGGGCAACACATCACACTGGGCTCTGGACCTTGTACCCCACACCTTGTTTTCAGAGTGCAGCACTGCCAGCCTGAATCACGCCATTTCTGGAGGAGGAGGCTCCTGTAGTTGTCTTTCTGGCTCCCGAGGCTGGAGGTCCTGGTGGCATGGTGCCTGCTGCTCTGCCTTCCTCCTCCTGTGCCCAGAAAGCAGTGAAACAGCCTGCCCGCTCCTGCCCCTCCTCTCAAGAGGGTAGCAGAGAAGGGTTGCGAGGACTCATGCTTCTGTCTCCCACGGGGCTCCTCGGGACTCCTCCTGCTGATGAGCCGCTCCCAATGTTTTCTCTCCTAGGACCTGGACGTGGTGGGCGATGGCATGCAGTGTCCTCCGTCCCCTCTGCTCTTTGATCCTTCTGTGGCCCTCGATCAGTCCCTTAGAGAAGTTGCCGAGGCCCCCATAGACATACTGGCCCTGGAGGAGCCTTCCCACCCAGGTCTCCCTCTGCAGACGGCACCGACGGACAGAGGGAGCTCCTCTGCTCACATCTTCTCTCCGGCCACCGAGCCTCCAGCTGAGCTGCCTGTGCAGGTACAGCTGGGAGAGCACCAGCGGCTTCCAGCCGTAGCACAGCTCTTGCTCTGGCTGAACCACAGCTCTCAGGGCTCTGGAGGATGTGTCTTCCCGGGGGAGGGGAGGAGGAGTCCCTGTTTGCCCTCCAGACATGCAGCCAAGCCCTGGGTGGTTGCTCTCCCATGCAGCGGGAGTTCGGACCAGTGCTACGCCCACGGTCTGGATGATGTTAGAAGTGTTGAGGGGGTGGCAGCCAGAGCCTGTCCCCGGGGCAGTGGTGGAGGACGAGCAGTCGCCTCTTCTCCGTGGGTGGCTCAGTGCCACCCTCTTCCTGTGCGTGGGACGGGTGTCGCAGGAGCTGTCTGGGACGTGGTGGAGATGTCTCACAGGCTGGGGACTACCGGCTGTGGGAAGCCCATTTTCTCCCATCTGGGGATTTTAAGGGGAGCTGTCATCTTCTGGGCAAAGGGCTTCTGCTTTTTGCTTCTTTTGAGTCTCATTTTTCACTTGCAATTCACTCCTCTTGTGTCCTGCCCGGAGCCTGTGGCTTGCTCTGGACGTGCCCGCAGGGCGTCATCTTTGGAGATGTCCTCAGACGTCCCACCCTGCATCCCCTGTCACCCCTCCAACGCTGTCCCTGCAGTCGAGGAGTCCCTGCAGTGCCTCTCCCCTGCTGGGAGCCAAGTGTTGGGGTGGGGGGACCCCAACCCTGGAGCACGCACTCTCCCCCCAGGCCCTGAATGAAGACCACCGGTTTGCAGTAGCCGTTGGTTTCAAGCAGGAGCCCAGAGGAAACGTCTCCCAGTCTGTTGGCGCTCCCATCCCCATGGAACGACCAATTCGTGTGGGAGCGACAACAGCCTGGGCTTGCCCTCGCCTCTGCCCAGGCAAGTCCTGCTGCAGCCAGCCCACCATCCCTTTTCTGTCCCCAACAGAGTCACCTGCCGCTGGCAGCGTGCCGGCTGGGGCCCAGGGATGACAGACGGCTGGAGGAAGCCGCCACCTCCACCCAGACCCGTGGAGCAGCCGCCAACGGGAGCCTGGAACTGGGGTCCGTGAGCTGAGACTGGCTGCACGCGGCATGTCTACGCTCCCTTGCGAATCCTCGCTCGCGCCGAGTCACGGCGGAGCCCGTTGGTGGGACGCGTGTGGAAACCTGCAGGCGCCGGCGTCCTCACCCACCACGGGGCTGAACCGCAGCTCCAGCTCCTCTGCAGGGGTGATTCCTGGAGCGGTGGGGGCTGAAACCCTGGAGTGGGGACCCCAGACCCTCTTTCCCCCTGCTCTGCCTGCCCTTGTGGTTGGGAGCCATGCAGCTGCGAGGCTGGCCAGGGGAGAAAAGCCACAGAGGGACTCGGGGAAAGGGCAGAGCTGCTTTCCATGCTCACGGGGGTTTTGGGGTCCTTTGCTGTGGGGAGTGGTCTGTGTCTCATGTTGCCCCCCCCCCCCCCCCCCCCCCCCAGAGGGGGTTCCGAGGTCAGGGGAGGGCTGTGGGCCCTGTAATGTTTTCAGTCCGGGGAGGAGGTTTCCATCCTGCGGGTAACCCCCACAATAAAAGTGATGGAGGTGGGTGCTGTGTGTCCCTGTGTTGTGTGGTGAGGGGGGTGGAAGAGCTGCAGGATGGAGCAGCCGGTGCTGTCCCGGGGGGGTTCGGGACTGCCCTGGGGTGATGAACACCCTGCTGGGGAGGGGGTGACCCCTCTGCTCCTAAACCTCCGGTCCTGCTGCCCATGGGGGCCCCCGCCTTTGGGGCTCACTCCCTTATTTCGGTCCTTCGCACAAGACCTCGGTGGCTGGGGCGGGGGGGGACGACGACACCCACCGAGCCCATGCGGGCTCCGTGGGGTGCGGGCCGGGCCGATCCCAGCCCGGGGCAGCGGTGTTCAGCCCGCTCGGTGCCGTATCCCGGTTGGGGGCGGGGGGGGGGCACCGGGTCCCTGTGGGGCAGTTTCGGGGATCGCGGTGGGGGGAGACACCGGAGTGGGAGGTGAGGGGGGAGCCCGAGCCCGGCCCCGGGGAAGGGATGCGGCGGCAGCACCGGGACACCCGCCGCTCCGGGATCCCACCGCCCCCGGGCGCGGATTGGCGGCGGCGGGGGCGCAGGGCGGAGCCGGCCCGGTGGAGCCATGACATCACCGCCGCTGCCGCCGCCGGGCCGGCCCCGGCCCCGGTCCCGGCCCCGGTCCCGGTCCCGGCCATGGCCATGCCGCCCCTCGCCGCCGCCGCCTCCCCGCCGTAGTCCCCGGTGAGTCCGGCCGTGTCTGCGGCGGGAGGGAGGGCGGGCGGGGAGCGACGGCGACGGCGTGGGGGTCCCCGGGGAAGTCGGGCCGCAGGTCGGGGGGGTGGGCACCGGTAGCCCCGCGGTGCGGAGGGGGGGGGGGTCCCCGCTGCCGCCGTGCAGCGGAACGTGCCGCGGGGGGCACGGGGGAAGCAGCACGGGGCGACCCGGCCGGTCCCCGTCCCCCCCCCCCATAAGTCCCCGGTGCATCCCGGCTGGCCCCGGTGCCCCCCCGGTGCATCCTGGCTGTCCCCGCTGCATGTCCCCGCTGTCCCCAGGCTGTTGTCCCCAGAACATCCCATGTGCCCCCAGCGCATCCCCCCTGTCCCCGGGCCATCCCTGCTGTCCCCGGTGTGTCCCCACCGTCCCCTGGTACATCCAGGCTCTCTCCCTGGCTCTCTCCACTGTGTCCTGGTGTGTCCCCAGTGTCCCCAGTGCATCCTGGCTGTCCCTGGTGTGTCCCCCACTGTCCTCCATCCCACCCGCTGGTCCCCACTGTCCCTCGAACATCCCAGCTGTCCCCTGTGTGTCTTCGCTCTCCCCACTGCATCCTGACTGTCCCCAGTGTCCCCACTGCATCCTGGCTGTCCCTGGTACGTGTCCCTGGTGAGTCCCAGCTGTCCTCGATGTGTCCCTGCTACCCCAAGGCTGTTTCTCCAGCACATCCCCAGTGTAGCCCAGCTGTCCCCAGGCTGTCCTTGCTGTCCCCAGTGCATCTGGGCTGTCCCCAGTGCGTCCTGGCTGCCCCAGGAACAGCCAGCCCCTGCAGCCCAGCAGAGTTGGGGACACTCAGGGCTGTCACCCCATGTCCCCAGACTTGGGGTAGGACCCTGACGTGGGGCAGGCCAAGGCCAGCCCGTCGCGGCCACGCTGCGGGACCGTGGCCTGGGTGCAGGGGACCGTTCCCTGCCGCGCTGGCACGTCCACGGCCGCGTGGTTTGGGCACGTGCCGTGTCCCCACGCTGCCTGGGGCAGCGGGTGCGAGTGGCTGGGAGGACCAGGGAGGGGGGCCATGGGCTCTGGGTGCCCCTGGCTCTGCTGGAGCTGTGTCCCCCTCCCCACAGGGACCCTCATGCTGCCCCTGCGGGGCCCCATGCTGGGGGAGGGGATGGCCACGCCATCCATCTGTCGGGGCCCCCCCGGCTGTCCCCCGCCGGCAGGACCTGGGGGGGGGAGCTGTGGGCTTCTCTTCCCCTCCAGACAGAGCCTCACTTCCCCCCGTGACGCAGCCGGAGCCGCCGGCCCCGGGGCCGTTTCCTGCGCCGGGGGCAGCACGAGGGGGGCCCACGCACCCACGGGTACCACGGGCCACCCCGGGGACCTGCTTGGGTTTGCTGCCGGCCCCGTGGGCTGCAGGGGGGACTGACACAACACGGTGAGGTCCGGCTGCGTGTACCGGCAAGGGTGCACGGTGGTGCTGTGCACAGGGCCGGCGGGGTCTCGGGGTGCGTGGCCAAGGTCACGCAGCCCATCGGGTTGGGGATGGCTGGCTGGGGGCTTTGGTGGGGATGTGAGGAGCATCCCACAGCCCCTCTCTGTGCCCAAACAGGGCTGTAAATACCGGCGCTCCGGTTATTTTTGCCACTCTCATTGCATTGGGTGGGAGAAGGTGGCAGAGTTTTCTCCGGGGCCGTCCGGTGGCCCCCAGCGCTCCCACCCACGGTGCAGCGGTGCAGGGTCCCCGGTGGGGGACAGGGTTGTCGTTGAGCACTGCACGCACCCCGACCTCGCCTGCTTCCAGTGGCCTCCCTCCTGGCCTCGCCGCCTCCATCACCCCCAGACCCCCCCGTTGTCCCCTCTGGTCCCCCCCCGTGCTGCCAAACCCGCCTGCCGGGGTGCCGGGCATTGTCACCGCGGGGGTCCGGTTGAGCCGGGACCGCGTGGCCCCACGTGAACCCCAACCCTTGCCCAGCTCGTGGGGTGCAGGGTGAAGGCCACGGCCTGGGGTCACGGCACGGCTCCGTGCCTGGAACCCCCGGTGGCCTCCCCGGAGGGTGCCCAGGCTCCTGGGGGGGGGTTCCTCTCCAAAGGTTGCTGGGTGCCCCAAGGGGGTCCCTCTCCGTGGGGTGCCCTGTACCCCCGGTGCTCCCTCTCCCGGGATGCCCGGTATCCCGGTGCCGCCTCTTCCAGGGGTCCCCGGTGCCCCGGTTCCCCCCCCCGCGCCGTGCCGGGTCTCCGGTACTCCCTACCCGGGGCTGGCGCTGGCGGAGCCGCGCACCGGGGGCGGCGGCGGCCCCGGCTCCTCCCCGGCCGCGGCGGGAAGGCGGAGCCGGGCCGCCGCCGCCTCCCAACAATAGCGCGGCCGGGCCGGGCCGGGATGAAGCCACCGTCGCCGCCGGAACCGGCCCCGGGACCGCGTTGAACGGGGACGGGAGGCGGCAGCGCCGCCGCCGCCGGGAATCCCGGGAGTGAGTGAGCGGCGGGGGCGGGATCGCGGCGGAGAGCGGAGCGGGGGGGGGGGGTCCGGGCCCGGGCCCGGAGCGGGGCCGGTGCTCGGGGTCGGCCCCTGTTCCGGCGTGCACGGGGTGAGCGGTGCGGGGAGGCACCGGTACCGGGGGACGACGCCCTGTGCGGCACCGGGGGTGGCCCCTTCTGCACCCCCGGGGGTCCTGTGTGCCGGGTGCTGCGTATTCTCGTGCCCCGGGGCCGGTGCCAGCCCCCGGGGGTGCTGTGCATCCTGGTGCCCCGGGGGTGGTCCCGGTCCCGGGGGTGCTGTGTGTTCCGGTGCTCTGCGACCAGCACGGGTCGCAGGGTCCGTGCACACCCCGGGAAGGGGCAAGGGTGGCTGGGCTGCAGGAGGGGGTCCCTGTGGCTCTGGGTGCCGGTGCCAGTGGGTTCGGGGTTCCCCTCCTCAGCCCCGTTCTCCCTTGCAGGTGACACTACGGAGGGACGGGGCTGGGGACATCCCGAGCGAGGTAAGGGGGGTCCGGGCTACCTAGGGCCTGGCAGTGCCACGGGCCAGGGGGACATCGGCTAGGGGTCAGTGGGGACCCCGGCTTGACGCCTGTCCCCCTGCAGCCAGCAATGTCGGAGAGCGTGGCCGAGGTGCCGGGAGACGGGAGCCCCACGGTGCTCGGCGAGACGGACACCAGCCATGAGCTGCTGCAGCGGCTGCGGGAGCTGGAGGTACAGTGGGGGCTGGGAGATGGGGCAACCAAGAGCCGGGACCACCGGGCAGCTGTGGCTGGTGCCGCTGGGCAGCCAATGGCCACCAGACACTAGGGCCACCAGGGCATCCTTGGCCATTGCCTTCGGGCAGCTGTGGTTGGTGCCACGGGGCAACCGTGGCCGCTGCCACCGTGCAGCCGTGGCCACTGCTGCTGTGCAGTTGGTGCTTTGAGGTAGCCGTGGCCCATGCCACGGAGCCAGCAGCCCAGATACCACGGTGAGGGGGCAGCACCTTCCTGCCGTCCGTGGCCCTTGTGTGCCACAGCTCCTGGGGCAGCCCTGTCCCTCCATGTGCGGCCCTGGGTCCCACCAGGCAGAGGAGGGGTCCCCTTGGTGCCCTGGGCACCCCACCATGTCCCCTGAGCCGTCCCCGCTCTGTCCCCAGGCGGAGAACTCGGCCCTGGCCCAGGCCAACGAGAACCAGCGGGAGACGTATGAGCGCTGCCTGGACGAGGTACTGGGCGGGGGGGGGGGGGAGCACATGGGACACGTGTGCACATGTGTGTGCCGGGGTATGGGGCTGCATGTGCCCTCGCACCCCACCCAGGCCCCCCCTCTGCTCCGCAGGTCGCCAACCACGTGGTGCAGGCGCTGCTCAACCAGAAGGTGGGTGTCAGGGGGGCTGTGGGGGGCAGTGGGGGGCTGTGGAGGTCCTGGCTGATGCCCCCCCTCCTGCCCCGGCCAGGACCTGCGCGAGGAGTGCATCAAGCTGAAGAAACGGGTCTTCGACCTGGAGCGCCAGAACCAGGCACTGAGCGACCTCTTCCAGCAGAAGCTGCAGCTCTCGGCTGGATCCTTGCCCCAGGTGCGGCTGTGGCTGCGTCAGTGCTGGGGGGGGGGGGGGTCGCAGGGCAGAACCCCCTCAAAAACTTAACGAGGCGTCTTCCTCCTCTCCAGCTGCCGCTGCACCCAGTGCCGGTGCCCCTGGATGCCCCAGCCAGCCCCCAGCCAGGCATTGCAGAGCAGCCGCCCCCCCCACTGCCCCCCACCCGCTGCATCCCCCTGCCAGAGGTGAGTACCAGCATCTCTAAACCCCACTGCCCCGGTGTCCCCCTCTCCAGGCTGTGGCATTCCCCCTCCCCAAGCTCATGCTATTGCCTTTTCCAAGCCTGTGGTGTCCCCAAGCCTGTGGTACCCCGCTTTCCAGACCCCTGGTGTCCTCTCCTCTATCCCCCTCCCTGGGTCCGTGGTGTCCCCATCCCTGAGCCCGTGATATTGCCCTTTCCGAGCCTGTCTGCCCACGGTGTCCCTCTCCCTGAGCCTATGGTGTCCACCTCTCCGGGTCCATGGCATCCCCCTTTCTGAGCTCCTCTGCCTGTGATGCCCCTAGCTCCAAATCCCTTTGCCCCCAGTGTCCCCGACCCCAACCCCGTTACATCCCCATCCCAAATCCCATTGCATCCCTCTCCCACTCTGCCCGTGGTGTCCCCAGCGCGTCCCCCTCTCTCAGCCCCACCATGGTGCTGTGGGGATCAGCACCGGGTGCCTGTGGGGTGACAGTGCACGGACCCCGCAGGTGACCCCATTGGTGCCGTCGGGTAGCCCCGGGCTCAGCCCCAGCGCTGCCCCCCTGGAAGCCCTCTCCCCCTTCTTCAAGAAGAAAGCCCAAATCCTGGAGGTGCTGCGCAAGCTGGAGGAGACGGACCCGCTGCTGGGGCCCCCCCTGGCCTCCCCTGGCTCCCCGGAGCCCTGCGCCGCCCCGGGCTGGCCCTCCTGCCCACTGCGGGGGCCGAGGGCTGCCGGGGGATGGCGGGGGGCTGAGGGCAGCCCCTGCTCCTCGCCCGAGGAGGCTGCACCGCCGCGGGGGGCCCTGCTCAGCGCCTTGGCTGAGCGGCTGCTGCGGGGCGAGGGGGGCTGCTGCCGGCGCAACGGCGAAGCCCCTGGGGGACCCCCCCGGCAGCGGTGCGGTGAGCACCCCGCTTTCCTGGGGCTCTACGCCCCAGGCGAGGAGAGCCCCGAGGGGGGCTTCACCCTGCTCTCGCCTGGGGGGGGCCCCAACCCTCTGCCCTCCCCCCCCAAGGTGCTCAAGCTTCCTCCCCCCGCCGGGGCTCTGCGCCTCAGCCCCCAGCTCGCCCGTGCCTCCAAGATCCCCTGCCGCGGTGGCAACCCCGAGGCCTCACCGGCATTCAGCCGCCGTGCCTCCCCAGACGCCCCCCCAGAGCCTGGCTCCCCCGAGCCCCCCGCTTTCCCCCCACCCCTTGCCTATGAGGCAGCTGAGCAGCCCCCTGGGCCACCAGGACCCCCCGCCAGCGGGGAACGGGTGGCTGCCTCCCCCCCCAGCACCCGCCGTGGCACGGGGGGCTCGGCCCCCTCCCGCCGTCCCGGCAAGAAGCCCCCGGAGCCGGGCTACTTGCCCTTCAAGGAGCGTTTAGCCGCCCTGGGCAAGCTGCGGGGGGCTGAGGGCCGCGAGCCCCCTGGCCCAGGGCGGCCTGAGCGGGGCCATGGGGCTGAGCCGCGACCCCCTCCCCGGGGGAGTTTGGGGGGCAGCCTGAAGCACCCTGAGCCGGCGCATGGCGGGGAGCCCCTGGCCCGGTGCTACTCCTCTGGCTCCATGGGTGAGCCCGGCAAGGCAGGGGGCAAGGGGCGACCCGCCAGTGGCAGGACCCCACCACGGGCCCCCCCGGCACCCCCTGCCAAAGCTGCCCGCAGCCCCCACGGCAGCCCCACCAAGCTGCCCACCAAGGCAGGCGCCGGCAAAACCGGGACGCCACGGGGCGAGGAGCCGGTGGGAGCTAAGGCGGCAGGGGTCCCCCACAAAACGCCACCGGCCCCCGAGCCCCCCGGCACGGGGCCGCCGCCGGGTGCCGCCGGGCACTCGGCCATCGAGGAGAAGGTGATGAAGGGCATCGAGGAGAACGTGCTGCGGCTGCAGGGGCAGGAGCGGGCACCGGCGGGAGAAGCCAAGGGGAAGGCTGCCGGCGGTTTGGCCAGCTGGTTTGGGTTGCGCCGTAGCAAGTTGCCGGCTCTGAGCCGTCGCGGCGATGGCAGCCGTGGCCGGGAGTGGGCCGGGACGCCGGCTCCCCTACGCCGGGAGGTCAAGTTGGCCGCCCGCAAGCTGGAAGCCGAAAGCCTCAACATCTCGAAGCTGATGGAGAAGGCGGAGGATCTGCGCAAGGCGCTGCGGGAGGAGCACGCCTTCTTGCAGGGGCTGGCGCTGGAGAAGGGGCGACCGCGCGGGCCCCCCCGAGGTCCCGGCCATCTCCCGGTGATGTACCAGGAGGTGACGGCCGAAACCTTCATGCAGCAGCTGCTCGACAGGTCAGTGGTGGTCCAGGGACTCTTGGGGATGGGTGGGGGAATGAGGGTGGTGGGTGCATTTCCCCCCCCCCCGCCATGACTGCCCTGGTGCGGCGTTGTCCCCAGGGTGGACGGGAAGGACGTGCCCTACGAGAGCCGCCTGGAGCGCAAGCGGGAGCTCTGCGACCTCCGCCGGGCCCCCCCCGACACCAAAGACCCCCGGCTCTGCCGCCTGCCCCGCAATGGCATCGTGGGACATCTGCAAGAGCCCCCTGACAAGGTAAAGACAAACCCCCCCCCCCCGCATCACCACCGGCAGCTGCGTACCCCCTCTTTTGGGGGGGGACCCCCACAGATGCTTACCCTCTGCATGCCCCCCCCCAGGTGCCAGACGTGGGACTCCGGGATGAATTGCCATCGGATGAGAGTTTGTCCGAGTCGGGGACGTCACAGCACTTTGCCAGTAAGGGGGTGCTGGGGGGGGGGAGATGGGGCAGGGAGGGGGGCACTGGGGTGGACCGCCCCCCGCCCCAGCACTGATGCCTCCCCTTGCGCCAGCAGCCTGCGGGTCACTGACGCGGACACTGGACAGCGGGATTGGGACCTTCCCGCCCCCTGACTACGGGGGGGTCCCTGCCAAGAGCACCCCCAAACCACGAGGCCGCCCCGAGCCGCTGCCCGGCGCTGTGCCGGCGCGGCCGCCCGCCATCACCAAAGTGCCGCGCAAGGCCCGGACGCTGGAGCGGGAAGTGACCAGCGCGGAGGAGCTGCTGGTGGCCGGCAAACACCGGAGCGCCCCGGTGTGCCGCCCCCCAGCACCCCCTGGCCCGCAAGGCCACCGCGCCGGTCCCCAAGGTCAGTGTCCCACCGTGCTATGTGCTGGGGGTGTGCAAGACCCCCACCGATGGTGCTGGGTGTGCACCCACGCTCACGCAAGGGCGCAACAGGGGCTTGGCACCCCGGCAGGGAGGTGGGGGGTTGCTGGGGGGGACCCTGCAGGTCTGCACTGACACCCCCCCCGCCATTTTCCCTGCAGATGCTGGTGACGATGCCGGGAAGCCACGGCATGTCCAGCAGAGCAAGAACTGGACCTTCCCCAACGCCAAAGCCTGTGGCACTGCCGACCCCTTCCTCTGCCCCCCTGGGGGGCTGGAGGGGCTGCACCGTCCCGCACTGGTAAGGGGCGGGGGGGGCCACAGAGGAGGTGGGCTGTGGGACCACCTCACCAGCCCTGGGGTGTAATTAGCACTGGCAGGGAGTGGGGGGGGGAGCCACAGGGAGCACCCCCTCACCGTGCTGTCCCTCCCCAGGCCCCCGTCTGCAGCCCAGCAGGGTGTCGAGGGGCGTCCCCGGAGGCCCCCCCGCCGCTGCCCCCAGCCCTGAGCGCCAGCAGCAGCCGGACGCCCAGTGCCTCAGACGTGGGGGACGAGGGCAGCACGGAGGCCCAGTCACGGGATGGGGGGCACGGCCCCCCAGGGCTGGAGCACTCCGAGTCGCTCAGTGACTCGCTGTATGACAGCCTCTCCTCCTGCGGCAGCCAGGGTTGAGCCCCCCCCTCTCCACTGGCCGCACTCGCACGTCTTCCGCCCCCCCTTGCCCCCCATTCCCAGTCTGGGGTGCTGTCTAGGGTGTGGGGGGTCCCCACTGTCCTGTTCCCCCCCTATGCCCGGCTCTCTCCGATGGTGCTATCGCAGTGTACAGCCCCCACCGCCGGGTTTTTAATTCAATAAAGCCACCCTCCCCCGGTTTATTTATATATGTTATTTTGGAGCCGCTGTCATCTCTGCATTGGCCACATCCTGCCCACGGGAGGGAGGGAGGGGGCTGAGAGGTTCAAGTCTTGAGCATTTTATTGAATCGTCCCGGTGTACAAAGAGAGGCGACGGCGGGATTGGGAGAGCTCGGAATCAAAATACGTCGTCCCCGCGGCCCCACCGGACGGCTCGCCCAGCGGATCGTTTTCTTTTCCGTTGTATTTCTTGGCACTGGTGCTAAAGGAGAGGCTCCTCCATTGAGTTTGGCTTCAGAGGGTCCTGCCACCCCACACCGAGCTGGCATAGGGGGGGCCCACAGCTGCCCAGGTGGGGGGATAATGCCCCAGCTGTTGGTACAAGGGCATGGCGGGGATGTGTTGCCCGTGGGGCCAGGGAGAAACCTCTACAGAAAGCTCACGTGTCGGCAATAACGCTGAGGGACGTGGGCTCTGGGCAAGGGGGGGGTGGGAAGCTGGGCTGGGGAGGGGTTGGAGGGGGGAGCCGAACTCCAGCAGGATCCGCAAATTGGCCAGTTTCTAATCAAAGAAAAGCTAAACAAGAGAAAAACCCACAAGGTGCGAAAGCTTCTGTGCTGCTTTTCATCGGCAGCAAAGCGCAACCCCTTTAATGAATCAGAGAAGGGACAGGTCAGGGTGGGGACAGGGACCGGACGGGGACAGCTCCACCTTGGCCTGGAGCTGCTTCATTTCTTCTCCTTCTTCTTCTTCTGCAAGAGGAGAGGTGGCCGGTCACTGCCAGGTCCGTGGCTCCTGTCCCACCCCCCCCAAGCCACACCCCGGGGACCATCACCCACCTCAGTCATGCCCAGGATCATCAGGAGCTCCCGGAAGATGTCGACGAAATCGAGGAAAAGATCGACGCAGTGCCTGCAGGGAGGGAGGGATGCATTCAGGGGGGCCCGTCCTGTCCCGTTCCCTGACCCCCCCTGTCCCCAGCACCCACCAGATGTAATCCTTGTCCCCGCTCTCCGCCTTCTCGATGATGAGCTGCGTGTCGAAGAGCACGAAGCCACACATGACCATCAGCCCCAGGTAGAGATTGGCCTGCGGGAGGGAGAGGGGATGTTAGATGATGGACAGTCCCGTGTTGGCATCACTGGTGCGAGCTGATGTCCGTCCGTCTGTCCGTCCTCTGCGGGGTCCTGGCAGATGGGAGGGGACTCACCGTGAAGAGCCAAGTGGATCCCACGAAGGCATTAACCACGGAGGAGAGAAGCATCAGGGTGAGGCCAGAGAGCAGGAAACCTGTGAGGAGAGGGCAGGGAGTGAGGCCTGGCCCTGGCCCACCCGTGGGGTGTCCCCCACCCAGTGCAGGGAGCCCCCAGCTCCCATGGGTGTCCCCCCTCCGGCCCCTCTCACCTCCCAGGTAGAGGAAGCTGCGGCGCCGGGCATACAGGGCACTCAGCGAGAAGCAGGCGAAGATGGTGGCGGTGCCCAGGAAGGCGGTGGGGATGATGCTAGGAGAGAGGAGAGAGGGTGAACGGGGCCTGAGGGGTGGCGGGGGGCAGCTGGGGGGGGGGTCACGCTCCTACCTGGGGTTGATGGAGATGCACATCTGCAGGAGGGGCCCCAGGTTGATGCCTAAAAGGACAGAGCAGGGTGTCACCGGAGCCATTTCAGAGCTGGTCAGGGCCCTCGTCCCCCCTCCCCAGGACTTGGGAGGGTCCTTGGTGCCCACCTACCCGTCAGGAAGGCGAAGCCAGCCAGCATCCCCAGCCTCTTCTGCTCCGTCTCCCGGCTGTGCGGGGTGGCTGTCAGCCAGATCATCAGCCCCAGGGCACCCAAGCCGGTCAGGAGGCTGAACTGTGGGGCGAGAGGCAAGTGGGGGCCCGGCATCGCCTTGCCGGGGCGGTGCGGGTGGGGGGGTGCAAGCACGGGGGTCACCCGCGACACCCCAAAGGCCCCTCACCTGGAAGAGGTGGGTCACCACGTTGATGTAGGCCCCTGCGGCCGCCACAAACATGCAGAGGGCAAAGCTGGCATAGACCCTCTTCAGGTGCTCCTGGGTGGAGGCCGAGCTGCGGGCGAGGGGGCAGCGATGAGGCCGGCACAGCCCCCTGTGAGCCCCCCCACTTCAGCCCAGCCTGCCTGAGGCATTACTCACATGTGGGAGAACTTGAAGAGGGCGTCAAAGTTGATGTTTCGGTCGAAGACGTTCATGGTGCCGGCTTGGGAGTGGGCCCACCGGCCGCTTTGCAGGGGTGCAAGCTGCAAGAGGGGAGGTGGGTCAGGGGGATGCCGGAGCCCTCCTGAGCTCCCAAAGCTCCTGCCACACAGCAAAGGAGCTCAGCGGGAGCCGAGGACCTGCCTGTCCCGTGCAGAGCGAGCGGCAGGAGCTGCGAGCTGCTCGGGATCTGCTGTGCTCTGCGCCAGCCAGGTGCTGGAGCCCTCCTTGCTCAGCTGGTGCAAGCGTTGCGGGCTGTTGCGAGACCAGGGCTGTCCCCGGGGAGGCCCTGAACCCACGGGAGTGCTGCCGGCAGCTGGAAAGCGTCTTTGTGCCAGGCTACTATTAGCGCCCGTAATGACATCCCCAGAGGAGGCTCTGTCAGCGTGAGGCTCCCTGCAGGGCCTCCTCCTTCTCCTCCTCACCCCTTCCTGCTTTGGCCCCTCCACCACCCTCTAGTCCGGCCGGTTCGGCTGGTACCATTTACCCTGGCACCTGCATGAGTCCAACCAGCCCAGCAAGTGGCACAAGCCGCCTGTCCCCAAAGGGGCGGAGGGGACTGAACAGGCTGGGGCAGACAGGACCCAAGGGGGCACAGGCTGTGGGGCTGTCAACCGGCCACCCCAGTGGAGGGAAGAGCTTGGGGTCTCCTCCTGCCACACCAGCAGAGACCCTTGTGCCTGCTCTCCTTGTCCAGGGCTGCACTGGTTTCATCCCAGCACTGGGATAGCGAGAGCTCAGATGTCACTGGGCTGGTGCCACCATGCCGACGGGGACCTCCTGGCTCGGCCTCACAGCTCATGATGGGGCAGAAGCAGAGGTTGCTGCCCCGTGGCCTCAACGGAGGTTGCACAACGCAATGGGGAAGCTGTCTCTGCCTGGGGTGTGGTGGCCACGGAGGTGTGTGACAGACTCCTCCCGGGGTGGCAGGCGGCTGTGACAGCGAGTTTCGTCAGGCAGGGCCTGTCCTCCCTGCGGAGACGGCAGCTGGCTCCCAGCTCCCGGGACGGCAGAACAACCCGGGCCTCCCGCACCGGGACCCGGGAGCTGGGAGAGCAGCCCTTCACCTGGTACAAGGAAGTGAAACGGGGGCCAGAAGCCTTTCGGTTTTGCTGGTGACGTCCTCGGTCGGTGGCCCGCGGGTGGCTGCCGGGCTCTGCCGTCAATGGGTAACCGGGCCCGTGGCTGTCAGGCGACCTTTACCCACCGGCGCCCGCACCCAGCCCTGGCGCTGCCCCGGGGCCTGCTGGCGACCTCCCGCTTCCCCTGCGGGTGCTTCCCTGACTTTCCCCCCCCCACTAGAACCAGACGGGGACCCCACGGGGGACCGGACCCGCGTGCACCCCCGCCCCCGGCAGCGAGGCCTGTGGAAGAGCCGGGGGGGGCGGGCAGAAGCTGCCCAGACCGGGCCGGGCCCCCCCGGGGGTGAGGCCTGATGGGACGGTGGGGGCTGCCCGGGGCCCGCAGCCACCGTAAGGGCCCCGGGGGGCGGCGGGGACCCCCGAGGTCCGGCCGGGCCCCCCCCCGCCCCAGCCGCCGCCGCGGTCCCCTCAGCCCTCACCTGCGCGGCGCTCCGCCGTCCGTGCCAGGCCTCGAACGGTCCCCACTCCGCCACGCCCCCCGACCCCCATTGGCCGACGCGCGACCGAGGCCCGCCCTCCGCCTAGCTTTATTGGCCCGCCGCCACCACCCGGGGCGGGCGCCGCCGCCGCTCATTGGCGGCCGGCCGCGCCCGAACGCCACCGTTGGCCAGGCTCTTCCCTCCCCCGCACAGAAGCGCGACGCTCATTGGCCGCCGTGGCAAGGGTCGGGCCAATCGAGATCTTCCTGCCCTTGGGCGCCCCCCGGTGGTACCGCCGCTCCTCCGCCCTTGGGCGCCCCCTGGCGGTTCCGCCGCGGAGCAGCGGGCGGCACGGCCGGGGCGGGGCACGGCCGGGGCGGGGCATGGCGGGGCGGGGCGGGGCGGGGCGGGACGGGCCCGGGAGGCGGCGGCGGCGGCGGCGGCGGCGGCCGGACGCGACGGGCTGAGCCTCCCCCGCCGCCCCCCGGTGCCTGGGCCGGGGATGGGGAACGTGGAGAGCGCGGACGGGGAGGCGCTGCCCCGGGGCCCGGGAGCGGCGTCAGCGTCGGGCCCGGGGGGACCCGGTTTGCTCGCCCCGGGCAAGATGCCGATGCCGGAGCCTTGCGAGCTGGAGGAGCGTTTCGCTTTGGTGCTGGTGAGAGACCGACCCCCGTCTCGGCCCCGGTCGTCCGCTGCGCCCCCGCCCGCTTCTCGCTGCGCCCCTCCGGTTCCCGGTGCGCCCTCCCCGGTGCGCTTCCCCCGTGCTCCGTCCCTGCTCCCTCCGTGCCTTCTCCCGGTCCCGCTGTGCTCTCCCGGTTCGCCCCTATCCGGGACCCCTCCCGGGCCGGGCGCGCCCCGCCACCGCGCTCCCCTCCCGGCGTCCGGCTGCGGGGCCAGCGGACGGGCGGGCACCGGCGCCCGGAGGATCTGGGGGCGGGCAGGGAGCGCCGGTGCCCGCCGGGGATGGGCAGTGGCCGCGGGGCCGGGGATGGCCGCGGGGGAAGTCCGGCCCGGGACAGCCCCGGGAGGGGTGACGCCACTCCCGGTGCTACCGGCGGGGGGGGCCCCTTTGGCTCCGGGACTTTTTCACCCGGGAAAGTCCCATCGAGGCGGCGCACGGGGCTGGGTGCTGGGGTCCCCCGTGGGTGCTGGGGTCCCCTGTGGGTGCCGGGTCCCCAGGGCTGGGGGTCCCTGTGGGTGCGGTGTCCCCATGGGCGCGGGTCCCCTGCGTGGTCCCCGGTCCGCTGTCACGGCCGGGGCGGTGGCCTTCCCGCAGCGGTCACCGGCCAAGGCTGCGGTGCCACCCTGGCAGCTGGCTGTGGCTCGGCGGTGACCCCGTCCCCACGCCGTGACCCAGGTGGCATCGGGACCACCCGTGCCATGGGGGCCACCGCATCCCACCGGCACATGGCTCGTGGCACAGCGGGCTGGCCCTGTGGCCCGTCGGCAGTGGGGTGGCCCATCCGTGGTGCTGGCACGGGCCTGGCTTTTTTTGGGGGGACACACACGCTGGCAGGGCCACCACGGCTGGGTGACACCCAGGGTACACAGCCCCCGACACCCGGCACTGCCGTCCCGGTGGTGGCCGTAGCCAGCAGAAGCCACGTCCGGGCAGGAAATGCCGAGCGTGGTCCCACGGGGCTCTGGGAGCTGGAACCGGGGGGTACCGGGGAGCACTGGCACCCCCAGTGTGGGACCATCCCACCAGCGGCGAGGGGCACCCACCCGCGGGGCCGTTGCCCGTCTCTGCATCCCACGCGGGGCGGATGCGGTAGCCAGTCCCCGTGGGGGCCGGTGGCGGGGGGGGGACACATCCTGCCGGGCAATGACGACGCCAGGATGGGGGGAATTTTGGGGGTGGCGGCACTGGGGGTTCGCCCCCAGTGCCGCCACCCCCAAAATTCCCCCCCGCCCCAGCGTTGGCCCAGCTACTGCCGGGGACGAAAATATTTCATCATGTGATGGGGCTGCAGCGCCGGCGGCCCCCGGACGGGCAGGATCCATCCCTGGGTGTCCCCCAACCTTGGGGTGGGCTCCAGCCTGGGTAGCCCCTGGTCCTTGGTGGAGGGGGGCTCAGTCCCAGGGCAGCTGGAGGGGGGGTCCCCGATGGGGGGGTGGTGGTGGTGGAGGAAGTGCCCAGCCGGGAGCGGCCCCGCTCCTGCCACAAAGGCAGGAAGCCGAGCGGCGGGAACGCCGGCGAAGGCGGCCGCTCTTCAAAGCCCCCCCGGTGCCCCCCGCCCCTGCCCGGGGCCTCCGTGTGTTGTCCCCCACCCGCCTCTGTCCCCGGGGTGTTCCCCGGGGGGGGCCGTGTGATTTTGTGTACAAATAAGCATGGCCCCATGGGGAGGGAGGTACAGTCCCCGTCCCCAGGGCAATTTTGGGGGGAGCCCATCCTGGCGGTGACATTCCCACTCCCGTGGCACTGCCCCCCACCCCCTCCCAGAGGTGCACGGCCTCACCCAGGCTCTGCCCCGGTTTCCTGCGGCTCCGCGGGACCAGGATGACCAGGGGAAGGATAATTTTAGTTGCCACGGGACGGGTGGAGTGCCAGCACCTCCCAGCTGCGGTGATGACCGGCTCCGGCTAACGGCACTGCCCGGGAGCTGCCTCACCAGGATGGCATCGCCCACCAGGGTGGCATCACCCGCTGGGGCATCCTCAAGCCCACCATCATCTGGCATCCTCAGTTTCCACTGTGGTGTCCCATGATATGGCTGCTCCAGACCGTATCCTTCACCAGCGGTCCCCGGGTTCTGCCATGAAGATGCCCGGCGCCCCAGCGAGCCGGGCATCGCTGCCGGGTGTCGTGCCGCGGTCAGAGAACGGAGGCTGCGGTTTGCCGGCGAGGAAGCGGGCGCAGACAAGAAGGACGTGTCGGCGCTGGGGAGATTTGGTGCTGCCGGCGGCTGGCACGTGGCCCCGGTGGTACTGCCATCCCCGTGCCACGCGCGTGGCTCCGTGCCCACCAGTGCTTCCCAGTGCCAGGGGCCCTGGCCGTGCCATGGAGCTGGGTGCCCTTGGGGGGGACCCTGGCTGTGCTACGGGTCTGGGTGCTCTTGGAGGGGGACCCTGGCTGTGCCATAGGATCGGGTGCCCTCGAGGGGGGTCAGCGTCCCTGTGTCCCCTGGGGTGACGACCCCCGCTTTGCCCCCAGAGTTCCATGAACCTGCCCCCGGACAAAGCCCGGCTCCTGCGTCAGTACGACAACGAGAAGAAGTGGGACCTCATCTGCGACCAGGTGGGGGACTGGGGGGGCCATGAGGGGTCCTGGAGCGGGGGGGAGCTGTGCTGCCGTGCCGGTGCCACCAACATCCCCCCTCCCTGTCCCCCCCCCCAGGAGCGGTTCCAGGTGAAGAGCCCCCCCCACGCCTACATCCAGAAATTGCGCAGCTTCCTGGAGCCGGGTGTCACGCGGAAGGTGAGGGGCTTGGGGAGGGCTGGGGGGGGTATCCAGGGGGTCTGGGGAGGGGGGGGGGGGCATGGCTCAGCCTTGCTCTGCCCCCAGAAGTTCAGGAGGAGGGTGCAGGAGTCGACCAAGGTCCTGCGCGAGCTGGAGATCAGCCTGAGGACGAACCACATCGGGTGAGCGTGGGGTACCGGGATGGGGTGGGGCTGTAGGGGGGGGCACAGGGTCCCGGGGGGGGGCACAGGGTCCCAGGACCAGCCCTGCTGCAGCTGCAGGGGAAGTCGGAGGCGCTGCAGGAACTGGGCCGGTTCCTGCCCCGGCTGTGCCGTGGGCCAGGGCCGCCGGCGGGCAGGTCCCGGGGGCGGATGCCGCGGACAGATGGGCCAGCGATGACGCCCTACGTGAAGCAGCGCGGCCAGATCCTGCCCGACTCCTCCCGGCACCGGAGGACTCGGCACCATCCCCGAGCCGGCGGCATCCTGACCCCGCACCGGCAGCTCGTCCCCCTCTGCCACGTGGGAGAGGGAACGTACCGGAGCCGCGCAGGCTGACCGGAGAGGGACGGGGACGTTACCGGGGGGCGGTTGGGGATGTCACCGGCGGGTGCCCGGCGGCGCGGTCGTGCCCGCATGCTCGGGGCGGCTCGTGCACGTGCTGGGCTATGCCCCGCCACCGGCCCCGCCATGGCCGCGCCATTCGGTTCTTCCCCGCCCGCGGCCCAAAAATAGCAGCAAGCCAGAGACAGGAAACGGGCTGGGGCGAGGGGCTGGCGCCGGCAGGAAAGGGGCGGCCGCGGCCCCCCCATCCCGGCTCCCGCTACTGCCTGACTCACCGCCCCCGGCCACGGGCAGGGCTGCAGGCAGGGGCACGCGTGGGACCCCCAAGGCCGTGAGCCCTCGTTGTGTGTGCACGCTCGTTCCCCCCCCCTCGGTCCCGTGCACACAGATACTGCCTTGTGCACAGCCCCCCCGCCCCGTGCACACAGTCCCTCTCCCTATGCATGCAACCCCCCCCATGCACATGGACATCCCGTGCATGCTGCCCTCCCCCCTGTCAACCCCCCCCCCATGCACACGCACCTTGTGCACGCTCCCTACACACGTGCACACCCACGCCATGTGCACCCCCTCGGGTACAAACCCCCCCCCTCGCCTTGCACACACCACCCCCCCCGCTGTGACCCAGCACATCTCAGCCGGGTTCAGCGCCTCACACGTGCACCCTAACACCCTCCCAGGGGGGCAGGGGCACCCCGAACCCCCCCCACCCCGGGGTGCCCAGGGCTGGGGATGGGGGTACAGCCCCAGCACCCAGCTCAGCTTCCCACCTTGCGCTGGGGGCCGAGCCCTCCCCACCCTGCAGCCGGTAGATAAAGCCGTGCCGGCGCTGGTACCGGCGATAGCAGAGGGGCTGCAACCGCCACCGGAGCGCCGGGACGCCCCCGCTGCCCCCTCCCCATCCCTGTACTGGGCAGGGGTCCCTATGGGTGGTGGTGGGGATCATGCTGGCGGGGGGGGGTCGTCGGCTCCTCTGGGCCCTGATGGGTGCCTGGTGCTGTAGGTGGGTGCGTGAGTTCCTCAACGATGAGAACAAGGGGCTGGATGTGCTGGTGAACTACCTGTCCTTCGCCCAGTGTGCCGTCATGTGAGTAGGGTGCGGGGCGGGGGGGGGTCCCCTGGGGTACTGGGATGTGGAGGGTCCCGGTGCCCTGTGGCAGCTCCCTGCTGCAGGCGGCCGATACCACTCGGCTCCTTATCGGCACCGGGGCAGCCCAGCCGGCACGCTGGGACGCGCCTGCCGTGGGGTCCCGAGGGACACGGGGATGGGGGGGGGGGGCGTCCCAGGGCCACCCTCGCGCCTCTCCCTGCCCCGCCGCTGTTCAGCCGCCACCCGCTTCAACGCTTGCCGCGGTGGCTGCGCCGCTCCGCGCCGAAGCCGTGTGCTCTCCCGCCCCCTCCCCTACCCAGCGCGCGTGTCCCACCCAGGTTGGATTTTGAGGGCCTGGAAGGCGGCGAGGACGGCGCGCTGGAAAAGCTGCGCGCCTGGAGCAGGTCCATCGAGGATCTGCAGCACCCCAGCGCCCTGCCCGCCCCTTTCGCCAGCAGCCTCGCCCGCTCTGCCCGCCAGACCGCCCTACGGTACGTACCCGCCGCGCCGGCCGGCTGCAGGGGTACGTCCCGCCGATGCGCCCAGCAGCTGCCCCGCTCTGCCGGTTCTGGCCAGCCACGGTGCTGCCGCTTGCTGCGTGCCGTGCCGTGCGCCGTCCTGCCACGGTGTGTGCCGTGCACCGTCCTGCCCGTGGTGTGTGCCGTGCCATGCGCCATCTTGCCCGTGGTGTGTGCCGTGCCATCGTGCCCTGTGCCACGCACAATCCTGCCCGTGGTGCGTGATATGCCACGTACCATCTTGCCGTGGGCCGTGAACCGTCCTGCCCGGGGCGTGCGCTATGCCAAGCACCATCCTGCCATGGCATGTGTCGTGCCCTGTGCCACGCACAATCCTGCCCGTGGTGTGTGATATGCCACGTACCATCTTGCCGTGGGCCGTGAACCGTCCTGCCCGGGGCGTGCGCTATGCCAAGCACCATCCTGCCATGGCGTGTGTCGTGCCCTGTGCCACGCACAATCCTGCCCGTGGTGTGTGATATGCCACGTACCATCTTGCCATGGGCCGTGAACCGTCCTGCCCGGGGCGTGCGCTATGCCAAGCACCATCCTGCCATGGCGTGTGTCGTGCCCTGTGCCACGCACAATCCTGCCCGCGGTGTGTGATATGCCACGTACCATCTTGCCATGGGCCGTGAACCGTCCTGCCCGGGGCGTGCGCTATGCCAAGCACCATCCTGCCATGGCGTGTGTCGTGCCCTGTGCCACGCACAATCCTGCCCGCGGTGTGTGATATGCCATGCACGATCCTGTCTGTGGTGGATGCCGTGTGCTCACCGCCTTGCGGTGCATGCCATGCTATGCGCCATCCTGCTCGTGGTGCGTGCTGTGCCCTGCACCATCCTGCCCTGTGCTATGCACCGCCGTGCCCGTGGCGCATACTGGGCCGTGCACTGTCCTGCCCTGTGCCGTACACCATCGTGTGCACGGTATGTGCCATGTCCTCTGCGCCGGCTGCCCTGTGGTGCGCCCCGAGCGCCACGCTGTGCCTTGCGCACGGTGTGGCTGTGGCACGTGCCATGCGTGCCACATCCTGCGCCGCCTTGCATGCCGCGTCCCATCCTGCCGGCCGTGCGTGCCGTGCCCTGGCCACCCGTAGCAGCTCGGCGCTGCCGTGTCGTCCTGCCCACGCCGCCTGCCCGTACCTCTGCCTGCCGTGGCCGCGCTGCCTCCGCTTGCCCCCCACTCTGGCTCTGCCCCCGCGCCCCGGGGTAACGCGCCCCATCTCTGCTTCCAGGGCCGGGCCCCCCCCTCTCTGGCTGCGCTCTCTCTCTCTGTCCTCTGCGCCCACCTCGCCGCTCGCCCGCCGGGTAAGTACCGGCTGCCCGGGGCCGGCCCGGTGCTCGCGGCGGCTTTGCTCCGAGTCTCCGCCAGCCTCTGTCCCTCTCGCCCTCCAGCCGCTTCTCTCTGCCTCTGCCCCTCCAAAACCCCTGCTGTCCCTATGCTGTCCCCATGCTGTCCCCACCCTGGTCCCCACGGGGCCGGTTCCCCCGCCCGGGCGAGCGCTGGCGGTGCAGCACCGGCGGTGCGAGGGTCCCGCTCATGGGTGCACTGTGTCCGTCCCCCCCCAGCTACGGCACACTGCCAAGCCGCAGGGCGCTGAAGAACTCACGCCTGGTGAGCCAGAAGGATGACGTCCATCTCTGCATCATGTGTCTTCGGGCCATCATGAACTACCAGGTACCACCGCCCCGCGATGGGGGGGACACCGATGCTGCCGCTGCGCCACGCCGGCACTGCTAACGCCGTCCCCACTCCGTCCCCACAGTACGGCTTCAACCTGGTCATGTCCCATCCTCATGCCGTCAACGAGATCGCCCTGAGCCTCAATAACAAGAACCCGAGGTAAGAAGGGGGGGTCTGGTGGGGGTGGTCCCGGTGCCGGCCAGGTTTGATGGTGATGGTGCTGCTCTGCCCTAGGACAAAGGCGCTGGTGCTGGAGCTGCTGGCGGCCGTTTGCCTGGTGAGGGGCGGCCACGAGATCATCCTCGCTGCCTTCGACAACTTCAAGGAGGTACGGGGGGAGCAGGGGCTGCAGGAGCAGTTTGGGATGGGGGGCACTGGGGGCACCACAATCAGGCTGGGATTGGGAACCAGGACCCAGGGAATGGAGGAATGGGGGACACCAGGACCAGGCTGGGATGGGGATTCTGGAACGTAGGGGGATCAGGCAAGATGATGTCAGGCTGGAATGGGGGGTCTGGGGGTACCAGACTGGGATTAGGAGACTGGAGCCCAGGGGATGGGGGACCAGTGGCCAGTGGGGGGGCAAAGCCACGTTAACCCCATGTCTGCTGCCCGCTCAGGTCTGCAAGGAGAAGCACCGCTTCGAGCGGCTGATGGACTACTTCCGCAACGAGGACAGCAGCATCGACTTCATGGTGGGACACCCGGTCCTGGGCGAGGGGGAGGGTCTTTGGGACAACAGGGGGTTCTGAGGGGGCTCCTGGTGACACCAGCCCTGCCCGCAGGTCGCCTGCATGCAGTTCATCAACATTGTGGTGCACTCAGTGGAGGACATGAACTTTCGCGTCCATCTCCAGTATGAGTTCACCAAGCTGGGGCTGGAGGAGTTCCTGCAGGTACAGGGGGTTGGGGGGGCCAGGGGGGCTGCCCCAAGGAGCCCCCCCATCCCTGACGCTGCCCCGATGCCTGCAGAAGTCGAGGCACACAGAGAGCGAGAAGCTGCAGGTGCAGATCCAGGCATACCTGGACAATGTCTTTGACGTGGGGGGGCTGCTGGAGGATGCTGAGACCAAGAATGTGGCCCTGGAGAAGGTGGAAGAGCTAGAGGAGCATCTGTCCCATGTATGTGAACGCAGGGGGACGTGGGGATGCTCCTCGTCATGTCCTGGGGCATCCCCTCCCAGGGTCTGGCTTTGCCCCTGGGGAGATCAACAGTGATACCGGGGGACTGGGTGGGTGGTCCCCAAGCCAGTGTCACAGCCACATTTCCCCCCTCCCCAGCTAACGGAGAAGCTGCTGGACCTGGAGAACGAGAACATGATGCGGGTGGCGGAGCTGGAGAAGCAGCTGCTGCAGCGGGAGAAGGAGCTGGAGGTGGTCAAGGTACATGGGGAGGGGCTGTGGGGAGCGGGGCAGGGTCCCGTCCCCCGTCCCCCCAGCCTGATGCTTGCCGTCCCCAGGAGACCTACGAGCACACGAGCCACCAGGTCCACACGCTGCGGCGGATGATTAAGGAGAAGGACGAGGCTTTCCGGCGGCGCTACGGCTCTGAGCCGCCCCCCATACCGGGCATTGAGCCCCCTCCCCAGCCCGAGCCCGAACCCCTGGAGGAGGCCCTGCGGCTCCCCGTCCTGCCCCCCGTGGAGGCTGCACCCCCGCCACCACCCCCACCACCCCCCCTGCCACCCCCTGCACCCCCGCTCCCAGGTGAGGATGGGGGAGTCTCTGGGGCATCCCCAAAACTGCAGCATCCTGGAGCTGGGCATCCCCAGGACATGGGGGGGGGCTCCGGAAACGGGGTGTGCCTGGTGCTGGACCACTCCCGAAGCTGGGGGGTCCCCAAAACTGGGCCATCCCTGCTGGGGCACGGTCTCACCCTCACCTTCCTTCGCAGGCAAGTGCCCCCCAGCCCCGCCGCTGCCCGGGGCTTCACCCTCCATCGCTCTGACCGTCGGGCTCTCGGGTAGGTGGGGAGGGTGCGGGGACCGTGGGGATGGGGACAGTGCAGGGATGGTGGGGACAGAGAAGGGGGAGGCTTGCAGGCACCAGGGTGTCGGGGTTGCAGTCACCAAGGGACGGGTGCAGGGACCATGGCACAGGGATGGGGTGGCATAGAGGATGGTGACAGCCTGGGGACCAATGCACCGGACTTGGGTGGCTCAGGGTGGGCACAGGATATGTCCCCCTGCCCCGGTGGGGGCTAAGCCGGCTCCTGCTCCGCTGGCAGCCATCCGGATCAAGAAGCCCATCAAGACCAAGTTCCGGCTGCCCGTCTTCAACTGGACGGCGCTGAAGCCCAACCAGATCAGTGGGACGGTGTTCAGCGAGCTGGATGATGAGCGAGTGCTGGAGGTGAGCCCAGCACCCTCAGCCCGAGCGGCTGGGTGGGTGCCACCGCCGCTGCTCCCACCTCTAAGCCCCCATCTCCTTGTCCCACCAGGATCTTGACCTGGAGCGCTTCGAGGAGCTCTTCAAGACCAAAGCGCAGGGTCCGGCCCTCGACCTCGTCTGCGCCAAGAACAAGGCGTCGCAGAAGGCGGCCAGCAAGGTGACGCTGCTGGAGGCCAACCGGGCCAAGAACCTGGCCATCACCCTGCGCAAGGCGGGCCGCGGCACCGAGGAGATCTGCAGGGCCATCCACACGTACGTGCCCCCACGCTGGGGTGCAGCAGAGTGCTATTGGGGGGGCTGATGGGCTTGCTGGGGTGCAGGGGACCCTGGCAGGGTTCAAGGGGGCTAGTGGGGGTGCAGGGGGGCTGGCTGGGGTGCAGGGGGGCTAGGCAAGGTGCAGGGTGGCTGGTTGGGATGCAGAGGGTCAGGCGGGATGCGTGGGGGCTGGTTGGGGTGCAGTGGGGCCAGGCAGGGTGCTGGGGGGGCTGTTTGGGCTGTAATGGGACCAGGCAGGGTGCAGGGGGGCTGGTTGGGGTGCAGAGGGGCTAGGTAAGCTTCAAGGGGGTCTGGTTGGGGTGCAGGGGGTCTGGTTGGGGTGCAATGGGGCTCAGGCAGGGTGCAGGGGGGCTGGCTGGGGTGCAATGGGTCCACGCAGGGTGCAGGGAGGCCAAGCAGGGTGCTGGGGGGGGCTGTTTGGGCTGTAATGGGACCAGGCAGGGTGCAGAGGGGCTGGTTGGGGTGCAGGGGGGCTGGCTGGGGTGCAGAGGGGCTAGGTAGGCTTCAAGGGGGCTTGCTAGGGTGCAGGGGGGCTGGTAGACTTCAAGGGGGCTTGCTAGGGTGCAGAGGGTCTGGTTGGGGTGCAATGGTGCTCAGGCAGGATGCACGGGGGCTGGCTGGGGTGCAATGGGTCCACGCAGGGTGCAGGGAGGCCAAGCAGGGTGCAGGGGGGGGCTGGTTGGGGTGCAGGGGTGCCGAGGCATGGTGCAAGGAGCTGGTTGGGGTGCAGCGGGGAGCAGATCCCCGACGGTGCGGGCGCGGGGCAGGTTCGACCTGGCGACGCTGCCGGTGGACTTCGTGGAGTGCCTGATGCGGTTCCTGCCGACGGAGGCGGAGGTGAAGGCACTGCGGCAGTACGAGCGGGAGCGCAAGCCGCTGGAGGAGCTGGCGGACGAGGACCGCTTCATGCTGCAGTTCAGCAAGGTGGAGCGGCTGCCCCAGCGCATGGCCATCATGGCTTTCCTCGGCAACTTCACCGAAAACCTCCAGATGCTGACACCGGTACAGAGTCGGGGAGACGGGGGGATTGCACCCACTGGGGGTGCCTGGACCCTGCACCCCAGCTGAGACCTGCCCCCCCCCCATTCTATCCCCCTGCAGCAGCTCAATGCCATCATCGCGGCCTCAGCCTCCGTCAAGTCCTCGCAGAAGCTGAAGCACATGTTGGAGGTGAGCATGGGGAGGCCAGACGATGTGGGGACAAGCTGGGTTGGAGTCCTGCCCTCCATCTTCACCCATAGCTGGGCAGGTGGGGGTCCCATGGGGGTCTTGCTCCTCCCTGACCCCACCATCCCTGGTGCTTTTCCCCTGCAGATTATCTTGGCGCTGGGCAACTACATGAACAGCAGCAAACGCGGCGCTGTCTACGGCTTCAAACTGCAGAGCCTGGACCTGGTGGGCAACCCCAGACTCCCTGGGACCGCATGGGCTCCCCAGGGTCCCATGCCACAGCCATGACCTACCCCCAAATTGTCCTGCAGCTCCTGGACACCAAGTCAACGGACAGGAAGATGACGCTGCTGCATTTCATCGCGCTGACAGTGCGGGAGAAGTACCCCGAGCTGGCAACCTTCTGGCAGGAGCTGCACTTTGTGGAGAAGGCGGCCGCAGGTGCCCCCCCATCCCCATGCCCCCAGCTCACCATCCCCCGGGGCTGTGGGTCCCCTGACCCGTCCCTGTGGCCCCGCAGTGTCCCTGGAGAATGTGCTGTTGGACGTGAAGGAGCTGGGCCGGGGGATGGAGTTGCTGCGACGGGAGTGCGGGCTGCACGAGAACAGCGTCCTGCGTTCCTTCCTGGCCGCCAGCGAGGGCAAGCTGGAGCGGCTGCAGAAGGACGCACGGACGGCCGAGGTGAGGGCTGCGGAGCGGCTGTGCCTTGCACGGCCCTTGCACATGCCATGTCATGCACGCCTTGCTTTGCATAGCTCTCTTGCGTGCCTTGCTTTGCATAGCTCTCTTGCATGCCTTGCTTTGCATGCTCCTCATGCATGCCTTGCTTTGCACGGCTCTTGTCCATGCCTTGCTTTGCACGCTCCTCGTGCACGCCTTGTCACGCACGCCTTACTTTGCACGCTCCTTGTGCACACCTGCCTTGCTTTGCATGCTCCTTGTGCGTGCCTTGCTTTGCACGGCCCTCGTGCACATCTTGCTTTGCGCAGCCCTCGTGCATGCCTTGCTTTACGTGCTCCTCATGCACGCCTGCTCTGCTTTGCATGGCCCTCGTGCACGTCTGTCTTTGCACGCCCCTCGTGCCAGGAGGCCACCAGGAGCTGCGGGACGTGCAGCCCGTTGGTGACCGTCCCGTCCCCCTCCCCAGGACGCCTACAACACGGTGGTGCGGTATTTCGGCGAGAGCCCCAAGACGACTCCCCCGTCCGTCTTCTTCCCGGTTTTTGTCCGGTTCATCCGCTCCTACAAGGTGAGGTGGGGCCAGGAGGGGACACATGGGGGGTCGGTGACACTGGTGCTGGGGTGGGGGCTGGCTCCCACCGCCACCCCCTCGCCCTGGCAGGATGCGGAGCAGGAGAACGAGACGCGGAAGAAGCAGGAGGAGGTGATGCGGGAGAAGCTGCTGGCGCAGGAGGCTAAGAAGCAGGAGAAGGTGAGCGTGGATGGGCGCCTGGGTGGGCTGGGTGGGGGGACACGGAGGAGACACCTGTGTCCCCAACCCGGGACCCCTGCGTCTCCCTCGCAGCGGAACAAGTGGCAGCAGCAGGAGCTGATTGCGGAGCTGCGGCGGCGCCAGGCCAAGGACCATCGCCCTGTCTACGAGGGCAAGGATGGCACCATCGAGGACATCATCACCGGTACGGCCCCCGCCGCTCCCCCCGACCCGGACACCTGGGTCTCGCCTGCGTGCGGGGGCTGACGTCTCCCTGTCCGCTCCCCCCCTGCCCATGCCCCCAACCTGCAGCGCTGAAGAGCGTCCCGTTCACGGCCCGCACCGCCAAGCGGGGCTCGCGCTTCTTCTGCGACCCGTCCCACCACGACGAGTCCAGCTGTTAGCCCCCAGGTACCACCTGCATGCCCGGTCCCCCCGGGACCCCCCCCGCAAGACCCCTGGATCCCCCCTGGCCCCGCATGCCCCCTCCTGCATGCCCTCTCCCCGCATGCCGTCACTCCGGGGTGCCTGGCACCCCCCCTGCCCCAGCCCCTTGGAGCGGAGCAGGGTCCTGGTGTGGGAATTTGGTGTAAGGCTCAGTCCCGGCACAGGATCCTGGCACAGGATCCCAGTGTAAGGCTGGGTCCTGGCACAGGATCCCAGTGCAAGGGCTGGGTGCCAGTACAGGATCCTGGCACAGGATCCCGGTGTAAGGCTGGATCCGGGCACAGGATCCTGGCACAGGATCCCGGTGTAAGGCTGGATCCGGGCACAGGATCCTGGCACAGGATCCTGGTGCAAGGCTGGATCCGGGCACAGGATTCCAGTGCAACGCTGGGGTTCCAGCACAAGATCTTGGCAAAAGATCCTGGTGCAAGGCTGGGTTCCCAGCATGGGGTCTTTGATGCAGTGCAGGATCCCAGTGCAATACTGGATTCCAGCACAGATCCTACTGCAGGCTGAGTCCCAGCACAGGATCCCGTTGCAAGGCTGGGTCCCAATAAGGGTCCTGATGCAAGACTGGGTTTCCAGCATGGGGTCTTTGCTGCAGTGTGGGTTCCCAGTGCAATACTGAATCCCAGCATGGGGTCCCAGTGCAAAACTGGATCCCAGAGCAGGGTCCCAGTGCGATACTGGGTTCCAGTCCAGTGCGTGGAGGACTGGCTCCGAGCTGCCTCGGCCCTGGAGGGGGTCACCTGGGACCATCCCCCAGGCCAGGTGTCCCCTGACACTGTCCCTTCTGTCCCACAGCCCGCAGGTGGATCCGCCTGTAGCCGAGCGAGGGTAAGGACCCTGGGTGGTGGAGGGGGGGAGTGCGGAGCTGCAGCAGCTGAGCTGCCTCAGTTTCCCCTCCTCACCCTGCTCTGCCCTGCAGGTGCCAGGGGAGGGCTCTGTCCTCCCCCCGACACTGTGCAAGGGGGGGAATGTCCTCGTGCCACCGTCCTCGCCCAGGCTCGCAGGCAGTGTCCCTGTCCCCTGCACCTGGGGGGGGGGCTCACTGCCCGGACCACCCCCCCCAGCCTGCCTGTGGCAGAGGCCAAATCCTGTCCCTGGCTGCGGTAGGGGCCCAGCGCCGGTGGCTGACCCACGGGGTGCCCCCTCCCCATCGGGGTCCCCTCATCCCAGTGGGGGTCACCGCCCCAGAGCCCCCCCCCCCGCACGCTCGTCACTTTGACCACTGATGTGAACACTAATTGCCAAAAAAAGGGACCAAAGCCAGGCCGGGGCGGGAAGGGGGGGCAGCAGGATGGTGCCCCCCACCCCAGACCCCCCCCGGACCCTCCCCAGTGACTTTTTGTACATGTGAAATATATGGAGTCTTTTACATGGCCGCTGCCTGCTTGGAGGGGCGGGGGGGGCGGGTCTGGGGGAGGCACAGAGGCAACCCAGGCATCTGGGGACCTCCCCATGCTGGGGGTCCTGTCTCCCTGGGTGGGGGGGACATGCATGTACAGGGACCAGACCCTTAAGCAAGTTTTGTGGCAGTGTTATTAAAGCTGCAGGATTAAGGGAGGGGGGGAGACCTGCTGGGGGGGGGGGCAGTTCACCCCACTGCTGGCACCTGTGGGAGACTGGGAGCAGCTTAGGGTCTGGGGGGAGCTGCAGTAGAGGGTGGAGGGGCAGGATGTGGCCCCAGGAGCAAAGGAAAAGGAGGATGGAGGGGCAGGATGAGGCCTGAACATTGCTAGGGCAGAGCAAAGGGGGCATGGAAGGGCAGGATGGAGCCATGGCACCCCCCGCTAGCAGGCAGTTTGGGGCAGGATGCGGCCATTGCAAGGTCTAAAGGGCTGGGAGGAGCGGGATGCGGTCATTGCGTCCCGAGGAGAAGGGCAGAAAGGGTTTGGGGAAGGCAGGATGCAGCCCTGGCATCTCTGCTGTTGGGGTATAAGGGGCTGGGAGGGGCAGGATGTGGCCCCAGACCCCCCCCCAGCAGCTGTGCAGCCATGGCACAGTGGGGCAGGATGCGGCCCACCCCGTGGCAGGGCAGGTGCCTGGTCTCCCTCCCTGAGCCACGAGCAGCGCCTGCCCCACCAGCCCAGGGATTAGGCCTGAAACAGAGAATAAAAGTTTCCCCTAATCCTCTTGGGGGGGATTACCAGCGCTGCCGCACCCATGGCCAAATCCAGACCTGGCCCAGGACCGGCTGCCCCAGCAGCTCCGCTGGCCCCGTTGCCTTTTAATCCATGTGTACAAGCCAGGGACGCTGTGGTCCCCAGCGCCGTCCTGCTCCGTCCCCAAGTGCCATCGAAGATGCTGTGGGCAAAGATGCTGCTGTTCATCCATCTGTCTATCCGTCCATCCATCCATCCATCCATCCGCTGGGCTTGGGCTGGTCCCTACGTCCCCTCGGCAGCTCCCTCAGCCTCATGGGATGGTTGCTGTTCTCCCTGCGCTGGGGCTGCCACCAGGCTCTCCGCCTGCAGCAGCAGGTTGCAGCCGAGGAAGAAGATGGCGAAGGTGACGGTGAGGCAGAGCACCAGGACGATGGCAATTTGGGCAGCCTCGGCCACCCGTGTGTCCCCCCAGGCGCTGGCCTGCGCCAGCGTGGAGTTCATCTCCTCCTCCTCTTCCTCCCAGGAGCAGAGTGCTGGCGAGCAGGGCGGTGGCAGCAGAGCAGTGATGGACAGGGAGGGTTTAAGTGATGTCAGGGACCGTCTTAGCTGCCCGCACAGCCCCCCTCGCTTGGTTGAGAAGCTGGTGCCCAGCAGATGCCCCACCCTGAGGCAGGGAAGTAGCTTTGCCCCCCCCTTGGTGTAGTGGAGGAGTGCAGAGTCCTGCACAGAAGGGGGTTCGCCCCATCCCCTCCCCTGGATGTGCTTGGGGGGCAGCTGGGGCTGCCCCACTCAGGTTACCGCTCCCAGGGTGTAGGCAGTACTGATCCAGCCCAGGGGTGTCAGCCCCCCCCATCCCTGCCTCTCCCCACTGCAGCCGGTGAGCTCCACCGCACGGGGACACGGTGGGGTCCCCCAGCTCAGCCTTGGCACCCATTTCCCTCCCATCCCATGGACACTGGCCCCATCAACAACCAGGACGTGACCAGACTCCACGTGAAAGGAGAAATACTTTATTTTTGCCCCAGAGGAGGCAGTGAGCTTGTCTCCAGGCCCCGCAGGGAAGCGGCTCAGTCCCAGGGACAGGGGTGCCACCAGGGATGACATGCGGTGACGAGGCTGGCACTGGCTGTGCCGAGCAAATTGAGTTAGAGAGCAGCCGCAGGCGGGGCCGGACAGGGTTCGGACGTCATCCCCTCCCCATGCTGATCCCCAGCACCGCGCCACTGCCGCACGTGCCAACCAGCACCTCCCGCCCTGGGGACTCACCACCCCTGGGAGCTGCCGAGCCGGTTCTCCAGGATGGGCAAGCGCCCCGCAGTGCAAACCAAACCAGCAGCAACCCCCAATTAAGGACCAGGCCGAGTCCAGCTCCTTGCAGAGGCTTTTTGGAGGTGGAGAGGAGGGATCCAAGCAGAGATGCTGTCCCAAAGAGCCAGGGGCTGTGCCGGAGAGGTGCCACCATGTGGGGTGAATCTGCCTCGGTGGCACCCAGTCCTACAGAGCCAGCGTGTCCTTGATGAGCCGGCGCATGGTGGTAGTGACCGAGGTGCCCAGGGAGTCCGTGATCTGGTAGGAGATCTTGTACAGGTAAGGCTGCACGTCCTTCAGGCTGGTGTCGAAGACGTTGTCCACCTCCGACTGGGTGGGCATCTTAGGCAGGTACTCATGGCGGTTCATCACCTCTACGATGTTGATGATCTTCTCGCAGAGTTTCTCGCCCACCTTCTCCCGGCAGATCTGCCGCTCCTGCTCGTTAGCCAGGTTCACCACATTCACCTTAATGGTCCACAGCTCCCAGGGGATGCACTCATCCGAGAAGGGCCAGCGCGACTTCTTCTTCTGGTAGAACTCCAGGGAGATCTGCCCCATCCCATCACTGCCCGAGTTGCGCAACGCGTCCTGCCGAGAGAGCATGTGGCCCTGCTCAGGGGGGCCAGGGACTGACTTTCCCTTCCCAGGCAAGGACATGGCACAGACTACAGGATTTTAAGCTCCTGCTTTTGTCCCTGATGGGTCCCCGTGGGGCTCCCTTACCTTGAACTCCCCGACGGCCTTGCGGAGGGCCCGGTCCAGCTCCTCGGAGGAGACGCGGACGTAGGCGAAGTCAATGAAGTCACAGTCCACATCCTGGGTGCCCACGGTGCCGATGGAGTAGGTGCCCTCCTTCTTGTAGTGGAACTTGCCGGTGCTGCGGTGCAGCAGGACGGTGTGGAGCACCGCCAGCATGGCCTCCTCCACCTGCCGACCCTCCACCGACACCTCCAGCACCTCCGCACGGCAATTCATGGCAGGGGTGGCTCCGGGGGGGGTGCGACAGCAGGTCCTGTGAGGGAAAAAAGGGTGTTGGCAGGGGGGTGAGTTGTGTCCCCGCTTGGGCAACAGCCCCTCTACCCACCCACCTTTACTCACCCCCTGGAAACCCTGGTGTCCCAGTGTGTGCCCTCCCCACCTCTCAGGGACCCAGGCGTCACGGTCCGGGCCCCCCCACCACCTCTCAGGGGCCCAGGGGTCCCGGCCGGGCCCCTCAAATACCCCACAGGGCCCCAGACGTCGCCCCCCCCTCACCGACTCTCCCCCCTCGCAGAGCTCCAGACCCCCCTCACCCTTGAGGACCCCGGCTCCCCTCGGCCCCCAGCTGCCCTCACCCTCTCCCGGGGTCCCGTCCCCCCTCACCCCCGAGGGTCCCGGCCCCCCCTCACCCTCTCCCGGGGCCGCGGCCCCCTCAGCGCCGCCGGCCGGGCCCGCACTCACCGCCCGGGACCGACCATCTGACGGCTGGGAGGAGGGAAGTGGGGCAGCCCATCTAGGTAAAGGGGGGTCGGCACAAACCATTTACCGAAACGGCGGCGCCTCCCGCTGCAGCAGCCGTGTTTCCTCAATTTACACCTCGTTTCATTAACGCTGTGGCCAGCGATACCGTTTTAGGCCGCGGTGAGGCCCCGGGAATGGAATCGCCGTTCCCGTTCCGCGGCTTGCCCCCCCCCGCATCGCTACCCGTTTGGTTCGTTCCGGGAAGGGACGCCACAGAGCTGGGCATAGGGCGGTGCAGAGCGGCTCACTTCCTCGGGGCTCTCCCAAGCGCACAGCGCCCCCCCTGGGCCGGAGGCTCCGCGGCGGTACTGCAGAGGGGCTGTGGGTCCGGTGACCCCCGGTGACCCCGGTGACCCCCCACCAAGGGCCATGACCCAGGACGGGGGGACAACAAGGGACAACAAGGGAAAAGGAGAGAACACGGGGGTGTACATGGGAAGAGGGGACACTGGGGCCACGGGAGCCACAGGGACATGGGGGGCACCAATATAGGGACATGGGGGGCACCAATATGGAGATGTGGGGAAAGGAGGGACACGAGGACGTGGGACAACGGGGGACATGGGGTACACATGGACATGGGACATGGGGGACACATGGACACGAGGGACAGGGGACACGGGGCACAGGGACACCGGGGATACTGGAGAAAGGGATGCGGGGGACAGAGGGATGGATGGACATGGGGGACATGGGGGACACAGGGCCATGGGGATTTGGGACACCATCCCCATATCACGCCAGCGTCCCCTGTCCAGTCTCGGCATCAGGCCGCCCACACGGCCGTGGGGACACGTGTCCTGGTGTAAATAGCAGGGAGGGCGGTGGCCATGGCATGTCACCTGGCAGAAGACCGGGCACACGTCGTGACACATGTGTCTGTGCCATGCAGCCCCCGGGGCAACCGGCATGGCTGGAGCCGGCCGCGGGGCTATTTTTACCTGGCCCTGCTGGCACCATTGGCCCCGTCCCTCCCGCCGCAGTCCCTGCCAAGGGGATGGGGACAAGGACGGGGCTGAGGACAAGGTGGGCAGAAGCCAGCCCTGTTCCGTGGGGAAGGGGACAGGGACCCACCGCCCCGCCGTGACCCCGAGGTGCCGAGGGCTGCCCTCCCTGGTGGCTTTGGGGTGCGGGTCGGCACCGTAACAGACTTTGGGACGGGCGGCTGCTGAGCCATCGCACGGCCCAGCGCGGCACGGCCGTTCCTGCCCCACGGCACGGCACAGCCGCTCCTGCCACGCGGTACGGCATGGTTGCTCCTGCCCCACAGCCGGAGCAGAGCCATGCCGTGCCGTGCCGGTAGACCACCGTGTGCCCCCTCCCCATCCCTGCTGCGCAAGGCTTTCCTTGCCCCCCCCCCCTCGCCCTATCCCACAAACCGACCCCCGGCCGCGGCCTCGCCGTGCGTCAGCGCTCTCCCCATGGCGGGGGCGGGCGGCGAGGGGGGGGGACACACACCACAGAGGGGCCCTTGTTGCGCGCTGCCGCGGGGCCCCCCCAGCCCAGCACCTCAATGTGGCCCTTGTTCGGCACCGGCCCTTGGTGTCCCCATTAACATTTGCTCCGGGGCCAGGCCGTCCCCAGTAAGAGGAAGGGGACAAGCCAGGGGAACGTGCCAGCCCAGCACGTCCCCCCCCCACGCACCGGGACCCATGTCCTGTCCCCAGCTCCCTGAGACCCCCCGCCTGGGACAGGGACCCCAAACCCCATCACCGCCCTCCCCTGCCGCTGGGGCTGACCCTGCCAATGGCCACATCCCTGGGGACACAGGGAGGGGGGGACCCGGTCACGCTTCCCGGTTATTTTGGGGAGGATAAATCAGGCGGGCAACAGGTGTGGGGCCACGGCAGCCGCCGCCGCGGGGGTGAGTGACGGTTCAAGGGCAGCGGCGTGGGCAACGTGCAGCTCCGGCACCCCAGCTGTCCCCAGCCCCAGCCTGCTGTCACCCCCCCTTCCAAATCACCATATATTAAATACAGATGATATTACTGGGGAGACGCACGAGAGAAACAGCCCCTGTCAGTGGCTCTCAGTGTACGTACAAGTTTATATACAGAAAAAGGCCAAAAGAGGAGGAAAAAAAAAAAGAGGAAAAAAAAAAAAGAAAAAAAATATAAAGGGGAGGGGGATGAGGCTGGGGGGGCCGGAGCCCCTTCCTCACCCCCGTGCTCCCCACTCTGTACAGGATCCGGCCGCTCGCTATTTACAATGGGGGCATTTTTACAGTGGAGAAGGGGAGCACCGCGCCAGCGATGTCCCCCCCTGGGGGGGAAAGGCACCGGCGGTGCTGTGCGTCTGCGCCCGGCGCCGTGAAGGCACATAGGGGACCTGGGTGTCCCCAAGAGGACCCAGGCATCTGAGGGGGGACTGAAATGTCCCCGGGGGGGGGGCAGGTCAGGGGCTGGTGGCAGCCCCTCCACCCGGGGGCTCAGAAGGGCAGTGTGTCCATGAAGATCTTGTCGACGATGGGCGGTGGTGGCACCAGGTCCTCCAGTTTCAGGTAGAAGATGCGCTGGAGGCCCTGGGTGCAGAGGCTGCGCAGCTCGGGCAGTTTGCCCAGCAGCTTGGAGAGGCAGCCGGGACGGCCCTGCTCGGCCCCGGCGGCCGCCACATGGTCCTTCAGGCAGCCCACAATGCGGTTCTGCAACTCCTCCACCCGCTTCGGCTCCTTCAGCCCATGGCGGTCTGGGGAACACACACACACATGCAGAGGCGTGAGGCCAGGGTGATGGCCGCAGGGTGGGGAAGGGGACAGAGGCAGGGAAGGACCGGGCAGAGGGTCTCACCTGTGATGATGACAAGGGCGGCGAGGCAGGAGAAGGAGGGGACATCGACGTTCATGCGGTGCAGGCTCTGGGAGAACTCGAGGATGGCATCGATCCACTCGCCGAAGCCCCGCACGCACTGCAGGCGGTGCAGCACCACTCCGTTGCAGAAGATGAGTTTCCCTTCCTCCGGCTTGGAGCTGCGGGTACAACCACACGTCACCCCAAACTGCACAGCCCCAGGCTCCCCGCTGCACAGCACCGTGCCGGGTCTTACCGATACGCCAGGCGCAGGATGAAGAGCTCGAGGAAGGCTGACTCCAGCAGCAGGTCCTGGTCCTCCTTGGGCAGCTCAGCAAAGCCCTGGATCTTCTCAGCCCACTTGCGGATGACGTCCATGGAGCCAGTGAGCAGGTCGTAAAACTGCTGCACGTCCACCGAGTCCTCCTTCTCGAACTGGCACGGCACCGATTCCTGGAACTGCCAGGGGAACGGGGTCAGGATCCGGCTTCGGCACAGGCCCGAGGAGGGCGCAGGATGGTACCGGTCCTACCTTGGAGTAGTCGAGCTTGGTGGCACTGGGGATGGAGTCGATGTGCGCCCGCACCAGGGAAGTGATGAGACTGACGGGGGACGCATCTGGTGGCTGCTTGGGCTTGGAGGGCAGCCGGCCCCGCCGCCCCTTCAGGCTGTCGGTCCGGACCACTGCGGTGAGGGACGTGCAATGAGCGTGTGTGTCCTCAGCGCAGCCAGGTGGGCTGCAGAGTGGGGCCTCCCCACTCCTGCTGGGACCCCCCCCATGCCAGGACGGGACCCCAGTACCTTCTTTGACCATGCCGACGGCCAGGCACTTCTGGAAGCGGCAGAACTGGCAGCGGTTCCTCCGCCGCTTATCCACGGGGCAGTCCTTGTTGGCCAGGCAGATGTACTTGGCGTTCTTCTGCACCGTGCGCTGCGGACGGGGAAGGAGTGGCCCAAGCTCAGCCCGGGGCACTAAGCCACCGAACAAAAGCCCTTCTGTCCTCCCCCGTCTCCCGCTCCAACCCGGCATCCGGCTCCGCGTCCGTGGGGAGGGCTCCCGGGGCTGCGCTCCCTGCCCTGCTCTTCCCCAGGGTGACCCTCAGCATCCTCCCGCTGCTGCAAAGCACTGTGGGAACATCCCGACAGTGGATCGGGGCGGGGGTGGTGGTGGTCCCTTACCTTGAAGAAGCCCTTGCAGCCCTCGCAGGTGCGCACGCCGTAGTGCTGGCAGGAGGCGTTGTCCCCGCAGACGGCGCAGCGACCCTCGCCCGCCCCGGGGCTGCGGGCCTTGGTGGGGGCCAGCGCCGGCCCCTCCAGCAGCGGCGAGGCGGGGGCCAGGGGCAGCCCGGCAAAGCCCCCGGGGGAGCCCTGGGCCAGGGCAAAGGCGTCCGTGTCCAGCAGCCGTGGGTCCAGGCGGGGCGAGGGGCCCGGTTGCCCCTTCAGGGTCCCGGGGGACCCGCCAGGGCTGGGTGCCGGGGGGCCGAAGGTGAAGAAGGGGGGCTGCGACCCACCGCCCTTGGCCGGCTCAGCCCAGGGCCGCCCGCCATCGTAGTTCGGTGGGGGCGAGTACGCCCCAAATGAGCCCTCCCAGCCCGGAGCTTGGGGCGGTTGGAAGCCCGGCGTGGCGGGCGAGGGGACGGAGCAGGGGCTGCCATAACAGTCCGAGCCGCTGGAGGAGAGGGTCTCATCTGGCTGCCCGCCAAAGGCACCGGGGTAGCAGCCGTACACCTGGAAGTCCTCCAGCTTGAAGGCAGCGGCGGCGGTGGGCTGGCTGCCGGCCGGCAGCTGGTAGAGGAAGGCGTCGAACTCGCCGGCGTAGCCCTCCATGAAGGTGCTGAAGCTGGGCAGGGCAGGGGCGGCTGCCAGGTCTGCTCCGGCCACCTCCATGGGGAAACGGCCACCGTCGGGGCTCAGCAACTCTGTCGGGCAGCGTTCGCAGGGGCCGGCGCCCGCCGTGCCGTACTGTGCCTGGATGCAGGGCATCTCTGTGGGGAGAGCAGGGCGTCAGCGGGGACCCCACCGTCGTCCCTGCCCCCCCCGTGGCCCCTCCATCCCGGGCAGAGGATGGAGACGGGGTCAGAACCACGGGGGCTTCCCCAGGATCCCCCTCGTGCTGGAGCCAGACCCTCCGAGCCCCTGGCTGCCCGGTGGTGGCCACCGCCGTCCCTGGGAAAGGTCACACCGCAGCCAATGGGCACAAAGGACATTGCCCAAAACGCTGGCTTAGCAAAGCCACCGAAAGGGAAGGGGGGAGGAATGCGGCCGGTGGATTCCCGAGCCCCGGGACTGGCCAGGGAAAGCCGAAGCCTGGGCTGAACCAGGGCTCGAGGGTCTGACTCCCCCCTGCACCCGTTTCAGAGCCCTTTGGAAAAGCAAAACGCAGCCAGACCCGCCGGCTGCGGCGGGAAGAGGAGCCCACCCTGCAGCCCCTCGGCACTGTGGCACAGATCTGGCCCCACGTAAGACGTAACAGGAGTCCTGGGTCCAGCTGAAAGCCAAGCCAGAAGTGACCCTGATGGCAAGACGATAATGTAATTCATCTCACAGACCTTTAAAGGTCACACCGCCCCTGGCCCCCATCCGCCGAAGCCCCGGCATGGCACTGTTGCCAGCTCACCTGCCGGCCCCCGGCTTCCCCCAGCCAAGTCTGAGCAGCTTTTGCTGGTGCCCAGAAAGCCGATACCCATCTGGGGAGCTGGGTTTAAAAATACCCAGCGTGGGTCCAGCCCTGGCACCCACTGGCACCAGCCCCCAGCCCACTCCCGGTGCCCCAGTGGGGTTTGTGTCCATCTGCCAGGGACCAGGGCTGTGCCAGGCTCAGATGGTGGGTTCAGAGGGGATGGTGACCCCCCCAGCTGCCCCCTGTCCCCACATGCAACCAGGGGACACGAGGCCACGCTGGGGACATGGCAGCAGGGGACAGCGGCTCTGCTGGCGGCAGCTTTCCTTGCCTGCATGCAAATCCCGGCTGCAAATTGCTGGCCGGGCTATGCAAAGCCTGGACCCTTCCTGCGGTCCCAGTGTGGGGTTTGCCTGGAAGCAGCAGGCAGCAGCACCCAGTGCGGTTGCCGCTTCCTTATTCATCTGCTTTTGCCCTCACCCGCTCGCTGGTGGCATTTGGGGTCCCCCCTGCCACGAACCCCCCGGGGGAACAGGGCACAAATTCCCGCAGCTGCCCCAGCGCTGCCCACGGCCCGGGCAGTAATTACAGATTCCTCATTTGGGAGTACAGGCAGCTGCCCGTGTCCGGGCCCGGAGGCCAATGCCCGCGTGGGCTGGTGGAAGCCCCTGGCACCGGGCCCTAAACGGGCAAGAGCAGCCGGCAGTGCCGGGGGCGGGTAACGCTGCCCACCTCCCTGCTGGCACCTGCTGCTTTGCCTTGCCAAAATGCAGCCGCTGCCAGGCCTGCCTGGGCAGCGGGTGGGCTTGCCTGCGCTGCGCTGCCTGCAAGGCAACGTCCCGGCTGCTGCCCGCACCTCAATGTCCCCGCTGCTGCCTACGCAGTCCTGCCTACACCGTGCTGCCCGCTCCGGCTCCGTGACCGCTCTTGCTCGGGGCTCCCGGGGGGATGGCCGGTTTGGGGGTGGCTTTGCCCCCCCGCAGCCCCCGGGCTCTCCCTGGCTGCAGTCAGATCCCGTGGGGGGAGTCCCGGGACTGGGGACCAGCCCCGCTCCAGCCCCGTAGCCCAGTATGGCTGGGGACAGCCCCGAGAAACGGCTCCTGGTCCCATACGGCTCCTCCCGGAGCCCGGCGTCGGGTTTTTCCGGGGACCCCCAGGACCGGGACCCCTCGCTCTGCCAGCCCGGCTCTCCCCGGTGCTACCGGGTACCCCCGAGTGCCAGCACCGCCCGGCGCAAACCGCCCGGTCCCTTTCACCGGGACCCTTGACTCCATGCACTTTGCAAGATGCCCACCGGCCTGAGCCCCCGGTGCTACGGGGGCATCCGACCCGGTTCCCTCCGCTGCCGCCGGGACGCCCCGATCCCGCTCCCCTCCCCGGTGCCGCCGGGACGCCCCGATCCCGCTCCCCTCCCCGGTGCCGCCGGGACGCCCCGATCCCGGCTCCCCTCCCCGGTGCCGCCGGGACGCCCCGACCCCATGCACTATGCAGAACATCCGCCGCGACTCACCTCCGGTACCACCGGTTCTCCCCGGTGCCACCGGGGACTCCCGACCCGGCTCCCCCACGGTGCCGCCCGTGACACCCTACTCCACACCCTTTGCAGTACGCCCACCGCTCTGAGCCCCCGGTACCACCGGGACACCCAACACCCTTACACCTCCCGGTGCGCGCAACCCCACTAATCCCCGGTACCCCCGGGACATCCCGCGTCCCGGTGCCCCCCCCCCCACCCGCTAGCCTCCCGTACCCGGGTACCGGCGCGGCGGTGCCTCCGGTTCCCGCTCCGGTTCCCGCTCCGGTTCCCGCCGCCGCCGCCGCCGCCGCCGCTGCGCGGGCTCCGCCGGGCTCCGGCCCCGCCACTACTTTCTCTTAAGCGCTCGGTGACGCGCGGGGCGGCGCGCGGGCCCGTGACGCACGGCGGCGCCGTAGAAGGCGCGGGGGGGGGCGGTTCCGGCGGGGGCGCGGCCGTGACGCACGCGGGGTTCCATTGACGCAACCGCGGCGCCCGCGCTAAAAATACCCCCTCGGCCCCGGCTAAAAATAGCGCGGGCGCCCCCCGCACCTCCCCCTCCCCCCCATTCTCCCCTCCCCGGGGCTCCCGGGGCCGCCGGCGGGGGAAGGGGGGGGGCACACGGGACGCGGGATGTCCCGGGGGTACGGGGATGTACAGGGGGGAGGGAGGCCCCGATGTTGGCACCGGGACGGGCAGAGGCGGCAGCAGGACCCGGGGCCCTCCCGGGGTCGGTATATCCCCGGTGCCCCCCCGTTCTCGGTGCCCCTTCGGTGCCGGTATCTCCGGGGTCGGTATCCCCGGTGCTGGCATCCCCCGGTGCCTCCATCCCCAGGACCCCCTTGGCGCCGGTATCTCCGGTGCCTCCATCCCCGGGACCCCCTTGGTGCCGGTATCTCTGGTGGCCCCATCCCCGGGACCCCCTTGGTGCCGGCATCTCTGGTGCCGGTATCTCCGGTGCCTCCATCCCCGGGACCCCCTTGGCGCCGGTATCTCCCGCACCTCCATCCCCGGCACCCACTTGGTGCCGGTATCTCTGGTGCTGGTATCTCCGGTGCCCCCATCCCCGGTGCCTCCATCCCCAGGACCCCCTTGGCGCCGGCATCTCTGGTGCCGGTATCTCCGGTGCCCCCAACCCCGGTACCCCCTTGGTGCCGGTATCTCCGGTGCCCCCATCCCCGGGACCCCCTTGGTGCCGGTATCCCATCCCCGGTACCGGTATCTCCGGTGCCCTCTCAAGTGCTGCCATCCCCGGAGCCCCCATCCCCGGTGCTCTCCCGTATCCCCGGTGCCGGTACCCCCGGTCTCCTCCCCGGGTGCAGGGGACACGCGGGGTCCCACCGGGGATGGGTGGGGGCTGCCACCCCCCCGCCCCCAGTGGGACCCATCGTTTCCCCCCTCCCCCCGCGCCCGGTCCCGGCGGGGAGACCCTGGCCGGGGCGATGGAAAGAACGGCGGCTGCTGGCGGGCGCCCAGCGCCGGGAACACCGCCCGCGGGCTGGAAAGATGAGCTCAGCCCGTGCGGGGCCGGGCCGGGCCGGCGGGAGGGCGAGGGATGGGTGGGGAAGGGTCCCGGTACTCTCCGGTACCCCCCCGTACCCCCTCCCGGTACCTCCCCGGTACCCCCGTCGGTACCACTCCGGTACCCCCTCCCCGGTACCCCCCGGTACCACTCCGGTACCCCCCGGTACCCCCTCCCCGGTACTCTCCAGTACCCCCCCCGGTACCCCCGCCGGTACCCGCTTCCAGGGGCAAACCGGGGGTCTTAGGGGACCCAGCCCGCCGTGCCCGGTGGTCCCCCCCAAGCTGCCATCCCCGTTAATGCCACCAGCAATGCCAGCCTTCGGCAACGTCCCCCCCGTTAGTGCCCCCCCCGGCCCCGCGAGGGGGGAAGCCCGACACCGGAGGGGACCGGGGGGCTGCGGCACCGGGGGTCCGGGGGTAACGGGCCGGGACCGGGAGCCGTCACCGCCTCCTCCCGCCGCCCGTTACCTCGCCCCGGTCCCGGCTGCCGCCGCCGCCGCCGCCGCCGCCGCGAGGCCCCGCTCGCCGGCCGTCCCAGGCGGGGGCCCCGTGACGTCACACCTGGCCGCTGACGTCCCCGGGATCCCGCGGCATCACCGGGGCCGCCTCCGCGGGGGATCCCCCGGGCTCGACCGGGACCTACGGGGGTCCCCGCACACCGCGAGAGGTGCTGTCGGTACCGGGGCTCGGCCCGGGGCAAACCGGGGCGGGGGAGGGGGTATAGCCGGTGTTAGCCCGGGGGTACGGCCAGGAGCCCCGGGGGAAGGGTCAGGTTGCGGGTCCCGGAGCCGATGGGTGTCCCAAAGCCACTGGGGTCACAGAGAGTGGCTGGTGACAGCCCCCTTGCCCCCCTCGCTCGGTGACCGAGCCGGTGACGGTGCTGCCGGCGGCAGAAGGGTGACACCGGCAGCCCCCGCACCCGGGATTAGCTGTACCCCGGGAGAGGCCGCGGGGCCCAGGCTGGCGCCGGGGGAGGAAACCGAAGCCCGGTCACCGCTGCAAGGCCACGGGGGTGTGCGGGGGGGAGTCCCGGCTCACACCGGCCCTGGTGTGCCGGATCCACCCCAACACCCTGGTGAGGACATGGGGACACGGTGGCCACCAGCCAGCTCTTCCCGTTGCCCCCAGGACCCGTGTGGTTGGGGCTGGGTGGGTGTCAGGGGATCGCAGGGTGCCCACGGGCTGGGTGGGCGTCACGGGATCGCAGGGTGCCCGTGGGCTGGGTGGGTGTCAGGGGACTGCAGGGTGCCCACGGGCTGGGTGGGCATCATGGGATCGCAGGGTGCCCATGGGCTGGGTGGGTGTCAGGGGATTGCAGGGTGCCCATGGGCCAGGCGGTGATTGCAGGGTGCCCACGGGCCGGTGCTGGCTCCCTGCCCTGGACCTATATTTGTCGGTAATGACAGGCTGCTCCCGGGCGTTCCCGGGGCCGTACCCCGCAGCCTCAGCCCCACCGGCACTGCCCGGCTCAGCCGGTGCCATGCGTGACCCCGGTGTCCAGCCGGTGCCTGCCCAGCCCCGGGCACACGCAGCTTCAGCTCCGGGCTAAAAAAAGCTCCGTGTGGGGTGGCAGCTGCCGCGGTGGCGGGGGGGGTCCCGTGACGGGGACGGGGTGCCCCGATCCTGGCAGCGTGCGGGCGGGTGCTGTGAGCCGGGGCTGCGAGCGTGGCCCCGTGAGCCAGACCATAAATGTCCAAGCACGGAGCCGTGCTGGAACGGGGACAAGGCAGGAGAGCGGTGGGGAACCGGCCGGGGCCCCACGCACACGCGCAGGCACGCGACACACACGTGTGCACACGCAGCCCTGCAGCATGCACACACATGCAGCTCTGTAGCACGCACACGTGCAACACTCGTGTGCGCACGCAGCCCTGCAGCACACGCCCAGCACACGTACACCCACGGCCCTGTGATTCTCATCCCCAAAATCTCCGGCAGACCCCCCTGGGGTCTGGGGGGGGGGGACACCTGACCCATGGCCAGACACCCTGGGCCCTGGCTGTGGGGTGCAGGAGCTCAGAGGTGGGGGTCCCCAGAGCTCCCCAAACACGCAATGGCCCGGCCAGGGACAGTCACAAGCCAGTGGGGAAACTGAGGCACAGAGCCTGTGGCAGAGGGCTGGGGGCTCTCGGCGCTCACATAGAGCGTTCGTACAAGGCCACCCCCGTGCAAGGGAATCCTCGTGCAAGGCCACCCCTGTGCACCCGTGGGTGCTTGCTGCAGCAGCTGGCGGGGGGGCTTTGTCATCCCCCCCCAAGGCCTTTGGATGCTGCTTCAGTGGGACTGAGGGCCAACGGGGCAGGGAGTGGGAGGGGGGACGGGACACTAGTGCCCATCCTCCTCCCCGTGGGCACCCCGGCCCCCGGCAGCCGGAAGGTCTCGGGTGGGACCCGCTTCCCGCCGGCTGCTGGAGGAAGCTGGGCAGGAAAAGCCTGGCTGGGGCCCCGCAGCACCGGGACACGGCCCATGGCACCGGGGGGCTGTGGCGGGTGGGGGGACACGGGTGTCCCCAGGAGCCCACGCGAGGTCCGAGGTGACGTCGGTCACCCCAAGGCCTTCCTGCCTGGAGTCCAGCCGGCAGGCGGGAGGGCAAAGGGGGAAAGCACGGGGGCCGAGGGGGGCTGCAGCCCAGTGGGCTCCCCCAGGGGACATGGACCCCCAACCAGCCTGTCACCATCCCCACGGGATCTGTCCCGTCCGCCCCCCAGTCACAGCCACACGCCGCTGCAAAAAGTCTCTGTATTGGTGAGCGCCGAGCGCGCCGGCGCGGTACAAAAGCCCCCAGGGTGGCGGGGAGGCAGGACCCCTGTGGCCCCCCGAGCTGGGGGGCAACGCAGGGCCCCCCGCCATGCCCCCCAGTAAGGAGGGCACTGATTCCTGAGATGAGCGGTGGCTTCGCGAGCTGCCTTGGGGAGGGTCCCCGCGTGTCCGTCCCTCAGTGCCGTGACCCCCACGGCCTGGGGGGGCCAAGCCGGGACCCCCGGGGCTGACCCCGAGTTCCTTCCAGCAGCCCCCGGGGAGGGGGGCACGCAGCCCCTTGTAATAAATAAATAAATAGGCCTGGGCAGGGGGGCCAGCGGTGCCCCCCCGGCTAGAGGTGGCTCTCCTCTTCCTCCAACGCCCGGTTCAGTCCCGGGATGAACTTGAGCAGCCGCTGGCGAAAACTGCTGTGCCGGCCCTTGCGGGGGGCAGCCGCCCCCTCCCCGGGGTCCCCAGCCCTGGCCCACAGCCGCCCCGCGACCCCCGGTCCCCCCCCACACTTGAGGCTGGCGCTACGGGCCAGGGTCGGCCGGGGGCGGGGGAGGGGGGGCGCAGGACCCCCGCTGTCCCCATCCTTGTCTCTATCCTTGTCCCCATCCAACGAGTCGGCGGAGGCGAAGAGGCAGGTTTGGTAGAGGGAATCATCGCTGCCGCAGGCGCTGGCGTGGGGGGAGCCGCCGGGGAGCCCCCCCTCACCCTGAAGGCACCAGCGGATCGACTCCAGCGTGTCGTAGATGCTGGGGTCCTTGGCCACCACGCCTAATGGGGGACATGGGGTTGGGGGGTCAGGGGAGGACTGGGGGGTGCCCCACAGCCAACCCCCCCTCCCCCCGGCCCCCACTCACCCCGCACCAGCCGCTGCTCCTGCACCATCAGTGAGCGGTATTCCCCCCACTTCTCGTAAAGTGTTTGCTGCAGGGAAGCGGAGGGGGATGAAGACCCCATGGGGGGTCCCCAGCTCCCCAATGACCCCCCCCAGCTCCACACTGACCCCCTCTATCTCGCTTCCCCCCTCACCTTCAGGTACTGCAGCCGGGCCTCCAGTTCAGCCCTCCGGATGGACGTCCCGTAGAGCGTGTCAAGGCTGGGGAGCAGCAGTTGTCAGTGCGGGGGACTGGGGGCCACCCCACGACCCCCCCACCCACCCCCCACCTCAAGCTCACCGGAGCATGTTGCCTGAACTCTTGATGATCTCCACGATCTCGCGGTGCCGGACGCCCTCCACGTTGAGCCCGTTCACCCCTGTGATCGTGTCCCCTAGAGCCGGGGGGGGACGGGCTCAGGGATGCCGGTCCCCACTGCTGGGGTCCCCCCGGCCCCCCCGGGGATGCGCTCACCGGCCTTGAGTCCTGCCGCCTCGGCCGGGCTCCCGCTGTGCACCCGGCACACGAAGGTGAACATCTCCACGCTTTTCCTGTCCTGGTGGTGCAGCCCGTAGGTCTGAAACGGGGGGGCTGGTGAGGGCACAGGGACCCCCCCAACCCCGGGGTGTCCCCCGAACCCCCCACAGAACAGCCATGAGGCAGCAATTACGGCATTTAATTGCTGCCAGGCAATGCGGGGCAGCATCCTGGTCCTAGGGGGGTGTTTCACCCCTGATGGCTGCACCCTAAGCAGGGGCCCCCCTGGCCGCCCCCGCCGTCACGGCCAGGGGAAGCTTCAGTAACCAGGCAGCTCCGTCACCGCTAAAAATAAACCCTGGCTCAGAGACAATTTAAAAATACCCTCGATGCAAAGCAAGGTGCAGGCTGGAAGGGTGGGGAGTGCAGCATGGCATGGCATGGCATGGCATGGCACGGCATGGCATAGCACAGCTCAGCATGGCACCCACCTGGATTTCAAAGCCAAAGGTCTCTTCTGCCTTCTTCTCCAGTGTCACCACCTTCCTGGGGGACATGGGGATCAGGGATGAGGCAGAGGCCCTGGCACCCCCCAAACAGACTCGCCCGCCGAGACCTTGGCACTTCTCTAATGGAATACTACTTTGGGGTTTGGGTTTTCTCTGTGCTGGGCAGGATCCCAAGGACAGGACCCCCCTTCCCAGCATGGGAGCCCCCCAGGTTGGCCTTGAGCCCTGCAGCCTGTCCCATGGGTGCTGGGCAGGGTCCCCGTGGGGTTTGGGGGTGTCAGGCCCCCCGAGGGAGCTGTGACCCCATCGCTGCTCTCACCTGCCCCAGGTTTCCCCATAAAATCACCCCCATTTCCAGGCCCCGTGGGGTGTCCAGAACAGACCCCAGCCCCACTCCTGCGTGTCCCCCCCATCAGCAGGGCCCAGACCCCTGTCCCTACCTGTGCTCCTCCGGGGACTGGCTTGGGGACGCCCACCTGAACCCTGCGCCCTGCGGCAGAGGGAGAGCCATCAGCGGGGGACACCGTCCTGGGGCACGTCCCCCCACCACCCCATCCAGGGACAGCCGAAATGGGGTGTCCCATCAGGACAGCACCAAACCCCCAGGGAGCATCGTGCCAAGCCGGCACCGAATCAGCACCCGGGTGCACCCACCGCCTTGCAGGCCCCCCCCCCGGCCGGCTGGGCATAACAAGGCTTTTATCGGTGCTCAAAGCCACCCTCACATCTGCTCCACGCTCACCCCGCGCTTTGACGTCAGTCTGTGCCGCACCCCACCCCACGCCACGCTCCGGGGGGGGCCCCGGGCACAGAGGGGCCCTGTTGTGGTCACAAAGTCGTTTTTTTTCATGCAAAATTCCCCCCCCTCCCCGGCGCAGACAATGTCTCTGTTGTGGAGGGCACAGAGGCGTGGGCGGGTGGAGGGACCGGCTGGGCACTGCAGGACCCTCGCCGCGGGGCAGGAGGTGACAGGGCTGTCCCCAAATGCCCCTCCGTGGCCGCTGGGTTCCGGCAGCCCCGGCACGGTGCGGCTGGCGTCACCATGAGGTCTGCCTTGAAAGTGGCATGTGGCCCGTCTTGGTGGTGGCTGGATGCCACCAGCTCCCTCTGCTCTGTGCCACGCGGGTGTCACCAGCCCGGTGGCTGGCCGTCCTGAATGCATCCATGGGCATTTAAGTACAAACCCACCAGAATTGGGTGCGCTCGCCATAGGGAAAGTTGCCGCCTGTCATGTCGGGCCCCCACGTCACCCCAGTGACAGGGAGGTGACGCGGGACACCCCAGCCCCCTCGGGGACGTCTCCGGTGGTGGCCTTGGCCGGTGAGTGGGAGCCAGGCCACCGCACGTGACCCGGCCTGCGCCAGCACGACTGCGAGAGCCACTTCTGCTCCGGATGTCAGCTCCGCTCTCGCTTCCCCCCGACGCTCAGGAAGCGCCGCGGGGCCAGGGGGAGCGTCGGGGTGGTGACAGCCCCGGCGCTGCCGGAGAGGGGCTTTCCCAGGGGGTGCAGTGGCAAATGGTCCTGCGTCCCACCAAGCCAGGCCCTGGGGGTACCTTGTGCCCCGTTCCCGTGCCCTCCCTGCGGGGCAGAGCTCGGGGACCACGGGGACATGACTGTCGCGGTGACATGGCCACGTACACTCTGTCCCTGTGCCCTAAAGGTTGCAGGGCAGGACGTGAGGAGGAACTGAGACAGCATGTGGGGCTTGAGGGGGAAGCTGGGGTGGGGGCACAGGGAAGATACTGGGGCAGGACATGGGGAGGAACTGGGACAGGATGTGATGCTTAGGGGGACAACACTGGAGTGGGATGGGAACACTGGGAAGATGCTGGGGCAGGACAAGAGGCTGGGGGGGAGTCACCGGGGCAGGACCTGGACACCAGGGCAGGATGGAGACACGGGGAGGGACACGGGGACGACACCGGTGCAGGACAAGAGCCCAGGAGAAGACGCAGAGGCAGCCCTACAGGGTGCAGGCACCAGTGGCCGCACAGGACAGGGACACTCCGCACCCCCGGTCCCCTCCACTCCTCCCCAGCCCATTGCCGGTCCCTACCGACCCCGGTGCACCAAACCGGGGGACACCAGTAAATCTCCCCCCCCCCACACCCTCCCCGCGCCCGGGGCTGCCGGCAGCCCTACCTTTCGCACCCGGGGCAGGGTACCACCGGCGACAGCCAATGCCCGGTAAACCTCGGCGGGACCGGGACGCTCCGGGGCTGCCGCTGCCGCCGCCGCATCCTCCTCCTTCGGCCGGAGCCGCCGCAGCCGCCGCAGGGTCATGGCCGGGCCGCGCCGCTCTGCGCGCCGCTATATCTGCCCTCGGGGGAGGCGGGGCCAGCGCTAGACACGCCCCCTATTTGGGAGGACACACCCCTTTCTATGCATAACCACGCCCCGTTATGCTCTAAACTCCGCCCCCGTTAGGGTAAGCCCCGCCCCGCATCGCCCCAGCCCGGTCTCAGGTCTTGTGGGTAGGGACCCCCGTGGGGTCCAGCGTGGGGAGCTGGGGATGATGGTGCTGTGGGGCAGTGGGGACCATGGGGAGGCCGGGGGCTTGGGGGGTGCAGGGTGGGATGCTGCGGGGGATGGTTGGGGTCGCACCACGGGGCACCAAGGAGGGGCTGCAGTAGCCCAGGGATCATTTTGGGGACAATAATGGGAGAAATCAGACAGTTTTGCCCGGCGCAGAAGCGATGCCGGGCTTTGCCGCTCCTCCGAGCCGTACCAGAGCCTGACTCTAGCCAAGCATCCGCAGCTGTTTCACCCCATAGGACACCACCTCATCCCCAAAGCCGTCTTTAGGATTTAATTCAAGGCAGAAGCTGGAAGCAAGGGACAGCCGGAGCCCTGGGCCGTGCTTCCAACACGGGCAGACAGGAGGATTTAAACCGTTCCTGCAAAAGCTTTGCCCGTGCTGAGGACGGGGACACGGAGGAAAGAACAATTCCCGGAGGCAGACGCGGTGTCTGCTGCGGACATGTCGTGCAGCTCCAGGCAGCCCCTTGCTGCACTGCACCGGGAGGTAGCAGGAATTTTCCAGCTGGAATTGAGGGGTTTGCCCAGATGTTTATTTAAAATTTGCCAAAAAAAATTAGTTTGTAACAATCCCGCTGGCGTTCCACCCAAGCCTCCCGCCCACAGGCTGTCCAGGGGTTACCAGGAGGCAAGCATGCTCCCAGAGCTGAGCTGCTCCAGCTTGGCAGAGCTTGGGAAAGGACAGGATTGAGCCCACCACCCACCCCGGGGGCACCAAACCACAACCCTTTACCAGGGAGCAAAGAAGAACACCCTATCCTGTTCCCAAAATCTGGCAGCCCTGTTAATGACTTGGCCCCTTGGCCAAAACCATCCCAGACCTCTTTTCCCATCACATTTCCTAGAAGAGGAGGAGTAAAGACAATTTTTGCTTTTAAAAAAAGCATACTCTCACCTCACCTGCTGCCTCGATTTCCAGGAGGAAGTTAGAGTTTCCTGGGGGCCGTGGCAGGAGCTGCAGACAAAGCTGGAAACCAAGGAGGGACGAGCCCAGATGGCAGCTCCCCCTTCCCCACCAACGCCATTAGTCTGAGCCCACGGGGGACACCAGGCCCCCGACGGATTTTCCCCTTGATCCGCTCACAACATGCTCATTCACGGGAGGCTCTAATTAGGGAGAATTAGTGGGGGTAGTTTGCACAGCATTGCTTGCCCTCCAAGCAAACAGGATTTTATAGGGATGCTGGGCAGTTTGGACTAAGATTTATCCTTCTTTGAAGCTGCAGCTCCATGTACAGAAACCCAGGGGGATGCTTCGGGGACCTGCCTGCCGTACCCCCTCCTGCTTCCAATTACTGTCCCCTCAGAGAGGGAGGCCCGATTTCAGCTGCTCGTCCCTGTGTGGGTTGGAAATCCCGCTCTGCCACATCCTCACCTCACCTCTGCTACCATCAAGACATCCCCTGAGCGCACAGTGGACGATTTGGGGAGCAGGATTCCCAGGGAGATTTTTTTTAGCTGCGGATGAACAACCCCCTCCCCGATGCTTCTCTGGGGACTGGGGGACTGTAAGCTCTGCCAGTCTTTGTCACTCAGTTCCTACCCCTCTATGCCATGGCTAACCCTTTGCAGCAAACCGCGAGAGACTCCAACACCTCACGTGAATAAAACAAACTTTTAATAATGTACAGCAGAAATCGACAGCCTTGTTTTATATTAAACAAAAGATTTCCTATATTACATTGTATTTACATTTGCATACTGAAGAGGTAAAGTGTCTAAGTGGCTATTTTACAGTCCATTTCTAATAAAATATACAAAACCAAACAAATAAAAGGGGCAGATAAGTACCAAGAGATCTGTTCTGAAGCCAGCGTACCACTGATTAACCCTGCACCACAGATGAGAAGCACAAGCTCCGTACCTCTGCCTCTCCCCAACACCATTTGCCCTCGAGTATCTGACATCTCCCCTCCTTGTTTTGAACTGCTGCGGCGTCGGTCTCTTGTCCTGAACTGTCTGTAGTGTTGCATTTTTTTCCACAGCTGCTGCAGCCCCCTCTGAGCTGGGCAGCAATTCCTATGTTTGCTACCAGTCAGCTAAGTAAGCACTGCACCTCCCTGGCACATGTTTGCATGAAAAGTGCTGTATAAATGCTACATAGTCAGCGTTCCCATCTCGGATCCTCCTCCTCGGTTTTGACCATCTCATGATGGCATCTCTCTACAAACAAGGCTTCTTCTGCAATCCTGCTTATAGGGGATACCCTGTCGCCCTGCCCTCACCCCTTCTAACCTTATCTGGTCTGACACCGCTCCGCTGTCTGCTGTTTGGTTTAGCGCTGAGGCAGATGCATGTGTGGCTACAGTTGGAGGGGTGGGTGAGAGAGTCAGTGCAAATTACGTAGCTGATTTAATGTCCTCGAGAAGCAGCCTGCACAGTTAACAGGGACGGGAGACTCGTACTTGGAAACGAGAGCCCACAGTGCTCACGGAGGAGCGCGCAGCAGACGTACCTACCGGCGTGATGGGCTTTCCTACGGCAGTTTATTTCACAGTCGCTAAGACTTCCTCCCCAACCTGCCGGGATGGGCCATCGCCAGGGTCCTGTTACAGCAGCTGAAGAGTCTTTAGGGTACCTGTGAAGTGCCCACCACCTTGGTTTCTAAATGCAGAAGGGTTTGGTTAAGGGACATACGGTACTGGAGACACACAGGGTAACCTCTGGCTGAGACACGAGTCAGAACAAATCGGAAAGGGAAGGGAAGCTGTACATTCACAAAGCGTACACTCCACACTGCTCCACGAACCAGCCCAAAGTCTGCTGGCCCTCCCATGACAGCTCTGCACCACTCGACCGCTAAACTCTGCGGGAGGATGCAAAATGGCTCCAAACACAATGCAAAAAACACACTCCTCACTTTACACAAAGTCACAGACAAGATAGGGAGTCTGGGGGAAGACGGACACATGGACAGATACACAGACAGCAAGAACAGAGTGTTTAAAAAAAAAAAAAGTTAACCCCGGTGGCCGGAGCAGAGATGAAACCTCACCTTACAGAGCAGGCGCAAGGTTTGAGTAGAAACAGTTCCAGTGTAAATCGAGCTGTGTGCATTTGGTTTTTTTTCTTTTTTTGCAGTGATTTCTTTACAAACAAACAGGTCAAGAGGTAATAATTATAGATTGTTTTTCTTCTCTTATAAAGAATTAACAATATTAAAAAAAGTTAAAATCCAGACCCTCCCATAAAATAATAATAATAAAAAAAAAAATAATCAAAACCACTCCAGTTAAAAGTTATGGCTTCAGAGTTATATACCGTAGATACTGACCTAACCACCAAACGAACGGCACTTCCCAGACTGCCATTAATGCTGCAATCAGCACGACAGACTCAGCCCTCAGCTACTTCCATTTTTGCTAGGCCCAGCTGTAGACAACAGTCAAAGCAACTCTACTTCACCCTGATTCGGCATTTAATCAAAAGAAAATTCATGCAGTTCCCCCCACCCCACAAGTTATACACAGCCACTTCCAGATTATGAGATATTTATATATGTATATTAAAAAGATGGACATCGATTTCCAAACCCACACCCCGCTGTCAGATCCTGCCAGGCGCCGAGTGCCTCTCGGGAGGTGCAGGGCACACCCAGGCACCCGGCTCCCTGCAGCTCAGGCCCCACGCTGCTGAGCGTGCCTGTGAGGGTGCCTGGATGGTGGACTCAGGAACTGGCATTCCTATGAGAACGGTCTCCTGCATTTCCCCATGGCCTGGTCTCCTTCCAGCCTGGCGCAGTGCCTGCTCTATCTCTGACATGCATCTCAGCTCCGTGGCATCTCCCCCCGCCCCGGGTCTCTCTTTCCACTCTACCAAGAATTACAAATCCCAGGGGCTCAAGACAAAAAACCTGGATTCCAGGAGTGAAATCAGTTCCTCATTTGTTTTGTCTTAAAAAAGGGAGGGGGTGGCAGTGAGGCAACCTGATGGGAAGTTCCTGCAGCCGGCATATGGACAGCAAGGCCACAGCACCCATCGGAGAGCTAAGGATCTTGTTTTAAGCAGCCTGTCCAAGCTAGACAATGCTCACTATTCAACAAGGAGAGCACCAGCGCGCACAGCTCAAAAAAAGGACACTCTAGATTTGCACATGCACAGAAAGCACGAACAGAGATGAGCCACCCTACGGGCAGACACTGCACGTCTACGGAAGGAGATGAACAGGCACAGGGGACACGCGCACCTTGCGCATGCATACACCATTGCGCACACTGACAGCCAGTCAGATTTCTGTTTTTGACTTAGAATTTTTCAAGCTTAAGAAAAAGGAGGGAAAAGGTTTCATGAAGCTGATAAACTGTTCAGGCTCAGCCTCTCAGAAGGGAGCACCATTTGTTTTGCAAATGCTTTTTCTGCATTAACGTGCCAGTCCCTGGAAAAATCCTCGGAGTACGGCAAGAAAACCTTCCCTTTCCCTTCCCACTCCCAGCACCTAGCACCCTGGCCTCAAACACTGCCAACGGGTGCACTGCGTGCACTGAACTTTACAGGGATTTCCATTAAAGAAACAAGAGTTACAATCATGGCTGAGATCCCTCAGGTTAAGTCCCTCTCAAGTCTTCACGCTGTCAGGAGGTGATCATAAAAGGTTTCTGATTGTTTCATACCCAAGCAGGGAAGAGAGCAATTCAATAGGCTCTGTCACCCCACCTAGCAGCCTGTAGGTCACGCTGTCTGGTTGGTAGCAGTAGATTGGGCAGAAACACGAGGTAGGCCTCCATCACACGTCTACTCTAGCATGGCAGCTTGTGTGCAGTTTCCTCCTGCTGGGGCTCAGAGCCTAGATTTTCACATCTTCCTGGACACTGAGCTGTGAGAGGGTTTTCTTAATGCGGAGGGCGGTGAGTCGAGCCGCTCCGTTGGCGTACCAGCACTCTCGCATCATCTTACCCATCACCCGTAGTGCCTAGGCAAGAAACAGTGGCAGATGTCAGTGCTCTCCTCTCCCCCGACCCCAAGTCGGTCTGCCAGGCTGCTGCTGCCTGGCTGGACACTGATAACAGCCTCCAAACCTCCTAAGACTGGAGCTCAACTTACAGTACTTACTCTTTACTCACCTTATTGAGGGGGAATGGGACGTGAAGATGAAAGCAGACCTTACCTCGTAGCTTTGCCACCAGTTTGGGATATTAGGCCGTAATTTCTGATCACATACGACCTTCCGCATCTCCTCAATAGAAGGATCAGAGGGTACGAGGTCATAGTACGGAAGCTGATACTCTTCGTGGATACCTGAAAGGCAAAGAAGGGGAAATGCAATTCCTGGGAGAACGGGTCATCACCACAGTGCTCACTGAAGGCAGACTGATACTGGTTTGGACTACATGACTCACTGCTGAGACGCGTCAACACTTTGCAGTTATTTAGAACAGAAATGAAGAATCTGGGATTTGAGTTTACAAGAAAAATTCAGGGAAACAAAATGCAGCTGCCCAAACTGGAACAGAGTCAGCGTGCTGCGATCAACAGCTCCCAGCACAGAGGCAGGGTCACCGAATCTCGACTGAGATGAAGGCAGCAGGACTGTCACATGCACAATGGTGCTGCACTCCTGCCTGCAGCTGCATGTGCCAAGACACTCATTTATACCGATTCAGGGGAAGAAAGTCACCCACCAAATCAGCACCGCTGCTTCCTTAAAATCCACCCAAAGGAATATCAGCCACCAGTCAGAGCATTAACCCCCACTTCCCCACCTAGGCCAGTCCTAACGGCGGTCGCGGGTCACTCCTATTAACTCCCTCGGCAGCAACACACACGGACATATCGTCTCGCAGCCCTGTTCTCCAGGGTCCCTCAAACCTCACCAACACCTGATCAACAGGAACACCAAGGCTGGGAAACCCAGGAGCAAGCCAAGCCAAAGGCACGGGCACACACAGGGTATTACCTCCTGCATTGCACCTTCGAGCAATCTCCCAGTAGACCAAGCCCAAGGCATAGATATCGGCACACTTAAATGAATCAAAATGCTTCATGTTAATGGTTTCATCCAAGACTTCAGGGGCCATGTATCTGCCGAACAGAAAAGGAACAGCATGTTAATTTTGAGAGGGCATTCTCCAGAAAACAGTAAATGGCAAGTTTTCCCACATAGCACTTCCCAGCAGACAAAACTCTGCTCTACACAGCCTTAATCAGAACAGAACTGGGCCCCATGGTCTAATAGAGCGAATGAAATAACTCAAAAAGAATAGCAAGTTGGGAAAGAGGTAAAAACGTCCAAAAGCACATCCGGCTCCAGGCAGCAGGCCCCAAAAGGGTTTTGAGAATGCCAAGCTTGTTGTCAAGTATTATAGGAGCTCCCTGGTGCTGAGTTTACATAGCTGGCCTACACCTCTCAGCTTGATGGCACCTGGAGACGAAGGTACTGACGTCCCTTCAACATCAATCTGGGCACAATGATGACGCTCTGTGAGACACTTGGAAATGCTTAAGACAGAGAATTTCAGCAGTGCTCAACCAGCAGCTCAACCATTTGCTAGTCACACTCCAACGCCTTCAAACGCTGGCCAAGAACGCTGTTCTCCTACCGTTTGGTTCCGACCCTTTGATTTGGTGCAATATCAATCGTATCCGTAACCGAATCATGCCGGACGGCCAGACCAAGGTCAGCGATGGCACATGTGCCATTCTTCTTCACCAAGATGTTTTTGGATTTCAGGTCTCTGTGAGCAATCCCAGGCTTTCCTAACAGAACAAAATAAAAAGTAGCGGGGGTCAAGGTCTGGTGAAATCTGTTAGTCACACTGGCAGAGGCTGTACCGGATTTCAGGGCGTTAGTTAAACTCTTAGCGTTGCAACACATTTTCCTGTTTGGATACACTGAAGCACAGAGCAGTGCTGACAGCCTATGGTATGCAAAGGCCCCACTTACGCTTCGGAGGCACTGCTGATGCAGTAGCATCCAGAGGCCTCAAGAGGGACATCAACTCCCATCGTCCCAGGCATCAGACATGTTGATGTGGATATAAGGAGTTTGTAATTCTGCTGCCGCCTGCACTAACATCCCACCCAAGTAGCACCAATTTTAGGATGGGGATGCGAAATGCTGATATAACTCCCAGGAGCTAGCACAAAGCTAACCCACTTTGCATCCAGCCAAAGCAATCACTCTATTTCTAGTCAATACTGACCAAATGAATCTGGGCTGAATCAGCCAGTGTTTTCTGTGCAGCACATCACATTCGTCGATTCTGCTTTATTCTCCCCTCAAGAATTCCCAGCACCTTTTCAAACCCTGCTCTTACCCTGAGTGCCCACAATCTCCATGTGTAGATGGGCCAGCCCGCTAGCAGCAGACAGGGCGAGCTTGATCATCCCCTCGATAGTCACTGTGTATCGATTAAGGTAGTCAAAGAGAGATCCATGCTCATGGTAATCAGAGACGAGCCACAGCTGAGTCCATGTTCCATTATCTGCAGCAGGAAAGAGACTGTGCTCAGACAGATACAATGCAGGGATGGCACACAACCATCGAGCATTTTGCACCCCATCTTTTTGGTACAGAGAAGAGCTGCTGGGTAAGGCTACAGCTCAACAGCCAACCTGGGGGCAAATAAGGTAAAGAACTTTAAGGCAAAACACAACTTTGTAAGGTACAGCTAATGCACCATCGCACCTCTCAACAACAGCAGTAATTTTACCATCTTTTGGCAAGAAACATTCAAATACCTAGCTATTTGAAAAGCACGCTGACAGTTTTCTTTAACCATCTAATTGTACATCCAAGTGAAGAAATGCAAGTCCCAGGAGCAGACTGCACGCTGGTGAAGTCTCTGGTCTCAGGACTGGGGCACTTTTTACCTTTGTTATCTGCAGCAATAAATCCCAGGATGTTCTCATGTCGCAACATAACGGTTTGGTATATTTCTGCTTCCCTAAACCAGGAACGCTCCTCACGTGAAGAGAAGATTTTTACAGCTACGTCACCTCCACGCCACCTGCCACGCCACACTTCCCCGAAGCGGCCTTTACCAATGATCTCCTGAAGGACAATCGTCCGAGCCACAGTCCGTTGGACAAAAAGCGGCAAACCTACGGACAAGAAATTGGAGGAATGAATGCCTGTCACAGCAAAAGAAACTCCTGAAAGCCCAGAGTCTGAAGTAGAGCATCATCAAACCTAGAAGGCTCTACATTTGATAACAACCAGCAGCCTAAGCAAGACCCAAACCAGTAAATGGTGGTAGCTCCTGCGTAGGATGTGCCATTTGGCTGCTTGGGCAGCATCTGCATATCACTTTGAAGTAGCTTGCAAACCACCAGTGATTAGGCACAGAGCAGTTGGGGAACTTCTGCTCTATGGAAGATCAAAGTAACTTTAGCCTGAATATGCAAAGAATGGAACTCGTTGAAGACAGACTCTGCTAAAAAGCAGTAAAACCCCAGAAGTTCCCTTAAAAAAAGGAGTCCTAACATAGCTGCCACCTCTTACATAAACTACAGAGCTCACCTGCTGAGAGTACGTACAGAAGAGATCCCAAAACATTTTATATATAGCAGATGTGGTGCTAAAGGTTTATTCCCTGGTCAAATATCAGGTTGCTATATTCTCTCCCTCTGTGGATTATCCTACAGTTTCCATCTGCTGCAAAATACCTTTTTTTTTTTTTTTTTTTAACCTAACTGCTTTCATAGCTCAAAGTCATGAATAAAACTATGACTTTCCTGCCTGTTCTGGAGATGATTTAAGTGCTACAGAAGTGAACAGTGGACATTGTTCACTTTGGAAGACCCAAGGATTCTTTGAGATGAAATGGGCTGTGCAAATGCAGTATTTGCACACTATAAAATTTTCAGCTGCTGGGATGGTTCCCATTTTCCTGCCAGCTTTGACGCAGGTGACATCCTGCATCCTCTTTTGAAAGCCAACAACCCACAGGTTAGCAGTTAATGTCTGTTTCCAACCGACATCTAGTTCCAGGGCTAAATTTGAAATAGATGCAGCCGTTTGAGTTATCCTCTTGCAGAAATGGAGGAAAGCTACACAAAACTATTTTTACACATCAGCAGTTAAGGAGGAGTTGAACTATTGCTCTTAACTAGCCTAAGCACTGAACACTGACCGGGGGCTGTGGCTATAGCGTCTACCGCATGACTGAATTTAAAACACGCCCTCCACATTACTCATGACAGGGCAACCTGAACGGGCTGATGAGGCAAGAGGCTCGCAGCTGTGCAAAGCTGTGGCAACCAGGAGCCCAGAACAGACTACTCCATTACAATTACAAGTTCTCATTCGTCATTTCCAGTCATATCTTAATACCTGAGCCAGAGCCAGAGGTGGAGAGATCGTAGACTAGATCTTGCAAGGTCTTATCCTTCGACAGGCACATTTCACACGAGGGGTCTTCCATGTCCAGCCGCTGACGATTGTGATAGACTCGTTGGTGGTGATGAAAAACAAAGACTACTATGATCATGACAACAAACACAAGGAAGACAGGTCCGGCAATCACTGCCACCAGCTCCACAGGACCCCAGCTCGATGGGGGTTCGTTATCTTTCAGGTGTCCTTGAGAGGAAAGGGAGGAGAAAACCAGACACTTTTAGAAAATTATCACTCCTTCACAAGCATTCTTTAAGGACTTTCTTCTTGTGTTTTAATTATCCTCTCAGAGCCTGGACAATTTTAGCTTGCTGTTCCAGGATGGCAGAGGACACATCAAGTAACAGCGTTAACATGGGACTGATCAAGTCACCAGGCAAACTACAGCTAAAACCCCCCAAATAAGATGGTGCTTCAGTTGTGGGATCAGGGTTTATTGGCACTTGCTATTTAAAAGAGGACAGGAGCCTGTTCTGGGCTAAATTTGCTAGAACAGCCTGCATTTTGCCTTCCACTTGAACTCTCCAAGTGGGAGAAAAAAACACCAGTCAATAAGGACTCATTTCTCCCTCTCTCCCCTTTGCCCTGTAACACCCAGTGAAGACTCGTACCTGAAGACAACAATTATTTGTCTTTTTGAGAACAGATAAGACTTCCCCACTGCACCCAAGTAAAATGTATACTGCAGTCTTCATACGACCCACTAAATAACAGCCCAAAACGGAGAGTAACGAGGTATGAGGAAGTACCACATGCCCTCTCTGTCCCAGGAATTAGAAAGATGCAGACGTTTCCCACACCCTCACTCAAAGGCAGGGCTGCTGCTTCTTTGTGTATTCAGAATCCGAGCACCCCTCCACCCCACACACTTTACTCTGAAGCTGCTGCAACATTCCCATACTTGTGCCTCATCACTGAAAAGATCTGCAGTCCTAGAAGAAGGAAAGCCACTCTATCCGATAAAAGGCAGGCTACAGCGCAACCCAGTGCCAGAAAAGGGATCCGAGCTGTGCCCAGGGAACACGCACCAACCTCAGGCCACTGCAGGCACAGAGGATCATGCAGCAGAAGCTTATATTCCCCAGACTTTGGAAGCTTCTCCTACCCTAAAGTACAACCTCATCATCTGGTGACATTTTGTCGGCCACAGGGGAGTTCAAGCAACTTCACATTTTAATTTGAAGTAGTTTGTTATTATTTCCACTTTACAGATCAAGGAAATAAACCTAGCGCTCAAGTTCACACAGCAACCTAAGGGAAGAAGTGAAAACAGGGCCGAGAACTCCTTATTCCCAATCCCAAACAGACAGCTTCTCTCCTCCCCACTTCAAACAGACCATTTATTTAGCTCTCTACTCACCACTGGGAACCATTAAATCAATTTTGTTGCAAAAATCAGAGTAGCAGCAGTGAGTATTACGCAGATCTTCTGAACTCAGACAATAGAAGGGTTTCCCAGCAGGAATCAATTTTGCTTCAGGAATGCAGGTCCGAACGTGATGTTTAACACCATCCAGGTTGAAGACCGAGACCATGCACGCACCATCCGTTTCACACGTGGAGTTTGCTTGTTTGCAGTCGGAGCACAAACATGTCAAAGCTGCAGAAAGCAAACCAAGACCACCTTCTTAAAACTCACTGGAGACCAAATCCTCAAAAAAGAGAAAACTTTCTTTAAATTCCCCATTTCAGAAGGAACGGGCCATTCTTAGGCTCAGGAAGAGCTGGCTTTAGGAACAGAACAAGTCATACTCAGAGTATTTCAGACCCGCAAGAACCCAATTTAAGCACAAAATACAATGTGGAAGCAGAGGAGCCTTTCCAGAAGATGACTGTCCAGACAGCCCTTTTTCCTGCCCCTGTTGCAACCACTAACAGTGATGACCCAAGTCATCTCTGCAAACTAGGCTAGATTTTACTGAGATCCACTCCCAACCCAACCTAGGGTCAGAATTCAAATTGAAAACAACAATTACTCAAACTGACAGACTTGATTTCACCCAAACTCGCTGTCCAGGCTTCCTCAGCTACGCCGAAGATGAGCTGCCCGTTACGGGTTAGCGAGGGACGACCACCCCAGCTCACGGGAGACAACAAACAGTTGGCAGATGCCAAAACAAAACCAATTCAAACTGACTACACAAGCCAAGCATGCCACACCCAACTAGATCAGCCACTTATTTAGTAACTGCTTTCCTGATCCGAGACACTACCTTGGGTCAAATAAATTCCTGGCTTTTTGCCTGCTCTCCACGAAGATTATTTGGGTAAAGAGCGAAGGAGAAAGTCCAAGGCAGATTCCCACATTTTTCCGCCTCCCAGCTGTCACTGTGCTTTTCTCAAGCTGCCTGAAAAACTGTAAGCAAATCCCCAGGCATCGCCATCCTTGGGAACAAAGAGCGAATACAACAATGTCAAGAAGAAGGGTGGGGCTTGTTTAGCAGCACGCAGTATTTTCTTCAGCTTTCATCAGATCTTTCAGCCTCCCCGGAGGGATTCAGAAACATGTACTTACCCGCTGCAGAAATGGTCTTTCAGGTAGAGAGAGTTTGAAGAAGTGTTTTAAAAGATACAACCGCCACAGTTAACTCTCCCCAGTCCGACAGCTAAATCCTCTATGTCTGCTTGCATCCTCTCGGTCTAAAGTCATACACCAAAGTCACCGTCAACACTCGTGTGTGTGTGTCAGCCACCTTCCCGTGGGGCAATGGAAATGCTGAGCCCTCAGCCATCTCTGGCAACCAGCAGATTTAAGGAGCATCAGCATTCAAGGATATTCATGGCACTGGAAGAGCCTCTAGCTCCCAGCCAGTACACGGTCCAAAGCACAGTGGAGCATTACGCTGCTGGGGGCATGTTACCTTGAGCTTAACGAAAAACAAGCAGGTCCTGATCAACCTCAGGGTTCGTTTAGGAGGAAGACACCCATTATCCCTTATCACCAGTGTCCTAGGTAAATCAGTTAGGCTAATTGCATTACTATTCACTTAATTCTCTCTGGACACTGTGCTCTTCATTTCCTAGCTGTTGTTGTGAGCTACTTAACAGCTCCAAGACGGGCTGCAGTATTTCAGACAGGCTAAATGCAGATGCCGGTGAGTTTTGAACCAACAGATTCAAAACGGCAGAAGCAGTAAAAAGCCAGAAAAACCCAGAAGAGCTGTTAAGTGAGACGACTTTAAAAAGCATCATGAGCAAACATAGCTTATTATTATTATATGCTTAGCATAGGCCAAGGAAAAGGGACATAGAATAGAAAATGGACAGGGCAGACCCTGAGATTGAACCGTATTGAGAAGGGTTGAGAGCACCATACCCATCAATTATGCAGCTTTTAAGGGGAAACTTTATAATGAAAGGAAAAAACCCACTAATGTTCAACTCAACAAACAGCTCCGAGTACAGAGTTTTCCAGTGGTCAGCAGAGCACAGAAAACAATTCTTCTGAAAAATACGCACACTTGGGGGGGACAAGGGTTGATTATAATGGAGATTTTACAAAAACGCGAGAAAGGAAAGAGCAGTCAGGGCGCATTCCTACCTTCAAGTATACTTAAAAGGAAATAGTGTTTTAAAGCATCTCCTTTATTACTTTATCAAAAACTCAAGGTACAAATTAAAAACATTTAAACCACATGTTTCACCTTGATTTAGATACAGCAAAACTGAACTTTGTTCCTGTTATAATCATTTCTAAGGTCTCAAACCCAAGACAGAGGCTACAGCAGTTTTGCTTCCAGAAGCTCAGAAGTAAACAAAACACTTCAATGCACTAATAAAACTGGTTTTGTAAACTTCTTATTGAAGTATGTGGCCTGAAACTAAGAATGCCTTTGAGAAGGAAAGCAGAGGAGCTGGTTGTATCTGCTCAGTTTCATTTGTAGAATTAAAAGAAAAAAGAAATCAGTTTACCTGCAAGGTACGATACCAGAGCCCCAGTGCACAGGGACAGAGTAAGAAGATCCTTATCTGTTCTGCACAGAAAGCAGAAGTTTCCTGCTAAGGAGGGGCATGCCCCACAGAGCACAGCCTCATTTCACCTTGAGGTGGTGTTGGCTGATGTTCTCCCCTTTGAGACAACTGCTTTTTTTTTAACAGCAATTCTTATGTTTGCACCTTAAAACCCCCTATGGTAAGGAGAGCAGCGTGAACAAAGAAAATGAAGCCTTCAGCAGACGTGTGTACTTTTCTATATCTTTCATGAGGGACCCTCAAGAGACTTTCCAGATATTCTTGTCCAGAACCTCTAGGCTGCAGGTAGGCACTCTCAAATTTTAGGAAAGATGGTCAGATCCCCGGGTAGAAGCTGAAGTCCAGCTCCAGCCTCCCTTGCACAGCCAGAAGTCAACTCTGTCTTTATTTTTATTATGAAAACGCTCAGGATATACGTCTACTATCGCTACAGCCATATCCTCCCCAAGCATCACCTACCGCCGGCTGCCAGTGCTGCAGAGAGAAGGGCCCCACTCCTGCAGGCACCGGCCATGCCAGGGAGGAAAGGCCTGTCTGCACCGGGGCTCGCCGGGAACTGGGGAGCTTCCGTCAGAGAGCAGAATTACAGGGCAACCTGCGCTGGTCCAGCATTTCAAGTTTGATTAAGCAGAAAGGAAAATTCTTCTCATATCAGTAGCACCAGATGCCAGGAAAAAGCAACTGTTGTTTCCCCTTGGGTGGGGGTCAGAAAATGGACAGGTACACAGAGCCCCCCGCCAGGCATCTCGGGTGCTCCTGAGAACAGCCGAGGAGGCCTGGGCTAAGCAAAAGGAGACAGGAGTGAAAAAAAGGCATTTTTCATGCCAAGAGCATTCTTTTTATTTGGGAAGAAAAGCTCCTATCGAGCAAAACATATAATCTACTTAATAAAAGAAACTGACTGGGCTGAAGAAAATAGATGGGGCAAAGGAAAACAAAGAGCAGTTCACACTGCTGGGGCGGTGAGTTCCCCTCTCGCAGAATGCCTGGGGATGAGTCTGCATGGAAGGTGCTGCAGAAGTTGGCAGCAGAGTCTGCTCTATCTGCTCAGCACACTCTTTCTGACATTCTGCTCAGAGACAAACCCAACCCTTTAAAGAAGCTGTTTAAACAAGCCTAATATTAAGCTTCAGATCCTCAGAATGAAAGCTTTCTTCTCACTCAAGAGATGGATCAGGCTCGTATTTACACTGAAGCAAACCCTCACTGTGATTTAATCCAAGGCAGAGTGCAGGCGGTCGTGACATCAATCGCAGGAGCGAGCCAGCCCGGTGTGGGTCCTCACCACTCTTCCTAAAAACCAGAGCGGTCAGTCGGCACTGCCAAAAGACAAACTCTCTCTGATCCTCAACTAATGCAGCCCAGGGCTCGGCTGCTGGGCCGGGTACTCCTTCAAGTGATCACCCTGAGCCCGAGAGTTGCTTCTGCTCCCCGTGAGGTACACAGCGAGGGTCACGGGTTACAGGCAGCAGCAGTATTGCTCCCAGCAGGAACCAGGGGCATGGAAGTATCAGTATCCCTTTGCATTAACTACAGCAGAGAGGAAAACAAGAGAAGGCCCTCTTGTACCAAATTCCCCCATTAAAGGTGATGCGTATTTACAAAATGAATCCAAACAAACAGGTGGGGGTCCATGGATTAGAGCTCCAGGCTCCCGTGAGACTAAAATATTAAGCTCTGACAGTCAAAGAACATTTCTTTTTTTCCCCAGCAACTATCTGAGCTCATTTTGCACATATTTATTCTTGCACAGGATTGCATGTGTCAAGATGTCTCTGCAGCTAGACGGGAAACTTTCACAGCAAAATCTAATGTAATGGTGTTAACCACCTTTTGGAATACATTTTCCAAAATCTCCTGAAGCTGTGCTATGCAAAATGACATTTTCTCAGGGCTAAACACTACCTGATCAAGATGTATTAAGATAATTAACCTGAAGATGATCATTGGTAAAATTGCCAATAACCACCCACATATTTACCAGATAAACAGATTTTTGCAGAGATTGTAAGCTGCTGTTCTTTTTCAACAGTTTGAATCAAGGATGGAAGAACAATGATTCCCCTGACTTCTGAGCCTTTATAAGGCTCTGGAACAGGAGCTGCAATTTATTATGTCTCTGTACAGCACCTAACTTAATGAGACCCAATCTGGTAGTGATGTTTTAATGCTGCAGCAGCATAATGTTAGCAAGAGAAATGGAAAACAATTGGGTTTGTACCTCTGCTGTTTCTTTAGATGCTATAATGAAGAGAGGGACATGTGTAAACATGCTTGGAAGAAAGAAATACCTTTCAGTGTTTCGCTATATGCTGTGCTGAAATAAATAAAGAATAACCTTTATCACAGAGTGTTTTGCCCAAGAGCAGGTTAGGAATAAAATCCATTCCCTTGTGGCAAGGGAGCAGAGGTCTGTTCCAGGAGTCCCTTCATGCTCCTCTTTTAACCATATGACCCCAAGACACTCAAAGACATCTGCTGAAGACTTTAAAAACAAAGATTTACTTTCCATTATATTCACCTCGATTTTTCTGCTGCCTGGCGTCAACAACTGGGTTCCCTACATCCTTATCTAGCACACGTCCGAGTCCAAAATGCCCACCCTGTATAGCACACCAGTATTTTCTCCAAGTCCCAGTCAGCTCACCTACACCCACCACCTCCAAAATCAAGTGCAAGGCTAGTTCTGGGTGCCCACACGGCCCCCATTTCCTTACAACAGGAGCTGAAGAAATGAGTATAGATTTGCTCTTCTGTGGATACAGTACCACCACCTTGAATATCTTTCCTACATCTCGCTGCCCCATCAACTCCTCCTACTTTTGGATCTCAACATTTCTTTTGTTCCTTGCTGGTGCTTATGAAATCTACTGACCCACTGCTGCTAAATGAAACAGAGTTAAAATTAGCTACAAAGTACTATGAAAAAAGCACTTTCACGCAAGTCATCCAGAAACTAAAAATTATACTAGGATATTTAAAGTTGGAAACAAGAGTCCCAACTTTTTCAAGCTGGCTGCAGTCCCCTGGCACAGGTTGAACCTGACATGAACACATCACGGCTGACGAGAAAACATACACTGAATGGAAAAAAAAAAAAAAAAAAAGGCAGAAAGAACGTGCTCTCACCTTTAAAGTGAAGAACTTTCCCTGCATCTACTCAGGTAACACAAAAGGAGAGCTTCTAAATGAATTTTAAATAAGCGAATTGACAGGAGTCTCATCATTAATAGGTTAATTAGAAGAAGCCTTGACGTTTCTGCTGCTGTTGTTCTTCCACTCAGAAAACAGACATATGGCTCCGAACTCCCTCTCCAGGCTCTGGTCTGACACCTATTTTGTGTTTTAACTTGTTAGGAAACCAGTTTAGGAGCCACCCATACCATACCAGTACTGTGGAAGAAAGTCCTGCAAACTAGCCGCACGGCAAGGCAGATGCACAGGTCATTATTGGTGGCTTTCAAGACTTAAAACCAATGCTGCGTATTCTCAGGCAATTGTCACATGCTTTTTCAGAGTCTAAGTAACAAGTCGTTTAATGTGCAGTTATATTCCGGCACCCAGCGGTCCACAGGTTACTTCCAAGAAGCCCACAGAAGGCAGCAAGCACTAGAAAAGCAAGCTTTTGTCAAGGGCCTTTAATGCGCAGGGAAGTCTGCTTTTCTGATGAAAAAAAATAAATATGGGTCCACAATCAAAGAAAAGGGAGGCTGGAGAGACAGTGGCTTAAATAATAAGGACAAAAGAGGTCTCCCACCCTGCACGACTGACTGCTCACACACGAGGGTCTAACTCTACAAGCTCAGCACCAGTGAACATTTCATCCCTCTAATACCATCGCAGCGTTCTCCCTCGAGATGAGCAATTCCTTCTTGGTCTGCTCAGATAACCGCGCTGGCTGTGCGGTGGAGAACATATTTCCACTGGTCAACACCCAGTGAACTTTGCTTGCTGTTAAGAGAATTGACGTTTTACTTCACTCCTTTCGCAATAGCGATTTCCGGAGCATCCACTACTGGCAGCGGACGGCGTACCCAGGGAAAAAAAAATCCGAGCTGTCTGGCCAAGGAGCTGAAGGAGTTCAAGAATGCTTGTTGGACACTGTTTTTAATTTCCAGTTAGAGAAGTCTTTCTTGGAAAGTTGTAAGATATAACTTATGGACCATGCGGAGTTTGCCTGATTTAACCGGGTAAATATTTTAAGCAGGTGGTAATAATAAAATCCGCTGGCCCAAGATTGCCCCCCACAGTATTCTTTTGCTTTATTTCAAGCATGCAAACAAAGCTTACCTACAACCAACCTATAACCATCACTGCAGAGGCAACTTTTTTTTTTCCCTTTTCCTTTTTTTTAAAGGAAGGAGCATGGGGGAGTGTTTTCTACTCCATTTACCGATGCACACAGAGGTTCACAACTCCTAAGCGCTGCAGGAATTAGGATGTTTTTCCAACCTACCCTGAAGTAAGCAGCTGTTAAGATCTCTTGTAAAAAGCACAATAGTAAGGGCAGCCCTTGCTGGCTGAGGAGGCACACTGAGTGTGCATCATGGCTGCTCAAGCAGCAAAAAATTCACAGGGTTAGAGTCCCTGTTCCCTGCCATCCTGCACCCAGCTCCACAAATGCAGCTCCCTCACGCCCTTGAAGCCAGGCTGAGCTCACACCTTTTACTGGACAGCGTGAACAAAAACGTACAGCACTTACTGAGCGGAAACAATAGCCAGTCCTACAGAGCCCAATATCAAAGCCACTGATAGTCGGCTGAGTTTCCAGGAGATACGCACAGTCAATTGGCCCTTTCCTGTTTATTTATTTATTTATTTTAAATAAACACCAGCTGTATATAAAATGCAGAGTGAAAGTCTGAGAGCGGACGTGCAATGAGTCTCATTTGGTCCTGCTTTGCCATTTGTCACAGAAAAGCTGAGCCACCTTCCCAAAGCTGGATTTTACTTTAGGTTAAAACAAAGCACAGCCACTCTCCCCTAAAGCACATTTGCATTACCAGATTCAATAGGACTCACAAATGCACCCCTAACCTACCGCCCTAGTGGGGTTTAAAGCCATTTTCTGCAGCTAACAAGTCCAGATCTGCACGCACAAAGTTATTACCTTCTGACAGTCGGTTGGTAATACATAACACAAACGGCAAGAGGATTGGGGAGGAGAAAAAATGTTTCAGTGCGGCTCCTGTTGGAACAGGTACCTGTGTTACACAAGCAGCGATCACCCCCGATAGCCACAGAGAGATGGACTGCGTGGTGAAGCCTCGGATGCTGGAGAGGCCACCAGCCTGGCCTCTGTCCCTGCCAACGGATGCTCAGAGATGCTTCGGGCTTGTCCACCTCTGGGGAAAAGGGCCAATCTCTTCAAAAGCGTGGAGCTGATACCCCTCACTCTTCCCCCAGATGTGGCAGTGGCAGTGGTTGCACCCCCCCCAGGTAAAGAAAAAGGATCGCCACAGAACAAACAACTGAAACAAAGAGTTCTCCCTCAGTCACCTCCCTCCAAACAAATATTTACAGTTGCTACAATCCAGAGGCACAGGGTTTTAGAAAGGTTTCTTTTAAAAAAAACCCCCAACCACCACCGATTCCAAAAGGCTATATATTAAGCACACACTGCAATCTCTGGTGCATGGGGGGGCTGCCGAATTCCCCCCCTCTGCCGGGTCAACAAACCGACGGGAAGAGGCCACAAACTCGTTAGGTCTGACGGAGGCTCAGCAACAACATGGTGGCACTTCCCACCCCGGGGGGCTGATCCGCCCTTCCACGCCAAGCCTCTACTTCCCGGGGGGCCGCAAAACACCCCCGGTGACCCACGCGCCCAGGACCCCAACACACACAGACACCTCCCCTCCCTCCCAGTTCTTCCTCACCCTGGGGAATAAACCCATAAATTTCAGTTTCCTTCGTTTTCTCCTGAAGACAGGCTGGAAGACTCCCATTTCTCTTCCCAGCCAAAGCCAAGGCGAGCGTGGGCCTCCTGGGAGCATCCCCCTCGCACCGCAGGACTCCCCCCCGCACCGGGAGGAGACCCTGCTCTCCAGCCTCCATCCCCAATTGCTGTTATCCCTCCAGACACACAACCGTCTCCTCTGGGGGGTGACGGGACACACGGCCCCCCAAACAAGCTCAAAGACCCCCTACACACCCCGGCAAATGCCCCCCACCCCAGCCAGGCTCGACCCCCGCCCCGGGGGCTCGGTGCTGCCCACCACACCAGGGGCCCAACCCTACACCAAGTCCTTGACGCCTCCAAAGACCCCCCCCCCCACCTCCCAGGACCCCCCCAATCCATGGATCCCCCCCCTATTCCTTCTCCCCAGCCTGAAAACACCCACCTCTGCCCCCCCCCAGAGCCGCCTGTCCGCACCCCCCTCCAGGGCCCTCCCCGTAGCCTACAGAAAACCTCCAGGCCCCCAAATCCCCTCACACCCCCTTCCATCCTCCCCCAGGACCCCCCTAAAATCTCAGCCCCCCCCTCACCTACCCCACAGCCCCCCCCGGGCCAACCTCACCCCCAGGCCCGGGCTCGCTCCTCGCCGCCGCCCCCACCGCTCCCCTCAGCCCCCCCGCATCGCCTCCCCCCCTCAATTCTCCCCATGGATCCCCGCTTCCCTTCACGATTCCCCCCCCGGTTTCCCCTCAGCAACCCCCCCCCCCCCTTCTCTCCCCGCCGCCTCCGGTTCCCCTCACGGCGCCGGGCGGGGGCGGGGCGGCGCGCCGCCATGTTGTGCCCGGTGCGGGCCGGACCCGGGGGCCACCACTCACCACGGGCTCTGCCGAGAGCCTCAGCCAGGATCAGGACGAAGAAAAGGGCGGCGGGAAGCGGCAGGGGCCGGCGGGAGAAGGGTGGTGGCAGCGGCGGGGGGGAGGCCATGGCGAGCGGCCGCGGCCTCGGTGCCGAGCGGCCGCCAGCGCCTGCGGGGAGGGGCGAGCGCCGGCGCGCGGCCTGGGGGCGGGGCAAAGCCTTAAAGGGGACGGCCTCTTAAAGGGGAGGGCCCGCGAGGTGCGGGTCGGCCGATACAGAATTGTATTGGGGGGGGGGGGGAAGTGTGCGGTGGTTTGCGTGCGTGATTTGTGTGCAGGGGTGTGTGTGTGTGTGTGTGCACACGGCTGACGCACCATCGGGTGGGTGTGTGGAGCGTGCACGCGTGTGCACCGTGAGCGGCGCCGGGGCACGTGCGGCGCGCCCTCCCGCAGCGTGCTGCGGGTGTGCAGGGGGCGCGGGTGGGCGGGTGGGGGGATGTGGGTGGGTGTGCGCAGGGGGTGTGTGCGGCGTGAGGCTGGCAGGTGCAGGCAGGGGGCTGTGAAGGCCTGGGGCAGCTGGTGCATGGTGGGGACTGAGCCGTGCCCGGGCAGGGCACCCCAAACCCCGGGCTGAGGACCCTAAACCCCAGGCTGAGCACCCCAAAGTCTGGGCAGGGCACCCCAAACCCCGGGCTGAGCACCCCAAGCCCTGGGCAGGGCACCCCAAATCCCTGGCTGAGCACCCCAAGCCCCAGGCTGAGCATCCTAAACCCCAGGCAGGGCACCCCAAACCATGGGCAGAGCACCCTAAACCATGGGCAGAGCACCCGAAACCCTGGGCTGAGCACCCCAAACCCTGGGCTGAGCACCCCAGAGCCCCGGCTGAGCACCCTAAACCCCAGGCTGAGCACCCCAAACCCTGGGCAGGGCACCACAAACCCTGGGCTGAGCCCCCCAAGCCCCGGGCTGAGCACCCTAAACCCCAGGCAGGGCACAACAAACCCTGAGCTAAGCACCCTAAACCATGGGCAGAGCACCCGAAACCCTGGGCTGAGCACCCCAAACCCTGGGCTGAGCACCCCAAAGCCCCGGCTGAGCGCCCTAAACCCCAGGCTGAGCACCCCAAACCCTGGGCAGGGCACCACAAACCCTGGGCTGAGCCCCCCAAACCCCAAGCTGAGCCCCCCAAACCCCGGGCTGAGCACCCCAAACCCTGGGCAGGGCACCCCAAACCCTGGGCTGAGCACCCCAAACCCTGGGCAGAGCACCCTGAGCCCTGCCCTCCTCAGCCCTACATACCCCTCACCCCAGTGCCAGCCCCACCAAGGGCCAGTGGCTGCTCTTTGCTGACCAGTTTCTCCCAGTCTCTAACTGGAAGTGAGGCAAAAGGGCAGGACAAGACGAGCCCAGGGTGGCCACAGCAATGTGCCAGGCTATGCCGCGAATGTGCAGGGGCCAAAACCTGTTGACGGCTGCGCTCTCCTGAACCAGCTTCCCTTTCGTCCTGGGGGGCTTCGCCCTGACCCCCGGACCATCAGCAGTGCAAAAAGCCCACGAAGCGGGAGGGCTGGCAGCCGCAGCCCCCCTCCATGCGGCCCCAGCCCCTCGCGGGCACAGGGAGAGGGTTGGCACGAGGCTGGAGCGAGGTTTATTGCGGGATCCGGCGGTGCCGGAGTGATACACGGCAGCTACACGGTGTTGAAGCAATAAATTAAGCCATGCAGAAGCACCGGGCGGCAGAGTCCCATCCTGCCACATTGCTCGGTGCCCAGTGGGGGACGTTTGGCAGCTGTTAAGCGATAAAATAGCTTTACACTTTATTAAATATATTAAATCTTAATAATTAAATAATTATGGAGCAAAGCTGGTTCTGCTGAACATCCCGGTCCTGTCCCAACAGCCCTGAACATGGGGTGGTTTTGGGGATGGCGACGAGTGGTGTGGGCTGGAGCCGGCCGCAGGGTGCACCAAAATGCCCTGGAAAACACCAAAATGTTGGCAAAGATCAAAAGGTCTTGGAAAGGAGGAATGCCGGCTGCTCGGCAGGGAAGGATCAAGCCACCGTGGCTGTGGGAGCCCCTGTCTCGGCGGGACCTTGCGGCATGGGTGACGCTCAGGCCCCTCTCGGTGCTGGCGGTTCCTTGTTCTGGGGAGCCCCAAGATGCGCCGGGGTGCAGATCCAGCCCTGTCGGGGGGATGCTGCCCCTGGTCTATCCTTTCCCAGCGAAATCCAGACCTCGTTCGGCAAGAGACAAGCCGGGCACTGCAACCCTGCCGGGGAATTCCTGCTGCCGCCGCCGAGCCCGCGGCATCCCCGCTGCCAACGTGCCGGGCAGGCAGGTTTGGGCAGCACCTGCTGCCTGCGTGTTGCGCTGGGTGCCAGCCATGGGGTGGGTGCCCAGCCAGGCTCGGGGGCTGCGGCAGGGGACGGTGCTGGCTCCGACGCTTGCTTGCCCCTCGGCTGTGGTGTCTGTCCGGGGGGCTTGGAATGGGCCGCCAGCCCCAGGCGCCCGCTGCCATCCCCGCTGGGCAGACGAGACGGGCCGGCGTCAGATGATGGATCCAGGGGGTATTTTTATAACCGGGCTGGAAAATTCCTCCCTTGCTTTCCCCCCCCCCCCCTACTTTTTCCCTCCTTGCAAATTAAAAAGGCTCCAAGGAGGGGGTAGGAAAGGTGGGAGCTGCAAGCAAAACCCCCTGTGTAACTGGGAGCCATCCTGGCGTTGGCTTTGCCACCGTCCCCGGTGCAGCCTGCAAGCAGCTCCGGTGTGTGCCTGGCATTCACTGCTCTGGCTTGGGCTTTTCCAGGGAATTGTTCAACTTTTTCAGCGTCTTTTTAATCCGCAGGGCGGTGAGGCGGGCCGACGGGCTCTGGTACCAGCACTCCTTCATGATCTTTGCCAGCGCTGACAAAACCTGGGGGAGGCACAGAAAGAGGGGAGAATTGAAGAGTTTCATGGGGAGAAAAGGTCTGGCTCAGGGTGGGAGGAGGGTGGCCCCCCTGGGACCCACCGAGTCGGAGAAGAGGCGGTTGGGGATCACGGGGGTCTGCTGGTCGATGCACACCACCTTCTTCATGTCCTCGAAGCTGGGGTCGCTGGGGACGGCGTCGAAGAAGGGCGGCCGGTACTCCTCCACGATGCCTGCGGGAGGGGGTGGTGGTGGCGTGAGGGCAGCGGGGGAGTGTGCAGGGTTCACCCCAAACCCTGCACATCTTGGGGTGCCCGGGGTGGCCAGCACGACCGACGTGGACCCTGCCTTGGGGGGGATGTGAAGCCCCGGGAATTGCCAGCGTGATTTGCCCCACCACACCGGCGGTGATGCTGCCTGCGGGGTGCACGGCTCCAGCTCCGGCTGCACCGTGGAACCTCGCCGGGATGGCATGGGGTGTCTGGGGTCAGCTCCAGCACTGGCTCTAGCACCGGCTCTAGCACCGCTGGTGGCTCCAGCACCAGCACCAGCACTGGCAAGAGTCCAGCACCAGCCCTACCATGAACAACAGCTCCAGCACCACCTCTAGCACCGACACCAGGTCCCGGCACCGATGCCACCTCGCAGCCCCCCCCTCCATCTGGCAGCCCCACGGCGAGCCCGTCAGCTGGCCCAGCTAATCTCCCTTTAGTGCCTCCATATGTCTGTGTGTCCGTGGGGTTTAACCCCTCTGGGCGACCCTGAGCACCCACCAACTCCCTGCACCCTGGGGGGTCACGCCTGAACCTTGGGGTCCCCTGGATCCCCTATCCCCAATGCCGTGGGGCCGTGCAGGGGCTGCACAGCCCATCCTGAAGGGTGAGGGTGCCTGGAAGGGTTAAAACCAACCGGCTGAAGGTCATCCCCAGCACATGGTTTTGGTAATTCGGAGTAAATGTTTAATCTGAAGGAGCCCCGGGGCAGTAAATGAGATTATCCCGGCCAGACTGCGCCTTGGGGGGACCTCCTGCCTCACCCACTAGCGCGCACCATTTAATTAATGCTTCTAATGGACTTTGCCGGTGGTGAGCGGCGCTGGCCGGGCAGCCCCGAGAAGGCTCCTCCACAGTGTGGGGGACCCCGTCCGTGTCCCCGTCCCCATCCCCAGGAGCCAAGCCCCGCTGGCCAGAGGTCCCGGCCATGGCTGGCTTCCAGGCAGCGCTCGACGCTGCTTGTTTTCTAATCAGTGCTGAACAAACAAAGCACTGATTGAGTCTAATGGGCCCTTTAATCAGGGAGCTGGGTGCTGACACTAGATTACAGTGTTTATAATTTACAGCTAATCTTCTGGGCGAAGGGAAAGAAAAAAAAAAGCAACAAAAAGGAGGGAAGAAGGGAGCAAGCGCGGAGCCTTGCCGCAAGCCGGGAGCGCGGCAGCAGGCCAGGAGCCGCTCACCATTCACCACCGTCCGCCGGGTGATCTCCCAGAGCACCAGCCCATACGCCCAGATGTCCGTCTTCTTGTAGGACTCGAAGCAGTCGGTGCGGATCTGTTCGCTGAGCACTTCTGGGGCCATGTAGCGCTTGGTGCCCACCCGGGGGTTGTTGCCGATGTCCAGGTAGTCGCTGCCTTGGGAGTGCATGACGGCCAGCCCTGGAGGGATGCCGGCCCCGGTCAGTGCCGTGCTGGTGCTGCATCCCCAGGATGCTGCATCCCTGGAGCACTGCATCCCTAGGGTACCACATCCCTAGGGTACCACATCCCTAGGGTACCACTTCCCTGGAGTTCTGCATCCCACCCCCATCTCACCCAGGTCTGCAATGCAGCACTGCCGGTTGCTTTTCACCAAGATGTTCCTGCTCTTTAGGTCACGGTGGGCAATGGCGGGCTTGCCCTGGGTGCCAAAGATCTCCACGTGGAGGTGGACGAGGCCGCAGATGATGGAGGAGGCCAACCCCAGGCAAGTCTCCACATCCAGGGCTGTCCTCTGCAGGTAGTCGTAGAGCGAGCCATTCTCGTGGTAGTGCGTGATGAGCCAGAGCTGGGTGCTGGAGTTCCTCGACGTCATGTCGGAGGCGATGAAACCTGGATGGGGAGAAGAGCTGTGACCGTGGAGCCACTGTACAGCCACCCCCCGCAGCCTCCTTGGCCCCCCACTCACCCAGGATGTTGTCGTGCCGGAGGAGGACAGTGTTGTAGATCTCGGTCTCACGGAACCACGACTGCTCGTCCCGGGAGGAGAAGATCTTCACGGCCACGCTCTCCCCGTGCCACACACCTCGCCACACCTCGCCATAGCGTCCTTTGCCTGCCACAGCCACGGCACCGCGTCACGCGGCCCCTCTGGCCCCCAGCGCCCTCCCCACATCCAGCGTGACGAACCCGGCTCCCAGTGTGGAAGAGCAATGGGGCGGCGCAGGGTACATTGACCTTGGCCAACTGCCACGCACCCACCCAGCCACTCTCTCCCTCCCCCATCAGCAGGACTGGGGCAGAACTTGGGGTCTCTACAGGGTTTTGGCTGAGACATCAGGTCCAACCACCCTTCCTGCATCTGGCTTCATGGTACCATCGCCGGCTACTGGGGGAAAGGGTTCAGGCACATGCCCAAGCGCCAGTTGGGGGGGCCGAGGCAGCCTCCCTTCGCGTGGGGCCCCTCTCCTTACCCACACACTCCACGAGGGTGATCTGCCGAGCCACTGTTCGCTGGACGAGGAAAGGCAGCCCCGAGCCGCTGCCTGTGGTGCAGTCATCGTTCAGCAAGTCCTGCGCAGCCAGGGTGGCAGTGGGGTCAGCTCGGTGGCCAACCCCACACCTGGCACATCCCTCCCTCCCACACCTCGTGAGCATTTGGGGTCCCCCCCCCAGCTCACCCACCTCTAAAGTGCTGTCTCCCACCATGGATGCCTTCAGCATGAGGTCTGTGTCGCCCAAGTCGCTTTTCTGGTGGCGATGCTGGGCCATCTTCCAGCAGAAGAGCACCGTGAGTGCCACGAGGATGAGGAGGGTGAGCAGCGGGACGAAGATCATCAGGAGGAGGTTGGGCAGGGAAGGTGCCTTTCCCAGGGCCTCTTCTCCTGGGTGGGGGAAACGATGGTTGGGAGCATGAAGGTGGACCTGGGAGGATGGGGAGGTCTTGGTGCTTGGGCTTGGACCTGGGGAAGGTGGCTCCGCATTGGGGTCAACCCCATGGACGGCAGCTCTACAGGCACAGCCCAAGAAGCTGAGGACATCTTGCTGACCATGTCCCACCTGGGAAAGGGTGACCCTCGAGGTGCTGAGTGAGGATGGGGATGATCTGGAGACCCAACCACATCTCCAGCCATGCAGGCAGCTCTGCCCCTCTCCCCCTGGCTCCTTGAAGGGGACCATGCCCCCGTACCTTGCAGGAAGATCTCCAGCTCGGCATTGCACATGCTGGAGTCGCAGCACCTCATGCCGTACTGCTCCGTCACGGGCGTGTGGCAGTTCTCCAGGATGTTCTGGGAGAAGCAGCCCTTGTGCTGGGTGATGGTCCCTTCCTCCTTCCTCTTGCTGACGAAGCACACCTGGCCCGTGCAGGTGGGCAGGCTGCAGTGTGGCACGTCGCAGACGCACAGCAGCTCGTCTGTGGGTGCAAGGAAGAGGTGTGTTGTGCCATGGGGCCACCCCACTGCCTGGCCCGGGGCATGCTGGTGGCTTTGAGGACTATGACATCTGTCCTAAAGACTCTTGAACCAAATTTTGAGAGCGGGCAGCCTGGGACTACCATTGTCCAGGCTGAGGAAGGCAGCTGCGTGTGGTCAGCACAGGGAAGCCCATCCTGAGACCTTCTGGAAAATTGCTTGCTCTTGGCTGGGACCCAAGCACCAGCTCTGAAGCTGGGGGTCGCCTGTCTGCATGCTCCCAGGGAGGCAGTGGAGGGGCCATGCATCCAGCTGGGATTAACTGGGATGCACTGGTTCACAGCACACAGGGTCACATCCTGCCCGTGGGATCCCAGGGGACATGGGAGCTCCAGGGCTGCCTGCAGGAGCCAGGTCCTGGGAGCCAGGATAGGACCAAAAGCCTCAAACTCAGCTGGTGCCTCCCCAGAGGGTGCTCCAGAGACACTGTGTTTCAGGAGCTGGGTGTCGAACCCTGGGTCTTTCCTGGAGCTTTCATCGGCCGCCCCGAAGGCGCTTCCCCGCACCGTGGTGCCGGAGTGGCACAGAGGGTGGCCACGCTCCCAACCTCCTGATTTAGCTCTGCCCTTTCGCGCAGAAAATATCCCTCCTGGAATCAGCGAGTTCAGCGAGAGGGCAGCCAGACAGACGGCGGCGAGGGGACGGACGGACGGCGGCGAGGGAACGGATGGCTGTGGCCAGGTCCCCTCTTGCGCCTGTCGCCCTGCTGCCCCAAAGGCTGCCTGGTGCCAGGGCCATGGGGTGGTGGTGTGGCTGGGTCGGTAAGTCCTGGGAGTTGGTGGCCCCATGGGCAGGACAGGGACATGGTGGGGACTCGTCCCCCTGCCAAGCTCTGCTGCTCCTTCCCGGCACAGCCACGCTGCTTTGGTCCTCCCTGCACAAGCACCCAGCCTGGATTCGTCCCCAGGTCACCCTGATGCTCCCCTGGGAGCAGGAGCAGCTCATCCCTGCTCCCCACCATCACCCCTGGGAAAAACCACGTTTTAAAGCATGTGCATGCTAGCCTTTTCCCCATCTCCCCTCTGGTGACGTCAAAGCACTTGATGAACCGTAATTAATTAAGCTGAGATCCTCTTTGGGAGGCAGGTCACGGTCCCAGAGGGGAGAAGCCCCCCACTGGGGACGACGTGGGTCCCCGAGGAGCCCTGCCTCCCTCGGCGCTTGCTCCAGGCAAGCTCGAACGAGCTGCTCTCCGCAGTGGTTTATTTTGAGCAGAGCAAGCGATGACGTTCCCAAAGAGCCGAGGGTTTATTTTAACCCCCCGAGCGTGGCGGAGAGCATCCAGTGCTGGCTGCCTTCACCGCATCGTTTTGGTACTCACCAGCTGCGAAGCCGATGGAGAAGGTCATCAGTGCCAGCACCGCCCGGCCACAGGCTCCACACGGCATTTTCCTGCGGAGAGCAGAGGGGGTGAGAGGCAGCCCACCGCAGCCCACCGCAGCCCACCGCAGCCCTTAGCCCCCATGATGAGGCTCATTGCCGGGCCGGGAATGGCTGTGGGGGCTTTGGGAAGGAACTGGGGAGCAATAGAGGCCGGCGGGGAGGGAGAGGGCAGGTGGAGCGGTGGATGTGCTGCTTCCAAGTGGAGTTCAGCTCCGGACGTCTGGGGTACAGCCCTTCCTGAGAGCAGATCCCCAAGAACTCCTGAGCTCGGGGGACCTCCTGACAGCGGTGTGGGACACCGTGCATGGCCCCGTGGTTCTCGGGAGCACTCCGGAACAGGGACCTTGCCATGTCCATGCTGCCCCAACATCCTTCCTATATCCCAGCAATCCGTATTCTGTCATTTCCCACCATTCCTGTGGCTCCCATGCTGTAAAAACACAGCCGGTGGCAGACCCCATGGGCTCGGCAGCCATGGCGAGCGCGGTGATGGCCGTGGCACTGCCGGAGATCCCAGAGTCGGCAAGACCCATGCCGTAGGACGGAGCTGAAAGCCCCCATGCCGCATCGCTCACCCCCAACGGAGCCGGAGCTGCCGGGTGCAGCTCAGCCCCTGGGGGGCTTCTGTATGGAGCTTATCGATGACACAAGCAGAGGCGCTGCGGGCAGCCAAAAATTCCCCAGCTGCGCCTTTGGGGGAAGTTTTGCTATTTTTTCTCTCTCTTTTTTTTTTTTTCCTTGTAAAAGAGACATTTCTGCCAAGCCAAACACAGCGGAGCCGGCGCTGCCCCCTGCCCCTCGCCCTGCTGGCATCACTGCCCCTTTCACATGGCCGAGAGCTCGGCCGGCGGCGGCCAGGGCTCCCCAGCCCCTCCTCGGCTCATTCTTCGTGGTTCCCGACATAAACACGCCAAAGTCTCCGTTTCCTGCAATTGAAGGAGCCCTGCCCAGGGCTGCCGGGACAGGAATCAAGATTGTTTAGATTCTGGCCTTGATGGGGAAGCGAAGTCACGCAAGCCTGGCCCTCGAGAGCACACACGTATGTGGCTGACTTAGGCAGTCTCCGGCCGTAGCATAAAATGGGCTTTTCCTCCCCAAAATAGCTCACTTCGTTGTTGCTCATGGGGAGGAAACGGCGACCGGGTCCCAGGGCTGGAAAGGCAGGAGCAGGGTCTGGTACCGGGTGCCCTGTGCCAGGAGCGATGCTTGGGCTGATCTCCGGCTGAAGCAGCAGCTGATCCCTCGACTGGCCCAGGATCAGCTTTATTTTAAAAACCAAACTCCCCTGGAGTTGGGCTGCTGTTCCCTGAGCCTCCAGGATGCTCCCAGGCACGGTGCTTCTCCTTGCAATCCCGAGAGCTACAAAACGCATCTTTTTAAAGGGAAGCCAAGATTCCGGGTGGTGAATTCCCTCCTCGGGGGCACTTCCACAAAATCCCAAGCCGTTAGACGGCTGCGGGATATTTGCCATGAAACACAAAGCAGCCAGGGCCTCACCCAAAACTTTGCTGTATGGGCAACAACATCACAAGGATGTGTGTTGGTGTTAACCGAGAGCAAACCTTAATCCAGAGCCGCCCCTGGCATCCCACGGGAAAAACATCCCGGGTGCTTCTGTAACGGGTCAAACCAGCCCCTGCGTTGCCATCCCTGTCCCCAACCTTTCTCCCTCCTTTCTCACGCTGGACCTGCAGCTCACGCACCTTCCTGGCGTGCGGAGCATCTTCCCCAGCCTGGCTGGGAGGTGATGGCAAGTCACGTTGCTGTCTTACATCCTTCCATCCTTTGGGATTTGCAGCAGCATCAGGAGAAGGAAAAAACCCCAACTGAAACCTCTCGGATGGGGTGTGGGCGCCGGCAGAAGCGGCTGGGAGCAATAGGCAGTTGTGCCGCAGCACTGGCCGGACGGGGGGGTCTGGAGCAAGACCCAGCCCCGGGGAAGGGGGATTTCCTGGTGACCCCACGGAGAGAAAAGCAAAGGGACTGTTGAAGGGAGATGGGGCGGGAGGCTGCGGGAACCTGGGAAAGGGGGTGGCTGGACACAATCCTCAGGGACATGCGTGATGGCTGGAGGGTCCCTTGCTCTTACTGGGGTGGCTCGGCAGAGCTTTGCAATCCTGGCTCTTCCGCCCTCCCCTGTGTTTTCTGCTGCTCCTGGGGGGGGGTTTCGCCACAGGATGCGGCTCGTGACTCAGTTCCCCTCTGTCGCCTTTTCGCAGGGAGCCAGACACAGCAGAGACCCTCGTGCCGGCTGGTGCCGGTGCCAGCTGGGGGGAAGCAGGGTGAGCCAGGCGTGTGCGATGGTACCAGCTGCAGGTGCGAAGGGCTGGATGGACACCACGTCGGAGTCGGTGAGAGCTTTGCCACAGGCTCCCAAAGCTTCAGCCTGGTTTTAAGGAACAGACAGAGGTTTTCCTCCCTGCTCCCTGTAGCTGCAGGTTGGTCACGCATGCAGCAAAGCCATTTGCATCCTTCGGTGCAGCCGGCGCAGGAGAGACGTTCAGCTCAGGGACCCACACCGGTGGGCTGCACCGTGCTGGCCCTTCTTGCACCGATGGGCATCACTGCACCGTAAATAAGAGACAGGCAAAGAGAGTGGCAAAACCAGTTCATGTTAATCATTTCATGGGGCTGGCATCACACGCAGGTCCTCGTGCAGAGTGGGGATGAGGGGAGTGTTCCTGCCCCAACTTTGCGGCAGGGTTCGAATGCCGGCAGAGCTCCCACGGCATGGCTCGCACCAGCTTTGCTTTAGGCACTTTGTTCTGAAAATGGAGCCTCCTCAGGGGCCGTTTGGCTCTTCCTCGCCCACCCCTCCTCCAAGAGACCCAGGGTTTGGCTTTGCAGAAGGGGCACGTCGAGGCATCGTGTCCTGCGCCGTCGCTGCTGTCGGTGACCCACTGCCCTCGCTCCAGCCCCCGCTAGCGGAGCTGTCAACTTTCCCTCATTTTCCCCCACGCCTTTTCAAATACACCCAAATTCCCCATTTCCCACATCAGCTCTGGGCTTTTGGTATCAGCTGTGTATTGTTTCAGCTCTTTAGCAAAGACCTGGGGACAGATCCTGCTACTGTTGCACTGGTGTAAATCCAGATTTATGCTCCCAGCTCCGCCAGAGCCCTGATTCCAGCCTCCACCAACCCTGACGTCAACCCCGGTGTCCCACCAAATGTGAAGGAAATGGGGCCAAATCCTGATTTCATCTGCACGGGGGTAAATCAGGAGGGAAGCACTGAGGTCGGTGCAGCCTCGGACCCCGTGAGCGCGCAACGCTTCCCCACTCACCTACAGCATCCGTGTCCCACAGTCGCCCACGGAACTGCCCGGTCCCGGCGAGGCTTTCCCGGCTGCAGTCCCGAGCTCGGAGGTGGTGTGTGTGGCTCAGCCGGGGCAGCTCTGCTCCGTGCCGTGTTCCCCGGCTTGGAGGAGCTTCATGGGTCTGCTCCCCTCCCACCGCTCGTCCCGGCACTGTGGGGGCTCCCGCGGCTGCGGTGTTGCCCGTCCCGGTGGGGGAATGTCTCTGTCCCTGTCCCGACCCTGGGGACTCGGCTCAGCAGCTCTGTTGTCCGAGTGCAGCCGCTTGGCAAGCGCTCTGTGGTCTGGATGTGGGAGAAGTCAAAAAAATGTTTCTTATTACTGCCTCTTCCTGCCTGGCTTCTCTCCACCACTCCCAGCTAATAAAGCATTTCCTATTGCTGAGCACACATCCACGGCCAGCCTCCCTTCCTCCCGCACACCGGGCCCCAGCTCCATCCTGGTTGCTCTCCCTCGACCCGTTCCTCCCACCCCTGTCCTTCACTGGGCACTTTCCCACCAGGTTTCCTGGTTTTCAAGGCAAACCCAAGCCTTTGGTGGGGGGACGTCCATCAGGTCTCCTTCCCGGAGTATCTGAAGGCATTTGGCAGAAATGCAGCTGGTTGCTTTGGTGGTGCTGGGGGTGGGAATGGTCTGGATAGATGCTGTGGGAATGACCTTGATGTGCTTGGCCATCCCTTCTGCTCCAGCATCCCACCTTTGTGGGGATGGGAGCATCATGGCAGAGCCAAGGGGCTCCCCGGTTATTCAGTGCTGGCCACAAGACTTTTGGTGTACTGCGCTGGAGGGCAGGGGACGTTTTCTCCCCCGGGTGTAAAGCAGCATCAGGGGGTGCTGCCGAATGGTCACCCCATTAGGGACGCTCTGCCCTGGCTGCTGGCGCGGAGCAGGGCTGGGGTGGGCCAAGGGAGCTTGCTCGGTGCCTCCTGCCCGCACGTCCCCGCCGTCCCCCACCGTGGCCCTTGAGATGCCACGGCAGCAGGCGCTGGGATGCCGACGGCGGGGCCGTTCCCACGGCAGGAGGCTGGGCACTTCCCGCTCCCCCAGGACACGTGGGGCCGTCGGAGCTGCGGGCAGTGGAAGTGCCGCTTCCCCTTTTGCCGCTTCGGGGTTCTTCTTTGGGCCAGCCGCCTCTCAGCAGTTTCGTAGTCCTCCCATCCCCCCTCCTCTCCCTCCAGCACCTTTCCAAACCCCATCCCTGCCTTTCTCTCAGCTGATCGCCCCGGCACAGTGACCCGCTCCCATGGGCAGGCGAAGGCAGCCAGCAGCAGGCAGCGTGCAGGATGGCATTGCGGCCTCTTTCCTAACAAAGTCACAGGGCCTGATCTACCTCTCCATTCCCCATTGCATCACCAACCCCAATTGCATCACGAACCCAACTGGCACCCAGAGCCTCTCCATGCTGGCGGAGCACTTTGAGTCTTGCCCGCCGCCTCCCCCCTGCTATCGCCCATGATCTAGGAAGTTTAAACAAACAAAAACACAAAACCAGGATAAAACATGAGGGACCTTCACGCATGACCTTGCCCACACCGGGGCCGGGAGCTTTGCAGAGCCGGCGCAGGGGAAACGGGCAGTTTCCATCTGATAGGAGCCGCCCGGGAGGAAGCCGGTGCCTGCAGACGCCTTATCGCCGTGACCATCTTTGCTCTGGCGCACAGGTCTCGGTGATCTGACTGGCGATCAGCCCCTCCCGGGGTTATTCCTGGATGGCTCCTGTGTCCTCGCTGCCTTCCATGGGTGCAGGCACACGGCGAGTGTCAGCACCTTGCTTTTACAGCTGCAGGCAGGAGTTTCCCCAGGCAGCCGAACGTGGCAGGTCTCCGGCAAGGTCTGGTGCCGGCTGTTTTGGTCCCTACGCTTCCATCTTCCAAATGGGGCAGCTTCATTTTTTAAACCGTAATCATCACTGGGGGGATAAATACTTGCCTAAAAACTTCTAAAAGTTACTAAGTCCTATTCTTGGGCCACTTGAAGGGCAGGGATGGGTGGGAGCCCCGGACCAGGCTGTGGCTCTGGCACTGCCGCCGTGGGAAAGCAAATTCATCTGGAGCAGGGACTGACTGTAGAGGTGCGTTAATGAACATACCGAACCCACCCCAGGCTCTCTTAGCCGCCGGCAGGGCGATCCCTGCCCTGCTCCGCACTCGCGCCGGTGCCAGCCCCTGGCTGGGGCAGACGGGGTGAATCAGCGGGGATGGGCGCCCGCCTCGGTGCTGGGCTGAGCGCCGGCACGCCGGCAGCACCGCGACTCACGATCCCGCACCGGCCCTGCCTGCCATGGTGCAACCTCCCACCACCCTCTCGAAGCCAAAGTGAGACCTTCCGTCATTGTTTGGATGCTCGTCACCGCGCATGGTGACTTTATCCCACAGAAGGGTGCGGGGCACCCCTGGACCGTGGTGGGACACATCCAGCCGCCCCTCGGGGTTTCACCGAGCTGTCCCTGCCGTGGCAGAGGGGGATGAGGGGCCAGCGGGAGCCTGTCTCTCCCTTCCCCCTGCGCTGCAGGAGCCAGGCTGGCGTGGTGCGTGCGATGGCTGCTCCATGTGCCGTCCGCCCCCGGCTCATCTGCGAGCCGCCGCCGGGAGCTGGCGAAGGAGGGCAGCCACGTGCCGGGGAGCCTGATGTGAGCCAAGGGCTGGAGGGGAACAGACGGGGAGGTTGCAGCTCCTTCCCGACGAGCATCCTTTCCTGCCTGCTTGTGACTCGCCCCAAACCTCCTGGTGCCCACCGAAAGGCAGAGCTGCAGCCTAAAAGCGGGGAGATGGGGCTTTTGTCCCTCTAAAGAAGGGGGTGGCGAAGGGAGGGGGCTCCGTCCTGGGCTGCGTGCCTGGCCAAGAGTTATTTATTACCCGGATAACTAGTGCTTCGAGCAGCTCTCGGTGCCAGTCGCTTTCCCTGGGGGGCAAACCCTGGGTGCTTGGGTGCTGCAGGAGCCAACACGGCTGCTCAGGGCAGGCAGCACCCCAGTTTTACCTTCCTACGTGTCAGGAGGGAGCCGGAGTTAAGAGGAGCTTGAAATATTGGGAGCACAAGCTTGCTGCCCTGCAGCACATCCAGCGTGCACCAGCACCCAACAAAAAAGCAGCTGCACAGCTCCCTGTGGGAGCGGGTCTGGGGGGCTGCATGGGTGCAGATGAGGGGCCCCAGGGCTCCATGTGGGTGCAGGCTGGAGGTCCCAGAGGGTGGTTTGCTTGGGAACAGGGACCACTGGGTCCTGTCCCAGGTAACGTTGGAGCACAAAAGCTGCAGCTGGGGATGGAGCCCATGGGCACCCCAGGTTTGGTTTCCAGCCCATGCCTGGCATCCAGAGCTCCTGTTAACCCTCCTGCAGCGTGGAGATGCTTCCCCACGCTGAGCCTTGGTTTGTCCATCTGCAACCCGGGAATACACAGGAGTGGGGAAGTTAATGTCACTGAGGGGGTGACGGGGTGGACAGGGGATGCTGGTAGCAAGGGGGAAGCATTCCTGCCAGCCCAACAAACAACCCTGAGCTTTATTCATTAAACCAATCCTGTTAACATGGCAACCACTTCCATTTTAATTTGCACAACCATGTTCCACCACGTGCTGCAATATCAAGATTTCAGAAAGATCAAAGAGGCAAAAAAAAAAAAAAAAGAAGATAAAAAGGAAAAAAGAAAAGAGCCGCTTCTGCCACAGACCTGCTCCCTGGCAGACCCAGAGCTCGGCCCAGGGCTGGGTCTCAGCACGTCAGAGCCCGGCATGACCAGAGCCAGGCCGGGGTGTCCACCCTCGAGGTGGGAGAGGACAAGGGGCCGGGGACCCAGGACCACAAGGGCTGGGGCATCTCAGCTGGGTACATCCACAGCATCCTCCTCCCTCGGGCACCACCATTCCCCTGGGGAAGGAAACCACCCTTATGCCAAAAAAGCAAGTGGGTCCAAGTGGATGGCTGGGACCTCGCCCCCACCGTGACACCTCTCACTTAGCATCTCTTCCCCCCTTTCTTCTTTTTCTCCTCGTTCTTTGCCTCCTTGGCTGCTTTCTTCTCCTCCTTCAGCTCCTTGTACTTCCACTTGGGTGGCTGCAGCAGGTTCTTGTCCTTCCCTCGCTGCCTCCGCTCCCTCGAGCTGGCAGGCGGGCAGGAGTCTTTGCTCACTTTGATTTTTGGGACAGGCTCTCCAGGGAAGATGCTGTTCCCACGCCGCAGCCACAGGGGCAGGAATCTCAGGAGCCCACTGGCCGGCTGGCGTGGTGGCAGGAGCCGGATCTCCGACATGGCTTGGCCATTGCAAGAGGATGCGCCGGTGCTGGGGCATGAAGTGGATTCTGGCTCAGCATCTGGATCTGGCATGTGCTGCCCGAGGATCTCCGGCACGGACAGCCTGCGCTTGCCCACCTCAGGGGGGCTGTCGGGGCAGACAGTTTGGCAAGCAGTGGCCACGAAGGGGCTGGCAAGGGAAGTGGTCATCCTCACCATGTGGTCCATCACGCCATCCTCCTTGGGGTCGTGGGGGAAGCTGAAGGTGAACATGGATTGGATCTTCTCTGACAGCCTCTTGCCCCTGGATTTGGGGCTCAGTGCCCTGGCCACCAACTCAGCCAGGGCCGGCCACTCGGGCCGGTACTGGCTGCCAAACTGCTCTGCCCGTGGGCGCTGCAGGAGACTCCGGATCCGCATGGTCGTCTCGAAGCGGCCAGTGAAGGCTGCCCACTCCCTGGCCGTCTTCCCCTTGATGGGATCCACTGCTTGCAGGTCTGCTCCTGGAGACACCGGCATGCAGAGAGCATCACCGCAGTGTCCCACCCTGTCCCACCCCAGAGAGCAGGGAGCAAGCGCATGGCGAGCAGCAATGTCACTCCTTCCCCCAAAATCCCAGAAAATCCCTGGGGAGATGCTCACCAGCCAGGAGCAGAGCAGCCACGCAGTCATGCCGCCCCTGCACCGCAGCCTTCATCAGCGCCGTCAGGCCCCGAGGGTCTCGCTTGTCCACCTCGAGTGCGGGGTAGTAGTTGAGGAGGTAGTTGACGATGGTGATGTGTCCTTAACAGCCAGAGAGAAGCTGCGTTAGAGTTTCAACAGTTAAGGAGTGATAACTGCTGGTGCCTGTTGGAGAAAGAGTATTTAGGAACTGCATTGTTTGAGGACAAAGGTGCAGAAACTCGGAGGGATCAGGACCAACAAGGTTTGGATTTATTTTGTTTTGGGTTTGGCTGTGCAGGGAACAGCGCTGGTGCACCAGCTGCTTCAGCAGAGAATGCAGGAAAGAGTCCAAAAATGCAAACCCCCATATCAATTCCAGCAAGGATAAAATGGGAATAAAGGGTGATCCCCACTTTGAGACCCTCCTCCTTTCGCCTGTGGTTAACAAGGGTGGAGGCAGCCGGGCTCTTCTGCTGTAACGAGGAGAACCATCGTGACCAGAGAATTGGTCCATATACACGGCATTTGCCAGCTCGGACCTTGTGTACAGGTAAATCACTGCAGCTCATGGAGCTTTTCTGGAGCACGTGGGGCAGCTCCGGCTCAGCTTGACACCACTGCTTGGGTGGGATGTGTTGCGAGACAACATTGCTGTAGGAATCTCCATTTTTGCATCATCTACCCAGTTTTAAAACGGTGCTAAGATGAACCATAAACTTAGATGGGGAGGGTCACATCCCTTGGAACCCTTGGCTTTCCTGACGGCTCATTTTAAGGTTTTTGGAGGGGAAGCACAGGGGGGTCACATCACTTCTCAAGGGGTCTCGTGGGGGCTGCCCTGTGCCAAGGCCAAGCGCGGTGCCTACCTGCCTGGGCTGCCATCATGAGGGCCGTGTTCCCGTCCTTGTCCTGCTGGTTGACGTTTATGTAGGGGCACTTCTGCAGCAGGGGCACGATATCGATGAAGCCCTTGTAGCAGGCAACCATCAGCCCGTTCTGGAGAGGGGGCGGCACTCAGCACCGGGGCTGGTACTGCACCATCCTCCCCACTGCGGTGCTCCCCCATGGTCCCCCCACCCCAAACCAGACAGGCTCAGGATGGGACAACAGGCAAGGTTCTACTCCAAGTATTGGATCAATCCCAGGAGACCCATCCTGTGTCAAAGCCATCCCACCTGGGACTCTCCGTCCTGCCCCACCTGCTTTAGCAACCACCATCCTTCAGGATTTGCCTATTCCCAGGAAATCCTCTTTCTGCTCTGCAGGGTGCCCAGGCAGCCACTCACCCTCCCGTTGACATCCAGCTCTGTGGCCTCACTCCGGGTCACCCCGTGCTCCAGCCTCTCCTGCACCAGCTTGGCATCATTCCTGGCGCAGCACTGGTAGAGGCTGAGGTCCCCAGCACCATCAGCCCCCGGGGAGAGCTCATAGCAAGGGTAGACGGAGTCGTCAGAGAAGATACTGCCGGTGTCTGAGGGTTCTGACTCCTCCTTCTCCTCCTCCTCCTCCTCATAATACAGCTCCGGGTCGGAGGCATCCAGGCTGGAAGTGGGGGCTGCAGCATGTTCTCCTCCACCACAGGCATCTGTCATCCGGCCTGGCTGGGGGGAGCGAGCCCAGCTTGGCCCCGAGCCCTGTCTGGGGCCAGGAGCCTCTCCCGGGGGGACGAGGGGACACTCCGGACCATTCACTCCCCCCTGTGCAGACACAGAGTGGGCGTGGGAACCATGTGCGCTCCGGCATCACTCATCCCACTGGGAAGCCTCAGCCAGCTCCCAGCCGCCAGCACAGCCTGTGGGTCCAGTTTCCATCCTCTGTCCCATGCAAATGCTTGCACTGGGGGCTTGGATGCTGCAAAACCCCAGGTGGGGAGCGGCTCCCCACAGCACCGTCTCCAGCAGGGAAAACGGGGGGACATCTTGGGAGTTTGAAAGGCCGATAAATGTCCCTTGGTCTAGGTGTTGAAACCAGGTGGATGGGGGGATTGGGAATGTCTCTGGGGTGGTAGCGATGCCGATCGGGGCACTGAAAGCAGCCGGGCTGTCATGCCAAGTGCCAGCAAGAAGACCCCATCTCCATCCCTCCCCACACGACACAGCCAGGGTCTGAGCCCTTCCCACGGTGCCCTCCCCACTTAACTGGTGCACATCAAAGCAGCTGCAAAGACCTTTCCTAGCAGCAGGACCAGAGAAGTGTACAGAGAGAAGGGTTAAATCCAGCTCCCTGTGACCAAGCAGCAGGATAGCAGAGGCCGGAGCAGCTCTCGGGTCCCCGAGGAGCCCCTTAAACCACATGACACAGGGCAACCCGCAGCCCTGGTACAGGAGCTCTGGGGCAGGGACGGACTGGCTGCAGCCTGGCAGCAGAAATTAAACTGGTTTACTTCTAAGTAGAAGCCAATTATTAATTGATTGGTGCTGTGAAAGGAAGAAAGCCTTTGCAATTCCATTAAACTCTCCCACCCCTCTCAGATATCCCAATGCAGGCTCTGGGGATGAGGGATGCCCTTCTCACTGTAGCCGGATCTTACCTGGGGCTGCTCAGACCTTCCACGTGGGTCCTTCTTCAGCTGGGCAGCATCACGGCTCCAACCAGGACGGAAAACTTTGTGAGAGACAGTGGAAAATCACCCCTACCCTTTGCAGTGAGAAAGAGGTTTCTGCTGTGTGTCTGAGGTGGCCTTTGGGCACCAAAGCTGTGACAACCTGCACGTTGACGTGTGCTCAGCTAGCCAAGATATCTTAATTTAAACTGTTGCTTAAAATGGCTCCATCCATCCTGAGCAGGATCAGGACTGCTTGGGCAGGATTTAACATCTTTAGCTGAGGAGCTGCTGGGAGTCCTGGGCTGTATTTTTATACCTGTCTCACCTCGGTAAGATGCTGCTGCCTGAGCAGCCCCCATCAGCTCAGCTAAAACCCCCAAAACTCCTTCCAGCTCCCTTTATATGCAAGTGAATTTGCTGCTCAGATAAATCTGGGGAACTGCTATTTTGGCCAAGGGCACAGATACCTGTAACTGTGCAGGTGCATTAAATAAACTCTGCAATCCCCCCCTGAGAGGTGCCTTGGAGCCTCCAGCCCCTCTCCTCCTCTGGGCATCGAGATGCCAAAGCCCTCAGGACACCGGCGAGCACAGGGCAGCCTTAGCGGAGGAGCTGCAAAAACTGGTTTCCTGAATTCCATGTGAAACATAACTGCTCTCTTATCTTCATCTTTAAAGGTTTTTTTTTTGTGTGTGTTCATTGATTTTTACATGTTTTCTGAGGTACAGGGGCCAGCTGGCCTGTGAGATCTGGGAAAGGGCACTTTTAGTCTCCAGATCAGCTATTTTCATGGCAAAAAGGCGTGAGTTTGGTCCCAAAGCAGATCGTGGGAGGCCACGTTCTCCATTTAAAGCAGCCATTAAGGCAGAGTCCCAAAGGTCACTTTGCTTCCATCCTTGAACATGAAAATACGGAGCAGATGAAGGATCCCAGCTGTTTCCTCTGTGCTGGGTGCATCCTGCTGGGAAGCGCGAGCTGAGGGTCCCGATGCTGAACATCAGGATCCTGCTGCTGACCATGAGGATCCCGAAGCTTAACACTGTGGAGCCGGAGCTGGGCTCAGCGCTTGCAGTGTCCTCCCAAACCCCGGTGTCACCCCGGCCATGTCCATCCCTGCCAGGGGCCAGGACCTGCTCCGAGCCCTTCGACACCGCGTGTAGCTGGGCTGCCAGCCCCCTCCGGGCTCCTCTGCCTGGGAAAGCCCCCCAAACTCCATGGGGGAACCTCTGTGGTTCTGGATCCCCTATTGCAGCACCAAAACCCAACCCTCGCCCATCACTTTGGGGCTGAGCTTCATCAGCGGGATGGTGCGGCCAGCGCGGTGTCACCCCGGTGTGACACCTCCTTGCCCCACAGCCACCCTCCCACGCTGCCTTATCTCGGGAGAGAACCTGGAGCAGATTTAGGGCTTAGGGAGTTATCCGGGGAGTTCCGTGCCGTAATCTGCCGCCTGCCGCAAGCAGGAGGCTCTGAGCCGGTTGCGTAAGGACGAGGTCTGGGGTGCCGTGGTCTCAGCTCGCCCAATTCTCGCCCCGTTGCCGGTGCCTTCGGTGGGGATGAAGGTTTCCCCCAGTGCAGTCCCGTTGGGGTGGCCAGGCCACGGAGGGGGACAGGCTGATCGGCACCGGAGGACATTGCTTGTGCTGGAGAGGGGGGTGTTGTGTGGATTTGCAAAACCTCCGGCTGCCACAAGGGGATGCCGGAGGCTGCGGTAGGAGGCTGCGTCCCGCCGGTCCCGGTGGCTCCGGTCGGGAAGGACGGGGTCGGGGCGGCCGGGCAGCTCCGGGCAGGGGTGACAGATCTGTTCGGCTGCTTCCAGCACACCCTTGTCCTCCCACAGAGTTGGAAAGACACATATGACTTCTGAGAGGGCAGCGGGTAGGCTGGGTATAGGTCTTCTATTTTATTTTTTGTTTATTTATTTATTTAAAGAAGTTTGTACGTAGATGTCATGGCATCCTCCCAGGCGTCGTGGCATCCTCCCAGATGTCAGACCATCCTTCCAGATGTGATGGCATCCTCCCAGCCATCTTGGCATCCTCCCAGATGTCACAGCATCCTCCCAGGGATCATGGCATCCTCCCAGATGTCACAGCATCCTTCCAGATGTCATAGCATCCTTCCAGATGTGATGGCATCCTCCCAGCCATCTTGCCATCCTCCCAGATGTCACAGCATCCTCCCAGGGATCATGGCATCCTCCCAGATGTCATAGCATCCTTCCAGATGTGATGGCATCCTCTCAGGCTTCATTGTACATACTTGGGCCTCACTGCCTGGGAACCTCTTCCTTAAGGACACCCTGGACAGAGGGAGGGAGGGAAGCACAGCTAGGAGTAAATAACCCAGCTGACACGTGGAAACGGTCGCAGGGAGAAGGACAGCCCTGCCCAGAGCACCAGAGCTGGCCGCTTCACTGCACGGATGCGCTGCTGAGAGCAGCTCCTCCGGCAGCAGAGCATGGCCCGCTCTCCCGGTGAACCCGCACACACTAAATCACAGCTGACGCTCAGGAGCATCCACGCAGGTGGGGGGGCCAGGAAGGGGCTGGAGGACAGCCCTGATCTTTCACCCCTTGCTCAGGGTCCGGCTGGGAGCACCGAGCCCGGTGGTCTGGCCCAGGTCACTCATCCCTCACTGCCTGGTCATCTCCATCACAAAACCAGGGCGCAATAACTCAGCATGGAAGGGAAGTGGAGGGCGTTGATTTAAACCCGGGGATGGGCTCTCCTAACCCTGGCTCTCCTCGCTGCGGTCAGGGCTGGGTCATGGCCGAGTGCAGCTCCTGCCCCACGCGCAGGAGAGGGCTGCGGGGACACGGTAACGCGCTTTGCTGCATGGCCGCATCCAGCCCCACTGCCTCCGCACTTGGGTGATGCCATGGGAAGAAGCAGAGTGGCAGGGAAAGGGCTGGGTGCTGCCACAGCCGTCTGCCGGAGGGTGAGGAGGTGTCTGGTGTGTCACAGCCCTGCTCCCAACCCGGTTGTAAATCAGTGGCGGGTGTCACCGTAAGAGATGACAAAGCCAACCCTTCACAGAGGGCCGGCAGCCGGTGCAAACCTGGGGTCAAGCCATGATTTACATCGCTGCGGCTGTGCCAGAGCGGTCGTGCCGGCAGGGGCTGTTACCGCTGCAGTTCCTGGACAGGCAGCAAAACCTGGTGCAAGCAGGAATTTGCTGAGGCTTGGCGGGGGCAGCAGCAGGGTTTGCACGTGAAGTGTGATCCCATGGTTTCTCTACAATGGTGCAAAATCCCATCCTCTGCCTTTCCCATCAGCTGCGTGGCCAGAGACCAAACCATCAGCCTTCACTGCTGCCTGCATCCCTTTTCCTTACCCAAAACGCTGCCGAGGGGGGATTGCCTCCCATGACAGGTCCTGCCGTGCGGAGGAATGTCACCCCCTGCCACCAGTGAGGACAAAGCAGTCTGTGCATCGGTCACACTTGGCCGACCACCTTGGGGAGCTGCTGCCCGCGGGGTTCAGGGCAGCAGGGACAGCAACCCCTTGTCTTATGCTTTCCTGGTACCATGCCAGGACATCCCCAGAGGTGACACATGTTGAGTGAGGAAGCAGCACGCCTGCCCGCTCCAGCACGTGCTTGAAACCAGGGGATTTCACCAGGATTTACCTCGAATGCACGTTAAGACCATAAACCGCCTTATCTGAGGCTGCGGGCAGGCTCTCTGGCACGGATGTTACCTCCTGGTCCAAAGTGAGCTGGCAGCGCTACGGCATGCAGGCTAACGGGTGTTGAAAGGAAAAGTTATCTTTGGCAGGAAAAAAATACAAAATAGAATGGAAATCTGGATTTTGCTCCCTTATTTTACACAGAGTTTCAGAAACCCAGTGCAGGCAGAGGGGGATCCAGCCCTGGCACAGCCCGGCTTTGCTGTCTGAAAAGGCAATTAAGGATGGGTGCATTTGTTATAAGCAATTTTTTTCTCATATCTGCTCCAGTAACAGCAGCATCAGGTCAGAGGGTTTTTAGGAGGCTTTTACATTACAGTTCTGCAATTTGCCTTTGTTTTTGGAAGTCCAGTTTGAGGCCAACATGACTAACAGCCCTGAGCCCAAACCAGAGGAGAGCTGCTGGATGGAGGGTGTCCGCAGGGAGCAGGATTGGGCCCTGGGTACCGGGTTATCAAGCCAGTCCCGCGTGCGGCCAGGCACGGCTCCTCGGTGCTGCCAGTCACCGGTCAGCAAAGCCCATGCGAGTCTCCACGCACAGGGGCTGGTGAGATGCTGCAGCAACCGCTGCGGCTCCCCGAAACCACAGCTGAGGCTTCGGCTGCTCCGATTCCCACCCTGCCACTGTCCTTTTTAATTTAGGACCTTGGGGTTAAAAAAAATAAATAAATGCCAAGAGAGAGGCTTTTCTGATTAAATTACAGCTGGCCAGCGCCGGAGCTGGAGATCAATTTCAATTTCTCCTTTTTTTTTTTTTTTTTTTTTGGAGGGGGGGAGCACCAGGGACAGCACAGAAGAGGGGGGAGAAAATCAGACTTGCTAATTCCCTGGCTGTAATTATACCTAAAGAGAAACGGTGCTGCATGAAGTCCCTGGTGTGCGAGGAGTAATTCAGGGTTGCTTTGCGAGGCCTCTATGAAATTTGGAAGGAGAGGGGCTCCCCTCCCTCCCCGGTAATTGTATTTCTGGTGCCGCAGATGGTGCTGGCTCCGGATACTTGCTATAAAGAAGATGGATCGCGGCACACGGAGGAAGGCGAGGTGACGGCATCACTCTCGCCTTCATGATGAGCATTATCCATCAGGCCTTTTACAAGGCAGCGGGAGCTGGGACAATAAGAAATTGCGGCAGGTAAAGGCCACCACATCCAGTGTCCCGTGTCCCTGTCCCCAGCCAGTGTCCCTGCCTCCGCCTGGGTTTATTCCCAGTCCATCTTCTTGCTTGTCGCCATATCCCTCAGCCCTTCCACTTCTCCCTGAAAATGGCTCTTAACCAGGAGCGAGGTCCAGGGCTTCCGTAAGGGCGATGCAACACCGTCACAGGTGTCTCTGTGCAGGAGTGGAGATGCCCAGTATTTGTCTGATATTCAGGATAACTCTTGAAACCATGGTCTTGGAAGACCTGTTAGGTTAGGGAGGTCTGAGGAAAAGCCTGGCCATCAGGGCTGCAAAGAAAAGCCTGGAAATGAGCCCAAGCGCAGCAGTGAAGGTCCCATGGGCTGGTGGTGACCATGAACGCAGTAATTGATTTTTTTTAATGCTTGTGGCAGGGAAAATGGCTGTGTCATTTGCAGGTATTTCCCCATATTTATAAAACATTGTTTCTTGAGCAGCTGTCTGGATATCTCCTAGCAGCACAAGTATGCGCAGCCATGCTCGCACACCCATCCTCTTCCTCACGTCGGGTCCCTCCCCAGAGAGGTATTTTCCAGCAGCTCCACACCATCCTCAGCTGGGGGAAAAGCAGCTCCTGGAAAGCAAGAAAGCAAGAAAAAAACTCCGAAATTCCCCTACCTCCAAGGTGCTTAACCCAGCCACGCTGGGGTCTCCTGCTTTTGGAGCTCTTGGAGAAACAGGGGCCTGAGGAAACCTAATAACTGCCCCGGGGCAGCGGAGCACAGAGAACTAGAAGAGGAGCTGGGTCCCTGGCTATGTAAATAAATGTCAAGTTATCTGATCACGCAGGCAATAAATAGAAACAGGACAGCACGGTGATGGGAGCCGCATCCACCCAGAGCGTCACTGCGTGGATGGGAAGGTTGGGATGCCCCGAGTCCGGGGAAGGGACGCGCAGGAAGGACCAGGGATGGAGCCAGGTTTGGTGATTTACAAGATGTGACAAGGCTGGCTGAAAATGATGGATAGGAGGTGGGTAATGCTGCTCCCCAGCTGGGCTCCGTTGGTGTTAGCGGAGGGGAGAGGACGTCCCCAGCTATTTATCATCTTTCCCCAGGCCCCCATAGGACCATGAACACCCAGCGTTCAGCACACACTGGGTGATTTAACCCTTTCCGAGGATGCCTGGGGGTAAGTCTCTACTGGCCGTATCCTGGCTACAGCAGGAGGATGCGGTTTTACGCTCCTTCTCTGTTTCTGCCCCAAAGCACCCACACATGGGTGGGATGCTGCTGCTCTGGTGGAAGCAGGCAGGGGCTGGGTGGGCTGGTTCCTGGATGGAAAAAAGGGTCTTACCCTTTTTCCAGTTTTTTTTGAGCTTGGGATGATGCAAGGGGAGCACCTGCCGACAGGGAGGACCCTGCAGTTTGGGCAGCACCAGGCAGGCTGAGGTCGGCAGCTCATCACAGGAGTGATGACGATGAGCTCCAGCATCCCCCGCGCAGGTTGGGGAGGTAATGGGGGGCAGCAGAAAACTGCAAATGGCAGCTGGAGTCACAGGGAACCCCTCTGGACCCCAGGCGTTGCCTCTCCCTCCCGCAGCTCCTCGGCCAGCTCTGCCTTATTAGATTTGGCAAAATATTACGGGAGTGTTTGGAAGGTTAATTAACACAAGGCACTGCAGCATGGGAACCCGGCATCACCGGTGGGTTAGCCCTCAGCCAGCCGAGTTCAGGCTGTCGAGCTGAAATAAAACCTGCCCAGCACGATTCGCCCAGGACCACCTGGTACCTTTTTACAGCCGCGCGGTCTCCTCCGGGCAGGATTAGACCTGGCACTGTCCAGTCCTTCCCTCTGCTGACTGTGCAGTGTCAGAGCATGCAACCCTCGGACCGTCTCCCATGCAATGCTTCCCAGTTATCCCAGCCCTACAGGTATCAGGCATATGGGAGACCTGCTTCAGCAGTGGGGAAACTGAGGAATGAAGCTGCGAGAGGAGCTGGCTGCGCTGTGCAGGAGAGCTGGGCTGGGGATCTGCCTGTAAGCAGCAGATGATGCTGCTCACCAGCAAGAAGCCAGCCCATCACCCTGCCTGGGATGCTGCTTCTCATCCCACGTGAGCCTCAAGGATCAAATAAATCCAGAAACAGCTACTTATGGTGCACTTTGGGCAGGGCAAAGGTTTTTCCTTCACCGTAAACTGTATTTAGAGGAAAATCCTGCGCCTGGCAGCTCGACAGTGGTAGGGTCTCCTTTAGCATCACGGCACAGGAGAAGCTGTAGTGGGAGATGCTGGGTGCCATCCCCAGCCTGGGGATGGAGGAAGTGGGGGGCAAACAAAGCCGAACTGGAGCCGAGGTTCCATTTGGAGCTGTGATACCAAATAGCCATGGTTATTTATCCCCTTCTGCTTCCCCTGCAAGCCCCGTGTGTGTGTCGGGGTGCAGCCGCACAGCCGGTAACCTGACGCTCCCATTCCTGTCATGTTTTACATGGCTGGGCATGTGGTTATATTTTGTTTTGCCAACCTTTGCTTTCCCCAAAGGAGGGAATGAAAGGGCCAGTGTGCCGCCAATTTATTGTGCCTCCCGAGAGCCCCATGGCTGCTGAAAAAGCAGATGCCTTCTGCTTAATCTGGCCTGTTGCTATGTAAACCTCCTTCCCGCTTTGATGTCCCCTATAAATACTCCATGTGTTTCCAATAAACTGGCATTTTTATCACTGGAGCTGTTAAAGGCAGATCTGTGTCAGATTTGTCCCTGGGCTCGGCCGGGGGTTCGTTGGGGATAACCTCCCTGCCCTCGTAAAGGGGCTCATTGTATCTGGGAACGGGGGTCCGGGACTGAGAGGGGACGCGGCTGCCGCAGGGATGGCACCTCTCCCGGATCCGGCACGATGCTCCCAGGGGAATGGGATGCTGCCTGGGTGCTGATCCTCCATCGGCAGCAGCTGAACCCTGTCCTAGGACCACTGTGGCCCCAGGGATCCTCAGGGCTTTGCCTGCCTGACCAGGGCTCCTCCTCGCAGCCTGGCCTCTCCAGAATTGCCACTCGCCCATGTTGTTTCTTTTAAGTGCCTCTCACAGGCAAGCAGGAAGCCAGTGGCTCCTTGAGGGTGATCTCAGGCATCTCTCTCTTTTTTTTTTTTTTCCTCAGCCCCTGATTTTGTAGCTTAAATGATGCGACGGCCAAAGGGTGTGCAGGGAATGCAACCCAGTGTCCTTCCATAAGGAGCAGCCCAGAAGCAAGGACCTCCCTTCCTTTTGCTGATATTATTTCACTGAGATGTTAGGATGAGACCCACCTTACCTGCTCACAAACACCTTCTTAATCTTCCTGTAGTTCCCCCCTGCCCTTTCACCGATATAAATCTCTCTGATTATCATTATCGCCCAAGGACGAGCACAAACCACCCCCCCCCCCCCGCCCCGGGCTCGGGGCACGTCCTCCATCATGTTCACGGGTCAGTCCCTCTCCCCTGCAGCGGGTGCTGCTGCTGTGGGTGCTGCTGGCAGCACGCGAGGCTTTGGGGTGCTCAGGTCTGATTCGGGTGGGGGGTCCCCGGGGGAGCTGGGTCATGGTTGGGGTATCAACCCCGCTCCTCTGGGCAGGAGGAGATGGCCTGGGGTGTCTGCAGAGGGGTGAGTAAATCTCCGCATCCTGGGATGTTTTGGAACGAGGGCTGAGTGTGGGCTGGTGCATTAACAGTCTGTGACAGGGATGCTCGTGTGACAGAGCTGAGGTGGACCTGTGTGATATTTCAGAGGAGTGTTCAATACAGGCGAGGTTACTGTGGGTCTGGGTCTTCCCAAAAACTCTGCGTGTCGGGCGTGAGCATCACTGTATGTTTTCACTGTGCAAAATTTGCCCTAAGAGACCTTGGTGGGGCAAGGGGCTCCGTTTTAAACCTTTCCAGCCTTGGACACTCCTGCAGTGATGGGGCTTGTGCTGTGGCTGCCTGTGGGGCGGCAGCTCCGTCTTGTCCCCTCGGAGCTGCAGCATCCCCCTCCTGCCACTGCATCCTCCCCAGGGGCTTCTGCCCCCTTCCACTGCCAGGAGATGAAGGTCTGGGATGAACTGGTTGTGCTCCTGCAGCTCCAGCATCTCCATCCCAATGCCCCACCATGTGCAGAGGGCACCCGGGTGGACCATGCTCTGGGCACAACTGACACGAGGCTGAACTCCCCAGCAAAGTCCAGCAGCAACTGGGTTACCGGTTGTGGGGCTGGGCAACCAACACCTCTGCCCCATTGCGAGTTGTTGTGTTTTGGTTTTTGGTTTTTTTTTTTTTAATCCCTATTTTGGCCTGAAATGTGGTGTCAGAAGCTTGGCTGATATATGCTGCAAAAAAAGGGGTCGACAGCGCTGGTATTCTTTATTTTGACAGGGCAATGAAAGTGTTATGTAGTCGTGACGCCTCCCTGCTGCTCCACCCCCCTCGGCCTTTATCAACCTGAAAGAGCCCAGGATCCTATTTATAACCTAACCTGAATTGTGCAATGCATGGGGAAGGGGCCACAAAGAGCAGTGATTTATGAACGCGGAAAAAACAATGCAGACCCTCCACGCTCTCCCCCGGTCTGGAGGGAAGACCCCTTCACCCAGCCCCAGCACCGTGGGGACGAACCCAGGGGGGGTTCGAAATGCCCCCGCTTGGTTTGCACAAGGTGAAAGCAGCCCCTGTGCTTGCTTTTGGGTTTGATATGGGAAGCCAGAGTTTCTTGGGCACCTGATCCCACCCTGGGCACTATAGCTGCTATACGGACCAAGCAATCTGCCCTGTCCTGTTAGGGTTTGCAGCCTTCATGGGTGGGTTGTGTTGAACGTCGCGAGGGTATTTGTACCCCAGGTTGCCTCCTGGTGCTCTTCTGCAATGCTAATCACCTCGAGATGTCCACAAGTGTCTTTCTAAAATTATTTAATAGGTTTTAAATTAATTACTTTCATAAAAAGTGCTTTCTGCTCACACGTCAGGAGTGCTGACAGATTGCAAAGCCCCTCGTTATGGCACGGGGGGAAGGGGAGGGATGACAGCGAAGCTTGTCTCTCCAAGGTCAAACCACTTCCATTCCTCACCCTTGCCTTTCTAATAACGTTGTCAATGAGCGCCGGCATCGGCAGCTTCAGGGGAAAAGGAAACTTGCCGTCGAGCTTGGCTCCATGCATGGGCATGCGCGGACATCCGCGGCAGTGTCTCGGGGATGGGTTTGGGGAGCCTGGGTGCCACCCTGGTGGTGGTGAAATGCCTGATACCTGCCGTCATCAATGGCAATTTAGCTTTTCATTATCTTTTTATGGCTGTGAGCAGGTCAGAGGAGAGTGTCTGGGCTCTCCCACACTGTGCTGGGTCTGTGGGGGTTCCCTGTGCTGCCTGCCCTCCCGTACCCCAGTGTTCTGTTCGCATTTCCCCTTTTTGCCCCTTTTTCGGATAGAAACTGGGGATCAGCCAGGGCAGGGGTGGTGACACCAGTGCCATCGATGGGCCTCTTGCCCCTTGTATGTATATCAGGTTATTGCTGATGACATCTGAATTTGGCATTTGGAATACCTCCCTTCTGAGTTGTGACACATTGATGGTTGAAGCAACCCAGCAAGGTTTTGACTTTCCCTGCCTAATTACTGCCAGATTGCTCAGCCCCGTCCCCGTGTTCCCTGGGGACGTGGCTGCACGCGTGGGGAGCTGGGCAGGGGCAGGCTGGGCTGCCCAGGCTCTCCTGAGCTTGGGAAAACTCACCCTCATCCCAGCTTCACTGTCACCAGGCTCTGCTGAGAAAGATGCAGCACCAGAATTAGCTTATTAGCAATTTCCAGTGCAAAAGTATCTGGAAGTTGAGCTGAGCAGCAGTGTTTCATTAAGGATGCTCTACCTGCTGGTGGAGATCTCTTCCATCTCCCCACCTCTGGATCATCAGCTGGGGGTTGATGTGCTGGGTACCACCATCCGCCCGTGTCGGTCCATGAGGTCCCCACTCCCAGCACAACCCCCGTGCTGCGGTTTCACGCTGAAGAGCTTAACGAGGGTGTTTCTTCTATCTTAACTAATTTATTCTTGTATACATCGAGGTCAGCCAGGGTGCAGGGCACTGCAACCAGAGTGAGAAAAGCTCTTGACAACGGAGATCTTGCTCTGCTTTCCATCAAGCGTCAGCCCCGCTGCCATCAGTGTTTCCCTTTGGTGTCGGAGCTGAGCCGTCAGCCAGGGACGCAGCACCTCCCTGCCGCTGGCGCGGATTCACCGAGGAATTATGTTGGGGACCGAGGAATTATGTGCCGCGGCCACGTTACGGCAAGGTTTGGTCTTGCTTGTGCAAGCAGAGACATGGGAGAGGGAAGGACACGGCTCTGCATGCCTGTCCGGTGCCGCGGCCGCTCGAGGTGCCGGCTCCTGGGCTGCGGTGAGCCACAGCACCGGCAGGACTGCCCGGAGCTGAGGAGGGAAAATAATAGTAAAGAGATTTTTATGAGGCAGCTGCTTGCAGAGGCTTGTTGTGGAAAAAGCAGATCCAGGTGCTGCACTCAACCAAGCATGAAAAATAGCAGCAGGGAAGGGCTGTGGGGAAGGGAGAGAGCTGTTGCAGTTGCCCGGCTTTTACTGTGCAGGGGAGACCAAGAAGCTCATCTCGTGTCCCCAGACACTGGGGACAGGAGGAGTCAAACTGGCTGGAGAGTCAGAATGCGTCTGGATGGATGGGAGATCCTGGGGATGCGAGGAAGTGATGGAGCCGCTGGAGCACGGCTGCTCTGTGCTGGCTGAGCTGCCCCGGCATGTTCCTCCCTCCCCCTTCACACATTTGTATGAACGGGCTTTTGACCCCACTCACCTCTGCTGCCCTGTGGAGAGAAGAGAGGCTTGAGGTCCCGCATCTGCCTTCTGAAATACACTCGCTGGTGTTTCTTCAGCTTGGAGCAGACCTGTGGCTTCTCCTCCCTCTGATCCCTTTGGTTTGAGGAGCTGATATGAAACTGTATTGGATGGTAAATGCTGCTGTCCTGGGTGTTGGACCAGCGGTCGCCTCCTCAGCCCACGTTCTGCTTCCACCACAGCCTCAACTCAGAAGAAAAGCTTTGTCTCAATGGGTTCATGAGCAAGAAGGACCAAATCTGGACCTTCATAAGCCTGGAAATAGTCATACAATTGGTGCTTTGTCCTAAGTTCAAGCAACGTTGGTACTGATACAAATCCACCCTAGACCCATGGCTTTCTTCTTCCAAAACTGAACCAATATTGAGGCTCAGAGCTGTAGAATCTTCATTTTTAGGACTTTCTTCATCAAAATACTGTTCTTCTTTCCTGATTTCTGGAGGTCGGTAGGCACATCCACGATGTGTTTGAAGTCCTGCTACCTAACCAAAAGTCTTGCAGAAAAGTCAAGAGGTTCCTCAATGGAGACATTCAAAAAGTCTGTAACAATGCCCGCCCAGAGTTCATGTTTCATTGCACGTTGATTTATCATCCCTTGAGTTAATTATTGACCTTAGCTTTGCCTTGGTCAATATTTACCTCCCCAGGTCAATAAATCTTGACGTTCACCTCAACAGAAGTCAATATCTCCTTAGTGTTTATCTATTCCTTCTGTTGCTAATTTTGCTGAAAGCTTTTATTTATTCTTATGAAGCACGCTTGCTTGGCGCAAGGCCCACTTGGAGAGGAGCAAACTTTGTTTATCCACTACGGACAAAGCCTTTGCTTCTCTATGATGGCTCACGTGGGACATCATGGACACAAACCATGGGTGACATCACTCCAGCCGAGACAGGACACTGCTTGCTTTCATCTGGCTGATGAGATCTGGCCAATTTTCAGTCATCGGCGGTGCTGGCTTTTCTGATGGAGCTGACAGCTTTGCTGGGACCACAGCCTGTCTGCTGAGAAAAGCACGTGTTCCTACCAACCAGGCTTGGAGCTGGACAAATATTGGGGCAGGAGGAAGAAGAATCACAGTTTATCCTCAAATATTTATGGAAAGATAGGCCAGCTCTTGAGGATGTCATCCCTGCTTTGCTGCTTGGTCCTTGAGCTTTGCAGGCAGCTTGTGGGTTCCGTTCTCATGACCACGCTCCTAATGGAGGAGACCTGTCTGTGATAGGGATGAACGCAGGGGACGTGATTTTAAAGATGCTATTTCTGTGGTCTGAATAATCCTCTCCTCTGAGTACAGCAGCACTGGGGTCTAAATCATTCTCCACTCCTGTCTGCGGAGGTAGGAGGCACCGTGCCCTGAGCCTTGGCCACCACGGGTGTCCGGGGGTCCTCCCAGGTGATGCCTCTGCCCCGAGAACCTGACCTTCCCTTCTTTCCATTAAATGGAATTAGATTAATTGCTGATGCATCTGTATGCCCCTGTCCCCTCTCCTTTTGATTACCCCATCACGAAGATTAATTGGAGTTGCTCTAGGAGGTTGCGGGTGCAGGGAGGGTGTGAGAAGCACTTTTGATGTGGGTGTGAGTGGGTTACATACAGCACCAGGAGCCTGAACACCTCCTGTGTGCTCCTGCTGTGCCATGGCCGAGTGTCCTGGACACCATCAGCAGAAAAGCCCCAAAACCCATGGAGGCACAAAACATGAACCCATAGCTCCTGGGAATCCTTCTCCCTCCAGGCACCGACACGGGTGGGTACAGCTGCCCTCCAGCCGATGCTTGTCCACAGCCGTGCCACGTGGGCAGTGTTGGCCCTTCGGTTCAGAAGCAGAATGACCTCCCCATCACCTTTTGCACCAATTCCCTGCCATCCCAGCCCAAATCACAGCCCTCTTTTAGACAGAGTGGGTACTGAGGAGGACTCTGGCCAGGATGAGGTTTCTGTTTCTTCAACAGTGCTGAGTGGCAGTGGGAATGGGAGCAGAGTTTTCCCATCCTGAGGGCTGGTGGTGGGACATGTTGGCTGGAGGTGGCTCCTGCCTCCCAGCAGCATAAGGCTGAGGACACGTGGTTTCATGGATTCTCCTCTCTTATCCCTAATGCCATCTACAGGGTCTGGGCTTCTGGGTCTGGGGCAAGCTCTGATAAATGCTGGATTCTGTAGCATTGGATATGGCCAGAGATTTTGTCTTACAATCATCTGATTTGGGAATAAATCTCTGCTCCTTGCCTCTTGTTGCATGTCCTTTTGCCCACCAGGACCCCCTGACATAATTCCTAATCTCTCTCCCCCTGTGAGGAGGAGAGGGGAATAACCTCCATCTCTGTGCTCCTGCCTCGAACTTTTAATATTTTAATTGAGTGAATTGACCTGGAGTAGTCTGTTGAACTCTGCCTGACCTTTTAAATAACAGGTCAAGGATTTAGCTTTGCAGCGCTGACCTCTTCCCTTATCTGCTAATACTGCTCCTCTCTCAATTAGCTGCCGTCCCCCCGACCCGGTGAAGTTGGGACCACTTTGCAGGCATCCGCGTGGCTTCCTCCATGCACGAGTGGGTAACGCCGCACGGCGCCTGCCTCCGTGGCTCTGAAACGGAGATCATTGATGCTTCCTTGGGGTTTGCTCTCACTGTCCTACAGCATCCTTCTTCAGGGACAGACCTCCAGGCAGGGGTGTCCACCAGTGCACCAGCACCCAAAGAAAGCTTCACCCTCGTCTTTTACTGATGGGGAGAACTGAGACATGGCAGAGGGAAAAGCAAAGGTGAAGCTGCCTTGAGGGTCCTGTAGCAGCTCCAGCCTCGTCAGCCACGTTGAGGAGACTGCAAGGGCACTTTCCTCATTTCCCTGGATGTTATAGGTCATTAAGAGGAACACCTTGAGATCCCACCTGCCCTGGTGAACCAAAGGGAGGTGACCCCTTTGAACCAGCTCGAGCTGCTGCTGTGGCCCAGCCAGAAGGTCCTTCCCCAGGACGATAGTGGAAAATGCTTACTAGAAGAGTCGTGTCATGCTGAGGGTTGTAAAAGAGATTTTTTGGCATTGCAGTGGACCTGGGACCTGGGATCCTCCACAAGCACATCAGCTCGAGCAAGAGGTCCTGTGTCAGGAGCTAAAACAGACTCTGCAGGTCCCTCGTGCTCTGCACACCTGGGCAGCTCTCTCCTGTGTCCAGAAGATAGACTTATGTCCAGATGAACCACTGAGGGTTTTGAAGCTCTCTATATGACCCCTTTTTAGAGGTAGGAGCCTCTTCTTCGGGCAGTGGCCAGCCGTGGCCATGCCACCCTCTCCCACCCAACACAGCTGGCTTGTCCATCTGCTCGGCGAGGTGGCCGGTGCCTTCACAGGGAGCACCATTTAACTTTTATGGGGATCCGAGGGGGCCAGCGAACAAATGCAAAGATTTGTAAACCCATAAAACTCTGCCCGGTCCAATTTTATCTCTGTGAGAGCCCGGTTTGGAGAGCAGCCCTGGGTTACCCAGCCCTGTTAAATTAGCACTGGGCTCTGCATTCCAGAGTATAAATATCTGCCATTGTAGTGCTGAGGAATGCAAGCGCGTTGGAGTCTAAAATTAAAGAGCTGGGACGAAGGCATCTCGGGTTACCAGAAACAAGACTCCATTGTGCTCCCGTTGGGGCTTCGCCTTGGTGCAGGGAAGTGGACTGCGAGTGTTTAGAAACCGCCTGGGTTAAATGCATGGGGCAAACTAGCCTTTAATTACCAAATTTTGATACATGTCTTAAGTTAAACCCCCGTGACTGCCGCTTTGGAGGGCAGGGTGCCCCACCAGGCGCTGGGTACAATGTTTGCAGGACACTCTGGGGTTTTGCAGCATTCTCCAGGGGCTTTTCTATCATCTGTGTGGGATGCTCTGGTGTCCTGTCCTCTTCTTCTGCCTCGGCTCTCCACAACTTTAAGCACACACTTAAATTAAGCCCCTCTGAGACTCAGGTCAGTGTTAACTCACAACCTGTGCCCGCATTGCAGGGAGGAACGTGCTGCAAGACCCCATCCCTGTGCTTGGCCCCGTCCGTGCCCACCCTTAAACGTGGCCATTGCTCACGTCGCTCCGCTCTGTTTAACACGCGGAGCCAGAGATGCTCAGCTGATGTTTACTGGCAATGAGGCCACTTGTGCAGAGGAATTTCTGGCCCCTGGAAAAAACTGGTGCAGGGGAAATTAGTGTCTTTTTTTTTTTTTTTTAAACGATACTCTATATTCTGCAGAGGAGTGGAAAATGGGTCAGGGTGGGATTGTGCTGAGGTTGCGCTGGGGATGCACGGTTGTCATTTGACCTCCTGGGGTTCCCTGTGCTACAGCGGTCCTAAGGGAAGCCCCATCCTGGTGAGTCCTGCCTGGCAGTTACAGTGGAACCAAATCCTTTGGGAGAAACTCTCCCTGTTTCTCACTTCAGATGCATATACCTCATTAGCTGAAAATAAGGAACAGGGTTAGAAAGACAGCAGGAGTCAGATGGATGAAAGGAGCAGAAAAAGTCAAATTTGCTTATTACTTGCTGTTTTGCTCCACTACTTTTGGTCACGATGCAGTTCTTCACAAGGAGGTTTGATTCTGACCTTTACTTCCCTGAGCCTGGTGCAGCTTTGGTTTTGCACTCCCAGTTCCCAGCACCCGGTGCTGGTGCAGCAGCAGCCATGGGACATGCAGCTTGCTGGGATGCTGGAAGAGGTTCTGGGACATTGCAACCTGCAGGGACAGCCATGATCTTCCCTTCCTTTGATGAGGGTTTCATTACACATCTTGCCCCGAAACCCTGGCAGTTGTTGGGAGTGTGGATGGGGGCTGCCACGGGCACAGCGATGTTGGATCCCCCTTTGCAAAGAGTCCAGCCGCCTCCTTTTAATCCCACTCTGTGAGCGTGGGCTTTGATTGCGGTTTCAGACCCATACGCCTGCTTGGTGAGCGCGCAGTTCGTGACGCAGAAAAAACACAGAAACCTCAGTAAATATGGAGCTGTTTCCTGTTGCCGTCGTGGTGTCCCCTGAGCAATCAATTTATGGCCCCTAAAGCTCCTCTAAGTGGATTTAGCCTCTCAAGATAAATCTTTTCCCTTTGTGCGTGCAGAGTGCAGCCCTGCTTCTGTGGCCGCTGTTGCTAAATCGGGCGTTTGGGGGGATTAAACCCCATGGCTGGACCCCCGGCCGAAGCCGGCATCGATGGCAGTGCCGAGCCTGGTGGCAGCAGCCACAGCTGGGTCCGTGCCGGCGGCTCATCCCTAAATCGTTCTCATAGTTATGGGACTTTTTTTTTTTTTTTAATTAAGGGGACATGTTTGCCCTGGGGTAAGATCTTAGGGCTGAGTTACGATTTTCCTTACACAAATGGACTAAACAAAGAACTCCTGGAAGTCCTCTTCCTGCTCCCCTCCGCTGCCTTGCAGCAGAGATAAGCCCACGAGGACCCTCCTTGGGATGGACTGGGATCCTTGAGCTGCCTTGTTTATCCTCAGGAGCCACTTTAAGTAAATAAAGCTGCTAATGGACCCTCTGCCTTCTCCTCTTTGCACAGTTTGCTGTGAACAAGGTCCCCACCCTGGGGGTGATGCTCTGGGGCTCGGGGCTCACCCATCATTCTGCTTCCCTTCTGCAAAGCGGGGACCGCTTCTCCATCACGATGAGGAGCAAAGCAGCCAGCCTGTCGTTATTTCCTCTCCTCCACAGAGAAAAGGAAGGGAACTGAGGCAGCTTCACCTCTCACTGGAGAGGAGGAGCTGGGTTTAATTGCCAACGGGAGTGGGGATGCTTGGGACGGGGGACGCTCCCCAGCCGCCAGCAGTGCAGCCCCCGGCTCCAGCCTTCTGCTTGCACTGGGCTGGAAAAAGCCCTATTAGGTACACGAATTTTAAGCACAACCAGATGTGGGAGATGAAGCTGTTAAACTCCTTTTGTGCTCTCGGCGGAGGCTGAGGGGGGGTCCCAGGCCCCCGCGCTGCCCCGTGCCCCCTCCACTGTGGTTACTGAAACCAGAGGCTTCACTCAGGCCAGGGAGGGGACAGTGCCGCTGGGATATTTCACATGTGACAATTCGGGGAGTCTCTCATTGCTAAAACCAAGACTAAGGCTTGTGCCACGAGCTCCTTCATCAATTTCTGCTTATTTACAAGCGTCACCTCCTCCAGAAATTCAGCACAAGCTCTTTATAAACAGGAGACCCATTTCCAAGAGGCGAACTGCAATTTCTGCAGGTTGGAGGACTTTGCGTTCCAAAAGCATGTGAGGACTCAGCAGAGATTGTCTCTCTTAGGAGTTGGTGTGCTTTTGGTCTTGTCACTGGGAGCAGGTATCCCCAAATCCCGGGAGAGAGCACGAGCAGCGAGGATCCAGCAGCCCCGCTGCCAATAAATCAGCAGCTCTCTGTAATTTTATGTAATGTTAATAAATCAGACAAATGAAAATAGCTCGAGCCTTGTAAGGCATAAATCAACCTTCCGCTCTGGCACGGTGCTTTAAAATAATTTGTAGATTGATGGTTGTCTGGCTGAATGAGGGAGTTGGGGGCCTGGGAAGATTTTTAATGACCGCTGTGGTGCAATGTCTCCCCGGGCAGAGTCCCAGCTCCTCCCCCCTTCCCAGTTGGCCAGAAGCAGCTTGGAGGGAACTGGGGGATGGCTGCAGCGTGGGGAGCAGGGGGAGATGTCCGAGCCAGCAACCCCGGCACCGTCGGACATGCAGCCTGTGGGTCATGGGTGCTCCTCTCCTGGGTGCCCTTTGTTGGGATCGGCTTTTCTGGTGTGATGAAGCTGAGGTACCTCAGGCTCTGGGTATAAATTTGGTGGGATCAGGTCACCTTCCTCCTGCTGGTCTCGGGATGGCATCGCTGCCGGCACAGGATCCGTGCTCCCATCACGGAGGGCTTTGAGGGTTTTGAAAGAGGAAAAAGCAGCAGAAGTGCAGCTCGGCAGAGTTGCGCACGCACCCTCTGAAAGCACCGCTGGCTGGAATGCAAGGGACCCACCAGACCTGCTTCTAAAAAACCCACCCCTTTGCCCTTCCTTGCCCTCCGCTGCAGCTCCCATGGGCTCGCCGTGCCATGGCTGCTCCGGGGACGCACCGGCATCACCACGCTGCTGGCTGCTGCCACCACGGGCACGGTGCCGGCTCTGGCAAAGCAAAGACCTCACTCTCACCTTAGCAGCAATCCCAGGACAATGTTGGCATCAAACCCAGGGGAAAATACTCCTTTATTTTGGTTTATTTCTGTATTCATTTCTACCCTGGTTTTAATTTCTGGGCTCTGCATTGCTGCGGTCCCTGCCCTGGCGGGTCCCTCGGGGTTTTGGGGCCAGTGCTGTGAGCATTAGCATGGGGTCAGAGCTCCCAGGCCTGTCCCCATCCTTACCGCTTGCTGGTGGGCAACCGTTTAACAATTCTTGGCCTCATTTTCCCCGTCTGTGCACCGAAAATAATATTCCTTCCTAAGGGCACTGACTCGGAAGGACACTGACTCCATTAACTGCTGTTTGCAATTAGACCTGGCCTGTACCCAGATTCTGTAACTTGTTATACTGGCACAACTGGTATCCTTCACCCAGGCTTGATGCTCACTACCAGACTGAGCTGGATGTCACCGGCAGACCTCTCAAACCTGCCTGAATCTGTGCCGGTACCTGATGATGCTCAGCCCCATTGCAACTGGTTTTTGCCGACAGCCGGTCCGTGCCCAGCAGAAAATCGCTCTCCCCACCACGGACCCCTTGGATCTTGCCCATCCAGCTGCCTCTTGCCCCACTGGGCATCCTCCGCCATGGTTGCGGGCAGAGGAGCTGCCGGTGCCGCTGTGTCCCAGGAGAGATCGAGTGCAGGGTCTGCATGAGGTTTTTTTGCGGTGCTGCATGTTTTACTGCTTTTGGAGGTGTGAAGAGTTAAGTGCTCGGCCGGAGGGCGGTGGATCAGGGTAATTGCTCCCTGACACGAAGGCAGCGTGTTCCAGCAGGATAATCCACTCTGCCTGCAGGTTTTATTCTTGTGCATGGGGCTTCCAGTGGGATCTCGGGCACTCGGTGGGTCTGAGACCCCCCGAAAGCATCAGTGTGTTTCCCGGTCATCCCAGCAAGTGGTTCCCTTTGCTGAAGAGCAGCTGGTTTCTCAGGGTCCCCATGACTTTCAGCCAGACCCCAGCCCCAAACACGATGCAGAGTCTCCGGCACCGCAGGGCAATGCTCCGCCTGCAAAGTGGAGCTGGGATTAAAGTCTCTCTATAACACTCTTCATCCCAATGTGATGATTCACAGGGATGCGGCTGCCTGCCACGTTGCTGCCAGCGGTGGGAGGCCGTAAGCTGTTGGTCTACTTGTTTTTAAGAGCTGAAACGAGCTGCTCCCCGAAACAGAGCATCCAGGCAGGTCCTGGCCTGGTGTCACATCTCCGGCATCTCCCTTCCAGCCAAAGCGAATCTAAACCCCGTCCCACCATCCAGGGATGAGCCACGAGCATTTCAGCTCACCCTCTCACAGATTTGTGGCCAGATTTTAAACCCTTTGTAGCAGGAATTTATAGCTCTTCCCAATCCCTAGGGAATGAGGACATTAAATAATTAGAGGCCTCTTCAATTAATGTCTCTCGCTCGGTGTTGGGCACTTTGAGCGCCTCAGCCCCGCTTTCGGCACAGCTGCTCTCGCCGAGGGAAGCGCAAGCCGAGGCAGGGAGATGTCACCCCTCCGTGAACCGGCAGAAAATATCAGGCATCACATGTCCAAAACCCGCAGCCCTCGGATTATCATATTTTGTCGTTAAACCCTAATGTGAGCTGTGGAATGCCAGCTTCCCTGTGGGAGAAGAGAAACCCCAGTGTTTTTAAGAAGAAGGTGTCAGCACGGATTTTTGCTGATGGTTTCTATTGCTGATCAAACAGAGGAATAATTAACGAATTCGGACTTTTGATTAGGAGTTTATTTTTTAAAGGAATCATGGGGAGTGATTAGTGAAAATAAATTGCATGACCCCGCAGTTCCCATCCAGCGTTTCCTTGGCTAATGAGGTGAGTTTGAACTCTGCAAGCAGGGCTAGAAATCCGGCTTCCCAGTTTAATAAAAGGCAGCTTATACCTAGTGAAACCAGAACCACAGTAAATGTCAGGCTCATTTTATAGCTTGCTAGGATTAGTATCATTAGATACTGTTTTCAGGACAGCAGCACCCAGATGCACGCAGCCAAAGTCACGGTCCTGTGATGCTGGAAAGTCGCAGCCCTGGAGCACCCACTGCTGGAGCCTGATGGGTGACCGTGGCCAAATTAACCAACATGGTCAAGAGAGGTAGATGGTTGGCATCACCTTGACGAGCTGCCTCTCAGCAGCACTTTCATGGGATCCTGGGTACTGTGAGATAGTACCAGAACAAGCCAAGCTGGATCCCGTTGGCAAATAGCCAGTCCTGCTTTGCATCTCCCTACCTCTATCCAGCAACAGCTGCTCCGACCGTCGGTCCGTGCCTTGCACCGAGCATGCCCGTGCTGGCTCCGAGCCACGTGCCTTTACCCGAGCACTCATCTCCCGGAGGGTTTCAGCGCTACTATAAGGTAGAAGTGAAATTAAGTGCGTGGTCTCCGGTCCCCGGTGCCCGAACGTTGCGGTGAGCATCACAGCATCCCACTGCGTCGCAGGGAGGGGATGCGGGCAAGATCTGGGCAGGGAGTGGGGAAGGCGGCGTTTTCATTCCAGCAGCTGCTCCCCAGACCCATGCTGAGCTTCACTGGGTGCTAAACTAGGACGGTAAAGCCCCGAGAGTGCCGGGATGTAGAGGCTCAGCCGGAGCGGGAGCTGCCCTCGGGTGAGCTGGCCCAGGGCATCGGGCACGTGGTGCAGGTCCTGGTGCGTCCGGCAGCCCCACGGCCACGGTTGGACTCACGCATTTGCGGGGTTTTGGTCTCTTACTGCAATCACACACAAAAATTTCATTCCTGGTGTCATTTGGGCTGCTCCCTCTGCTAGTGAGTGAAGATAAGGGACTCATCCAGGCACCCCTTGGGGATGCAGCAAGAAGCTGAGTTCATTCCTTTTCCTGTTGAATGTAGAAAAGCCCTGGATATTCCTCCTGGAGCACGGGCTTTCCAGGAAAAACCAGTGGTGAATGCAGGTGTGGGCAGTGGTCCTGGGAGGGGTGGGGAGGCAGCTTTTAGGCATTTTCCTCTGATAAAAACTTTAGTGGTGGAGATAAAATGGGAACGTCCAGCGCTCAGTGGTTTTCTACCAAAATGGGAAGAGTGGGAAGCCCCTGCCGGGTCGCTGAGCAGCTTCTGCAGGAAGCCGTGACACATAATCCCTCTCCCAAAGCTAAGCCTGAGAAGAACTGAGCGTCCAGTGTTTAAGTGCCACGTCCACGCACACTCCCAGCGCTGAGCGGGGCTCCGCGCGTGTTAAATAATGGCTTCGTCTTTGTCGCACCCAAATTAAAAAGCACAATGGTGCATTGTTGCAGCTGGGGGGAGAAAAAATAGGATTTTGTTGCATGTAAATAAGCTGCGCTAAGAGAATTCAAGGTGGGAGCAAAACATGCTCGCAGATGGGGTGATGCTTGGAAGCAGCAGCCAGGAAAGGACCGACAAGCTGCCAGAGTTAGTCTCCGTGGGTGAACCCCAATTAGTGAAATTGCGTCAAATGGTTCAAGCCAAGACAAAGCCCTTTCTGGAACTGTCCCTGCGAATGTCCTGCTTTGTGTCCTGAGCCAGCGGTGTGTACGGAAGCGCTCCCATCACCGGGCTGGAGCGAGGATGACTGCCATGGGAAGATGGGGCATGGCCCCCCTCCATCCTCCCTTCCTTCCCCAATCCCATCCCTTCCCTGCGCTCTGCCTGAGCAGGGCTGCCCAGCTCTCAGCTTAAAATCTGATTAATTTGTCTTTTCCAGGCTTTTCTCAGGCTGGCCGGAGAAGCGGTATTCCCGTGCCTGGATTGCAGCCGGGTTAAAACAAACAGCGCACCCACTCCGCACGGGCATTTGGGTTTCGGCACTGAGCTGCATTGCTCGTGGATCCGGGTGGGTGCAGGCAAAGGCTGCCTGCAGCTCTAATGTCCACCCAAGAACAGGCAACGCTCGCCTGCTCCTGAAAAGAAAAATGTGTCATAATCCCTGAGGGATATGACACAACATTCGTGTGAGGGAAATAACGCTGTAATGTGATTACATCAGGGAAGAGCCTGAGCTGGTTAAATAAAATGAAGCGGGGGTTCAGAGAGCAAAGACGAGGCGGCTGTGGCGCGTTCTTGGCGCAAACCCACCCAAAGAAGGTGAATTTTTGGGCCCGGAGAAGGGAGCGTGTCACCCGGTGCCCCAGCCCAGCTGATCCTGGGCTGAGCAAAGGCTATGCGGGTCCAGAGAGTTTTCGGTGGGGTGGATAATGCCTTAATAAATAGGTTGTCTTGTAGACACCTCCCATTGACACAGTATCCTTGGGGCAACTGTTTTATTTTTGCACGGTAAACTAATAGTAGGAAAGTATTCCAGGTATTTGGGATTCCTCTGAGCGCAGTTCAGCAGCTGAGGACCCAGCCCCCGGCTCCTCGCAGGCCGCAGCTGGGTCCTCAGGGGTACGGGCAGAGCTGGAGCTGGGGTGCAGGGGTCAGGGTGCTGGGGAGCCGGGGGACAGGGTGCAGGGATATTGGAGGCTGGTGTAGAGGGGGGGCAGGGGTAGAGGGTGCAAGGGGCTGGTGTGTAAGGATGCTGGGGTACCAGAGTGCCAGGTGCTGGAGCACGAGTGCTGAGATGCTGGGGTTGGGGTGCACGGGTGGTGGGATGCTGGGGTGCAGGGGGTTGGGGAGCATGAGCATTGGGATGCTGGGGTGCGGGAGGATGAAGTGCATAGGGGCTGGGGTGCATGGGTGCTGGGATGCGGGGGTGCAGGGTGTCAGGGTACATGGGAACTGGGATGCTGGGGGACAAAACGCATGCGTGCTGGGGTGCATGCGTGCTGGGGGGCTGGGGTGCAGGGGGTCGGGGTGCATGGGCGCTGGGGTGCTGGAGTGTAGTGGGTTGGGGTGCATAAGCATTGGGATGCTGGGGTGTGGGAGAATGAAATACATGGGGGCTGGGCTGCATGGGTGCTGGGGTGCAGGGTGTCGGGGTGCATGGGTACTGGGATGCAGGGTGTCGGGGTGCATGGGTACTGGGATGCTGGGGTGCAGGAGGATGAAATGCATGGGGACTGGGGTGCAGGGGTTTGGGGCGCACGAGTGTTGGGGTGCTGGGGTACAGAGGGTTGGGTTGCAAGGGCACTGGGATGCTGGGGTGCAGGGGGTTGGGGTGCATGAGCATTGGAATGCTGGTGTGCAGGAGGACGAAATGCACAGGGGCTGGGCTGCATGGGTGCTGGGGTGCAGGGGGTCGGGGTGCACGGGCGCTGGGATGCTGGAGAATGAAATGCACGGGGCTCGGCTACCTATGTGCTGGGGTGCAGGGGGTCAGGATGCATGGGTGCTGGGGTGCAGAGCCTGCCGGGCTGCCGCAAACGCCAGGACCTCGGCAGCCCGCACCTCCGCTCTGCCATTGTACCGGCCGGGCCCCGTTCAGCGGCACCAGAACTGAACCTGAACCGGCTCCAACCCCACTCTCGCCCCCTCCTCCTCCTCCTCCTCCTCCACCCCCCCGGGGGCTGCGGCGCCTCCCGCCCCCGCTGCGCCCGAGGGGCCGCTCCGCTCCGCCGCTCATCCCGCTCCGCTCCGCCCCGCCGCGGCGTAGAGGCGGGTCGTTGGGCGGCGGGCAGGAGGAGGAGGAGGAGGAGGAGGAGGAGGAGGGGGGGGGGCGGCCAGCCCCGGCCCTCGGCCCCGGCCCCAGCCCCAGCGCCGGCCCCAGCCCCCGCCGCCCGCGGGCCGCCGCGCCGCCCCGCATTGTCCCGGCGGTAGCGGGGCAGGATGCGGGATCCCGCCCGGCCGCCCGCCGCCGGGCTGCGCTAGGGTCCGCCGGCATGAGGAGGTGAGTGGAGGGGGGGGGGAACCGGGGGGGGTCCAGCGGGAGGTGGAGGGGGTGGGGGGATGGGGTGGCCCCCCCGCCTTGCCGGTGGAGCATCCTCCGCGCTGCCGGGGATGCCCCGCTTCGGGCGGAGGCGGCTTTTCCCCCCCCTCCCCGCTATCCACCGAGTCCGGATTTTGGGGAGAAAACAGCCGGATTGGGGCCGCGGCGGGGTGGGGGGGGGGGGCTGGTGCGGCCGGTAACCCAAGTCCTCCCTGGGGACGGGGTATCCCCCGCCGCCTTGGCCTTTGCCTTTGCCTTTCCTCTCTCTTCTTACCCCAAAAAAGGCTGCAGGGAGCTCCGGGCAAACGTGCTCCTGACATGAGTCTGCTCGGCCAGGAGCCTGCCCGGCGTGGGGAGCGCAGCGGGTGACCCTGGGGGGTGCCCGGCCCCGGCTGCTCCGGTGGCTCCCACGCCCAGAGGGGTGCGCACGGTGGAGGGAACCCTCCATCCACTCATCCATCCACCCACCGAAGCATCCACCCACCGAAGCATCCACCCAACCAACCACCCATCCACTCAACCATCCACCCATCCACCCAACCACCCATCCACCCAATCACCCATCTACCCAACCATCCACCCAACCACCCATGCACCCATCCACCCAACACCACCCATCCACCCAACACCACCCATCCATCCATCCACCCACCCACCCATCCATCCATCCATCCATCCACCCAGGAACAATGCGCGCTCCCCTCAGCCGCTGTCGCACGTCAAGCGCATGCTGGAGCGCTCGCCTTCAAAACAGTCGTGGCGTTGAGGAGTTGATGGCAATTTTTGATAGGAGCTCTGCCTGAAAGGTCTTTTTCTTTTTTTTTTTGAAGTGTGCTTTTTCCACTTGGGGGACAAAAGGCACTTGGGAAAAAAAACAGAAAGGTTTTTAAATAGCTTTATACTGTGTCTTCCAGCATAAATTCTCCCGGGTTTGGAGACACCGTGCACTGGTTTACATCATTCCTAGTTTCACTCTGGGATCACAGAAATGACCATTATCATTAATTGGATCCTGGTGTCGTGACAAACAGATTTCAGGGGTGCCAATGTGCTGAACTGAATTCGTAAGAGACTTGGGCGCGCGTGGTCTTTAATTTGAATGCCTGCCCTCTGTGGAGGGTGTGTGAATACAGTAATAACAGCTCAGAATTGATTTACTGATTCCATGCATGGGAATTGCTGAGGTTTTTCCCTGGTTTCCTTCCAATGCGCTCCCCACCAGCGCCGATGGTCGGGAGCTGGCTGGGTCGCTGCTCCGGCGCGCGGCCGGTGATGACAGGGTGCCGGGTTTGGCGTTCCTAGATGCCAGCGTGCGGCTCCGGCGCCTGTTTGTTCTTAGAGGTGGTTCTGAATTAAACATTTCTGCAGGGTCTGAGGCCCAGGAGTTGTTTATCACATTAAACATTTGTTTTAGCTCTCTTTAGCAGAAGTGTGTTGACATTTTCTCTTGGGGGACTGCCGGGGATAATGAATGGCACGTACTGTATTGTGTTCCTCGGAAAGCTGCGGGATCCTGCAATAACATAAACACCCAGGGCTGAATTCATCACAGATCTGAAAAGAATGGGCTCGGTGTTTACATCAATGCTGGTCCTGAGCCGCAGCTCACATTTAAAGTTTATTATTGATTATGAAAACATCCCTGTTAATACTTGTCAGATTTTTTTTTTAAATTTTATTGCTGACAGCTGCAGTTTCACTCTCTGCTCTGTGTTTTAGTTGTAAAGCTTTCGTGGAGGAGAAGGAGCGCGCCGGGTGGGTTTCGGGGCGGCTCGGCCCAGGGAGGAGCAGCCGCGGGCTCTCCCCGCTCACAATTCGTTTTCTCTGGAGCGGGGAAGGGTTTCGCAGCCGCCTTTGTTCTCCCGCGGAGCCCCCGCCGCATTCTTCCCTTTTGCCATTATCATTTTGGTTAAACAGAAAGGCAAGTTGTGTACCATATGGATCATGTTAACAATTGCTTATCTGGAGCCGGTGTTTTCTCCTCCCTGCCTTTCTCCCCGGCCTTTTTCTCCCTTCTGAGGTCTGGGTTGGGGCTTTAACGGCATCTTGGGTTTGGTGCCCGTTTGACGCCGTCCCAGAACCCAAACCTCTCCTCTTGCGTCCCATCAGAGTCAATTCCTCAAGGTAAAACAGAATAAACGCAGAGAAATCTCCAAAGCGGGTTTCCCCAGATGCTCTGAAATACAGAAAACAGTTGTTGAAGAAACCAGCATGTCCGTGTTCGTAGATTTACGCCTCTGGCCAGCAACGGGCTTCTCCCCCGGAGCAGCTAAGGCTCCGTTTGCCTTTATTTGGGGAGGAGGTGGATGGCCAGGAGAGGATCCCAATGCTGCTTTGCATGTTTGTCCAGACCGATAACAAGCAGGGGCTGTGGTTTTCCCAAATCCCCGCTTCAGGCTGCTCCCAGACTTGTATCGAGGCGCCAGAGTAAGCAGGCTGAAAGTTTTGAGCCCTCACCCCACGTCCATCCTCCGCTTCAGGGGATTTCAGTAGCCGCTGGAAAAAAAAAAAAAGCTGTTACTTTGGGTGCCCAAATACAGATGCGAGGGCCTAACCTTAGGCCAAGGGAGTGGCTGTCAGGTCACTTAATTCACCTCCTCCTTCCCCCGTGGAAAAGGTAAACACAAAGCCTCCGGGAGCATTCGCCTCCAAAGCCGGTATCGCATCCTGCAACAGCGCGCGTGGATAAGAAGGAATAAAACGATTCTGCGCGGCACATCGTCACCTCTGTAACGACGGCATCTCTAGCATTATTGAAAAATTCCTGGAAGGAGTCTGGAAGCATGTGCTATGGCATTTGCAGATGCTGTGGACTTTATTCGTATTAATTATTTTTGCATCCTCCTAGGTGAGGAGAAATTCCTGAGGGTAGAAATGCCACCTCCAGATTTTTCTGCCAATAGCCAAATATTCTCCTTTCTTCCCTTCTGTCTCTGCTTTTCTAATGGTTTGGGGTTTCTGCAGCTCCCTGCTTTCGCCCCTACAGCTGGGAGGAGATGGGTCGCGTGTAGGGAAGGAGAAATCCCTCAATCCACAGTTTACAGCAGCAGATGTGGGAGCACCAGATTTGAGCGAGGATTCCTAAAGGGAATTTCCCCGCAGATGACATTAATGCATCTAGAGAAGCGATAGTGACCCTTGCATGACGCTGACCCTTGCGTTTATGCCATTGTAAACACTTTTCAGTTATATTTTTTTGAGCTCCAGTGATTATATGGCTGGAAGCAGAGCTTTGCCGTTTGACAGAGGCTGTCGGGGAGGCTCCTTTTGTCGTCCTGGGGCAGATCCCGTCGCATCTGGCCAAATGTCAGCTGGAATTTTGCAGTGTGCAGGAAAGCTTGAGGCTCGTGGCTCCGAGCATCTAATTTGCTCAGCGCTCTCCCTTCCTCCGCTCCGGCAGACAGCCCCAGCTCAGGTGCTGGTGGGGTGGGTCCTTCTCTTGCAGCTTTTTAGCAAAATAAAGATGTTTTTCTTCCTTTTGGGGCATGGAGGGGTGTGCCGGTTGATGCATGTGTTTAGAAACTCTGTGGTGCTCTGGCTCTAGAAAGCTCGTCCCTGCTGCTGGTGCTGCTGGTGCTGCTGGTGCTGCTGGTGCTCGGTCACTTGCGTGTGACATCGGGCATCCAGCACTCTTGTCCCAGGGGACACAGGTGCCAGCAGTGGCACCCAGCTCCCGACCGAAGGGAGCCATTGGGACTGAATCAGACTTTATTAGCATCAAGCAGGAAAATTCCCCTTGCTGGATCAGCATCCAAGCAGGGAATAAATCACTTCTTCCCAATGGCAGCCCTGGCAATTCCCAGTGCTGAGAAACAGTCTGTCCCCTTGCAAGGTCCTGCCGCCGGGAGTTAGTTGCCATGATTACTTCTGATATATTTTCCTATTGGTTTTTCCTTTGGTCTCGGCTTGGTCTTGCGCTCCAGCACGGTGAGAAGGATTCTCCCCACTCTTCTCCCTCGTGCTGCTAAGCCCTGAGCAGGATCGTGGTGCTTTTTGTGCTCCGTGAACCCCAGTCGTGATTTGCAGAGGATGCTGCTGCATGCACGGGTGCTGCCCAGCAGACCTGCCCAGGCACGGCAGCACCTCGGCAGCTCCGGGCTCGTGTCTCCTCTAATGGGAGCAGGAGCTGAAAGTCAGCACCGGCTCTCCGCAGCAAAGTTTATTTTGCTGTGTAACGAGGGTGTTGTAAAATCTCTCTCCTGGCCTTGTGGCCTGTCATCAGCTGAAGTTAATGTTGGTTAAATTGTACAGATCGCTAGCACAATTTTTCCTCCAGTGGTGCATGCCTCAGGTTGCTTATCAGCAACCCCTGATCTTTATGGGGGCCCTAATAAACCCAGCCAAGGCCTCGCAGATGCTGCTGACTTATAGCGGAGAACAGGGGAGGATGCAAATTAAAGGTTTTTCTTCCTAGCTCCTTTCACCCGAGGACGGACAACTCAATCATGGAAAACCTGGGCATGTTTATTTAATTACAGTGATGCCATCGTGGCTTGTGTTGTGCTGGTGCCTGGGGACCCTCGCCCTGGACCGGGATGCTGGGGTGCACTCCCTGGGGAGGGATACTGGGGTGCGCTCCTGGGTGGGATGCTCGGCTGGTGGAGGTGTGGTACCCAGGCGAGTGTTTTCCCTCAAAAGATAGAAGAGCCACTTTTTTTTTTCTTTTTTCCCCCAAGAAAGTGAAAACTAATGTCAAGACAAATTGCACTTTAACCCACACTTGTCTTGCCTACAAAAAAAAAGCTGAATAATAGCTGAATAAGTACCCCTTTCCCTGCCCTGGCTGCACTCAGAAGAGGAGCCTGCTTCTCACAAAGACTTTGCTGTGTAAATAGATGAGAGGTGCAGCGGCGGCACCGAGCTGGAGGGGACTCGTGGCATCAGGGGACGCTGGACCCCGGGTCCTCTCCCTGTGATTAATCTTTCGCGGCGTTGCTTTAGGCCTCTGAAGAGCAGCGGGACCGGCTGCCGGGTTGCTTTGTCTGCTGCCTCGGCTCTGCCGCGGAGAAGGGACGTTCCCGTCGGAGGCTGTTTCTTTCCTTTGGAAAGAATCCGCAAAGCACTTGACTCTGCTCCCTGTGTCCTGCTGCCTCCCGGAGCGGGATAATGTGGGTGTAATTGATGGCGAGAGGACTAATGGCTGCAGAAATGTGTAATTAAAGGCCAGGGGTGACGAGCTGCGAGGCTGTGCTGTGCACGGGAGGTTAGAGAGGTTGAGTGTGTTTTGAAGGGTTTGTCCTGCGCGTCCCGCCTTGGGAAGGCAGGTCGCCCTGCTCAGGGTGTCCCACGTGCCCTGCACTGTTTGTCATCGGGGGGGGGGACACCAGGGTCCCCAGCTGACCCAGCCCCGCACGGTGAGGCAGCAGAGAGCCGTGTGTGTGACAGCATCCCCGCTATGGATGTAACCAGGAAGGGTTTAGGTGTGGGGATTTTTTTACCCATTCTGGCATCGCTGTAGCTGTTTTCCCATAGTTTGGCTGGATCTGGAATTGCCAAATCCCTGGGATCAGCCCCGTCCTGCCTCCCGTCCCCCGTGCCACGTCCCCGTCCCAGCCCTGCGCTCCAGCCGGTTCCCAGAGCATCGCCTCCTCCTCCCTCCAAACGCTGAACTGGGCCACGTGTTGCAAACGTACATCTGCTAAAATGCCGACATGCCGCGAGCAGGTTGGACTTCATTAGACCTGGCAACCCTCGGCTGTGCCGCCGGGTTGGGGCAATCGCTCTGAGCCCACGCTCTCCCTCCTGGGAACCCCCCCCGGGGCTGGACCCCGATCCCCCGGGTGAATCAGTAATGGCGATGGGCAGGACATCATGCCCGGCACGGGTTTACGGCAACCTGAGAGCACGCCGAGGTGCCGCAATACCAGCTCTGCATGTGGACGAGCTCCAGGGGCTCGGTGCCGGCGTGGCCGTGCCGGGTGAGGAATGCGGGAGATGTGGTTATGGGGCTGGGGGCTGAATGCCACCGCCATGTGTCACGGCATCGTCCCCGGCCGGCTCTGCCCGGGACATCCCTCCCGGTGGGAGGAGGATGCCGCCGCGCTCACAGCTCGCACCGAGCCCCGGTGCTTGCTCAGATGCCGGCGCAAGTGGCACAGTGGCCATCCACGTGTTATTTTGGTCTTTCCTCACGTACGTCCCAGCCGGCACGGGCATCTGCATGGTCCCTCTGCTTGTGCCGCTGGCGGGGACACGGTGACACTTCTTCATGTTACGCTTTGCAGCTTCACGGTCTTAGAAAAACAGGTTTTAGCAGCTGCAGTGAAGTCCCCTCAATGTAAAAATAAATCAGGAGCTGGAGATTTGGAGGTTTATTACAGATGCCACCAAATAAGGAGATTTAAAAGATACCTTTTGAAGCGTTGTTCCTATTTTCCACCTTAGGTGTTGCAGATGCTTGGGGTTGATGAGAGCAACATCTGTGCAGTGCGACCTGGGTGCTTGGCCACGGACGCTGGCAGGCAGCGCTTACAGAAATGAATATCTGCTAATATAAAGATATTTCCATTTGCATCTTAATGGCCACCAACCTGAGCAGCAGGGCAGGGCCCAGCCGTGGGGCTGAAGGTGCCGGCTCCGCGCGGGCAAAGCCGGGGTCGCAGCGCGGCTGCTGTTCGGCATGAGCCAGGTACGTGCTCCAGAAATAACGTCATTACGGATCTGACCTTGGGCTGTTCATATCCTCCTCCTACAAGGTGATTACTTTTTAATGAGTGGCTGCTGAAAAGGGAGGAAAATGAATTATTTCTGCTGTAGGATTAGCTCTAGGAGACAGGAGCGGTGCTGCCCCGATCGATACGCTCTCGCACGGAGCCAGCCCGGCACCAAACTTCTCCCCGATTTCCTGGCGATACCTTCGCCCTGATGCTGCTGCCACCTTATTATTCTTTAAGCTTTTTTTTTTTTTGAGCAGCACCCCTGTAGTGGCAGGTTGAGGCGTTTGCACCCTGTGCTATATAATGATATATAATTATAATTGGCTTATAATAGCCACATATCTGTGCAAACTCCCAGGGCGCAGAAGGTGGGAGCTGTACAGGTGGCTGCTCCGAGCACGGCACAAGGGTCCCCAAAGTCAGAGTCCGTCCGTCCATCCGTGCAAGTGCAGGCATACGGCAGAGGCGAGCCGCAGCCTCGGGCGTGGATGGGGGCAGCAGTGTCAGCAAAGAAAGAAGCCAAAAAAAGGGAACTTCTGGAAAATCCATTAGTGAATGGAGTGCAGGAGGGAGCTCAGCTTTTCAGGCTGCTGAGGCGGTGTTTAAAAAAGAATCTGCGAGTCAAAAGGCTTGTGAAAACAAAAGCCACCGAGAGAGGCCTCCCCCAGCTCAGCTCCGGCGGGAGACGGTGAAGCTGCGGGTGCCGAGGGCAGGGAAGGTGGTCCACAGGGGATGGGGACGGGGTCCGTCATCCTGCAGGGTGCGTGACGGGGACACACGGGGACCGCGGGAAAGAAGATGCAGAAATGATGGAAAAGAGGAGTTTTTCCTCAATTCTCTGTGGAGCGTACTGCCCAGCAGGGCACTGAGGCGGAAAATACAACCGCGTTGTGCAGTGCTGGATAGGGCTGGGAGGCTCCCCAGAATTAGAGTTAATTAAGATTGATTCGTTCCGTGGAGGAGATGAGCTGGAGCGTTGCTGCTACCGCTGCGGACAGGCTCTAGTGCACGGGGCGAATTATCTTCTTGCTGCAGCCCAGTTCCCGCGTCCGCTGCAGCCCCCAGCACTGACCCCGGCCCAAGGCCAGATATTGGAGAAGATAGACCGGGGACTGGTGGCTCCTGCCTTGGCTTTTGCCCCCGGGGGAGTTTGTTATTGGAGCTTCATCAGGAAAAACACCTTGGGAGGAGAGGGCTTGGGCAGGAGTGGGGGGTGCCTGGTCCCTGGGCCCCTTCCTGAGCTGCAGGGCATCTCCTGCATTTAATGACCTTCATCCAAGTGCTTGTGGGAACACGAAACGTAACGGCAATGCTTTCTTCTTGGAAAAATAAGTCATTTAAAATTGTTTTCAGCCTTCTGGGGTTTACGTGTATATCGGGGTTTGTAGACAACCCCCCCCCAGCGTCTGCCCCAGGCACGCACAGCACTGGGTGTGGATCAGACCACGGCTCCCCAGGGTGTAGCAGTGGTCCGGCAGCCAGGCTCAGAATCTGGCCCTGTAACAGTTTGGCTTTGCTTCTTCTTATGCCGTTGTAGCGTAGATCCCAGAGGTCGCATCCTGCAGGCATCCCACCACCACCGACATCCTACTGCACAGCATCACGGGTCGCCCGGCTGGCGGCTCAACACTGGCTGGGGGCTGGTAGGGGCCATCAGAAGAGCATGACCGCCCCAGATCCTCCTTCTGTGGGTTCGGGTGGGCTCAGACAGTCCCTCTCAGGGGGGATGTGGGGAGTCCTGATGGGTTTCAACAAGTGGTTTTCAATGGAGCGAGGTCAGGACAAGAAGTTTTTCAGAGCAGCTTCCAGCTGTTTGCTGACAGCACATCCTTTGCTAAGTGGCTTCTGTAGGAGCAGAGACAGAGAAGGTATAACGATGCCTTCAAACTATTTCTCTACGTCCCTCTTCTAGACCACGTGAATGTGCATACACACAGCCGAAATCTCCTCAGGTGGTTTCATGTGGCATGTTTCTAGACGGGCTTGAGGAGGAGATGGCCACGGTCATGTCCATGCCAAGCACAGACTTACAGCCCATAAGGGAGAAGCGACGTCCTCACCTCGCCGCGTCCTCCAGCCTTGCCATGGGTCGGGAGCAGAAGCAGGAGGCAAAGTCCCGTCTGGGACCGGGTGGTGGGAGCGGGAGCTTTGGGGTACTGCTCATCACCCTCACTGGCTTGGCCGTTGTTATGCAGATTGCATGCAAATTGGGTCCATTTGACCTCCTGACCTTTTTATGGGGCCACGTCTGTTTGGGGAAATGGTTCTGCTGATCAGAAATGGATTTTCCTCTCTAATGTAATACTCTGAAAATGGACTGGGTCCAAACCCAGGCCCCAGGACCTCGTCTGGTGTCAAGGAATGAAATTTTGGTGAAGGGCTTCAGTCCGACCAGGGATCTGAGCAGCACCCATGGGCCGTGGCACCCTTTGCTGGGGCACGCTGCACCTTGAGCATTGGCCCTGAGTTGACCTTGAGAGGCGGTGGACTTCGGCGACCTGAATGCTCAGTGATGCTCTTCCTAAAACCCTTCTTCCTACCGGAGAACTGTCCTTCAAGCAGTGGGTCTGGTGGAGATCACAGCTGGAATGTGGCCCCAAGGAACATCCTACAGCAGATGAGGTGGGTCAGGGCAGGAGATTGTCTGCTGGAAGAGAAGCAATGGCGTGGCCGGGAGCGGGAATGCTGTGGCAGGGAGCTGCATTTTGCATGCGCTGAAGCACACCCATGGTAGGGAGTGGGCAAGACGGTGACGGATTAATGCGATAATTAATCTTTTGGGATTAATGTTCCTCTTTGAAGCATTGGAGGGAATGTGCCAGTGGAGTGGCAGGAGCAGGGAGGGTTGGGGCAGTCCCACCTTTCAGTGATTTCTAGACCCAAACAAATAGTTCTGTGGTTTTGTCCCATGTTCCTGGGGCTGGGTACAAGGCTGAAGCCCAGATCTCAGCAGACATGAGTGATCCATGAGACCTGGGGACAAGACACGTTAAGACAAATATAAATAGCAAGAAAGAGGCTGATTTTTTTTTTCCACTTTTTTTAGGTCCCTTTTATTGCTTCTTTTTCTCCCATCCATCTTATAGTGAAAGGTGGAGCAAAATTCCTCGAATCCACTAATTGCATCAGCTCGTTATTAATAATATCTGGATTTTATTGCCATATCCCCTCAATCTGGGGATTCCCAGGGCCATGCGCCGCGTACAGTTTCCTCCCGATGACACTTAGCTGAGAGTTTCTCCTCTCGCCGTGACAGATGGGTGATGCTCAGCTGCTGCCAGGCTGAGCGGATCCATATTAATTTTTCATTTGCTGGCCGGGTGCTGGAGCAGCACAGATGGGCGATGGCCCGTTGGTCACTCCCGGTTCGTGCTGGTGTCCAGCTGCTCTGCACTTGATATATGAGTGGACAGAGCGGATGCTGGAGCCTTTGGCTCACACTGGCCGGGGTGGAGGTTGTTTCTCCTGGGGGTGGGGAGAGGGCACGGTGGGAGTTAGCCTAAATCCTTTTAACATATGTACATTGACCCTGCTCTGATTGCAATACCATCCTTCGCTTTGTCAGCACCGGTTAGGAGGGGACAGGGAATGTGGTGGACAAAGAAATGCAGCTCCCCGATGGATTTGCCAAACAACTGAAATCTGCCTTGGAAAACTTGATGTTTGAGCTCCGGCAGCGTGCCAGGCTGGGGGATTTAAACGTCTCACCCTTTGCAAACGCTGTCAGGTATTGCTCTTGGGTTATATCACATCTAAGTGTGGCTTTGTGCTCTCCTTGCCCTCATCCTGGCTTTGGGACCAGCTCTGCTACCGATGTAAATCGCTGCTGGGCTGTTTTGCCTATTCTGGACCTGCCATGTAGGGATTCACTAGAGATGACCAGTATTTAGCTTAAATGTGTGTCAACATGCAGAAATGTTGCTATACTCTACAGCATTAATACTAAAGCATTTCAGAAACATTGCTGCAAGCCTCAGGTCCACAGTGAGTGTAAATGGAGTATCTGCATGGGTTATAATTCTGATTTATAGCTGTGGTTTGACTCGTGGTAATGCCAGTGCACTTTGCCTCTGCTGCTCTTAGGAGGCAGGGACAAACCCCAGCCCAGGACAAGCTCCTGGCAGCAGAAGCTGAAAAGATCATCAGGAAATGCCTCATTTAAAAAAAGAAAAAGTCATTCCCCTGCCTCCCATTCACTGGGCAGACTTGGGAAAGTCTGTTCTCTCCTCCTGCATTTTTTTCCCAGCTTGCCTTTACCCTTGAAGATAACGCTGTGGCTGCTGCAAGACTTGCAGCATTTCTGCATGGGTGCAAAAACCTCTCGGTGCTGTGAATCCAGCTGCAGTGGCAAAGCTGTCAGTGCAGGAGTTGCACTGATGTGAGGCTGCATTCCTGCTGTGGGTGCTTGGTCCAGGTTCTTGTCTGGACCCACCTTCAGGTACTGGTAGCAAAATCCAGCACAGAAGATCCATTGTGCACAACACCCCTGATATGAGAGGTCTTGGTGAAGGCTGGGCTGTGAAACGGGACTCCCAGCGTCCAGGTTTGCTCCCTCTGGGCCCAAAGTTTGCACGTCAGAGAATTAAAAACCTGGGAACTCGGGCAGAGCCTTCGAACCGGGACAGGCTCTCCCTGCCTGGGAAGCCGACCTCATCGGACCGTGCTGCTGCGGGTAACTGCAGGGGTAATGAAACTGCTCAACATCTTTTGAAAAAGGCGTAAATCCTCCAAGCTGGCAGCTCTGCAGAAAAAGGAGCTGTCAGCGTTTAAACCAGCAAGACAGCGGCGGTACGAGCAAAGCATCGCGGAGGCAGCTCATCGGCTCATTCCTACACCGGGAGCCGAAGGACGGCAGCGTCTGCCCCCTCCCAAGGGCTGTCCAAGGGGACGTCGAGACACATCCAGCGCTTGCACTGCGGGGCTGCAGATCACTCCCTCCGGGCTGGTCCCTCTTCCCGGGGCTCAGGGGAGTTTGGCTGGATTTAAACCCTGGCTTTAGTGCATCCTCAGCTTGAACGTGTTTGCTCTTGCACGCTCCCTCTCCTTCTTTGCCCTCCAAATCCATTCCAGCCCTCTCCTGATCCCCCAAGGGATGCCGGATTGCTGCAGCCATCAGCACACGCTGCCTGTGGGTCATCTCTATATTCGCCCGCGTAGGTTTTGCCGTGAGTTTTTAGGCACCAGCGTTAGCGATGGGTGCATGGACATGGGGCTGGGACAGGAGCATATAAAATACGGGCACATGCGTGCGTGCATACGTGGTACGCTCTGCATATGAGGGCCGTGGGTGATAGATCTGTGCTCCAACAAAAGCGACCCGCGCCGAGGTGCTGCTCGGGGCAGCCCTGCGTCCCCCCAGCCTCATAGCTACGCCTGAAATCCCTCGGCGAGAGCTTTTCCAGGGAGGGAGCGCACCCCATCCCCAGCGCCGAGCCGTTGGACACCCTCGGCGGTGCGCCCCGCTAAAAAGCCCCCGAACAAAAGCCCAGTTCAGAGTCGCTGCTGAATAGATTAACAAGATTTCCATAATTAGGGCGGGCGGGAACAATAGGATTCTCCCCTGCCCAGCCCCCCCTGCCCGCCTTTGTCTTGCACTGGGGATAATGGGCAGCAGCGAGGGTGGGAACCGGCCCGGCCATTTGGTCACTGGACAGTAATTTTCTCACACTGCCAAGGGGAGCATTGAAACATCTGTCCCGCTCCGCCGCCTCATTCACGTCCCATTTCAAACCCCTGACAACTTCTCCCTGCCCGCCGGCCCTCCCCCTCCGCCTGGTTTTCCAGGGTGCGACCGGACTTTCCGGGGATTTTGGCTTTTTCTTCTCCCAAATGTATCTCGTCTTTAAAGGGGTCGGATAGAGGCGGGTTTGCTTCTCCATCCTTTTGCGCTCGGGTTTGCTTTGGTGGCAGCAGCGCCCGTGTAAACCTGTGTCTGTGCATCCCCCCCCCGCCCCTCTTCTCGCCATTTTTGGGACCTGGTGCTCGGGAACAGGGCTGGAGGAGCAGCCCCAGCTCACGCCGTGATGGTGGGCTTCCAGCCGCACACCACGGCATTGGCCACCCTCTTGCAGGCTCTTAAAAAAGCAGTTCCCATCACTGGGCTCGTCTGTAGGGACCAGTTTTTAGCTGGCGTCGGAGCAGCGGGGTTCAGGCGTTGGCATCGATCCCTGCTATGGGGAAAAGCTGGGCACTGCTCAGAGAAATGACCGTCGTCACACGGGGGTTTGTGTCCATCCTCAGGGTGTGTTGTCCTCAGAAATGAAGCTCACGCTGCCTGATGCTGTCTTGCAGGAGAAGACTGACAGAATTGCTTGGGCTGTGGGCTGCCACGTCCTCCCTTCTCCAGGAGAGATAGGTGAGGGTGAGGGTGTCTGTGCCGCCGTCAAGGGCGGCTGCTTCCTGGCTTCAGAAGAAACAGCCTGGAAATGTCACCGGGATTTGCCGGTCGTGATGGTGGCACCTCGTTCCTGCCACGCCGCTCTGCAGTGAGCCCCCGTGCCATGGTGGATGCTGGAGCAATCGGCCACCTCCCGGGTCCCTCCCAAACCCCTTTTCTCCTCCCCTGAGCCCCAGGCATTTGCAGTCTGTATTTTTTTGGGAGCCCAAAAGCAGCTGCCATCTGCACACTGTACACCACCACACAGTGGTCTGAGCAAGGATGGAAACTCCTGGTGCTTTAGTTCCTTCAAAAAAAAAAAAATTTTAAAAATGTCTTATTCCTCACGGAGTCATCCAAACCCTCATTTTTCCCTTTAATAGCTTCTCAGTGCTTTTTGCTCGCAGGCAGAGGGAAGGGCCCCCTCCGTCCCTCTGCGTCCAGCCAGACCGCACGTACGGCTCGGGGAAAAATCTGCTGCAGGAGCGCAGGTTTATTGGGCAGCGTTCTCCTTTGTGTTCATTAAAAAGGGCCCTTTCCCGCAGGCTGTCGTGGCTGTCTCTGTCTGAGCGTTTATCTATCGGGAGCACTTTAATAATGGCCAGTAAATGCAGGGAGGATGCCGGATAAAGCCACGCAAAGCCGCCATTTAAATCCTCTTGTGTAAGTTTGATATCCAAAGTGGAAGTACAAATGCCATATAAGTCAATTAAAGCATTAAGTAATCTAATTGTGCTGTGGTCACAAAGTGGCTTAAAGGCTGAGAGAGGCGAGTGAGTGGTACACGAGGTCCCCTCCCAGCTCCTACTTTAGCCGTCCCCCGGGGCGCTGGGCATAAGGGCAGGGGGAGACTGGGGGGCCGGGGGGGGACCCCACACTTTGGGTGGTGATGGGGGACACTGCCAGCACCCTCTGTGGGTGCTCGGGGGCCACCCGGTATTTGGGGGTTGGAGCAAGAGAAGGTGATGCCGACCTTGGTGCAGGGGTGGGTCTGGGCACGACCGTGATGTTTCTGTCTTCCCCTTTGCCGGAGAAATTGTTTTGGTGGGGTCACGCACGGTCCATCAGTGCCGGCACCGGTGCCAGGGGGTGAGCGAAGGGATGTCGGCAAAGGCTTGCGCTCAGCCCGGGGTGACGGGCAGCTTCCCACGTGCGTGTGTGTGTGCGTGCAGTGCAGCCCCTATTTCCCTGGCCACCTGGCTACACGCTATTAATATGCTATTAATATTATATGCGTTATAATTATAATATTATAATTATACTCTGCTCCAGGTGGAGCATCTCAGGGCAGGGTCGTCCTGCGGCTATGTGTGCCGATGCTTGGCACCGCGGTGCTGCCGACAGCACTGGGGGCTGCGCGGTTCGTTATCGCCTTGGCTTGCCATGGTTTGATAACCTGAATATTTTATTCTGTTGGACGATGTGACCGTTGTAGCTTGAGCTGGCTGGGTTCTCTGAAGTGCTCACGGTTGCTGTTCCTGGGGGATGTTTGCACTGGTGGTGGTCAAGGGGATTTTTGCATGGGAAAACTGGAGCATGAGTGTAGTTGAGAGCACGCGTTTGCCGTCAGGAGGTGCAATGTGGTCCAGAAGGGCAGGGCAGTATGGTGGGTTTTGGAGATCCCCAGTGCACAGAGGTGCTCATCCCCGTTTTGCTGCTCTCACCCTGCGCTGTCCTGTCACCCGCAGGTCTGTCGAAGATGCACTGGTCACCAGAGCATGCCCAGTCCCTGAACCAGTGGCCGGAGCAGCACCTCGACGTCTCCTCCACCACCTCCTCGCCAGCCCACAAGTCCGACCTCTACCCCAGCACCCGCCAGCGCTTCAACTATGCCTGGGCCAACGACGACATTTCGGCGCTCACCGCCTCCAACCTCCTCAAGAGGTACGCCGAGAAGTACTCGGGGGTGCTGGACGCACCCTACGAGCGCCCGGCGCTGAGCGGCTACGGGGATGGAGCCTTCGGGCCGGTTAACGGGCAGAAGGGCGACGGGGAGCCCTGGCCGGTGGCGCACGGCTCCGACGGTGCCTACCCCTTGACCCCCATCCACGATGGCCTCCCCGGCGCCAAGGGGGTGGTGCCGCCCGCCGTCCCCCCCAGCGGCGGGGCCATCGGGCTCGGCGGTTCCCCCGTGGTGTCCGCCAACCTCGCCGATCCCATGTACCCTGGTAACTCCTGCGGAGGAGCCGCTGCCGGCTCCGGCGGGCTCGGGTCATCTCAGGAGTACCCCTCAGGCTACGGTGGCACCTACTTGCCCTCCGGCTACTGCACCCAGCCGGCGGCAGCGCTCCCCCCTCCGCACCCCCCTGCCCTCCATGGCTCCGGGCTCCTGCAGCCCCCGCACCCCTCGCCTGCCCTGGTACCGGGCTACGGCTCCTCCGGCGCGATGTACAACTACGCCGCCGGCAGCTACCCGCCGCAGCCGGGCTACGGGACCATCCACCCGCCCCATCCCTCTGCCTCCTACCTGCCCTCCGGCATCGCGGCGCCCACCCCCATCCCGGCCCCGCCGCCCGCCGCCCGCCCGCCCGGGGTCCCCAGCTACGGCTACCAGGGGGCCGGCTTGGCCCCCCTGGCCGTGCCGCCCCTCGGCACCGAGGCGGCGGGCGCCCTGAAGAGGAAGGCTTTCGACATCTCCGGCGGGGAGGACGAGGGGGAGGGCAGGTATAGGAAATACAGCTACGAGCAGCCAAAGTCCCCCTACCCCATGTCGGACAACGGCGAGTGCCGGGGCAACGGGTTCAGCGGCAGCGCCGAGTCCCCCCAGGTGGCCTTCAAACCCGGGAAGCGGCCGGCGGGCGCCGGGAACGCCGAGGAGCACGCCGGCAAGTACGGCGGGCAGCCGATGAAGAGTATGGTCTCGCCACCTTACGGGGCTGGGGATGCTCCGCTGCGGCCGGCGGAGCCCTTCGAGAAGTTCAGCCCCCCGCTCGCCAACGGGGAACAGGCGGCCGAGCCGGGACCCCCCTTCCCGCTGCGGCTGCCCCCCAAAGCGCCGGTCTTCGGCAGCCCGCCGGTGGAGGAGCAACCCAAGAACGTCGACCCCCTGGTCTTGGAGCTGGTGAACACCAAGATCGTGGAGCGGGGGCCGCCCGTGCAGTGGACGGACATCGCCGGGCAGGTCTCCGTGAAGGCCACCATCGAGGAAGAGCTGGTGTGGCCCATCCTGCGTCCCGGCGCCTACACCGGGGCGAGCCGGCCGCCGCGAACCATCCTGCTGTTCGGTCCCCACGGCACGGGGAAGACCCTGCTGAGCCGGTGCATCTCCACCCAGCTGGGTTCCACCTTGCTGAAGCTCAGCGGGAAGACCCTGCTCTCCACCTGGAAAGCCGAAGCCGAGAAGATCCTGCAGACCGTCTTCTTCGTGGCCAGCTGCCGGCAGCCCGCGGTGGTGCTCATCACCGAGGCCGAGTCCTTGCTGGTGGCCCGGGCTGGCGAGGACGGCAGCCAGGCGGGCAACCTCAAATCCCAGCTCCTCTCCTACCTGGACAACGTGGCTACCTCATCCGAGCAGAACGTGGTCGTCATCGGCACCACCTCCCGGCCGGGCAGCATGGACGAAGCTTCCCACCGGCGCTTCGCCAAGCGGTTCTACATCTCCCCGCCGGACAGCATCGCCCGGCGGCAGATCCTCCATCACGCCTTGGCTCAGCAGAACTCCTGCCTGAGCGAGCGGGAGATGGCTTCTCTGGTGCAGCACACGGAGAGCTTCTCCGGCAGCGAGCTGGTCCAGCTCTGCCAGCACGCCGGGGCCACCACGCTGCACGCTTTGCCGGGCCAGATCCAGCCCACCTCCTACCAGGACTTCGAGAAGGCGTTCTGCAAGGTCCGCCCCGCCGCCTCCCAGAAGGAGCTGGACTTGTTCCTGGAGTGGGATAAAATGTACGGCACCAGGCACTGACGGCGCGGCGGCGGGGGGGACTGGGGACGGACCCTTCGCCCCCAGCCCGAGGCTCCGAGGTCGGTTTTGGGACTCGGGCGATGAACGCGGGGTTTGGAGGGGCCGGGTTGGGGTCGGTGGGGGCTCCGGTTCTCCCCCAGAGCCACGCCGGGGCCGGACCCCCTTGTCCCGAAGCGCAGGAGACCCCTGGACAGTCCCGACGGCAGCACGACATACCTCTTCTTGACTATTTCGGACTCGGCCGGGCTTTTCCTCTCCTTGTTTTTTCGGAAGCCGTCGCCCACTGAACTCAGGATAACCTATTTATTATTTTCCCGTTCATCCGTCCCTGGACCAGCGATGCAGCGAGCAGGGCCGGAGGCGAGTCGGGATCCGGCTTTCCGGCATCGGATGCACGAGCTCCCCCGTCTACCCAGAGGCTCAATTTTTTTTTAATTTTTTTTTTTTTTTGATTGCTTTTATTGTTCCTAACAGAAATACCTCGGGCGTCTTTTGAGCAAAGCAGCCCCCCTTGCACGTGGCACGAGCAGCCCGGCGGCGATGTCCTTGATCGGGGAAGGGGGTGGGGAGGGAGGGGGGGGGGGGACACAAAACCAGGGGGTTTTGGAGTAAAATGCTGTAGATTGTTTAATATACTAGACTTGGTTTTTTATTTTTGTAAGGTATGTAGTATTTTTTTGTTTTTTCTTTTTAACTACTCAGGAAAAGAATTACCTCAGAAAAAAAAAAGAATGTGTTTTTAAAAACTCTTTTTATCTTCTCAGAAAAGGAAAAAAGAGATTTTTAAGAGTTTTCAGACCTGGGACAAAGCTGCCTCGTGTGTTTGCTTCCAAAAAGGGTGACAGAAAGAAGGAAGAAAGAAAAAAAAAACTTGAAGCTGTTACAAAGATGAAAGTTGAATGTATTTTGGGTGCTTTTCACGTATATTATGCCATAATTTTATTTTAATTTTTTTTTTTTTAACATTGTTATTGTAGCGTTTGGTGGAGTAACGTGTCTTCAACGGAAAGAGTATTAGTGCTGTAGTTTGGAAGCTGTCGCTAGCACCACTTTTTGGATCAGGTTGGGTCCGTCACCCTCCAGCATCTCCCGCTGCATCCCGGGGCTGGGGCCCTGGGGTGCGGGGAGGGGGCACCCACCCCTGTGCAAGGCTGGGGCCGGGGGGGTGGGATCCTCCTCCCGGTGTCATTTTTGCACTGGGGATGGGGCCGCGGGGGAGGACGCGCTCCCTTTTCACGTGAAATAAGGGATTTTTTTGGCTTCCCACCGCAGTCGCCACCTCTGAGCACCGGGAAGCCCTGGCAGAGGCTGGCGGTGGCCGCAAAATTTGGGGAAATTAATTTCCCCCCCCCCCCCAAAAAAAAGTCTAGCAGGGCTGACGATGGGCTGCAGGGTTTTGCCCTGGGTGCTCTTTGCCCTCCCCTGGGGGGGGCCGGGCTGCGGGGGTCAGGACACAGCCCAGCTCCCCCCTTCTTGCTGACCACCGGCGGATGAAAAGCTGCGTTACACAAAGCATGAACCCACTGCACGTCCACCTGACCCCCCCCAACCTGCTTCGCATCACCGGGTGGGGTTGGTTTTTTTTTCCTCAATTAAAAAAAATATTAATTTTTTTTTTTTTTTTTCTATTTTTAGAGCTCTATATTGTACTGGGGGGAGGCAGCTGCTCCGGGGCTGCCCAGCCACCCGCCGGCACCGGCCGCTGCTCAGAGCAGCCCCCCCCATAACCTCAGGGTCTGCGCACGCAGAGAGGACGCATCCCTCGCAGGGGCTTCCCCCCCCCGCCCCAATTGCAGAAGCGATGCATCTGCCAGCTTTGGGATGTTTTCCCAGTTTTTGTTGCAGTTTCCCACTGAAGCATGCACGGGAGCGTGCAGGCAGCTGCCTGCGTGCAAAGGGCATTACTGGGGCAGATGCCCCCCACCCCGGCTTCCAAAAAGTGGTACTGGGTTCCTGAAGACTTTTTATTATTATTATTATCATATTTGACTTTGTACACTCTCTGTAACCATTTCTACCTCATTTTGCAACATATTGTACATGAAAGTATTTAATTCATGTCTTATTAATGTCTGAAAAAGAAATGCTTTTGAACTGTAATGGTCTACCTCAAGAAATGCTGTATTTTAAAAAGAAAAGTATTACACAGTATTAAAGAGATTACATGAATGCCCGGCTGACAGCCTGCACTGCCTTCTCCCAGCCCTTGCCCCCCACCCCGTCCCCAGGCTTTTTTAGCCCCTGGGGGGTGCTGGCACATGGTGGGTGGGTGGGTATTGGGGTGGGGGCTCTGGGGGGGGGGGGGGGAATATTGCAGAGGACAGAAGGGACATGGGGGGGGGATATTGTAGGGGGGGTATTACAGCCAGGGGAAGGGCAGAGCCTCAGCCCTCCCCCCTTCTTGTTAATGGTGGGGGGTCCAGGTGTGTCCCCTTCCCTCGTTAGGGAGGTTGGGGGGGTCCAGGTGTGTCCCCTTCCCTCATTAGGGGGGTCCAGGTGTGCCCCCTTCCCTCATTAGGTCTGTGGGGGGGTCCAGGTGTGCCCCCTCCCCTCGTTAGGACAGAGGCTCCCAGGTAGAGCTGGCTGGGGGTAGTGGGTCCTGAGGTTCTGCTGAGGAGGGGTCCCTGCTGGAAAGGCCCCCCCCAGGTTTGGGGGGGGCTGCTGCTGGTGAGGACCCAGCCGGTACTTGCAGGTACGAGGGGCGGCCGTGGGGGGCTGGAGGTGGGGGGGACGCGAGGACGCGGGGGGGGTTTGCCTGTACTGCCTGGCTGTGAGCTTTGCTCTGTAGTGCCTGGGCTGGCTCGGGGTTGGTTCTGGGTTAATTTTCTCTTTGTCAGTTGGGTTGAGTTTTTAGTGCTTTTTTTTTTTTTTAAAGCTGAATTAATTGTGTTGAGCACTGCTGCTCCCTCACATTTTATTTCTCAAAGTTTGCTGTAATTCATGAATTCCAGAGTATTCATTTACCTGGAGGCTTGTGACATCCTCATCCCGGTTTCTTTTTTTTGTGTGTGTGAAGTTATACGCTTGGACAATTTTGTATCCTGAAATCGGTTAATTCGGTTAATCAGTTCCCCCATGTCCGGGGCAATTTCCGAGTTGTAGCAGCGATTCTGAGTGAGCTTTGCTCCGGTTGGGAACAAGGCAGCTGCGGTGAGAGCTGCGGCAAAGGCTGCGATTTCGGCATCGCTGTGAGCGTGCAACGGGGGGATCCCTGCCGATGCCCCCCCCGTCTTGGCAAATGCTGGCACGGCCCCCACCGATCTCGGCAGGGAGGGTTTCCCACATCGATATTCCCACGCAATCCAAATGTGCTCGCGTTCTCCTCTAGTTCTGCGTGGATCGGAGCGCCCGGTCGATGGCTGGGCTCTGCGTTATCGATAACCAGAGATGTTTCGCCACCAGCTCCAGCCGGCGATGTGGCTCCGTGAATGCCACCTGCCCTGAGCATCCCTGTCCCCCAGCATCGCTGTGACCCCAAAGGAGGGGACGCTTATCCCTGCTGGCTGCGTGGGACGGGACCCGGCTCCCTCCATCCCTGTGGGAGCCTGGCCACGCTACAGGGATGGATTTTTCGCCCATGGCTGCTGTTATTCATGGAAATAAGGGGAAAAGTGGCTCCCAGCCCATGGCTGCTTGTTTGTTTGTTATCTCAAGGGCCTTAGCCAGGCTAATAAATGTACCCCCCCCCCCACGTCTCCCCCCGGGTTCTGTCTTTGCACCCAGCTCAGGAGTTAAGCTCATTAGCAATAGCAGGCGTGCAGCCCGCTGCAGAGGGGCCCTGCGTCCCAGAGCAGAAATAATTGTGCCAATTAGCGTGGCAGCTTCAGGTTTTTCAGTGGGTGGGAGGGCGAGGAATCGGGTGCTGGACCCCCCCCCCCTCCTCCCAGTATAGGAGGGGACACGGTGGCATCCGTGGCCGGGAGGTGTCCGGAGCCTTTGTGCTTGTGCTGGCGTATCCGGAACAATGCGGCAGCTCCAGCCTTTTATCAGGACCCCTGAGGTTACGGCACTATGAATAAATTACTTGGTGGATGGGCTGCAGAGTCACGAGCCGGGAAAATGGGAGGAAGGTTCCCTCTTCCTCCTCCTCCGGCAAAGGGAGGCTTGGCTCCTCTCCGCCTGCTGCAGGGGATGCTGTGCGCATCCCTGCTCCCAAACCTCGCAGATGCTGTTTGTGCTTTGTGCCTTTGCTTTGTCCGGCCCCGTGGTGCCAGAGTGAGGTTTGGGGTTCAGTGTTGGCTTTTAGAGGGACCTCGTGGCTGGTGGTGGTTGTTTTTGTTGCCGAGCCCAGTGGTAGCTGGCACAGGGTTTCCATCCGTGAGCAAAGTCCCACGGCAGCGGGATGGGGAGTCGGAGATGGGGAGCCCCTTGCTGGGCCTGTGCTGCAGCATCCAAGCTGGTTATCCCACCTGGGATAACGGGGTCCAGCCATGCTCTGTCCATCCCAGCCGGGGAAAATGTCGGGCTTGGCCACGGGCTGGTCCTAGCTGGGATGTGCCGGCACAAAGAGGCAAGGCGGATGCTTCCCAGCATCTCAGGTTATTAAAATGAATTTGCAGCTGGACTCTGACCTTTCAGAGTCTGGATTCCACAGAACTCATGAAACCTGCCTTCTTTCCCCAAATCTGAGCCAAGTCCCATGTGGAATGCATGGGGCTAACAGCGCCGGTGTTCCTAGCAGTCCCCCCAGTCCAACCACATGTGCCACTCACCCGCTGTCCTCTTTGCTGATGGGACACACACGAGCAATTCCTCCCACCCTGTTGGCCTGGTGCATCTGCCCTGGCTGCGTTTTCCTCCCAGGGAGACCCGGGAGATAGTCTCGGCTCCTCCGCGGACCTTCCTGGCACAGCGGGGCGATGCTGCCCAGACCTTCCCAAAAGATGTTCCCAAATCTTTTGGCAGAAGTGGTGGTGAGGATGGGGAGCCTTTCCAGGAGTGGCAGCAGCAAGATGACGGTGGCGGTGGTGTTAGTCCTGAAATGCGGCACCCTTAGAGAAGAATTTTCCTGTCATCAGTGCCAAACTGAATGTTACAGGGATGGGGTTGGCAAACGCCGTCTGGCACCATGTGCTCGTCGCTGCTTCTCCCATCAGGGCTGCAGGAGAAGGAACCCACCTTCACATGGCAGCAGGAGCAGAGCAGCGAGCAGGGTTTGCTTGTTTGAGAGTAACCTTCTGTAGCAAGATTTAATAAGGGTATCGAGAAAAAGCAGTCTTGTTAGAAAAGCCAGTGTGATGGCTGCTGTCCCTGCCTGGGTTTGGTGTTTTCATGTAGAATTTGTTCATTTTTGGGTTGGGTGCTGGGCTTGTAGCCAGGGGTTTTTGTAGGAAACTGGGTGGCTCTGAGCCCTTTTGATGCCACAGTTCAGCTCTCAACAAGGCAGAAACTCCTGGAAAACCCTCCTGCAAGTCCCTATGGAGTGGGGTCAGGGTGGGGGGGCTGAGACCCTGGCACGGGGGGGGAAGGAGCCATCGTCACCCAAAAACCCCACACCGGCAAGGTGGCTGCAGCAGGACGTGTTTGCTCAGTGGGTTCAGGGCTCCGCAACCGCGTTTTCCCATCTTCTTATTTACACTCCTGAAGGAGCTGCTCCCTTCCCTCCCTCCCCATTAGCCATCCTGGGGAGGTGGGATGCATTTTGGAGTTGCAGTGCTGTAGCTTGCTGCCCATCACAGGCGTCTTGATTGGGGTCCTAAAAATCCTCACGGCAGGATGAGACCCTCGGGCACTGGCACGTCCAGCAATTTGGCTGCTTGGAGGAAGCAAATGCCTTGCATTGCTGGGAGAGGCAGAAGGCAACAACGGAGGACAGAGGTCCATAGTGTGAGCCCGTTCCAACCTCCTGGCTGGGGAATTGCTCCTTCTCCTGCTCTTTGGTCCTTGTTGCTTCCTCCAGTCCCGACCACAACACCGGCATAACCCTGCGGCCCAAGCCTCCACGCTGGGGCTCTTTGGGGAGATCTGGGGAAAAAAAATCACAGCTTTATCAGTGCCCTGATTAAAAAGCGGGTGCGCTGGTGGTGCGTGGCTGCGGCCAGGGCTGTATTGCCACCTCGTGGTTATGGGGTCTGAGCCCGGTCCCCAAGCAAAACTGCTTTGGTTAAACTCAACTCTACTCCAGTTCCCAATTTGGGGTGGGAGAGGGAAACGTAGGTTCCCAGTGGGGTGTGCGGGGGCTCCGTACCCCCTCCTTGGGGAGGGAAAGGGGAGCTGCTGCCATCACTTTGGGGCCTTCTGGAGATGGGAAGAGGGTGGGGGAGATGCCCCAGGGGAGCAGCGGCCGTTCCCCATCCCCGCTTTTGCAAACGTGCTGGCAGGGAGGTGGGGATGGCGGCTGCCGAGCCCGGACAAACCCAGCCCAGCCGGGACACAGGCAGGATGCCCCGTGGTGAGGGGGACGTAGGAAGCAAAGGCTGTCGTGGCTGGACAGATGGGTGGATGGATGGACGGATGTCACTGCTGATGGTGAAGGTGCCTTGAAGCACCTCACAGCATTAAATTTCCAGCCCTTTGGTTTGGCTCTGCTGGGAATCGAGGGACCATTTAGTGTGTCCCCATGTCCCTCTGCTGCGAGCGTTTGGTGTCCAAATGGACTGCTCGGATGGGCTGAATTGGGGAGGGGAGGAATGCCAGCAGGGATGCTGGGCTGGAGGCAAGGAGCTGGGGTACAGTGGTGCAGACATGAGATGCTTAACCCTGGGTGGGGACGTGGGACAATGCGCTGGGGGACAGGGGATGTGTCCCTGGAACACGCCAGCTTGTGAGGTCAGACAGGAGGATCTGTGTTCCTGGGCTGCCGCAATGCCAAGGGGCACCCAAGCGATGCTGGCACCCGTAGGACTTATCCTGCTCTTGCTGGCAGTGGGTGGCGAGTGCAAGGACGTGGTGGCGGCCAACGTGGGCTATCACACCATGAGCCGCATCGCCGAGCTGCTGTCCCCTTCGGAGTGCCGCCAGCTCCAGGGGTGGCTGACGGGGCCCGATAAGGAGCTGGGGGAACTGGAGCAGCTCTCCGAGGAGAACAACCCCATCCATCCCCGCCGCCGCCGGGACCTTCGTGGCCTCACGGGATGCTTGGAGGCCCTCCAGGACTGGCTGAGGACGGCCGGAGAGGTGATGACCTGGGACTGGCTGGCTCGTGGCCTCCACCAAATTGGGCGCCTCGACATCGCCCTGGAGCTGGGGAAAAACCTGAACCAGGACAGGAGCCTGGAGCTGCGGAGGAACGTGGAGGAGTACGGCCGCACCATGCAGCACCTCACCTCCTCCTTGCTGCGGGAGGGCGAACGGCACGGCGGGGCGCGGGGCAGGAGGGCCCCGGACGGGGATCTGGGGGACCTGCGCTTCGAGAGGCGGCTGCCCCCCCCGTACACCCGCAGCCTCCTGGGCTGGGTTGGCCCTGTGGTCTTGGGCATCCTGGGGGGCTTCCTCGCCTCTGTCCTCTTCGCCGCCGCCGCCGTGTACTCCTGCCGCTGGACGCTGGGCTTGGATGCCACCTGAAATTGGGATGCCACCCAAACTGGAGCGTCTCCCAGAAGCTGCTGGAGGGAAAACAAGCCTAATAAAGCCTCGTGGAGGGGCTGAGATCCAGAAACCGACCCTGTGTTTTCTCCTGGGCAGGGAGGGTCCCATCCTCGGCTTGGGTCCTGCTGCAGCATCCAGGGCTGGATGTCCACCAGCCATCCCCATCATCCCTGCCTGCACTGGAGATGTCCCCGGTTGTCACTGGATGCCAGAGAGCCCTACGGCAAGGATGGAGCTGGGCAGAGCCCCCTTGGCCGTGTCCTTGCTGCAGCCCCATGTGCCCCAGCGTGGGGTGTCCCCACCTCCTTGTCTCCCCAGCCCCCAGGCAGGGAGGGGACAAAAAACTCTCTGCTGGGTTATTATGCTAAGCCAGCACCTGGGGTTAATTATTCATGGGAGAGAGGTTAATTATAACACCACTGACCTGATTCGGTGTTGCAGTAGAGGTGTTTTGTGCTGCTTGGAGTTGTCCCGGACGACAACCTTGGTTTTCCAGGAGCTGGGTGTGCCGAGGAGCCGTCCGAGCTGCTGATGGTCTGGGGGCTTCACTCCCTTCTTGGTCTGTCTCTTACTGCGGGTTTAGGTTTTTTCTCTCCATTTCTTAGCCTAAGAACTCCCGTGAAGTAACTAAAACCCACAGGCTGTGTGTTACAGCAAGGCTTGGATGGGGTTTGTGTTGCTGATGGGGCCAAGGAGGGCAGGATGCGACCCGCTGGAGAAAGGGGTTGCACAGGGAAAACTGCAAATATCTGAACGTTTGCACAGGTCACTGAGATGCCTCGCTGGCTTTTTGTGTGTACCTAGTCCTAAAAATACAAAAGCTGGAGGTCCCCAGGTGATGCTGCCACGGCTGGCTCTGCCCAGTGAGGGTCCCCGGGACCCCGCTGCAGCATCTCTGCCGTACTGGAGAGTCTGCTGCCTCTCCCCGCCACTGAAAGCAAACCAGTATAATGAAAAACAGTGTGCGTGGGGACTTAAAGTGCTTTGGATCTGATTGTAGCTGTCTGCATTACTGTAATTAGAATTAAAACCTGTATTTTATATCAAGAAATGGCTTGCATCAATCCAAGCAGCTAGCGGTGGCATGCAAGTATTGGAGGAGAAAGGGAAGGACGAATAACAATGAGTGCAGCTTTAAAAGCAGAGTGAAACAGTTCACTATTTATGTAATACTTTTTTTTTTTTTTTGAAATGAAATTGTACCCACTGCCCTTAGAGAGTGCTGTTTCCCAAAGCACCAGTGCAGCCAGTTCCTGGCACAGAGATGCTCCTCTCAGGGCGGCTCCTGACCGTAAGTGAAGGTCAGGGCTCAGCGGCTGTCCCACTCGTGCTGCTGCCGGCCCCGGTGTGGGAATCGCAGCTCCGGGGGTGAAAGGCTGTTTTGCCATCTGCCGCGCCGTTCTCCTGTGCTGCGGCACGTCTGCCTCGGCCACGGGAAGCCTGATGAGCATCTCATAGCCCGGTGCTGGTGGGATGGTGGGGATCGGAGCTCCGAGGATGCTGTTTGTGATGGTGTTAGAGCTGTAAGGGATGAGGGCGTTTACTCTGGAGCGGAAGGAGGGCTGGTCCCAAAAGCCAAAGATGCTGCTCAGGGGTTGCAGATCTCCCTGGAGCGGCATGCATTTGCAGGGGTAGGCTAATGCAAGGAAGCACATGCAGAGCAGTTGTGGCAGAATATGTCCCCTAATGCAATTTAGCACTTGGTCTCCGTAAAACAAGAAAAGCCTGAATATGGCCTGCCAGGGCTGGTATGAGCTTTGTGTTGAGACCGGGGGGTTTCGAAGCTGTGACTCTTCCCCCCATATGAGGAGCTCGGGTGCTCCTTCAGGGCAGGGGCTGGGTCTGGATGTCCATGCTTCAGATCAGCCTGGCTTTGTAAAGCCACGGCAGGAGTCCTGCCTCTGCTGTTGGTTTCTACTCCAGAAGCGATGACCTGCCTGAGCCGAGGACGGTGGACTTTCAGGGATGTGGGGCAGGCGGTTGCTGCTGTGCGAAGGTAACAGAATGACAGGGCAGCCAGGAGAAGTTGTTAAAACAAGATGGCCATACCTCTTTATTGCAAATTCCAAAGTAAAAAGATGTACAGTACAAAGGAACTCAAAAGTTCAGACATCAAACTCCCAGCCCGCTGTTTTATCATGTTTCTCCTCCCTCCCTCCCCTGGCCGGCTTCATCCTCCTCCTTTCTTCATGTGAGACAGAACAGAGAATAAAACCTAGGAGCAAAAGTGGGGAGCAAGTACAGCACAGGGGGGAAAAAAACAGTGTCATGAACATGTTATGCAAAGGGAAAAGACAGCTCTGGCCCTGACAGTGGGAAGGTGGGTGGCTGGAGCTGTGCCGGTTCAGAAGGACAATTGTAGCAGCATTTTTATCACACACCCCCCCACGAGCGCCCAGCTCAGGCTGTGCACACCTCTGTGCCTGTGATTCTCGATGCATTACACTTGGTTGCTAATTAAGCCTCACAACACCCCTGTGAGGTAGGGAATGAGACACCCAATTTACAGATGGGTAGAACTGGGACAGGAGGCGGGAGGGAGTCCTCCTTCCCTGTGCTGAGCACAAGGCTGCGCTCTGCTTGCTGTAGCAGACACCCCCATGCACATACACGCCTTTATAAAATTACAACATGCAGCAAACTGACAAAGGGGAAATGATTTTTTGTTGTTGTTGTTTAATTTGACTTGTTTTTGAAAAAAAAAAAAATCAAACCAGTGTTGTTGTCTTTGTGCGACACATTGACCCGGTGGAGGTGCAGGACAGCACAACCACACTGTGTCTTGCAGTGCCAGTGGTTTGCTTGCACTAGCTGGCCTTAACTGAGCAGCAAAAATCACATTTGTTCAATAAATTGGACCAAAACTCTAATAGTAAAAATAATTTCAAAGTGCTATCCTCAGCCATTTGACTTGCAACTTCAGGTTAAATCCTGCTCTCCAACGAGGCAGAGGCAATACCTGCAGCTTATGCCCTGCTCAGCCCTTTGGGTCAAAACTGGGAAAGCTGGATGGGACGATGGGCTGATGGTGGGGTGTGGGTGTCTGGGTCGCCTGCTGCTGGCTGCAGCCCCAATTTAGGGCCCTTCAGCACCCTTGAGCAGCAGGACCCCACACTTGTACCCCAAGCATGGGTAAGGTCCCCACTGACCAGCCCTTGTCACTGCATGGGGGACATGTTATTGATTTTGGAGAAAGCAAGCTGAGAACAGGGACGTGAAGTTGTGGTCTTGCGGTGACGTGCCCAAGCGAGGGCTGCAGCGAGAGGTTCCCCCAGCCCTGTCCGTGCACGGGAGCTGCTGGCTCCTGACCTGCCCGGCCACAGCTGCGCTGATGTTCGGAAGGGAACACCATGATGATGGGGAAGGGTTTGCTGGCGATTCTAGATCTGCTTTGGCTCATCTTTTTTAAGTGACTTTTAGTGCCAGCGAGAGGGGCTGCAGGGTTAAGCCCTGCAGACTGAAGTCTCCTCCCTTGCCAGAGCAGGTCCAAGGCGGGCGGCAGCAGCAGAGCCGACCCCCGTGCGTGGAACAAGGGACACGTCCGTGTTGCGCTGCGGCTCAACCTGCCGAAGGGCACCTACTTGCCCCGCAGACAGGAGCCCTGTGCAGACGCTGACCCCCTGACAGCATCGGTCCCCACGGACCCAGCGCGGGCAGCTCAGGACGGGGAGGAAGGCTGAGCTGTGCTTGCCAGGCACCTGCGGTGACCCAGCACCCAATAACACACCAAACTCCCTTCCAGCAGCTTCTACTGCAACTTACTCTGCTCTCTTCTGCATGCTTTAGATAAAAACACACTAAAAAAGCCTTGAAGGAAGAATGGAGGAGATGGAGGGGAAGGAGAATGCAACCAGTCAAATAATTGGGACACCAAGACAACCTTACCTTGTACAGTGAAAAGGGTAACATTTATTTTATTTTCTTTTGGCTTATAGTAACGTAATTGTTAATCATGTTGGGTAAGATCATTATGAGCCACCATGCAATTTCTAATACACTAATCTTCACTATTGATCTTTTACAGCTTTAACATTTTTTTTTGCGGCAGAAAATAATTCAAACTCGGGTGTGGCCTCTATGTAACATCATGGTTTTATTTTAATTTGTTTTGTTCAACATTGGCTTCTATATTTAAAAAAAAAAAGGTGAACAGGAAAAAGTGAATAAAGCAGATTGAATTGGTATTTCTTTATCGTTCTTCCCCTCTGCTCTTTGAAGAACACAGTCACAAATTAACCCAAAAGGGAGGATTTTATAAGTGGGGGAGGGAAGAGAGCAACTTGTTGTAGTCTTGATATTTGGCTATGTCTTTTTAATTGACAACACCACCCTTGCTTTATTCCCACAACCCTGAATTGGGAACATAAATTCTGTGCACGCATTTGAATTTGGAGATTTGCGCATGACATGAATGTCCCTAATGCTCTTTGACCAAAGTTTCCTCTCTGTCTTTGGCTTCACCCAGTGAAGGTGCACAGAAATGCAGACCCATTGCTTTCAGCACCCATGAGCTGTGGCTGATGGAAATATCTGCCCTCGGGAGGAAACAAAGAGAGAAAAACAAACAAACAAACAAAAAATCCCCCCGAAACTTTTCTTTGAGCAGAAGGACCGACTCCAGCTAACAAACAGTTGAAGAAACTGCTCATTCCTGTTCCTTCTCAGCAATGCTGACTGACAATGCCACTGGCCTCTTGCATTTAATACAGATCTAATGTTAAAAAAATAAATATATATACATAGTTTGAAGGGACTTTTTAAAGTACTTGAGTAGCTTAATGGAATGGCCAGCACGAACACTAAACGTACCAAGCTTCACCTACAAGTCAATAGCCCAGCTTAAGAACAATTATGAAGTTTAGCCAAATCTTGCATAGAAGTGGTCAACTTATTGCACATTGGAACCCAAAAATATATACTTTTGCTGTTGCAAAGACCATTTGCAATAAAGCTTTTTTTTTTTTTTAAATCTATTTTGGGGTGGGGGGTAGGGTTTTGTCTTTTTTTTTCTTTTCTTTTCTTTAGGGGATGTTTACTGGCTATCTAAAGTCTAAGGAAAACAGAAAAATATTAAAAAAATAAAAATAAACATGGACAATGGCATAAGCCAGAAGCCATTCTATTATTTTTGTAGTTCTTTGTATTTACAAAAAGGCATGCTGATAAAATAAAATGATATATTACAGTATTTATAATATTCTCTTAAAAAGTTCAACCACACTTTTCAGCTATTTTTTCTTTTTTTTTTGTGCTGTTTACAATGTAGCCTGTACATATGTATGTAGTTTTTCTTTGTTATTATACATCACATCTTAGGAGCAACTGGGGCAAGAGCTGACAGGATAGAAAAGGTTCCTTGTTGTGTTCCTGGGTGCAGCAGAACTGCTCCACTGACATGGCGATGGCTAGGCTGCGCGTCGAGGACGCCCGATGTGGCACAGATGGCTGCTGGATGGCTTCCTGCTTGGTTTTGTTGGTTTGGTTTTTTTTAAGTGACTCCTGTAATTTTCTGGGTTGTGAGATTATGCAAACCGAGATTCATCCTGCCATCAAGTTCTGTTGTCTTGGGGTGTGGGTTTTTTTTTTTTCCTGCTATTCTGGGTACCCTTAATTTGGTCCGCATTCAAACGCCCGCGCTCAACCTCAGCACCTCCTGGTCGGGGCAAGCCGCAGCACTGGCCCCTCGCTTCTCCTTCCACCACTGGCGGAAAAGCACCCGTGCTGCGGCCCTACCCTGTAAGAATACCCACGCTGGCCCTGAAGAAAAACATCTCAACCAGTGCAATGGCTGAGAGCTGGCTTAGTCATGAGGACACCATGAAAACAGGATCTGGGGATGTCTGAGTCTTGGTCATTGAGAAAAAGAAATGTTTGGACTTGGCTCGTGATGTTTCTGTGGCATTATTTACTGCTGCAGCGAGAAGACTAGGCAAGAGGTAGCTCCGATTCCTACCCAACCTGCGGGGCCATTTTAGTCATCGCTCTATGAAAGCGTAAGAAATGGGAAGAACGTGAAGGCACCCGACAGCCGGCTCTCCACCCTGCACCCTGGGACGTGGCCCTTCCTGTGCTGCGTCTTGTTAAAAACCCTCGTGGCTACAGAAGCGAGAAACCCATGCAGCAACAAAGTGCAGAGCTGCAAAAAAACTTGTACCAAGGGAGGAAGGGTTCAGGGTTTCGGAAAGCCACCCATGGCTCTGCATCCCACCTGGAGGAGGAATCCTGATGGACAACTGAACGCTGTGAGGCATGTCCCTGTCCCCCAGCCCTGCTAGTGGGATCGCTTTGGGTAAGCTCCCCAAATTTCTACCGGTAGAGATAACATGCTACTTTTTTCAGCACTCACCTCTACAAAAAAAAAAAAAAGTGTCTATGCTGCAGGATGGAGACTGAATAATAATTAATATTAATGATAAATATTGCAGGATACAAATGAACTTAGTGACTGGTATTTAAGCCCTAGATTTTGGTTTTACAGTGACATAGTATAACAAGCCATTCTCAGTTTTTATCATCTCCCCTTGGATGAGGTCCAGAGCAGCATTTAGTTTTGTTATATTTCAGTGTGCAAAAAAGGATGGCTGTATGGAGAAAAAAAAAAAAAAAAAAAAAGACAAGTTGTTAAACATACACACACAATTATTTCATCTGCTTGTTTCTTTTTGTTGTTGTTTTTTTTTTCTCCTACTGGCGGGTCTACAAAAGATTGCTAAGAACTGGGAAGTATTGGTGAAGGGCATGATTATTGTTAAAGTTTACCTCCAAATACAGTGTACGGTAGTCAGTGGAGTGCCTTGAATTTATGGCTTAACACACTGCTGTGGACAGATTATTGAGTGTCTTGTGGTTTAATGGTTCCTCATGCATGGTTCCTGGTCACGGCATGCCATCATGCAAATCGTTTCTATGCATTTGAACGAGCACTTTTTTGGGGGGGAATCAGCCTGAGCTGTCTCCAGGCTGAAGGTACCCGATTACCCCATCTCCCAAACCAAGTAAAGCCCATGTAGAAAGTAGAATGCAGATAATAAATATCAAATAAACTATGACAATTAAATGGCATGGGCTAAATGGGTGGTTTGTTTCTTTTCTCCTTTTTTTTGTTTTACTTGTTTTAACTTTTTTCTTTTTTTCTTTTTTTTTTTTTTTTTTTTGCTGCTTAACTAAATGCAAATCTAGTTTTGCATGAACAAACCCTTTTAACATTGTGACTTCTGGGTTTTCTTTCAATAATAATCAACAAAATGGGAAAATAAAATCCATTTTTGGCTGCTTTGGAAAATACATGAATCCCAGCAGCAGGTTTTGTTTCTGTGTGTGTGTGTTTTATTTTGCTTGTTTGTCCTAAGTTGCATTGACTGATGTGGAACATGCAGTATCCACCTGCCCAAACAATAGAAAATCCTTTTTTTTTTTTTTTTCTTTTTTGTGTTTAAATGTTTGTTTACAAGGGTCCTTTAAACAGGTGGTAGGTCACTGCTTTAGATGCAACGCTGTCACACAGTAAGCAGACTATGTTTGGTATAAGATCTTCAGGTAAGTGTCTCCACAGCTGTTCTGTATTGATATATTTCATGAAGTTTGTAAACAATCTTTTCACTTGCAAATATTTTAATTTGTACAATTCTATTATTTTGTCTCAACACTTGGATTCCCTGACCTCTTTTTGTCTTTTTGCTCTTTCTCGTCTTCCTTCCTCCGCCCGTTGCTGTTTCTCCTTCTCAGGTTTGGTAACACTGTCATATGATGGGAGAGATGCAGTAGATGGGGTACCTTCTTTTTTCTCCCTGTTTGTTCCTCCGTTTTCCAGTTTTGTGGAGACAGGCCTTCGGCTAATAAAGCCCCGTCTTGCTAAACGAGCCCTGTAAGCCCTCTGGATAACCACTGCTGAAACTTCCTCCTGCTTACGCCTCAGCGTAGTTGTGATAGGCTCATAAGACACTTTGGAAGGGTTGGATGCCACAAATCTTTCCTCCATCTGTTGTCTCAGTATATCCAGCTCTCCGCTGTCCCCCAGGACACGTTTGGTGAAGGCAAACAGGATGTCTAAACAGTGGATCCTGTCTCCACTTACCATAGGCAGATCCATGGCAATGAGTTCAATGGTGTTGGGTTTTGGGACACGGAGAGGATGTTCCAAAGCATCAGCAAAGTCTGCGAGCTTGCTGTACTCTATGAACTGCGTGGCATCGGGGTCGAATTTCTCCCAGATCTCGTAGAAGGTCTCAAAGTCGTCCTCACTTAGTGGATCTGCACTCTCCTCTGTTGCCACGCTGAAGTTCTCCAGGATGATGGCAATGTACATGTTGACCACAATTAGGAAGGAGATGATGATGTAACTCACAAAGAAAAATATCCCCACCGAAGGGTTCCCACAATCCCCCTTAAAACCACTCCCAGGGTGCTCCTTCTCTAGGTCGCAGTCTGGAGGCCGGTTTAGGATTGGCAGCAGCAGGCCATCCCAACCAGCTGATGTAGTGATCTGGAACAAGCAGATCATGCTGTTGCCAAAGGTCTCAAAATTGAACATATCATCTATGCCAGCCTCATGCTTGACGTAGGCAAAGTTTGACATGCCAAAGATGGAGAAGATGAACATGACCAAGAACAGCAAGAGGCCAATGTTGAACAAGGCAGGCAAGGACATCATTAAGGCAAAAAGCAAGGTGCGGATTCCTTTGGCTCCTTTGATCAAACGCAGGATACGTCCAATGCGAGCCAGTCGGATGACTCGGAAGAGAGTGGGTGACACAAAATACTTCTCAATGATTTCAGCCAGGAACATTCCTAAAGAAGAAGAGAAGGAACAAGTGTGACAATGGAGATGTGCAGGCTGCTGCTGCTTCTGAACCTAGTCAAAGGACTGGGCACGCAGAACACCTCGGTCAGATTTTCAAAGAGGGGGTCTGCAATTAACAGGCCTCACCTTCAGGCAGCTAAGTCTTAGCTAGATGCTCTGGCTCCCTAAGTACTTCTCCTCAATGGAGAGAGAGAGGGGTACAGCTGCAGAGCAAGTGATTCATTCCACCTGGATAAGGATAGATGAGTTGCTTCTTAGAGATGTCTAGCTCTCGGTGCCTAACTCTGCCATGGGAGTCAGCCTATGGACTCTATTTTGAAGGTGCTAAAAAATGTGTAAGATAAATCTTATTTCAAGCAGCAGACAAACCTGGATCTGAGTTTTAGACTGCCGGACAGTCTCTAAATGTTGGTGCTTTGCCAGTATGCCTGGGCAGAGCTGCGTGCAGCCAAGCTTTTTGAGTGACCCTGTCGTATTTGTGAGGTTATGCGTATTTTACAGATTAGATGCTAAAAGACCAAAAACCTGTTGGAGGAAACTGATTGATTCAACATTCAACCAAACTGCAAACAAGAGTTCAAATCACATGCTGATGTAGGAAGCACTGCAATGCTATTTTCAGTGGTTAGTAAGCATTATAACATTCTGATGAGGTGAGTAAAATCTCTGTTTTTAAAGACAGGGAGAGTAATTGTCAAGTGTTTTACTCCATACAACTGGAAATGAATGCCAGAACAGAGGGAGGAGGGTGCATTAGTCAGGCCTTCAAGCTGCCAAATTCTGCCACAGTCTCTTCACAAGGCTAAAAAGAGAACCTAGAAGTCCTGGTAGCTATATATCCCCTTCAAAGATAAGAAGGCACTCTACTCTGCAACCACCAAGACAGCCTAGCACTCACAGACCTCTATCTAATTGGTGTCGCACTTACCCACGATGGACAGAATCACAACCACGAAGTCAAAAATGTTCCACCCGATGGTGAAATAATAGTGCCGCAAGGCGAACATCTTCAGCACACACTCACAGGTGAAGAAGATGACAAACACCAGGTTGATCCAGTAAAGGATGTCCTCCATCTGCTTGCTTTGTGTGTCCGTCTCCACCATCATGGTCACCATGTTGAGGCAAATGAGCATCATGATGACTATATCAAATGCTTGCTGAGTAACAAAGTCAAAGACAGCTCCTTGAATGCGGTTCTGTGCAACAGGAGAGAGACAATGAACCAAACAAGTCTGAACAAAAATCTACCATTAGTCAACAAATTATTGCACTGTTGGTGGAAACAGGGATGAGGACATAATTTTTTCAGTATCTTATGAAGCTTTCAATGCAAACTGGTAGCCCCAATTTGATCTGTTTATGGGAAAGGTAAGAAAATGCTATTATTTATACCCCAAACATGCTACCATAACCCTATTTCCAGCATATCTTCCTCTTTCTTGAGGCCAAAGGTAGAGCGATGCACTTCCATTACAACCGGAGAAAGCAGCCACATCTACCTTGCAGTGGTGACTCTGACCGCAGGGTACTTGAACTAGATTTTCAACTAACTCTTTTGCATCCTGGCAGCAGTCTAGTTCCAGCTGCAGGCAGACGCAGCAGGATGCCTTATCCACAGCAGTATCTAAGGGACTCAGCCAATAGCACATGCAAAGCCTTTCAAGAAAGCAGGGAAATGCACTTAGGTCTCGATCAATGCAACTCATAAGGCTGGCTAATTGTCCAAGATCCTGCTCACTAACATCAGGAGGCCTTCTACTCTCCATCTATAGCCTCCCAGCCAGACAGGGTTTTCAGATTGTTTTGTTGATTCAAGTGAGCCATCTGATTAACATCAACCACAGCTGTAGCATTTTAACCTTTCTCAGATGATACCTGAATTATAACAACAAGACCATGGTGATGTGGAGTTCAGCATGAATTAGAACAAAGGATGCTTTTGGAGCCAAAGCTCCTTTGAAAGTCTACTCTGCAGGTTTTTACCTTCAGTTCCCTTTGTAACATACTCACCAGAGGTCGGGGAATAGGTTTTTGAGGTTTCTTTGAGCCCAGTTTTTTCATGGCATTATAGTACTTCTTTTGTTCTTCTGTCATGAAAATATCTTGACCTCCAAAGTAAAGGGGCAAAAGGAAAACTGGTTACAATCAGCTCATACACCAGAAGGGAAAGGAATAACATGCTAGCTAAGTCCTGAGGATACCTGCCATATGGGAAGTTGGTGGCAGCTATTTTAGACAGAAATAACTTATACTAATACCCAAGGTGTACCGATTTTCCTTTAAAGAAAACTGACTATTTTTCCTATGAATAACCTGTTTTATTGCACGACATCCTTCCCAGTTCCCTCTATCCCATTTGTGATAAACAGGTAGCAGAGATGTCAGGCCATTTAGCCTACACATCCTCAGCTTGGCTTGCAAAGAAGAAAAGCAGTATATGACAGAGAGGTGGAGGGAGAGGCAAGGAAGACATCTTACTTCCAGTCTGTATATTTTAGTCAAGGCAAAAAAAACCAGAAATGCATGAAAATTAGTCTAGGGAAAATGTCTAATCTGGCTAGAGTTTTACATAAAGCTCTGGGCTGCCTCTTGTACTCCCTGAGCCTGTTCAGCCAGTCTCAGTGGGGCTGGGTAGGGAGTGATGCAGTAAGAGTCATAGCGGTTCTGCAGCCCACAGCTCTAAGAGGGGAGGCTTGTGCCCCAGACTGAAGGTCCTTGGGCCTTATTTTGCAGAAAAACCCACCGGCCTGAAGGCTCAATGTTGCTCTAACAGGTCTCAGCTCCCCTACTAATCAGCAAACACAGATCACTTATCTTTTTCTTTTGTTGATTGAAGTTGTCAATGATGACACCAATGAACAAGTTCAGGGTGAAAAAGGAGCCAAAGATAATGAAGATAACAAAATATATGTACATGTAAATGTTGTCCTCATACTTGGGTTGCTCTTCTTGCTGAATGGGAGATGAGAAGAGAAATAAATGACATTTCAAAGACATCATACAAATATAGTCAAAATGAGATTGGTCATGTTTCCAAGTATTCCCATGTAAGGCAGTCCTGCTTTATAAAGCTGTAGTTATATATGGAAAACTGTGCCCTCACACTGTTTTAAGTAAAGCAAAAAGTATATGCATGTATACAAGTATATGTATATACAAGGAGAATGGTGATCTAATTTTCAGAAATATAATATGCTACAGTTTAAACTGACTTTCACTGTAAATGAGGTCAGTGCCCATAAAATATATAGTAATTTGCAAATTACAAAGGAAATGATCATTTTAATGACAAGCACTGTCAAAGTGAAGACATCGTTCTTTCTTTTGAAGAGGGACATGTAAGACCAGAAAGAGAAGAACGTTTTTTACACTGTCCTGACATAGCCATACTACTTGTTTCCAACCCTGCATTCAGTGTAGGACAAGGAAATCCATTCAAAAATCTTTTCATATAAAACCAAGAGAAGGAAAAAAAATTAGAAAGCAAAAAGGAAGTAATGGTATTTGCATGATTTCAGCATGCAAGAACAAGAAAAGTGTCTGAAGAGCGAGCTCCAACCCAGACATAATTTCAAAACTGTATTCAAACCAACACTCGGGCTCCCATGTAGATGCAAGGTTCATGGAGGACCACGTGGCTAATTCCTCCCCATAATTTATTCTGATGATGAAATATACAACTTCATTGTATTCCTACTCCAGCAGGAGCTTCCCTGCCCCTAAAGCATCCAGAATAACCCTGCCCTCTTCTGGATTTTCTTGAGCATCTTTTAGCTTATCACACTAACAGAGCAAATGAAACAATCACAGCATTAAATACATAATGTAAGCATAGTTCTACAATTTTTACTCTTAATTTTACCAAAGCAAAACAGCAGAGTGAAATACTGGGAGGTGAGGTTGTGGTCATGCACTTTACCTTTCTGGAATCTACTGCTGCATACATGATGTCCATCCAGCCCTTGAAAGTAGCCTAGCAAAGAAAAACACATGTTCTCTTAGGATTCACCCAAAGTCAAAGAACAAGTCTGATTTGTGCCAGCTATGTCAAGGATTCCCTGGCACTCTTGATTGCCCCGTATGCTGAACTTTAACATTACTTAAATATTTCTCTTTTCATTCAATCTAAATGACACAAATCAAGCTTGAGAAGCGAGCCCATGTGAACCTCTCAAAGTTCAACACGGCCAAGTGCAAGGTCCTGTACCTGGGTTGGGGCAATCCCCAGAATCAATCCAGGCTGGGGGCTGAAGGGATTGAGAGCAGCCCTGCCGAGAAGGACTTGGGGGTACTGAGGGATGAAAAACTGGACATGAGCTGGCAATGGGCGCTCACAGCCCAGAAAGCTAACTGTCTCCTGGGCTGCATCACCAGCAGCGTGGCCAGCAGGTCAAGGGAGGGGATTCTGCCCTTCTGCTCCGCGCTGGTGAGACCCCCCAGAGCACTGCATCCACCTCCGGGGTCCCCAGCACAAGAAAGACATGGACCTGTTGGAGTGGGTCCTGAGGAGGGCCACAAAAATGATCCGAGGGCTGGAACACCTCTCCTATGAAGAAAGGCTGAGAGAGTTGGGGTTGTTCAGCCTGGAGAAGAGAAGGCTCCAGAGAGACCTTATAGCAGCCTTTCTATACTTAAAGGGGGCTTATAAGAAAGATGGGGACAAACTTTTTAGCAGGGCCTGTTGCGATAGGACAAGGGGTAACAGTTTTAAACTAAAAGTGGGAGGATTTAGACTAGATATAAGGAAGAAATTTTTTACAATGAGGGTGATGAAACACTGGCATAGGCTGCCCAGAGAGGTGGTGGATGCCCCATCCCTGGAAACATTCATGGTCAGGTTGGATGGGGGCCTCGGCAGCCTGATCGAGTTGGGGATGTCCCTGCTCCTGGCAGGGGGGTTGGACTGGATGGCCTTGGAAGGTCCCTTCCAACCCAAACTATTCTATGATTCTATGATAAATGAATCTAAACAGGTTTACTGTTGTCTCATGGAAGGTTTTTTAGACTCTTTGAAGAGCAGAGTTGGGGTCACCTGCTGTGCTGGGAGACCCCCACTATGCAAAGGGATGAAAGATAAAATGCCAATTTTATTCCAGATCCAAGCCCAACTGGGATTAATGGGATGCTCTATTTCATGGAGAGAGGGAAGCAGTCAAAAGGCATTAGAAGCAGCTCATCTTTACCACTACTAGGGAGATGGTGAAAGCAAAACTTACAACTTGCAGAAGAGCCAGATATCCTGCCCCGACGTTGTCAAAGTTAATTTTCACATTCTTCCATCTAATCTCAGTGGAGTTGGGTGGCATCAGTGCTTCGCAGTCTGTCTTGTTGTTAACAATATTTATTTCAAAGCGCTCCTCAGCTGTTTCATTAAAGCAGTAATGATATTTCCCGGCAAACAGGTTAACCCCCATAATGCTGAAAATCAGCCAGAAGATAAGGCAGACCAACAACACATTCATAATGGAAGGGATAGCGCCAACCAAGGCGTTGACAACCACCTGTGTTGGAAGGGGTGGGAAAAAGTTTCAGTATAAAACACAAGGCAGGAAACAGCAAGCATCAATACAGCTGTTTTTGGGGGGGGAATAGGAGGTAAGGCCACTGACAGATCTGTGGCATTTACTCCATGCAGAAGTTGGCAGTGAACTTATTCCAAGCGGTAAAAAAATTCTGCTTAAAAGCCACCTACTGAAGCTCTGTTTTTAAAATAAAACAGGCCACGTTGTTAGATTTACTGGGTTTGATTTTGGATTGTTACTTCTTCAGTTGAACAACAATTATTTTCAATAATTTTAGTTGCCAAAAGGGAGATGGGGGCATTACTGAGTGAGGCTCAGACTCTCTTCTTCGTAACAAACAGGCTCCTAGCTAAAATTTTCTCAGAGCCAAGTTTGAGGACACTTTTGCTCATGGATTTGATGGCTCTTATCAGCCAGTGGCCCTTACGGCCATTCCCCACTTTCAAACAAGGCTGTTATCACTTCAAAGCCTGCCTCCTGCTCCCACCGAGGTCACCAGCAAACTGCGTGGCACTGACTTTGGTGGGGACAGGACCAAGCCCAGCATTGCTCTGTTAAGACTAAGCAGTGAGTCGCTATAAACATCAAGATCGTATTTGTGACTAAGCAAGGCCAATCATGTTGTCTCAGGCAGACAGCTGAGCATGCAGCTATGCAGGCTCAAGAAGACAGAAAAGCCATGTTCCTTCCTCCAAACTGCAGCAAACACAGCGGGAAGCGATAACGGGTTTTGTCAGAGCTCATATCTTCCACCATCTCCTAATTTTAGCCTTTCACAGTTTGGGAGCACCATGTCCCTAAGCATTGCTGGCCAACACATGACAAAATGTAAGCTATCAGGCTTTTAATAGAGTTAGGTCAGCAGGATATTAAATCTTTTATTATGATCTCCTAATTTAGATTCCTTTAATAGATGAACAGAATCTAAACTGTTTTTACCCCTTTGCCTTAGTTTTGAAAGACTACTCAATTACACAGCAATTTGGGAGTCCTCAAGTAGTAGCACCTGAGCCACAACTGGTCCTGGCCACCATCAAGTGTCCCCTCTCCTCCTGCAACATCTGTTTGCTGGATACAACCACCACACACATGATAAGCTCTGCAGCAAGCACCGGTCCTCCAGGAAAAGTGAACACAACAGTGATCTAGACAGTAAGGAGCATTACAACGACTGGTAAATGACATCGTGAATTCATCACTATATACCCAGTGAGGTATAAAGACACAGGTCGGAGTCGAGCCCTCCAGACAGGCTCTATACAGAATGCCTTTGCTTTCATTCTCCCTTCATCCAAACAGGATGCTCTGCTGCTGAACACCAATACAGCAGCAGTACGCCTTTTTGGTTTAAGATCCTTCAGATATCAATATGCTGGTTTATTCCAGTTCATCATGGGAAGCAAAAAAAGTGTCATATCCTCCTGAAATATGGTCACTTACAGTACAGTAAATTTATACAGCATTCAAAAAGATCTGAGAGAAGGAACATGGCTTTTGTGTGCAGACTGACAAAAATGCATGCACGTTTCATAACATTACTGTCAAACTTCCTGAATAATTTAAGAGCAGAGCAAGCTCTTGAAAATGCAGATTACTATGGAGTAGAGAAAAGCAAAGAACTACATTTTATGTTTCCTTTGCAAAGGCATTTCAAATCTCTATTCTCTGGCTCAGAAGAATTGTTCTGGTTGTATGGGGCAGCAACACTTGTCTTCAAGTCAAAACAAAGGAAAAATAATTGGATTTAGGTAACTAACAGGGCTGCAGTCGTAACTCTCTATCAATTTTGCTGTGGTGAAAATCTCCCACTTTTAAGCATGCGAATTTCCTGATTGTGCATTAGAAATCACAGCTTCTCTCCAGAATGGCTTAAAAATAGTTTTTAATATCTACAGGTTTAGTGCTAGGTCTTTTCCTTTGTGATCATACTCTCAGGTGGGACCTGAACCCAGACCAGCAAAAGCTCTGGCTTTGTGTCAATGGAAAAGTTTTCATCCTTTGTGCCTGTATTATAGAATAAAGTTTAGAATTAAGCTAACTGACACAAAGAAATAATAGCAGGATAACATATTAGGGAAGAAACAACCCTCTTTGGATTTGTTATTATATCATTTATTCCTATCGCCTCCTATGGAATTTGAGGATTCCTGATGAGCTCTCATTACCTTTCTCGCGCTGTATTTTGTGCTCAGTTATACTACAGCGAATTCAAAGGAGATCAGAAGGATCCAGGTGGAATTGCTCCAGTCAGACCCTGAAGTAAAACTGCGACTGCTATTCTCTTCCCTTTTTTTTTTTTCAAAATACATAATTTTATCTCTTGTAGTATCTCTAATTGTGAGCTAACTAGGAGTTAGCATGAAAGACCTACATTGTTCTACGAGCAACTGGGAAACCCATTAATACAACATACGCTTTACTTAACAGAAACATACAATTTTTTTGCATGTTCTTATAAGACTATTTCAATCCCAAATGGAAAAAAAGCACCAAAATACAGAATATTAGTGGCAAAGTAGCGAGACACTGCACTAATTTCAAATCCCCAAGAGAGTGGTGCTGTCTAACAATTTGAGGAAAGCTTGTTAAGTTCAATGCTTTGCTTGTGCTTTGTTGCTAGTTCCACAGTGACAGGACAGGGGACCGTAAAGCATGGTAAAAGGGAGGGAGTGGAAAGGAAAAGCTTCACTATCAGACAAGGCTTCCAGTCACCACCAGACTGGACCGAGAACAACAAGGTGCAACAAGAGGAATTAAACCAAAGCCTTTTTTGCAAACAGCTGAGCTCCCCGCCAGTCCCTTCCTGAAGGCCTGAGTGATCCGAGAAAGGAAGCAGCCTTTTACCCCCTTGTAGGCAGATTGCATTTTTAAAAACCCCTCAGATAAAGTCTTTCAATCCAATTCCACCAGCGGCCAACACCTAGAGGGGCTGGAGACACTGAGGTGGTTCAAATTCTGCTTCTTTGCACCTGGTGATTCTCCCTAGATAAAAAAAGTTACAGCTGAGAAGCCCCCTCAGATGCTAGAGGTAAAAGCCAGGCTAAATGAGAACAGCCAAGTGTTAACATTGTCTACAAATGGCATGTGGTTTGGGCCAGTAATTAATGTAATGAGGCAGCTTAATGCATCTCCCTTTCTTAAGAGGGAAGGGTGCAGCGGTGGGCAGGGTGAGGGGACATCCACGGTAGAGGTGATCGAGTCAGCAGCTGCATCATGATTCTATTTGGAATTTTCTTTCCACCAGTTTGATCAGTTCTAGCATGCTTAAAAAAAACCGCTCCACAGGCATGCAGAAGGATCAGCTGCTAATGGCATCTTACCCTCATCCCCTCAAATCGGGACAACGCTCTTAAAGGCCTCAAAGCTCTTAGTGTCCTAAGGGACTTTATGGCACCTAGTTCCGAGTAGCCCAGGGCATTAGCTATAAGGCTGACTAAAGAGACCTACACAGAAAATAGAGAAAAAAAAAAAGAAAGAAAAAAAGAAAGAAAAAAAGAAAAAGAAAAAGAAAAAAAAGGTTCCAGACTGTTAGAATGAATCCCCTAGCACTGATTGCCCAGCCCAGACTGCCAGCCTGGGCGGCCCCCATAATAAATACCGAAGACATGACACCAGCTGCCTACTTCACTTGACTGAAACGACCTGGAAGGAAATAATGCGGTTGAGAAAGGCATAAGAAAAGAACATAGGGGAAAGATAAGTGAGAGAAAGGCAGAGACACACAGACGGAGAAGGGGTCTGTCGGAAGGAAGAGCCCAAACGATGACAAAAACCTTACCCTCGCCCTTTACTGTCTGCAGGATCCCAGCGGCTCCCATTAAATTTAAGCCAGACAAATTTTAAAGGTACCTATGAGAAAGAATACAGATAAATACACACACTGCACAAACTGCACTCAACTTGTATAGCAAGCCACCGTGCTCACGCTGAGTGGTGGTGCTTCATCCGTGGCAATGGCCTTCAGGGACAGGACGTGTGCCTGAGCTTGCTTCTGCCAAAATAGTTCTGAAAAATGTAAACACTGACCCCGTCACGCATGGTGCTGAGGCAGCCAATTCCAACATTTACTGCCTGAAAACCCAAGGATGGCTGTGTTTTTTCTGCTTGTAATACAGAGCAACTGTTGCGTGCTTTTTTTGCCTGCTTGAAGTTGCAGTGACATTTGTGAGCATCTCTGAGGGAGGATGAGGACGGGTAAGCCCATTTTACAGATGGGCAAACTGAGGTGTAGAGCAATTGTGTGGTGGCTCAGGTTCATACACTGAAACTATGACACAGCTGGGGACAGCTTTCTTATATCTATTTTTCAACACCATAACCACAAAGACTGCCTATTTCCTTTAGCAGCCTGGAATCAGCTTTAGGCTCTACACTTGTGAATTACCAAATATCCTTAACCAAAGGGTACTGAGGGCAGCTCAGGGTCCCACAGGATTAAGCCCTGTATTACCAAAAGCCTGAAAGCATGGGGCCATCTACTTTTTGACCTGGCATGTGTGTTTAGGGCAGCAGTCCATTCCCCACGCGAGTCAATGGAAAACTCTTTAGATTAGATCAGACATGACTTGGCCATATGTAAAGAGTATCTACAGACACCATTTCATCAGCATCCCACTATCTTCCATTTTTGGCTAGTATCACATTGCAGACACAGAAAAGAACAGATATATCAACCTTTTTCAAGGGAAAAAAAAAAGACATCAATATACAGTAACAAATAATGGAAAACCATGAGACCTCCTCCTATAACAGGTGGGGGTTTTTAGCTTAATTCTCAGAATAGGACACTTCCTATTTATCATTCTTTTTAAATAAAGGGATATTAAGATAATAACGTGAAATTAATTATAAGGACGATTCTTATTCCACACATATTCCAGGGAAATTTCAGAACCAGTTTTCAAATGCATGAACATGTGGGAAAACATAGAGACTTCATCTCATTTTACTGTTTGTGCATGTGCTTCACACTTTTTCTGTCTTCATATCTGCCTCAAAATAAGTGGCCACAACATATGGCAACACAGCTCTCTGTTTTTTCCATGTGGTTTTCTGATTTTAAAATTACACTCATTAAAAACATGCCAAGGGTGTCCCAAAGGTTTACAACAAAGACTTTGTGAAGGAAAATCAGCCTACTCGGGAAGGGACCAAGCCCACAGCCACGCTGGTACATTAAAGTCCTGGTCCCAAATTTCAAAATATGGATAGGATTTGGAGGTATGGGCTGTAAGATCCATATACAGAGAAATACAGCATTTTACCCCGTAAATATAATACAGGGTACAGGCTTCACTGAATCCTCACTTTTACAGCTTCTTCCCCTTGGGATAATGCCCCGGTCCCGAGTAGGAAACTAACACAACAGCTGTAAAACGTCTAAAGGCTGTTTTAACTTTCATGGGGTCTTTTCAGTATTATTCTCTTGGGACACTCCGACAGAAGACACAGCAGGCACCGATGTCAGACAAAAGGAATTCCAGATTGACTGAAAAGCAGAAGCCTTCATTATTACCCAGAAAAAGACTTTGTCTTCACAAATACACCCAGCAAGCTTTGGGAATCAGAGGAGAAGGGTTATTTGACAATGCTATCAAACCTGAAAAATAACATTCAAGAGTGTTGTTATGATGCAAAGGCTTATTCTCTATTAGTTACGGCTGCCATCCTGATTTCACTCAAACCCCATCTACATCACATTAGAAAAGTTGTTTAAAAAAATGTGATTTAACAGATAGAGGACACGATGCATAGCTGAGATTTTGTCGAGTAATATTTTGGCATCTTAAATTCACATTTCAGATTTTTTGTAGACACAACTGTGCAACTCTCCTGTCTATGACACCAAGTGAAAAGAGAAATTTCTCCTAAAGCACTGGGAATTCAGGATCCTTGTACATATGCACTTGTTCACTCCCTGTAAATGTGTTACCTGACTGGGAGGTTCCTTATCTTTACTCCACCAGCAGCCAGATACTTGGGAAGAAAATGAAACTTGTAACACATATGTCAATTAAACTGCACTTTGTTCCCAACAGCTGGAATTCAACTCACAACATGAAGCATAAGGACTGTGAATGCTATTTTTGTGCTCAGCTGCTGGTCACCTTTTTAATTCAATACCCCAAAGAATTTCATTTGCTGAAACCCTCTCCTCAATGCAGTACAGAAGAATAGATGGTAGCTTACATTAGTTTCCATACTAGCACTTATACTTCATCTTAAGGCAGTGAAAGAGATACAGGGTTATTTTCAGAAAACAAGAGTTACTGCTTCAAGATGTGTGTTAAAAGGAAAGGTGTTAAGGGGATCAGAGAGGACTTTTAAAAAAATAAAAAATAAAAAAATTCAGTTTTCTACAGGAAATGTAGACATCTTGAGTCACTTCTGCCCCTGAATTCCAAGCATAGTTCCTCCACCTACTCAGAAATATTTCCAGAGTGATAATGTCACTGAACAGCAACTTGGCATAACTGAATCATATTCAAAATGTTCCAAATGAGAAGCCTGGAATTTATTTTTTTTTTATACTTGCTTTTGGGGCATTCACTATGGACACTGATTCACAACGGGATGTGATGAAACGTTTTAGAAGAATCCAAGCACTTGGGATTCTACAGTTCCTTTTTTTGCAATTCTTTGGACTTCAAGTCCTATCAAATTCCATAATTTTCTGCCACTTTTGACAGCATAAATTCCATTTATTTTAAATGCCCTTGCTATGCTTCAGAGTCAAATTTATTGCTAACATCTCTCTATTGTCTTTCTTCTTTTAATTCTCAAATTTATTCTCCCTACCAAGATGTTCTGCAGGGGAATTCCAGGGTGATCATGTGCTGATCTGTCCAGACCAAGTGTTTCCCTTGTTCATGCTACGATCACTTATCAGCAAGCTGTCTTTGCTGTTTGATGTGGTCCTGCTTTTTCTCTCCTGGGCATTAGATCTTTTTAACAGAAGAAGGATGATGTTGAACTTCATTTTACATAATAAGCTTTCAAAGTACTCAGATTTTCACAAATACACACATCCAACGTTCAGAACAACAGACCTCGCTAGGTGGTAGGATGGGAAGACTTTGCCTGCTTCATTATCCCCCCATCATTAATAACGCAAGCAAACGATTACAGAAAGAGAGTGTCACCAAGGAATACCATGTCTGCACAAATTCTCCCACTGTTAACACCTTCCGGTAGCTCAACACGTGGGCAGACCTCTTAGAAACAGTATTTTCAGTGGAGCAAAAGAGCCAAGGGCTGGAAAACCCTCCTTTGTCTCTGCAGCCTCATTAGGACCTGCAGGGCAGAAATTCCACAGTTGCACAGGAAACACTAGCAACACTTAACGGGCTCAAGGGTTTTATCCCTGTTTGGGAAACTTACAGATACCTGGGATTGAATCCTCATTAAATATATGATTCAGTTAGGACACTTCTCAGGAGAAAACATTACCCCAGCATTCTTCTAATTAACATTTTTTTCCAACCAGAAATAAGGAGGAGAGGATACATACAGCCACAATGAGGAAATCCAGCCAGCACCAGGCATTAGTGAAGAACTTGACAAATCCGTAAGCACACCATTTCAGCAACATCTCCAGGATGAAAATGTAAGTGAAGACCTTGTCTGCATACTCCAGGATGGTGCGGATGGTTTTTCTCTGTTCTATGTAAATATCCTCAAAAGCCTGGGAAACAACCAGGTACTCATGTCATTACATAGGATTTATTCCATAGTTCAATGTCGTTATCCAGAAGCTTGTTCAAACCATACTGAGATGAGCAGTGGAATTACATTTCTTATACAGTGCACCTTATCTGCTGTAGTAGTTGCAACACTGCAACACCAAACCAAAAAACATAAAAACCACAAAAAAAAAAGGAAACTCCTGAATAAGTAACACAAGAACTTCTCTGCCTTTTAGGGATCTGAGTACAAGCCTTTATATCTAAAATGTTCAGCTACTGGTATCACTACAGTAACACGCAGAAGCAAGTTTTCTCTGCAGCTCAGCACTCAGGACATCCAAAAGGGCTGAGTTCATTGGCAATCAGACTGTTAATTACTATGAAAGCTGTGCATGTAAAGAAAACCAGGCTACTGCTGTGGCATATGAATTGTTGTGGACTTCTGTCCTAAAATTCGTAACAAGCTTGAACGTGTTTGTTGCACAACCCTATCTACAAAATAGTGTACTGTGTGAAAACAAACATACATAGTGATTATTTGTATCTATTTAACACCACGAGGTCAAGAAGCTCTGCAAACATGGGAAAGTGAAGAAAGGGAAATATAAATATTCTTGTTCGGTAATGTGAAAATGAGACATAGATACAGTCTGATTTTGTCCCAAATCCCCATGTTTCTAGTCATGCTATGATCAGAACCCAGATTTGCAGGCTTTTAGTCTTCATTATTAATTCAAACTAAACAAAAATAATTTTAAAAGGCTTTTGTCCAGTACCTACCACAACAGAGCTCTGTTGTTTTCTGGGTAAGAATCATTATTGCTTGCTTTTTCACCAAATTTCCTATATACAGCTTTCCAAATTAGAAGTCCCCTAGCTTAACACCACTGGGCTACACATATTTCTGTATTTTACTCACCAGAGCACCACTGCTCAGTAGGATCATAAAGATGATGAAAGTCTCAAACCAGTTATGTTCCACAATCAGAAAACAAGTCTTCCTCAAGGTCCACCAAGACTTCCCCAGCCCTTCCTCAATATTGACCTGACAACACTTACAGCGCTGCATACAACCTGGAATGGGGATAGTGCACAAAGGAATATAAGCCCAAATTTTGTTAGGTAACAGATGATTTAATCTAAGAACATAAAACTGTCATTGTCTAGAAGCAGTTTTGATGTCAACAATATTAAACACACTGAATTTCAGCTAAAACTCTTGCATTCTTGAGGATTTTATGATTACTTTCACCACTTCTGTATCTGGGCACCTGAATTAACATCAAGTTATGAACAGATTAAGCTCATTATATTTGGTGAGGTATCCATGCATTTCACAGAAGAGGAATGGAAAACTTGCTGATAAAATAACCTTGAACCATTTAAAATATCTTTGCCATGGGAATACCTGCAATGGATCAGTTGCTGAAAGACATTGAGGCCAGCGACAGAAGGGAAAAAAAAAACAACAAAAAACCCCCAACCAGAAGCCAAATTCTTCTGCTTCTAAGTACTCAAGGTGTCAGTTGTACAAAAGATCAACTTGCCCTATGCATAGGTCATGTACATCCTTGCGATGGCAACTACATCTCCAAGGCCTACACTTTGCAAATTCTTCTAAACTAGTTCACTAGGGTCCAAGAAGGGTCTGAAAATAAGCTGACAACCAGCCCTGATCCAAACTAAGACCTAACCTTAAGGTAAGCTTACAGCTGACAGGTCCCCAAAACAGCTCAGAGGCTTCTTTCTACACTCCTAGTCAGCTTACCTTCTGTGAAGCATGCGTCTGGGTCCAGATACTCCTCTGGTGCCTCCACAGGGACTTCTTCCACTTCAGGCTTTATGTCAATGGTGCTACCTTCAGAGGAGCTGGTATCATCAAGTTTCTTGAACACAAAATAAAACCCAATCCAATCTATAATTAGTTCCCAACAAATATCAAACTTCAAGATGACTCAGCGATTCGTTCACCAGATGTATTGTCATGAAAGTTGTTTCCTCACTTCACCTCACTAAGATCCTGACCCAGCTTGCATCTCACATTAACAGGACAGACAGTATTAAGTATTTATATTATATATATTTACAAGTATTTGTGGCTTTCCATAGAGCAACTAGCACAAGAAACTTCTGTCTTGAGGGCAAAACCAACATCATAATACAAACAGAAGTTTTGTGCTGGAACTATCTAGTTCTCCCTCCCAAGATGCTTCCAGGCACTCACACGAGGGTCAAATGACTAGAATGAATTTTTAGCATTTCATCCTACCTCTTTGCTGCCATCAGGATCTGTATCACTGCTGAAATCTTCTGTGTTGAGATTTTCAAAATCCGATTCACCTACAGCAATAGGTACCCGGACAGTGAGATTGGGGTTATTGATGAAGGACATGTGATCTTCGTCTATTATGTACTTCTCCACACTGCTCCCAATTCCACTCGTCGTGCCATTCCCATTCTTCTGATAATCAATGTCTCTGTTGATATCAGCCCCTGTATGGTTAGCGATGCAGTTCACCTTCTTGTCATACAATTCATCCAAGGGTTTGACCTCATCTGCCTCTCTCTGCTTGAAATGAGTCTGCATGAACTCACGCACTTTTGCCTTGGTCCAGGCAATGCCTTTCTTGATACGAATAACAGAAATCTGCAAGTTGTTCATCTCCCCATCGTCATCTGTTGCTGCTAAGTTGTCTGCACTGAAGGAGCTCAGTAGCAAGGCCAAGAACAGGTTCAGCACCTGAAAGAGAAGAGGTCACGCTTGGCAGAGCTGACACATGAGGGTTATTTTTCCAAAGCTGAATATGAGTATTTAGCCACCCAAGTCCTGCTGATGTTAACAGGGGCTGCAGAGCTAAGTCTCTGGACACCACACTGAGAACCAGCTCTGGTGCCCGTAGACCTATTGAGGTACCCAGGACTCAAGGAACAAGACACTGATCCTGCAATGCGTTCCATGAACGGAGAAGCCCTGTGCAGCACACAACTCTGCTGGGGTCCCAGGGATTCGGTGCAGGTAAAAGGGTCCCTGACATAGAGCCCCTTGCAGGATCCAGACCGCAGATGTTAAAAGAGAGGGATTTAAGCAGCAGCCATCCAAGGGATTTAAATTCAGCGTTACTGGTTTAGTCCCATCTCTAGCTCAAAGGAAATGGGCCAAATCTAGGCATTTTAGGCGATCACTCCCAGCTCTATTTCTTTGCCCACATCTAGCAATAGTCCCCAAGACTTATTTTGTCAAAATCCCTTGGCAAGACAACTCCTCTCAGAGAGAGCTCACAACACTACTTTGAAGACATGCAACTGTTCACACTACTTCATTCTTGCTTACATCTTCCTCCATAGACTTTTCTTCATAAAATTTAAGACCAGAAGGAAACATCATGATCTAGTCTAACCTCCCACACAACAGGCCGTGCAATTTCACCAGCCGATTCTTGCACATGACTGTACCTCATGATTGAGCTAGTGGGCAGATTTTGGAAGAAACTTCCAACCTGATTTTAACACTTTGGGACCTTCCCCTGTGTACCAAATTATTTCCTCTCCTGGCGTTTGAAAAGGCAGGTTTTGCTTCTTTTACGCCCTCAGGCAAGGTATGCGTCTGTCCCCTTTGACTGAGGGTTTCATACCTCCAGCTTTTATTGCAAAGTGCTTGGATGCTTTATTTGTGGGCAGCTGTTTAAGGCCCTGATCAAGCAAAGCACATCCTTAATATTGTGCTACCAAAGTCAACAGGACTGGTCATATGTCAAAGGCCATGAAGGACCCCAAGAGAGCTGAACAGACTCACAAATCATTACTCCCTAGTCCAGTCTCCCCACATTCTACCCCACCCAGAGGCAACCAATAAAGACCCTCAGTAACCATTTACTGACCACTAAATTTCCGATGACCATGACCATCATGAAGACAATCAAGCACATGGCCTGTCCTGCTACTTCCATACAATCCCACATGGTCTCAATCCATTCCCCACACAACACACGGAAGACAATAAGGAAGGAGTGGAAGAAATCGTGCATGTGCCAGCGGGGTAGCTCACAGTCCGGATTGATCTTGCAGACACACTCCTTGTAGCTTTTGCCGAAGAGCTGCATGCCCACCACAGCAAAGATGAACACGATGATGGCTAGCACCAAGGTCAAGTTCCCCAAAGCACCCACTGAGTTACCGATGATTTTTATCAGCATGTTCAGAGTGGGCCAGGACTTGGCCAGTTTGAAGACTCTCAGCTACAAAAAAACCAGCCAAACCAAAAAACAAAACAGACAAATGACACTTAATTTAATTTCATCTTAAACAAAGAGGAAAATCAGACAGAACTTCCTGAATGGCAACCTTCTTGTATTTTACGTAAACATAAGCCCATGCTTCTGCTACTGAAGTCAGTAGGAGTAGGAAATGCTTAACTTCTCTTTGAATTTGGCCTCCTGTATTTTGTACTTAGTTATCCCCCACATGGTGATCTCCCTTTACAAAGGAAAAGTATGGAGCTTCCATCTTGCTTTGCAAACTTTGCAACATTAAGGAAGTTAGGTGACTTATTTGAAGGGTGTGTGTCACAAAAAATTACTTTTCTCTTTCCTGAATCCTTCTCATCATCCCCTGGAAAAAAGGACTTGTTTTCCTGGCATATCCAGAACACACAATCGAAGTTTAATTTCCAGAGAATCTCATTTGGAGACAGACTTTCTGAAGCTGGATATAAGCAGGAGCTTCAGAGTGTACTACGCTCCTTGGAAAATCTGACCTCAGTTGTGGTTCTCTGTGCCCCAAAATCTAACCTTGCGGTTTTCATAATTTCATTTTCAAAGCTTAACCACTGACAGCACAAGTTAAAGCACACAAAGGCTGTAGGTATTCAGCACTTTTATTATACTGTAACACACAACCTACCAAACTTGACACATGAAATAAGAAGTGCATTCTAGCATGAACCATCTCCGCCCATATTAAGTACTCTACATCAAGATACCTCCCAAGTCATCCTTCACTGCCTAAATGTAAAGAACTGTTGCTCAGATCACGTAAACAACAGTTGTGAAGTAAGAAGAGACCACAAAAATGATACTAGTCCATCTCTGTCCTCCCCCAAACTAGAAAAAAGTGGGGTTTGCTTTTTTTTCTGTAAAAAGCTTTCTAGTAGCTCCAAGTTAGTAACACTCAAAAAGAACTGGAATATGGAATACCAATCGGAAAGATCGCAGCACAGAAAGTCCTTCCACATCTGCTAGACTCAGTTCCATTAAACTGAGGGACACAATAAATCCATCAAAGATGTTCCAGCCTTCTTGGAAATAATAGTAAGGATCCATGGCAATGAGCTTCAGGAACATTTCTGCTGTGAAAATTCCAGTGAAAACCTGGAGCAGTGAGGAGACAGACAAACAAAGAACAGGCAAAGATTCGCTTTTGTTCATTTTCTGATCTTCAGGCTAAATACTGAATGATGCAATTTGTCACACCAATTCAAACATGCAGCCTATGCAATGCCCTGTGCTTGTCTGCAGTAGTCTTTTCTCCTCCAACGCAGCACAAATATCATTGACCTACTCAGACATACCAGGAACTAAAAGATGGATTTTTAAGTAGTAACAAATTCTGACCGGAGAAGTGCACCCTTAGCAAACATCTCTGAGTTGCCAGAGACTGCAGTAAGGGCAAGCTCACATAGCTCAGTGTCCTCTAGAGTCTGGAATAGCAGTTCTTTCAGTCTAAGTCTACATTAACAAGCAAGGTATCCCAGCAGGAGCAGATCTGTAAGGAATATTTACCAATACTATCTTACCAGATTTCCTACGGAGAGCACATGTTCAAACTCTGGGGTCATAGGATGGTGCTCCATTGCCATGAACAAAGTGTTCAGCACAATACAGATGGTGATGGCCAAGTCAACAAAAGGATCCATGACAATTAAGTTCACTATCTCCTTCAGCTTGATCCAGTACGGGTGGCATTCCCAGATCAAGAATGTGTTGGCAAATTTGTACCAGCAAGGGGGACACTTCCTCTGGGACTCTTCCAGTTCTACAGTTACAAACCAAAACAGCAACAGAGTTCAGTCTTCACCTCTAAGGCTGTTGGATCTGTCTGATGCTCAGCATGGGTAAAATACTGCCTGGTCTTGCCTGTCATGAACCCCTCTCGTATCTCCCTGCTTGCACAACAGTTCAATATTCTTGGGCCAAAGATACTTTTTGCTGTATGTACATACAACACTCAAAACAAAAGAACTCCAGGATGCTTGGCAATAGCTTAAGACAAAGACTTACTAAGCCATGAACCTTATGACCATGGCCAATCATGCAGATTGCCACACCAGGAGAGTTAGGTCAAGCCTTTGTACTGAGCTTCACCGACTTCTCCTTCATCCCTACACAAGAGCTACATCACATCTGCATGAGGTTACTAGGAAGTGCAGTTCTAAACCTGTGCAACAGCCCCGTGTGGATCTTCCGATTCAATCCAAATTCTTTTAAATGAAGGGATATATTTAACTCAGAACTGATCCAAGGTAAACCAGTTTAAATCGAAGTTACAGCTTCTAAACTGTCTTTGGTGCCAATTTTTAAATAACTTAAATGAATTCTGTGCTGAATGCAGACATGGTCTAAAAGAGGAAATATATGACATAATGCTGCAAAGGATTTTAAACAGGAATAACCTGATTAAGACTAACCACATCCATTTACAGAAATCAAACATGATGCCGTGTCCATTTTTTTTACACTGACTTATTTCAAGTGTTTAGGGGAAAAAAACCTTATAAATCAGGAGTTTCCCCCCCCTCTATTCTTTGACTTGCAATGGTTTCATTCAGGCTATACAGCTGTTCATGCTGAAGATTTATTTTTTTATGGGTAGGGAAGGACCACTGTGCTCTCTTTCTCATTGGTTCTCTGGTTGCTTAGTATTTAGTTGCCTTGGAATTTCTAAAGTTAAAAAAGAGGCCCGTAGCACTGTAGCCTGTAGGCGTTTGCGCAGGAGGGAAGCAGCAGCAGAACCTTGCTCTGTTTCTAAGTATATTTAGTTTTCATACAATTTTATTGCAGGAGACAGCAAGAATTTGAGATCATCAACCTCATATGGCTGCTGTTCATAAATTCTTGCTGGGTCCCACACAACATATTTGGAAATCTAATCTCCGTGTGCTGTCCATTTCAGAATTTCCGTCATGCAGAAGTCCCTTTCTCTCCTGACAGCTGTCACATTTCAGCTCTTAGCATAGCTCAAATCTTTCTCTCCCACAGACTGTAAGCAAAGGAGGGTCTCTCCAGTCCTTGGGAGATGGCAGAAGACAGAACACATTGTATCAGACATTGTCTTACTCCTATAATCTCCACACTGTGTATTCATTATTGTAAAATCACAACTCTTTGTTGTCTTTACCTCTGTATCTATATATTTCAGATGCAAAACCAAGTAAAATAAAGTCCAATAAATATTTCCGTATCAATAGTGACTCAAAAGAAGCAGGTTTAGGCAAAACCAGTGCAAGAATATATACTACTTGAAAGCAGGGATAGCTAAATTCCGTATATCTGAAGGGCATGCACATCCTGTGTCAGGTACCCAAGGCTCAAAACTGATCTCTGCTGTGCCGCACTTGCCTGAACAGACAGGGCCTGACCTGAGCTTGTGCTCCTGCCCCTACACCCCTCACCAGCTCCCTTATAGACCAGCTATCACTCTAATCCCCTAAGCCACTAGGAAGCCATCTCATGAAGTTTAACATGACCATTTGGCATCCTCTTGGACAAACTGAGCAGACACGTGTGTCCGTATCCGTATTTTGTGACCAGCCACACCTCTGGCCATGCAGAGGGACAGCCAGCATGGCTCCAGCACAGGGAACCCAGGGCAGATGTAGTGTGAGGAATTATCCCGTAACTGCCAGGTGTTGTCTTCCTACAACACACCACGAGATGGCAATCGATACATACATACTGAAAAATACCAAAGGCACACCTCCAAGCCATACCTACCCTCAACAAGGGTATTTGTCAACCCGGTCATTACACTGTTGGTTCGATCCTTTCTTCCATAGGATGCATTCACCTGATCCATTGAGACCAAGAGAGACCCACCAGGTTTCTTTCTAATTTCGATTTCAGTAGTACCCTGCAAAATTCATATGATGATTAATACAAACTCTTAACGTCTTCCCAGTATTTTACATACTCTCAGCCTAGAAATGTGGCACGTACGCCCAAGAGAGAAAAACATCTTTGTTCCTGCCATCCTTCTCACTTTCCTACATTATGTAAGTGGTCAAACCAAAACTCAAGCCCTCATTTCTGCTAGCACCAGTGCTTTGCAGCCTTAGACAAATTAAGGACTATATTTTAAAGAACATTTCTAATGAAGACTGCTATAGGACAAAGTAATTTACGCTCTGTACTACTACCAAACAGCACAGACGGGCAGTGACTCTTTCAACTGGGCCACTTTACAACCCGTCTGGTCAGTGTGAACTCCACCTCAGCCTCATTTGAGGCACCCAAATTAATAAGGGTTAGGAACTGAGCATTTGACAGTATCATCATTTATTTAAAAATCTGCATCTCAAAATTAGAATAAAAGAAGCTCGGCCACATCACTATCTGAGAACTAATGGGGACTTCTCCCACTCTAGCCCACTATGAAGCTGATTTTCTAACACAACAGGGATATGAAACCATGTCTCAATTTCACCCTTGTGAAGGATCACCTTGCTCCCTCCTCAAGCCAAAGAGCTTGCACTTTTAAAGGCACCTCACAGTTTCCCTCCTAAGATTGCTCTAGAAATGCCAGTCTCTGTTAGGCCAAAACAATGGGGTTTTTTTTCCTCATTACAGGAATTTGCCACTGTCTGCTTGAGAACCAAGGTCTCTGCACAGCCCATGCAGCTCTCCCACCATGACAGTTAATTGCTTGTTGCATGTTGAACTCTCTCTACACATAGAGTTAGCAAAATAACTGCTAAGTAATACTTTCTCTTGTGCACATGCATCATGCAGATTACTATTCCTACCACATTCATGCTGTGTCAGAAAAATAATTAAATACTGAAGCAAAACATTGTATTAACATGCTAACTAGGGAAGAAAAAAATCAGGTAGCAACTGATGCTTAACATAACTAATTAAGGTCAAACAGGTTGCAAGAATTGAAATAACTAAAAAAAAAAATAGCTTGGAATTTATAGGCACGGTAACCAGACTTTTCTCGGAAACAATTGATGCAGGTATCTCTCAAATGATGTCGTTTCAATCTTACCCAGATTCTTTTATGCCCCACTAACTAATAATCTATTTTTTGAGCTGTTTCTCTCCTGCATTCTGAAACATTGATCCACTAAAAAGGTTACTCAATACCAATTCAGTCAACTAATTACAAAAAGTCACAGTCAAGGAAAATTCAAAAACGAAAAAATAATATTTAAAAAAAATCCTTCTTTTACTATGAGCTTCCCTTGCAAAATTTAGTGACAGCTAAAAGATTGTTTGTACCTCCCTTTAAATCCCCAAATATTTTATCTTATTGTGGAGAACATTTGCAACAAACTTTGGTTGGTTTCCCCATTCCCATGCTTTAAATAGCTCCTTATGAATTTGGCCTGACATATACTAAGGGTTTCTACTATTATTAGTCCTTTAATTAAGGACTGAATTCCAAGCCTTTTTTTCCCAGGAAGCCAGGTGGAGAAGGAGGTGGGTCATTAAATTTGAGAAGAAAAGGAAGGGGAAGTTAAAGCACAGGGTGTTTAATCCAATAAAGACTTTATCGTCTGCGGTCAGACAGACTGACTCTCATTCTGCCAGGGAGTCTGGTTCACTTGAAGGGTGGCATACAGGAGAGGAGAAGAGGACAGACCGCCATGCCTATGCTATCTACTCATTGACTTCCTTACACTGTCGTTGGTAGCTGGCTTATCTATTTTCACCTCAGGCAGAAGGCGTCCCCCAGGCATGCTGGAAGGTGGACCACCGATGAGGGACACCACGCCATTACAATCCACTGTGCTGTTCCTCTTCACGTTTCGGCGGAGGTTGGGGAAAATCCGCGAGGACCGGCTGCCCTGGCTGTAGCCACTGTAGCCGCTGTAGCTGCTCCTTCGATCACGACCGCGGATGGGGATGAAAAGGGAGTCTCTCCTGCCTTCGCTTTCCTCCACTGTGCTGTGCTCGTCATCAGCAAACTCATTCTCTGAACCTGGGTCACGAAATCGCCCTTTGTAGCTGAAGATACTGCTCTTGCTATTGTGTCGGGAGAGAAAAGGGGAGCCTGGGATACTGAGGAGAGACTGGGAGGGAGAAAAGAAAGAACGATAACAGCGTGAATAGTATGGAAACAAAGCACTGCAGTGCTGTCAAGTGCTGCTAAACTGATTTTGCTCCCTCACCAGGTCTACACAAACCATCACCACTTAGCTGTTGGTGACACTTTAAGAGTTGTTCGCTCTTGGCTGGCTGGGCTACGTCAGTGAAGAAGTTATCTGGTTAGACCACTACTCTCAGGAACAATTTATGCCAGGGTAAGTGTGTGCAAGGGCTGTAACTTTGCACAGTTAAGTGTCCTCCTGATTGGCTGCAAGTTTAAGATAGTGGGCGGATTGCTTTGACATGCTAATCAGGATCTAAACTAGAATATTATCCTGACTACAAGCAAGCATAAACGTTAGCAAAGGAAATGAAAACTACCTGGTTCATGATGGAAAATTTCCTTCCTAGCCTGTTATCTGGTAGCCTGAATGCTTTCCTCCTCATGCCATCCTCAGATTCAGACTTGAACACCTTTTCATTGTCACACTTCTCCTCTCCTTCTGACAGTTCCTTGTCCTTTCGTTTTTTCCTTCTGTTTCGACGCTCCTTGGCACTCTTGGAACTGAGTTTGGAAATCTCTGAAGAGCTCCGAGACATCCTCCCCCCACCATCATCTTCCACAGCATCTTCTGAGACTGTCCCTGCTGAAGTGACCATAGCAGCAGCCTGAGGGTGTAGGCAAGAGAAGGGAAAAATAAATTAGATATTACCATGATTAATACTCCATTTTCTGCTTTAAGAAAGAGTGTGGCTTAATGCATGTAAGTACAAGTCTTTGGGGCAGGATTAAGATGCTTATTCTTTTTTTTGGAAGAAACTTGCAGCCAGGACTTGTAAAAATTTTTATAGTCTACTGTTGCAGGTAGTAAAATCTCTCTCAGTCCGTCCCTCAGCTTTGTTTATAAGCATTTGATAAAGGAATGACAAAGATGTACTTGTCTGTCTTGCAAAGATATTCCCACACTTAACTAGGAACTCTGGGAACATTTACAATTTCCTTAATAGAAGGAGTTTTCCAGTACAAAATAAACACAGCAAGCTTGCATATAATTCAGGAAAAACCAGCAGCAGCAGGGAAGAGATAGTGCACAGTGTCAACCCCGGTCAACAGAGGATGTGATGCCAGGGCAAGTCAGCCATGGCATTACTGCATTTTTTTATTATACATCATTGCTCTGTAATAACAAGCAAATAAATCTTAAAATATGTAAATGCATCAAAAAATATACTGTCTAACCACTCACCTGTGCTTCTTCCTGCTGCTTTTTCAATTGTTCTAACATGGCCTTAAATTCTGCCTCCTTCTGTTCCGCCTCCTCCAATGTGGCCTGGTTCTGCTCTTCATAAGCCATAGCTACCACAGCCAAAATTAGGTTAACAAGATAGAACGATCCCACAAAGATCACCAAGACAAAGAAGATCATGTAGGTTTTTCCTGCTGCTCGTAAGGTCTGGAAGTAGAAAAGAACAGTAGAGGCAAGAGAAAAGGAAAGGGGAAAGCAATTTCAGAGTGACACCCGATACACGAACTGATCCCAAGTTTCTTGACCTGAATGCTTCTAAGAAAATATAGCAGTGCTGAATATTTAACGTCTCAGCACTTCCACTGCAAAGCACTAAGACACTGCACATTCATTAGCCATAAACACAAAAGGTGACATCCCTCTTCTTCTCTTAAGGGAACATCCAACGGATGCAGACTGAAAATGATTCAGAAGTACAGTGTGAAACTCAATGCTTAGACACCCTTAAAACAAAACAAAATAGAAGAAAAGCCATTTCAGCAAGATCCCCAAACCATCCTCAGATTACCAGAAAACACTCTGCCCTCCAAAGCGCCTAAGCATCTCCTGTGAGCAGAGCTGAACTGCTCACGGTCTGCTGCAGCAGGCGGCCAGGTTTTCCCAGAATTAATTCACAGTTCAGCTGTACACACACTGAGGACCTACCACCCCTTCTGGATTTAGAAGTACAACAGCCGCTTACAGGTAATGTCCCCTTCCTCCTCAACACACAATATCTCATTGTGCAGCTTTATTTATAGTTACTCTTTCAGACAGGAGAAATAAAATAAAGCTTGTCATGTTTTCCTTCCCTGTATTGTCCCCAAATTCTCATCTTGTGTAACACCGAAGCAAAGTGTTTACTTACTAATTGATACAAGTTTTCCCAAAAGTCCTGAGTCATAAGGCGAAATAAAGCCAGAAAAGCCCAGCTGAAAGTGTCAAAGCTTGTGTAACCATAGTTCGGGTTCCGTCCTGCTTTCATGCACGTGTAACCCTCCGGGCATTGACTGTGAAGAAGATGACAGCCATTTCAGGGCATCAAGGCAGTAAAAGGGATAGAGCAAGTTGACAACATGCACATTATCCATGCTTAATGGAGATTTTCACAACTCTCATAACAAATGGCATGCATTTTGCTTTCTGTGTTGAGTGAGAACAGCAGACAAGGAGACTGACAGGATTTCAGAAAAGCCCTGCTATCTTTGTCCTATGGAAACAAGATGCGGCAATGTGAGGCTTTTCACCCAACATGAGCCAAAAGGACTAGCTTTTGCCGTAAGTGTCTTTAGAGCTGAAGGACTGGGTGAAAAACCAATTGGAAGTAATAGCACATGGAAAGTTTCCGTTTCTGAACCTCCATTCCCTACTTCTGTGATGATTCTCATGATTGGATTCAGAGGGAAATAATGCCACTAGTAATCGTTGTTACGGGTACCTGCCTCCTGAGAGGACATGAAGGATGTCAGCTTACCTTATATTAGTCAAACAGACAGTAACAATGGATTAATAATTAGATTAAGAAACGTGAAATTTTTTACATGTGAAATAACACCAGAACCACCAAAGGAAGCAACAGGAAATATTCCAAAGGTTTTGCCATCATTAGCCAACATCAACGGTAATTAGAGTCTCCACTTTTAATAAAGCTCAACACTCACCCTGCATCTGAGCTGTTACCACAGAGCAAAGGATCAGGGGCGCCAGGAATTATGTAAAAATTTGCTGAAGAAGATGAAAAAGAAAAGATTACATGCACACACATATGGAGTTAGAGGATTTAACATACTATAGTACTATAAAAACCTTCACTTACCAGCCCTCTAGACCCCTACTGATAAATTTATCAATAAACTAACTCAGCTTTAAATAACATTAGCCCCACTAACTGTGCCTGAGTTTAAACACCTTTCTGGAAGTCAGTACAGCATTTTGAATAAAGATTTTAAACTAGCTAACTGCACAGTAGAGAAGCTCAAAGTGAGAAGGGAGGAAGAAATTAAGTTACAAAAACTTGGAGGCTGGTTCCTTGATCATCCGCAGCATCATTTACAGCTCTGAAATCCTGCCAGCGTGGAAGGATGCTGCAAAGCAGAAACAGGTACCAACAACTACATGTGCATTCTCTGAAGAACTCAGCAAAACCAAGTGAAGGACCTGACATTCAGCCCAGGGATTTAAATGGGCAGAGAGTTACTTCCCATTTACCGTAGTTAATCCATTTTTAATCGGAAACAAAACAGAAAAAAAAAATGCTTTTTTGATAAAATATTCAGCTAAAAGAGCACAGCCAAGACCTTCTAAAGGATGAACCCAACTAGAAACACCTTAACAAGGCCAGGTTTCTAAAAACTGAAAAATATCCGAGTAAGGGTTTTTTATTGCACAAAGCTGAACACACCACATTATAAGCCATGTCAGAAATCCTGGTCAGCAGCATTAAGCCAAATAAGAAGGTTTTAGGGAGTATCACTGCAGAAATACCTACACATATTGTTGGTGTATTCCTCCCAGTCAAAGCCCTTAGAGCCGTTATCCAGGAAAGTCTCATTCACATTAATTGGCCATATCACACACTTGTTCCTTAAATTGCCCATAAACAGCTGCAACCCGATCAGAGCAAAGACACTGAGACAAAATACTGTCAAGATCATTACATCTGACAGCTTCTTCACAGACTGAATTAGGGCACCCACAATGGTCTTCAAGCCTGCAGAGAAGAAAACAAGACTAGAAATCACTCCTGTAGAATGAAAATACATTGAAAATTCAAATACATACAGTACCTTATAACTGCTATATGGTGGCAAAAGATTGTTGCTATAAAATGGCTGGGTTCCTGGGAATCACCACTCGCATTTAGGTTTTTCCACACAGTACAATAAAGGTGATGAATGCACCAAGCTCACCGGTTTCAATGGTGAACTAGCAACAGTTAGAACAAAACAAAATACCAACACTCATCCCTGAGAATATCTGAGCCTTGCAGCAGAGGATGCAAAGCATACTCGGGAGTCATTGCCATGAAAGCAGGGTTTGTCTAAACAAAGATGTTAAATTAAGATACACTGCTACAAACCACTCTATGGACACATTTAGTTGTGTTTAAGCCTAGCTTATTGGCACAAACTACGACAACTTACAAAGATCAAATACCTTTTGAACTGTCTACATCTTAAGTTTCTACTGCTTAACTAAACTGTTTCAGCACTTCTCCTTTCCTTGCAGGAGCTGAATCTTTCATTCAGGTCATGGGTTTTGTTACGGGTACGGCAGGATTTCATCCAGAGTGCTGGCTCCTCGGGTTTTACCAAGGCCGTCAGGATCGTTAATAGGGAAGGCTCAATAATAAAAGTAAGCTCAGGCATAAGCCAAGAATACTGCCGGTTTTCCAAACCGGTCTGGTCTGTAAGAGGAACCATCCATGAACTGGGGGAAGAATGCAGCACTAATGCATTCAGGAGACAGATCTAAACAAGCAAGAATTTTGGATGCAGAAACAATACAGTATTAGGGCCCTTTAATCAACCTTTCTGATGTTAAGTAGGATGATCTTGCATTTAGAAATGAGTAGTGAAGGAGGCTGAAGGGAGGAAGGAGAGGGGAAAAATATTAAAAATTCAGCTCCAGCTGAATTCAGGGCCAGTCAGATCCAAGTCTCTGGCTGAGGCCAAGTAAGCATTCTGCAAAAAACTTTTGACAAGAAACCTTTCTATACCAGCAGAGGTTTGATCCATATCAGCAACATAAAGATTCAAAAATACATAAATAAAAAGGAATTCTTATGGAGGAATAATTTTTGTAAATGTCTTTTACTTCAATCTTCAAAACTTTTAATCAATGCCAAAGCCCTACTCCAACACAAAGCAGTTTTTTTGCTGTTAGTTCTGGCAGACAAATAACCATTACAACACTCGTTTGCATGCTCATCTCCATTGCTCAAATATGCACCACTCTGCACATGCAGCCATTTACACCAGCGTTTGTGTTTCTAGTTTGTATGTTGCTCTCTCATAGGCATATAAGGAGAATGGGCTTTGGAACCAAGATGATAAACTGGCAGCAAGAGTGTTCCCAGTCCAGTCACAGGACAAATACAACAACTTTCAGCTGAAGCAATCGCCTTCTTGTACTGCAGATCCAGATCATCCCTGGGTCCTATCTAATGTAGGTGTGTCACAGGCTGGCAATGCATGGAGACTGATGGCATTAGTCAATTAAAATACCAATAACCCAGGTGCCAATAAAAAAAAATACCTTCAGATCACAGAGTTTAATATGGTCTACCAAGCCATAAGATGAAAGCAATATTTTGATATTTTAGCACATAGGTGCCACAGTCTACTCCTGTCACACAAATCCATACAGATCCTCCACCTGCATGGGATTTTGTCCAGTGGCATGTCATGTTCTGGTAATATTTCCCATTTTTATCTTGTCTAAAAACCACACTGAAGATAATTCCAACTATTGATAGAAGTTGTAGTTAGCACTCATCGTAATACTAAGATGAGTTTCTCATTAGCTCAGTGCAGTGTTAAAAGCTCCCATTCCATTACACGCACTGAAGCAGAAGGGGAACTCCTTTATATTTTAAGTGTATTCTAAATATCACTTCTTCCCCAAGACATGATAGCACTAAAACCCATAAACAGCACCCTATGCCTAAGTTCATATTAAATAACCCAAAAGGCTAATTACATAAATGCCTTACATTCCTCATATTGTTAGTCACAAAATCAAGAGGGGAGCAAGGTTTTACCTACATGCTGCAGAACCACAGCTGGGGCAATCCTATCCCAGAGCCTAACTGATACAAATAACCAAAGTTTTGCCATTTACAGTTCCAGCTGTGGATGTGTTCAGTGTGCCTGACATTCAAACAGAATCCCCTTTGGCTGTGTGCAGCAAATCATCCCTGTAGTAAAAAGTATGGCTGCACTGAACTTAGAAGAGCTTAGATCCACCCCCCTTGCTGTCATTTGAAATAGAAGGAAAACTCCATTAGTTTTGGGTAGTATGGAGAGAATGATACAAAACTGAACTGTTCTGCTCCTTTCCATAGGAAGACAAGGCATGCTGTCACACATTCAGTAACCAGCTCATTAAGGTTGCATCATCTTCACTTTGCTACCATTATGAAAGCAAAACACATACGAAACTTATTTTAACATGGATGCTTTTCTTTGAGCAAGCCAGTTAATACCTGTTGCAGGCTGACAGAATCACAACTGCACTTCAGATCCATATAGCGCACTGCTAAACAGCAATTACCAAATATCTTTTGCTCTTTGTATGTGCACTGCCAAACATTAAGGAAGGCTAAGTAAGAACATTATTCTAGCATACTCTCATTCGGTGCAAGGAAAGCTGGTGCCACTTAAGAACATCATGCACAACAGCCATGTACATCTGATGGGTTTAGCAGTCTGGAATGGGGACAAAAGTGATGGGCCCCTACAATTCCATAGTCTCTTTTCTGGCAAACGTATATGCAAGTGTAGCCTGAGAAAGCAAAAGAACCATTATCAGTTAATGCATTAAGAAACAAAACACAAAGAAATAGAAGAGCAACACTTATCAAGTGACTATTTAGGGTGCCTACCTTGAGACAGGTCAAGCACCTGAAAACTGGAAAACTACAGATGCTTCAGTGCCTATGAAAATTGAGTCTTGAGCTTGACCTTAAAATTAGGGATGCTTTTGAGAAACCATCTGCATGAGACTTTTCTGTACAAGAATTCAGGATCAGAACCGTATTCTCAGTCCATAATGCTTCCATGGTCTCTTACAATAAAGGAAGGGCCATTGCTTACCCTTTGACACCCAGATTGAGTTAAGAGTCTAGAAGTAGCTTTGTAACTGATGGTCCTGCAAAGTCCAGCCCTGGGGGTGGCACATGAAATGGGCAGGTCTATGAATTGGGACTTCTGGCTTACTGAAAGTGCAGTCAGTACTTTGGGCCACACACCATTGCATTAATAGCTGACAACCGGTTCCAGTACACCATACAAATCCAAAAGCTGGTCATGCCAATGCTCCATTTAGCTTAGTCTATATCTAAATGGCAGCATCAACCCTTTCTGAAGATGGGGAAGCAAGCTTGTTGTCATTACTAGAAGACAACCTGCCCCAGATCCCATCTGACTCCAAGTAACTGAAGTAGCCTCACGCAGAAAGGTTTTAATCTTGGTTGGGTTCTGCTCACTTGCTTTACAAACTTATTCCTAAAAACCGCTCTGGAAACACTGAGGATAGTGGGATGACATGCTGAGCAAGAAACTGTTCAACCTGAGGAGGAAGGGAGTGCCTGATCCTTTATTCATGTGAAACTTTAGGCCTGGCTTTCATTTCAGAGATTGGATAGCCACATGTGTAGACAGGGTTAAAGAAGTATGGAACAGCAGACTGTTCATCCCATAATTTGATGGCCCAGAAGCCTTAATTTCAAACTGCTCTTTTTTTACAGACTGCAAAGCCCATCAAAAATATCCCAGTGCCATTTCTGAGAAATAAGCAATGCAGGATGGGAGGGGAGATACGGAAAAGAGATACACGCAAGACCAGCCTTTAATGCTTAATGGTTCTCACCTGGAATAACAGAGATAGTTTTCAAAGCTCGGAGAACTCTGAAAGTTCTCAATGCTGAGACATTCCCAAGGTCCACAAACTCTGTGACATATCTGCAATGAGGGAGGTCACACACAAAAAACACAATGACAATACACACACCAAAATAAAACAACAACTACAGACAAAGCAATACATCACTCACAGGGGCCTGTACCCAACAGCTAACACCAACCGGAGGCCGCCTTACCTGGAATTACAGAAATAGTTTTCAAAGCTCTCAGAACCCTGAAAGTGCGCAGAGCTGAAACATTGCCTAGGTTTACAAACTCTGTTATATACCTGCAGAATTAAACCAGAGTTAATGGCACCGTTGGGGTCACCTTCCTTTTCATATAGTTGTCTGTTTGTAGGAAACAGCTTGTAATTTAAAATGCTTTAGAACTGGCATTTAAAAGAGAGAGACAGAAAATTTCAGAGCCAAAACACAGTTTAAGTCTCTCCATACTGCAACCAGCTTGTTCAGGTGCACTGTTAGATACTTGCATTCTCGCCTATGTAGGACTTGAAAATTTAACGCTATCTCTCCAGAAGAAGGTAATTGTAAAACTGTCAAATATGTGAGGAGACTTGGTGACATCACCTCAGTTCAGTGGTTTCAGGTATATTCACTTCACGTTTTTAATAAAGCATGATCATCTTTTGCTTTGATTAGTGTCCTTCATTTTAATCCTTTATGCTTTACTACCTGTTTGTGAGCCACAGGTAGGTATGATTATCCCCATTTTACAAGGGGATAAACCTGAGATACACAGAGGATAAGAGGCTTACTGCAAAGTTAACGGAGTTAGATTTTATCACAACTTCGAATAGAATATTTCCTCTGTGCTGTCTGGGGAGAAACATGGTATGAAAAGGCAAAGAAATGCACAATTCTTCCTGGTGCAGAAAGGCCACTACAAGTGCTTCATAAAACTTAGACCCTGCTAGTGGGATTTAAATAACGCACAGGGTTGCTCTAGCCCTTGACACAAAAAAGGACTGTATTTGAAGCCTACAGGCAACCTCACTGGAAACAAGGAGGTTACAGAGTTAGATCAGCTAGAGATTTAGCACATTTATTTAAGACCAATGCATTGGGCCTTTTAAAGCTCGCATGCTGTTACTTGTTAATTGATCAAGAAAGAAAGGAAAGAACCAATTCACAGGTTGAATCTGATCTGTGTGGACAGAACTGGGAGCCTCACCCACACAGGTGTGTTTACACTGTGCACAGCAGATCCCCATCTATTCCGAAGTAAAACTAAAGTGTCAGTGAGGTATCGGTTATTTTGCTTTTTGTGTACAATGTCCAACTCTTTGCATATAATTTAAATACACAACTAAAAGGCAAGTAGAAAAAGCAGGAACTCCAGAAAATCAACAACCTTGGGTGCAGAATCCAGCCCAAAAAAATGCATTTTATATGATGAAAGCATTTTACTATGATTAAATTCAAGTGCTCTGAACCCTTGAAAATCAGGCTTCTGAGCCTTCCTACATGATCCCTCAGTTTTCATCGGCTGTTGTTGACTATGGGAGCCCAGACATGCACACATGCAATATTCCAAAAACAAATGTAAAAGGGAAAAAAAAAAACCAAACTCTTCCACCAGCAACTCAGACTACTGGCGACATACGCCTTATTTTCACCAGTGGTACTAAGCCTAAGCAACGATCAACGCAGGCCAATAAGGAAAAAACCAGAAATCTAGCGTGCATCTCCTGGTTCAGCTGTGAATTCAGACATCCCCATGAACTCCTCATTATCAGACCAATGTAAGCTGATCTGGCACAAGAGAAAAGAATGAGGAAGGAAAATAAAGCGTCTCCTTTTCTGACACTACACCTTCATCAGAAATGGGTTAGCAACTGTTCAACCTTAAGTTGCATCCCAGGAAATTTTAACATGCAAGCCCAAGGAAGGAAAGAGTGGTAGAGACAAGAATTTAAAGAAGTTTGGGGCCTAGTCCTATGTTTAACAGAACAAGCTGCCACTCTGGCATGTGAGCAATCTAAAATGCTAGGCACTATTATAAAGTCTTATATTAATAAAGGCAGTTTTCAGAAAATCATATTTTTTGTAGCAGCAACTCCACTAACCCCATGGAGTTGCATTTTAGATCTGACTCCATGTCAGGCTAAAGCTTTCTTTTGAAAAATCAAGAAAGAAATCTTTCAGAGATTCACTTAAGTTTTCCTTGATTTCTTTTTTTCTTGATTTATTTCTTCCTTACACACCCACCCTCTTCCTAAGGTCTCATCCCCTCCCGCATGCCACAAATACCTGAAATAATCTGAAAACACAACTTACGCCATCATGATCACACTGAAATCTAGCCAGTTCCATGGATCACGTAGGAAAGTAAAGCCATCTATACAGAAACCTCTTGCAATAATTTTCACAAGTGATTCAAATGTATAAATACCAGTGAATGTATACCTGTTATGAGGAAGAAAGAAAGCTGCACTGAGAAGTTTGTAGAAATGTCATTTTAGTAATGAAAAAAGATGAATTACAAACACTTTTGTCTAAACAAAGTGGATATAAAAGACATCTTATATTCATGCTAACTTAAACGTGAGTAGGAACAGATTTCGCAATAGAAGAAAAACAACATTCTGTGAGATTCTTAAAAACACAAGAAGCATTACTTACTCCACATTCTTCGACCATTCAGGTGGGTTACTAAAAGTCATGAATACACAGTTGGTCAAAATAGTGCACATAATGATCATGCTAAATACTGTAGAACAAAGTCAAGGATCAAAGGGATACTAGTGTGGCTCTTTACATCACCTTATGGCTCCCTAAAGATCACTGTGCTGCAATAAAAGTCAACAACAATTTCCAGTCTATTCTCTGTGGACTACAAATAAAAGCCAAGATGCTTCCAGCAGTCATGGGAAATAAGAGCAGGGTGACCACATATAAAGAGTATTTTTACGTCACCATTCAATTTATTTTATATTTTCTAGTATGTCTTAGCAATTAAAAAATCACATGCCTAAATGAAAATGTCTCCCCAGATAATTCTACCTGTTCAGTAACATCAAAATACATTGTCTGCTAACACATCCGACAGGAAAGCAGCGTTGCAACCCATGGACACCTAGGATTTAGCTTGGAGAAAATCTTACAAATCTTTCCAAACATCTCCGCTCCCTCTGTGCATTCAGGATCTTGTGTGTCACGTTTGCAGATGGAAGGTGCTGGACTAACTGTTTTGAGGAGTGTTGCAGGGACAGCACAATTTCAGAATTAGAAGTTTGAGTGGATTTTAACTAGTGAATTATTAGCAGAATGGTGAAATCCAGGGTCAGATTCAAAGCTGTTTTGACTTCCAAAACTGTTTAAGCAGACTTAAATGGATCTTAGATCAAGGCCCAAGATCCACTGCCAGCATCTCAGCCTCAACCTGACAGACCTGCATCTCTCAGCTAAATCCCCCCAACACATACAAAGGGGAGGAAAGTCTACAAGAAGCAACAGATAAGCCAAAGAAAACATTCCTAGCCTCAGATCCCAAGTTAACTTTGAAAAGATGGAAAAGCTTTTTCTTCATACGAGATGCAGGAAGTAAGTATATAGAAGCCTCTAAAGCAACAAATGAATTTATTTCCGTTTTACAGTCACTTTTACAAAATAAATAAATAAACAGGGCAAAGCAGCTCATTCAATATACTACTTTATTTTTTTTCCTCTCCTAATAACACATGCAGATGATGCTTCTGAAGCTATCAGAGCTGTCTGAAGCCCTGCAGTGGAACATTTTGGAATAGCCTTGCCATTAGAAGGAAGTTTGAGAGATGCCAAAAGAGCAAGAAACTAGTCAGGGTCAAATTACATAGAAGGTATCTTTGGCTCCTTCTCCAGATGCTATATTTTTTAACCTTTTTAGCAGCTAGTTAAAGCTCAACTCCTCTTCATACGAAGTATAACCTGAAATCATATCTATTCCAAAACTTATCAATGTCTGTGCACTGATGGAAGAACAGACACAGATAGATACAATTTAGCAGGGAAAATAAATGAAAAGTTTACTTGATTGGATGTGTCTAAAGGACCATGATTTCTCATTCAAAAAAGCATGTTTTAATGTATGCTCTGAGGCCAATCCAACTTCACCAGGTGCAGAACTGTAATTCATATACACTATTTGAATTGAGTAATAAGACAGTATGTAAGAGATTTTTCAATGAATATACAAAGGCAAGAATAACTCAATAATAAAAAGGATATGAATGTATCAAAATTTTAATAGCTATTCTTCTAAACAGATTAAAAGGACTTAAAATGTACAAGGCAGGTGTGGCACTAAATCGGAAGAGTGTTTTCCCTCTGTTTAGTACTACAAAGGTCTGTAGAGAAACAAAGAGAGAGAGAGAGAGAGACAGAGAGAGTTAATGCATGAAAATCAAAGCATGAATTGTACTAAAAGACGAACAACTTCCATGGTAAAAAATAGCATTTTTTGCTTTTTTAAAGAATAATCTCCTTTATGAAGCTCCCATTAGGGTAAAACATACCTCCCAGTACATCACGAATAATTCCACTCCAAACTATCCATTTTACTAGACACCTCAGACAGAGCAGAAGCAAAATCTCCCATCCAAGAGTGCACATCTTCATCACGCAAGTGTAGAAACACTATTATCTCTATCTAACAGATAAGAACCAAGGCCCACAGCAACTAAGGACCACAAATTCGGGAGCACAACTGGCAGCTGAACCCAGACTTCACGCCATCGCCCAGTGCAGAAGACCATCTTTATGGCACAGTGTTCATGTAGCCTGTGCCTCCTTCCCAAACCTTGCTAACAGCTACCACAACAAATCATGTTTTTACAAGATAGCACCTCACCTGCAAAGAAAGATTGACAGGTAAGCAGAAAGAAAATGTCATGGTAGAGTCCCCCAGCCCAGCAGACACAAGTCAGATACCCATCGTCCCCACTCATTGGCAATTTTGAGCACATTCCATGTTGGTGCACCAACTCCAGGCAGTCATGTGCTCTCATTGCCTTTAATTAGCAAGATGTTAAGGTCCACTACTTTATACAGAACCTGTGGAATGAATCATGTAAACGTGAGGCAGCATCCATCTCATCTCTCCATCTCCAGCCCTAAAATACAGACCCGCTATTTCATCTCCCCACTAGTGAACATGCATATCAAAAAGCACTGGGAGAATCACACGGAGCCATCTGGCGAGGCAAAATTAGAACTGTGGTTGCTTAATACCAGCACACTCAATGCACCTACCACTCGACTTGAAGGAATAAAAGCAATTTGTGTGCACTGAAAAGCCAAAGCCCTTTCCCCGGCACCATTTTCCCATTTTACATTCTCTCCGGGATGCCGCAGCATCAGCGAGGCAGGATGAACCCCAGACTGCTGCAGGGGGATAGAGCAAAGCTGGACTCGCTGCAGGCTCGCTCCCCAGCACCAGCCCACCGTTTGGCACAGACCCGAGCCTCCCGGAGTCCAACACAAGGGAATCCACAAGGGCTTTCTGCCAACGCAGTCACTGTGCTTCCCCAGGAGACTCACTCTTATGAAATTTGTCATTTCCCTCCTAGTAAGTGAAACAACGTATCTTCGCTCATTTGGCTAAATTAGACCATTGAGCAGTAAATTATTTGAAAAGGAAATCAAAATCAGATTGTGGTTCAGCACTGAGTGAGAAAGATTAGTTAGCATAACCACTAATGCATCTCCCAACAAAAGCACTTTAAAGACAACCCTGGACAGCTCTTAAATTGCAGCATCAAGAATTAATGAACAGATTACCTTGGCATGTAACAATATTCTAAAAGCCTGTAAGTTTTTCAAAATTGCAGATTACAGAGTGGTCAAGGGACACCTGATTTTAAGAACCAGCTGTCTCTCCTTCCCTGACACCACAAACTTTCCAAGACTCACATACCATTAATTTTTAGATCTTCTTTCACTGTCCCCTGCAGAGGCTTCAGAGCAGGATACTCATCACACAGATGCTTACGGGCTTCAGTTGTGTCCCTAGCACAACACTGAGCTCTCAACTCTACCACACCTTTTAAGCAATGAAATCTCCAACATGACTGTGCTGAACATTATGTAGGCACAAGGCGAGCTGCACAAAGACAGAAATTCTCCCAAAACCCCATGCAGTGGCTCTGTGAGGTGGCTCAGTTTCATTATGCATCCATTTCTACATGGGAAAAATCGCTGTGCAGGAGCCCTATGGTTTGCTCAGATAGAGCTCAGCAAGCCAGAACTAAAACCATTCCTCACATGGAGATACAGGTACATGCATACTGCTTCGCAGATGTAAACCAACCCAAAGACTTTTGACCTGTGCTAGAAGAGCAAGCCAGACTCAGTCCGGGAAGGTGGATGTAAAATGCTCTTATGTGGAGGATCAAAGACTGTTTGCCTTGGCACACTGGAGCGATTACAAGGGAACATACGTTTTCAATAGCTGTTTCACAAGGATCGACCCAGAAATTTGGCATTCCCTCTTGTAATACAAGCTCTTTCACCCAATGATCAGGACAGTCGCCTACCAAACATGAACTCCACATTCTGCTTGCCAGCTTAGTCCTTCATCTATTACATGACCTTACGTAGGGCAGCTCCTCATTTTCTCTTCTGTGCTCTGCCCAGCTTTCTCCTTTCAGACCATAATGCTTGTTGAACTTATTCCTGTCTATAAAGCCCATCATAACTGGGCCTCTCAGTACAACTGTAACACAAATAAGGTGCTGTACATTCCAGTCTGCTCATCGATTCCGATGGTTCCAAGATCCGCTGCTCCAGTTCTCCTGTGTAGCTCAAAAAATCATGGGTAAATCTCGGCTTGGCCTCGTCAATAGAAAGAAGAGCACAAAGCCAAAAAGTGTTTGGCAATTTAAAACCTTATCTTAGTTTTTCTTTATCCTGCTGACATATTAAAACTCGCTTTCAAAATGGCTGCATGCTCTTAAAATGTTTGCTGGTTCAGGTCCAAGAACATCCTTAAGCCCTTTTAAGATCTGCTGAGGCAAAGCTCAAAACTCAGAGAAAGGTGATACCTGGAGAAAGGCATTTTGCAGTCTTCTTCTAAGAGATGAAGTCTGGCTGAACTTTGAAAAGTCTCAGTTTGTTGTTAAAAGAGTTGTGAAAAAGGCTCTGTCCACTTTAGTTTTCTTAAAGTTGGCTGGGAATCTATGCTTTGCAGAAACCTTCAAAATAGTTCTCATATAAAAAGACGTAAGATCACAAAAGATAAGTCTTCTCTAAATCAATTTGCAAAATAGCGCATTAAAGAAGCTATGCTGGAGAGCATGACAGAATTGATCAAGTGATGGCAAAAAACATTCCAGTTATATGAAGATTTAAAATACTCTTGCTTCATGGAGGTTTTACATTAAGCATTTCTGTAATGGCTGAAAAGCGAGGAGGAGTGGGCAGAAGATTTAAGACGAAAACAGCTTTATGAACAGCCTAAGAACATATGGAACCATATTCCTACAGCAGTAACATGACTGCCTTACTCCCAATGTTAAGCAAGAGAGAGCGATGAATTTCTGATGACACCTTGAGCAAGTCACTTTAACATAGCTATTTTCAAAATTAATTTACAGGGAACTCTGGCACCCTGTAGGCTGAAGAAGTATATACAGAATTAAACATCAATGCAAAATATTTTTCAAGTCTGTTTTGGCTCATAGAGGTGTACTTCCTACTACAGAAACCACGTAATTTAATATTTATTTTCCCATTCCCCCCAAAAGGGGACAAATTTATTCTTTCTTAGCAACTTATTCTTCACCACTGAAAAGCTCTACAGGGGAAAAAGTATCTGCCACATTTTTGCTCTTGCTTTAATCTCTTGTTTCAAGCCCAACGTAGGAAAAACTCCTGATACTTTTTGAAATTTATCAAATAAAACATTCCTGAAAGATATATTTAAAAAAATAAATATTGTTCAACATGCAGTACAGAGAAACTGATCTGGATTTAAGTTTTAACAACATCACAATCTGCCTATGTAAGGAAATTCATTCTGCCTCAGCAGCGGAAATGATTCTCCTTCCTTCCACTCATCACCAGTGGGTTGCAGCTATTTAGGTGATTGCAGCAGAGATTCTCTCGCCTCCCGGTCCGTGCCACACTTGGCATACCCTGATCACAGCATGAAAGCTCTATGTGCTATGGCAACACTTGGGACTGGATGCAAGCAGTACCATTATCTGTCATCTCATGAACAGCCATACAACAGCAAACAACTCCGTCACACTTTGCCTTCCACCCAACACCCAGAAAGGATTGGAGAAGACATCTGACAGCGATAACACTCTCCTTTCTTCATTCTACCATGACAGCAGGGAGGAGAGCTAGGAAGGGCACACTTACTTTTCCTGCTCCTTTTAAGCCTACTGGAGAGATGGAAGGAAAAGTAACATTAAACACGCAAGACCTGGAAAAGGTAATTAGCTTTTGGAAATAAGGATAAAAGGCTGATTTTTGATGTGGTCCCGATTCTTCCCTCTGTTTCAGTGACTTCACTGAAATGCAAAACCCATTAACTGTATCATGACCTTGCAGAGCCGTTACCTTGCCCTACAGAAGTCACAAGCAAGGTTCCTTGAAGCACATGCTAGAGCCAGACGTGCCTCCTGCAAGCTGGCCTCTCACATCCCTGTAATTTTCCCAGGTCCACACAGTCAAGGTGACATTCTGGACCAGAGGGCCCATTTCCAAACCGTGCATGTGACTTGAAGTTGCAAGTCACTCCATTGGCACATACGCACTAGAAAGATCCTCAGGTGCTCATCTGCAAGCTATAGGTGACCTCAGACAATCCCACTCTAGCCTTGGATGTTCACGGAGGTATAGACAATCTTCTACAATGGCAGGGTTGATTCTTCCATTGAAATCAATCCACCTAAGTTTATATATGGTGTCAATTCCCAGAATATTCGGGGACCTTCTACTGCCTCGTAAATGGAGCCATTGCAAGAGCATTAGCACCTTTACCTTGTTCTGTAGCAAGTATGAGATTCATACTGAGTGAAATGGAAGTTACTTGAGGAAGATTTTTGCCACAACCTGGCAAAAGTCACATTCAGTGGGAAAGAACAGGGTAAGGAGCTGTTTAGTAGGAGTGATAGCCTAGGCCATAAATGGAAGAGAAGGAAAAGAGAGGTCTAAAAGATGGAAAAACATTAAAAAAATAGAAATACTAATAAGGCTGCAGAAATAAAAGAGGACAATGGTCCTTACCTCTTGCTTAAGCAAATACTGAAGCAAGACTAGACTATGAGGCAATCAGCTGCTTTGCTTTCACTGCGAGGGATGCTCACATAGGTAGCTTTCCTGAATTTTGTTTGCACGTGGAAACAAGGAAGTTCACGTACCTGCCTTTTGGGTTTTTTAATTGAAATGTTTGACGTTTCCACAACAAATATCATGGGCAAGTATTGCTTCTACCGTGTGCTTCAGGTCAGGAATTGGAAGGTGATTACTATTTGCAAAACAAAGAATCATGAAAAAATTCTCTCTGGTACTCACATAAAGACAAAAAGGAGCTAAATTAGCTCCAAAATCTGCTACCTGTGAGCAAAGGGACTTCCCTGATTCTACTAAGCGTCATTACTCCTGTTTTGCAAAATGAAACTGAGCAGAAAAAAGAGAAGTAGCTCGGACAAAACCATCGCTTGTAGGGCTGGGCTCTGAACCGAGGACTTTTGACTCCCTGTATCATGGTTCTGTTTCTAGGTCATGCTGTTTCTCCTTTAAATATCAGTTAACAGGCCACTGTAAAGTTCAGCTTCTCAGTCAAAATGCAGTTTCAGTTTCCTTAGATAAACCAAGATCACTGTGTCCTACTGCAAGGAAAAGCAACCAGCTGATTTGTTCCTATGCATGCTGCACGTCTAGCTTTAAAAGAAAAGACCTATGATGCAAAGCCTTCTGGCAAATGCTGGAGAGGGGAAAAAAAAAAATCTTGGAAAAATTCCCATGATTCAAGCAGATTCGCAATTCCTGATGATTCAGAGAAGGGCCTTTTTAATGGCCTTAAAAAAAATTCTTTGTGGGAAGTCACTGACTATTTGAAGCAGCAAAGAAGTAGCACACACCTAAACTGTCGCCATACTGAAGTGGATGCAAAAGAAACAGAGCCAGTAAAATGTTAATCCAGTGTTTATGGGAAGAGCAAGGCTCTTTTCACAGAACAGCAAGTACGAGGTTGGCAGGGCTGTGCGAGTTTGTCTCCCATCTCCAGAACCTTCCCCTCCATCTGCAGCTGCTCCAGCTCCGTGGAGAGCTTGCATCCCCACATGGCAGGCACACTGAGCAAGCAGAAACTCTGCAAGCAGCTACATGCAGAAATGTACGGTGCTCTTCTGCAGACATGACAGATGCCTTCGAAGTTGGGAATGTGGCTTATTTTTCTCTAAAAATGAAAGATTTATTAATAGCATTGTGTCGGGAGGCAAATATGGAGACTGATAAAGTGTGAGGGCTAACAGGGTTCCCCTCTGCCTCCTACTTCTGGTGGAACATTGAAACAACCAAGAAGCCTTTGCCCAGTGCTCCAGGACACGGCACTGCCCTCAGCACTGCTCTCCTATTTTAGCTAGAAAGAACGTGGCCCAGATCTCCCACCTACACCGTCCATTCAACTACATGAACACAAAGAGGGCATAAAACACTCCTGCTTGGATTTGCAGCGACATTTCGTAACAACTACTTTGGTTGGGCACAAGTGGCCACACACAACCAGAGATCCTGGGAACTACGTGTCTTTTTTCACAGCCTGTGCACACCAAAACCAGGCAACACTAGATTTGTTTAATAAAGAAAATACTTCTGAGGGATATGTTACCTTCTTACCAGCAACAGTTGCTGTCAATACATTTCCTTAAGTATAACATCCACCTGGAGAGCAGTCTGCCTGGTATTCAACATGGACACAAATCACTGTATTCAGAAGCCCTGTTCTGAGATGGTACCTGTACTCCTAGCATCACTGACACAACAAATAAGCATTAAATTCACTAGCGTAAATACAGAAAAGAATGATCAGTTATACCCAACATTACCAGCAAATTCAGTTGATTTCATGTGAATAACGCCCTGCCAGTCACAGAATTCCTTCTGAGCATGGCAAGAAATGTCTGGCCCAACACAAAGTCATAAAACATTTTGTTACCCATGACAATTTACTGATTTTACATGACAGCCATTCTGCCCAAGTTTTGAATGGTCACATCACAACTGCTGTCACATATATGGTCAAACCTACAGCTTCTCAAGTGGCACAGCTAAGCCTGAGTTATAGATGGTAATTATCTCAGCTTATTCAAATTAAATTCCTATCAAAGAAAGCAATGAAATTAAACAGTAGAAAAGAACCTCAGTTTTAAGTCATCCAGCCTTCTAAGAAAACCAGTGATCATGCTCTTCCTTATTTCACCAGTAGAAGATCCCTCCCCTCCATTTCCAGCATAGCGTTTGCTTACTCACCACTTCATTTCTTAATACATCTCAGCACCCATAAATGCCTCCTGCTACATCACCTTAATTCCACAGACAAATATTCCACAGACAAAAAAAAAAAAAAAATTATGAAGATGAAAGCCAGTTAATTGGTTTATCTCACTCTTTTTCTCATGATTCTATATCCCACTGCTTCATAACAATCAAATTCAGACCGAATTCCATGCAAGTAATGAAATACACACTTAAAACCGCTACCCCTCAATTAAATTCTTCTTATTGCCTTCGTGGTTAAAACTGGCACATTAGGACAACTTTATCCATTTTTAATTTCCAGGCCTTGTTGTCCTAACTCCACCCAAGCAGGTGCTTCAAGACTGATCATATAATCTCTGTTAAACCTCAAAGAAAAATATATAACAAACCAACCAAACAAACAAGCCCGATCCAAAGACTCCATTCTTTGTCTTCTATTTAAACCATACCCAAACCTGCAATTTCCTAAGAAAAAGGTGCTTTAGTGACTTCTTTCTTGCAGACTCACTTTCTGGGTCATATAATAAGGGTCAAAGTCCTCCAGTGGTACAGCAACCAGGCCTTTTGGGATGTCCCCATAGATGAAAGGCAAATTCTTCCCCGCCTCAAGGTCACTGTTTGGTTTTGGTTTGCTGTCTTCATCGTCATCCCGGTGGCTGCTGTCTTGCTTTGGACGCTGCTTCTTTTTTAATTCTGCAATGTGTTTCTCAATGTTAGCCAGAGACTCCGGCGTGAAGGGTTTAAAACTATCAGGGCCTGGTGGTGCGAGCAGCCGTGCTGCCATCTTTTCATCCTGCAGCAGCTTCTTTAGTTATGTTGCACCCCGGACAGGTCAGCTCTGCAGGGAAGCAAACAGCACAGGCAGAACAAAGTCAGTCACTGCAAAAACAGACAGACAAGCATATAGCATTGAAAATCCAAAGGCAACGCTGGTCTTCAAGGCCTCACAGAGCGAGGCAAGCAGACCGGTTGCTTTTCAGTCCCAAAATGAGCTACAGGCAGATGCACAGCAAGCGCTGGACACGGGGTGAACCTGCCCGTCCCTGCCCACCGCGCTGCTTCACCCATGTTTTACAGGCAGAACCGGCACGGAGACCTAGATCTCCAACGACCACGCTGACGGCTATCCTGATTGGGGTGTCTCCTGAACACAAACTCTATTCTAGACTACAGAAACCGTTCTGAAAGGCAACTTTATCAAAAACAGTATTTTCCTGCAAAAATTATTCTATCAGTCATTGCTCTCTAGCAAACTGATTAATAGACAAAAATTCCCAGTCAGCTCTATTCCCAGGGTCGGGACAAGGCGTTCAGCCCTGTCTAAACAGGGCTGGGTATTACCACATTGGTTACCCTGCTAACAAGGTGTTTAGCAAAGTACTCTGCTTGATACAACACAAAGGAGGAGTAACTTGGGGCTGAGTTTATGAGTGAGTGCAGTAGGCAACACGCACAGAATATGCTGAGCTCTTTTGGAAAAAATGCTCCTTCGTGTCCTATCAGATATTATTGCAGTTAAGGAGAAGTCTCCTTAATGACTTCAGCATGCATTAGAACAGGTGTGCCAGGGAGCACCCTGAATGCTTCTTTAGGTAGGACCAAGACCTCAGTGGGCTCAACTCTTCCTACTCTGGAGCGTGCCACATCTCCACTACAGGAAGTCAAATCTCACCCTTTCGTTTTACATATATATATAATTATCAGGGTTTCTATTCATTTCAGGCCCTAAGAACAAAATAATTTTAAAATACTTTCATCAAGTACAATAGTAATTTCTGCAAGTTAAATTTCTATAATATGCAGGTTAGACACAGAGTCTTCTTTGCATCAGATGCAATGCAAACAAGCACTTCTCCATGATAAAAAGAGAAAAAAAGGGAAGCGGACGAGGTACAGAAGCACAGCTGAGGAATACCCTGCAGAGCTTCCAACCTGCAAAGGAGCACAGACCTCTGGCAGGATTTTACACTGTCCCTACAGAGAGCACCTTGCTCTCTTCCCCCCACTCCTACAAAAGACAAGAGCTGCGAGGAAGTTCGTTTATCTGAATCCAGCCGCCTACAAACCCTCTGCAGCTTTGCACCTTTTGCCAAGCTCTCGCTCGAGAACCAGCAATAAGAATATATTGCATTTCTGAGCCACTGGTACCTCTTCAAGCTTTTCACACTCCAGGAGGAGGCCAAGAGAGGAGAGGAATTACAGAAACCCTGCACTGATGCAACAGCACTGCAGTACTGCAGGCTGGAATACAACCCAGCCCTGACATGGCTTGGCACTTCAGGGAGGAACCCAAACACCAAAGCGGCAACGAATTCAAGAGGAAAGGCAAAATAACTATGAGTATACGTATGGCACAGAAAGAATCCAGAAGCTATGTGGGATAACGTCCCTTAAGTAAGGAAAAAAATCATCAGTAAGGTCAAATCTTTTAAGCTAACACGCACACAGCATCAAAATACATATTAAAGATGTGGAATGTCTGAAAGAAGAATGACTTTCAAATTCATTGAAAAATACGATATAGGACTGAATCATTAAAATTCAGCTATTTTAGCATGATGTTAGCCACCAATGGTCTTTACAGACCTTGGCTTTGAACACTGTACTGTATTCACGTGGGAAGAGTTCACAGAAGCTGGAGGTGTCACCGAAACAGAGGCATGCTCCCACCCGTAAGGACAAGCTGGGACACATTTACCCAGTCTCAGCAATGGGCATGCTCCGAAACCAAGAATCACAACTTTCTGTGGATTGCAGTGGATTTCATGAATAAATACAGCATAGAAATAACAGAGTCCTCCTTTTAAGAATACCTGGAGATCCCAGCCTTTAATATAGTACCTGGGGTATTTCCAAAAGCCAGAACATCTAGTGCAAAGCATCCTTCCAAGTGGTTTCAGGTTATTCCTTGCAACTGCTTCACTCTGATTCACATGCAAATCTAAAGCTGCACCACACATGTAGAACTTCATCAAACACTGTTTCCATCTCAGGTTTTATTTGGAGATCCAAAAAACTTAAGTATAGATCTCCCTCCTTATGTAACTACACAGTGTATTCTGGGCTAGGATTCTTTTCACATGAACTTGACGAGGTGTTTCTAGAGTAATAACAATAAACACTCAAAAAAGATGTTAAGAGGGGGAAAGAAAAGCCAGTATCTTGGTCACATTATCTCTAGTAACATCACAGAATAGCTTGCTGATATTAAGGAAAAATTAATTTATTCTATTCTTGCAGCATTTGCATGCATTTAATTACCAAATTTCCCACATACTGTGAAACTATATAGCAGCATTGGGGATGTGGTCTAATTGAATGGCACAGATAAATATGTAAGGCCTGAATTTAGAAACCAAAGTAGCTCAGGGACACAGCATAAAAAAGGGAAAAAATGAAGGCACAAATGAATGCCTGATTTGTATGCACAATTACACAACCGGCAACTGGAAGCAACCAACTAATCTGCTAAGTGGCCATTTAAAAAACAAACCAAACCAAAACCAACAACAAAAACACCCCAACACCTCACCCCACCCCCCCAGTATGCAATTGCACATCACAGTGGTTTTGCAAAGATCCTGTCCATTAATAAATCAAGAGACACTTAGATGCTGTACTGATAAACCAGATTACAAGTTTGCCTCATGCTACTTTTCTCACTGTGTTCACACATGGTGCAGACTGTTCTGCTGCTGAAGTTACAAGAAGCGATTGCTTTCATTTCAGCATTTGGTACTTACTCGTAGGGCTGTTACTTGCTTGGTATCAATACAGAATAGCGACCTGGGGCTTTCACTTCTTGGTAAGTCCTTGCCTGTCCTGACTTCATTTGTTTTCCCAGTAAATTATCCCATATTAAGATAATGGACAAAACTAGGATGTAAACTGAAAGGATGGGAATGGAATGTTTATTTAACTCCTTAAATCAGACCTATATAGCAGTTTCTATATCTTTGATAGCACAGCGTTACATGTTCTTACGACGACAAATTGTGCTTTGCAGCTCCAACAGCCAACCCCTAATCTTTATGTTTATACAGCATACACAGACATAACTACCCAGGATATTTCAGAGAGCTAATTTTATTTAAAAAAAACCCCAAATCCATAAAGACGAATAGTTTGGAACGCCTCAGTTACACAGCCCCACCAAGTTCTCCAGGCTCAAGTGATAGTGCAGAGCAGGCTGTACAGAGTCATGCAACCAACACCCCTGCAGCCCTTTCTGCCAGCAAGGAGCAGTGGTTAAAACTGGATGTGTGGAGCATTCCAGTTGTTACTGAAGCAAAAAATGGGGAGAGTATCAAGGATTTCCACTTTCAAGATTTACTGTTTTCCTCAGTAGGAAGAAAAGAAAATGTCAGTAACAACAAAAAATTTTCACATGAGGATATGGTAATATTTCTTAAACATCCGTCAGCATTCACCAAGGAGGGGTTTTTCAGTATTCATTGGAAGAACCAAATCAGTTGAGACTGCATGAACATCTGCGAAAAACCAAACAAAAAATCCCCCTCAAACCAGCCACATAGAACAAGGGTGTCAGCACATCTGCTTTTTGGGTGAATTCAGGCTCCAGTCTGCCTATTTTGGTAAAACTTTCTGCTGTAGAGGCCTGTGTAGGAAGCACAACCAAGAGGGTGACCTGGTGTTCATTCCTTTCCCTTTTTGTGTGCTTCAATTAGTTACTAAAGGGTATTCAAAAACCATCAGGCATTATCTAATTATTTGATTTTTTAAAAAATAAAACTACTACTTAAACACCTTTACTAAAATTAGTCCTCATCCACATGTTGACTGAATGAACAAATATTAAACTATCTTCATCCTGAAGATCTCAGGATTTAAGTAGAAAAGTTTCTCTGCGGAGAGAGACAGACAGACAGAAAGGGAAAAGAATTTGTCCAAGGTCACCTGGAAATCAGTGGTAGAACTGGAAGCTGATCGCAAGCACTGGGACTCTCCCAGGCTCCAATCCCATTAATAATGGGCCATATATAACAGCCTCCTCCTTTAATACTGTCTCCAGCCATCGGAAACCTCTCTACACCCACTGCAGCCAGCTTTGCACCTGAGAGCGAGACAACTCCTTCATCTCACAAGTACCTGTTCTTTAAGAGCTGTGTGGCTCATCCTCATCTTCATCAATAAAGACACTTCCACAATGGCACATCTGGTCTGCTGAAACACAGCCTAGGCTGGTCTGTATAGCAAGCTGCTTTAAACTAAAAAGCTTGTAAATTTTATTTTACAACCAAGTATGGTCTTGCTGGGATACACAGAAATCGGTAGGAATAAATGCTAGAATTTATTTTGGCACTTTCCACACGCAATTTTTCAACCTCTAACAAGAGAGACATTGTGAAAATTGTGACAAAGACTCACCATCGAGGTAGAGTCAGAGAAGAAGGTACATGTTTTACTGACCTATGGATAACTGCACCAGGAACGACACTGCACTGCTGGGGATCAGCAGTGCCGCTCCCAGTGACTTCAGGGGAGTCAGGAATTCATCCTGGGCACCTGGAGTTCGGTGCACAGAACTCCCTGGGGCCAGACTGCATATTTACACACACATTTTTCAAAGATCAAAGATTTTACACCAGAAAAAATGCTGTTCTGAGGTGCCCAGTTGCTAAGACTTAATTATTTTTTCTAAACGTTCCCAGCAGTCCATTTACTGGTACATTATGAAATATTCTAATAAATTATTCAAGTTGATTGTCAAAATAAATTAAAAAACACTTTTGAGGCAATATCTTTGCTTTAATACATTTCTTCATTTATTAATTTGCAAGATGCAGTCATTCACAGTACATCTTTCAGTCCCTTCGAGAGAGAGCCCTTCTATATGAATTTTTATATAAGCCACACAGACACACGTGGCTTTTGATTTGGATGTGCAGGGTTGGGGCAGAAAGGAAAACATAGTGTAGATGAACAGTCCTCTGAAATTCTACTGCATGACAGCCTAAAAAGCTTCAAGCCAAACCAAAATATCCATGCCTGAGAAAATCCGTGGCTGGAAATGGCCTTCAGAAGAACTCACCAATCTTCTCCATCTGCAGTAAATTCCGTGTGTCTAGAATGGGCCAATTTTATCAATGAAAAAGTACAGCAATACAACTGCCTGAGATGCAGGAGGAACCTTTCCCTTAGAAAAGCTCTCATGTCACATTTGATGCTATAAAGTGGAAGGAAGAGGAAATATCTTCACTAGCAAGCAATATTTATTGTTCTGTTGCTGGTCATTTTCCCCAACCTATGTAAAACATTGCAGAAGTTTCCCAGGCACTCATCTCTAAGCAGAGCTCAAGGGCAGACTCCAGACAGGGCAAGAAAGCAGTTATGCTCTTGAAACAGCAGTGGCAGAAAAGAACTGGAACACACACCTCTAAAGGTAAAAAAATGAACAGAAACGTAGGGAGGAGAGAGAAGCACAAAAGCAACCAAAAGCAACAGAAAAATATTAGGAAACATAGTAATATTTAAAGATGCTTTAATAAAAACCTGAGAAACTAAAGATCTAGTACTGCAGGCTTTTTCAGCCCCTACCAGTAGCAGTATGACTTCTGTAATATCACTTCGTAAGTTACAAGAACTAAAAATAGCTAACCCCAGTTCTCTACGTTAGCCATTACTCAAAGCTGACTTGCATTTATCACCAATCTCACATAGGAACTTGGAGATTCATACAGACCAAGGAAGCTGAAGTGCAGCACTTCAACTTCCCCTTTTTAAAGCCTAACTTCTGAACAAAGAATTGTTCAAAACAGTTACTGTGTAATAGCTAAGACACTAACCCAAATTCAATTCCTTGTTCAGTTCATTCAGCCTACCAGTGACCCATAAAATAGGAGCAAGGTAACTGTTATTCTACACAATAATTTTGTAGGAACTCATTTAAGCTTGTGGAGCACTCAGATGGTATGATTCCAAACGGTACGATAACAAATGGTACAAATATGGACAAATATAAAAGGAAGGAGAATAAATAACCTCCCTTCTAGTTCTCTGCTCTTACACAACATAGGTCTTGGAATTTCTGCAATGTTCTGGAATACAACCTATGCAAGCCTGGTATTTCCTTACGGCTGCCTGAGTTATGCTATCTTCATCTTTTCTTATCACCCCATGCACATCTCATCTTGTTAGACAAAAATCACCCTCCCCTAATGTCAGTTATTCCTGGTTGTCTTAGCATTACATCCTGCTACTGATTTCACCAGACAGTCAATAAAAAGTTAATCTCCTGCTGGAAACACCATTGGAATAGCACCATTTGTTGTTCAACTTTATGCTTCTAGAATACTTTCCCACTCAGGTGAAATATATTGCACACTGAAGGGCCTATGCATCACTTAAGTCACATTAAATCACTAAGGTTGATTAAATCCACAAATGGCCTAAGTATCAGGTATCCGGCTCTGCAACTTCATAACTATAACTCCAGGCTCCTTTAGTTAAGAGTTGGGCTCCTCTGAAGCAGTCTGTTTTTTAATGATATTGAGCATTGACACCTCTTAGATTTTCACAGAACTGCTTGGAATTCAACGTGCCTGGAAATAAAGACAACTTTTATTATTACTTATTTATTATTCTTGTCTTCAGAATTAGTTAGCTAGCATTAGTTATAGAAACAATTTAGTTTATGCCTGGGCATGCCTTTAGCCATGAAAAGAAAATTAGGTAAGTTGAAGCACTGGGGACAGGTATGTAAGCTATTTGTGATGAGCTTCAACTGCTCTGTTTTCCAAGTATCCTTTCTGAAAACCCAATGCCAGAAGTATCATCTTGATGGCCAAAGAGAGCTAGATATTGCTGAGTTTGCCCCAACAAGCTGTAAGAGCTTCTGATCCCAAGCAAGCGCCGTCTCCTCCCTCAGGAGTCAAGCTGAATGGTTTCAAAGCATGCCCAAACAGACGTAAATTAGTAACTGTGTGCTTGTATATTTTATTTGGTTTTAAAATTCATATGGGGGAGTTCCAGTAAAAATAAGTAACAGTGTACATATCAAGAGAAAGAGAGAAAGGAGATGGCTTTTAGTCATTTTCAATATTTTCTGCTCCCTACTTCTCTAGCAATGAAGGTTTTATTTATGTAAGACCACTGCCTGTAAAGTTCACAATGCATTATATGCTATTCAACAATGAAAAACATTACTGTTTGGTTTTTTTTAAATCCTCCTGGAATTAACTGCTCAGAATACTTTAAAACTCCTCAAACCTTTCTGCTAGCACAGGAGCAGTATGAGTAACATGGAATGGGACTTTTAAGTCTTAGATAGCAAGATTTTTGCATTTTGAAATGGCTGTTTTCAGAAAGGAGCAATTCCACAGTTTTGCTACAGTCCAGTCCCTGCTGGCTACTCTTTCTACTTAAAATATCCTGTATGATGATGTGCTCTATTAGGCACGATTAATACTTTGTTACAGGACAAAACTGAGGGAAGAGAAGGCAGAAGTTAGAGTAACTTTGGAACAGTATTTAAAGATGGTCTTTCATAAGTCAGAAGTTCAAGCAAAGTGTTAAAAGCCAGTCTTGAATCTGAGCTAATCTCAAGGAGGGTTTGCAATACACTTCTGCAGCAATAAGCCACTTGTTCTTTACTTGTATTCTCCAGCTTAGAGACCGTCCACTCCACACAGAAGTGAAATAATAGGGTGTAAGGGGGAAAGTCCGAGCATTTAGTTATTTCTGAACACCACTAGATTCAAGCCAATAGTCCAACAATGACAAGCTCTCTACCCTACTATCACTAACATAAGCCATCACATACAATCTCCTCTCTGTGGTTTCTGAAATTATTTTCCCCATGCTTGTTCTCAACTCTAGCGCCTTTGTTTTGTTATTTTACCGCACCTTCTTTAATCCAAACCATTTCTTTGAACACAACAATAAATTATTGATCCCAGTGTATTTGTTGATGTCAATGGCCGTTGCAGCCGCTTCGGGAGGAAGGCAATCGATAGTGAATGGAAATCATGTGACCGCATGAACACGGCATGCCCCGGAGTCACATACGGCCTCCAGGGCCAAGCGCCTCTCCAGTCATTGAAAAATAGTAAGGATCAATTGATATGTGAAGCCGTGTCAGTTCATTTTAGTGAAAAAGCATGCTAAACAAGCCAAGCAAACCCACAAATGAATGCAGACATAACAACAAAAAGGAGGAAGACGGATTTAGATTTTCAAGCTACTTCATTTTCACTCCATGCTGACTTTGTTTCTGTTTTATTTCACCTCCTTCAACTGAGAATGAAAGTACACCCATGCTCAATTTCTTGCAACATGCAATCACTCTCTCTTCTGTCTGTTAGAAACCTCGCTTTCCACCTCTGTTCACAAAACATTCACAGAATTATACTTGTTCCACCGAGCAGTACAATATCTATACCACAATCTAGATAGAAGCCATATGTATGAGCTTATATAACTGGTTAAATTATTTGTAATAAGTCCAGGTCCTTCCACCCAGGATCAATGACACTGTAGAAGTGTTGAAACATGTAAAAAAGGTCCAAGTAGCCCTTTGGTCATGTTGTTAATCATTTTATTTAAACATCCTCAAAGCTAAGAATGGGGACTTTCTAAACGCACAGCAGATGGGAAACACCACTGGCCAAGCTGTGAGGGGCCTTACACTTAACTTGTAGGGAAATCTGCATTATGGAGCGCTGCTATGAGCCCTGCCCATTTGTTTGTCGCTCTGAAACCCATTAACCCCTCTCCTGTCGCTTTACAGCGCCCGAGGCTATTTATAGATTACAAACAGCTTCACGAACTTTACGTAACGAGCATTCTACCCCCCCCCCCCCCAAAAAACCAATTAAAAAAAAAAAAAACACAACAAAAAAAGACGAGATCCAACGAGCAGTGATGAGCCCCGGGCTGGGGACCCCGGCCGGGTGAGGGCGGGGGAGCGGCCCCGGGAGCTGTCCGCTTCAGCACCCGCCGCCCGCCCAACCGGAGCCAACTCCGGTTCTACCGGTCCCTCCAACATCGCAGACAACGTTCTTAGAGGAAAAACACCGGGGGAACGGCGAGAGGAACTCCCCCCCCCCCCAACGCCGTTCCCTCGGGAAGGAAGTGCTCCACGGCAGCCGCCATTGGGGTTACCTCCCGCACACCGCCTGTCCCGTATCGGCGTCTCGTTTTCGAAGAGCATCCGTCACCAACACAGAAAAATAAGCGCTCCTCTGCAAGAATTATTTCCGGGCCCTCTCCTTCCAAAACAGGACTGCCAGCCATCACCCATGAGAAAACCACTGATGTAATGCTTTCTTCCCTTTCTGCCTCTAAAGATACCGGGAGGAGGGGGCAATCGGGCTCCTAGAACACCCTCGTTCTTCATAATTAAATCTTCCCCAGTGTGAAATGAGGACATACGGGTCATGGGTACCCATTGGGGGTGGAATGCTGCAGTGTTACAAGGACTGGGTTACATGTCTACACACAGCAGAAATATAACCAGTGCCCCATAAACTGACCCCACCTGTCCAACTCCTCAAGGATCTCACGCCAATCCCCTGCAACACAGCCCACATGGAAAGCCAGCAGTGGATGAACCTACCACACCTGGGATCCCTCGCCAAAATTCAGCTCAGGCCCCTTACAGAAGACTAGCTCCAGCTGTGTTGGCCCTCACGCGCAGGCTTTCTGCTCACACACACTCCCCTTCCCGTCAGACTTTTAGACTTTACCTCGGATCATCTGCAGCTACTGCCGTGGAGCGTCTCTTCCAGCTTCCCCACCCCCACATCAGCTGGGCATAATTTGCACCAGAAAGGAGCAGGGGGGGAGGGGAAGAAGACACCCAGATTTTTTAAAAAAAGAAAAGCTTGTGAACATGCAATTCCCTCTCCCCAGGAAGGAAAAAAAAAAACCCCAAACAAATCTGCCCTCACCATTCCCCCAAAATCTGTGTGGTGGAAGGAAATAAGAGCGCAAACCATGATGCCAACATCTGGGTCAGGTTGGAACCTCAAAGACGCCCCATGCATCTCCCCCACAAAACTCCATCCTCCAACTTCTCCCCCTCCCCTGGCAGCAGGAGTCTCAGGATGCCAAACAGTAGGAGAAAAAGGGGGGGTGGGGGGTGGCGGAGGGCTGTACCAGCTCTGCAGCTAGGGCTGAGGGGGGAAGGGATACAGAGAAGAACTCCAATTACCCCTCCTCTCTCCCTCCCCACAATGCAGACAAAGAGCACAACCCCGAATTTAGGGGCCTGGGAGAAGGGCCCTGTGGGCTCCCTGGCTTGTGGGATGGATGGATGGATGGAGAAGGTGGCCCAAATGGAGCTCGTGCTGCTCCAGGTTGAGGGTGGGTGTAGCAGGAGATTGCCCCCTCCCAGCCCAGGAAAGGCTGACCCCAAGGCCGCAGAGACGGCCGGCTGGAGGGCTGGCAACCCTCCCTTCCCCGCGGGGCTCGGGGAACCTCAGGCTGCAGCTGAGAGTGGGGGGGGGTGTGAGGGAGGGAGAGGGGGGGGAAAGAGGGTGGCTGGACTGTCCCCCATCATCTGGGGCAGGGTCTGCCGTGGGAGCCCGGAGGACCCAGGCCGCTACTTGGGCACGGAGGGCGGTGTTGGATGGGGAGAGAAGCGGGGACACCCCGGTACCCCCTCCCTGAGCGCAGAGTGAACGGGCATCCATGGGGGCGAACTCTCGTCCGAGAGGTGGAGAGGGGAAAGGCTCCCAGGGCCCCCCCCGCCCTCACTGCAGCCCTCCGCCACCGCTGGAAGAAGTGGACTTGGGGCGGGGGGCTAGTCCTGCCCCCCCCCCCAGCCGGCTCCCCACTGCACCAGACATCGCTCCCCATGCAAGCCAAGAGCTGCTGGAAAATCGCTCTGCGGCAAAGCCCCCGCCCGAGGAGGGGGGTAGGGGGGAAAGAGTGTGTGCTGCTGAAGCGGGGCGGGGGGGGGGCATGAATTTAAAAAAAAAAAAATAAAAAAAATAAAAAAATCCAGGGAGCAAAGGCTGGGAGCCCCCGGCCGCCCCCCGCTCCGGGGCTTGCAACTTACTGTGGCCGCTGCACTAGCGCGTCTCCCGCAAGGCGTTGCTGGACTGCGGAGGTGGGGGAGCTGCAGGAGGAACTGCGGTTGTCGCCATCTTGGTGCGCTGCCTGCGCTGCCCCCCCCCCTCCTCTACACCCCCCCTCCCCTCCCCTCCCCGCGCGGCGTGCCGGCCCCCTGCCCAGCCGCTGCCTGCCGGCAGAGGGCTTAGGGAGCGTGGCAAAACTCCCCGCGCCCGCACCGAGCGGCTACCGGATGGGGACTGGGGGGGGGGACGACGACACGACACACACACGACCGGGGAACCCCCTCCCCTCCTCCTTCTCTGGGGAACCGGGACAGCCCGGAGGAGCCGCTTCTCCGAGTGCCTGAGGAGCTGAGCCCTACCTGCCCCCCCCTCCCTCCCCGAGAAGTGCCGCCGGATTCAGGGGCGCAGCTCTAGGCCAGGTTAAGCTGAGCTTACGCGAACTGCCGCCCAGGGATGAACTGGGGAAGGGGGGGGGGGGGGCTGCCCAGCCGGTACCGGTACCACAGAGAGCACAGCCCCCACCGCGATCGTCCGAAATACTGGGAACCGTGGCGGTGTCGGTGGAAAAAATCCCGGGCTGCTGGAGATGCTCAGCTTACCCCAGCAGCCGGCTGGGTCCTGCCCGGGTGGGTGTGCAAACAGCCCGGGGATGAACGTGGCTCAAAACCAACGATTTCGAACTAGCAGAGACAAACTTAGTTTAGGCCAGCATTTGACCACAGTCTAATTTACTAATCCACGCAGAACAGACCTCAGAAGTGCAAAAGTCCTGTAACAAACACACGCAGAAGGTGATCTGTGATGGGTGTCATCAGCAGAGCAAAAGGAAAACTTTGTATCAGCCAAACACTTTTTCTTCTTTTCTTTTTTTTTTTATTACAGTTTGAAGATACACTAAAACTTCAAATGGGCATGCACATCACAGATCGCATCACCAAGAAGAGCTCCGTGACCTCATCCCTGGACTATCTGGAAACAGTAAGATTTTACAAAAGAATTTAAAAAGTGCCAAAACAACATTTACGTCCTACACGCAGTGATGCTCTTTGTCCGGTAGATCTACGCACTGTATTGGCTTCTTCCCTCCAATTGCAACTGGGGCTATCTAAGATTTCTTCTCAAAGGTCCTTCCTCAGGACCTGGCAGGTTTCTCAGGGTGCTGTGGAGCTCCCCAATGCCCAGCAGCTCACTAAAGAGGTGGAAGTCTACTATGGAATACTGTCCTCACCTACAACCCCATCATATATGCAGATTTCTGTTTTTTCCAGTAATATAGTGAATAAGAGACTACTAATAATTGACCCAAGTTACCCCTCTTCATTTAAGAAGGACAACTCCTCCTCCTTTATACATAGAATGTGTGCCTATGATGTTACACCTATAGTTTATAACTGCAATTTTAGGATCAATTTTTATTGTTACGTAGTTCTTGTTCTCCATAAGACTGTGCCTGTGTTGCTGAAAGAACAACCTGAAACACTGTATTAGGTTGCTGTTTCAGGAAAAAAAAAAAATATATATCCACCTTGCAGAAATGTCCTCTTCACAGAATTTTAAATCTTTGTCCTCTGAGCAGAGCTTTAGGAGTTGTGTGCTGAGCAGACAAGCTAGCAGGACACAGCACTGTGCTGGAGAACTCATTTATCTTGCTTTAGAAATGACACAGGAACTAAATCTGCCCTCACTTTACATCGCTGACTTTTATGGGACTACCCTACTGTAACACAAGGGCAGACGCAACCTAAAAAATGTAGATACCTCAATCCATAACTAATCAAAAGCAGTTACACACACATTAAATATGCTGCTACAGAAAGCTACAGATTCTGAGAAATTTTCAGTCCAAACTGGACCTTCTGTAGCTTGGTTCTCACTCAGACTTAAAATTCCAGTAGCTGTGAAGTAAGCGGAAATAAAAACACTGAAATACAGGAGAAAAATCCACTGATAGCAAACTGCTAAGAAACAGGATAGCACCTCCCAAATACAGTGTTTAAGCATCCAAACGTCAAAGTTAGGTCACATAACGTAAGAAAAAAATACCTTCTCTACATAGCTAATGGTGCCAGCAGCTCGAAGCATGCAGTGCTGCACCCCGGCAAAGCTGCCGGCACTGGCCGAACGGACCAGGCGGGCAGCGAGGCAAGCCGACCCCCGGATGGAAACGCCGCAGCACACCCGGGCTTCCAACTAGGGCACCCACAGAGCTGCTGGGAACTGTGGGCACACGGGTCCCTTTGGGGCCGGCCACGCACCAGAAATACTTCAAGGACATTCTGGGGCCCCGAGGGTGTTATTACAGTTTGTATAAGATATCTTTAAGCAAGGCGCTTAAAGAAATAAATAGGTCAATGCCCTCAGAGGTTGAACAGTCACAACAAAACAAAAAAAAGTTCCTAATTGACCTAAGTGATCCTGGCACGGCCTAGGAGAGACTCTATCCCGGATAAGAGGCATGAAGTTCTGCCCAATCCCTATACAGAGTTATATTTTCGGCAACTGCCCCATCCACCCTTCTGATCAGCCGTCAGGACTATCTTATTCGTTATCCCAATCCAGGTCGAAAGGGAATCCTCAGAAAACGTGCATACTCAGAGTCTGAAAGTATTTCCAAAATAATGCTGCCTTGTAAAGCAGATAAATATTACAACTCCAGCTAATGATTTTGCTTGCCTGTAATCAGAACAGTAAAACTAATAAAACCTCTCCTTGGGTTAAAAGGGAACAAAACCACCCAGAACTTAGGCAACAGAACTAAGATAATTCTGTAATTCTCGATCTGAACAGTAACTACCTGGCACTGTGCTGTCTCTTTAAGGAGCACACAGCTGCTTAGCACAAAAAAAAAAAAATTGCTTGATAAGGATACTGCCTTTTCCTTATTTCATCATAACAGCCCTCGCTTCTCCCTTCACCTTCGGTGTAGTGACCTCTGAATTGCCTCGTCAGTTCCTAGGCTTTGTGGACAGGGATATGTCCTATACACGCCTCTGCAAAGCACACCGGCTGTCTGTCCTTCTGTCATAATAACCAGGAGACAGTATATCTTTGCTACAACAGACACCACGCAAGCCAACTGAAGGTAAACAAAGTTTAGTAGCTGGAATGACCCTGTAATTTAAACAGGTTGTTACATGGGGGTAGCCAGAGAGATGGTTGTGCTCTAAAAGACTTCTCCTACACCATGGGTGCAATCCTGCTCTTACACAAGGTCTGTATCGCCTCTCAGACGAGCTGGTGCCTAAACCTGCGGTATCACAGGAGGGATCGCAGCCGGTCAGTCAGAGGCACGATGATACAGCACTCCACAAAACGGATAAGCAAAATACTCGTGTGAGGTTTGGAACAGTCCTTTCTCCCAGATAAGGGGCTCGAAGCAAGGCAGGATCCGAGCTTCGGGATTCAATCCAGTTAAACGTTTATGTACAGGCAACCAATTCAAACCAACGTGCTCCTGCTCCCCCCTCCCTGTCCAGGGCTTCCCTGCAGCTCTGCACAACCGTGCCGCTGCCGCTTTAAGAGGACGCTTGGCACCCAGCCGGACAGATGGCCGGCCGGACAGACTGACGGACATACACATCCGGTTCAGAGACTGCCCTGGCAGCAGCGAGGGCTGCAGACCGAGCAGGGTGTGCACGTCGCCTGACACCGGTCACCTCCGGGGATGCTGCTCATTCCCTCTCTCCAGCGATGCGTTCAGCTCCTCCTCTTGCCCCTCCATATTCTCGCCTGCCTGGGCTTCTGGGACTCCTTCTATAAGAAAGTCTTCCCATATGTCACGGCGAAGGTGGCAGCCATCTACAACCACAAGGTCTACAAGCGGAAACAAGAGCTGTTCAGCAACTTAAGAAAATTTGCTGGCCCTTTGGGCCAGCTCGTGTTGCTGGAAATTGGCACGGGCACTGGCACCAATTTCCAGTTCTACCCACCGGGCTGTCGGCTGACGTGCACCGACCCTAATCCCAATTTCAGAAAGTTCCTCCTCAAGAGCCTCTCGGAGAACCGGCACCTTACGCTTGAACGTTTTGTGGTTGCTTCTGGCGAGGATCTGCATCAAATTCCAGATGGCACCATGGACGTGGTGGTGTGCACCTTAGTGCTGTGCTCTGTGACCAACATCAAGAAAGTCCTGACGGAGGTTTTGCGAGTGCTCAGGCTGGTAAGCTGTGGCAGCGCGAGGGAGATCGGGGATGCCGATTTGTGTCATTGATAAGCCAAGTTGTGTGTACTGACCTACACTTAGGATAAATGCCATCACCTTCACCAGGCCAAGAAAGAGTTTAAAATCAACCAGCATACCCACTTATCCACTCCTAAGTCGTCTTTTTTTTTTTTTTCCCCTGCTTCACCTGCAGATGAAAGAACCACCTCAGCCTGCTTCCCCTGTCCTTCCTCAGCAGGACTGGTGTGCTGCCAAGCACACAGGAGGTCTGAAGTACCTGCAAGGTGGTCCTGATTGCCCGGGGCAAGTGAGTGGCACAGCTACTCAATCTGGGCAGCCTGGCTGCTGCACTTGCAGCTGGGCAACCTGCAAAAACTCCAAGGCCAAAGCTGTTTCAGAAAGAAAGAGAAAAGAAGAAAAACAAAAAAAACCCACCCCAGAATATAACCCAGGAGGTGCTGGGAGCTAGGAGGAGGAGGAGCAGAGCAGTGCTGGATAAGCAGGATTACTGCAGTACAATGGTGGAATACGGGGAGGGAAGCAGGAATGTGCATTGTAACACGGGTAAATTATTAACAACCATTTCAGTTCATAGTTGCCACGTGTATTCTCTAGCGATTCTCTCTCTTATCTTTAAAACTTGTCCATTTAAGCAGGTATTTTCATTATAATCTAAGGTGACACTTGTAAAATGCCACATTCCCATACTGCTCTTCCAATACTTTTTTCTTCATTTATCTCAAAATAACTGGGCAAGAGTTTAAATTAAGCTTAACAGAAATCCTATCCACACAGGTGAGCTAAATCTGTGTAACTGGTCAGAGTGTCCATGGGTAAATGAGATTTCAGCCTGCGTGTGGCTGAAAACCTAATTAATTCCTCGAGGCAATCTTGTACACTCCTACAAAGCAAAACTAGGGAAGAGGGAGTAAGATCATACCCAACACGTTCCACTAAGAAGGGGAAGGAAACATGAGCTCTGAACCCTTGACTTCTTCTCTGTTTGGCTCCACTGAACAAGTTTCACAGGAAAGGTTTGCTTACAATACTAGATTTGCTTTTTATCGGTTATTTATAAACATGGAAAGACATTGAACAGGTGTGGTCAAAGATAAAATTAAACATTGATAGGGTTCATGAGACTGATAATGACGAAACTATTATGCGCTACATACACTGACTGTAGCCTCTTCCTCACCCTGGGACACTAGATTTCTGCCTGCTAAACCTATCTCACACATTTTATAAACATTAAGAAATAAACTCTTTTCCTTGCTGGTATGTAGGGTAAGCAAACTGTTTATTCACATTTCTCAGATGAGATATACTGAAACACAAGGAAGTTAGTGGTTTGTCCAAGATCATCCAAGGCAGAGACAAAAACCTGGTGCCAGCAGTTCTGCTGTCAGACCACACTGCCTCTTGCACAATCCTAAGTTGCACCTATCAGTAAACGTGTAGTCATCCAGTAATAACCACCATCTTCAACAAAATCTGAATGGTAGGCACTTTTAGAGACTTCGCAGTTCAAAACAAACATGACTCTAGCACGCGTAACATCTCGGAAAGGACGCTGGTCTTCAGAGAGGTGATAAAAGGCACACAGAAGTGAACAACCCTAAGTCCTTTTCATGGCACTGTTTTCCAGGGTGGAGCTTTCTACTTCTTGGAGCATGTGGCTGCAGATCATTCCAGTTGGACCTACTTTTGGCAAAAGGTCTGCGACCCAGTCTGGAAGTATTTTGGAGATGGGTGTTCCTTGAGCAGAGAGACAGAGAAGGAGCTGGAGAAAACTAATTTCTCAGAACTAAATTTGAGGCACATTCATGTCACGCCTTACTGGATTCCTAGTAGTCCTCATATCATTGGGTATGCAGTAAAATAAATGACCATGAGCGCTGCGGGACACAGGACCTCCCTTCAGTACTCCTTTCATGCTTTATAGATGGTTTTTCACCCTTGCAGTCAGCCCATATACAGCAGCTGGCTACCCAGAATAAAAGTATGAAAAACTTCCTGAGCATCCACAGCTCACCCAAACTGGGAATCACATTCTTCCATTTGTTAGATAGGTTTTCTGGAGAGAGCTCTGAAATAGAGCTGCTGCACAGGGACCAGGCAAACAGGAAAGAACTCTAGACAACACGTTTCAGTCCAATACAAAATAAAAGAGGAGTCAGCATCTTAAGAGAGTTGAGAAGGGGGAGAGGGAAGAAAGGGAACAGAAGATAGATGCAAGCAAGTACAGGGGGCTAACATGTTTCTAAGGGCAGAGAATAATGCCCAACCTCTAACATTTCCGATACAGGACACATGCATAATAGATACAGCATCACTAGGAGCATTTTCATTTCAGTCTTCCCATTATGAAATACGTTTACGAGCAGGCATTCATTCGCCTGTGCCAGTACAGTCCTCCCTGACAGGACTTTTGTTTATTCAGGGAAGTGCTCATTACAACACCAGTTCACTAGGCATAGTCCTCACTGGCCATTAGATGCTAATGCTATCAGTGCAGATTTAACGTGAAACAGCCACCTATAAAGCAAAAATGGAACTTTTCTTTACACTGGGAGAAAACTGGCATTTGTTAAATCGGATGGCAGAAATCTCATCTCTGCTGTAAAATGCTGTTACTAGATCAGCCACGTCCTTAGAGCCCTTTTGTCATGCTCTACTAACATGTTTTACCTATGCTTAAACTCTTCATTTTCTACTCCCCCTCCAATCTAGATCACACCTTAAAGAGGTCTCTTTTAAAAGCCAGGAGTTCCATTAGAAATGTTTTCCAGTTAAACTCCCCTAGGAGACCAAGAGAAGGTGCTGCTCTCTTGGCCACTATTTAACCTTTTCTATGATTTCCTGCAGTACAGCAGCAAAGAATTAAAACCTGGTACAGATGATATTTATAAGAAATTAATGTATTTTGTGCTCCATACACATCCAATTGGTCTACACAGAAAGTAACTCCCATTGTTCAAATTTGTTTCTCTAATGTAGTTGCCACAAGGTGGAGGTATGAAGGTATAACAACACAGTTTGTTAATAAAGCAGTCTAGTAACAATGCTGCCGTATGTGGATTTTATATTTGCTTTATTCCCACTAGAGGGAGGAAGTAACTCATCGGACAACAGGACTAGCTGTCACTCAACAGAAAACCAAAATTCTCCAGTGCAATTCACAACAGAACTGGGACCTTAAGTCCTTCAGCAATTAAATGCTAGTGGCTAATCTACACTGCTGCCAAGTCCTTTGAAAAAGCACTGGTGACTGCAAAGTTGAAAAAGTTTTACAGAATGCATTTAGCATAGAACGGACCATTCATTGTTGACTCAAGCTTATGAAGTTAATAAAACCAAGCCATACACTGTATGCAGCGATTACCAAATTAATAAATTGTTTTATCTCTGTTCCATGATTCCCATCAAAGATCTGAAAGATAACTAAGAAAAGCAAGCTGATTCACTGCAAAGGAGCCCATATGCGCATACCAAACTATTTTAGGTGTCCACGAAGTGGAAAGACTGAAACCTGCTGTTGCAGAGAGAGCACAGAGCAAGTAGCTGACTAGCTCATCCAGCTACTTACAACGGGGTGGTAAATTAACTCTTAAACAAATGTGTTTTAACTGAAATGTTAATCAAACTCCTAATGAAACACCTACAGCAAATCCAGAGTTTGCATGAATTTCCTTCGGCTCACTAAAGACAACATACGGTTGCTTTAAGAAATATGACCTGTAACCTGAAACTGCTGAACACCAAGTTAGGGCATCTTATGACATGTTGCCAGTGGTTACATACAAAGTTGTACTGCCCAGTTTGTCCCAGTAACAGACTGGCAGCTCCTCTTCTGCCAGAGTTGGGACGCTACAGTCACTATTTGGTATGCAGTCCTGCCTTTCCCTTCCTTGCCTGTGACCAGACTTTAAAATCAGCTTTAGAGAAAAGTCTACCAGATCAATCCAAGGAGCTGAATACACTTCAAGAGGAACACAGCAAGTACATGAATGCAGCTCGCTCTGAATTTCAAGGGCTCTAATTCACAGAAGAACTAGTTTTGCTCAGCACAGATCCTCTGCCCTACGCTGGAAATGACAGAGGCCAGCACCCTCTTCCTCCGTGCCTGCCTCACGCTGCTTGCCATGCCCATCTACCTACTACCATTCCTGGGCATCTGGGAGCCTTTCTGTAAGAAGATATTTTTTCCTTTCTTCTTAGAGAAGTTTTCTGCAATTCATGAAAGGAAAACAAAGAAGCAGGAGCTATTTCATAATCTCCCTGACCTCATGAGGCCCTCAGGAGAGCTGAAGCTGCTGGAGATCGGGACCAGCTGCAGTGCTAACTTCCAGTTCTACCCACCAGGCTGCAGAGTCACGTGCACTGACACAAACCCCAACTTCCAGCAAGACCTTTCGAGGAGCGTGAACAAGAACCAGCTTGTCCACTAAGAGCATTTCCTACTAGCTGTGGGAGAAGACCTGCACCAGGTGCCCAGCAGTTCTGTAGATGCCGTCATCTGTGCCTTTGTCCTCTGCTCTGTGTGCAGTGTGAATGGCACCATAAAGTACTGCGAGTGCTCAGACCAGTGAGTATCTGAATAATAAGTTTTGTTACTACCTTTATCATCTATTCCAGAGGCACTGCACCAAAAGAAAAGAAACAAAAGGAAAAAAAAAAGTTGGTTTTGAGCTTACAAACGAGACCAAGTTTATTTCCCTACAACCACTCTGCACTGCTAAATAGTGCAAAGCAGTAGCAACATACTGGTCAGTCTGTCCTATTCTTAAAAGTTAAAACCTAAAAGTAACAGTCTGCTAACTAGAACTGCCACTAATTTTGTAAGTGATTATGGTATATCATTTAAAGCAGAACTGGTTCCTGTGTTGTTGTCCCTCCCCACACACACCAGATTTTCTTGGGGTGGGACGCTCTCTGATCAAGACTGAAAGTCTGCATTTTAAATGGAACTGCTTTAGCCTCTTAAAAGTGGGGCTCATCTACCTGTATGACTAAACCAGTCTAATTAAATGCCTTCTGTCCCTGTAGTATACCAATCAAGCTAAAGATTAAAACCAGCTGTTTTGTTGGGGTATTTTTGCAATAGACTTTCAGCTTTTAAAATGGCATTTTCAAGACAATCCTCTGGGTTGTCAAAAAATGATGAGTTTGAGTAAGATTTATACATTTCTTTTAGTTTCCTTCAAAACAAATTACATGCTAGCAACTGTAATTGAAACAAAAAGACAACAAACTATTGCTATAATAACAGAGGGATCAAGTAAGTACATCCTTCACGCTTTTTGCATAGGCACTTTGAATCTCTGCAAGGTTCCTGCTTTACATTAATTCCAACTGACATCACAAAATCAAAAAGCAGGCAGGGACGGGGTGGGAGAATACCGATGAGTGAGCAAACTGCGCACACACACTGGTCTGTGTTTGAGAGGAGGTGGGATGGAGGGAGAAGTCTGGTGTAACCCCAGCACCTGCTGCGGCTCTGTAAGGTGACTTTGTTTTCCCCAGGGAGGCGCTTTCTGTTTCTTAGAGCACGTGGCCGCTGATCATTCCAGCTGGAAGTACTTTTGGCAGCAGATCTGCTGTCCGACTTGGAAACTCATCTTTGATGGATGCTGCCTCATGAGAGAGATATGGAAGAATCTCGAACAGGCCAACTTCTTGGAGCTGAACTTACAACACATAAACATAGAGCTGCCCTGGATGCCCGTACGGCCTCACATCATCAGCTATGCTGTGAAGTAACTCACACCGCCCTGCCAAGCCTTCTCCCCTGCCCACACTGAAATTCCTTGACATAATCAACACAAACAGCGTGGCATAGACTAATCTAGACGTCTGAATCTAGGTAACACAGTAAAGGAGAGCACCAAATAAGAAGAGAGGGTCAGTTTTCTAAACATCTTTGAAGCCCTTGTGCTGCTGACTGTGCCTTGCCAGACCCCAACGCAGCCCACAGAGGATCCCAGGAGAAGGCTGCAGGAGAATGCAAAACAGCTCAGCAGGCAGGAAAAAAAAAAAAAGAAAAAACCCTATTAACTCAAGAGAACTTCTGCCTACGCCTGGTTAACTCTGGGCAAGGATTCCTTCAGGTGTTCCCCACGCTGGGAAGCAGCCAGGCAGCCCGGGCTCCCTGAGCCATTGTAGACCAGCGCTGGCCTCAACCCTCTCCCCTCGCTCCGTCACGGCTGTTCACGTCCCAACCCCACAGAACGAGCAGCCAGAACAAACCCTTAACCCCCAGCTTTTTGAGCTTTTTGCTCAGCCGCAAGTATTTAGTCACAAAAGACGGGGGAGGGGGGCAGCCCCCCCCCCCCCCCCATAACACTTACCAAAGCCTCTCGGTCACCTGGCTGCCTGCCCGCCTCTGCGCCGTGTGTCGAGTTTTAACGCTGTTCGCCCCCAGAACATTAAACGACTCGTTTTTAACGTTACGCGCCTGGGAAGTTTCCCGGCGAGGTGCCGCGGCTCCTGTCGGGACGAGCCGCCGCCTCAGCGACCGTTGGCAGCGGCGCCCCCCGGGGCCGGCCCCGCCGCCATTTTGTTCTCCCCTCGACGGAGGATGCGGCGGGGACGGTCCGCCGCCGCCCTCCTGCTTCTGCTGTTCATGGCGGGTTCCCTGCCCGAGGTGGCGGCCCCGCGGGCTTTCAGTGAGGGTACCGTGGTTATACCGGAGGAACGGGTGTGGGAAGGGCCGTGGCGGGCAGTCGAAGGGGCTGAGAGGGCAGGCGGGGGGGAAGAAGGGGAGTGTGTGAGGGGGGAAGAAGGGGAGTGTGTGAGGGGCGAAGAAGGGGGTCGGGCTGTGGTGGTGCAGGGCTCCCCACAGACAGGCGGAAAAAACTTCATCTGTGCCTAAATCAGATGAATTCCTAAAGCAGCAGTGACCGGGACCCGCTAACCCTCAAGGTACGCCATAACTCCATACCCAAGAAATACGCGTGTAACCAGCAGAAATAACACACATTTCATACAACCTGCAAAACCAGTCCCGGGATCTCCAGAAGCTGGGCTCCAGCTGCATCCTGCAGCAAGTAACACTGTAGATCAAAAAACAACAAAAAAACCCTCTCCAACTACTACAAACAAACAAACAAACTCCCCAAACCGCTGCTAGTGCACCAAAAGCTCTGGTTTTTGGTTTGAACGATATAACCGACTCTGTTCTGTTTTGCAGAGTGCGGACAACGGCCGCTCTTTGACAGCATCTCGGGATCCCGGATCGTAGGTGGACACGACGCTCAGACTGGAGCGTGGCCGTGGTCGGTCAGCCTCCAGATTCACCAAGCTGGTGTACGATTTGCACACGTTTGTGGTGGAGTTTTAGTTAACAAGAATTCGGTACTTACCGCCGGCCACTGCGTTACAGGAAGGCAGTATGTATTCATGCTAATAGCTTTTTTTTTTTAATACTGTGAGGAGGGCACTGTAGATCAGCAAAGCATCACCTGTGGTATCTCTGAACAAAAGGCAAATCACTGGGACATACACGGGCCGAGCTCTCATAGCGCAGAACCAACGTGCAGACAGACCCAAACGATGCAACTCCTGTTTGCTGATACGGCCTGTAAGAGGGACTGGTCATGGCTCTAAGGACCAAAGACTGTCCCCCCCTTTTTGTCACCTTTGCTGTAATGGTTGTGCGTGGTGGCGGCTGCCAGCCCAGTGTGGGATATAAAGATGTAACTTTGCAAGTCAACATCAAGAAGTCTGGCTTGGCCCAGAACAACCTTTGTTATTTTTAATGAAGGGTCTTTTGTTTTTGATCTAGGTGACATTTTTGTTAAGTTGGGGGCTTTTTTTTTTTCCCCATGGAGCTCTAATTTTTCCGATTAATACATTTTTCTAAACTAGTAAAGCTCACTGCAAAAGGAAACTGTTGCAATATTTAGATTAGACACATTAATATTCATTAGTTTTAACACTATTTCTGTTTTTCCTGGTTAACAGAACCAACAATTTGGCACTTAACTACTTTTTTTTTTGACAATGTGGTAATAACACTCCTCAGAACAGGCCTTTTACTTGTACTTACAGCAATTCTGCAGCATTTCAGGTAGCTGATCGCTGTTGTCTTTCGGTAGTCTTTAACATAGTTGGAAGTTCGTATTGACTGTGCTGACATAACCATGACCTAAGGAAAACTGAACTGTAAAAAATCTCTGAACTTTGAAATTTTATCATTTACCAGGACTTTGTTAGATCAGTTCCTTGTTTCTTTAAATGCACTTTTACAAACATTAATTTAGAGGGGAATCATCTCACAAATAATCAATTTAATTTTTATCTTACACTCTGGAGAATTTTGGAGGTTAATCTGAATTTCATAGCCTGTCCTTTGCTCATCACAGGCCAAATCCAATTCCCACTTAATATCAGTAAAGATTTTTTTTCAACATACTTGAATAGAAATTAGGTCTGAATGACTCTGGCCCTATTTCTAAATTTAATATTAAGCTGATACTCATTATTTGTAACTTCTAGTTAATCGCTTTCCCAAACCTAGGTACAAGCACAGTCTTTATAAGTATTATGGGTATAACCCCACTTCCATTCTGCAAAATAAATCCAACCTTTTCAATCTTTTTCAAAAGAATATCTCCCAGGTCGCCTCTGCTGAGATGGGGTGGGAAGCAAAATCTCAGTATCAGCTTAAATCATTAATCTGAATTCACCTTAACAGCCATAACCACCATTAGGCAAACTGGTTGTTCAAAACAGACACAATGGTAATTAGCCAAATTTGTTCTGGACAATATTTACTACAGAATTTTCAATGTATATTCCTAAAGGTGCATCAGCCAGCATTAAAACAATCGGTTAAAACAGTGCCATCAAGAAACATATTTACTTTAACGTCTGGACACATATTTAGCTAACGGTCACAAGAGCATTCCACAGGCCTTTAGAAGGCCTTGAACAGAATAAACAAGAAGATAAAAAAAGAAAGATGCCAATTAGAAGAACACAGGTGCGCATTCCACGATAAAGGGAACTTGGCACAAAGAACCTCAATTCAGCAGTTTATCTTGACCAATTAGACTGAGACAAGTTTTGCATGTTTTAGTTAATATAACCAATTATGTCCTATGTTTATGCACGTGTACAGAGTTAGTATAACCAATTATATCTTATGTTTATGCGCGTGTACAGTGTCGATATAACCAATCATATTTTATGCTTGTGCGCGTGTACAGTGACTTTGCAGAATATGTGACTATAAGTATGTGTGTGTTTTAGCAATAAAGGGTCGTCTGTCATCTGCTTTCAAGATTACAGGCGTCCGTCTACTTCAATCTCCTCATAATGTAATTGTAAAAAACACATGAATTCTCTCTTAGGGACCCACATTCCTGGAGAGCTGTTTTGGGTGTGCTTAACCTTCAGAAACATGGCAAACACGCAGCAAAAAGAACTATTAGAAGCATCACTGTGCACCCAGAATTCAAGAGAGAAACATTTGAAAATGATATTGCATTATTTGAACTTGATTCCGCAGTACGCTACAGTGACTATATTCAGCCTATCTGCTTACCTCCTGCACACCTTTACCCACATGTTGACAACGAAACAGAATGCTTTATTAGCGGCTGGGGACGTACAGCAGAAAAAGGTAAAAATTTGCTTGCATTGTTGATCATGTTGTAAGCTACACAACTAATATCGGGTTCCAGTCCCTCAAGCTCACTGACAGAGAACTGAATTTGTTCAGGTTATAGTCTCATCGCACAGCATCATTAAATCCTTCTGCAACTGAATATGCTTTCAGTGTTTTATCCATTGCAAGCAGATTAGATCTACACATATGTAACCAAAGGCATACATTTTCTAGCCTTTCTTCCAAGTATAACATGAAAAAAGGAAAATAAAACTAGCCTGATTTTCAGATTCATGGTACTCAATGTTGTCTGCTAGAAATAACTTTTTTATTGAAAAACAATTCTGATGATGTGCATTGTGAACTTAGGGATGCCCATGTATTTTATGAATGGCTGCACTCCCTCAAATTCTCTCTTTAATCACAATGAGCACAAACTCGACATGATGTCAGTTGGTGGTGTGCATCTTTCTTGTGTGGAAATTTCAAGGACAGCTGGGGATCATATAAGTTTGATAAGTCACCTCTGACATTTTGAGCAAGGTGAGTGAGCAGTATTGTTATCATTGATGATTCTACAGAATAAGAATTGCAAAAACTACATCAAATCTAAGTCTGCAAATCCTTAACCCACCTAGGTTCAAATCCATTAGAAGTAGGCACAATCTGTATTACGTACACATCTAAGTACATACAGAAACATGCTTAAGCTAGCTAAACAGGAAAAAAAAGAGCACAGTAAGAATTGCTACACGCAACAGCATAAATATTTTACCTTTCTATATGCTGTCTTCCATTAAAGGTAAAACTTCACCTGTGTTAAAAGATGCACAAGTGGAAATCATTCCTTCTAGTGTCTGTAACAGTTCTGATGCGTATGAAGGTCTGGTTAGCAACAATATGATTTGCGCTGGCTCTCGATCAGGAGGCACCGATACCTGTCAGGTAAGAATGAACATAGTGCCTGACCTGCCGCTATGGAAACCCCCAAGCCAGAGTCTCAGGAGCATCATGGTGACCAGCATTTGTAGCACAATTAATTAAAATAGCACAAATACTAACCAGAAAACATGTCAAACTGCAAAAGCATCATCATAAATAGAAAGAGAGGCGAGACGGTGATTCCAAAGAAAAAACGCATCTCAAAAACATACACAAAGAATTCAGTGATACTCAGCAGGAGACAAGAATAAGTTAAAGGAGAAAGACCACAAACATATTTATACAATACTTGCCACAAAGATGTCAATAAATGATACAACATTACACAAACATGTATCACTGTACATATATAGTGTGTGAAGCACACAAGCATCTTGCCTGTTTTTATGCTTTTGAAAGAGAGCAGCAGCATTGGAAGGTGATACGGTTCAGTGATATGGCAAGATTTTTATTTAAATGCTGAGCAGTCAGCACCGCTTTCTGAGAAAAGACAGTTCTCAGATCAAAACCACTAGCATGCAAAAGCTGGGGCACCAGTTGTGATACGGAGACATTTACAATTAAAACCCATAATGTATTCATAAGTACTTTGTCTGCTACACTTCCTGCTTTCCTCAGCAGTTTTCCTTTAAGTAGGTGATACGGCAAAGACTCAGAGTTGTCTATTCATTACTGTGTGTCTTGGTACTTATACATTGTGTGGACAATATACTCTCATATTAACTGATGAGTGAGAAAATTTAGGGAGACAAGCCTTAGCCTGAAAAGGTGCAGAAAGAAAAACAACAGAACTTCAGTTAAAGACACAGCAATTAATGCAGGTGTGGTATTCTAGTCAAGGCAGCATCACCCAGCATCACCCAATTTTATCTTAATTTGTCTGTGTACTACTATCCATGTATTACCGTCATTTTTACTGTCCAGTTAACTTAGCTAATTAAAAAAAGTTAAAAAAAAGTGGACATATTACTGACCTACTTCTACATTGTTTCCTGGAATTGAATATATGTTACTAGTTTTTTTATATTGTTTATTTATAGGGAGACAGCGGTGGACCTTTAGCGTGCTATCACCCTAGTACCAACAAATACTATCTCATAGGGATTGCTAGTTTTGGAGTTGGCTGTGGCCGACCAAAATTTCCTGGGATCTATGTCCGTTTATCTCAATACAGAAGATGGATAAAATCTGAACTTCCGTTGAGTAACAAGGCTGTGAATCCCATGAGCATTACACTTACCATCCTTCTGACTGCGGCACATATAGTACTTGTAGACTTTCTAAAGGGACAAACCATTGTGCCATCATCATAAAGATTTGGTCTGCCTGTTAAAACTTGGAAAAGACAGCTAACTCCTGTTTCAGAATAAATCGAAGCGCCAAAGGACATACACTTATTTTTTAGAAGTCATGTTTACAACTCTGTTATTTTTTTTGTTTTCTGCCTTTGATTTCCATACTAACAGTAGAGGAAATGATAACAACCTTCACCCTAATAACGGAGTTGAATACAGAAATGTTACCAACTGAAAATACTTTTTCCCGACCCTATTTCTATGCTTTTCCAGCTATCAGAAGTCTAGGTACTACTTCATAATACTACCACCACGATTTTGTAGATGGCAGAGATACTCCCTCTGCTGGGTGAATCCTAGCAGAGCACAAAATGGTTTTAGTGAACAGTGGCTCAGCTTACTGAAAACTAAAAAGGAAAAAAAAAACCTGCAGAAAGATAAGAGGTATTCACCACTAATTATTTTTAATGATTTTTTTTAAAATTACTTTTAAAAATTATTTTAAATGATTTTTAATTATTCATGACTAAAAGTTATGCACAAATAACGTAGTACTCTGCTGAAAGGACACATCAGATAAAAGATCTCTGGGTGCTGTTTCATAAACTAAATATTTATTCTTGGCCACTGTAAAAGACCTGATACCACACAATGTATGCACATTTGGTAGGAACCACTGCAGTACTATGTTAATTAAAAATAAATAAGGAACATCAGAATTATATTTTGGCGACTTTATTTACCAAGGTCAAAATTTGCAACCATCTAATTGTTTCAACAAATATTTACAGTTCATATAAAGCATGTACTTTTGTTTGGAAATAACCAGCAGAACAGTATTAGGTACTACATCTTTTACTCTCAGGATATCAATTTTACTCTCTTACAATCTAGATTTTGAAGTAAATCCAAAATAAGTATTTCATGATAAGTGATTACTTAAAGAGCAAACTCATGTTACTGTTTAATATTTCCATGATGAAAAATAAGCTGCTCTTTGCAAACACTATTTTAAGAGGATAAAAATTTACTAACGTTATGTCTGGCAGCACTACGTTTGTTTCACTTGCTGAATACAGAAAGAATTGGCCACCATTTTTTTACAGTCTTAACACTTGATAGCTTCTTTTATTATTATTCTGTATTACAAAAGAAGGTAAAGGAACAACAGCACACAGTGAGGATCAAAACACCATACAGAGGAGTTACCAAATTAGTTTCAGTACTGTAGGTCAAACCCTCTTAAACATATGCCAAATAGCGTACACACACCTGATGGGAGACAGAGCGAAAAGGTCGAATTCTCTGAGGTGCTAAGCACGTTCCAAGGTGTTCATTTTTCCTGAAATTCCACTAACAGAAACAGGAGGTACTGGAGACCTCTTTTGGAGCAGTTCCCTAATGTAATGACTTTCTCAACCTTGCTCATTATTTTTGACGTGCAACAAAAGCACTCTTTTTTGACGTGATTGCGAACAGAAATGTATACTCCAGTTTGGCCTAAAGGAAACGTATCATGGATCATGTCCACAACAATCAGGTGTTTAGAAACTTCAGAAAAAAAACCCATTTTTATAGCCCACTAACAATGCGATTGTGGAATGCAGTCTTTCTCATACCATTCGCAGAGAGCTCTGCTTGCTAAGAAGTCCATTAATTCAAAAATGAGTAAAATAAAAAATACTGACTGACCATATGATAAGCATTACACATCTAGGGAGTGAGTACGTCTTTTAATCTCATTCAGATCTGAGCTAGCACAACACACACACGTAGCTCTAACACCTTTTTAATAGCATAGTCCATAGTGCAATTCCCACTGACATAACTGGAAGCAGGATTCAATCCTAACTATGGAAAATAGTGTATTTATTATTCATGCAATAAGCACTGCATACACATTTTTCTATTTCACAGAATCACAGAACGGTCGAGGCTGGATGGGACCACTGGAGGTCACCTTGTCCAACCCCCCTGCTCAAGCAGGGTCACCTAGAGCCGGTTGCCCAGGACCACGTCCAGACGGCTTTTGAGTATCTCCAAGAATGGAGATTCTACACCCAAAAGAGTCCTGATCATGTCAAACATTTAATTTTCACCTGAAACAAATTAAAATCATACAAACTAGAATCTCTGATAAAAATCAGATCTAATGTGCAGATATTATCAACTGTGGGGAATAAAAAGCCCTGATCTCTTTTTTTTCTTTTTTTCCCAACACTCTTTAGGATCCATTTTTTTGCAAGTTGCCTACAGACATACAAAATTAATTCAAATATCTCCTACACCAAAGAGGATCTCATTTGACTTTGTACTATCCATAAAAATATATGCTTGAAAATCTGGTTCACAAAATATTTCATTTGTTTACTAAAATGAAATATATAAACTGTCAAAATACGTATATAAACTCAATGTCAGAATTTGTAAAGATCACAATTTAGCTACAAAATATACCAACCATCTACCTGTTTTCAATAGAGTATTTTCTTACAAAGATACCGTTACTTTGCAAAATATCGCCTACCTTTACAAAATTAGTCCGGAAATTTTGCACTACTTTCAGCATAGAAACCATATATTAGAACCTCATTAACACTTTGGTATATATCTTCAATTTTTTATTTTATCGTTCTTCTTCTATTTGGTTTAAATGTTCCAAAGCACAGTAGAATCTCCAGACAGAATAAGCAATGCATGTTTAATTGTATATATAATCAGCACACAATTTATTTTTCAATTATAGATGTTTATCATGCCCAGCAACTAAGAACAAACTATTGTGAAATCATTCTTCAGAAACTTTTGTTCACCAGTACTCGTTCCACCACATCGTACTTTAAAATAATTGGATGTGTTGAATTCTCTTAAGAAAAGTCAACACCTTATTTCATGTGCCTCAGACATTTTCAGGACTAGGCCTCTCACTGCTTTCTGCAGATCCTTTCCAAATTTGATAAACACAGCAAACATTGAAAAAACCCCCCAACTTTTTAAACTGTCAGCTGAGAAAGAGTAAACATAATTTATACCTCTAGCAAAGTATTAGCTTTTTTTATCATCTGCACCTGTAAATGACAACTTACAGGTTAAAATAAAAATATTTACATACAAATAACTGAAAAGAAAAAGTAAGGATTGAAAAAGAGTAAGAAATCAAAACATATACTGGTTATAAATGTTACTAATAATGTCAACTATGGCAAGGATTCCATTTCATCCACACTTTAATTGTAACCAAGTATTGCCTCCATTACAAGAGGCATGTGTAGAAATTTTCAAAGAAATTCTAATCACCTGCCTTATAAAACATCACTGTCCTTTTATTGTAGATGCAATCTTGACTTTATAAAGTTTCCAGTTGTGCCAGCAGGAATTTTGGTGAGGTTTTCTTGTTTCCTTTTTGTACTTTGTCACCAACATGTTGTAAATAAAATCTATATAGTCTTTAAGTTGTGAAATCTAGGTAGAAAAGTTTCATTTTTGACCTTTCATCTAGTTTAAAAAATTCAGTATAAAAAAAAAATTCTCCTCTGAAATTTAAACAGTCCACAAAAGTTTTACCTTCTTTTCTTACACACTTTTATGACAGTAAAGATCTTTCAAAGTTTTTAGCTCTTCAATTAGAGTTTTGTTCTGATTTTCCAGGACCGCAACTCGATTTTCCAGACATTTAACATACTCTTTCTTCTTTCTACGGCACTCTCGAGCAGCTTCCCTGGAACAGACAAACAGAAGTAACTGTTTATTTTAGATTTGAGATGTGTCTATTTTATGAATGTTATGATTCTGACCAACATGGGAGGAAAGAACTGGCATGGCAATCTTGAACAAAACAAACTGAAAAGTACACAACGATAGGTGGAGAGCATGAAGTTTAGCAGTATCTGGTAGTCAATCTGCATGGAAAAAACAATTTGCTTTCTCCAAAGCGTGTCAGACAGAACATGTAGCATGTTTTGGTCAGAATTTCCAATGCTTTTAGTCGCTGGATGCAGCATACCATCCTGATGGCACAATCAGTAAAGTTAGCTCGCAAGACTCGTAATTTGTGCTTTTTAGATATATTTCAGAACTTTAAACTAACAAATCAAAGCAGCCCACGTGCACTTACATACCTGTTCTTCATCAGCCTTATTTCTCGTTTCAACTGTGGATCATCTGTCTTACTTGTCTGTGATGTCAGAGTGACAGGAGATGTCATCACCACAGTCTGAGGAAGAGATGTGGTAGTTGGCGTCGTGCGGATCTGGTAAGTCTGCATGTCTCCTGACGCAGCTGTTGCGATAATAGCATAAGACATCAAAATGTGGTAGCGTTAGAAAGTTAGGCTTGCGTTAGTGATGGGTATTTCTAACCATTTCCAGAAGGCGTACTCACTCTGCACTACCACCTGGTTGCTGGGTACGAGTATCTGTTGACCATCTGATGTTTGTGCGTACTGCAGTATTGTTGTCCCAGGCTGAGTACCACCCGCATTTGTCATTGTTAGTGTCTGCAGACCTTGCACACCATCTGTACCTGGGCTGGCCAGCTGTAATCCGTTTGCAGCAATGGCAACTTAAAGAAAAAGGAACATGCACAATAATAGTTGTAGCTGTACATTATAACATACAGATAGAGGTAAATCTATAGACTGTACATCTGTTTCCACTGCTGAAAAATACTGACAGTTTTAAAAAGCTTTTTTCTTCTGTCACTTTCAACTATGTGATCTTGCTGCTGGGTTCTTACTGAACTTAAGCAAGCTGGAGGGGGACTTTTTACAAGGGCATGTAGTGATAGGACAAGGGGTAATGGCTTTAAACTGAAAGAGGGTAGATTTAGATTAGATATAAGGAAGAAATGTTTTACGATGAGGGTGGTGAGGCCCTGGAACAGGTCGCCCAGAGAGGTTGTGGCTGCCCCATCCCTGGAAGCGTTCAAGGCCAGGCTGGATGGGGCTTGGAGCAACCTGGTCTAGTGGAAGGTGTCCCTGCCCATGGCAGGGGGGTTGGAACTAGATGATCTTTAAGGTCCCTTCCAAGCCAAATCATTCCAGGATTCTACAAACATATTGGGTTTAAGTGGTGAGGTGTTGGTAGTGCGGGGAGCTGCAGGGGTGGCCTCTGCAAGAAGAGGTCTGGGACTGCGCCGTGCCAGACACCAGCTCCACGTGGACCCGCGCTGACCACCGCTGGTGACTGCTCTGTGGAAACATACTTAAGAAAGGGCAAAATTCCAGACAGGCAAAGGCGTCGGGGAGAGGGGAGGAAATGAGAAACAGCAGTATGAACACCCAGCTCAGAGAAGAAGGATGGAAAGGTGCAGGTTGCCTTTTGGTTCACAAGCACAATGAATACTAGGGATAAAATCAAAGGAACAAATCCTTTTTTTTTTTTTCTGCTACCTCCCTGATACCACAGGAACACCTTTTGGTGTGGCCCTATCATATATATAATGGTATCTTCACTGATCTTACATTTTGGACTAAATCTAACACTAGAAGACTGCTGTGTATTTTGTAACAATATCCTTTGAATGTCATGTCTTAATATGCAAAAATTAAGATAATGAAGCATTGAGTTTATCTGGAGTCTTTAGATATCAGTCTATTTCCATGTAATTAACAGTACTAACTTCACTGACTGTTAGATAAATAACCAAACCTTTTGAGTTTCATCTTAGTCAAATATATAACAAAAAGAATATCTGTATTTTGAGGCAAGTTGAATAAAAAATGTGTCCAGTTAGGCATATATTTTGTATAACATACTGTACTGTCCAGTGCTTGTCTGGTAGATAGGCGTAGGAACGGACATAGATGTAACAGTAGAGACACCAGGACTCTCCTCATCTCCTTTTCTATCGCGTGTATCTTCAGAAGAAAGATCTTTCAAAATTTTTCTATAAAAAAAGTTTCTTTATCAGCTATAATAGTAGGCAAAACCTACAAATTACTGCAACAATAGTTACAAACTACTATATTTAGTATTACAGACATAAACACTAAAATTTTGATGTACAACAGTTTTTGGAATTAACAAAATTTTGTATGAGGTGACTGCCTCAAACTCTTTCTGTAATTACATTTCTGTAGTTTATATAGTCTAGTTTGTTATTTAAATATTTGAATAATTTTATGAGCTAAGAGCAATTCAAGTCAGCTACTTATTTATAAAGTATGAGTGTGTGCAAATCAGCACGAATTCCAGATTTTCAATTATTATCCTCTAAGAGCCTTAGATGTTTGGACTGGTAAGCCTGAAATGAAAACCTGCACCATTTACAGTAGATTTCAGTAATCTCCAGAAAAACGGTGTGCTGAAAACTAGCACTGCAGCTGCATCGCTTTATTTCAGTAAAAGCTGCATCAGAGTTTCCATCATAAACATTTTCCGGGGATACACAACTGGCCTGTTAAAGAGATTTTTCTGATTTACAACTCGATCCTCTAATTCTCTCAAGAATAGGCTTTGTACATCCAATTAAAACCAGTTTGCTCTGTCTGGTGTCAGAATAAACTAAAAAGGAGTAGATTACTACAGAAAAGCTTAAAACTTAGATCTTTTGCTCTTTCAGTACACAGTAAGACTTTACATTTCTTTTCTGCGTTTAATTTAGCTGTTGCACAGCTTCCCAAACAACCCATGTCCTCTATAACAATGCCCTATGAAAACAGACACACCTCTATTTAAAAGAAGAACCAATGGAAGCATGAATTTTATGCATCTTACCCCAGGCCTAATGATGAATTAGTGGCAGTTATATGAAGAGAAAAGCAGAACTGACAACTCCTGATCCCAAACCCACACGGCTAAACAGTTCTCCCATAGAAGCTCTGCTTACAGCTTGTATTTTCCTGTCCTGGCTACTATAACTGAAGATTCAGAATTGCTCCTTTCCACCACCATTTTTGACTGCATGCAAAATAATAAAATCCCTCCTAAATTACTTGTTCTGGTACATAATTCAAGATGAGATAAAGCTGTCAGAAAGTACTAAGAAGAGTGGATAAAACATTCAAAAAATGAAAAGCAGTGGCAGAAGTGGGAACAATAATCACTGACAGGACTATCAGCTAGGTTAATGAATTGTCTTAAAATTTTCAGAACATTATTGTAAAAATACTAAATTTTGTGTTAAGTTTCTAACAAATTTATTATTTGCAAAGCTAGGATGTGGCATTTGACTGCAGTCCTAATTTCAGTAAAATGACATAATTGAGTAAAATTACAGCTGTAAACAATTTTCCCTATACCACACCATGTTGAAGCTGATCTCCAATGAGTTAAGTCAAAGTTTCCTTGTAGCAAATGACAGCTAACATGGCATCCTCAAAACATTTGCTGCATGAACATATCCAATGCATGTTTCAAGATAAAAAAAAAACAACTTAGAGGTTGACAGAATATATACAGATATTGAAAGAAGTTGCTATTTCGGTTTCAAATAAAAATACAAAATATATTACATATAGTACTTACCGGTAAGATGGACGACGAGCTAGGATGCCTCGAGCTTTCTGTGAAGAGCCTATGCTATCTGACGAATCCTGAGAATCTTCACTCTCAGACAAAGATACCTAAAAAACACATTCCATATGGTTATCCGGTATGCTTCAGAAGAAATACCCAGAAGAGATTACACATTTTAATTGTATATGAGCTAAAGCTGCACAAAAACTACACTAATGCAAAAAAGAAAAGCTCAAGAGATTCTCCCAAACTACTTAGCACATTAAAAGCTGAAAAACGTCCACCATCTGAAGCTAGCTGTTCTAGCTGGATTAAACTGCAGGATTAATCAATCCAGAATGTTTAAAACAGCAGTGTGAAGAAATACAAATGGTTAATTATTTTCATAAAAATCATACAAGCCTAACCATTTTAATAGCTGATACAGTCTGAAAAGGTGAGCCACTCCCACACACAAATTTGTCTAAGGAGGTGGTGGGAAAGGAAACAGGAACACCATTTATGTACAGAGACAAACATATAAAATACTTAAAATCTTTTACATAGACAGAAGAGCAGTGTATTTTGTTGGTCAGAATATGAGTCAAATGAAAATAATATTTAAGGCAGCAGCATATCAGGGAGTAAATATGCAAAGTATTATCTATAATTTTCTCTTTATTCCACTTTGTCCTCAACCAGTTGGCAAGTGTTATTTTTTTCTCTGATGCTCCTTATTAAATACAAGCTAACAAAACATTTATTTGTACTTATCTGTGTGCCAGCAACAAAAAGTCAAGAAGAATGCATGCAGCTCTGGGAAAAGCATTTCTCACTTGACTGCTGCTACAGAGACAAAAAGAGCAACCTACCTATCAACATTTAAAAAAAAAAGCTGCTCATGTATTACTTTTTCTTTCCCTTTGAGCAACAAGGCCATAATGTTCATAAATTGCAGAAAAAAAAAAAGGAAAGAATACAGTCAGTGGGGGCCTTGCAACTAGAACACGATGATAGGAAAGGGACTGACGGTGGAGACTCAAGTAACAACAACCTACTAAAACAGATGCTTAACTGTTTTCAGCAAAGTGAAATGTGTTTTCTTTTCCGTGATCTGATGTTACAGGAACAATGACAGCTGAAAATGCATTATGAGTTTACTTTTCGTGGTTTATCAATTTAATGTCGTATGAATAGATAAGCACAGCACAAAGGATCAGTGCCAAATTAATGTGTTTTAGCAGAGTTCTTCCAGTCATTCGGCTGACTAGTGCAGTTATTTCACAGTGTAACTTCAATGCCATGCTGCCCAGAGGGCTCTCCGCGGCCAAGAACTGAATGAAGTAGTAACAGACTCAACTGTAAACTCCCCAGGGCACCACTCTGAAGTGGCTTGTACAAAAATCACATGGCAAATGAGTAAGAGACACAAGCAGAACACTTAGGTACCACAGAAATGGAGTTACAGCATACATGAGGTGAGCAATCAACAGCTCCTCCACCATCATTCAGGTCTACCTTTTCCAAACACACATTTTTCTTCATTGGGTTATTCTATACTCTCCTTATTTGTATGGTTATGGTTGCATGTCTGTTAAGAGCACCAACTAAAGAGTTGTGGTTCTGTTTTGTTTGGTTTTTTTTATAAAGGCAGGCAATGTCAAAGAGTTTAATTTCAACTCCAAAGGTGACTTCAGCAGTACAAATAATTTCAAGCCCAAATAACCATTATCAACAATGTATCCCCAAAATACTGTCACTGGATTGCTCGCTATCTGTTACAGTGGGGCCAGAAAGGCTGCACTGTGGCAGAGTTAGCTGAGTCAGACAAGCCTTTGCAAGTCTTTTCACATACATAAAACAGGATTCTTGGTTATTTAACAGACGTTCTGCAGTTACCTGCACTGTTTGCACCTGAGGTGAGTGGATTACAGAAGAGGACTGAGCTGTCTGAATGACTCCCTGGACCTGGACTTGTTCTCCAGGAAGCTGAACAACTGTCAGGGGAGCAGGACCTCTTAGAGACATCTACAACAAATCAAAGAATCATTAACAAAAGCGTTTGTTCCACAGTATCCAGAAAGTGTATATACATGTAGAAAGACTAGCGGAGAACATGCATTAGCAGAAGCTTCTTTTAAGTCTAATTAAGTCACAGGAGGTATCCTTTAAAGATATAGATTTTTGAGATACATATCTGCATACAAAAAAGGCTGAAACAGTTACTTATTTGCCTTAGGTTAGGGGGAAAATCAAATATGTAGCATTATGTGCCAAAGACTAAAATGCTGCAACTTAAATACACGCAGTTCTAAATGAACCACAATGAAGCAGACTTCTTCAGAATCACAACATTGAGACTAAGTGAGCATGATTGCTTTCATGTCACTCCATCCACAGCACAGATAAAGCCCCACATTTGTGGCAGTTTATTTTTTTAAGTTTTGATTCCATTTTAAGAGTGCCTTAGACTTAGATGAGCAGAAATAAAAGTGCCCAATAAGTAGCCTTAATTCTCACTAAAGTTAACAGGAGTTTAGGGCACTGAAATCTACATCAAGATAAAATGATCAACGAGACTGAGGGCTTAGGACAGATTAGACTAACAGTACTAAAGCAATGCAGAAAGTAGCATGAATAATGTACATATTTGGTGTTCTTGGATTTTATTTTTTTTTAAGCAACTGGTATGAGGCCACAGTTCAAAGATTTCACAGAGAAGAAATCACAAGAGTTAAGTATAGCAAAAGCTGACCAATCTACTTAGAAAGTTCAAGGCACAAGGGCTGTACAAAAGACACTAGACCAGAACGGAAACTGAAGGAGACAAGGTATGCAAGCTCTGGACAAGGAAGAAGAACAAAGAGCAGATTTTTCCAAATAAAAATTACAGCATCTGTTCTTTAATGTTTTAAAATGACCAATTTCAATAAATGTTGCTGCTGGAATCTAGGTTTAATTGGCAAAAAGTTAATTACTACTGCTACTCTTATATAAAATACTTTTTAGATTCTAACAATTTGTATTCTTGATGTTGAACTCGCACGAGCCATTGCACTTAAAAATTGATTAAAGTTATACATGTAGATGCATAAGTAAATAACCAGTTTCCTCACCAAATTTCTTCACTACTTTTATTAATCTGGAATATATGAAAAGATGAAGGGATCATTAAAACTCATACAGCTAACTTTCCATTTAGTACTACTTTTCTATCGTACATCATAATATTAAGTTACATTGGCAACTTTATATAAAAACAGATAAGAAAAACAGCCTGTAAACAAACAACAGGATGCTTGCTGATAGTCTACCCTGTCTTTGCCTCATGCAGTTATCTACATTTTGCATCAATATCTACATCGCTTCCATAGGGTAAACAGTGGACGAGCTGCAAAACTTTGCTGTTTCACAGGATGGCTATGTGGCTGAGGGAGCAGACTTTACCTAGAAAGAGATGCTCTTTCAGATGCAGAAATTTGAATCATGAGGAAGTCAGGTTAAAGCTTTGAAAGTGATGTTACCTTGTAGTAAGTATGTAAAATTTCCAACTTGATATGATTTTTTACATTAAATACGTTCATTTGGGCTAAAATCCAAGTGTTTCCATGGTGCTGAGCACGCAGGATTGCCATCACTACAAAAGGAGCTGTAAATGCTTTTTCTGAAAAAAATTACAATTAGCCCCTCAATTCATTACTAAGCAGCTTCTGTATGTCAGGTTGATGATGATTTCAAAGGACGTACAATTTAACAAAAATGCGGGGCTGCATTTTTGCACTATACAAGCACAAAAATTAATTGTGGTCTTTCAAATACAAGCCATTTTATTAATTTTGCGTCATCCATCAACAAACAAGTACATTTTTCTCAAGCTTCTTTTGTTTTTTCTTCTCTGTGTTTCTAAAACTCAAGAATATAGTTTGTAGTACATAAAAAATGGCTCTTAACTACCTCAAATGTTTGCTGAGATTTGGCCCAGGCTTTACCTGTTGAGCAATATGAGAGAGCTGAGCTGCCTGTAGTGTTGTACCTTGTACAGCTGATGTTTGTGAAGGCGTCACTGAACTGTTACTGCTGCTCTTGTGCACCTCTTCCATAATCAACTACAAGAAAAGTAACGAGTTAAATTCAGTCAATGATAAATTTGAACAGCAGGTAGGTGCCCAGCTTCCACTGACACTTTATAGAATCTCAGTGCATAATGCTTTTAGTCTTATTTGGACGTTTTTGATTAGTTCTTTGTCCTTCGATGTCACCTTCTATTATGGAATAGCACAGCATTTTTTGTGACTTCCCCTACAATACCCCGAGCATTGTTATGCCTTCTCATGGGGACAAGAAGGGAAAGGCACGGTAGGAGCCTTTCCACTGACTCGCCCCGTGGCTTTCAGCAGGTCGGGCACAGCGCCTGGCACGCCGCCTCTCGAGGCCTGGGAGCCCAGAGCAGCACAAACCCCCATTTCGGAACGGGAGACGCGTCCCGTTTTGCCCTGACAACACCTGCACTCCAACCGTCTGTCAGCACCGGTTCAGACCTACCCGGTGCTGAAGTTGGCTGTCAAATGTATTTACTGATTTCCTGGGTTTTGCATAAAAATAAACAAAGTCAAGTCATGAGATCTAGGAAGAAAACCAAGATAAAGCATTTATACTAAAGAGTACCTTCCTCTAAGTAAAATAATTTTCCAAAATATTTTATCCAAGCTACCAGCCAAACCTATTTTAAAACATCTGAAGGTGTATAAAAACAAAACAGGGATTCAAAATCAAAGTAGAGAGAACACAGTTTTGAATTTTAAACCCTGCAAAAGTCACTCCGTCTCCATGTAATACAGTCAGTAACACTTCTCTCATTTCTAAGATTTTCTATTTAACTGTTCAACATCTTGACAGCATCCCCCCTCCAATATTGGGGGATTTAGTGATGTAAAAATGCATGCTTTTAGGTGGGGTGAGTGGGCGTACCAGCCTAGAGCATTAAAAGATGATCGGTGAGTGTTAAACATTTTGTCACAGAAGGTTTGAAACTGTTGAAAGGACAGTTGCTATGAGACTGGAAATTACATTTCTTTCTGTGGAAATGTGAGTCATTGATTTTTCCCTACTGAGATAAACCACAGCTCTTGCAGCCTGACGTATACTTAGAGGGTAAAAAGTCAATGTACACCAAGACCAGAATCTTGGTCTTGCAATCCTTACTCATCTGAGGAGTCCCACTGCAGAACTCCTCAAATAAGTTACTAAAACAGGACTTTGTGGAGAGAAAACTGATGGTTGGGTGATACATGAAACCATACCCTTTACGGCACGGAACAAATGTTCTCCAGCACGATACAGCTTCCCAACATACTTATGTCAATAAACATAAAACAATTTCTCCATAGTTTAAGCTGAAGCAGCAAAATGAAGGCTTCACTCTGGAATAAAAAGCTCACGGGAGCCAGGCAGTGCTTCAGCTGTTCCCAGCTTCTGGAAACCTTCAGCTAATCAAAACTCTTCCGACTGCCTTTGCTAAGATTATCACGTCACTGCTGCTGCTAATGCAACAGTGCTTTCCCCTCCGCATCGTCAGGAGTGTGAACTGGAGACAGGGATCCTGACTGACACCCAGCTCGACTTCACGCTGCTCATGCCTGCAAGAAACCAGCCCCAGTGCAGGAGTGGAGCGATGCAGTTTTAACATTTTCTTTTTTCAGTTGCTACTGCTGCAGAGCTCGCTTGAAAGTCGGAAAGACTGCTTTGGCTTTTTTTTTTTAAGGAAAATTGAGAACTAAAGTAATTCAAGTAACTTGAAGCTATAAAAAACGAAGAGCAGAATTAACGACAAGCATATACAACGGATGCAACTTTGTATACCCTCTAATGTAGTTTTAGCTTTTTATAAAGGAAGATCTACTTTTATACCCATGTAAAGGGAAATATACTAAGGGACACAAGTAAACAGGGCACTGTCAAACTGAAATCCAGTCAACAGCAAAAACTGAAATAAATTTCCAGTGCTACAGAAATACCCAATTCATTTCTGTAGTGCTAAACCACATTCTGTCTCCCGCTCTCTCTCTTACTGTTTTTCTCTGCCTTATTGCCCCATGAAATACTGACAACAGCAGTAAAATAGACTGCAAGAAACAATGAAACCGATAGGTATTACACCACCCAAAATAAACAAACCCGGGAGAAAGCACAAAGGTTTTTCTGATCTTTCTCTCATAGGTGTGAAGTCCTACTTACAGGAATAAAAGATAAAGTATTTCCCGTCATAAATATGATTTTTCAAGTTCACTTCATCTCTACTTGCTCTGCGATATTTAACTAAATATTCATCCAACATCTATGAATCTTAGTAAAATATTATTAATAAAAAAAGATTTAGCAAGGGATTTTAACAAAGTGAAAATTACCACCACATCTTATATCCTCCATGGGATAAAGGAGATGCAATACGCTATTTGGCCTTGCATGACTGTCTCACAAGAAGACCCGCATGCCTCTATCTTGTCAAAACAACTTATTTAGCTGGAAAAAAACAAATTGGAATGGCCTTCTGTGAGCACCTGAAACAGCGATTACCATCTAGCAGCTTTTAGAAAGGCAGTTCCAATGAAAAACCTCAACCTGCAAGTTCTCAAAGCTTTGAAAAGTACCACCAAAGATGGAAAATATATCAGGGTTTCAGCTTTTTACACCAGTTAAAACTACTTCCAACAACAGAATATGTGCTTGGTTGAAACGAGCTGTATAGTTTGGGGTGAAGGAAGAGTTTTACACGTACTGACAGGAAGGAATTCATAAAAGCAACACCTGATGTTTTATTAGCCAGAAAATAATTACTGTTCCAATCTGTACGAAAACTATGTTTTTATAATCAGATAGGTAAGGATGATGCTTTTCAGAATAAAACCAATGCCTCCCCGCAGCTGCATCTCAAAAGTAATTTAATTTAAATGAAAGGATTCTACAATAGCAGCATTATGAAGTTTGTTTTGAAGGACTTTTAAACTTCTGAGAATCAGCTCTCTCCAGCCAAAGAAACTCATCTCACTTTAAATGTGAGTTTGAGTCTTAAACGCATCTTCCTTTTAAACACAAACAAGAATGTCACATTTCACTGTGGACAAGTTTAATTTATCATCCTGAAGTTCATATATACCCTCCTAATACCATGGTCCTTAGTTTGAATCACCACTCAAGAACCTCTAAAAAAAACCCTAAATGACTGAGGACTATCAGTTAAAAAAGAACAAGTAAATAAACAAGAAAAACCCATTCCTGCAACTTTCACTAAGGCTGATGAAAAATATCCTAAAATACTAAAGAGATAGTCCCCTTACAGGCATACTACGCACGTGCAGTTAACGATCTTCACAAGATTTTACTCTGAATCACTCTTTACTTCAGTGTCCCATAAACAGTGTACTGCTCTCATCCTTACTGTTTTGGTTTTGCCTGCTTACAACGCAGATTATCTGAGACAGTGATTGTCCCTAGTTAAATACTCATAAAATGACTAAAATCATGGATTTATTTATTTATGAAGCCTCAGATGAAGCTTCAAAGCATAATCAGGATGCAAAGAATAAGATAATGGAATATAAAAGCTGTACATTAAGGCAAAGAGAAGTGAGCTGTAGTGCGGGAACACCAAAGGAAGAAACCAAGTTCTGTTTTGCCCTTTTAAATCTAGCAGAGGAAAGGCCTGAATGATATTTCAGTATTGACCTATTGTAAGAGGCAACTGATTTTTTTAAAAGACTCTATGAAGTCAGAAAGCAAAGAATACTGGACACAGAATTTTATTCTCAAATACTAAGTGACAAGAGTAAAACACTGACATACACAAATTACAGAAAGTGATTTAAAACATTTGGTGAAATTATACTCAAGTAATCTGGTTAAATTTTGGATTCTTTAACGTCTCAAGGTGTCTTCACCAGCTACAGCAGTTAAAAATACTTAGTTTTGCAATTAAGACACTTGGGGAAAGTTTTTTCATCCAGAAGACGGACAGAACTCCAGTTTTTTTCCAGGAATCAGTGAAAGACAGAGGCGAAGGACAGCACATCCTACCAGTTCATGCCAGAAAGCAAGTGAGGAGACCTGAGTCAATGTACCCAGTTACAGTTTTGGATCCCGTTCTGTGAACATGCACCAGAATACTCCTTCAAACTTCAGGAGTACTTTCCGTATGTGTTTTCTTCCACTCACCCCCTGCCCCAGCCTTCTACAGTGAAATGCAGCTTAGTGAGCATTCCCATGACAGGCGGCTTCAGAAATGAAAGCCTGCAGTCTAAAAATGTAGATGTTATATTGACATAAGGGACCTTGGTATTTGCGAGAGGAAAATATCGATGAGATCATTTACAAACCCATACTCATTGGAAGACGCGGTACTCGGTCAAGATTAAGGGAAAAACGGGTAATCACTGCCATCGATAGGTGGTAATCGCTCTTATTTTTTTTATCGGTCAATCTCAAGGGTCTCTGGGACGAGACCACCGCTGCCCTTTTACCGAAAACCCACTCAAACAGGGCTGAAGTCGCTAGCCGGGTGCTCCACGCCGGAGCCCGGGGAGGGGGGGGCCTCTCCACACCTCCAGCCCCCCACGACCCCCTCCCCGCCCCGGGGGTCCAGGAGGCTCCTCCGTGGCACCGACCCTGCCCCGCGACTCGGGAACCAACACCCGGGGCGAGGCGGGGACCCGGGCCCGGCGGCAGCCTCTCCCGGTGGAGGTGGGGGGGACGGTGACAGACCCCAGGCCGCACGGAGAACCCGTCGCACCTGGCCGGGGCGGGAAAACTCCCCGGGGGTCGGTCCTTCCGCAGCGGCCGCCCGTCGGGAAGGGGAGAGGCGGGCGCCGAGCGAGGGGAACGACCGCACCGCAGCCCGGTCCCCGGCCTGTGGCGGGACTCAGCCGTTCCACCTCACGGGCGGCGGGGAGCGGCCGGCGGCCAGGCCGCTGAGGGGAGCGCCTCGGCCTGGCCTAGGCCCGCGGCCGGCGGGGGCGGCGGGAGCGGCGGAGGGGAAGGGGCGGGCGGGCCGGCCTCCCCCGCCCGCCCGTGCCTCGGCGGCGCCCGCTCTTACCTCAGAGGCCCGCCAGGCCCCGCCGGTGGCCGCGCGTGGGGAGAGGAGCCGCCGCCGCCGCGCCCGTCTCCGCCTCAGGAAACCGGCGCCGGCGGCATCGTAAACACGGCGGGCCCGCGCGGGACGCTCGGGGTGGGCGGGCTGCGACCATAGAGTCCCCGCGGAGGCCTCGCCTAGAAATCCCCACCATAGAGTTCGGGCAGCATAGGAGCCCCGGAGGAGGAGGCTAGAGCGTCCGCTCTGGCGCCGCCTCCACCCGGCGGCTTCCAAACGAGGGGTATCATAGAGAGGCGGCGGTAGAGCGCCGCCGCCGGTCCCAGGGCGGGAAGGTGGCCCGGGCGGCCCGCGTAGAGCCCGGGAGCGCAGGCCGCGGCCTCGGCCCGGCCGGGCGAGAAGAGCCCTCGCCCGCGAGAAAAAAACACAATATTTCCCTTTATCCTCAACCGGGGCGCGGGTGCACGCAGCCACGCGTAAAAGGAAGCGCTAAACGGCAGCGAAAGCGGAGCGGGGTTGGCTTTCACACCCGCAAAACGCCCGTTCTGGCCCTTCCAGCGCAGGGGCGCGAGGGTTGTTCCGTAACCTCTAGCTGCTTTGCTTTTATTTTTAATCTTTAGAACAGCTGTATTAGTGAAAAGGAATTTCAGGCATTGCCCAGCGACTGCTTTAGACTAAACAAAGGTCAAACATGTAAAAGGAGCAGGAAGGATTTTGGCTACAATTCCTCACAGGCAGGCAGGGCGGGACTGGTTATTTTTTTTCTCTGAATTTAAAGTTAACAAAGATTGGAAGCAGCAGCACAGTAACGAGATTTAGTATTCCCTGTAAAACGCTGCAACTTGAGGTTATCGCCAATGTCAATGGAAACCTTTCCCATGATTTTTCACATCTGGCTGTTATCCTAACACAAAGTGTAAAAGATTATACTAGAAGGGGTTTTGACTGAAGCTTTAGTGTAATATACTTGCCTTTTTTTTTTTTTGCTGCTACATTAACTCTTGAATTATTTTGTTTGCAGTTCTCACTGTTTGTTTTCTTTTAGTTTTACTTTCCTGAAGTGCCCCTAGTTGCGATGTGGTTTACCAAGCACTTCATCTCTAAATAATCAACGTTAGCAGATGAGCAATGTCTTTGCATTAAATCCCGAGTATGCCTTCTATTCCCCTGACAATGCCTTCCGCAGCCACTGCTGAAAAGCTTCAACATTCTCCAGGTTTCTCTTCCTGAGAATTACACAGTTTTACCTACCCAATTAGTATTAAGCTCACACTATATAAAGTTACGATACCAGAGAACGTGCCTGGGCTGGAGCTGTGACAACAAGAACAAGAATCTTCAGGCACCTGGGAAATTTGATCACTCAGTTGTTGGGTTTTTTTTTTTAAAGAGGTTTTCCCAATATTAAGCAAATAATTTTAAAATACAGGCAAGATTTACTGCAAATGAAATGTTTTCAAAAGAAACCACAGTAAAATTGCTACTCATCATTTGTAGGAAATAATGTGTCTTAAGTATAGTCTTACCCAGAAACATACAACCATTAACAGGTACACGCATAGACGGGAGCTGGTGTTAGATTACAGTATTAATTGCATCCTCACTGGTGCTAAACTGTATCTGAACATTTATGAATATTTAAAATGAATCTTCATAAAGCCTCCATGGTTAGTTTTGGACAGCAGAGATTATCCTGTTTTAAATCTCAAATGCCACCACAGCTTCTATTTCATCGGGTCATACAAAGCCTTACACAGTTGCTTTAGCCCTCCAGAGGACAAAACCCCTCGCGTCTTGCTGGGAATTGCAAAGGTTTAAGAGTCTATACATCTGTCACTGAATTCCAGTTCAGAATGAAACACACCAGTCCTGAATCCTAACCAGAAACTGAATAAAGAATATTTAATACTACAGTTAAATCTTAACTATAGGTAGGTCATGCTTAAAACTGCATCTAATTCGTCCTCGGCAAGTGAGCTCAGTTACAACAACTGATTTCAAAAGCTAAATGGCCTACTGCTCTAGGTACAAGACAACTTCTATCCAGCCCTGGCAGAGCAGGGAGCTCAGCTCTTCACAGCTTCAGGTCTCATACATTTCTAGATACAAGTGACATAACATATTTGCAAAAATACTTACACGAGTTCTCCCTCTCACCAGGATAAATGCTAACCCATGTTTGCTTCCTTAATAAATAAATAAATAAATAAATCCTTTGGAGAAACAGCGGACAAAGAACTAAGCAAGCAATCAGGCATCAATATTTATTAACACAAGACAAAGGAAACACAATCAATGCGTTAATGGAACACTGTCCAGCCAGATGTTAAATTTAAAAATGAATATCTAATCTAATTTTAAATAAATAAAAACTTTATACATAATTACATAATGCTGAATTTGACAATGGTAAATAGGTTGACAGAAACTAAAGAAAAATTGCATCTAGGGCTAAAATTTATCTCGTTTTTACAACCTTATTTTTAGGACAGTTAGTATGACACATCTTAATTACATGTATTTAAATCAGAAATGCAGTGCAAATTTTAACAAAACAGGACTTGAAATTACCTGTACCCACATATTTTGCTTAGGGAATATTCATTGACAGTAAGACATACAAAATATTTTAGTTCAAAGTGTTAAGAATTCCTAGTTTTTTTAAGTTCCACTGCAGCTGTTAGCTTAGAATCTGATGGACAACAGTAGGAAATAATTTGCCTTCTGCAACTGGATACGCTGCAAAGTTAAACTGGCATGGAGAGTCTGCTTCTTGGGACTCAATGCTTGATTCAGCAGTTACGGAAAAGCATCCGACCCCAAACCTGAGCACGCAACATGAGTAGCCCTGCCAATTTTCTGAAGTTAAGTATCTCAGTTTGTTCTTGTATGGAAAGATACCAAGCAACCGTGGTAAAGCAAAACGGTCACATCTTTTGACAGCCTTCCCACGACACCCAAATAATCATTTATCAGTGACCCCAACCTCAAAGAGGCTAGCAATGAAAAATACTTAGCACTTAGTGCTGTACAGTTAGTTACCTCACAGGGATGTTGTAAGGATTAGATAATATCCTCATCTACAGAGGAAGAAACTGAAGGAGTGAAATGACCTGTGGAAGGCCTTGTGGCAAGTCATTAGCAGAGCTGGAGTTAGAAATCAGGGTTTCCAGATTCACAGCTCCATACTTCCTCCTCTCCAGTACATTGCTTTTCACTGTGCCAAACATGGACAAAAGCATTCAATAAAGTCAAAACTGGCCAGCTGCTATATGTCACTTACTGGTGATCAAGAATGGAATGTTATCTCATTCTATGGGCAGGACTGTAAACTTACAGTTCTCCAACACAGAGAAACGTAACATGCCAGAATAAAGATTAAGAGTACACAGTAAGCTTGCAAGATAAAACCCCAAACCATAAGAAACTATCAATACCTAGCCAAATAAAAACCAAGGAAAAAAAAAATTAAAATAATTCAGTATGCCATTCAAAAATGCCATTTCAGAAAGTCAATCTGTCACGTACTGGGAATCTTTGATCAAATTAATGCATGCATTTTTTATTTCCAAAAAATCACAAGTAAAAATAAAAGACAATCCTAGAACTGTAGTTAAAATCCACTTCAATGGACAAATAAAAGTATTTGGAAACAATTTAGCTAAAGCTTTAATTTGAGTAAGAAAAAGGTTGAGACCATCAGAATTTTTTTCTGAAATGGGCAATAAAGTGAAGCTGTACTGCAAATCACTTTGCTGTGCGAGAAAACATAAAAGATAAAGTGATGCATAACACATAATAACAAGACTTTGCTGGCTGAAGAGGGAGAACAACTTTTGTGCACTTTACGCCCTAAATAAGTTGCAGTACCAACTGTATTAGTCACAGTTACGCCTGTCACTTTCCTCACTTTGTGGCCAATTTGTTAAAATTAAATATATTAAAGACTTCATGCACAGGGATTTTAGGACACACATCTTAAGAAACCAGAGAGTATCCCCTACTGCTAACAGAGCAACCTTTCACACCCAGGCAACAGCACAATACCATGAAAATTTCATCTGTGGTGTTGTCTTACTACTGTGGTAGATACAAAAAAAGAAATTGTTCAAAAGTGTGCATCTGTAAACTGAAGCGTTTGCAAAGAACTCTTAAGTCTAGACTTGCCATAATAACTTCCAGTTTCTAATTCTATTCCCCCACCAAATGTTTTTCAAAAATATCACTCAGAACTTCATATCTAAATTTTAATACTCCTGTCTTCAGTGAAGAACTAACAGAATACATCAGGAGTTTTTCAAGGACAAAACTGGGGTTTGCTTACAGATACACTGGGTTCTGCTCTGATTACTGCCACAGGATCTTCAGAGTTCATACTATAAACCTTTTAAAAACTGTTGAATGAGGTAATCTGGAACACTTTAACAACAAGTTTCTTTATGCTGCATACCACATTTGACTCAAAAAAACCCTGTTGCAGTATCTGGTATCAGTTTTCATTGCTTCCAAAATCATGTTTTCTTAACATCCACAGGAATTTAATTGTTCTTATAAGATTAAGTATTAGAGGAAAGAAAGGTAATTTTGGGTCAAAGCTTAAACACCATCTCTCCCTCAGCCCGGTGTGCAATTGCTTCCTAACAGTAAGAGCTTATACCCACTACTCTAAGGCTTCTGTTTCTTTACATTTACTAAGGTGAAAACTGACACAGTATTTTGAAGGCTGGGATATTAATTTTCACAAAGTTATTTAACGATGTGTTTACCAGAATTGCTCTGTCTCATTTTTGTGCCTCCTCCTGTAAAAGAAAAATGGCATTCAGCTTAAAATCCAGAATGATCTAATTCCTTCTAGTCAATGCTTTGAGGAAAACTTGAGTTGTTGCCTCCCAGTTTACATTAAAGCCTATTACAGTATTTCTTGCTCTACCAAGAGGGAACTGAATGGAATGATGACTGAATTGCACAAACAGTGAATTTAACTGTGTGTCAATCTAAAGGAATTTTTTTTCCTTTTAAACACAAGGTGTCATAGAGGGTGGAGGCAGAGGCTGTCACTCAGGTGCATCATTTCAGTTACACATTTTGGACTTGCACTGCGATTTCTACCAAATTCCATGTTACTGCTCAAATTCAGCCTCTTTGAGAAAGATGTGCCCTAAAATCATAGGTTTCTACATGCTATGACACACTTCTGGCCAGCAATAAAAGACTACATACTGAAATAAGAAAACTTGTGAAAGATGTGTGTATCTCACATTAGTTGTCTAACCAAATGTGATTATGCTAAGGACCACAAAAGTTACTTGTCCTTAAACATTTCTACCTTCAGCTGTCATCATTATCCAAGTTAATTTTCTATCTAAGTGAATTATGTATAATAATATTTACATATTTAAAATATAGGCAAAATTCTTTTTAAATTCAAGAAATATCTATATGAATAAGTAACTCTTAGATTCCGTAAGTTATTGATTTGGTCATGGCACAATTTTAAATAAGTTGTGTGATCCCATGGAATGAATAGCTACAGTACAGATGCAAAGTACATTATATAGTAGGGAACTGCAGAACTCTGATGACCCTTTTCTTAATAGTTTATCATCTTAACTAAATAAACCCTCCCCTTATAGAATCCTAAAACAGTATTAGATAAAAATACAAATATGTACAACAGGTGAAAAAAGTAACACTACTGTAAAGGCCTTAGGAATTTTGAGGCTCACACACTTGTCAACTTTGCATTTTCTATAAAGCTAATATTTCAGTAAACTGTTACAAATGTTTTCCATTGTCTACCACATTTCCTTTTGTCCGTTGGTAGTTAACGTGATCTTAATACCACAGGGTGAGATGAAGGGAATATGGCAGCAATCTCAAACTTTATATCAAGTATTAGTAATTTTCACCAGCTTCATTTCTATCACCACCCTTTGTCATTTAGTGGTCCCGCAAAGTTTCTGAACATCACTTCCCCCATACACATTACATGTTATAGGCTACATATATGGGGTCTAACTGATCAGCTAGAAAACTGTCGCGGAGATGCATTCGTTGTTTCTCTCCTCTGGAATTGATAGGAATAACGCCAGGATCCACTACCACCACCACTCCCACAATTAGATAATGTTCTTCCAGGACCACGTTTGTAACTAGAGGAACTAAATCCAGGGCTTCCTGTTCACAGCCACACAGCTCCACAACAACCACGAGCAAGTTGGTCCATGTGAATACAGCACTAAAAAAAGAAAAAAAACAAACAAACCCAGGTTATTTTCACAAAAACAAAGATCCAAAGTTTACAATTCTTTATGCTTAGATGGAGTTTACCACCTGCTTTGGGCTGCATTTGCAAGCGACCTAACTCCAAGAAGACCTAGTCCCGACGTGTCAAAGATCGGTTCAAACATATCTCAGTACTACCTAGTGTGACATATGACCTAAATGCTGCTTTCACTGACTCAAATATAAATGGTTCTTTACACCACAAAGCAGGAAATCATCATTTCTATTTTGAATTAAAGCTTGTGAGAAAACATTGAGTCAGTCAGCCCAGTATTATTCTGATCTACAGATGGGAAATGAGGTGCATTACTTGCTGATGGTAACACAAAAAAGTATCTGAATTTGCCTATTTTTTTCTATTAAACCCTGCATCTTTGCATAAACATTGCTACGTTTCAGCTAGGTTAGGATGAATTCATTTTTCACAGCTGTTTTACCATTCAGCAATGCTTCTGTGCGTTCGAGATACAGAAGTCTCAATATCAATTGGATGGTAACGCAGTCCCCTCAGTTCCAAAGTTTCATCCAGTGCTCCAACAACATACAGTGCATCATGGCGCTCTAGAGAGGAGAGATGGGAAATGAAGTGTATGCATACTGTGAAAGCAGAAAATGGCAGACAAGAAATGGAATTTAGATAACACAAAGTGCCTCTTGTATCCAGACACATGGATCAGGACTTATTCGCTGCATAGTACGAAAGAAAACTCTTCATCTTCGTTTAAAAGATAATGACTAATTTCTGCCATACCTCCACTGGCAGCTGTGAGCTCTGTCCGACGAACAAAACCAAGGTATCCAGTCCGAGCCCAAAGTGTCTGAGCAGCATCACCAAAGCTTAGACGAGTGTTGAAATGGTCAGCTTGAAGGGTTTCATTGTCATAGATGGTATAGTAGCCGCTGGCCGTGTGTGGACTATTAACCCAAATCTGTACAGGAAGTGGAAAAACAGTCAGATCCACACACTGCAAAACCAGAGCATCTGTTGAGTATTAAAATGAAGCAGGTAATAAACTGTAATAAGAAGGTTCTCTTTTCATCTAAGATATTCCAGATCCAAACACTTTATGTTTTGCACTTAGCTCAAACCTCCAAATATCCTATAGAATCTTAAAAATGCATTTTGCAGATCTACTCTAATAACTGTAAGCTGAGGATTAACCGAGTAAATAAACTGCGGATTTTTATAACATATGAAGTCCAAAAATTAATAATAATCTATCAACACAGATCAAATATACTGGTGTGTAATCAAGATAAGGAAAGCAAAATGTAAATTAGATTATTTGGAAGCTAGTTATGCAAGATTTAGAGTGGAGTAAGCCTTCCTTTCTAGTAGGCTTTCTTTTTCTTTAAACTTGACAGTAAAATAACACACCCAAATTCTGAACACTCCAGCAAGAATTCAGCTTAAAAAGGCCTGCAAGTATTACCACTCACAAACTGTCACCCAGCAACTTACATAATCAAACCGAGAGAATATAGCTCAAGAAGCAGACAACAGGAGAAGCTACCCAAATACCGAAATCTGTGCTTACCTCTCCAAGATGAGAATCTCCAAGAGGCCCTTTTGTCTCAGGATTAACAATGACTACTTTGACTCCAGGTAAAATCTAAAGATCACAAGAAAGAATATGTAATCCGTATATGAATTATCTTCATGCACAACTGAAATACAAAGGCTGTTCATTTACCTCCGGAAAGGCATGATTTCACCCATAGAAATTACAAACAGGTATAAAACATGCTAGGACGTGTACACTGAAGTACGCTAACTGTATGAATGTATTTTGTGACTCAAACCACATAAGCAAGGCTTTCTTAGGCTTGTAAATGTTGACAGACCTCGACTTTGAAGAATTCAATGTTAAAAACTACTGGGAAACATCTTTTTTGTTAATCCATTTAAAGAAGGGAGTAAGAACTACAGTAAATCTCAGACGCATGCTCATTTCAAGGATATGACAGCAGACACTTTTGATATGGTTCATTTACTGTAAACAGAACCAATTCTCCCAATTGTTTCAGCAAAACATGCTCCTAAATCAACAGGTGCTTTATTATAAATGAAACTAACTTTCCAGAGGAACAGTGTAACCAACTGTCACCTCTTCCCATGCCGTGCCACAAGACTACCTTTCCTAGCTACGCATCTACATCATAAGGGGCATAAAAAAAGCGCCTGGTCATCAGATGCTGTGTGCCATGCCTCTAGGTAGTAACATGAAATTACCTTCCCAGATTCTGAAAGTAGCAGGCTTTGTGGAGCTCCCCTTTCCACTAGACGTACTCTGAAGGTAAAGAAAACATTGTCAGGAAAAAAAAGAGCTGAAATCTACTGAGAGGTGTGATAGCTCAGTACCATTACAACATCTTATATAGAGTTATTAAAGAAGTTTAAGTAAACTTACTGTACCTGTCATGTCTCAAGGATTTCAGATCTACATACACCGTGGTGGGATCAGGCCCAGATGTTCCCTGAAGGGTTAACATTTTAAAAACAAAATTAACATATCTACAGAAGTCAGGGTAATTTCTGCCTGAGCTCATAAATGTTTCCAGGAGTTTCTTACTGGCAGCAAGATTTATATTCACATTTCCCCACATTTGCAGTCGCACTAAGGAAACACTTCAGTAAACAGGCTATTTTCTCTCTAAGCCGAGTGTAACACCAGTGTGGGATGCATCTTTGGGGAGGGGAGAGCTGCTATGGAGACAGCCCAGGCACTCTCAGCTATCAGCCCTGGGGCAACTAGTGCAACTAGTCATTGTTTACATGGAAATAAACAGTTCTCTAATGTCATGTTTCAGTTGTTTTGAGCATCTGTGATAGAATCTGGCAGTTGAAAACAAAAGAAGCTGCTTAAATCTTGTGCCAGCTGTTCTCTACAAAGCAGATGTTGGGCAGAAGCGTGTGCAGATTAGGAAGCTTGCTGATTCAGAATACGACTGAATCTGGAAATCCGATGCTAGTGACACCACCTGCACTAGAAAGCACTCACGTTACCTGTAAACAGATAGCAACGTTGACTCTTGATCCAAAGGTGGTGCTTACAGCACGAGGCGACAGGCCAATGTCTTTGAAGAGCTTGGAGAAGGAATGAGTGAGAGAAACTCGTGGCCGTTCCTCTGCAACTACCACACAAGTCCGGACACAGGACAGATTAATTCCTCGTGCCTGTCAAAACCACAAATGAGTGCAAAGGCCTGTATGTGTTAATTACCTCTGCCACACTGCACCAAGATCTGGCCCCTCACAAGAAGTGACATTTGCTTTTTATCCCTGGAAATTACTTGGGAAATGCAGGACAAACCCTGTTCTTTTGTTCAAGTTATTTCCTCTTTTCACCTTCTGTGTGTAATTATAAAATGTGTCTGACCAGAGCCTAGAAATACTGCTACAACAAAATATGCATTAACAGTGCTTCTTCCTCTGCTACAGAACATAGCATCACATGCTTCTGCAGTGCTTTTCAGCTAAGATTACATCTGTTATTCACTATTTATATAGATGGAAAGCAAACCAAGTGAGAGTAAAGTCATTTACTGGGATTACACTGAGTCTTCAACAAAACTGGGACCAGAATCCATTATTATTTCTAGACATGATCATAAATGCACTGAACAGCACTAGCCAGTTGTTCAAATCTGTGCATTATGCTGTTTAACTGGTGACACACCCCAAAGCAGACACCTTCAGAACTCTATGCCACCAACAGAACAAGACTGATCCTTAATCTCACAGATTGAGTACACTATTTCAGTAAACCCCATGCAAAAAGCCACCTCAAGCGTTTTATTGTAGCTATTTTTTTTCCTTCCTCTCATCTCCAAGGAGAAAACACCTCTATTTAGCAAATTGCCTAACATGTGTGCTTTACATCATGTGCTGGTCTGAGCCTTCACTGCAGACTGTTATATAAGCAATTCTTCTGCATAGCATTCTGCTGCTGGCATCCTCTCCTCAGGGTTTGCCCAGCAGTCCCTGACACTCACTGGCAACGTGCTACCTACACCCTACTCAATTTCCTTCCTTTTAATTTCCTAGGGCTGCAAACATTTTTTGTTGCTTTTACTTTTTGAGCAAGCTGTGGACTGGAGACTTGTGCAATAGGAAAACTGCTGTATTTAACAATCATATTGCTTTGCTTTACTACCATTATGTAACATAATGTTCAGGAAACATTTCTTACCTTTAACATTTCAACTTGGTTTCCAAGTCCCTTTGTGCACAGTTCCATGACTGAATAGGAACAGAAAGTGTCCCTTATTTTATACTGGCTGACAGTAGATAACCAGAGAAAAAGATTGGATTCCAGCTCCATAGGAGGAATTAATATTGACTGGTGTCCAGAATACACACTGTGAAGAACATTAAGGAAGAAAATATTTTTGTGTAGCATGTAGTTATCTTTAAATTAATATTTACTGTATTTTTGTGTTACATTCCTGCTAGGCCAAAAGCAGGTTGTGGGACTGCATCTGAGGCAAACTGATAATAGCTCCAATGCCCACCTTCTGTAGCAACATTGTTTTAAAAATACAGCTTACTGTACAAGAATAACAATTTATACACACAGAAATGTGCACACACACTGTCAGAGTGAAGGAAGAGAACTGGCTCAACCACACAGTTTACAGAATGAAAACTCCCTTACTGCAACATATAATCAAGGAAGAAAGGCAAGAGAAACGTTTTGGAGCCAGTAATATTTGGCAGCACAAAAACGCATAATCAAGATAGGATAACATCTTGCTAATCTGCAGGAAAAGGGAACATATTATTGTCAGTTCAATGACCAATTCTCCCCTTACAGAAAAACAGTCATTTTGGTAATGTCAACATAATCTGTCTGTAATTACACCAGATAAAAGATGTGGACTGCCATTTCCCATTTATAACCAGCCAAGAGTTAATCTTTTCCTTTTTCCCCTCAAAAGTCATACCTGCAAAGGCACCAGAGCACAAAACCTAGTCCACAATAGGGGTCAAGACAAATTGCAATCTGCCGAGAGGAGTAGAGCTCACATTGAAGCTTGATTGCCCGGCAAAGGCCACTCACTGCTGCGTGGGACATCTGCAACACAAGAGACAGAGAAACTGTGCTGAAATTCAAGGACATCAAAATAGGACTTCTCAAGACAGGTGGATAAGAATAAAGACAGGTTTGCCTTCGTAACACTTCTCCAGAAACTATGTTTTCTCTTCCCTTATCTTCCATAGCAGAGGCAGAGCATTGCAGAACCCTCTGAGCCACAGTAAACCAGAAATAGTGATATCAACAGCTAATGATTAAAAGCTTTAGGCATCTCAGACTCTAAACACAGCTGGTCATTAATGACAGTCTAAGGTTTTCATTTTTTAGTTTCTTATCCTCCTCTTTGTCAACTGCATTCCTGTTCTGCTTTTGGTGGGAGGAAAGCAGAAGCTCACAGCTATGCTACTCGCATTGCTTACTGCTCTCCTAACCGGCAGCTCTCCAGTGGGAGGCAGCAGCAGAATTCCTGATGCCCACTGTGGAGGCCTGTCTTCCTAGCCACACGGCATTGTCTGCAGCAAATCCATACCTCAGAAGAAAAGCGTGGTCTTCATTTAAGCTACAAGAGCCAGCTATGGTGGAGGTGGAGGTCAAGGGGAGAGGTGGTTCAGAATAGCAGCAAAAGACAAGACACCGAAAAACCCACCTTCTGAAAACATTTTACTGTACCTTTACTCCTGTAAGCATGCCTGTTGTGGAAACACTAAAATCTAGATATGCTAACATTTCAGGCGTAGGTGGCTTATAGATCTGAGACAGCCGCTTCCTGGGCAAGTCATCTGTACAAGAAAGGAACAAACATGGTTAATTTTTGATTACTGAACTGGTATTTGAAAGGAGAACACAAGTTTCAAAAAGCCCGAGATGGACCATAACGTTTTCTATTAAGTCTCTTTCAAAAAGAGACAGACTACTATATGACAAGACTCTTGCTAAAGTTCCCATGTAGAAAGTTATTTATTCTCAAGAAAAGGGAGAAAAGACGAACTTGCTCTTGTCTTAAGGAAATTAACAGTTGTCTGTAACATGGCTTTTCAGTAAAATTACTTTCCACATGTAGCCCAACAAATGCCGAAGAGATGTCAGTAAACAAGCTCAGACCTAGCTTATATCTTGGATAGTTTTTCTGAATATTCAAACAAATTCTTAAGAGCCATTCAGTTAGCATCTGAAATGTGGGACAGTCCCTTTGGAAGCCAATGGTAACCCCTACGCAGAACTTCAAAAAGTCTTTTAGCCCATGGACCACACCTGTGTCAATGATGGTTGGCCAGGTTTTCACATCTACAGCAGCAGCTGCCTCTCTGGATTTCAGTAGTCTCATCAAGGTCTGGGTTGTGAGAATACAGGCAGCTTTGCTGACCTAAAAAGATAAATACTTACCAAAAAAAAAGAAAGACAAAAGCATGTCCCAGTGGCACTGTCATTGCAAGATTTGATGTTCAGAGAGTGTATTTTACCATCTGTAGCCAGCTTCCCCCAGCAAAATTGCATTCATTTTTTTGGCTTTTGCAACACACTGCTCTCTACTCTTCCTTCACTAAAACCCCAATGCAGACTAAAGTGCAAATAACCATGTCGGGACTTTTCGAGCAGGTGAGAACATTACACAGTCTCCATCTAGCTTTTCCCGCCATGGTCCCTTCCTGGTTACTGGGCTTGGAAAGTAACTAATAGCAGGATTTGCACTTGCCCAGCAGTAAGGAGCGTCAGTGCAAAATTTTAGGCGGTAACACCGCACGCTAGTATCTCTCAGAAACCACCCGTTTTGTAGCAATTCGTCTTGCCACATAAAGACAGGTGGCTCTTGCATTTTATGAACAAAGCCACTGTCCTTCAGTTATAAGATGTGCTTCTCAGCTACAGCCCCGTTACTCACTTCCACGATCATTCGCACAGTGGGCAGCGTAGCAGCGAGGCTCTGAGCATGAGGTGGTCTCACGGTCACAGGGATGCAGCCAGCATACAAACAGCCATAGAATGCGGTGATTAGCTCAATGCCTGCAAGGACACAATAGGCTGTAGTGTAGGACACTGGTGGATGGACACCTTGGTAACACCAGCCTTTCCCCCCCCAAGTACTTTTTCGCCAAGCATTGGTTACAATTTCCGTTAGAGGAAAGTACACACACTAGTCACTTCCACAGCACAGATGTGCAACATAAGCAGTCCAAACACCGCGGGGAGAACAACAAGGAAGCTAAGAAAGCTTGGGATAGGGGACTGGGAAAGTAGAGGAGACCGACCACACAGAAAACCGTATCCATCTTACAGGAAAAGAACGTCCCAAGTGCCAAATGACTCAAAAGTCAGTCAGGACAAGCAGAATTGACTGGTAGGGCAAGAAGTACACACGCCAGAGAACATCTCTCACTAGCAGTGAGCATCTTACACAGGCCAAGTGATAAAGCTGTGTGCTACTGGCCACAGTAGGCAAGACTGCACTTCCCACTGTTCCCAGTCTACTGCTGTAGAAAAGGCACTCAACAGTCTCAGAGAAAGTGCCCATTTTCTGCACAGCTGAAGGCAATGGCACCAGTTTCTACCAGAAGCCACCCTGCCATTTCTCATAGCAAACTACATGCTCTCCCTGGATGAAAAGCTGCCAACTGGCAACGTGACTTCGGACAAACAAGATCTGCGTAGACCAGGAGCTGAGGAGTCTCTGGGAGGGTGACTAGCACAGTTCTCAAGCACATGCAGTGCGGTCACAAGTTTCTAATAACCTTGTAGTGAACATATCATACCAGAGGATCTTTGATAACCACAGAAGTCTTTGATGACACAGCAAGATCTAGTCAGCAGTAAGAAGGTACAAATTGGCTTTTCCAAAACTCTAGAGAAACAAAGTTTGAGTCCTGATACTGCAATTGCAAGACATTAGGACAGCCCTCTCCGGAGTCAAAACTAGATCAGTGAGTTATGCAGTCCTTAAGGCATTGCTGTTTCAATGATCTCTCCTATACTTGCAGATCTCAATGAGATTTCAAAGACAGACCATGCTGCATTTGTACAGTGGGATGCAGTCATTATTAAAACTTGCTTACCAGGAGGATAAAGAAGCACCACATTGTCTCCTGCATTGAGATGTCCTTTGTCACACAGAACTGATGCAATTCTCTCAGCCTTTTTGTGCAACTGAAGGCAGGTGGCTGTGCACACAGTGGTTCCCTTGAAAGGAGACAAAAATGTTCTAAACAGGGCCTGGCACAACACACGTGTCAGTAAAAGGGCCGCTGTAAAAAAAAAAAACAAAAACCCAAACAAAAAAAACCCCCAACTTGCTTGCTAGCATCAGTCTATAGCTACTAGTTATCTATACCTATAGGCTGCTGGCATTCATTGAGCCAATTATCCACTACAATATCAAAAAGATAAGAGATGGAGTTAGATCTGCTCTAGAAAATTCTACCTTCCAGGGAGTCAGTTCAGGTCTTCTTGCACCAGAACCTTGCCAGAATATACTCAACAGGGATACACCATTAAATGATACAGGAACCAGTGGGACCTACAAACACGCTCAGTTTTAAAATGAAGCATTGAACCATGACAGTCAATTAGATGAAGTGACCTATAGGTTCAAAGGTTCAAATTTTAAGTTACAAATCTATGGGCAAAATCCAATACAGAGACTAAATAGAGGACACTGGAGTGGGCAAAAGATTTTAAAGACAGTCTCAAACTTGCGCTGAATAACATGCTGTGGACCTTAAAAAAACAACAGCTCAGCACTGACTGTACCTTGGCATTTAATAAAAGGAAGAGTGGGTGGTCAGGAGTCGCTTGAGCTCTCCACTGTAATACCTCTGTCAGGAACTGGTGCTGAAACAGAGAGGCAGTAATTAAATACTAGTGCTTCTACTTCAGAGGCAGTACTTAAGTGCTTCACATTGCTGCTTTGCATTCAGCTGTAAGGTAAATTCTTTCCCATTCTCTAGCTGTAACAAACACTGATTTACCTTTTTAACTAAATCATTGTCTTCTATTTGACCAAGATCTCTTCCAGAGGCTTGAGCAATACGCTTCCCAGCAACCAGGTTCCCCACCATCACAGAGGCAGGGCCAACGCCTGTTGATAAAGAACAGCCACATGAAATGTGGATTTTTAATGCAAAGGGGAAGGAGCTGCCTAGAACTACAATCTGCAGGAAAGCAAAGGTACAAAGATTCTCTGTAGGATCGCACTGCTCCCGGGCATGAATGCAAGAAGAGAGGCAATGAAAGCTCACTGACGGAGTTCAGAAGGCTTGTCTCCTATTCATCAGTAGAGAGAATCCCAATGAGTTCAAAGGTAGGAATCAAAATTCCTGACTGACACATGCAAAGAGAGGCCTCAAACACTCCTCAGCCATGGACCACAAGACAAGCTCTGATCCCCAGCAAGAAGGACACTCAGTGTCAGAGGCATCACTCAGCTTCCCAGGTCTGAGGTAGCGAACTTCAGTTTACTAACATTAAACAAAAGGGGTTCATGTTACCTGGTTGTTTCTGCCTGGGTTTTGGCAAGTTTGTCACACACGTGTGCGGGCACATGAGGATGTTGCACGGATGCAGAGAGCCCTCCAGAAAGTGCTGTTTAGTTTGAGAGATATGGATCCCTCCCAATGGAGTTTTTGGCAATGTGTTGGCTGGCACAAGAGCAAGGCAGTATACACCCACTTGGTGAATGCTGTCAATTGCCTAGAGAAAGGAAAGATGGGTCCCTTGAATTCTTGGTACTACTGAAGACAGTCTACTGTTACTGGCTGGACTGACCTACTGCAAGACAAATCCCTGCATTTATAAGGTATTGGAGGAGCAAGTCAGTCAATATCGTTCCATTTCACCTCTGTAACATCAGCAAGCCCTATGGTAAGAGTTCAGTGCTTGTCAGCATCCCTGCCTTTATCGTCCATTTCATATACAAGAAATCCATTTTTAAATCTTTCATGACCAAAATCCCAGAACATACACAGTTGCTTGATGAATCGTATGATTTTTGATCTTAGGGTTTTATCCGTCTCCTCTGAACCATCACACTCTGTTACCTTTTGTCCACCTCAGCATTTAGGCATCTAATACATTTATTCAGACCACCAGATACTTCCCTGATTTTTCTTCCCAGTTTGCATATGTTACAAGATGAAACATCATTCCAAGGAATGACATACATGCAATGCAGGTAGCTCTCAAGGTAAGTATTTTCTACTCATTCTACTTTCTTAGGACTACACTCATTCAGCTGTTTTAACCTTTCTCTGCTTACTGTCTCCCTGCTGAAAATGCAATTCCAAAGATAAAGGCGGCTTTAAAGCATAATTTTGAGCACCAGCATGGTCCAAGACTAAAGGCAGAGCTCCTAAGCTTGAGCACTGGGTCTGCTTTGCAGTGCTGACAGGCAACTGTGTTTCTCTACACAGTCATCTTGCTAGCATAATGCTAACCACTTTGTCAGATCCTACGCTACTCAGTGTTGCAGCCGCTTTCCGAGGACCTTCAGGACACAACAGAACAGCTTGTACGCAGCAGATGTACCCAGCTTGTGACCCTGTAAAAATACCTTGTGCCAAGAGGGATCATGAGCCTGTGCTCTTTCCATCTGGGGCATGCTGATGGCCTCTGATCTGCCCACACACTGAAAAACTGCACAAACTCACCTCGTCCACCTACGTAAGTGGGCTTACCTGCAACACTCGACTCATCCACTGAAAACTGTCCTCTTCAGAGGCATCTGGCCTCTGCTCTGCAACCACCACAATCCTCTCGTCATAGAAGACAGATACTGAGAACACAGCAATCCTAAGGAAAAGGGGAGACCCATATTGGCACAAATTCCAGTTTTACTCCTTGGGAATAGGAAGCCAAGGAAACGGACTAAAGACAGAACTCATAAAAAAAACCCATGGGGCGAAGATAGAGAAAAAACATTAGACAATTAAAATTGAGTCAAAAAGGAAAGACTTTGTGAAGTATGTAAGGAATTTATTCCACCTTCTGATGAAATTTCTACATAGCATAGTCCCCTGTCCTCTCAACCTGCTATCATATTTCTGTTCCAACCTGTGGCAAACCACCAATGCAATAAAAGCTTTAAAAGTATCTACATGATGTTGGGCGGCTTAAAATCTCCTGTTAAGTCTTAGAGACATGAGCTCCAACCCTGCCTGAGGATCTAGAAAAATATGTCCACAACTGCTAAATAAAATTAAGTATCTTTGGACATTAATGAAACTCTTCCTTGCTGCAGAGCATCAGCCAGCAGCTAAGTACTACAGAGGCTTAAAAGTAAATTCTATAGAGACAGAGAATTAAATCCTCCATGTGGCTGACTTATCTTGTTACTTGATTCCTTCCCCTAAAGTACACAGACTTGCTGAAAAGCCAAACAGACAGTGGGGAAAACAGACCTGTGCTGGGCAGGATCAGGCCAATTACTGTCTAAACCAAAACCATATTTACTTTAACTCAGCTACACAAACAAACCAGTTACTGAGAAATCGAAGACCATACTAAAGATCCTGTTTCACTATATTACATGCAGAAACTTATGGGGAGGGGCAAGGATTATTTCGCTAACCTTCCTCTGTAAACTGTTTTTATTGACTCTACTGCCAATCCAGTTGCTACAATGTCATCGGCGTTATGTCTACGTCCGCTAACTGTCAGCAATCCATCCATTTTTCCAACCACAAACACCAAACTGCCCTGAAAGATAAAAAGGTATCTGTGAGTAACTTACATAAAGCAGATACTCAAATGTCTTTGATGACTTGCGTATTTCATAACTATAGCTAGATCAATGGAATTTGTATAAAAGACGTTTTCTTTCTCTTTGAATTATGTCATTTATGACTAAACCAGGAGAAGCATCCTAGCCACTCAGTGAGACAAGACACTCCAGCATGCATAGCAGAACTGCCATACAAAAAGCTTCTTACACTTGGTTTTAGAAGAATTGGCAATCTCAAAATGTAACAAGCAACGCAGTAAGGCACTGCAATGACAACGTGCTGGAAAAGCAAGGGTTCCTACTGGCTCAGGCAAACCCATTAACTCTCAACTACCTTATCGACAGCAAGCTATCCTTACACATACTTCTGTACCCAAATGCTTTTCTTTTAAATATTGAAGGCTACTAGCACGAACAAAAGAATACAGCAATGCAAGCTCAAAAACTGTATTACTTACAGGTCCAACAAAACCCAGCAAGCCAGAACGGACAAATGGCACATCACCCACTGGAGAGCCAGCCGAATTCACAGGGATAACCTGCAACAGAAGGGAGGACATTGGAGGCAAAGTGGATTTGCCTGAGGATAGAAAAACATTCCTCACATCAAGAATTGCACTACATGCGAGTGAAGTGATGAGGAGAAGGGGAGGGAATTCTCGGTACAGTCGTCGTTTTAGCAGTGTGGGAGATCTTTATGAAAGGGGAATGCTGAATATTTCTAACTGTAAGGAGTTTTTCAGGGTATCTTTTTAAAAAACAACATTAACACTTAAGTTACAAAACCAAGAGATTATACAAGGCTATTGATTCTACACAGAAAATGGGGAAAGAAAGATGCATTCTACTATACATACCTCAAATGTATTCTTTGTCACCCCTGCCAACCCGTAATACATCATTCCTCCTGCTCTGGAGCTAACACAGATTTCACCAATCTCATCTGTTTTACAGAGCTGAGGTGGTCCATCAGGTTTCACTATACACATCATTCCTAGGACAAATTACGCATTGTTAAAATAGTCCCCAAGATTTGCCTTGTACAAGAACTGACACATTTAACCGTGACAGATATGACAGCACAGTATGGGGACTGCCTAACCTCCCCCAACACTGAGGGTGAATATGGGAGAGAACATTTACTGATTCTTTTCCTAAATTGTTCCAGACCATTCACAAAAAGGTCTTATAGGAAACACATTTTTACCTCCTGGCATCACATGGCCAACATCCTGGACAGTGAGAGCAGAGTTTTTATCTTCAGTGTTGACACGAATCACACCAAAACTCAGCCCGTTCATGGACAGGATGGCTCTTCCAGGCAAAGGTGCCCCAGGGACCCCAGGCCTTTGAAGGACACAAAAAGAATACACTAAATCAGGCATACAGGCTATTATTAGACTCAGATGAAGATATCGCAGCAACAGAAATATGCCTATTTCAATGTCTTTTCTTCGCACAAAAAATTTAAAACTGTGAGATGACAATAGAGACTGCCTCCCAGAAGAGCCACATTGATCAAAAAGAAACTGTATTCTTGGGCAAGTGCAACTCTTCTTCCAGCTCTTCAGCTTACCCATGTTAAACACTAGCTCCCAGGCCAGATGTTTACAGGGCTATTTATTACAGAAAGCAGCAATGGACAGAAACAGACTATGAAAATGACTGTCCAAAGTGATACCAAATTTAATCTCAGATTCAAGAATACCACACTAGCTGTGTAAATCAAGAGTAAGAAAAAGCAGTGCATAGTTCTTACAGGCACTGTTGAGCTGTCACACATCTTAAAGGAAAAAAAAAAGCACTCGTATCTTAGGAGAAATGTTTAACAACTTGAATACCTGCGCACACACAGTAAATGTCAGCGGAGCTTATTACATGCTTAAGTCAACTATGACCAACTGATGTGTGAACAAACTTCAGCCTGGATCACTTAATCTAGCAAATAGACTGCAATGCTGTATGCCCATTACCTCCGTATTGCAATAGTCATTGCTTCTGGAGATGTGGCACATGGACAAATTGCCTCTGGTTTAAGCCCATGGCTCTGAAACAAGCTCAGGAAGGCATCACATGAGGAAACAGACCCTGGAAAGAAAGAAAATATGCCACTATGGCTTTACATAATTTCATTTTTAAAATTGTCGTAAAATAACCTAGAAATAAGTGCAGTGTATTTGCAGAGTATATATACTGTATCACTTCTAAAAACTCCAGGTAGCATCTTCCAAGATAGCAGCCACGAAGGAGCTTAAGTGCCTACTAAATGTGACTTGGGAACAGGCGTATTCTCTTGAACAAGTCTGCTTTTCTCCCCTGGTTTGCTTCAGAGTTGTTACATGCTCACGGTACAATAGGCTTAAAATATTTTCCAAACCTCCAAAAATTAGTGCGTGTAGGGTCTGTTTCCATGCAGTGTGCATAATCAAAACAGGTCTAATGGTATTCCAAGTATCCCTTGTGCCATCTAGACAAACATTCTTTAAGCCTTTTCACTAACAGCATTCCTTGCAGATTTTTCTGGGGATTTTTCCCCCTCCAAAGTTCTTCTTAAAAGCCTTTACCTTATCCCCTGTTAGCAATTTAAAACTAATCTCACTGTGTCGACCAGATTTCTGTTTTACACACAAGAGCTCCCCATTCAACTCTCCTGTTTCTTACTTTGCGGTATCTTTCACAACTCATACTCAAAGGATGAAAGCACAGAAAACTCCTTGCCCTGGTGCTCAAGTACCACAATCCACAGCCCTGTGTTACTAGACAGCTGCCCTAACTGAAATCTTCTCAGAAGTATCTACAAAAGGAGCTAAGCTTGAGCCTGTGAGACAACTAGCTGAGAATCCTCTCTCCTGAAAACAGCAGGATGCGCATACTCACAAGGATTTGCACCATCAGTTACAATCAGCATGCGTAGAGAACTCAAACTGACGTCTCTTTGGTCTCGATGGGCCATCATGGCCCAGTGCAAGTCTCGACACTTGACTAAAGCAACTTTTGCTGCAAACCAACACAAAAACAACCATATAAGGACAAATAAAAGCTTTCCATGAGTCATCTTCATATGAATACACACTCCAACACTCCTAAAGGAGAAAATTCTCACAAAAGCAAGCAAGCCTCAATTAATTGCCCTGTGCTCATTTACCCTGAGAACTTCAAGCTAAAGCCCACAGTTACCTTTGTGGGCATGAACTCTCTGCACCCATGACAGCGGACAGGTTTTCATCACAGAATAGGGCACACTGACAGTATGCAGTTTGTTCATTACATTCTGAAAAGCAGAAAAAAGATTTTTAGAAAAGGGCTCACAAAACCTACTAGGAAGCAGAAACAGGAGTCACCCTCACTCCCCATCATCTCCTACCCCACCATGAATTCACATAAGTTTACTGAGGATGATTCCACACTTCCTCCAGAGAACTGCAGATCTAGCAGGGAGAGAAATGGTTGACTTAATAGGTAATGGTCCTCAACCATGTCCTCAAATGCTGCAATTATAAAGAGTTATGAAATGCATCAGAAAGTCTTTACAGGTTCAACTCACCGTTAGAATGCCATGCCACAACCCTGCATCCTTCTTAAAATCCAAAACATTCACTATCGTTTCACCTGGGAGAAGAAAGTTGTAGTTTTGAAGTGAAATGTTCCAGGACAGCTGTGACCATTATTTACGCTAGAATCTGCACACGTTTGAAACTGTCATTTGAATCTGTCAGATCTGCTCTAAGAGGTACACATAGAGCAAGCAAGTGCAGAGCCTTGTTTGTCTAATTATACGTTTTACTAGTCAGAGCTCCTTGTTAGGCAAAATAATGCAACTGAACATCAATTTAAGAGAAGGAACACATCCCAGAAAGTTGCAGGAAAATTACATTCCAGCCTGTAATGTACATCAGTAGAACAGAAAGGGTCTTAACCTCGTTATGCATGAGCAGTAGCAGGGGAAGAGAGTAGAGAACATCATTCAAGCACTGACTCCCAGAAGCAATGGAAATTAAAGTGATGGCTTCCAAAAGACAAACTCTGCATTTTAAAGTACTATGACATACAGCTCTAAAAATAAAGTTTCAGTCATGGATATATAAATTAGCTTGATTTACAAGGCAGACCAGACTAAAACCATATCCTATAGCAGAACACTCTGTACTCCCATCAGCAATTTCCAATCTCCATTTCCGGGTTAGCCAAAAAGCCTCACGCGACTAGTACGGAACCAGTTTATGCAAGAGGTACTTTAATATTTACACGCACTATCAAGAACAGGAGTTTGGAGGTACATTTTAATGGGTGATCAGTACAGTGAGAGGGAGACCCAAGCTCATTGGAAAATGCCTCACTTCTGATTCATCTGCTCCCTTTTTGATTCATCAGAACAGACTTGTTAACTTTCTAGACACGATGCAAATCCCACTTTTTATTCCTCTTCACTATGGTAATGAAACTGATGTAGTTTTGGATGGAAAAGATTACAGACAGTCTTCACTTTTGGGGGAGAATTAATCTGCAGCTTTTTCTTTTACTTTTTCTTTACCTTTTTTTTTAAAGTAAATACTATTGTGTATTGGTTACTCATAGACAGCTGTTAAAAATATGAGAGGCAACCACTGAAAATGATGTCACTGAACCTTCATTCCTTTGATGTTTCTGTGACATCACGTACCTTCAGAATAGTTGCAGGCCTGAGACAAGGCTTGACAGTGAGACAGCATGGCAATTCGAGACACCGTAACACCCATAACACTTCCCTCTTTGCTTGTCTTGTACTACAGAAGAGGAAAAAAAGTCAGAGTGTGACTCTGAATGCCACATATGAAGGAAATTAAATCACGGAATCCATATTAAATAAAGTTTTGTATCTCTAAAGCTGCTAAGACATACTCAAAAAAGTACCTGCTTGTAGAAAGGTATCAGCAAGGTTCACTACTGACAAGATAGTTATTCAGGTAGCAAACATGTTCAGATAACTTCAGAGAGATGTGAGATAAAGATGACAATTGAATGTGTGTGGGTTTATTTCCCTGTTACTGCTTCTCGCAACATCTCTTCCTGCTCCCATAAGTATAACCAAATTACTGTTACTACTTAAACCACTGCAATTCCTAGAAGTTGCCTTACTGAGGCGTACAAATGAAAATAAGCTCTGCTAGGAAGAACAGAAAATTAAAAATGCTGTTGGCTTAAGTAGTTTCAGAAAATTATGTTATCAAGTACACTATCTCAAAGAGCTCAGTTGTCTCAATTACTAGCTTTCTGGAACAAGAACAGTGCTCTCCAATTCATTTTGACCAGCGCTCAAGGCCACAAAGATATTCAAAACTAAAATAAGCTTCACAGCAGGTTGTACACAGTGAAAGACTTGTTTCAGTGGCTAGAAACTGGGAAGTTTAAGGTAGTAAGGCAGAAGTATTGTCTCTCCAGTGATTAGAACATTACATTCAGCTCACAGAAACTACTTTCTATTCCCCATTCACTACTTACCTCAATATATGCTGGCTCAGTTCCTGCAGCTGAGATGTTGGGCTGCCAGTCCTTGGGAGATTTGGAAAGATATTTTGAATCTGTCACAACCCATTTGAGTCTGGGCCAACCTAGAGCCAAAATTAAAGTGGAATATTAATATCAGTTTATTTATTGAGGGATTTATATTCTGCAAGAATACACTAAAACACCATCATTTGTCCAAGTTCAGTTACACAAGCAAAATACCAATCCAAGCCAAGCTACTAGCCAGAAGGTTCATCTCGTTTCTCATCAGGGAGTTCACTGGGCAACAAGGTACTTCCTCTACTCAGGAAAGATCCCCGCAGTATTTCTAAACATAGCTTGTTGTAGCATTAATAAAACTGCTTTTGAACCTGCCAAATGCCACTGAAGCGATCTGAGGACAACCCTGTCTTGTAAGGTGGATTCATCGTGACTTCCAGAACACCAAAGCAATTCTGTTGGACAAATGGATCAATCTACACCATATGCATAAAACCTACAATAGTCAAGTGATGCTATCAGAAAAGTTGCTCCCTTTGCCCCCCCAAAATGCATTCAGACCTCTGACAACTACTTTCAGTCAGTTCAGCTATAGCAAAAGTACAATCAAAAGCAAGTATATAACTGATCTAACCTTTAAATTGCACAATTTCTCCATTTTGGGTTTTTGGAAGCCCTTTCAGACAAACTTCAGTGGTGAGGGCCAAAGCAATACCACAGCTTCCCAGCAGAAAACCAATCTGCTGACCACCAGCATCCTGAGGAAGAAAGGGAAAAAAGTCATTCCTGTTTAAAGATGACATAAGTCAACCTTCCCCTTACCAAAATCCAAGGTTTGGTAATGCTCTGGTAATTGGATGGTAACATTATGGATCACATGGGGAGGAAAAAGAAGAAACAACCCAGGCCCACAAACACTCTTTCCTTTGGTTTGTCCTTCTTTGCCTGCATCCGATGTCTGGCAATGGTTTGAAACTCAGACGACAACCACTGTCTGGCACGGATGAGTACAACTGCTTCTAAGCTTACATAATAACACATTTTGGAAGATGATATATATCCAGCACAAAGGCCTGCTGGGTGAAAATGGAGACATACCTACAAGCCAATAAAAGTCCATAGGAAAATAAGCCACCACAAAAATGCAGAAGGGCTACTTACTCTTCTGCATATCAAGTCTGCTCTTTTCAATTCATTTTGTTCAAAAATGAAACAATTATGTAACTGGGGACAGATTGCAGAGAAATTTGGTGATTCTCAAAGGGAACTCTTTATGTATAAAAGTAGTATTATACTGGCAAGACTAAAATGCACTGAATGTGAAATCCACAGAAAACAAGCGCTCATGCCCAGCATCTAGGCATTGAGCATACAACATTTATTTTCATTAATGGAAGCCCAGATGCTTCAAAGAGGAATGATGAGGCAAAAAAAGCAAAACGTATAATTACACTGAAATAACAAGGCCTCTCTTTCCCCAGGAATTAATTTCTATTGCACAATGATAAAAACACTGAAATGAGGTAGCTCACTAAGAAATCTGACTGGGCAAATACTGGGAGAAGTTTTAATTTTGTATTTGGTTGCTACAGCAGTTGTCATATTACAGACAAATCAAAGCAAAGCTCTGTGACTCCCATAGTATTACCAGACTAGCTTACCATTTCATTACCATCTCTCTTGCCATATGTTTGCCATTATCCTGTTTCTTTTGTTTCCTCTTATGAAATTCTATAGTTTTAGACAGTTCTTGACAAGGCAATAATATGGCAATATTGCAAAAATTCTGGTAAGGGTAAAGAAAACACTTCGTTGAGTAAAGATTTACAAGAAGTGCCTCAAAGTCTTCAGAGATACTTAGCACCTTCAGTCTCTAGCAAAGTCAAAAGACTGGCAGATGCTAAGCATGTCTGGAAATGAGATTCCCTTCACATCAGAGGGCAGATTCACAGTATTGTCTGTACCGTATAACTTATTTGCAGTAACAGAATGGAGACTACAGCAATTAGGTGAATCGACCATTTCCAGCTACTCAGCACAGCTCTCTGGTCAATATGTTTTTCCATTTTTAAACAGCTATTCCAGGTTCACACATTGCGTTGATACAGAGCTGCTAAGGCAGCAGCTGGATGCTGTGAAACCCTTTCAGAGGCTGATGGTCTGACTTGGTTTTCATCCCGCATCAGCCTATCACTCCTCTAAGTTCCATCAACGTTACCTTTCTGGTAAGAGGTACCTCTATAGGCACTGGTATGACTTCTGCTAGGAGACAGCCGTAAAACGCCACCATAAACATGACTGGATCATTGTTGGGATAAACAAGGGCTACCTACAATTCAAAAAAATGTGGTGTTAGTTGAAATACAAAGAAAAATTGCACAGTTCAGATCTATAGTGACTAAAAGTCAGAAAACTTTGTGTTATTTCACATTCTACCACAACATTTTTCACAGGGCATCTTTAAGCACTCTTTCTTCTGCGGAATATGTGGTATGTGCATGAGTTCCTTGCGCAGCAATGTCAGCATTCCCTGTGCACCCATACACATGAAGATGCACACACAGCCAAAACAGAGAGATGTAAAACTCTGTTTTTCTCTCAGAGGTGCAATGCTCTTCCTTAGATGTATTTCGAAGTCCAGAGCCAAGAAGTTGCTTACAGAGGAGCCAGCAGGACTGAAAAATCACAAAAGTTTCTTTCCCAAATAGCCTGTCCCTGGGATAAGAGTCTCGCTATTAAAAGGACAAGATTATAGTGTCTGTAGTAAGTTACAGCCCCCCAAACCCCTCTTTTTATTTCAGAGGGAGAACCAGACAGTCCCAAACTCATTACCCTATCTCCAGGTTTTAACACGGGTTCATTTTTGGTCCCCAGTTTATTAAGCAGTGTGTAGGCCAGCTTGAGACTTCTGCTCCACAATTTGCCTAGAACACAAAGAAGAGAGACTTGCACAACTCTAAATCAATCCAGCATACAAGAGAATATTTCAATTCTTGACTGCTTTTATTGTCTACATTCACGTCCTCTTTCAGCTACACTGCTTTGTCTACAAAGCTCTCAAAAACCGGGAAGGTATTTGCAACCACACTAAGACTAACAACCCTGTGTTCTATCCAATGCTGCTCTTTCTGAGCAGTTTAGTAATGGGATCCAGGGCTCAACTCACCATACGTGAGGGTATAAACTGGTTTTCCTGTAACATCCAGTGCTGTCAGACAGGGGCATTTAGCTTGTGTGGTTCCCCAGCGCTGCAGTGCTGCTTCTAAGGCAGGAGGCCAGTTACAAACAACTCCCAGGGGTTCTCCCTTCACAGGTGTCATCTGACGTCCTTCTGGCTTGGGCTGATTTGGGTCAGGCTGTGGAACTGAAGAAAATTCAATAATGTTTCCAGTTCATCTTTGCCCATTTGTTACCAGTTAGGCTGGAAAGACATACTGAAAACAAATGCTTTTCCTCATCACCTTTAGGTTTAATAACCCCTATCACATATAATTTCCTAGGAAGCCCTTCACAGAACAAAACATCATGAACATAGTCTTCTCCTAAGGTGCTGCTAAAAGGTATTCATTACAACAGTAGTGAGGAAAGTAACACAGAATTGGAGAAAAGAAAAACAGTCTTACAAAATAAGCTTGTAATGAAATTACCATTAAAGACAATCCCTTTTGGGAAATATAATTAAAGTAGCCTAAACAAATGAAAGGGTTTTAAAAATGTATTTAAATAGTTTTGTTAATAAGTTTTAGTTATTGTAAGAAGTTTAGTGTGAGGAGGCCACCCAAAGCTCAGCAGTACAGTAAATTACTTCAAACATTGGTTTTGTATCAGACTATTCATGAAGGCTACGGTTAGCTACAAATAGCCAATCAGAGTCAACTTCAAAAACAATGGGATAAATAAATTCAGCACTGTGCATGTCTGTGTACTTATAACAAATGATTAATAAAAAACATTATTTGGTGCTATTACCTTCCACAATTTCTTCAAAATCATCCACAAAAAATTCTTTCAGCGGTGGTCTTTTAGGTCTTTTCAAGGTGTTAAGCAACTGCTGAATTTTCGTGGAGACTCTACTACTCACAGGAACACCTGGAGGGAAAGATTTTTGTCTAATAAAAGTGTTCGCCATGTCTATTAACATTTATATCTTACCGCCTTCCACCAGAGGATACTTCTCTTCATGCACCCACTCATTCAACTACTGGCTTCCATTATTAAAAGTTGTGCCAGTGCAGGACATCATTAGTAAGTATTATATCAGTTCTGTGTTAACTCAGTGGTCAGAAAATCCTAGTAATAGAAATGAATTTTTAAAGCATTTACTCCCTTCTGAAGGCTGATTTCCATCTGTCTCTGACACACTGCACTTGCTGTAAAACACTGCCTACAGATCTGCGCCTGCCTGCAGTGCAAGACTGCCAGCAGAGGGAGGACACAACAAGACCAGAAGCGTTACTGCTACCCCTCTGCACAAAGGTTTATGCCAACCAGTTTAGAGTGAGTATTATCAGCTTCATGGGAGCTTAATTATAGTTAAGAATTACATTATTTCATTCATCTTACCTTTCGTTTAGGGAATTCTAGGACAAAAGCTTTTAAAAACAATTAGCCTACCTATGCATTTATAATTTTTTTCTTAAAAAGCAGTAAAGAAGAGAAAAGCCTATGGTCTCTCCCATGATTTTCTCCAGTTCAGTACATAGTAGCAAATTGCTGCAGCATGGGAAAGTGTTCATGCCAATGTCATAACTGAGGCATAGGAATGTGTTAATGCTAATGCCATAACCATTTCAAATTTGTGAAGTGCTTAAATGGGATAAACTTAAGTCACGTGATTTGTTCTCCCAGCTCAAGTCCTTAACACCATTCTAATTTCTGGGTACTCTGAAAGCTTCCGTACCATCAGCAGTATCCATGAGACTAGACCGATTAGATCCCTTGTGCATGCCTTTCACGATCCCTGAAGGAGGAAGGTCAATTGCTGCTGGGCGTGCTGAGGAAGAGGAGGTAGTTGCTGTGACATCTGGGGGAACTGAGAAATTTTCTAAAAGAAGGGAGAAAATTGAGATAGCAATTAACATATACCTTTTATTATCAGATGAAACAAGCAAAGTGTTAGTTACCTGTTACCAACAATCTTAAGAATTTAATGGGTTGAATGTGTGGGAGCTCTTATTAATGCTAAACACACCACTTCCTAAATATTAAGTAGCTCTAGGAAGTGCACGTTATCTGTTCTGGAAAACAGAAAACAAAGGCACAAGATGAGTGGCTTTGTCCATGTCAGGAAAGTGGTTCACCAAAACAGAATTCCTATTCTTGGTCTCTAACCTTCGAATCAAGCTAAATCTCTTGAACCTTCAGCACTGTTAAAAAAAAACAAAAAAAAATTGAGATCCACATGAGCTCTGAAATATTCAAAGCCCCAGAACAAAAATCTACATCACCTATGCAGTAATCTCTCTTGCTAGAATTATACTATTTAACTTTTTTGTTAGCAAGGGCTTTCTGAAACAAAACACGCGGTAGGCTATTGACTAAAGCAGATCAGCAAAAAATCATGTTGGCCTTAAATTTCTTCCAGTTCGGTGGCTAAACAGTATGAGCCTGTCCAGCAGTTAAATAATAAACTTAAAATCTAATGAATAGAGCAAGCTGGTTCTTACTTTTGCTTTAAGTTGCAAGACATTGTTCTGCTTTTCAGATGAGTTTGTAAGCTTCGAAACTACAAGTATCTCTGCATACTTCAGTAATTCCTCATTAGCTTTCGCTTAATTAAGTGATTTTTGCTTACATGGGATTTCTTTGTACAACACAGTAGGTTCTATCATCTGATAGGGCAAGAATATTCTATTCTAGCTTAATAGAACCGCAACTGTTGCTTACGAAGGAAAAAAAACAACAATTTTGAAACTGTATGTTGGCTTGCACAGAGAGAGTCTGAAGGAAGTCAGATACTGAATAATTCTCACAGAAAGGTTTTTGTGGCTGATTCTCTGCACCCCTCTTTCTACGGGGAAAAAAAATCCGTTTCTGCATACTTTTGGAGATACTTTGGCAAGGAATATTTCTCATTTATTGAACTTCTAAGATCACTAGGAAGGACATACAACTCCAAACATTTGCAGGACTTTTTACTGCTCTCTCCAAAGAAATATATAAAATTGCACATGTGAGAGTTCCTGTTCATTTAAATTAGGTGTTAGCACAGGATGAATGTGGCATCTACACGGCAAATAGAATTCCAACAAAGATTTAAAGCTTCCATTTTGCATAAAATACTAATTATATTAGATAGTAGTTATTCTGTAGGTAAAAAGCTAGATTACCTTAATTCATTACAAAAGGTAACGTGGCTTTCTGTATGCTCCAATTAAAAACAGCCTCTCTGCTTCAAAGATGCGTTAATTATATTTACTACATTTTGTGGGCATTTTCTCCAGTTTTCCATCTCAGAAAACAATTTGCATCCCAGCAAATAAACAAACAAAAATAACAGCAATAAAAAAAAAAATGAAACAGTTAAAAACACCAGCACTTCTATGCACTGCTTGCCCCAAACCAGTTAAGCAAAAGCAGAGAGCACACAAAATACAGACATCTCCTAAGATGCAGTAATATCTTTAACAGAAGATAAAAAAGACAAACATACACAGAGCAAAAACATACTTTGCAATTTCAAACAGAAGCATCAGCAGCAAGGAGCACCTCAGAGCCTCAAAAAACTGAGCCTGGGGTATCCAGATCTGTAAATTTTGCTCCATCTTCTCAATACCTGGATGCTCTGATTATTTCTCAGACTAGTCATGAAAGATCTGTGTTAAATCTTTACTCTGCTAAAACCATTTTTTTCAATGACATGCTCATTTGCTCACATAAATGTCTGGTTTTGGTTCTTTTTCTTTTCTTTTCTTTTTTAATCTAACGCAAACAATAAACCATTAGGGCTTGTAGCAAAAGGAGAATGTTAAAACACAGCATTTCCCCCACCCAATAGGCAAAGACACCCCTATGGTATTCATCAGGACACAGATGCCAAATGCTACGTGCATATGGCAGCTTTGTACACACAGTAGCTTTAAATAGCTATAGACATAAGTAACACAGTATACAGAAAGAAAGTTGTGCCTACTGATCCTGTCAATACTGTCATCACACCCTGGAGCCTTTTCTACTTCAGTAAGCTCCTGTTCCCCACTTCCCCTTTTTCAACCACCTCAATATTCTGAAATTCTTAAGGAAAACATCATCATGATGGTGCAACTCCAACAAATCCTAACAAGTTCCATCAAAACTAACTAAACTCTTGATCCGAATTTCCCTTATGCAATGGACAACTCCAGCTTTATTAATGCAATCTGAACTTGAAGCAGTTTTTCTGTTCATACCCATCTCCTACCTATTCGAGTATTCGCAAATACATCAGCTAGCGACCCACTGGTCCCTTTGCCTTCTCCATGGGAAAGTGTAGAAGATGCTGATGAAGATGTGGATGACCCCTGAATAGATCGGTTGATCCAAGACTCAGCATTCTGTAAGCTCTGATGCAATGCAGCAGAAAGAGCAGCTTGGCGCCTTAGTGACCCCTCATCCTCGGATGCGGAAGACGTGTCTGTGTGGAAGCAGAAAAGAAAATCTAGCTGCTTAGGGAAAAGCACATTACACTGAACACGCTCTCTTTCCAATTCACATATCAATGGCACAGGCTTGTAATATGAAGAACTTTTTTTTTTTCCACGGGCTGTATCAAACAAGGTTACACTGGCCAAAACAGAAGTTGAAGCAGCAGACACCTGCAACATTTACCCCTGGTGTTTTGCCCCTGTTTAAAGCACACAAAAGATTCACCTCCTCAGACAAGTATCCTTCCCCTGGGTTCAAGTTTATTAACTTATCTCATTACTTTTCCATTCATATTCTATAGTATCAGATGCTGTGTTGCCTAACTGCTAATTCTGAAATGGAAAGTGAGGGGTCAGTGTCATTCTCAAAGCTGAAAATTCACAGGAACAGAACAGAATGCAGGCACTGGGAAACAAATATGCCAAGGCCACACACAGAAGATGCTTTTGTCTGGTATTCTAAATGGGTCCCTTTTAATTGCAGAAAACAAAACAATAAAAACCCCAAACAAAACAGAAAACTACAACAAGGAACTGCATCCTGCCTTTCTGAGAAAACAGATACCTTGCCTATCCTAAAGTTGTGAACTATTTATTTTATCACAAAGAAAGCACTCATTACTTGATATCTTAAATTGTACAGGGCTACATATAAACATTCAGTTAGGCTTTGGCCTAAAACTTACATGTTCTTCAAAGTGATTGCCTGCCTATACTCTAGTTGTAAATCAAACTATTAAATCATGTTCTACCTACTTGCCAAAGCAGAATGCAGTCACGAGCTGAAGGAAAAGACTGATTCCAGACACACTGTAAGTGCTAACTTTATTTGTGTCGTACCCACAGCTCAGAATGTGCTGTAGTCCTGGACAAGTCAGTACAAAGCTGAGACCCAAGCAGACACTGGGAACATGCATTAGTCCCCAGTAGAAAGGAAAAGAAAAAAGGAAGTACGAAGAAAAAAGAAGGTAAAAGAATAGGTATGAGTGAAGTGGCCTAGCAGAGCAGTTTCAGAGAGAGATATGAATTCACAATGAGATATGAATTCATAATCTTCAGATGCCTTCATCAATCCAAATGACTGTGATGCTTCTGTACAATGAGAGACAACATAAAAGTCACTGCCAAAAATTACACACATTCATCTTTAAGCCAATGCGTATAGCTGCTTGAAAACAGAGAGGTTTATTAATAATCTGATGCACATGCACCATAACAGACACCACATTATCCAAGGTATTTTGCTGCATCCATTACATGGGAGGGGTTAGGAAAGAGAAGTCCTGCAAGTCATGGAATCCCACAGGACCACCTCCAAGGTCCTTGCCCAGAAATGCATATCAGTGCAAATCCTTTTCCTGTATGTTGAGTATTAGACCTTAGCAAAATCAAAACGTGAATTATGCAACTGAAATAGGTGTGAGGGAAGCAAAAAAAAGAAGCCTCAGTCCAGAAAGCCCACTCAGCTTTCGCCAATTGATTCTTTAAAAGCTCCCAGAAGAGGAGTCATTTTCACAGCCCTAACAGCAGCTCCATGAAAACAAGCAGCTGCTCAAATGTAGCAGGAAAGCTACAGGAATAACAGACTACCTACAAATATGCTGAAGAGCTTGATTATTTTGACAATTGCAGCCTCTTGATTTGGAAACTGTTACTAAAGCGTACCTTAACATCCATGCAGACACGCACACTGTAAGAACCTAACCTGGGGGAGTGCAGGCATCAGCTGGAGACTGAACAAATGTAGACCTCCTTTTCGTTGGCATGGGCAGGGCCATCTTCTGCTCTTTGTGTTTTGCCAGTGCTGCTTGAACTGCTTCTGTGTGGATATCTGCAAAATGGAAGTTCATACACTCAGTTTTGCAACAGTAGAGGAGGAAGAAAAACACGAGGCTTACACATGTGCAACTATTGCTAGCCATCTGTATTTATGCAACCCCCCCATTTTACAGTACCTTCCCAAACAACTGATTTTGCCACCTCATGAGTAACATTTCCTTTTTTTAAAAAAAAAAAAACCCAAACAACCAGGGAAACTAACTGAGGTTTCTAAAGTTAGCAAGCTAATAGCAGGGCCAGGTTTTTTAGTCTAGAATCTTCTGGATTAGTCATTATATTCTGGTATCTCTAGCAACCTTTATGGAAACCCCAACCCCACCAGATTGTTTCCCTTAGCCAAAGGTTATCCTAAAACTGCTTGTGCATAATTTAAAATATGCCTTTAAGCTAACTGTATACAGCCCCAGGAGCAACTCTCGTCTATAAACTGACAAATTCTGAGCCAGTTGCCTGATTTAGGAAAAATCTTGTGTTTAAAAACCTGACTGGATGCAGATTTCATGTAAATCTTGAAAGTTATGAACTGCAGCTGCAAATACATGTTGATTAGTAACTGAAACAGGCTAGGACATGAGGCCTCCATCTTTAAAGGAAGACACATCACTGGTGATGGGAAGACAACTTATTAAAAAACTACTCTGACAAGGGAGAGCTTATCCACATTAATTTCTCAGATTAATGTATTTTAATTATGCTTTTCCAAAACCCAGAAAACTAGGCTCTTCTAATGCTTTATGAAATGGCAGTATACAATAGCCGTGTTACTGGAGAAGGTATATACTTTATTTGGCCCTGTTGAGAAGAAAACTTAAATCTTATTAATGCAAAGTGAAAACCAAAACCAAGTGGAGACAAAAAATAGGTGCCTCCACCTTCACCTTTCCTTAAGCGGAGAAGGAAATCAGCAGGGTGCTAGTCAGCCATTTCTGCTGCTCTTTGGAAGTACTTTAAGCACAGATAAAGACAGCCCTCATTCTCCAACCTCCTAGAGGAGATATGCACAGCAATCACCAATTCCAGGAACAAATTATTACCTGTCACTTCACTGAATCTTGTTACCTACAGACATCATTAAAATAAGCTTTCCATTCTGTGAACGACTTGCATTGAATAGTTGCATTCAAGCCAAAAAAATCAAGGTGGCAAAAAATTATTTGCTTTTTCTACTTAGCATTCTTTTTTGATTCAGCAGCTGTAGTCCTACAAGTCTGATGGTTCTTTATACAGAACCACCAAGGTAGGACTTTCCATCAGTGGACAAATAATAAGCTTGATTCCTTGAGAGGACAGAGTACATTCTTCCTCATTAACAGGAATCCCAGGTGAACTCTTGCTCCTGCTCTTACCAGATCGATAGCGTTCATCTCTGGCTCCCCCTGAGCGAGCTCGGTGAAATTTGGATGAGGATGATGATGCTGAGGTTGGAGTTGCAGATGGAACAGGCATCTGAGTTCTGGATTCCTTCTGTAATGCTGGATCAACCCCTGGAAAACAGTCCACAATTCTCTGAGAGCAGGAAATAGAAGTAGCTTTTTTTGACCATACTTTTCTCTTTTACCATATAATTACAGGATTTCCCCTTCTTTTTTTCTTTTCTTCTTTTTTTTTTTCCTTTTTTTTTTGTAGTGAAGTGGATCTAATTAGTATATTAACACATCTGTTCAATTATACCCTAAGCAGTTAAGATATACATGTCCCTTCTTTGACCTTAAGAGGCTTTTTCCAGCTTTTTTCTTTTTAAGGGGTTGTTAGGCACCTGAAGAGACAATTTACAGCAAATCTGAAGCAGGTGACATAATACACAATTTCACGTAATTTAAGTAACCTATCAGTGATAAAGGGAGATGAAGTCACCTTTAAAGAATCCATTACAAAATACAAAAGCAAAGGTGATAAGATTCAGATAAATTTTGATAAACAAAATAGTAGATAAGGCAGTTAAGTCCTAAACTTCCATACCCTTAATAGGGCCATCTGCAATGAATTTCAATGTTTTGTGATTTAGTATCTGTATAGTTTGCTCCCTATTTTGCCATGTTTCCAATGGGAACAGGACTGCACCATACTCTCATTGTTCCATTAAGGAGGAAGAGAATTGGCAGTTTAACTTGTGGTAAAGCAATATATGTAACTGCTTTTAGAGATCATAGTCATTTACACCAGTCTCCGTGTAGACGTCACTGCTATAGGCACAATGAGTAAAAGGGTTTGACTGATGCAATAAGTCATTATCTCAAATTAAGTTTGAGTTGTGAAGAAGAGCAAACCCACAGAAAAAACGTGTTGAGAAGTTGGGTTCATTACTCAGTGTTCCACTGACCAGTGTGTGTTATTGACAGGAAAACCAATAACATACCAGCAGCAAGAGCCTCTGCTGTTCACATTAATGACAAAACCAAATAGACCTTTAGTTGTCCAGGTTCTGGCTCCTTTCAGCGTGTCAAGAAGCAAGTGGCTTTATCATCCCGGAAAAGTTTGTTTTTCCCATGAATACAGGGAGCTAAATAGATAATCTGATAAGAAATTATCATTTTACATAATTCAGCAAGGGACACTAGGAATCGTGGCTACTGGAGTCTCAATTCTAAAATGAATCTGTGCCATCAGTGGGAACTTTTTAAAAACCAAAACCAAAAGGTCATATATAGCTGTAATTACAGTTGTCACCTGAAGTCATGCAAAAAGAAGAGCAATTGTGTCATTTAAATATGTGGTGCTTATGAATTTTCACAAACTACCAAAGGATTAGAGAAATGAAGAGGAAACCACAAATATTGGAGTCCAATTCCAGTTATACCACTTTCTTAGTGTGTGGTTTTAGGTAAACAACTTAAGGCAAGCGCCTCAAGCTCAGGGAACTTACAATACCAGCAAATCACACCTAACTAGTTACAGAAATCTTCAACCATCTCCTATACCTTCCAACATCCTAAAAAGCAAAATATTAATTGAATGTTATAGCTAACTAACTATCCAATAAGCCCAGCATTATATGCTTTGGAAAAAATTCAAGAATATGGGGGCAACACGCTCCTGGAAGAAGTCCTCTCTTAACCCCTAGCTTTACTATTTGGCCTGGGAACCTTTTCAAAACTTTTCACCTCTTACTCAAATTTTTAGCAATTCTGTTTGTGATATCAATATGCAATGGAGGCAAGCTACCGAGCTTATGTAGTAATGATTCTTTAAACTATCATGCAAAAAAATCAGAACCTTTATTTCTAGTTAAAAAGAACACATCCTGCTAGCCAGAAATTCTCAAACCATATTAGGGGGACAAACAACTATTCCCCATTTTCACTGGTATTTTTTGGATATCATAACATATACCACAGAGTTCTGTGGTTGCTTATCAAAACTTAACCATCACCTGTACAAAGATGCCAGCAGCACAAAAAATAGAATGGAAAAGGAAAAGAGATTTCTGAGGTTTAGGTGCAGGACCCAGTAATCAAAAGACCTGGACTTCAGAGCAAGATTTTAAATTCAAAATCTCAGTTTACCCACATCCAAAAGAATCAGTGTTTGTGTCCCCTTTCTGTCATTCTGGAGCACATTTCATTGATAACTAGTTTAACATCCTTGTAGCATATACTTGCCTTAAATCAAAAACAAGAGAGTTTTATTTCGATCCAAACACAAGACACCTTCATAGGCTGAGAAGAAAAGCTTAATGCTTTCTGATCATTCAAATATTTACGAATTCAAGTACCCACTAGATGTCAGCAGCAGATTTAACACTATTTTAAATGACTTATTAAATTCATATTCAGTTCTCTAAGCCTTGCAAAAGCATCTCATCTGCTCTGCAAGCCATCACAAGGCAAACATGACATTCCATTTACAAAGGGATCAAATGTGTCTGTAAGTGACATGACACACCAAGAGCAAGCTCTTTGTTTAAATATTTTACTATGACATAATAACATGTTACAGCAGCCTAACAAAGCATTCAAGCACAGATGAGGGAAAAAGTGTATAGCTACAGTAAATCATAAATGGTTATACAACAAAGCAACATAAGTGAGCTAAGCCTGGCAGGTGATAGCTGACTTATTTAGCATTCCCTTTAGAATAATCCTGCTATAGTTGCAGTTCCTGCTGGCAGGATCCAAATCTACAGAAACATGAAGAATAAATTATTTTAGATTTCCTTTTGAAGGATGCTATGGATTTTTTAATTGTCCTTAGTTTTAAAGCAGAATTGACTGCTTTGTGATCCCTGTGTTTTGTTGAAGGAAGAGGTTCAATGATTTAGAGATTCAGGGATATTTTTTTTTTCCATAAAAATATTTTTCAATTAAAAGAACCATTATAAGCATCATGTATGATCAACAAGGATAAATGTTTACATTAATAACAAAGACAGTAAGTGCTAGATTCATCTGACAGAAGAAAAGCAGCAGGCAAACCTGTTATTCTGCTGGTTTGCATATAGAATTGAACAGAAGTGCCAGTGTTGGACTGGCTATTCCTTATAACAAGATGATTTTTTCAAGCTACACACCCATAAAAATCATATAAATAACAAACTCATGTATCTAGGGTTTACAAGTCAACCTGAACAGCACCTCCAGAACACAGGGGACAGCCTCACTCAGCAGCAGGCATGGCTGCATAAGCTTAGTGTGATTGCTGCTGTCTTCCAGCATTGAGAAGGCTCAGAACTCACCAAACTTAGGAGATTCAGAGACTTTTGCAGGAGTTACTAGCTAGATGGATCTTAATTCTGCCTTGTACAAGACATGAAGGAAGAATTCAGGTGCTCCATTGATTTAGTCCTGGATATTATTTCAAAGATTGTGAAAGATACTTCCTAGAGCCAAGTGATAAGCTTTATTTGAAATTGTGATACCCCTCAGACTGAATGAGGAAGAAAATAATTCCCCATTTGTGGTAGCTGCAAGTCAGATCTTGTAAATGGGTGAAACTCTCTAAACAACACTAAGCTGGAGCACGTGTGCATGATTTACAGGTTTAGACAAAGCTGTTTTATCACTGATTACTATTCCACATTAGCTCCCGTTTGAAATAACATGATGCTGAAAGATGGGGGGGAAATAAAAAAAAAGGTAAAACTTTACAGTAGAGTTCTTTCTGCTGGCTTATTGGAAGTCCACAACACACAGGGTGGCAGGAAGGACTCTTCTGAGTCAGGAAATACATGACAGCCCACTTGGGAAGCAAAGAAGAAATGCTTCTTTTCCAAAGTGCCATAAGTTCAAAGAAATGAACCACTAAAGTAACAGAATCTATAACGTTCCCACCTTGTGCTATACATAACAACATGAAGCAGAAAAAACAACAAAACATACATTAACAGCTAGAATTCACAGATCAATTAAAACAGCTTCAAATGTTATCAATCTCAACAGGTTTACAAGCATATTAGTCCTGTTTTCCAACAGCTTTTCCTGAGGTACTGGAATACAAAAACCACCAGATCACATTAATCTTACCTTTGCAATAATGTTCTCTTTGCTTGTTTAAAATTTTAATTTTTTTTTCATCATCATGAGAATAGAAAACAGGAGCAAGAGCACTACAGCAGTTACATAAAAAGGTTGTGACAGTGAATCAGTGCTTAATGAACATAATTTCCTTTACACATTAGCAGAGGAACCGAATGCATTATCTTAAATAGCAAGAAAACGTACTCTGCCAACAGCGTGTGTGCAAGGGCTGCTAATTTTGGCAGAAGGCATTCCAGCATCTGCATTGTTTGAGCTAAAAAAGTTGTAAAAGCTGTTCCAGATTTGCAGCAACTAATATGGACAGGAGCTCTTTCTCTAGGCAGAAGTTTGCCTGTAGTCTGCAGCAAAAACTAGTTTCAAGAGGTAGTGAGTTACTACACCATCTCCTAGTAGCGGAGTAGTTCATCTGCCCATCCAAAAAACATTTTGCAAAATAGCAAAAAATAGCATTGTATCGCACCTTTTAAAATAGGCATAAAAATATTCAGTCCTCACAAATGACTCTGAAGGTTACTTGAAAATGTCAGTGTTAGTCCAATAAAAGCAACATCTCAAGCCACTGAGACCCTCTCTCTGTTTCAAAACGGAACTTATGGTTTAGCTACAGTTGCATTCAGAAAGATGCTGAGGATGAGATGAGAGGAGGGTGGCCTTTCTTTATTTTTGCTGGTGGTTAGTCAGTAGTGTAACATGAAATAAGCATGCCTGTCCTCCCTGTTTTGGTTCAGGCACCAGCGAAAGCAGCATTACTTAACACACACAACTTGGGAAGCTGCTCAAAATACTTTATTCAAAGCCTTTTGTGCAGCAGCCAGCAGGTAACAGAAGCAAAAACTCTGGTATCGCAACCCCATCACCTCAGTAAGTTTCATTTACAAAAATGGATGTTGCACCAGGAAAACATGTATCTTTAGGTAATTAACATTGTTGCCTTAACTCCAAAATAATGAGGCAAGCTCCCAGAGGCAATGTGAATGGGAGCACCGATTTAGCAATAAGAATCTCCCAAATTATAATGCTGACATGCCCTGACATGTCATCATACCTACCTTCGCCTCACTTCACATCTATGAAATGGAGACAATACATTAGCTAACATCAAGAAGGTGCTTTGAGAAATGTAATGCACTAAATGCCAACAGTAATTTTTTTTTTTGTTATGGACTAAATTAATTTTCTGCTCATTAACAAGGTGACCTGATTCTGAATCCCTCATGCGTGACTTCAGCAGGATTTTTACAACAGGACATTCCCAGATATAGGGGCAGCTGGATATAAGATATATAAAAAGCTGGAGGGCTGAGACAGAATGGCAGTCAAAATGCTATCTTAATTGGTGACCTCCTATCAGCCTGTGTCTCTTCCTGAACTTAGGCTCATTCTGCAGCTTTCAAAAGCATGACAATTAAAATAACAGGGCCACAGACAGTCTTGCCAAACACTTTTTTTTCCTCCTAATTAAACAATGTTTTCTAAAACAAACCAAACATGCGTGCACAGTGACAAGCATGAGGGGCACAAGATCATTTCGTCAGATGAAAAGCAACTTGTAGAGCTTCAGCCTCTGCCAGACTCCAGGACAAAAGCAAGTCTGCCAAGAAGGCACTTGAACACACGAAAGGAGCCCACATTTCCTTCTAAGGCTCAAGATCTCCGCTGGTATACACGTTGGGCTGAGAGATTGTAAAACCTGCTTAGCAAATAGCTACTTATGAAGACCTTAAAGACGGATTAGTCATGTGTATTACTTTTTGGTTTCTTTAAATAACAGAAACAGATTTGATACAAAGGTAGCAACCGAGTCATCAGAGATTCCTATCACATCCTGGGTCAGGGAGGCAGTCCTCAGTACTCAGAGAGCTGTTTGCAACAAAATCTCAAATTTGAAGGCTAAACCTCAATTTTTGCTTGCCTTGCTACCTTCAGTATGTTAGCTCAGACAGAATACACCATTCTTTTGTGTGTAAAGCACCCACGATAGCAGTAAGTCTTGGACAAGAGACCGGGCACCAGCTTTATTTGAATATGCAAGCAAAACAAAGTTGAGAAACAACTGGGATGGAGGAGAGCAGGAATGCAACCATCAAGTGTTTTGGAGCGGCAGAGTCTAGAAGTTACCACGACAATGGCAGAGTCCTTTTATGTTCCTCAAGCAATTGCCTGAAGTGAACTGCTGTAATTTCAGCAGAAAAAAACCCTATACAATCTTTCCCCAGTTGATGCAGTGCTGATGGTCAATAAATGCACTTTTGGCCTTCACTTTTTAAAATTTTTTTGGCAGTGGTTCAGTCTCAGTAAATTACAGTAAGTCCAGTCATGACTGCCTGTCATACCCATTCACTCCCCAAACTGCTAAGAGCCAGACACATTAGTTTTTAATGGTTAAGCATCTCAGCATATCAGTAGTGCAATTATTTTGGGTAAGCATCCCCATAATAATTATTAGACATACTTTCAGCCGTGTTCTTCAGTTTACAATTATATATAATTATCCGACATACAATCAGCTCTACTGCTAAGGATCTTTGAACCAAAAGAAACAGATGTAAACGAAGTACATGAATTCAGCTACTCTGGTAAAATACACCAACGAATTACGAAAATTCTAATGTTTCTCCAACAAGGAATTAAGATGGCTGAAAGAAGGATGCAGTACAGACCAACCCTACAGTGAAGCCATTTTTAAGAAGGTTTCAAGAATGATTCTTGAGGGCGTCACACTTCATGATTGATTGAAAGCCCTTGAGTTCTCAGCTGACATGGGAGTAGGACGTGATTTATGTATGTGGGAGATAAAGACAGGGCATACAAAGTGTTGAAATACACAGCACTCTACAGAGGCCCACCAAAGAGCTCTGAAACTACCAGGAATCCCTGGAGTTCAATATGAACAAGCAAACTAGAAGCAAATGACTGCCCATGACTTCATGGCATCCATGCAACCTCCACAGTGTAATTATTAGATAGCTGAAGAAACACATACAAAGCAGAATATTTCAGAGCTGGCAAATGAAATCTCAGTGCTCCACTCCACAGCCATTCCACAGATCCCTTTAATGTCAAGGCTATGCGAAATTCTTGCACCAGCTGAAACAAGTGCCTACCTTGGGTTTGTGGAACATAGGGAGCCAGAAGCTTTGCTCTCTTCTTCTCATACCCCTTTTGTGTGATGTCCCCTAAAAACAAGGAAAGAAAACTCATTTAACCATGTCCTCATTTTTCAGTTTGAGGTCTGTTGGCTTATCTTTCCAGTGGCATGAAGGTTTCACCTGAACACAGCAATGCATATGCTGAAGAAAACCTGAAACCAAATAAAAGCGAGTACATTATGATTTCAAAGCCTCCATATTACAGAACTTCTGCAGTTTCCCTTGGGATCAGAGATATACCCTATGCACTATTTAAATGCAGTAATTTGAATCAGAACAGCTATCTAAATGGAATATCAAAGCAATGAAAACCTAAAAAGGGAAACTCAGAGTGCATGAAAATATTCTGTAACCACAAAGCCAACTTAGGCTAACAAAATGGAGTAATTCCCAAACAACAGGGCAAAGGGAAAGTGCAAATTCAGAGCCTCGTCTTAAACTAATCAAATTGAGAACACCTTTAGCAATTAAAGTGAGCCTGCTGCAGGAGCTGTTTAGGGCACCTCCTAAAACTGAGGCAAGGATGAACAGAGTCAACTTAGACTACTGCCCAGCAAGCACATCCTACGATCCAGAAAAATCAGACTTTTAATCATGTCTATTTGATATTCAGTGAAAGCAGGCTAGGGGGTTGTGTTTTTTTTAACCTGATAGTAGCTGTAATTTCACTGTGTGCTACTGGTAGAAGCATGCAGAAGATGGATGCTTGAACTCCACAGAAGCAAAAACTCCAGAAGAGAATAAGTATTAGTAAACTTTTCACTTTTTTAAAAAACTAATCTGTCTGATCCTGGAGATGTACCATCTGGCTGCTGTCTTTTGTTTTAATTTCTTACATTACATCAGAACCACAAGAAAGACTGAAACCTTGAAGGGATTAAAACAAAAATCCCTGCAGCATTTCAAGCCTTTTTGTAGCCTGACCTGCACTTGTAACCTCTTATCTCTTGGGGCCAAAAAATTGGAAGCGATCAAATGCATAGCAGTAAGAAAACAGAATTATTTGATATTACTTCTCAAGCTAAAATTAAGCCCATTTTGTATTACAACAAGAAACTAGTGATCACAAACAGCAAGTTTTCTTTGCCGTGAGCCCGATTATTGCAAGGCAACAGAGTATTAGACGCTGAGCAGCACAGGCCACTCTATTTGCTGTCCTACAGCATCCTTCTGCCAGACACTTCCAGCCTGATCTGGAGGGCCACATCAGAAAAGGTGATTAAAGGGTTTAGGCTCTAAGCCTCCCAACACAACCAGCCTCTCTGCTAAACATTCCAGCTAACTGGCCATTTTGGTTATAAAGGTGATTTTGCAGTACTGAAATGCTTGGAAAGGGAATGGATTTCACTCCTTTGTGCTGGACAGTCGAATCTCAGTCTCACTTGAAACACCCAGACTACAAGTTTTGAAGCTGAAATGGGAACTTACGCTACTTAGCTGAGGGTGTGCATTTGCACACAAAATTTTATCTCGCTCCTCTTACACTATGCTTGAGTCAGGCCCCAACAAGTCCAAACAAATCCAGCAATTGAGAATTAGAATGTCCATGAAGCACTGAAATGCCAACCAAAGCATTAATTTTAATGCTTGATTGCAATACATAGCTCAGTTAAATTAATCCAGCTCACAAGAGAGGTATGCTGCCAGTGTAAGAAAAGTACACCTTCAAAAAAGAGCTATACAAAGACTATACGCCAAAAGGATAACATTTTGATCGACTGCATGAGCTACAAAATCCACCAGCTTTTCTGAGATTTGCCTCTCCATCTTCAGAGGCAGTTTTAATTCCCCGCATTTGTTCATTTGGGTAGCAAATAGACCAGGGTGACTGCCCCTTCAAGAAAAACAAACCTGCACAGAAAGGGGGAAGGATTTTTCCTTATAAGCCAACCCACAGATTTGTTTGTAGCTTGTTATTTTGTGATTAATTTCTCCACAAGATTTAATTGGACTCTTGACATTGGCGGTTACACACTATATGTAATAAAACATGTGCCACAGAAAATTGTTGGAACTACTAAGGAATACCAGTACCTTATGAACAAATACCAGCACTCTCAATGTAAGTATCACATTCTGTCTTATGTACTGGGAAGCAAAGTATTCTCTGTAATCACTTGCTCCACACTAATATCCTACCAATAAAAAAACCCCTATCCTCACATGAATGCCAGACTTACGGTTCACAGTTGAAAAACAAGAAGGTAACTCAGGCCAAAACACTATTTGCAACCTTAACTACCGTGCAAAGCAGATCATTTAAATTATTGCTTGAAAAAAAGGATTCTCTGAGCATTAGCTAATTAAAAAAATAAAAAGCCTAATGCTATTTGGCAAAAGCAGGAAAGTTCCAAGTAGCAAAATTCAAGCAACAGAAATAAGGGCAATAAATTCTTGGGACTTCCCTGCAGCACTGTGTCTTCCCACTGCTGAATTTCCAAGTAGTTTGTTTAAAAAAAATAATTAAAAAAAATCAACCATTATTTTGACAAACAGGTTGACAGTCTCAAGCACCTGCCTACAGGATTAGAAAGCATAACACTTACAATTTTAGACTAGCCCTACTGAAGTGGAACTAGGCAGTAGGGATTGAAAAGGTTAGAAGAAACAGATTAATTAGCATTCTTTATTTAAGGATAGGCATCCATGCAGGTTAGCAACAGAATACAATTATCTGAAATAAAGGTCCAGCAAGACACAGGGACTAAGGCTCTCAGAAAAAAAACTTGTGTGTAGGCATGGGTGACAGGTGTAAATTCATCTCAATAAAATGATGATCCGATTACTACAACCACAATAACTGTGCCTAAATTGACTTCTCAAGTCTTGGAAGGAAGTGTTCCTTTAATATGCTGCATGAGTGCAACGAATTTATTGTATAAAGTCTCTTCTCTCTGGTCATACATAGCTCAAATCTGTATCAGTCCACTGAGACAGAAACCAAAGATTCACTAAGGGAGAAATTTTCTTTCACCCTATTCCTTTTCTGCTGATTTACAGGAAATGGAAATGGCTAGATCCGAACATAAATGTGGACTTCCTCACCAAATATCATAAATTACTGCAACAGGAAGAGAACCAAGACAATAGGACTGCAATCTCAAGAACCATTCACTCCTACTACATAAACCTGGTAAATCATCAACCCTGCTTCCATGAATTAAACGCTTTGTGACATTTGGTGTGCTAAATTCTTCCAGATAGCTGAAAAAACAACCCAAGAACCACAACTCCTCTCTACACAGATGCAAGACACAGCACCACAAAGAAATCATTAGCAAAGCAAATGAGAGCTGACAATTTAGCTTTAAAATGGTGCTAGTGTTTGTTCATTCCTAGGAAAGAAATTACAAACAAAAACACTTACTGCTGAGACATTCTTTTGGCCCTCTCCCAGCTACAACTGTTTCTGTTCGGTTGTAGTCTGTATTTATCTATATCCTAAGCTAGTCATGGTTGTGCCTCCACATGCTGAGAAGGCCCTGCTAAGGAAATCGAAGTCTGGTCAAAAGAAAGCAAAGCTTCAGCTTCTTTTCTTCTTTTCAGTCAAGACCCTTTCGCTATAACCAACCATAAGATTCCTGTATGTCGTGATCTTTCCTAGCACCTCAAAATGTGATGTCAGGAACCCTTAGGCTTTGTGTGTTTTGTTTTGTTTCTGGTGTTTGTTTTTTGGGTTTTTGGGGGTTTTTTTGTTTTGTTTTTTTTAAAGGACACATGAGAGTGAGCTTAAGCTGCTGATTGCTAATGCAGTGGAGGAACTGTCTTTCCTTGACACCTCTGCTGCAGTGACAGCAACCATCAGCTCACGTGCAGTGATGTCTTCAATTTCCACAGGTAACCAGTACATTAGCACAGACTGAAGAGTAAATACAGCCCACCAGCACTACAGTCCAGTTCATCAGCTCCACACACTACCATTTTTCCTCACTATGCTACCCAAACTCAGTTTTTCCACCCCAACCAATGCAAAGCTCTGCTACCACCTTCACTACTCACAAAGGTTAACTCATCCCAACACACAAGGAATTTTCTCCTGCAGAGCCACCAGCTCAGTTTTCCTGCTCATTTTCAGATATTTGATGGACCAGCTCCAGCTAGCTTTATAGAACAGGTTCTCTGGCAAGCAGGCCAGCACTGGTGTTGCATTGCTTCAGTAATTCCTCATCTCGCTATATATCACAATACTGTTCACCTCTTTCAACCCTCTCTTCCTTAATCTTTTCTGTCTTCTGACAGTTTTAAAAGAATAATTTAAAGAAATCCTACTTTTCAAGACACAGCAGGTCTTGCAAATACACAAGAGATACCCTTCTGTGGATACAGAGTAGGAAATAACTCTAGATTTATGGTTTGCAGAAACAAGACAAGTTCAATCAAGGAGCAATGATTTTTCCTCACTTGGGACCCCTGGACAATAGTCCTGACTGCAGACACCTCTGTGATGAAATCCAAGAGGCTCTGCTTGTTTGTGATTAAACAAGTATACATTTGAGAAACAGAATTCCCTAGAAAAATGCAAAAAATGGCTTCTGAGATTCTTTTTTCATACGATTCTCCTAATTTCTTGAGAGAAAATTAGAACTCATCCTCATGACACAAATCCAATCTGGATGTTCTCACCATTGATTGTGCAAGAGAAAAGACAAACTCAGCAATGACAGAAAACAGAGGGGTATGGGTTTATACAGAGCAGAAGGAAGCCCAGTGAACTACAACTGATCAGCCTAGATGTTACACCTATATTCAAATCATGCAATAGAGAAGCCTGAAACTTCAGGAGTCTCACCGCCCTGTGACGCTAGGCTGCTTTTTAGCAATTAGAGTTGATGATCTATTCTAAACAGTGGTGCTCAATCAGTGCAAGGTGGTAACACCAGCTAATCCTGCTACACTCAGACAATACTCCTCTTTCAACATCCTTGCTCCCCTTCCCCCCATGGAATGAGAACACTGAATCATTTACTGTCTAACAAAACCATAATTACTACAGTGGAGAAATTAAGGAAAATGATCACGTAGTGCACAGCATCTCCCCAACAAAGACTCCAAACACTTGACTGTATCAAGTAAAAGATTCAAATTTGAAAGCAGTTTGTATGCATTTTTAAAAAATGTTTGTATGCTTTAAAAAAAAAAAAGTCAATGTTTCTAGCAGTTTATGCTAACAGAGAATCATGGAAATGCTTCTGGTACATCCATTAGCCCCAAAACACAGATAGCTACTCTATTTAACAGCAAATACTGTAATAAGATTGTAACAAAAATAAGGAAATAAATTCTATTATCACCACTGCATCTGCTTCTCAGGTCCCACCCCTATCAATGACCTCGACGACTCTGCCTTTCTTGCCTACTCCCCTGCTTGATCTCTAGGCACATATGACAGGTAATGTCTCCCTGTAATTTTATCATCTCGAACTTGTTCTGAAAGAATACAACAAAAAGCCTGGTTTTGCAGAGCTTGATTTTGGATTTCTTGTCCTCGACCATAAGTAGAGACCAAACTGGAGATACTGAAACCCAGAAGCATAGCTGAAAGTCAAAAATGTTCTTTTGTTGCATGCCACTTCCAGATAAGGTCTTTCAAGTGTGTTTGGAAGCATTAGGCGACATGTTTGAGAAATCCAAAATGAGGAAGGTATGCACTTTAGCAATTAGGACTGTCTCAGTTATGGCCTAGGCAGAAAATAGTTATCAAACCAATCAGTTCAGCACTTCAGTTAGAAATGTTGTCGCCACTCATTTATTTATTTTGCAGCTAGATATCGTTTTTCTTCCATTTCCTGGAGGACTGGCAACTTCTAGACGCCCCCACTCCCGATGGTTTTACCAAGACTTAAAGCTAGGATGTCCTCAATCCCAGGCTTCAGCAACCCAAAAGACAATATTTAATCCTGTTTTCTAAGGCTGTGTGTTCAAACAGACTATACCTGTTAAATGGTCTTGCACTCCTAACACTCTTTGACTATAACTTCAGCACAAAAACTATGTTTGAAACAAGTTTAGACAATTGCCTCTTTCTGTTTGAGGCCAAATGATGACGCAGCTTCAAAGATTCCCTCCTCCTTCCTTCTGGTGAAGCTGTATATCAGGTTTCCTCCTTGAAGACAATACCAAGGTCTGCAAACTATACAGTCTTCCACAAAAAAGTCACTGATTTCTTGAAAGAAATAAAGCCTTACTCACTCCATATGTCACCCCCGCCTCCCCAAAAAAACAAACCCAAAACCAAACAGTAAGAAAAACAAACAGAACAGGTTTGTGCTTTGCAGTTTCCCTTTAACAGCACCATTCTGTTCCCATTAAGAACATGAATAGGCTACTGAAAAAAACAGCAAGTCGTACAAAGCTGTGTTTGTTAAGCACAAGCATTATACTGCTACAGTTTCAGTACTAAAAGTTTCACAGACAGATCAGCTCCAGATTAATTTATACACACAGCACAAGTCTACTTGGCTCCAGCACTGTGGGTACTCTGTTCCACAGTTTCAAAAAATCTTTTCTAAGGGCTTATGAATGTTGCTTTACCAAATTAAAACTATTTTAATCTCAACATTTATTATTTCAAAAGAATGCAATTCAAGATTAGGTTTTTGCAGCATGGTCTATCCTGCCTGCATACATGGTCATTGCCAGACTACCACACTGCAGAGGTCTGGGTCTGTGTCATTTAAGGTCACAAGGTGTACTTTACCACAAGTCATCTACTGTGTGCCTTAAACCTTTTTAATTTTTTTTTGTTTTTTTTACCTTTAAACAATAAATCCAACTACTGAAACTATACTGAAGAATCTCTTTCTCTTACAACAGCATTTCAGAGTTCCAGATGATCCACTGTCCTCGATTCACCCGTCTGGGCCCATGTATTACGGGTAGTAATCTTAGATGCCATATGTGATGCATCACCAAACTGGGTGAGCTAAGGACAGAGTTCAGTGTTCTTCGTGTGCGTGGGCAGGGGGTGACCAATGAAAAGGAGGTGTCACCAGATCAACTTCAGCCAAAGACCCTCCTTTCCCAGCAAAAAAGACAGACACATATGGTAACTTATCATTACCACTTCTGCTGAAAATGGCACTATCCAGGGTCAGCAAAATGAGTTCTCAAAGGCTTCTCAGGACTGGGACACTGAAAAATGCTTGGAAGCCTACCACTGTAAATAAAAGAGCCTCTTGTAGACGTACTACACTTTTGTTGATTCTCTTTGCAGCAGGCATGAGAACATTCTTACATGTGACCGCGCGTGTGGCTTACACAGCATCAACGTGACCCTGGTATTCTCAGTGGCGAGTTTCTTTAAAGGACTTCCCCAGGTAAGTTGCTCAAATGACCATGAAGCCAAACTTCAAGCCATACCTCTAGTTCATTTGTATGTAAGAACTAAAAGGCCAGAAATACCTCGCCTTTCAGATCCTAACCTGTGACAAAAGGATGCATAATGCACTTGCGCATCAGCAACTCAAATCACACAGTCAATGCATGGGTAACATCTATCTTTACAAAAGGTAAAATGTTTTTAAAAAGGTTCCAAAAAACTCTTGAAGGTAACCCCTTAAAACCTTTAAATACATCACTAAATTCTGTTAACCCTGATAACTCTATTAAATACAGGCTCTGCTCACTGCCTCTAATAAACATCTGCAAAATACAATCACTTAAGTCAACTTCATACAAGATATTATGTTGCAAAGTGCAGCCATATAAATTTTACGTTACCCATAAAACCAGCACATGCACATAAATAGCTTAATCCCATATACAAATAATAAATCTCGCCTGTAACCCCATCCTGGGAAAAAAAAATAACCTTTTAAATAGCTACAACTTGTCATGAGGAAAAAATGCATTTTCCCTTCTGAATGCTACAAAGGACACAAAACTTTGTCACAGGCTTTGTCACAAATAGGATTTTACAAAATCCATTCAAGAGAAACGTTTTCATCTATTTTTAATAAGTAGTCAATGAGAAGAATGTGGATTTAGATGTAGGAGCACTTAACAGTGTTTATAATACTACTCCTGCATCAGAACAATGCATTTAAATGAGGAGAAACAGAAAGCGTCACATACAAGTCCTATGCAAGGACTAGCTATACTCACAGTCTGATGAGCCAAGTAAAAGCAAGACAACTCACAACGCATTTAAAAAACCCAGATGAAGCGATTCTGCCCTGAATAATACTCTTTTCTGACTAACCTCCTGGTCACAGACACTAGCAGAAATTCACATGTATTAATCCTCAGCACAAACGCACAGACCTAGCCCTCTACCACTAGACTGAAACCAAAAGTTTCCCAGGAAATGACTAAACTTTATGCAAGAGTAACAACCCTGTGATTCAGCACTTATTCAGTAGGTAGGTACATCATTGTCTTCCTTAAGGTAGAAACCGAATTATTCGAACAGTGAGTGCTGATAACCTTCTCTTAGGAGTTGTCTGTCCAGCCCAACTACAAAAGATTACACATACGTAAACTCTTTGCCTATTCTAAACAGTATGCACTTTCTCCATGAGACAGACCAGCGTGGACTTTTCCAAATCAAGTCTGGTTTTAGCCCAGGAATAAGAATAAAAATAAAAACAAAAACATGCAGGCACCCAAAGACAACTCTGTATCTTGCTGCAAAATACTTAAACACATAGATAGCCACACACAAGAAGAAAGCCAAATGGTACCTTCCCTTGGGTTTACCACAATCTGCAGTAAACAGCATTCAGTGATGGTCTAGGGCTCTGACACATGTGGTGATTGATTAAAGTCAGATGTATGAAGCTCTTACCCCACCCGCAGCCATCGGCGACACCACAGTTTCCAGTCCAAGGCATTCAATGAAACCAGACAGTCCCTGGCACTTATTCTGCACCTCGGTTCCAGGGGAGGACGGGCGCTCACTGGGGCTGTTTTCCTCTCAGCTCTCTCGCACAAAAAAACCTGATCATATTTTTGCAGCCTTTTGTTCAGCAGCTAGCATGGCCATACAAAACTATCAGAATATTACTACAGTGGATCTGCCTGGGATACGATTAAAACAGAAGTTACTATGTGTTTGAATCCTATGCACAATTCCTATCACCTACCCTTTGATGGCTCTCGGGTGACAATATTTAATAATTCTCCTGAAACAGGCTTCAATTTTTCTAACATAAGCCAACCGCCACAGCTACTCCTTGCTGGTAACTCTCCTCCAAATCTGACACCATAGCAACACCTTGCCAAACCATCCAGGAAAGCAGTTTGGATATGCAGCCCATTTCAGTCCAACTGTACCTGAAGTTACTTTTCATAATTCAATTCTAGATTCTTGAATAAGATACAAGAATGGGAGAAGAAAGAAGTTAAGAGCAATTATTCCCCTACCTGTTGATCCAACACAGTGCTGCTCACACAAAGTATTCAGGCATGGAAATGCAACTCTGACCTCCCTTTAAACACAGTGTTAACAGAGCACTAACCTAGTTGGTATGTCATACTGCACAGTAGCACAATAATTATGTATTTCCAGATGGGAAAATGCTATTCCAAATCATAGTGCAATGAGCTCGATGATTATGCATGATGAAACAAAGAAAGATATCTTGATGAAAGCATTAGCACTTAAAAGATCACTGCCCCAAAAAAATCAATTAAAAAAAAAAAACAATCGCAAGAATGATTTTTCAAAACTAAAGAGGTGAGACATCTATCATGACATGTTTTCCCAAATGCCTCCTACCCTGGTTTTCCCAAAGAGGTAGTACCAAATGTGTATTTATAAGGATATCACTCCCATTTCACAGAAAAAAGCAGCAGAGAAAGTGATGGCTGCTCAAGAGAGCAAAATACATTGTTTTTCCCAAAGCACTGAAATCTGAAACACAAACCACAGTCATTTTACAGCATTAACAAGTGCTTGCTCTAATATATATAGTTACTATTAAACAGTATTAGTCACCATAGTAGGATTCCACTACTCAAAGTAAAAGCAATACAATTATTAATCTCTTAGCCTCAAATTAGTGTACAACACTAGTAATTTGACTTGCGGAAACTCCCACCAAATTCCAGAAGCGTACCTGACAAAAAGACAGCAGGCAGACTCAGTGAGCAGCTATGAAACTGTTCCTGGTTTTGCTATTCATTTCTTTTAAGCCTGACTAGTGGGAACCAAAGCACTTTGTTGAATAACCTTAAACCGGCTCTGCACATGATAATTTAAAATAACCCCACCTCCATCTCAAACACAGTTCTACAAAACCAGAGCTATATTCAAGTTAATGGGAGGCTGCCCCACGGAGCAATCCTTGCTGCATACAAGAACAGGAGTCTGTACAGGCTCCTCTATGCAGAGACCAGGCCGTCTTTTCTGGATTGAAGAGTACAACCCATTCAAGTTGGTTACAAGCTTGGGAAATCAGATTTAAATAGAAAGAGCAGAAGAAAAATGTACTGTACAGCATGGCATAAGAAGTAGATTTCAGGCCCTGAGCTCAGTAGGGGCTGTGTTAAGCTTTCAGTTATGTTTACATCAGCAACCATGGCTTCTTGAGGAATTTCACTGCTAAGGAAACCATGTTGGCATGTCACCAGCAAGCCTAAGAAAACCCATTATTCTATCAGCTGCAATGCTCTTTACAAGAAAGATCATGCAAGGAACGACTTCTGTTCAGGGCTCTTTCGGCATGCTAAAGAAGAGTCAATGTCTGCTTCAGAAGCACTTTGTTCAGAGGCTGGATAGCAGGATGTGGCAAGATCCTTGTTATGTGAAAGCCTTTAAGCTGTGTGGAAGATCAAAATAATAGGCAAAACGTACTATAGCAGCAAACATGAGAACCCTCAGAGCACAGCTCAACAATCCAGCTGCATGTTGCAAATCCACCACAAAGTTACTGATCTTAGCTACTTCACTGGAAAATATACACCTCTTCCAGCACACCAATTCCTCCTTTCTAATTCTGCACACTAATAGCTCTTTAAAGAATATAGCATTCAATTTTTGGTACCAAGTGGCCCTTGCTCTGTCTGCCTTCAAGTAGAAAAAACATGCTATTATCATAAAGAGAATGAACAGTCAATTTGCTGGCCTCATTATGCAGGATATCGCAGTATCAGACAGATATTTCTGTCATTCCAAAATGGCAAGACCCTAAACACGTGTATTTTTCTTGCTTTGTATCAGTATGTCACCACTGTCATAATATATTTTCACAAAACTGTGTACCCTTTCTACATTGACACCAGCGGACCTTGAACCTAAAGAAACAGGCTTAAAAGTAAGAAAGATCTTATTCAACAAGCTATCTCCAAAACCACAATTACTACTTACAGTGAATTTTCTTACGGTGGCGTCTCTAAGGGTGCAATATCTCCTTTTCCAATTTAAATAAACTGAATTCTCAAATGTCTTTCTTGTAGAGGGAAGGAAGTATGGAGAAATCAGTAGGATTATTTAAGAGCACAGTCAGCAACTTGACAAAAAGAAAAATAATGCAAACAGAATGAACAAAAGAGCTTACAAAAAAAGATACTGCAATTACAGATATGATTTAGTTTGAAAACAATTAATACAGGAATTATTTACAATACAATGCTTCCAATATACTGTGTTTATTACAAAATTTGTCACTGCAACCTTGTTAAAAAGGTATTTCTGAGATCACATTTTCTCTTCAAAATTTCACATAATCAAACTCTACATGAGAAAATTTCTATCTTGTTAATTTTTCATTAGTGAAAAACAAAGCAGAAGATAATAGGGGAGTAATCACAACAAATGATTCCAAAACCACCTTGCTTGAAATTCTCAGTGAGTGGGGAATTGAGGCTCTCAATAAAACAAAAAACAGAGGATGACACAAAGCTTTGGACAATCACTGCTTTGTTTGCACAATAACTACAATCTCCGCAGCAGTCTAGATAGAGAGGCTGAGAAAACATCTCATCTGAATTCTTCTTCCTTAGTTCCGGTCTACCTAGGCCAGTGTTTCTGGAAAGCTGCTTTAGTATTCCAAACTGCTCAGAAAATCTGACAGCACTCCACTCCTCTCTGAAAGGTAAGCTCTTCTCATTACAGCAGGCATCCTCTCAACAGGCCAATGACCAGTTCTGGCGTGACCTGATGTACACACAAATGTAACTCCCTTCTGGAAAAGCAAGCTATCACCATGAGACAGATTAAAGCCTAATAATCTCACTGACAGAAGCCTCGTGAAGAACAAATTGGACAGCTTCCAACAACACTGTCTCCACTTTAGAGGACTGCAAAATAGGGACTGGCCCTAACACAATACATATGACACTTGTAATATTAATGAGTCAGCCCTCTAACTACACACAAGAGCTGAATATCAATGAAAAAGGAAGCGTTTTTTACATCTGGCACCTGGCATATCGGAACAGCAAGCAAACACTGCTTTGCTGGGTAAGCAAACACCTAAATACAATTACTCTCAAAATTGTTCTATTTGATTTTGACGCTTCTGCAGTCTGTTCCCACGAAGGCCAGAGACATTTGATATAGTGGAAATAAACTCATTGTGGTTTATTTATAATAAAAAGGGAAGAAAAACAAACATGTTCCTCTAGAAATGACACAGCTTTCAGCAGGTAAATGAAAAACTCACGTTGGTAAATTCAGCATTAAAGTATCAAAAGACAGAGTTAGCTGTAAACAAATTCTTTTAAACAACAGATCGACTGACCCAGCAAACACTAGCCAACTGGAAAGAAACATTAACTGGGAAACAAAAATGGCCTCTGCCAGAGGCCAGAATGCTGACTGCATTTCCCTTTTGTTGTTTGTTTCCATCTTGAATCACGAACACCAGGTTTCAGGAGGCTCAAAGTGGGACTCAGTCACGGCTCGGAGGGCTGTCAGCTGAAAAGCATAAACTCCTGTGCAGGCCTAATCAAGAACTTGGTGAGTACAATGCAAAACAACTATGAGCTTGTGTACTGAAGGCAGCTGCACAGTCAGAGTGAAAAAAACCAATCAATCTTTAAACTGGTTCCAAATGTTTTTCAGACCAAAGTATCTCATGCATTGAAAGGGAAACTACCTGCACCAGATCTGCCCTCATCACCTGCACTCTTCACTTGAACAAAATATCTTGAATTTGGAAGAGTAGAAACTTTATGACTGAGTAAAAGGTAAAAATTTCACGGCGTATTTGCACTAACAAGCTGTCATCTCTCCAAGACCAAATTTATCATAAAAATGGGTCAAAAATTACAAAATATCATTTATATAAACTTCTAAACACATAACAGCAGCGTAAAAAACTGCATTTCAGCCCTAACCAAGTGAAAGTTGAACACTTCCTTGTCACCAAAACACCCATGTTGGCACTGCCTGCTTGCATGAAAGCAACACAGGGCTCGAGCTGAGAACAGAATGATTTCTGTCATGGCAAAACCACTTTGAGATTCAGAAGTCCAGCATCAGTGCCTCGTTATGTATGAAGCGGAGAGAGAGAACAAGCAGTGGCAGAGCACATGCCACTGAGGGTTTCTTTGAAACCCACTATTCCCCACGAAGCACAGCTGACTGCATCCATGTTTGTCACTGGAGAGTGACAATACAGACTAGTCTTTATAGGCAAGAAAAAGTATTACTTGGATGTGATACAGTATTTGCTTGGCTGGATTCTGGCTGGAAAAAAGGAAAAACTGCTGGATCTATTTTATGGTTAAGTTTATGGCAAAGTTACTTACAGAACAGGATGAGCTTCTTGAAAGTGTTTCAGTCATAAATCAAAACAAATAAAACCACTTTCCATATTGTAAGTTAATCAGAATGCTCTCTCAAGTTGTCCTCACACACACTACCACAGGGAAGAAAGCCTGACAAATCTGCTAAAAGCTTTAAAAAGCCTAAATTAAATATTAATATTCTGAAAATGATGAAGCCAGCACAAAAACATGTCTCCTCTGCCACTCCAGTTCTGTATAGCCCAGAGCAAGAGATGAAAGATTTCTTGCAAACAGTGATGCCCAGATGGAATTATTAATAAAACAGAGAAAAATCCAAGCTATAGCTGTACAGGTTGGGAACTGCAAGCTGTCTGAAAAAGCAACAACCAGCAAAACGTATTCACAGTAAACTAGTAACAACAGTTAATTGTTATAATGCCAACTAATGAAAAGCAAGAGACAAAAGGTTATCAATACTGCATTGGCCTTACAGTTACGTTTAGCATGATGAGAAAAACTTGTGCTGAAGATAAAGTCAGAATCGCTCCCTTAAAAGTCCCACTTTTGATGCACATGCATTCAGAACACTCATATTCAAGCTAGGCACCTGGAGAGACAAGCGCATTAAGAGGAATATATTCAACTTTACTTCAGAATTGTGCTTTGACTCTTATTAACCTCATGACAGAAATCTCCATGATGGAGAAGTACTCTGGTAGCACTGCCTTACAGTAGTTTAGGGTTGGTTGGTTTTGCTAGTTAGATATTTTGTGTTAGATGCTTCCTCATCTTTCAGTTACTTAACAGAACTATCCTCCATTCCCTCCAATTTAAGGTTAATAGCAACCTAGAATGACTTGCCAAAAGCTCCCCAAAAATCTTTTAATTGAATTATGTCATCAATTACTTAATTATAATGAATGAGACCATATTTTAATATTTCATTCTGCAATAAATTTAAAACAAAGGTGACTGTGCAGCTTCTCTTAGCAATAGCCTATCTCCCTCAAAGGTGTAAGCAAAATTACTTTAAATAACAAACTAATCTTTATTGCTTTATTTCCCATTAGCACTTAATTCTAACAGTATTAGCCTGTTTTTATTACTGTTAAAAACCCCCCATGTAAGCCCTCCAACTTACTCATCTAAAACAGAAGCTCAAGACTTTGAACTCTGGTTCTCGCGGGAAAAAATCCTGAAGTGCTAGCTAATTTCTCTCTAGGGATGGACAAAGTAAAATTTAAGAATATACAACTCTAAAATGTCCAGGAGAAAGCCCAAATCAACAAACAAAAAACCAAGACAAAACTTAACAAAAGCATCACCTGAAAAAGCAAGCTAAGAATTGCAGAGGGTGCTAAATAAGAGTCATTTGTGGGGACACAGGTCTCCGATTCCACAGCATGCCTGTTGAAAACAACATGATGGAAGCCACAAATGAACGCAGGTGCATAGGGCAACTGCAGATGTTTGGCAAAGCTGCTGCTTCAGCTCCACAGTATGACCTTGGCAAAGTTATCTGATGTCCATGGCCTAATTCCACCTCTATTTCGGCTGGTAAAGAAGGCAGGGACTTTCCTGGCCCCTCCCTCTAACTCAGGGACTGCAGGTGTCCTACCTCTTCTAAAACCTGGAAATCCTACAGAATACTGCGGTCTACCCACCCAAAGATCGCCCTAATTGTAGTCTTGCTCCAGTGGCTTACAATCCATTCCAATATCCGGGCTCTCTACTGTCTTGCTCCAGCATGATTCATTATCCCTCTCCAGTCCATTCTGCATCATTCTAGATAACAGTTTACTTCCTCCTTGGCCACACAATCTTACGTTAATATGAGATCCTCCACCATACCACATGCTAACTTCCCCAGCCTTACCACTGAAGAGATGAGAATTTAACATTGCCTTTCGTTTCCGCATGTCCGCTATAAATGACAACATAAAAAGTGCTTGTATATGAACCATCTGTTACTATGCCTAATGGAGCCATAATCACTAGATATCAACGATTTCAAAGAACACTAAAATGTGTATAAAACCAGTGTGTCAATGTAATAATATTAACAGGGACATGCTTGTATCTTTTTGATAAAATATTATATTCACAGCAGGCTTTGCTTTCAACTACAAACATAATGGCCTTTTTATAGCAATGTGAAGCACCACAGACAGTACTACACAATTTAGGGGGACGGAGGGAGAGCAGGAAGGGCTAAGGATGTGTTGACAGCAATAATTTAAGACAAGATATTCTGCCAAGAAAGAGGAACTAAAGAATTAAAGTCTAAATAGAAAGCTTGCAATTAAGCAAAAACTCTGAAAAAGCAGGACTGTAGACAACAGGCATCAGTTTGGATTGCTGCCCTCCAATTTGTTCAGTAAGACTTGTCTGCTGACTCCATATGTTTCATATAAGTAAAATGCGTGGCATGCTACGTAATAGTCTCTTAAGAGAAATGTTGTTTGGGAAATAAAGCAACCACTTCTCTTCAATATCCCTTGTACAATAGGATCATTTCTTCTTAAGCATTGGGCATTCTAAAAGCGCAACACAGTACAGTACAAAAAATATAGAAACAAAATAAAAAAATAAATTCCTTGCAGTATCACAGCGTAGATCTTCCTACCAAATACAATGCTGACCTGCCTTTTCAGTGACAACCAATATGGAGCATCCATAAAAAAACCCTTGTAGGCTGTAGTACCTCAGACTCTATTCGAATAAAGAAACTCTGGAGAGATGTTCCCTCTTACCCCAGCTAATTCTGCTGGAGGAAGACACAGCAAAATTTCTCCTGAAACCCCAAAGTCACACTTGGGTAGCTACCATCTCCATAAAAACACACAAACACACAGAAGCCATGAACTCATGATGTGCTTACAACCTGACACCTTCATCACAGTTCTCTGAAGCATGATACCTCAGTTGTGCTGTGCACAGATATGATTGAATATTTCATGTTCTAAGTTCTAAAAGGAAAAAAAAAAAAAAACAACCCTAGCCCAGAAATGCAGTCTCCAAGAAGCCAATCACTCAACTACATAGACAGTACTGTACCTAGCAGTCCTGATGAGACTGGCCTAACAGCTATAAATCACTCCAAAATCTTTTCATGCAGAGGAAAGGGAAATGGCAAAGCAGCAGAGATTTGAGAGTGAAAGCATGCCCATTTCTAATTTGCTTGGTTGCACTGGTTTAAAATTGACGTTTATTTTGATACTTGAGTTTGTCTCTCCTTTTATTTCAGCACACAGCAAGCTGAGAATGAAGAATTTATCATATGGAGAAACCAGTCATGCAGAGGTAGACACCTTTCCCAGAGGTAATGCAGCAGAGCCTGACCACTGGAGACATCTTCCTCCTTGTGATCAGAATGAAGTCACATATGGGCTCCGAGCAGTTCAATAAGAGACAGGTTTTGCAAGCATTCTTGCACAGAAGATGCTTTCCTCATGGTTTAGTTTCAACAGATGGGTTAAGTGCTACACTGACAGACCCACAGAATGAAAATCCTGAGAATTAAGCACAAGATCTTAGCATTCAAACACAACAACCAGGGCCTAAAGAGCTAATGTAGACTGACATGCAAAAGTGTGCAATCATTTCCATGCGGCTGCCTTCATCTTCTTTACATATGAGGCCAAGAAAGCCCCTGGGGCTGTACTAGTGCCTAAATGGGCGCAGGTTTCCTTTAGTCTCTAACAAAGGCTTTAAGCAATTGGCAAGCTGCCCTAGCCTAGCTGCCTTCTTCCTTTTCATATGTGCCTCCATCCACAGATAACGCAGGGTGGCTTTGAATTTGCACCCTGCACAATCAGAGGTAAAGGATATCACAGGAAACCCAAGTCAGCTTTTCCCCTCCATGAGGTAACTCCCTGGAATAACCAGCACAGTCTTTTTCATTTACGTATCTAACAGTATGTAACACTTAAATAGTAGACAGTATGTTCAAAGCTCTAACATTAACTGGTTTAGTGAGTTAAGATGAGAGATGCTGTCTGCAGCTGCTTGGGGCAGAATGTGCTGAAGGAGCAGAAATCTACCTTTCGACTAGGAATCTATGAAACTGCTTCAAACAATCCCTTTAAAACATGGAAACAATCCAACAACTGCTAGCTTACTCTGATGTGACAGTAACTCTTGGAGACTTTTTGTCACATTTCACCCACAGAAAATCTAAGCTATTCTTAAATAGCTATTCTTGATAGCAGAATTACAGAAAAAAACCCCCAGCTCTTACATCTCCCAGATCTCTCTGCTTCACTAGTTCCTTTCATTCTTCCTTTCTTGGACTATTCTGCAGGCTATCCTCTCGTGATGTCAAGTATTCAACAGCAATACTGTTAATTTTGTTAAGACTGTCAGCTCCTCAATCCAGATCCCAAGACAGACCCATGAGCAGCTGTACCAGCACAACCGAGAGGTTGCCACTTTGCACAGCAAGAGCAATAAAAAGTAGCAAACACACTCTAAGCTGTGCTGTTGCCAGATCTTTCATAACCTGAAGCCAAACTCAATTCTAATGGAAGACTATTTACTCCTTCCCAGTTCTCCATGCCAAGTCTCTCCTTTTATCCTTCTGCCCAAATAGTTCTGTCTCTGTTGGAAGAGGAGTGTGCCTGCAGTGCCGTACAACATGTCTGTGTCTTTCACACCATTTTATTGTTCATAGGAAGGTATTCTGTAATTTTAAACAAGAGAACATAAGAAGTAATTATTTCCCTAAGAGAAGACGCCAAGTTATGGCATGTTGCATAGCATGGAGAACTTTGTCACCATCACCTACTTTACTTCGTGCCCCCCTCCCTTGTTGCTTTGCTGAGACCATTTAAATCTCTGAAATGTGAAAAAAAGGAAGCATCACCCTTGCTACAGACTCAATGTATACGAGAGTGAGTCTCCATAAACAAGCCCCAGAAGAGCTGCCAGTACATGAACCTTTATTTCTATTTGGTTTTCCCCGTCAGGTTCAATGCAAGAAATTACTTTCACATCACAGGGAAATGAACAGGTTGAAAATCATGAGCTGTCACACTGCAACACTGATAAACCAAGGATTACTGCAGGTAAGTGTGCATAAGACAAATCTCTACAACTCTTTTGAGCCAGAGGATCACATTTCATAGGCCACATAGAAAGCCCAAAGGAGAGCAGTGAGTACAAAAGAACAATGCAAAGCAAATGGTACGTGTTTGGACAAGAATCAAAAAACAAACCCTAACCTCTGTTAAAAAACCCTTGGAATTAGTGACAGCCACACTTAACAGACGATACTTCAGGCCCCCCTTTAGGGAGCTACAACAGAAGAATTAGAATCAGAGGAGAGAGGGAGAAGAAGGGTCCAGATTTTCTTTTTTCTTTAAGTCTCATCTGAAAAATAGCTTTGTTCAGATTTATTAAAAATCAGCTTATCCACTGTGGAAAAGGGAAGAGACACATGCTATTAGGTGAGTAATTACCCAGTAAGACACATGACAGTAATCATAATACATCAAGTATGATTTTGCTAGATCCAAATGCTTTTCTTTATGACTTCCATGCTATAACCAGATACTACTAAAAGTGTTTTACCAAAGCTTTGTACGTTTTGATACACAAAAGCCAAAGGGTAATTGCGTCTTCCTGTTTGCTGTTCTAGCCAGACTTTTTTTTTTTAAAAGGCCTACTGCAAAAAGAATTGCCTTGAAAGCCTTCCAAGGCAACACCAACTTCAAGGTTTTGTATTTTTCTGATTTTGGGGAAATACGAGAGCAAATTAACTATGCTCTAGCACAGGCATCCATGCCTCTGGTCAAAATTACCAAAACAACGTTCCTAAGTCTTTAACATTAATGGCGACTAGCCCTACACAATTTTTACATGCTGCAATTTTAAAACAGGACTTAACAAGTAAAGTGTATCAAACACAGGAATAACTAAACAGAACAGCAATGTTTGTTCAAGGTTTCTAGGTGTGGCTGCAGCCAAGACATAATAGGATTATTTATATCTGACTCATTTGCTTCGTCTTCATCCACGATTCTCCCTGTTTGGGACTCAATAATTGACTTTTTTCTGCACCATAGGACTTTTAAAATCCAGAATATTTTCAAGAAGGACTTGAGAATTTAAAACAGAGAGGAGAAATACCACAAGTACAGTGGGTTTATATCAATAAGTGTTCAACTGAAACATACTATCACTGTGATAGCTAAACTTCAGACTACCTGAACATGTAGAAGAGCATGCAATATCCCAGCACACTGCACAGACGTCCATTTACTAGTTATCAGACTGTGTGTTTCAAAGTCTCTTCCCTTGAAAGTGACAATGTACCCTCATGTATGGAGCAGAGGGCTGAGTGTCAAAAGATCTCAGATCTGCGCCTGGCTTTGCTGCTGGTTTGTGTGACTGAGCAACTCACCTCACCTCTGTGCATCTCAGCTTCCTGTCTGTGAACTGAAAATAACAATACTTCCCCCTTTTCACTGTAGCGACTTCCAATCCAAAATCGCTTATTGTAATTGGAATGAAAACCTCCATACTTAAGAATTGTTCTTTTTTTTTTAATCCACAAGGGATCACTTAAAGTTTCTGCCCTAAGAACAAACACAGGTCTCGGTCTCAAAAAACATTTACACAAGCACTTTACTATTATGAGATCTATTTTTTGCTAACACAAGACAGGTTTCAGTTTTGTGTTGTTCAGTATTTTTTTCAGGATTGCCACAAAAGCTTAAATAAACTGTATCAAAATAACTTATAATTTGGCTACCTACAAATGCTTTCACTGCTCATGAAATGAAGTAAACGGTTCACTATTTTTTTTAAGAAACAAAGCTTACATTCCTAAAAGTTTAATCAATTGCCCTCTCCAGTTTGCCAAAGTTCACAGCTTTACAAAATGCAGAGCTGAGGCGCCTGTGCTCTCCAAAATGGAAAAGAGCAAGGTGCTAAGAGGTGAGAGTATCTTGAGCCAACACTGTTGCCAAAGGCTTTGTTATGAAACCAGGGCTGTAGTTCTTGAGGACACACCATAGGAATATACATGCTTTTCTCCAGCTTAGAGACACAGTACAGAGTCATCTGAAGCAAACTTTTCAGCAACACCCTTCTCCTTTCACATACACAAACAGCACTGCAAGAAGCCCTGCATTTATCCAACCAAATGCCATCAAGTACCTTGCTAGAACCACACCTATGGGACACGTAGCAATCTTTTTTTTTTAATGCCAGAAATGGAGCACCTTTAATAGGCATTTTCTGCTTATATTCCATTAAGGGAAGAAAAAAAAAAAGACAGCATAGTTTAATAAGCTGCAGATCTGTTTATCCCTCTACCAGAACCGCTGAGGATCAAGAACCTTTTATCTCCCGCTTGGATCACCTGACTCGGCTCTCCATCGCATGGTGAATAATCACAGGCTGGAATTTGCCATGTCACTTCCCAGCTCTTCGGAGTAACTCTCCTTCTCCTTACCACAGTGACAATGCACATTGTGAGCAGGAATGTCAGCTGCTGCTATGCAGCACAAAACCATGCTAGCTACACATCTTGCCTTCTTGACAGAAAGGCAAAGAGTGACCTTTTACAACTGTTTGTTAGCTTTGCTCATACCTCTTTCTAGAAAGTAAGCAGAAAACTTCAAAGCCTCTTTCCCCTCCTCAGGGTTTCTTTTGGCTGGTCAGCTTATCTATGTGATCACTGTTTCCAGAGAAGCACACAAAGCTTCCACAGTGGGTAATTACAGCGAAAGGTGATGATGAATACGCAACCACTAGGCAAAGAAAACAAGTCTTATCAGGACATCCATACTGACATACATGCATTTGGTGCTGTTCTCAGTGAGCAAATCACAGTATTTCCAGAAAAGGTGCTTCATATTGAAATGGCTCTTCATGTCAAAGATTAATCAGCACTCTAAATGAAGAGTTGATGCTTTAAAGGTAGAGGTGGGACAGCAGGCAACACAAAACCTTCTTTAACACATCCTCATCTGACTACCCTTTCTGGAATGATGGCTGTGCGGCTACAGAATGAAGTCACACATAGGGACAGGACCTGAAACCAAATCTTTCAACTCTCAATCTGGTGCTTTATCAGGTGTGTCATTCCCACTTTAGATCACATCCTTCCAATTTATGGCCAACCAAATGCCCCATCACCACTTATCTTGTTCGTACGTTCCAAACTTAGCACTTCTGTAATCTCCCATGGCTTGCCCCACACAAACAGCTTGTCTTCTGGTCACCCCTTCCCACTCTCAGCAGCACAGCTCAACACTCCACCCAGTCACCCACAGTCCATCTTTGCAGCAACTACAGCAATGGCTCATACGGAAAATTATTAGTGGGAAAATAATTATTCTTAGCTTCTTGTAATGAAATTCATCAGCTCAGAAGGAGGAGCTGGAAGTACCACATGACAATCAATTCCCAACAGAACAGCAGGCTTTGTCTGCAGTACAGAGATGCATGTGGCTGCAATGACAGCGGTGTCCTCCCTCTGCAGGGGAGCTCTATCAGGAGAGGCAGGGATAAAGCAGACTTCCTCCAGCAAGTTACCTATGCTGCTCTCAGAGAAATTTATTGTGAACTTGTATTAGAGGAACACCAATGTTGCTACTCCTAAATAAATTTTCTTAATGCAGAGTGAGCTACAATCTAGAAATACATGCACTAACTCAGCTTCTTTGCAATTTATGCTTTATTTCCAGTAATAGGACAGTTTAGTTTTCAAACTCCTTTAGGACTAAGGTACAGGAACAACACCCCTGTTAAGAGCGAGACAGGAAAAATATCCCAAACAATCCCCTTCCATCGCTGCACTTTAGACCTGTTGTTTGACATTAGTCCTGATCCCAGAGGCAAAATGGGAGTGCTTTATCCACTAAGTCAACCAGCTCCCACGGCTATAGCCATCCTAAATGGAATGCATTATTCCTGCATTAAAACATATGTTTTTCAAGGCAGCTAGCCATCCGGCTGTTCTGAGAGAGATTACAGAAGACCTAATTTTATCAGGCAGGGATACAATTCTCCTGGTTGTTTTTGCTCCCTAGGGACATGGAGCTGGTGAAAGCAGGTTGCCTGACTGCTGGGGAACAATTCTGAGAGGCTCAGTTGCTGATCACTGAGGCAGCAACTCACATCCTGGGTTCACAAAATATATTAATGTATGCCCTGTAGACTCTGCAGGCTCCCATCCCCATGGAATTCAAAGTCCAGAAAGACCTAGTTTGTATCAGCAATTCTCAAGTCAACAAGAATTAGAAAAAGTTTATGTTGGCAGAGAAGTGCTAAAACTTTAAGCAAGCTTTTTTTTCCTTTTTCTTTTAATCAGCTTAAGTTACACTAAATAAAACAAGGCGTTTGCTCACAAAAGCAGCAGGGAAAGTTAAGTTACTATTACATTGACTATCTTTGGTATAAACATAATCTCTCCTGCCTGTGTTTATTCCAAGTAGTGTTTCAGAAACTCTCAGCTTTGAAGTTTAAAAAAAAAAAAAACGCAAGCTGATAAAAATAGGCATTTTGCTCAAAAAATATCCAGGCGAGAGTAACAACCCAGCACTGGCAAACATTATTCAGAATGACAAATACAGGTGTGAGGCTTTTCCCAAGACTTTTCATCAAAATGTAATGGGAAAATTCGTGTAGCAGATGGAATGCTGCTGCCTGCAGAGCATCCGTTAGCTATAAATCACTGTTTCCTCACACATGGTGCAAATTTAAGAGTCTTCCATTCAAATTAATAGAATGAGACATCCTGGCCTGATGACTCTTCCCTGATTTCATAAGCTCTAAGAAAAATTTTGGATTGAATCAACCTCAATAGAGGAATGCTTCAATTCCTCTCTCTATTAATCTAGGTCCAAGAAGCAGCTAAGCAACTCACTGAGAGATTCAGGAAATGCTTTTTATAACTTTGAGACATACATTTTAAAGAAAACCATTTTAAGAAATTATCTGAACATTGTATTTGAAACAAATGAAAACAGGATGCTATTCAGCTTCTGCTTGCACCTCTGGGACTTCTCACCATTCGTTCACTCTTTGGCTTCTGAAACTTGCCACTGAATAAACATGATAAATCCAATGAATAGAATGCTTCATGACAAAAACTAATCAAATAGAGGGAATCAGGAAGGAACCCATCACCGTTTCCACAACATTACCAATGAACTAGAAACACAAGGGGTCCCCCGTAGGCATACTTTCCTATGGAGCTCCAAGCATTGTCTAGTTAGATGCACATTTGAAAGACCAGCAATCCAGCTCCATGCAGTTATGCTACCATCCATCACATTTACTACTTAATATTTCATGCTACAGAATTTAAAATAGAAAACTGAAGATCAGTTATCTAGGACACCGCAAAAAGAACACCAAATGCGGCTTTAGTGCAGATGTGTCAGGCTAACAGGTCTGATTAACATTTCCAGCCTAAGCATCCAGCTGAAACTGCAAATACCGCCCATACTAGAAGTAGTAAGAATCATAAAAGACAAACCAGGAACCACTGCTACCAGATGTCCCCTCCACCCAACTGAGGAAAACTGGTTCTAACTCTAGCAAAGCTTCAGAGAAGCAATCAGGGAGGAGGTGGAGGACTCTCTTTAAAGCCTCTAATTTCCTCTTCTCCCCAAGGCAAAGGGTCAGAGCTACAGCTTTTACAAATAGCCCCAAACTCGGTCCTCATTTCCTAAATATAAAAGGGACAACACAAAAATATGCACATTCTTTAACTCTCCTGGTTATTCTCTATTATACCAGCCTGGATGCTCCAAACCCCTTCCTTTTCTTCACCATATTTACATACTTCGATCATGTACCGACAGTAAAATCTATTCCCACTCGCAGTAGCCAAAGTATTTCTTTCAATATTTGCGTTGAACTCACTCTCTCCAAACCATTAATCATTTAAATCATTCTGCTTTGACCATCTGCATAGTATAAACTTGTGGTCATACAGACCTTCTGTTTGATGCACTGGTGACAGATTTGTTACTTTACTCCTCTTGATCATGACTTGAGCTGTATTTTCTTTTCCTGTGAGACACAGACATAGCAAGGAATCGATGCGCTACCATGCTTGCATCCCTTTTTCCTGGGCTGTAAGGTTTAAGAAAATAGAGTATCATCTGAAGTGAAGGCTCTTATCAGAATCTTTGTAAAGCCAAACAAGGCAGGAATGATCATCTTGGAATTTGCGTAAACAGCTCCCTATGACATGCTCCAAAAGGTTTTTTTATGCATTTCAAAGCACTGCCTCAGAACTGTACCCTTGTTGGCTGCACACAGAAAGAATGTGTCAAAGCCATACATAGATTTCTCAGCAGATTTGGTACCCATCAGCTCTCAGTCCTGCAGGTAAATTAAGGAAGCAACATAAAAGCTTTCCCAATACTAGTTTTGCCTAATGCAAGACTTGTGAGTGAGATGCTGCATAAATGCACAAAAACCACCTGTAAGTCCTGCTAGCTACAAGACAATCAGATCTGACTTGCTTATGTTCATAAGCTCCTACTCAACTTTTTCTGTGCTAGAGCCACAGTTCCCCTCTGAATAGCAGGGAAGAAAGTGAAGTGAAACCTTTCTGCTCACTCAGCAAAATCGACATAGCCAGTCCTTTCTCGGACAATTACTTCCTTTGACTCTTCTCTAATCTATTTAAATTCTGTGCTTCAGCTACTTAATCTATAAAAAAGATCCTCACCTACTTTAATAGGTGCCTGGCAATCCAAGAATGAAAACTGAAACGCACAATTTTTGAAAGAACAGAAAAATACCATGACTCCATAGGAAATTTTCAAGCCAAACAAAATAAAGACTCTACCCACTTGCTTGAGTCAACATGTTTTCTTCCAGTAAGGTTCTATCCTATTTGGCTGGCCTTCAGTCCTGGGTTTCAACTGTTTTGCTGATACTACTTTTTTCCACACATGCCACCATCCCTGCTATTTCTTCAGCTTCTGAAAATCCTAACACAAAGCTTTCCTCTGCAGACAGAGCCTCAATTCTCCAGTAAGAGACAATCAGCTTTAAAAGGAACAAACACAGGTGCATGAAGCCATTCACAGAAACACCCACACGAAATCACCAACCAGACAGCCAAATGTATGTTTAACTAGAAAAGTAAACAGAAACCAGCTCCTTCTGTACATGAAGCAAGAACAGTGATATGATAACCCTGTCACATAACCCAGAAACAACTGAAATTATGTTCAAGGCCTGAACTGCTAACAGGAGAATTCCTCGTTATTGCTAGGTAGAGTTCCGCCCCCCCTTACCTCATGCTTTCATAGACATCACAAGCTGAAGTTCACTCCACTAACATCCCTTTACTAGTTAAGAACATCAGACAAGACAGAAACCATCGTCAAACAAAAACCAGCAGCCAAATAAGCTCTTTATGAGCGTGCTTAACCCTCTCAGAGACAAGCTGGCCCATACAGTGCAGCCTGGGAGACAGCTGTCCTACTTTCAACGCAAAAGCTCTTGTTCTCTTAGTACAGCATAGACGGTGGTGCGACAAACTTTACCACACAAGCAGTACAATAGGCTCATAACGTGCACTGTATAAAACAAATCCACTGAACGTGCTTAATTAGAACCTTTGAATCTGGCTATTCCAGAGTTTCTCAGCTCTATTAACACAGCTGTGATGAGGTTAATGTGAGAGGAGCTGCTTGAAAATTTTACCGAAAGTGTAAGAGCACCCAGACATCCCCAAGCTGAGTACTGAAGTGCTTTGATACTAACATTTTCAGCTGAATATAGGACAAATTTAGACATTTACCTTGTTCTGTGAGCTCATCAGCACACACTGCAAACATTTTAAGAAACAGCATCATATAGTGGATACAAAGTCACCTTCACACACAGCTGCAGTTCAACCCCAAGGGCGTAAAACTGAGCTCCCATACTTACAGAAATGTGAAAATGGGGGTAAAAATCTTCTTCAAAGTTAGTATCCCTAGCACTTTTACTGATGAAAAAGCAGATGCAAATACAAAGACAGCCCTTCCCATCATTAGTGATGCATAATGTGGGTGTTACTATTAGATGAAGAAAAGCACTAGAAAGAAAAAAGCCCCAAAAGTGAGAAAAGAAGGAAAACATGAGTAATGAGCAGGTTCCAGGTTTCACACAGTTCCATGACCCAATTCACTGCTTATATACAGTTATTGTTATTTTAACATTTTTACTTAGAGGCAAAAAACCTGATCCCTTCTGTAAGGGAATGAGATGTCTCCGTAAAATGCGACCTTTAAGATTTGGGTATAAGGTACTTCACTTGATAGAAGACAACTGAATTCTTATCCACAACTCCAATCAATCACTGAGGCCAAATAAAGACACACAATAAAAGACTAAAAAAAACCCAAAACCAACAGTGCAACTTCTCTTGATTAATAAACAATTATTGTTTCCTGAAACACATTCCACTATTTTGCTTAGGCATTTTAAGTGTACTCAGGAATGCGACTACTGTTACTTCCATGCTGACCACAAGGCTCAGTAAGGAATAATCCAGGGATGGCAGAGGTATAATTAGTCCTGTTGCTCTGTCTGCACAGATTGTTCCTGAAGAAAGTCTCATGGCTCATCATTGCAAACTATGATTTCTATTTTAAGCATACATTAAACTAATCCTGCTCCACTTTGCACCGTACTTGCTGACACAGCATCTTTCACAAGCATAACGCCAGGTAAGATTTTAGTACTATATTTCCCCCATATTGTTATAAATTCTCTACACTGTGGTGGTTAACGGTAACGCAGCCCTGCATAAAACTCACTGCGAGGCTCAGCACATAACTTGTTTATGCTCCTAGCCTGCAGTCTCCTGCATCTGAAGCCGTCTTCCAAACAGTGCTCAGGTACTCCCCACCATAAGATCATACATCAAGGACAGAGCAACCTCCCAGTTCCTGCTGTCAGGGACCCCGGGCTACTTGTATGAACTCACTGCAGACGCAGTTCCTCTCCTGTTCCAAAAGGGAGGTGTTCTTACCCAGAAAACCCCACAGAAACATTTACATAGTAAACAGTCAAGTCTAGAGACAAATAAAGCTGCAACAAGAAGGTGGGAAAAAAAGGATCAAGTGTTCTTATCTGAGCAACAACTAATCAGTTAAACATGAAGCACTACTGCCACTTTTAATAAAATGCTTCTATTCAATATTGTTTACTATAAACAGTCCACAGATACATTCAGTTGAACAATGCACACATAGGCCTTAAAATCTTTAAGCTTAAGCCTCAAACTAGGGCGTATTTTTCAAGAACTATACAATGACGTTACCTCACTGACTCACTCAGCTTCTTTACAGGTCAGACCTCAGTTATCTCAGCAACAAGATACTGTGAAGTGTGTTTCCAAGAGCTTGGGGACACAGTCACACAAAATTCTTTGTACTCATGTTTTTTTGATAGAAAAAGTGATTTGCACAAACAAATCCATAATATGCATATTAATAAATCCGAGTATTAAATCCACAAAGGGGCAGTGGATTTAACATTCAGAGCATTACTTACATAACATAGAAAACTTCACTCTACAGCACTGAAGTTTAAGCTATTTGAGAAGCTTGTTAAAGATTAGCATGATGTCACAGCCAGCCATTCTAGCAAAAGGATTTATTTTTTTTTAAAGTTTGCAGTACTATATACTACAGGGTCAAACTATAATGGGCTTTCAGTATCACAAGAAACAAGTTTCAGAAAATACAAGCTTAAAACATTCAGCAAATTCTTAAAAAACATAAAAAATTATTTCATATTACACTTTGAGAAACACGAGAGAACATTCTTCAGTTCTTTGTTATTGTGGAGTACCCCAAACCAAACACCAGATAGCATTATCACTTTAGTTAAATGTTTACAGAAAGTATATCTGAAAGGCTTTTGACAAAAAAAAAAAAAAAAGCTAACATTAACATCAAAAGTTTGACTACAAACAAGTTGCGTTAAGAAATCACTACCGTGGCATTCTCATCTGGCAAAATATTGAGCACCATATACCAATGTGGGCAGTGGGGGCTGACAGCACCCAGCTCAGTAAACGAATTCCTACTCCTTAAAATATTAAATAGGTCTCCTTTATACACTGCATGTTCTGCGACAAAGTGACAGAGTAAAGAAAGATGCTACCGAAACTCGATCTTCCACAAGTTCTAATACTGAGAAATTATTGCAACCATACAGTAAGCCCTCTTGAGAAGCCACTGATCATGGCATCAAATTCCATACCCTGATGGAGGGAGGAAATTTAAAGGTATGTGTAACAGAGCTACCTGCTCTGCAACCTTCACCCTCTACCTCAGATTCATCCCTCACACTCCAGCTTCACAAGGGAACTTTACAACAAAGCTATAGCGAGAACAGCATTTTAAGCACTAGGAAACAAAGACATACCCATGCAAAAGAGGAAACAAAAAAAGAGCGCATGCTCTGTCCCGATTATGGCTATGCAAAATAACTTATTCAGAAAGTAATAGCACAGGGTATGTCTTCATCATGTATCCAAAGTTCCTTCGTCTCCCCCACCCCAGGACCACTGCCTGTCCCCAGCACCTCTCCCTCCACATCCTGAGCTCAGAAACTACAGAAAAGAGGCCCCAAGAGGAAAAAACCCCTCCCGAGGGGGATCACCTCCGACGACCGAAGGGTCCGTCCCCCCTCCCCGCACACACGAAGCGCCCAGCCCTCGTTCCCCCCCGAGACAACCCCACCCGCAGGCAGGGCCCTTCCTTCCCCCACACACAGCCCCCCCCCTCACTCCCTCCCCCCCGTTCCCGGCTCCTCACACGGAGCCCCTCACACACACACGCTCCCGGCCCCCTCACAGGCAGCCTCCCTCACACACCCCCGGCCCTCGCCCCGGGCCTCCCTCTCCCACAAACCCACAGTCAAGCCTCACTCCTGCCGCCCCCCCCCCACCCCGGTCCCCTCACACGGAGGCTCCCCCCCCCCCCCGGGCCGCAGGAGGCCGTGGCGGCCGGGCCGGCGCCCTGAGGGCAGGGCAGGGCAAGGCAGTGCAGGGCAGGACAGGCGGGATCCCGGCGCGGCCCGGCGCTCCTCACCTTCAGAGAGCTCCAGCTCCAGCTCGGCCAGCTGTTCGCGGACCTCGCGGGGCAGCGAGGAGACTCCCGCGGCCGCCGGTTCGGCCATAGCGGGCGGAGGGAAATAAGAAGGGAAAAAGCAAATCCGGCCGCCGGTTCGGCGCGGCTCCGGCTCAGCGCCGGGGGCTCCGGATCGCGGGCGCAGCGGGAGCGGCCGCCACCTCCGCCATGCTGAGCCCCAGCACCGCCGTCACGTGACGGGGGCGGTCCGCGCTCCGCGCCTCGCCGCCGCCGCGCGCCCCCCCGCGGCCCGGCCCCACGCCGCAGCCGCCCTCCCCCCCCCCCCCCCAACGGACCCGGAGCCGCTCCGGCGACCGCGATCCGCTTCTCTACCGGCCGCGGAGGTGCGGCGGCGAGGCCTTAAGGAGCGCTCCCGGGTGGGCCGAGGGATAGAGCCCCCCTCACAGCGGGAACACGAGCCCCCCGCGCCTCCCCTCAGGGGAGGCCGCCGCCGCTTCCCGCGCTCCCCCTGAGCGCGAGCCGCAGCCCCTCAGGTGCCTCCGGCGGAGGGCAGGGCGCCCGCCCCTCTCCTTCAGGGGCGAAGAACGGCTGCATTCCCTCACAGACACCCCTAAAGCCCGGTTCAGATGTAGCTGAAAACGTCTGACAAAAAAAAAAAAAATTAAAAAAACCCCACACGAGCGCTGTCTGCCCTGTTTAAGAAGAAAATTTACCTCAGACTCAGCTTCTCAGAGAAGGCCGAGGCAGGTGCCTGTGACAGCTCCAGGAGAGCAGGGTTACGCCGAATCTCGGATCACTGGCATTTAGGGTCTAACTGCCTTCCTGGACACCCACAGCTCTAGTGAACTCCATCCATTAGAGTGGGCAACAGCGGGGGCAAAACCCCAAAGGTCAGGGTCACGGTAGAACAATGAATATTTGCTACAGTGCTTGCACCCTGGATAAGGACAATTTGAGGTATCTAGAGGAAAAGAAGAGAGCCAGTTCAACATCACAACAGCAACGCATGCAATTAAGAGCTTGGGGGGTTGTGGTGGGGGTTTTTTTGTTTGTTTCCTTTTAAATCAGCTTTATTTTTCTAACTGTTATTTCAATTTCCCATAGCACCTTGGCAATGTCAAAAACAAATACAAATACATGTATTATCATTTTAACATTTAAAGCATGAACCTACTTTACACAAATTTTGTTTTGAACAGTTTTGACAACAGGAATATACCAGAACAGACAAAGTATAGAAGCCAGATAGGTTGCTTTTTTCTCCTTTCACTGAAGCCCTACCACTTTGAAGAGAGATCATAAATGCCAAGGGGAAGCTGGATTCATCCGGGAGGAACAAGATGGCTGTAGTAACTTGAGCTCAATATATTATCTGAATATTTTGTATTCTATAAAAATTAGAACAAAACCCATTTATGCACAGTCTGTTTACATTTGAAGTTGCATTTTTGGAAACTGTATCCATAACTGAAGCTCCATAAAAATAAACCTCTGGTTCTTAAATATAAAATTTTAAAGTTGTTACAGGTTAGTTTGCAGATGGATTTTTCAGAAATAAGTTGCTTTAACTCCATTTCAAGTCCTCCCAACTGTACATTAAAACCAGACTCAGTTAACCTCTTGAAGTGCCTATGCTAAGGGCACTTAAGAGAAGAGCCAACTAAAATACTACAACAAACCAAAATTATGTACCATCCTAAAGGAAGCTCAGACTATATGTAATATATACACACAAAGAAGAGCATGATAAATCATTCCGATTAATGGCAACAATCTTATGTTTCAGAAGGAAATATCAAAATTAGAAACAAAAATTCTATTGCATATCTGTAGTAATCAAGGATTTACAAAAAAACTTATCAGAAGCAATTTCCCCCCGAAGTGCATTTCTGTTGCATCGTCTGTAATACAATGGCGCATTTTACAAATTTAAAATATCATCTGTACATACCAGATATTTTACCCCAGGTGAACATTCACTTGGGTAACAGTAAAAATAGCGGACATTTTCAAGACAATTAAGCTGATATTGACAAAGTAGTAAGGCCATAGCTATTTAACTACAGTAAAGCATTGATTAAGTCACTTATTTGCTACTGATCTGCCACAGTATCATCTTTCTCTTCTGGTTAATAAAGTGGGTTACTTTTTTTCTTTTCTTTTTTTTTTTTTTTAAACCTACTGCTAAAACTGCACCATCATACTGTGCCAGGCTAACTTTAAAAAAAAAAAAAAAAAGATAGCAGGAATGTAAGATACTATAAAACTAACTTAATTTTAGAAATCAAAAGAAAAAACTTTTTGCACTTTTAATTTTACTATCACATGCAAATAATTACTTCTCTTTTCACTCCCCAGCAGAAGTACAAGAGAGTGGCCCAATCTTTTCCATGCACAATAATTTGGAAAAGAACTTAACTGGGGAAGTATACTTCTGTAGCTAACAAAAGTCAACAATTCTGAAAACAAGTCACAGTTCATAAAACTGAAAGTTACATGTGATTTGCACCTTCTGGTATTTAATATCAGCAGAGTAGGAAAATTTGTCTTTACATCATGTGGTAAGCTACCAAGAAGGAACCACGGAGAACTGTTATTTGTCACTTCAAGTGCACACTGAACATCGCTGTTGAACAAGGGACAGTTTCACCTCTGCTGATAAAATGATACAGCTCCAATGAAATCAATGAGCTGTACCAGCAGTGAGTCTGGCTCCCAAACGATTGCTTTGTCCCCGTTTTCCCCAGTCTGTCAGAACAGGCAAACTTGGTGGGTTAAAGACACAATAGCTTGCCTGAGTCCATTACAGGGATGAGAATGTAGCAGCTAGCCTGTCTAACTAAGTTAGATGTTTGCCATGCAATACAAGTACTGCAGGAGAACTTGCACACAAAACTATGGTTTTCACAGCCTTTATATTTACTTGATTATCTCCCCCCCCCCCAAAAAAAAGAAGAACAGAAAGGAAAAAAAAACCAAAAGCACAGTTATAAATGTCAGTGGGGGAGGGGGAAGAAGGGAAATGCTAATGTTAAATCTTTGCACACAGGTATTAAATAAATAATTGTCAGTGCCCTAATCTGATAAAAGTTTGAATATGCTGGAAAAAGCCAACAGGTTTACAGACTTATTTGCATACACTGTACAAGAGCCATAATCTGCTGCTGGAAAATGCACACCCAGGACATACAAAGCATCCTTTCCACGGTCAAGTTTTTCCAATCACCTTACAAGAAAGATTGAACTGCAGTTATTTTTTTTCCACATCTAATAAATGAAGAAGTTACATTTCACAATTGTTAAAAATTCAGATACTTTCAGCACTACAAGGTTATTCTATGCACTGCAGTGAAAGCAGATGCCTGCGTGGATCAGAATTAGCACTCTGCCTTCACCTCAGAGACCATAGATCAACACCTGCACAAGCCTCTTCCCAAATAACTCTTCCTCTGAACAGCAAACAGCTTACAGCAGCTATTGGCATCCCAACAATTATTCAACTTTGCAATGACAGTGCACATCTATCCTAAATATCTGTGACTATCATACAGGTTAGTTTTTTCCAGTTTGACTGCAGTAATTGTTTATAGCCTTTAAAATGATTAAAAGTTAACTTTGCATTCATTGCATTTCAGAACTTTAACACTTTTAAATATTTAAACTTCTCTATCATTCCAACAAATGTAGCATTACCGAAATAAACGGAGAAGGGTTCTGTAAGCATCCCTAAACTGTAGATGTGATCAACGATTTTTTTTACTAAATTAAAAAAAACCTCCCAAACCCAGTACAGGTAGTTTAAAAGTGAATAATGATTTTGGTTTTTTTTATATATATATGTATATATATAACATGCGTAGAAATGAACAGTTAACTGCATAAATACATTATATTGTGTTATGAATCAAATCAAAGCAATTGCCAAGCTGAATAATAAGTTAGAGAAATGACAACTCTGGCTTTACATATATATATTTATAAAAATAGATATGAGTGTTATCAAAGCAGTTGATAGAGAATGCCTACCGAGTAAGAAGTCGCCAAGGGTTATCTGGCTAAGAAATCAGAAGATGAAAATTTTCACAGTTATTTTAACTGCCACTTACATTCATTCTAATGGCAACACTAGCATATATTACTAAGATGTTTACGGTATATATCACAATTGAGTTTTCCAGTGTTCACAACTTACGACTTTAAATTTGTACACTTCCTATTCACTAAAAAAAGAAAAAAAAGTGTGATTCTTACTGCTGGAAGCTACTTTTCCCTAACACTTTATACAGAACTTTGAACCCTGGCATGCTGATTTTGGCAGATTAATGCACTGAATTTTCCTATTTCGGTCATTATGGTAATCACCTTTAAACTTAACCACTTACTACACAACAGCGTTGCAACTTTAGTCAGCATACAGCTAGGCAAGATGCTACCTTTCAAGTAGCTACTCTGAACATGAGGGGTTTTGTTTAACTCCTTACCTTTAGTTCCACTTTAAACAGTTAAAAAAAGTCAGTTGCTACTACATCAGCTGTAAACAATGAGTTCCCAGTACATATAAACCCTGAATTTCTAGTAAACAGCATCCAATACCCTACTCCAGAACACAAAGATAGGTCAGTATATAGAAAACCCAGTCACGTCTCTGATTTGCTAGCCATTCAAAGAGACATCAGTTTAACCCTGGTGGGGCACGCAGAACTCCCCCATCTGCAAGGCAGAATTCCACATCTGCAACTGGAATTCCAGGCTCTGTACTTGTGAAGCTAACACCAAGTACTGTGTAGCTACCCATCAATCCTATACTGGGCCTGCCTGCCTCAGGAAAACATACCAAGATAAATGCACAAAAGTCTGTAATAAAGAGATTAGAGAAAGTAACAAGCAAGAAAAAAAAAAAAAAAACAAACCCAAACCTAAGAAGTTGCCCTCAAAAGGAAGCAAGGAAAAAGGGCAAATTAAAAATTCTGATGTGCTCCCTTCTGCCTCCTTCCAATTGCGTCTAGAAGACAATTTTTGCTGTCCACATGCTCTGATCTACAATCCAGTATCCTGTAAAAATTAATAGTTTAAAAAGCTTGCTGAATGAATTATTAGTAAGGTCAAGAGACTATACTTCAAGCTGGAAACACAAAGTTTACTACAGTAGTACATTCAGTTCTTATCATCAGTGACTAAGTCATGACAACAGTATCTGGCTGCACTCATTCCACTCACACCGACCAAGCACCTCAGCTGCAGACGTGCTCTGCAATGCAAGGCCATCAATGGCAGACACATCATCCGACAAGCCAAATGTTAAATAGGTTAAAAAAAGTTCTAATTTTACAGAAATGCTCATTTTTCAAAAATAATATTCTCTTATCCTTTTCCTCCTACACTGAGGGACAGGTTAATTTGTCAATTCATACTCTTTCACTTTGACAAAATGCTAGTTTCACAACCCCAAAACTGATTTCAAGCAGGAAACCCTCTGCAAATTAAAAACAAAAATACAAAAATTATAATCTCTATATTTATATTGATTGGAATCCTCCAGCATTTGTGAAATCACTTTTAGAGATGAATTTTGGGACCCTCCACAACTTCTCCACACAAGCCACGCTCCAGTTCAGTATTCCCCTTCATGAATACTTCTTTCTCACAGTCTCCTTTGCTGCTTATTTATTAGTCCACAGCTCAAATTAAATAGAGAATAATTGGCTGGACAAGTGTTACTTTGGTGACCGGGGTGGCACATACTGCTCCTTGCCAATACGTCGAGGTGCTCCCTGAGGCGATGATCTGCGTCCAAATTGGCGCCTCTGTTCCCTGATTTTCCCAGCAGCTCCCCTGGGAGGCCCGTTGCCTCGGAACCCAGAATAATCCTTCATTCGACCTTCAACCTTGTCATGAGCCTTCTCCGAAGCCTTCTCAGGTGTGCCATTTTCTTCATTTTTGGCAGGGGGAACTATGTTAGTGCGATGTTCCCTAAGAGGCTGAACAGGAACTGGAGGAGGCTCCTTTGGGGGCTTCTGGCAAACTTCAGCATAACTTAGCTTGCGTGGCTCCTTTGGGACCAAGGGAGAAGAGCAAGGTTTACATACCAGAATAACCACACTATGCTCCTCCAGACTATCCCAGGCACAATGTCAAGGCACAACAGCAAGAACATGTACAGTGAGCGATTACACCACAGCTGTGGCAAACTGCACAAGAGAAGGTCCCAGGTGCTACATTAGCACATTCAAGAGAAAGCCCTCGCCATGCTCCCCACCCAGTCCCTGCTCTGGGCCTTACCTGCACCAACAAAGCAGGAGCTGCACTTGCGTTAGCAGAAGGTGAAGTGGTATTTGTCCTTGGCGGCTTTGCAGCACTGACAGGAGAGACAGACACCGGTGGGGAAGCATGGCTCGTAACATCTTTCTGAGCAGACACTTCTTCCGGTTTGCTGTCTGGCTGAACTGTGCTGTTAAATCAAGAACAATTTAACATTAAAACCTACTAACACAGAAATTAACGTTTGAGAAAGCATTTTCTTTCTCTGAAGTCACGACTGCGTTTTTTTGCAGAACAGATTGGTACAGCCATTACCACCACAATTTGTTATTTCCATCTAGTGGCCTCTCGAGAAGCGGCCTACTACGGACAGAGAAAAGACAACAAACATTACTGCCACCTTGCTGGACACTGGCTAGGGTCTTTGCTAGAACACACAAATTTTAATATTCTCAACTCAAATAATCTGCATACCTTAACACCACAGCTTCAGTCTGACTTGGCGAACTCACACTTGTCACAGGCTGTTGGACAGTGCTGTGCGTCTGTTCTTCCTGAGCAGGAGCTGGACAGCTGGGCAGCAGATCTTTGCTTTCCTGTACAGAAAGCATAAGTTGCAAAATACGGAAAGAACGCAGATGTGCTTAAATTGCTTCTCAACATGCCAGTTCAAGACATGTGAGAAGTGAGGTACTTCCAAAGGCTGCTCAAGCTCTGATTATAGGAATTCTACTTCTTTTGGAGCATCGCCTCTAAAGCAATCACCCTTTATATGGGCAAAACAAATAGCAGATAAAAAAGGCTGTATAACCCAGATTATCAATGCTTTTAGTCCCACCAGCTCAAGTAACAGACTCATCTGGAAACAGCCCTTCCCTACACTACACACAAACTGTTCAACAGCCAACACTCCTCATTTGCCTGCTTTATTCCAAAACAGTACTGAGCTTACAATAGTGTAATTACAGAAGCTTCAGCTAAATACCTGCAAAAAGCCAAGGAAACCCAAGAACAGACAGAAAATGGACTATTATATTAACAAAGACAGTATGATGTTTGGGCTTAAAGCATTCTAATGTGCAGCTCTAACATAAATGGATTATTTAAGAAGGGAGACACAGCATATGCATACCAGAGTGCGCGTGCCAGAGACAAGAGGGGGTACCTTTTCTTTGCAGACTCCTTTAACGATATCAGACATCCTGCTCTCCAGCACAGGCTCCCCTGGAATTTTTGCTGTACTGCCAGGCAAAGGTGGGAAATTTGATGCTAGCAAGTCAAACTTTGGTGTCTGAGTCTTTGTTTCTGCTGAAGGCTGAGGTCTCTAGAGAAGGAAAATACCCGTTAATAGCACCATAACACCTAGCATTAAAAGCATTGAGCAAGTGTCAGGGAATTTCCTAGAAACACTCAATACCCACAATGTAATCTGAGAATTTAAGGACTATGCCATTCCTTCAATAAACGCAAAGCCAACACATTGCACTTTGTGCAACTCCTTGCAATAAGGGAAGCGGAACTTACTGAAACCCGGTCATCTTCTCGTCTCCTCCGACCTCTGAAAATGTTCCTCCTTTAAAGGAGAGAAAAAAAAGAAAAAGTCAGTAAGTGCATTCATCTAGCTGAAGCGCACACTCATCTGCACAAAGGGAAGCCTGTGGCAGGGGATTTGCAGCAGCCTACTGATGTTTCTCAAGATACAGTTCTGGGACGTTCTCCATCTTCAGGAGGGGTCAAAGCTCTTACACTCTTGGAACATAGCCAATACGGGAAACAATTTCTCTTTTCTCTCCCTGTGGAGGAGGTACCCTAGAGCATTGTATCTGAATAAGCACAGTGACAGTTAGACTATAATATTATAGAATAGTATCCTATAATTTTATAGTAATAAACTTATTCATCTGATTTCTCACATATCTGTCTTGGTCACTTATTTTTAAGTGTCCAAAACCTGAATTAAGATAAAAGATAAAACCAGTTGATCTTACAATGTTTAGGAGCATCAAATTCCACATCCAGGGATTTGCTTATTATTTACAGCAATACAAATACCAATTTTACTTCAGCAACTCTTTTAATTCTGGGGACAAACTGGGCAGTTATTTTGAAATAAAGACCCCTCGCTATCTTACTGCAAGGTGTTTGTCAGAATAACTAATAGCTGTACAGTCAAGCAGGAAGCATTCATGCTCCCAGTTAAGTATTTATCACACCTGGTTTATTTAAATGTCAGTTTTCTCCTGGTGAGTCTTTACAGAAAGATATGTTGTGCCAGTGGTTGAGGATCCTTGGCTCACACAAGTCATTTGAGCCTCCAACACTATGTTCCAACTGCACTGTTGCATTACAGCAAAAAGTAGTACACACAGTTCTTTACCTGCCCCTGCCAATGCCATAATCGCCATTCTGCTCCATCTGGGCGGTTGGAGAATCCTTCTGGGAATAACCTTGGTCTTGGTGCCCAGTTAACGTACTGTTATGCCGCTCCATAACAAAATTCCTTGAGTTGGTTCTGTTCAGTGGTCCATCCCCCATTGGCATGGTACTGACAGCAGCTGGACCCTCCACAGCGTGTTCTGAGCTGTTAGAGGATCGGAAGTGAGGCTTCACACTGCAGGACACAGAGTGGCAGCTGTGTAATCCAGAGTTTAAAGAACAAGAGGCAAAACTACCACCAACTACAGTTAATTCGTAGCTAACAAGAAAGGAGGAGGTCAGGAAGTACTGGAACTCCATCAGAGAAGTTGTTTCCTACATGCATTTGTCAAGAACAAAGGAATCTTTCTTCCTTACCTCCATCTATTCCTTTTGTTACAGTTTTCTTGCAACCTGCTCCCCTGTCAAGTGTTGCCATTTGAAGAAAACATCAGGATCACTGCCCAACAGATACCAAAGGGGGAAACCCTGCCCCAAACACCCTCAATCAACAACAACAAAAAAATACCCAAAACCTAGGGGTGGTAGAAGAGCCAGAAGAACCCAAAGAGGGATTCTTCATTTGTCTGGGCCTGCAGCACAGGCAGGGGGAGGCATTGGAAAGTGATCTGGAAAAATAAGCCAAGCCTGAGGAACAAACTGATCTGGCCACAAGCAAAAAAACTGAACTGAAACAAGAAGCCAGGAGTAGATGACAACTAAATAGGCTGAAGAGAACAGGGGAGAAGAGGCTAGGGTAACTGAGAGCCCACCTCCCTAGGAGCTTGAAAAGTCAGGATCTTAGTCTCTCTGTTCCTGTTACCAAACACCCACAGCACTGACTCTGCAGTTTACAATACCACAGACATTTTAATCAGTTATTGATTATTCAGCCTTAAAGCTGTACTTCCTTTGAACACAGATGCAGCTGTGCAGGCTCAGTGTTTCTGCAAGTTAAGGCTCAGGGTCTTAAATGCAGAATTACCCAGAAAAACTCTGACCTACCATAACATGGAACAGTTTTCTGAAGCAGCATTCAGGTGCCTTAGACTATTTTTCACTTCTGCACCTCGCTGTCTTTTCCACACGGCGCCAACCAGTTTCAGCAAGCAAGGCAAGGACCTTAAACTCTATCTTTCTCCTCTGGTCAACCGTGCACATCTCATAATTTAAGGACAGAAGGAGGATTTTGCATGCTTATTGCTTTTACACAATCTCATTATAACATTCCATGCAATCAGAAATTGTCCCACTGCCAGCCAAAGTATGATTCCTGTCTGGGAGGAGAAGTTAACTTAACTACGTGATCTCTTACAAAGTAATCAAGGAGCAGCCTGCAGCCTGAAAAAGGGTCCTTTCTTTCAACAGACCATAAATCATGCAGCTTTTGGTTCCTCTAAGCTAAGCAAATATGGAAAGGCATGTTGTGGATGCCACAGACCCTAGACTGCCCAACAAAGAGGTAGTTTCCTTCCAGCTTCCAGCAATAAACTTGTTCCCTCCCACTTGGCCAGGGAACTTACGTTGGGAGGAAAAGAAAGCAAAATAGGAGAATTTAACAAATGACAAATTATCATTTGTTAGCACTAAATCAGAACAGCAGTAAGTGATGTGGCTGCAGCAGATTCCTCCCTCTGCTTGGCCGTTGTCCTGTGATGTTTCAAAAATCAACTCCACCACTATCTGACCGACTTCTCCATAGCCTTGCAATTAACAGCTGGGAGTTTTGCAGCATTTCATACGTAACCAGAACGCAGAACAAAAAATCACCTTTTAACAGCCTAATTTTGAGTGCTCAAATTAATCTGCTTTACCAAAGACATTTTAAGTTACCTTTTAGGTGGCTGGATAGAAAAATATCAATTTAACCAATATTAGCACTGACAATTCTCTGTTACAAAGACTCAATCTTCCTTTCCCACAAGGATGTTACAACAAATCAGGGCAAAATAAATATCACGGGCTTAAACAAATGTTTAGCTACAGAGAAAAATCCAATACTTAACTATTAACTGCCTGTATTACAAAACATAGCAAGTTTAATGAGCCAGGACAGAAACCCAAAAGCAGCAGCTGGATGAACATCTCCAAATGAGCTCTTCTGCAGTTCAAGAGAAGATATGCTGAACAAAGATTAATTCATACTTCACAACTTCAAGAAGCATTAAGAACCAGTCTTAAGGCCCCAGTAAGGTTAAGTTTTCCATCAGCAAAGACCATAGAGAAGAGGAGGGAAGCTAAGTAAATTCTTCCATTTTGTTCAATTCATTCTTAAAATGGAAGATTCTCGAGTCATTATTCAGCCCTCAGATCTCATAATCTTACCCGTCATTGAGAAGGCCACAATCTTGTCTGGGCAGAAGAGCAAAGCAGAAAAGACAAGGAAAGATAAGGAAGAAAAAAAAAAAAGCAGAGAGAAGGAGAGATGATGTGAGAGAGCAAAAAGGAGGAAAAGCATGAAGTGCAGGCTGCCCAGACAATTGACTGTTGGACCTGTTCTCTCTTAGCGCGATACTTGATCATCACTGGGCCAAACCTTCAAGGCTGTGCCTCGCTGTTACCTTAGCAGTCTCCTGTTTGCAAAGGAATCCTGCTGAAGCATAACTAATCTCTGCTGCCAGAATATGAAGATTTATTACCACAAAAACAGAGCTTTGTACTAGCACAAAGGCTGAGCAAGATTGGCAGGAAAGATAAGACAACCAAGACAGACCAGCAGAACCTGTACACACTTGACCCTAAAGCTGTAACTTCACAATGACTGAAGTTTTACAAATGAAAGTCTTAACGTAACCAGAAGAGTTTTAACTTAAGGATTATACAGATGTGATCTACAAGGCAGCAGTGAACATGTGGGCATTTCAAGATGTTAGTATCTGGGTACATACAATTCTTGTACAGTTTCAGCATCCATACTTCTGAAAGGATCCATGTATGTAAGAGCTTTACTGGCTTTGAGTTTGGGCGCAATTTAAGGCAAAAAACCCCAAACAAACCTTTATAAATAGATCTTAGTTGGGAGCTGAGCAGCTGTAACTGAATCAGCTGCCCTGTCTTCCAAGCAGAGTCATTCTACCAGTTTCACAGCCTGTATTAAGACTCTGCTGAGTCACCGCAGACCAAATTGTGAAGTTCACCTTCTGCCAGCAGCCACAAACCTTAACTGCATCACAAAACCACTTATGGTACTGGCAGTTGTCAACCGATTTCTCAAACAATATAAAAAGCAATTCCCATGCTACCACCCGCATGCTGAATACAGTGAAAGAGCTTGCAAATAAAACAATTTCCACCCACACAAACAGATTACTACACCATTGTATTTACAGAGTACTGTTCCAGCAAATACAAAGCTGTTTCCTCCTCCCCAGTGTTTATATCTGAGCTGAGCCCTCACAGTTATCAGGAAAGATGGGGATAAAGCAAATAAATTATAGTAACAGACTCAGCATCAAGCAGTTTTAGCATACAGCAGTCAGGGCATGCAACTCTCAGCTGCATAAACTGAATGGCGCTTTGCAAGACTAATCACACAACAGGAAAAGCTTACGTTTGTGCTGCAGGAGTTTATAATCTGCGTGTAACAAACATAATTAGAAGTATTACCTTACGAGGAAGTTATTTATTTGTCTGCAGAAATTCCTCTGAGGCTTTTAAAGGAGTTACCTTTGCTCTCTCCAGCACATCTGTCCACTATTTTAGGATCTTAAGCTGCCACCTCGATTTTAATTTTATTTTATAAATCAAGTTGAAAAACGTCACACATACTCGATAAACAAAATAAGTAACCTAGTCCCATCAGAAGGCACTGCATTTTACAAGTGCGAGGAATGTTTCAGGATCTCAAAACTGTAAGTTCTCAGAGAGCAAACAACTGACAGAGCTATCTTACCGATTTCTATGGAATGGGCGACCTATACTCAAAGAAGCAGCATTTGTTTTATATGATCCTGGTGTATTAAAGCCATTCACAAATCCACCGTTAGGAAAGGGGGCCTGCAACAGACAGAACAGTCTCAATGGCTGAACTAAAAAGAAAAACGTTTGCAGTTTTATGAGATCAGCTTCAGCAGTTATTCACCTAGTTTGTTTGTACTTTTACACTGGGCTACCGTATCTAGTACGTTGTAAACTTACTACTAAAGCAAAAACCCCACCAGGTTAACAGTCTGCACGTCTACTTCAGCATCAGAGTCCTCCTGTTCCTGCAAGAGCTACAAAGCTCTTCCAGTAACACTAGCTACTGGATAATGGAATCTCACACCAAAACTTCTTGAAATAAATGGCAGCCCATGGCAAGACATGCAGCTTCTCTGACAGTGTTGCTTTATCAGGTGCATGACATAACATGAAGTATCATAAAATGGAGGGATCTGGCTAGAAAACCTGTGCATTCTACAGCTGAAAAGCCCACTAACCGTAGTGATTTGTAAACCAAATTATTCCTGTTGTTTCGGGCTAGCTCCTCTCATTTTCATCAGCTGTTACTTACCAGTGGTGTTTCAAAGTAAGGTGCAGGATTTGGAGACCATGTCTGAGGCACAATGCTGTAAATAGAGTACTGCTGAGGACTATATACAGGCTGCATAAACAGTGGTGAGGCAAACTGTGCTTGTGTTTGAACTGGCTGAGTATAGACACTGGAATCCACTACCCGGTAACCATTCTTAGCAAAAAATGTGTTGATGGCTTTTATCCTGGCCTGCAAGATATCAAATCACATAACACACATTAGTTGGGAGAAGAGGAGAAGCAGAATGAAATCCTTCTTGACTACTGAAGAGGTAACAGAAGGGATGTGAAGGGGAAGTAGGTTGATTACTGCTTACAAATAAAAACTCTGATAAGAATCAATACAGATTACATTCTTACAGTGTGCTAAAGGGAAGAACGCACACATTGCTTTAGCTAGAGAATCTGTCAAGTTTAAGATAAACACCACTTTCTACAGCAGTAACTGTCCAGACTCCAATTTTGACAGTTCCTCTCACAGAACAAACAGCTTGCTTCAGCCTTATTTGTAGAGCAGCTACCTCAAGCTACAGACTCGTGATGGCAAGAGTCCCTCTCCGCGTTCTGCAGACCCAGATTCTGGGGAAACTGGAGAAGGGAAGACGAAACAGGAATGTATTTCACACCTCATGGGAAGCAGCAGTGTGAATAACCAGCAGCCACTGAACTGTAATTTTTCAAAGCTACCCATGACCTCATTCAAGTTAACAGCCTACAGAGCAAGTGTCATGAACTATCCCACTGCTAATTCCTTAGTTCCCCCCTCCTCCCATAAACACACACTATCATTCAAATAAAAACAATACATAATTCAATTCAAACAGAAACCTCATGTAAAGCAACCTTACCATTACTGGCTTGCCCTGAAAGGTTTTCACTTCTTCCCTTAAGTATTTGAACGCCTGCAGATACAAAAAAGTTTAACGTTAGAGTATCTTGATAAAATTGTACTCCTCAAAGGACATTACATGATTTAACATGGATGCGTAGCAATGCGCTTCCCTGTTAGCCCAGCTAAATTCATTAACACTTCAAATTCAGGATAGTAGATGTCAGTTATGGCTGGAGAGTACTGAGGCAAGAGGCAGACAAGGGAGTTAAAACCCTACAATCCCTCAACTTTTTTCTCCGTTAACTAGAATTTGCTAATAACCTCTTAAAATAACAAAAGGGAGATCAGTAAATAAACATTTCTTTTAGCTACAGAAGCATGCATGCAATTCTCTTGAGCAGGGGAAGTATTAATAACAAAATTGAGATGTCATTAACAGTTGAAGGCAGCCTTACCTGTTGCGCATCTGTATCTGACTGGAATGTAACGTACCAGTTGTTGTTGTGAGCAAACTCACAGCTTATCACTTTGGGGCAGTTTTCATTTTTAAACAGAGCCTTAACCTCCTAGGGGAGAGAAGAAGCCAGGCAGTTAAGGGGACCTAGCTCTAAGCTGTAAATTGAAAGTTTACACTCCAGCTCCTTGGTTGCAATTTTCCCTTGACCAGGGATGTTCTTTTATTCCCTTGACAGGTCTGCCAGACACCAAATTATCCTCTACCTGTTTCTGAACCCAAGAAGACTAGTCCAGCCTACTGAGCTCCCCAAATAAAAAGTAGCAGGCCCATCTGGTAAGAACATCAAGATCAGTGTAGAACTGGTGATATTTCTTTATTAAAGAGGTAGCAAAAATGTGGCTTTAGATCAGGAGAGTCATCTAGACAAGAATGATTCTAACAAATACTTCTAGCATCATGGCAACCTGATAGCTTTGCAATAATCAGATTTTAAAGAGAGGGCAAAGCAGCTGTTCAGTGTTTGCATTAAAAGAACTAATTAAAAATGCTAGTAGACAAACACCCTGTGTTACAACTTTAAAAAACAAAGAACTAAATCATTCAGTTAGCCAAATATCAGTTGGAATTTTATTATCCTCCCTTCTCTGAACATAATAAGCTCAGCTCACACTGGGTCACAATGAATGAGAAATGTTTAGTAACATTTCTTGCTGCCAAAACAACCGTCTGACTTCAAGTAAAGTTACTGCTGTGACAAAAATTCAGCCTGAATTCCAAGCTATGCCCTGGACTAATTTTATTTTTGGATCTGAAAAGAAACCAGTTCAAACTTCCTTCCAGAAAAGCCTAGCTAGCTCAATTTTTGGTGGAAAAAAGTTTACTTAAGAGCATTTTAATACGTTAGTAAATAATGGGAAGGGACAACAAATGACAACAAGTATTTGCTTTGGCTTTTTTGACAATACATCCAAGCAGAAAAAAATACTTATGTGGTTTACAAGAAAAATATCTGTGTTTAATCAAATTAAATACCAGCTGACCTTTTAAGCAACGCTTCCTGCTGCTGTTTGAAGCACTGTTGCAGATACCTTCCAAAAACATCAACAGGCTTTTATTTCTTTCTTTTCTATTTATTTACCTCTATAGGTGTTGTTTCAGGGATCTCACGGAGAATGATAATACATCGTTTGTGGTTTGGTCTTACTTTCTCCCCTCTCTCATCCACTTGTACCATAGGAGAAGCTAAAATTATAATACAAAAGTTGGCTTAATATTGGACATTGTGCACTGCAAAACATCTCCGCGGCACTAGACTCCATTATCCAACTTGTTACAAAGAACTGCAGTGGACTGCTTAAGAAACCAGATTTCTTGAATTCAGGGTAAACGACTGTTTTATCAGCTATAGCCTGTTAGAGGTTCAGTACATTTTAGCCATTTGCCTGACGTTGCCTCCATCTACAGCTCAGATATCTAAAAAGCTCGGTCCCAAATTCAATTCACTCCCAGCTCAAATTCAAGTAAGAGGATATAAAAACATTCCTAGACAGAGCCCTAATGGGAAAAGTTCAAATAAGAGGAAGGAAATCAAGTCAGAATAAAGGCTTTAAGAATTCACTTACACCTGTTTCCACAAGAAGCCATGTGCAGAATCAGCACAGGACAGTATGTTACAAAAATTCTAGCTAACTTTTTCTGAAAAGATTTTTCTTGTTTTATCATTTGTAATAAACTTCTGCACTGAATCAGAAGACTAGGTTTACTCCCAGAATAAGACTTTCATTGCTAGCAGTACCTTAGAGCTGCCTCTCACTAGGGCAGATTTAGGCAGATTATTATAAAGCATAACTAGAATTCAGGAGTGTGGAACAGCCACTTATTCAAACATCTCTGCAGAACGAGGTTCCCAACACCATTTACCAGAACAATATGCCGTAACCAGCTAAGAGACTAATACATTTCTCTAAAGCAAGGAAGGATTCTCTGTTCTGCTAATACAGACATCAAACACCCAGACTTACATCTCAAAACTTCAAGAATAAGGTCCATGTCAGTTGTCAGCTTCTTAATACCTTCCATGTTGGCAATTGTCCATATTGGAACAAACTGATCACTGTCCATTTGAGACATCAAGTAGAGATCCTTTGAAAGATTCTCACTAAAAAGACATAAGTTCACTATTTTATAAAAATCCTGAATTTTACTTACAGAAGCCTCAAAACAACAGGTTAACTGTGGGCTTAAATATTCACCAATACCATTCACAGCTAACTAGCCAAAACATACTCAGATTTTCTCTCCTGGAAAAAATCCTAGCAGATCAACACAAAGCAGAAGATAATTAAAAAAACTTAATGGAAGTTACAGCGCTCTGCATGTTAGTCTGCAAAAAGGATCTTGCCAAAGAGACCTCTTCTGGCAATACACAGCTAAATTATCCAACATCTTACGACTGTGAAGCACAGAAGTCATACTGAATTCTCATTAAAGGACAAGGATGCACAGGCAGGACTGAAACAGCTGAAAGGTACCACCAGGTTTCTACCGCATTCTAGCAAATCTTGTTTCATATGGCAACCAACTCTCTCTCTCACAGCTAACATTTTTATGAAGATGATAGTGCATATCAAGCCAAAAAAGGAAAAATTTGTCAATTATTTTAATAAAGGGTTTATAGAAAGTTAACTGTACTGTACCGTGAGAAGCAGAATTCAAGTTGTTTTTTCAAACATTCTCTAATGTCTTCTGTGGACACAGTGGAGCTGCCTTCACCTAAAAGTTACCACATTCAGCATCAGATCTCAGTTTCACGGTAAGAATACAATGCAAGAACACATTTCCTTGTACAATAAAAGAATGAATCCCTCTGGCTAAGACCAAGAGGAGAAGGTCACCTGAGAAGGTCACATGACCACCATAGTACACATTCTCAAAATGGCTTGGATCCCACAGTTTTTACCTACTTGGCCAAGTCCTATGGCTGGCTTGGATCTTCTTGAATACACATGGAACATTTCAAAGTTCCTACTCAGTCACATCATAACTGCAGCAGACTTCAGAGGATTACAGATACTGACAGTGGTATTCTAACTTGAATACTCACCAGACACTTCATAGATTTGGTATCCAAGATCTTCAGTTGCTAGGACAATTCCATTTGCAGATGCTTCATCAACTCCTGTGCCATTTCTTGTGGCTTCACAAGACGGGGAATACATCACTTCATATTGCTTGCAGCTATCCTCTGAAATCTCTATGTTACCTGGCAAAAGAACACATCGTTAACAGAAAACCTACTGTAAGCTTCAGAATATTTTCCATTTGAAAAGTTTTGGCTACCAACATTAAAACAAATACTCAAGAATGCTGTAACTGGAAGTGTCTAGACTTAAGTCTACGTTTCTTAGACTTTCAGCACCTACTTTGTATTGGATAGCACTTTCTACCCCTCCAATTTCGGAATGGTCTTCTGGCTTGAACTAGGGTCTCAGGGATAATTAAATAATAGGATTGTGAAACTGTAAGATCCCCAAAAGTGGCAGAGGATCTAAAAACCAGGCTTTCCCCCTGAAATTTAAAATACTTAAACGAGGTTCCTAAAACCAAAGCACTAAAATAGATTACATCACTTCAACACATTACATGATTCTTATTTATATAATGGACTCCGGAGCATCTAGCGATTGTTATAAAACACAGTGGAATGACATTGAAATTGGCCAATCTCTTGTTCAGGACACCTCAGCTTAGTCTTCACCACAGCGGCCTGAGATACAAACAAACGCAATTTCAGTTTAATCCAGCAGTCAGGCAAAGGAGATTGTCTCAAAAAAATCAACTCCTCTGCTAGATTTTTTCCATACTAATGAATCCCCTAAAAACATACTTTGAGAAGTGATACTATTCAACTACTTACATTAGAGATTGCTTAAAAAGCACTAACAATGCATTTGGAAAAAATGCCTTTAATTTTCCAGCAGTGTTACGCTGCCACGATTGCTTCATTTTGTTACGAAGAGACAAATGAGTTTGTCAGCCAATGCACAAACTCAGTACTCTCTCTTCACTTCTGCTGACTTACCAGAAACTTTTGACAGGGCCGCACAAACCGAATCCTCCCTTCTTTATCCCTAATTTTTCCTAACACTTTTTTCCAGACAATCTTCTGCTTCCTAATTAACGGGCCTCTGCTGTACTTTAAGTAACCTCAGCTATACAATTGGCTTCATATCAAGACTAAGGCAAATCAGAAGAGTTAAACCCTTTGAATATTTAATTCCAGACAACAGGACTGACCATGTGGTAAGGATGGAAAATGGGGACTGAAAAGAATACAGATTAAACTGAAAGGAGCTAACCATAAATGCTTTGCAGTTCCTACTCCAGTACAAACATTACTGTCTAACAGTTCTCGGAAGCACCTCAGTGATCTACCAGGATTGTAGGTGGCCCTCAGACCTTGTATTCCTGTTCACAGGGTCAAGTGTATACTAAAGTGCAGCAATGGCAAACAAGACAAGTCATGAATCCATTTCTACACATTTAGCATCTTGTTTCCCTCTTAGCGCGTTACTCAGTCATCACTGGGCACCTTGGATCCTGTTACCTGCTGAAGTATTCTGTCCTAGCACAGCTCTGGACACCTTCTTGAATCCCTAAACCAAAGCTCACTGGTCAGATCTATAATCTCTATAAACCGTCTACTGCTTTCTCACGTTCATTTCGTACTTGTTGCTACATCGGCACTAACAACCTCAAAGGACAAGAGCAAGAGGTTGCTTCTCACTGCTGAACTCTGTACAGAGAACCCTCAGCGCTACCTAGCAAGGGATGTATCACGGCTAGTGTTTAAATACAGGCCTGCAATGTCTCACCCTCGGTATGAGTCCCTTGTGCAGCCGCTGTTTCTTGCCACGAGTGCTCTGCGCCATTTGCTGGTGGCACAGCCTCACTGCTCCCTTGGGGTACTTCTTGCCACACTTTTGCATTAGGGTTTAAGCCAGCACCTTTCGATGTTACCTGCTGAAGAGATCAGAACACTTTTATTAGGAAAAATAATCCAAAGATGCTTTAGAAGTCAAGCCAGACAATATAGGTGAATTTAGTGATTTTCTATAGAGTTCCACATCTCAAGTGTCTAACCAGCTATTAAGCACCTATGTGATTTTTCATTAATCAAAACAGGAAAATCCTTGGTATTTTCCAAGTATTTCATTTCTACCTCCATTAGAAGTGTTGCCTTCAACCTCTCTTTATTGACATCCGACAATATCAGCAGAGGAAGCAGTTAGTCGTCAAGGACTCTGGTAACTCATAAGCTTTTAAAGACTTGACTGTCATAATGCTCCAGTCCCCTTTCACCAGAAAGGGAAATTTTCCCTCCTCCAGACCCCTTCCTAGAAAGGAAGGTAAAAAAACATATGTCAAGGAGAAGAAACTAATGACTTACTGAATTAGTGATATCTACACTAACCAAGCATCACCTATGCTATGCCAGGATTCCTCGTGAACTTACCTGAGTACTACCTGCTTTCCCCACGAGTTTACCTACATCTTATACACATCAGTGTACACTAATAATTACCTTAAATTTGTAACCAAAGAGATTAAAGTTTTTGAAGTGCCAACACAAACATACATACCATCACAGCCTGCTGGGAGGGGGGAACAGGATTGTCTCACTTTGAGACTGGGCAACAAGGACCATAACTAGAGGAAGAGGGTAACAGTGAGACAGACAAGAAAAACTGCTGGATTCCAACCTGGAACCTGACAGAGATAAACACTTATTCCTACAGCACAAGATGGTGCCCTCCAAGGTCCCTTTCTGAGAGCTGCTCATTTGGGCAAGGGGTCCAATAATCCAGCAACAGCACAGATGATAAGCATTGTAATGGCTCTCGCTCTACCACGATAAAGCTAACTCCTTCCACATATACAAGAAAACTATGCTTTTGCAAAAATTCTCCTCCCAAGAATTCCTAACACCCTACGAGCAACTAATACAGCTTCCTCCAAACAGGTTCCTTTAGACATTGAGTGACAGCCCACTCCACTCCCGCCATTTGCTGGAATTTAGAAGGCCAAAGCCACTAGCCCTAGCTCGTATCTCACAAATTCACAAATAAGGAAATTTGATATTCAGAGGCCAGCCTCCTGGATTCTGACATTAAGGAGCAGCTTACTACCAAGCCTCAAACATAAAGCAAAAGGATAAGGAAACAGTTGCAATAGCTTTAGAGATAATTCCTTTGCCAAGGTCACACCTAGTGCCAAAGCTATTTGCTGCAAGGACAAGCCCAAATTCAGTAACAAAAAGCCTCCAAACACTGGAGAGGTTCAAGACAACCACAAGAGAAGGCAAAACAAAGATGACAATTTTTGCAAGGCCCTCTTTGAGATTCAAAATCCCCCACGCACAGCTAATTTAATCCACACAGCAATGAAGTTTTCCCTCTTTCGTTCATCTTAGCAGAACGTAGCTGGGAACAGAAAGAAGAACTAGAAAAAGTTCAGTGTGAAAGGACACATGTACATTTCCCTTCTTAGTTTTCAGAGTAGTAGTTCTCCAACAAAACAACCTTAGAAGAAAAACCCAGTAACGTGTTGCACCCACGTACTCTCGCCGTCAGTGTAGTTCAGCAAGTTCAAAACTTAGCTCTGCTCAACTGCTGGTCACTCCTGTGACGCAGCATACCTGTCAGCATGGGCACCTGCTCAAGAACTGAAAACCAGCAGATCCCATTTCCTTGAATTTAATTTTCATCAAAGCAAAAAAACCAAGACACGTCCAGGAGATGATTCATCATTTTATAAAAATAAACACTGTCTCACTACCTTACGTCTTTGAGGCCAGCATTTAGCTCAAGCTGACAGTAATTTTAAGGAATAAGTATGATAAAGTGAAACCGAAACACTTTAGGGAGATCACTACACTTCTGGAGCTGATCAGAAGTAAAAAGCAACACTGAGTATGGCAGATAACGTTACTCACTCTAGCAAATACCAAAAGACACACGTGGTAACACGGAAGTTCAGAAATCACAGGTCCAAGTGAAAAGCGCTAAGAAGCTAAATAGATTCAGGCTGATAAAGTGATGAATGCACCTATTAATACAACGGCTGAAACATACACCTGAAACAGAGCATGGGCTACTTCCTCTTTGTTCTAGAAACACTTAATGCCGTGTAATGCAATTCTGCAAGACCCAGCCTTGATGTCATGCATCTTAATAGCAAGACACCACGGACTCTGAGAGGATAAAAAGTCCCTAATTTACATAAGCTTTTTGAAAATACAGCGTGCTATGCTCCAGGAGCAGCGCCACTCCATTCTGGCAAGCAGCTCTTCTGAAGAGAAGGCCAAAATATCAAGTCTTGCTTATTTAACTGAGGCTAACAAATACTGAGCCCATTTGATTGGCTGCAGAACAATCCTCCCAGCTGCTATCGGGAACTTTCATGATGAGGTTAAAGCTTTACAGAGTTACAAAGGTTAGGAACGCTCGCTGGTGTCAATGAGCTGACAAAGCTGTCCTCCTCAGCAGAGCTTCCCTCTAGTTTACATTACTTTCGGCAAATGTGGATCAAAGATTGTCCTCAAGCAATTCCCCAAAATTTACTATCGAAGCATCCATCCCATTTTGAAAGGATGGCAAAGAATATTTTTCTTATTGTAACAGTCTAAATTACATTTAACAGATTCAATTAAGCCAACAAAAATTAAAGCGCTCAGTTTCTTTTAAAGCATTCTATTATAATAGTAATTCAAATTATCCTGCAACCAAACTCTTAACACTGAGCTTGTGACAGATTTCCCAGAGCAGACTGACTCTCTAAGAGGGAATCTAAGTGAAAAATTGAGATGAGAATTTAAAAAAACTTGGGAGCTGCGACTCTAAACATTTCCCACAAGTGGAAATGTAAGGAGAGAGAAAAAAACCCCGAAGGTCAGCAAACCTATGGGAGGTGGGCAAAGAGAAGCCTTGCGCTGGCTGGGGGACATGACAGGTAGGGAAATATGCCTCTGCAGTGGGCTCGGACCCATGCCCATGTAGTCACCTGTCACCTTCTCAAAGCTTATCCAGGGTGTGAAGCAAACCAAAAAAAGAGAAAGCTGGTGTCAAATCAGAAGCAACATGCAGAACTCCTTTGGAACGGACTGCAGGATATCACGTAACAACAGTTCAGTACTCTGAACGTCCCAGGTAATTCTTAAAACACATTAACTTTAATGGTTACAAGAGAGTTACTTCCACTGAACACAGCATGTTGTTGGTTTTTTTTTTATTAGCCAGTACGAGCACCCCAGAACTAGGGGTGCCTCCTTCATCCCTCGGGAAATGAAACACACAGTTGTGCCATATGAAGATGGTACCACTCTCACCTGCGTCAATGGTGTCCATCACTTCTGTGTGAAGGGGGGTTTGCTGCCTAGAGGGAAGCAGGAAGCCTCACCTGCTAAAAAAAGAGGGCCAGCAATACTCAGTGCTTCACGCAGTCCCGGTTTTCTAGCTAGGAAACATCGCTGGCAACAATTAGGGCAGCGTTTCACCCACCTGAAATGCACAGATTTCAATTTTCCCCGTAAATTACTAATATATTGAATTAGGAAGACATACCCAACTGACCAAAACCCAGAGCAGGCACAGCAAGCCGTTATCAATTACATTTTTCACAATGTGTTTAATAATATTCCCAATATACCTTAATTATCGATTGTTAACAGCATGCTCGTTCTGGCTGCAAGTGAAAAACAAGACCTACACCAAACATCAATGCATGAAAAATAGCACATGCCTGACGCCATTCCTTCACTGCAGCAAGTTTTTTGAGCTAAAAGATATTAAAGGAGAACAGAATTCCAGCGTGCATTCTGTGAAGGAATCAATTCACAAATTAGCACGGGCACACTTCAGTTAAGTCTAAAATATAATACGGACAGCTAAAGCAAGTCAGCTAATCCTCCCGAAAGCTTCAGGACTTCTAAGACAATCCTGTTCTGTACCTTATTTTTCAGGCAACCCCAAAAATCCTGAGATAAAAGCTGCTGTCTGCTTCTAAGCATCCGACCACAGCGTTTCAGAACGCCTGGTTAAGAGCTCAACTTCCCTGTCCTGGCAGTGAAAAGGCACTTTCAGAAAGTCTGGACTGTCTTCAGGAACACAAAATTAAACATTATTGATGCTTCCTAAACGAAGATCACAGAAACTATCTCGCAACACTATCAGCAGAAGAGAAAAGAGCAGATGAAACAAAGCAACCAAAGTCAAGTTTGTGCTTTAAAAGGATTCACTAAACACCCAGACGCGCGCTGCCTGGCTTCATGGGCTCCCAATTTGCTTCAGCTCCCTTTGAGCAGCCCGAGCCCCATCCACAACGCAACCGCTCCATGTCACCGCTGCGGGTTCCAGAACCTGCCTCGCATGCCCGCTGCTCGGAGGGGCCACCTCCGTCTCGCAGGCTCAGCTCCTCTCTGCCATGCTCGGCCTCGGATGAGGTTGGCTGCTCGCAGCTTCTGGCTGCAGTCATCGGGCTGCAGCTCTGATTAGCTTGAACAGTTCCTCTTCAAGTTAAATACTGTAAAACCAAATTCTTAGGACCTATCACGCTGTGTTTATGACATCTTTTTTTCCTCTCGGTGCAAGTCAGACAACATTCAGTTCAGAACTGAGTCAATTAGTTTAAGAGAGAGAAGGTGTTTCCCAAACCTTTTTATTTAGATGTTCTTAACCGCAGTATTCACGTAAAAGATGATGACCACCACCACACTTGAACTGAATACACCACTAGCAGTCGACTGGTTTCCCTCGGTCATTTCTTAATTAACCCAGCAGCGCTTTGCTTTGTGCGCTTTCTGGACAAAACTTATCGCAAAGTTTAAAGCGGCAGCAGCGCAGACGTCTGGGTTTGTCCGGCAAATGCAGAAAACTGCTTCATCAAATCCCGTAAAACAGCGTAAATAAGTGAAACGCCGGCGCGGGCAGCGCCTGCGGACCCGGGCCCGGGCCAACACGCTGCCCCCCGCCCCCACCGGCCCGTCCCGCGAAGCGTCCGTGTGCCGCACGGACGGGGACACGGACACGGACGGACACACGGACGCGGCCGGCCCCCCCCCCCGGTCACCTCCACGCCAGGGGACGGACCCACCGCGCTCCTCGCCCCCCCCCCGGCCCTCAGAACCGGCCGGGCCGCTCCGCCGGCGGAGCCTTCTCCCCCCGCTGCCATAAGTCACCCCCTCCCCCCATCAACCACCACTACCGAATCAACGTTATTTAACGCAGAAACCGCGAACCGGCCGCTCCCAGCGCGCCCGGGCCCAGTCGAAAGCGTCGGCGTGCAGCCCCGCGGGACCGAGGGGAGCCGAGCCGAGCCGGGCCGGGCCGGCCCCCCCGCCACCAGCAGCCGGGGCCGCTCCGCTCCCCGCCACCGATCGCAGGAGGCCCCGGCGAGTCCCGCCCGCCCGCCCGCCGCCGAGCGGGGTTGGCGGGGCGGCCCAGATCCCGCGCCGCGCGTAACCTTCACGGCAGGCCGCGGTGCGGCGGCTCCCCCGGAAGGTCACCGCGGTGCCTTTCACCCCGCCGCCCTTCCACGGCACCGGCGGAACCTTCCAGAGCGCCGAACCCTCCCCCTCCACCGCCCGCCCGCCGGGGCCCGCGGCCGCCGCCGCCCCCGGATTTGCTGTGTCAGCCCCGTCCCCTCCCCCCCGGCGCGGCGCGGCCGGCGGAGCGGAGCGGCGCGGCGTGTTAACGCGGCCTCCCCGCCACATGGTCCGGTCCCTCGCCGCCCCCGCCGCGCCTCACCTCCACGAACAGTAACATCCTGCCTCCCGCGCCCAAGCCGGCGGGCCCGCGATCCCCGCCGCCTTCCCCGCTGCCCGCCGGCGGCCGCGCCAGCGCCGACGATAAGGGGACGCTCGGGCTCCGCCTCCGGCTCCGGCTCCTGCCGCCAGGGCCCGGCCCCCCTCCCTCCTTCCCTCCCTCTCCTCCGCCGTCCACCGCCTCTTCCGGAGCACGACGAGCGCTTCCGGGGTACGGGCGGCGCCGGCCCGGCCCATTCCTCGCGCCGGGGAGGGAGGGGAGGAGGGACCGCGCCGCCAGGGGGCGCGGCGGCTGTACCACTGCGCGGGGGGGGGGGGGGGGAAGAAGCCGGCGCCGCCACCACCACCACCCCCCCCCCGGGAGGGAGTGGGCTGTCCCGCACAGCCGGAGCACGGCGGGGAAACTGAGCGGAGGAGTCGGATTCTATCGATTTTTAGGGTTTGGGGGGTTAAAAATTCAAGAACCCACAAATACTTTTTTTTTCTTCCAGAAACCGAAGGCGGATCCTACGCCCAGCCGGCTCTCCCCCCAGCCTTCGCCCCCGCCGGCCCTTTTTTTCCCCCCCGATTTTTCCTCATTTCGGTTCTGCCCCTCGGCTGCCCGCAGGGGTCACTGCGGAACAGGCCAACGATCCCGCACCTCCCTTGCCTCACCCGAGCTGCACCCACGGACACGGCCGTGGGTTTGGTGAGGCAAGGGCAGGGGACAATCCCGAGGACGACCCCCCCCCCCCCCCAGGACCCCCTTCACCCCCCACCCCAGCTCTCTTATAGACCCTATGGCCACCGTGGAACGGGTGGGGAGACGCTGGGGAAGAGGAGAGGGGCCTCGGCTCCCGTGGAAAACGTCACAGGACACAGGATTTCCTCCAGACAGCACCGATATAGAACAGGCAAAAGTCCACCACGGTGTCTTTGTGAGGCTAGGCAGTCATATTCTGGAGAAAAGGAGGCTGAGGGGAGACCTTATCGCTCTCTACAACTCCCAGAAAGGAGATTGTAGGGAGGTGAGTACTGGTCTATCAAGTAACTAGAGATAGGACAAGAGGAACTGGCCTCAAGTTGCACCAGGGGAGGTTTAGATTGGATATTAGAAAAAATTTCTTTACTGAAAGGGTTGTCAGGCATTGGAACAGGCTGCCCAGGGAAGTGGTTGAGTCACCGTCCCTGGAGGTGTTCAAAAAACACGTAGACGAGGCACTTCAGGACATGGTTTAGTGGGCATGGTGGTGTTGGGTTGACAGTTGGACTCGATCTTAAAGGTCTTTTCCAACCTAAACCACTCTATGATTCTATGATAATACCAGTTCATCCCCACAGGAAAGACTCAGTTGAGCCCATGGGAGCCCAAGTCATTTATTCCATGCATTAGACACGTAATAGCACACTGCAGCGATGACGTACCTGAGATAAGAGTATCGGGCTGATAGAGAAAGGGGCCACATCTCACCTACTGGAAGCCCCAAACACAAGAATCCTGCTCACGCATGCCCCAGCTCGCCGGCGTTAACGCAGACATGCTGAGGGGATGCCTGCAAGGAAAAAATGCTTTGAAACCATTTTGCTTTAGAGCAACAGGGAAAGATCCACAAAACTTCTGACAGCACACATAAGGGCACCAGAGCTGTCTGGGAGATTTCAGGTGATCAAGAAGAATTCTATTACAGAATTAATACGTTCTGTAGTGGGTTTGGTTTGGGTGAAGAGTACGGTTTTCAGTCCTCAGGGCTCTTGTCAGTAGGATGTTGCCATGGTTCACCCTGCCATTTGCCCCGCAAGGGAACCCAGACCCCGCTTAACACTATTACCTGCAATTATGGTCTGGCAAATCGGGGGTGTTAAAGTTAGAGACAGCGAAATAATCAGGGTCCATTGAAGAGATTAGAAATGGTAGCGCAAGCTGTACTGTAAATTGACAGTCCAGCTGGCAGGTTCTGCAGGCGTTTCACTGACCAGCATCTCCAAGACACACAGGAATGAAAGAAAAGCAAACTAAAGTAGTAGAAACCGAGTAAGTAACTTTGAGCAGAATAAATGAGAAGTGACTATTTACAAACTGCGGAATCTATTCTGGAAACTTATCTTCTGCCAGGGGTTACCTGACGACAAACCGCCAGGGACAGCTTGAGAGCAAACCATCTTCAGATCATTATTTATTATGATATTTAGCGAGACCTTGTAGTTACAGTATGGAATTGAGAACCTCTTCTTCATTCTCATCTACTTCACCCACCAGATGTAATCAGACTTAGCACTTTTCATCTTCAAAGCACTTTGCAAACATTAACTCATTAATCCTTATGCCCCCTGTGAAGCAGTTAAGTATTATCCCTGTTTTACAGACCTCTTTATCTCCAAATCTGCTCATTAATTTTTAGTGTGCTCATCGCTTTAAACTGAGCTATCAAAGCAATAGAGAAATCGCAGCACAAAATGCTTCTGAACCTCATTTTCAAAGCTGCTGAGTACCTGGATATCCTACAGGAGCTAAGGATTCTGAAACCAGGCCTTGATGGGATGTAAATTATCGCTAATGCTCAGATCAGATCATTTTCCTGAAGCTGGTTCTGCCCTGCTCCCGCAAGATGTCCCCATTTAATTGAAATGCCCGGCTGGCAAAGTGGTCAGTGCCACGGACATCCGTCAAGACACTTCCAGTTTTGGCAGAGTCCTTACACGCTCACGACCTCATTGGCTTTAAGTGCCGATGGGGTGGAAAAACAGGCCCAGTTTATAGAGCTAGTGAATAATTCATACTTTGTAACAACAATTCTCTGTCTTCTCAGGGAGCGATGCAGAAGCGACACCATTCAAGAAACAGAACACGCTGTAATCAGATAACATTAATATCTATCTGGAAGGCAAATACAAACCTTTTTATGTTTACACCATGGTGAAGTTTCTTTCCTGTTAGTCACCATCTACTGTTAACTTCCAGGAGGGTGGCGAGGCAAACAATTTTCCTTGAACTCCATCCAGCCCCGCCAGGGAGCCTGCTGTCTGGCTCACTGCTCTTCTCCCAAAGGCCTTCTCTCGACAGTTGGTTTTGGAATTACAGCAGAAACAATTGTGCCTTCTGTCCGTGATGTTACAGAGCAGAATGAATTGATGCACACACTGAAACGAGATGTCATATTGTGAGAACAAATGAAGGGCATGGCAGAAAACTCCTTTTTTTTTTATGGCAGTCATTTGCCCAGCTCTGTGGAATCGGACTACAGTGGAATTTATTTTTTGTTACAGGTCAAATCATCTGATATGAGCAGCTGCCAGTAAAAACTGGGATTTCCTGCCACCTAACTTCCCTCCGCTCTATTTACTTTTGCTTGCTTTGGGTGCACCTTCTGACTTTATCACTTATTCCCCAGCAGAAGACAGCAATCCAGTGGCACGCTGGGTCTCAAGGGCACCTTACCTGCTACTTTAGAGCAGCAAGCATCCCAGCAGTCGGGATGGGGCAGGAGGAAGATGAGGACCATGACACGTACATCTAAAACAGCGAAGCAAAGCCTTTCCCAGTCATCAGAGCCAACAGGACATTTTCAGCACCCGCTGATTTCGCAAGAGGAAACTCCACCTCGAGGTAGCGCTGAGGGCACAGCATCAGGAATTTGTCCTTAAGAGGCCAGGAGTTGAATGTTATAACCACCAGGCAGACTGATGAATGCAAGAGAGCAGTACCTATTGTAGTCAGAAGCCTGGAGCAGCTATGCTGGCAAAAAGATTAATTACTTCTGGGTGTGAGCTGGAACCGCACACCCAGCAGTCCTGAGGTTTTGGATACTCCCTTGCAAAGTGGGAAACGCTGCTCTCTCCCTGACTGCACTGAGGCAGGGATTCCGTTTCCTTTCTCCTAGTATTTTACCTTTGTTCTACCCACACTGGAATGGTCATTAGCGTCAGTCACAGCTGAATACAAATACCACATATGTGACACAAGAATCAAATGCATTCTCTCTGGTTCTGATGAAGCCCCTGCACAGCAAAAGCTCTACCTTTCCGTTAGACTGAACATCATCGGCCTGTCCGAGGAGGTCCGAGGTCAGTCCCTGGGACAGGGATGATGTTCCAGACTCTGTTAACCACAAGACACTGCCTTGTGCTTGCAAGCCCCCAGCTGAAATGAGAGCTGATGCCAGCACAGCTAGACCACCTTTTGGCCCCGGTGTTTTGTCCAAAGGTGATAAATCTGGTCTGGTTACTACACCCTTGCTATCATCATCATTATCAGCAAGAAATAAATATTTTTAAACACTGAATAAATATTGAGCTGGCAGCACCATCTCTGCCTCAGCTCTTGTGTGTTGTTCTTCCAGCCAGCCAGGGTGCCTGCAGCAGCTGCAGTGGAGCTTTTGGGATTACAGGGTGTTCCCAACATGGAGCTCTGCAGACACTGGCTGGGCCTCCTTGGTGGCTTGGTAAATATGTCAGAAAAGGCTGGTCTCAGCAGGCCTGTTGGAAACATCTGGCTTTAATTCTTCTTTAAAGCCATGACATTCATTTGGACACCAAACCACTTTCCTTTCATCTATCCGGAGGACTAACCCTGTGGCAAAGCAGCTGACTTTCTGCCTGCTACTACCCTGCATTATCCTGCAGGAAGAAAGAGGTCACAGAAGAGCCAGGGCCATGCTCTTCACAGGAGGAGAGATCTCGGGAGAGGGCGGCAGCTCACAACTGACACTTTCCTGCTCTTCTCCCTCCCTAGAGTTCTTTTCAAGTTGTTTCAAGGCATACATTTCTCTGTCAACATGTCTCGAAGGGGCTCAGAGTCCAGCTTAGACCCGATTTCCCCCTTAATTCACTGGGCTGAGAACCCAAGCACTTGAGGAACAGATAGATGTGGCATGCTGTCCTGAGTAGGAAAGAGAGTGCCTTTGTGCTGGAGGGAGAGGCTGTCTATTTAGAAATCCATTAGCTGAGGAGGATGAAGGCTTTGTGGATGGGCTGGCACACTGGGAAGAAGCCTGGCGAATCAGGAACACAAGCAGAGGCAGAGGAGTTTCCTCAAAAGCTCTTGACCGATAATTCTGATATCAATAAATGACAACCCTAGCAAGGAGACAATGTTTTGAACTCTAAATGTGTTACTGTGCAGCAGAAGAGGCCTAAAGCAAGAACACTGGATGTTGGAAAGATCAGCTGCACCATCACATGATCCCATGACGCCTGTAACCACAGCAAAGTTTTATCCAAAGCCAGCGAGACGTTTGGCTCCGTTTCTAGGTCTGAGCTCAGCAGAGATTGTGCAGTTGCATTTTCACAAACTTCCATCGCTGCTGAAGTAAACGATTTGCTTTCCAGGCAAAACTAAGTCCCATCAGCACAGGATAGGTGCCTTGGGCAGCCTCTGAGCTGATGAGCAGCAATCACTGGGTCTTATTCCAACACACTTCAGTGCGAGGCAAACAGCACAGAGCTCCAGCTCCAAGAGGCAGCCAGGCAACAGCACTGAACAATCAATTTCCCATGTCAGACTCCAGCTACGCCCAAAGACTTGGCAGTGCTGGAGTGTATATACTGTGGCAATAATATTAAATAAAACAGCTCTTCTCATCTGCCTACCCTCCTTCCCTGCTACCGGGCTGCTCTCTCAAAACTGCCACAGTTAAAAGGATTCACCTTTTTATTTAAAGTGCCCATATAAAAGCAATCCGTGCACGGAACAGCAAGACAACAATCAGCCGCCCTATGAATTCACAGCCCATTGCCTAGCACTGCCTAGAAGGAGCACGGGCCTGGCGTGTGGCACAAGCATGGCGCTGCTAACAGCTGAAGGAAATTCTTCTGCAGCTCAGGTGGGTCTTTTGGTACCCATGAGTTTCCCTTCTTGTTGCATCAAGATTACTTGTAGGCCAGCCAGGAAACACGCCAGGGTATCAAGTTATCAGGAGCTGATCTCCAATGGCGTGGTGCAAGAAAGCTGAAGTATCCCTCTGCTGCCTTCTTGTTTCATCCAGGACAAAGACTTCCTGGCAGAGAGGAGGAGCGAGCGAATCACGCAGGAGAGAGCTGGAGCAGGAAATACAGCTGCCGGGCTGACTCAGTGTGGCTTCACTCTTGAACCTTGAACAGATGGGCGCTGTGAAGGATGTTAATGTTTAACTCCACCGAAGTCCCCTCTTTAGCAAAAAGCATCTGAGAAATCAGCTTCTGGCAGGAGACATTTTGCTTTGCCAGGAGCTGTGCTGGTGACAGTACCTCACTGGTCAGGTCTGCAGTTGTGGTTTCAAAAAGCAAAGTCCAAAGGGCCTCACAAATTCTGATAAGCTCCAGGAAAGAGATGGATAAAACCAATGGCATTAATCAGTTCATCTCCCCAGCCCACACTTCACTCGCCACACCAACTACGGAAGATAGGCTGGCACCATAAATAATGAAAAGCTCATTAGTTGTTTGGGAAATGCTGTTATCAATGATCTCCGAAGGAGCATTGCAGAGCAGCCTGTCTTTCTGCTCTCCTCTCTTTCTCCATGTCTCATTCTTCTTCCCAAGGGCATTTAAATCTTTACATGGCTGTCTCGATAAGAACGAGCACATAATGCCTAACAGGCAGGGCTAGGACCCTAGACTTTAATCCCAGCTCTGGTACTGGTTGTTCAATAGCCATTTCACATACCTGTTCCTCACTTCGCCCATTGTAAAGTAGGGATGGTGCTTCCTGAACTTCTAATAATGCAAGAGTCACCTAATGAGTGCTAATTAGAAAGAGCCAAAAACAAATCACTAGATTAGCAGCTATGAAATACTCACTTGTTAGAGGACTGCTTAGTGGAGCCTCTCAGGTGGGAACACAGGTTTACACGCTCCAAAGGCTAAAGCTCCAACCGCTGATGCCAAGAACAGCCATGAGCTGCCAGGAAAGGGCTCTACCAGAGCTATTCAGCTGTTCTGGCTTTGTCCCACAGAGGACATACATCTTGCAGGGAATCTATTCATCCCTTCTATTTGTGGCCTTTGCAATAACCTGAAATGTGTACAAAAGGGAAGAAATCCATAACTGTGTTCATCAGGTAGATCCAATATCTTTCTCAGTCCCCGAGAGGGCTGAGTGAGAACCAATTCTGTAATTCAAATAAAAGAAGCAACTGTGAGTGTCCGAGAATGAAAGAGCTCACAGTAAGCAACCATGTGGTTAAAGTTACCCGCAGACAAAAAGGGGCTTGCAACACACTGGGGGAGAGATCAGGCTGTCCTGTCGGTACTGCTAGGAAATGGTGTTGCTGTACTGGAGGGAGGTTGGGATTCTTTCATCATGAAGTAACAGCAGCTTTTCCTTTACAAGCCTCCAATGTGTAGCACTATAATAAAGCATGCATCTGTGCTGAGACCTGAATTGTACCATATAGTCATCAGTGAACTGGAAAAAGAGGTAAACAATGAAGTGTCAAAGTTGACTGATGATACAAAATTATTCAGGATATCCAAACTGACTGGAAAGAGCCAGAGAAGGATCTCACGATACCAAGTACGTGGGCATTCAAACTGCAGGCAAAACAAAATGCTAACAAATACGAAGATGCAGGGGCAAGGCAAACCTAACTATAATTTGACAACGATGGGGTCCAAGTTAGCTATTCCCACTCAGGAAAGAGCTCAGGGAATCATTATGGTATATTCAACTCTGCATTCACTGATGGTTAGAAAACAAGAAGTATTTTTCAAAAGGAACACAACATTGGAAAAACCTGCACTAAAAAACCTGTGCTGATCTTGTAGGATACCATCACACATTTTTTATTGTACTTTACTCGCAGAGTTAAGGTTTGTTTTTCTTGGTCGAGGTGACACACATGCTATTCGAAGAAGCCATCCTGGAGTCCTAAACTGTCTGCCTCAATGAAAGGTTAGAAAGGGCTCCAGGACCTGACAGGGGCACTTGCACAGTAACTTAGGTTTACGAGATAGTAGGTCCTACCTTCTCGCTTTCTGGAATAGTGGCTTTCCATAGGGTTTAAAGCTTCTGCTCTTCAGCCCTAAAGTCACCACATCTAATACAGATGTGTGATGCCTCCTTAGTAAAGTTATGCCATGGTACTTTAATGATTGTTGTATTTTTCTGTTGCCTTGGCTTTACTAAAAAAAAAAAAAAAAAAAAAAAAAAAGGGTGGTGGTGAATGTAAGGACTGACAGAGTACAATTGGAAATGGAAGTAAAATTCCAGTTTAATCACTGATTAAACAAACCAGTGGTGCTGTTGGGTGGGGTCACATGAAGTTCACTGGTTGGGTGGAGAACTCAAAAACAAAAAAAGCCATGTGGGTGCCTGAGCATTGTCCATACCACTGTGTGTTTCTTCAGCAGCTGCCTTACCCTATCTGCTAGTGCTGGGCCTCTTCTGTAGGAAGTTTGGCAGCCCCAACAATCAGAGAATCAGTCAGAGGATGCAGACTCCCTCAGGAAGCTTTACTACACCAAAAGTGAGACACTTAGATGAAATATCAAAAAGGAAGGACTGAGAAGACAGAAAATATTTCTTTGAATTCTCCTCTCTGGTATAAATCTACTAGCGGAGTTGCATTCTATTGCTGTAAGAGTAACGCTAGGAAAGATGCCGTCCCTTGAAAGAATCAAGCACCATAGATGTGTTAATAATTGCATCTGAGATTATTTTCCCAGAACAGGTTGCTCATATCTTATTGACTCATCACTCTTTATACCTGCAATTCACAACGACCTCGTACCAAACCACCAAAACACCAGAAAACACATTTTAAGTCAACGCTGAGCTCAGAGCTGTCAGCTGCAACTCAGGAAAGAGATCACGGCATTGTCATTGACAGTTCTCTGAATCCACTGGCTCAGGGTGCAACGGCAGCCAAAAAAGCCAGCTGAACGTTGGCTGCTTTCAGGAAGGATACTGAGAGGAGGCCAAAGCTCTCGGTTTGCTTTTTTAGAAATCCTTGGTGTGCTCACATTTGGAGTACAGTTCTGACCTCAACTGCTCAGGAAGAATGTGATGGAGTTACAGAGGGTCCAGAGGAGCGGAGGGATGAGCTGCCTTAATAAGGAGCAACCAAGAAGGCTGGGACACTTCAATTTAGACAGAAGGTGGCTGAGAAGGATCTTACTGAGGTTTACAAAGTCATGAAGGCGGTAGAACATGAATGCAGACTTGATATTCGCGGAATCCTGCTACAAAAGAACAAGGATGCACATTTTGAAACTACAAGATTAGTTTAAAACAGTAGAAAGTCTTTTTTGACCTAAGTCTGGAACCTGGTGTCACAGAAGACTGTGGAGACAATATCACCAAGTTTAAAGGGATTATATAAATTCACAAGCAACAGGTCCGTAAGTGACTGCTAAAAGGGCAAGGACACACCCTTTAACATCTCTACTATAGTCAGAATGCTGGAGAGGGAAATGGACAGCAGTAGGTACCCTGGCTCACATGCTTGCCCAAACAGCATCTCCTGTTGCCACCACTGGAGACAGGTTACTGGGCTAGAGGTGTCATTGGTCTGACCCAGGAGGATGTTTTTAACATTCTAAATTAAATCCCAAAAACTTTACACACAATTAATTAAGGCAACGTGGTATCTTCTAACTGCTATTCTCATCTGCCTGTCCAGCCCATCCTTGCTGTTGTGTGCAATGCCTCACGTTACAGCGCGGCCTCATTTAGACACTAATCCTACAGACAGATCCCTTTGCCACATGGAGCTCTCCTGAAACCAGCACAGCCAGGCACTGCTGGGGAGAGGAAGCTGCACATGTGGCATAACCACAGAGGCTGAGGCTTTAGACTATCTTTGATGCACAGTTTGACTTTTCTTCTACATTATTATTCACCGCTGATTTTGATTAGCAATCTGTAAGCTGCTCTAACGTACTTAAGTAGCGAGATGCATCATTTTATCCTTGATACTTGGATAATTAAAACTTACAGGCACTACTGCAGTTTATCTTGTATTCCCAACATCTCCAAAGAACTACTCCATCATATGTATGTAACTCCTAAAATAATCACTTCTGTAGGTATGTATTCATAGAGAAGGATGATGACTTCTCACTTTGAAAATCTGTTAAGTCTATTGAAATAATAATATTTTCTGTATAACCCTTAGTCAAAACAAATCACTACAGCATTTCTACAGATGAGGCAGCACATTGGTAAAGCAGGAATGGCTTGCTAAAGTTGCCTAAATGCCCCATGGTGTTCCCATCACCTGAAAAAGGGGGAAAGCCAGACCAGAGAGGTGCAAGCCTGTAGTGGTCCTGTGCTGTACTGGCCAGCCCCGTGATGATGTCTCAGACAGTCGACAGCAGCTGAAATGGCAGCAGATACCTCTACTTAGGCAACTGAATCAAGCTTGAAATGTCCTGCTCACATAACCTAGATAAACATGCAATTTCCTGTACAAGTCATGCATTTAATAACAGCACATCTAAGTTTATCTGACATGCTCTAATAACAGTGTCGCATCTGCTCCACCTGGACATACCTCCAACCCTCCAGTACACAGATCACTATGCTGTTTAAGCTATGAAGCCTGTAATTTATGAAGTGTATGTATTTTCTGGGCCATAACTCAGGCTTTTTACTGGAATGAGTAAATTTCACATGTCAATGCTGAGATTGCTGCAAAAGTAATACCAGCATATTAATTTTAACTAGTCACTTCCTGTCTTAATGGTCAGGGGATCTGGTGGAGGCTCACAAGCTGCTCCACAAGCACAGAACAAGAAGGCTGGGAATTTGGGACAGCTCAAAGTAGATGTGAGCTGTGGGTATGACAAAGGCAATGTTAAATTCTTGGCCTGATTAGCAGCAGTGGGGAGACTGAACTATAGCACTAATTACATGCAATTTTATTTTTTTTTTAAACTCAGGAATTTGGTAGTTTACACATTATGAAGAATAACATGGAAAGAAGAAGAAAGAAACACCTAAAGCTATTCCTGAAAGTACACTGTTCAGATAAACATCTTGAGGAGCCACTGTGCTGGCTGGAGAGCGAGCACTCGTGCCACGCTAATGAAAATACACAAACTTTCCAGTATCTCAGGAATGCAGGTTATCTAGTTTGGCTGCTGAAAACCCTTTTTCTCGTTTTCAAACAAACAAGAGCCTACAGGGGACCCCAACGCCTAGCACAGGCACTCCCTCCTCTCAGCACACAGCCCTTTCTTACAACCTAGCACCTTCCAGACACCAGTGAATCACAGAGTGCAGGGTTGTTTCTAGAAGAGATGACAAGCCATAGGGTTGTTTCTAGAAGAGATGACAAGCCATAGCTCTGAAATCCCCTTCATTTCACCAGACGTGGGCAGAGCCTATGGGCCCCCAACCCACCCTCGTGGTGCTCGGGGCTGTACGTACCAACTGCCAGGACACGCCTGCACGGACGGCTGTCCAGAAGGGGGACCGGGAAACGCGGAAACCCCCCGTTCTCCCAACAACGGAGACCATCGAACAACCGCCCACACCCGCCACCCTCAGCACCGCCAGCAAAAAGGCGGGAAGCTGCCACTGCGCATGCGCGCAGGGAAGACGCCCCCCCCCCGCCCGGCGGGGGGGGGAAACGGGACGATGCGCATGCGCTGGGGAAGACCCTCCGATGAGGGGGCGTGCCTCTAGGCGGCGGGGCGGGGCCGTGGGCGGGGCCAGCGGGGGTGCCCGCCGCCGCTGCCGGCGCGGAGGTGCAGTCGCTGCCTCGGCCGCGACAGGTGCGCGCGCGGGTCCCGCCTCCCGACCGCCGCAGGTGCGTGAGGGGAAAGGGGGGGGGGGGCAGGGCCGCCGGGCCGGCGGAGGGCGCGCTCCCGCCAGCGGCCCTGTCAGCGGGGCTGGGGGGGGGGGGGGCGGACCGGGGCCGCTGTGGGGCTGCCCGGAGCGGGACCCTCTCCGGGGGCTCCCGCCGGGCGCTGGGCCGCGGTAGTCCGGTGGTGGGTTATGCGGGGCTGCGCCGGTACCTGGAGCCCGTTACCCGCCTCAGAGGGCAGGATCGGAGGCGGGTTCGAGCGCGTTCCTTCGGTCTTTCCCTCCCGAGGTCGGTGCCCGGTCGCCTCCGGTAGCGCCCGCGGGGGTGACCGGGGCTCTGTCGGCTGTCGCACGGGATCCGCGGGAGTTCTGCGGGAGGGCAGTGACAGCGGTGCGTGGAGCGGGACCGCCGGTGCTCGGAGCTGGGTGGAGGTTGGCGTCAGGAAAAGGGGCTCCAGGGAGACGTAGCTTCGGAGGGGCGTGTGGGCAGTGAGAGCCGTCCGGAGGTGGGGGCTGCGAGCCCACCGCTGCTCTCGCCTTCTTGCTGTCGGCGGTTTCGTGGCCGAGCTGCTCTTAGCTCATGAGTTGTTTCAGCAGATGTCCCGTTCTGCAGACGCTTGAACCACCTGTAATAAGTCAACCGGTTCCGCTTTGGGGCAAGCGTTAATAAAAAAAGTTTTTTTCTTTCAGGATCTCTTCAGATATATGGATTTTTATTCTGCTGTTAAACTCTTGGTTGAAGTTATGGGAGGTAGATTTGGTGCATTACCGTGGCTAAATCACAGTCCTTCCCTTCTTTAACATCTTGCAGGACTCCAGATTCCCTGTCCCCTCCTCCATCTCCTCTGGACTCCGTGCCGTCTTCAGCCATAACCTGTCTCTATTGCAGCATGCAGAATGCTCATGATCTCGTTTAAATTTTAATACGTACGATAAAGGACTATTTCCTGAAATGACTTGGAATAAATTATTCAGAAGGAGCGGCAAAAAATACACAGAGATGCTTGGACACGATGAAACCATAAATGTATGGGAAAGTGCTAGGAATGTGGAATGGCATCAAAAATGTGAGAGCACAGGTTTCAGGGCATCTTAGAGTTCTGTTTCATGTCTTTTTTAGCGACTGAGATTCCAAATAGGCTTTTTAACTTTCCATTTGAATGTCCTAGCAGTAGGTACAGCCTTTATAAAGAGATTTTTGCCAAAACAGGCCTGATTGTCTTAATGTACCTGTGGCTTTAATGGAGAAAATGGTAGGGAAACTGAACAAAAACACAACAGGGGAGAAAATGCATCCACAAACAGTGATCACTACAAGCTGCAATGGAATGCTTGGCCATCAAACCTGGGTTTATTTTCTGAACAATTAAACTGGATTTTGTTTTCTCAGTGTTTTACTGAACCTGTCCTTCCGTGTAAGGTGCGTGTCAATAAGCAACCTGTTATCTGTGCCAAGGGAAGCTTCTAATGAATGCCCCGCTACTGTTCCCTGGGCAAAACTGACTCTGTTTTGTGAAAGGCAATTTAAACTGCAAAGTGGGGTTTCAGGTGATCTCCTTTTGGCTCAAGATTAATCATAAACCAAAGTTTAAGCTGCAGCATTACATGGCTGATTCAGAATTCTTCTTTAACATGGACTTATATTTTTCAGGAGTAAATTCCATCTATAATCTCTGCATATGTATCCTGTAGCTTTATTAAATCTATATGCTAAATGTTTGCTACTGGGCATCAACACTAGGGACTACAAACTGTAATCACAAAAGTGCTTATTTATTTGCGTGTGCAATAGGCTTTTTAAAAAGGGAGAAAATTGAGTGCCTCTCTTGTATTCTAATTAGATCCTTTTTCTTTGTGGATGATAACTGGTGCAGTTGGCAAAGGTTGGTAACTATTTTAAGCCAGCCAAATGGAGAGCATCCTTCTCTTAGTCCAGTCTGGACAAAAGTTCACAGGTTAACAGAAGAGGGTAACAGGTGATGCAAAATGTTTTCAAGAAAGCATGAATTTCAGAAAGTAACTCTGTGGTCCGAGTTTCTCTTGCCAGTTGGAAGGGGCAATGGATGCATGTCAGAGACTGCCTTAAGTGGGAGATGCGAGTCTGAATCTGCAGTAAGCTGCAACTGGAAATGTAACATTGATAAGTAGTTTCGGTGTGTTTCAACATCACAACAAAAATAGCATAACTTTTCTTGTTTGCCACGATAATTCAACCTGTACGTCTAAAATCACCATCTAAATCACTATCTTGAAAAAACATGTCCCGGCATGGTGTGTCATTCTCTCCATTACATCAGGTGAATTAAGGAATGTTAGAGAAAGTCGCGTTCTTCCTGACTATATCCACCAAGACAGCAACGTCTTCATCTGCTGCCTGTTTTATCTCTATGCAGCAGCAGGGTGCAGCACTAGAGAGGTTCCTCTCGTTCCAGCACCAGCTGGGCACTTCACAGACCCAGCTCCCCTTTCAGCACTGGAAATTGCTGAGACTGACAACTCACGCAGTCTCTGAGACTCCGCTTGCTGCAGCTGAATTCTTCTGGACTCAGGCGTTACAGAATCCCAAGTCTTTGACACTTTTGAGCAGTTGCATTATATGCTATGAGGATTTCAGAAACGTGGCCTTTCCGATGTTTGATTGACTGCTTATATCAAGTTGTCTTAAAGTGCTTCCATTTACGGTGTGACTAGGGGTCAAGCAGACCTGTACTCAGACTTCTAGAGTTCTGTGACCTAATGGTGCAAATCAGTTAAAGAAATTGATGGAAAATACGAGAAAGAGATCAGCCTGCCTGATGTTAGCATTGTAAGATCAGTCAGTGCACTTGCTACAGGCATTGTGTGACATGAGACCAGGGATAAAAGAAAAGAGGAAAAAAGGAAAGGCGTTGCCCTACAAGCTTTATTTTTGTCTTATCAGAGAACTCTTTAAATTAATCTCCCCTCCTTTCCTCCTCCAGAAAAGAAAACTAAGTATGTAAAAAAAATCTGATAGTCTTGTTGGCTTCTGTGGTGAAAAGCTGTACAAAATCTCTTCCCGTTTACAGCAGGACAGGGCCGTTAAAACTATTCCTTTAAGTAACTGATAGCTATTGCAACACGAGGTTTACAGCTGTCTCCATGAACAGGAGACTTGTTTCAGTTCACAGGGGAAACGGCTGCTGCGTTAAGAATGAACACCACGAGTGAATGAAAAATGTTTGCATAGGAATTACATCCTCTTAGGTTTCATAACTCAAGCTTCTTACATAAATGCCAGCACATTTGGTTTAGAAACCAGAACAAGAGAGGGCATCTTAGGGCTTCCTGGAGCCCGTGTGTGTGTATGGGAAATAGAGAGTTTCACATTAGCATCCTCTTCAATCACAGCTTGCTTCTTACTCCTGGCTTATGGCTTATCTTTCACCCCTTTCATTGTGGCTAGTGTTTTTATCAAGGGCACCATCTCAATGGCATCTGTGGAGGAATTATAATTTTAATCTGATGCCTTTTTTTTTTTGGAGTCAGTTGATGGACAAGGTCCTGAATGATCAGGACTTAGTGGCACTACTACACTGGGAACGCCTGAATGGTGACTTAGTATCAAATCACTTTGTGAAACTACTTTTCTGCTCACATAATTCATATTGCTGACACTGTACTTTCTTCCTGAGCAGGTATTTGTGGTGATAAGATGGAGCCTTCCCCGTTTAATAGAAGACAATGGAATTCACAGTCTTTGAAAATCACTGCAAAAGAGCTTTCTCTAGTCAACAAGAATAAGTCATCTGCTCTTGTGGAGAGGTTCTCCAAGTAAGTACTGTGAGGCTGCTGAATGCAGGCTGCGTGTGTAGGTTGACAGCTGGTACCTTGAACAATGACTGCTTCACTGACCATTGCTTGCTTCTTAAAAATAATATAGATCTGTAGGCATTTAAGTTTCTGGTTTAATATGTGCTGGGGAAAAGTTTTTTCAAGTTGCTGACATATTGTTTCAGCAATCAGAATTATAATATCTTTTTTCTACTGTCAGAGAATAAAGTAGAATGTTTTCTGTCAAACTACAAATTGCAATTTGTTTTTGAGGGCAGAGTATTGGAGTGTAGGCGGTTATTGCCATTAGGGTTTTACTTCATCAGAAACGGTCTTTAGCTGCCTAAGCATGAACTACATAGGTTTCTCTGCTCACATGGCATTTCCTGCCTGGTACTATAGAAAAAGTAGCAGTAATGCATTATCAGTTAATTGGAGACCAGTTAGAAATGGTAGTGCTATCAACAGGTGGTGATAGATGTAACCCTCTAGTCAGAGTTCCATCAGAGAATTTCACAGTAGCTATGTTCTTCATAGATGTCCCCTGTCTTACAAAACTTGTGTAGAAAAGGGATATTACCCTTCACTTTTCTCTGAGAGATGGATGATGGGTAACAGTCAAATCCATAAAGTAATATTTTATACACTGAGAAAGCTAAGTGATGGTAGCCTCTACATGTTTTGCGGAAAAGCTTTTATTTCCTTAAGGAATTATGTAGACTACAGCTTGGATTTTCAATGGGATTTGGGCAACCAAGCCTCCTAGGTTATTGCATTAATAGCGTAGCAAGGTTTTGGAATATTTAAATCTTGAGTGTGGGAGAGACTTTATGGAGTCTATAGGGAAAGGATAATTGCATTCTGGACTTTACACAAACATAGCTCTTTAAGTTACTGTTTAAGTACTCTGTCCTAAGGAGAAGCTGCTTGCTTTGACCACTCTTGTTAAGGTAATTTATTCACTCATTGAAGCTTGATTACAGAACTTGGTTGTCTTGCTAAATGTTGATAATCCTTTGAAAAGGGCTTACTGGAAGTAATCCAAACTGCTATTCCTTAATCAAGTAGGGTCCCTCTGCATAAGCAGTGTCAGTTCCTTGGAAAAACAGAGTCCTACTTACTGGCTTTGCCAACACTGACACTCAGAGTGAGGAGCATAATTTTTCCAAATTGCTGTTACCTAACTATTTGTATGTGAAAACATTTTTTTCATTCCATATAGTATTTAGATTATCAGTTTTGTCAGGTCAGAGACATGCAAATTGCAACAGCAGAGACTTCAACAGTGCACTGTGGCGGGCTAACTTACAGAGTGAGTGGTCTCTGGGACTCTTCAATCCTTGTTTGTTTTCCAGTGTGGTACTTGACTTTCATCCCCCTGTCTCTCTTTGTTGCTTCTTCCAATATTGATCTCTCTTCCTCCATAAACTTACTTCCTCAGCATGTCTTGTCCAAATTTTGGAACCTTTATAGTACAGAGACATAGGTTAATATGTTTGCATTAAAGAGGACCAGCTACACTCCTTTAGCAGCTTTCAGTCTGTAGAGTAGAAATAAGTAAGGGTGCCATTTGTCTACTCTCTAGACATTTGTCTACGCTCTAGAGTAATGAGGAGAAATCTACATAGTAGCACACTATTCACAGCAGGGAAAAAAATCAATTGTTATAACGAAAAAATGAGTAATAAAGCAGGTATCTGCATGTAAGAATTTTTCTTAGAAGGAACTGAGCTGATGATATACATTAGTTATTGGTTTGATACGAGCAATTATTTAAAGTCTGAAGCTGATGACTATTATAATACTAGTTTCTCATTTACTGCCTATAACATATTCGCAGTTGTATCAAAAGTAGAATTCCACAAATAAGAAAGATAGAAACATTTGCCCAAGCAGGCGTTGGGTGACATTTCTTCTCTTTGAAAAGCAGAGCTCTACTTACAAATTGCAAAATTTGTCACAGCTGACTAATTTGTGCATGTCAAGAGAAAAGTGCAATCACCTTGCACAGTATACTAATCAGCGTGGTCTGTGTGCTCCTAGCTGTGGATGTGCTTATGCCCAGTGGAGTGGTGTGCAGATTGCTGGGAGTTTTCTATAGCTTCTTAAAGGACTTTGATTCATGATCCAGGGTGGCTTATCTTCAGAGGGCTGTGATTACTGTTTCCACTGCTGGGGTGGTTCAGCTGCTCATGAAGCAACTGCTGAATTGGTGCAGTTTACCACCCAGCATAGTAAAATAAACTGGCACTTATGTAGATTTTCTGCGTATGCCAAGCTGTAATTTGTTACGGTTCAGCAGCTGCTGTATAAATAGCTGAGTTATTCCTGCAAGGGGGCACAGCAGACAGCTGGGTGGCGGAAACAATACAGCTATTCCAAGGTAAACTGTCTATATTTGAGAATCAGAGTGCTTAGGTAATGAAAAATATTAATGTATGTTGTTATTATAAACTGAATTACTTAAAATGTGTCCATCGCTTTGCATTGTTCTCGTACTATTTGCTACTATTTTTCCAGACTTTGTTTTTATTTCATAGGTCTGGGAAGTGCACAGAATCCTTGGGAAGTGCACACAATGCTTGGTGGGGGAAAAAAAAATCTCAGATGTCTTCAAGAGCATTCAGTATTCTGGTTAAAAACTGTTTGTGGTTTTTTTTTTTTCTCTTTCCTCTATCTCAAAGGTATCAGAAAGCAGCTGAAGAAGCCACTGCTGAGAAAAAAAGAAGTGTAAGTATTTGTTTCCTAGGCAATAAGCAACAGCCTGCAATCAGAACAGATCACCTACATGTAATGTTCCTGTGACAGTTGATTTTTGGAGTATCAAAGTTCCTGCCATGTGTCCTACAGAGAACTTGGTTTAGGCATAGTGTTTGCTTTTGACTCATTCCTCCTACCCTTTCCCAGTGAGAATGAAAGGAAAGAAAATTAAATTCCTTGCCCAAAGCTATATATTGAATCACCAATTCGCTCCTAAGCGAAAGGCAAAACGAGTTAACCACAACACATGAATATCCACCTCTTTGTTCTTAGCTGTAGGCAGTTGTGTGGTACGTCTTCCATTCTTGACTAAATTTAAAAGTCTTCTTAAAAGAAGCTGCCAGTGTCTCTGAAATGTAATGTGTGTGTCTTTGATAGCTGTAGAATCCATTAAGGGGGATCTTCTCTGAAGTGGCTTACAGGGTTCAAAATGCCCCTGGAGGAGGGAGAGCCATCCTTTTTGGCTCTGTTACAGCCTCACATTCTCTCCTGTAAACTACATTGCACTTACTGGTCTGGGGTCAGGGGACCTTGGTTGAAATACCAGGCACTAAGATTGTAGGTCTTTGTATAAGCAGATCCTCAGTTTAATTTTTATTTAAAAAGACGGGCAGTGTTTTCAGGATATATAGATAAGTCTTTGTTAGACCATACTGCCTTGACTTCTTTAATGCTTGGGGAGTCATTCTTTTTCTGTTTGGGACATAGGTGTGATAAAATAAACATTCTAAAAATTACTTTCCAGTCTTAAATTTTCTTATTGCTTGTATCAGGGAACAGGCAAGTCCCAAGCAAGAATGACTTGTGTTATGAAGTATGCCGGGACTCCACAGGCATCACATCCAGAGGTGTTCCTGTGGAAACCTGCTGCACAGTTTTGAGTACTTCTGTTACATTACAGTATTTGCCTTATAACTTTAATACTTTCTTTTAAACAGAGTCAGCAAGCAAGCTCATATTTTTTGAAGTCTAGGTGGATTCAGTGTTCAAAATGTGACCAGAAGAGTAATAGGGCAAGAGACTTAAATCCTAATATAGCTGCTAATCCTGTTTAATTCCTGTAAGCCTTGCAGACCTGTTCCACTTGCAATGAGTTTGAAACGTAGTGGTCTCCATAAGGGAGAGAGAGCAAAAATGCAGTGGTGGCAGGTATTTGATTTGAATGAATTAAACATGGACTGGTCTGTTACTCTGGGGAGAGGTAACTACTTGTAAGCAAAACTAGTCTGAGAAGCACTTGAATGTGAGGAGTACTACTGCTCCATGTATTACCATCTAACTCACAGTGGTAAGGCAGTGCCTGTGACTTGTGTGCATGCATCCTGCCAAAAGCTTTCAAAGTGTTGAGTGAAAGAGAAGAAAAATTCCAGCAAATGATCTGGTATTTATAAATGGGAGCAAAAAGACATTTGTTGTCAGTGCTTAGCTTGAGCCTTATGCTGCATGGTATAAAATACTGAAGACAGATCTCTTGTAACTAAAAGGCTACCGTTAACTGATAGTAGAAATACATAACTCCAAAAAAGTAGTGGTTTCTGAAAGCTAATCTGTAGCTTTTTGGAAGGCCTACTAATTGTTGTCTCCTGAACCAGCTGGAAGACATTGCAACATTTGGCACATCACCCATCCCTCATATGGCTGCTTTTGCTATTGTTTGCTTGTTCTAGGACTAGAGACCCTTGTTGTGTGGATTTTGGTCCCCTTTCCTTCATGTGTGGATTCAAGCCTTTTGTGTGTCATTTAACTCATTAGAGCTTGACTCCCTTTTTCCTTATAAGGCCATCCTGTTTGCTCACTTCCTGCTTTAGCTCCTGACTTTTCTCTTCTCCCCCCTCCTCCCTTTCCTATCCTGGATGCTTTCTCCATGTGGCACAGTTGTAACTATTCACAGCTGTCTGAAAAAGCAGGGAGCTGAGAGCAGTACTGAGCCTTTAACTTCCTTTCGCATAGAAAGGAAGTGCTTTAATGCTTCATCAGGCATATAACTGGAATTAACTTCTTGTTCTTTGTAGATCACAGAAAATCTTCCCCCCCATTTTAAAAGGGGGAATCTGAGTGTGTTAAAGAAGAAGTGGGAGAATCCAGTGCTGGGAACGGAGTCTCGGAAGGAAACGCTACGAAGCAGCTGTGCTGAGGTTAGGCACAAGGTCGCAAGCCCCGGGCTTGGAGTCGGGAGCAGCCCTGCTTCTTCCCCAGACGCGGAGCAAACCCCGGGGGCTGGTGCTACGTCTGACGCCCAGGCCCCTCCGGGCACCCCTGGCCAGCTGCAGTGTCCTGGTGGTGACAGCAGAAAGTTCAAAAGCCACTCACCAGAGAGTGGTAAAATGGAAAACTGTCTGAGAGAGTCCAGAGAAGCGGAAAAGCCTGAAGCCGGTGAAAACACGGACTCTTCGGGCAAGATCGAGAAATACAGCGTTCCACTGAACAAACTCAAGATGATGTTTGAAAAGGGTGAAGCGACTCAGACCAAGGTAAGGATCTGTCCCTTCAAATCTTAAGAGAAACTAAAATTCTGCTGCCTCTTGGGCATCAGGAAAAGTCCCAGGAGGGAGTGGCTCTGAACTATTGACTCTGCAAATAATTGTATTCATTGTTGTAGTTGAAACATAACGTAGCTGGTGTTAATAACTTATGTGAGCTATACAAGTATGTGCAGAGTGCTTGGAGTTGTGGCTGTTTGTGATTGCTCGGGAATGTAAAATGAATTTGCTTGTGAAGGGGGTACAACTTAAGAGAAAAATAAGTATGGAATTTATTAAGACTTTTTTTAAAAGCGAGTTGGGATTGTTTATATTTTGTCATTAGATTGAGTTATGCAAACATGAATTGTGTAAAAATATATATGTGTGTATGTTTATATAGAAAAGAAAAAGTAACTGAAGTGAGCTGAACAATCTCAGGCAATTGCAATTGAGATGGAAGTACTGCCAGAGTTAAGAGGGGTTTTTTATATACGTATCAGTATGTGAGTCACACATATGCAGAGAGAGAGAGATGTACTGTGAAATACTCCCATCTTTTCCTTGGTGTTCTCTCATCTTTGTATCTTAACAAATGTTTCTTATCGAAAACGAATCCTCACGGGGGAGAAAAATAAGCAGAGATAGCCAGACAAGCTCCTGCCTTCACTAGTTTTGACTTGCAAATGCACAGGGCTTGCATTTTTCCTACAACTGCTCATGAAATCTGATCCTGCATGTGGACTGCAGACTGTGTGTCCCGGGGGAGAATTGCTTAACTAGAAAATGAGTTGCATATGCTAGTGACTTGCAACATAGTCCTGAGGCCTTGATGCTGGTGCATTTTCCAGTTTTCTCATAGTTTCCTATACTTCTGGCTTTGTTTTACTGCTGGTGGTTTTCTTGCAGTATTGAGTAAAACAAACAAATTCTGTACAAAAGTTGTTTAAATATATAACAATTAAGGGCTTTAGAGGAGCTCCTCTGTGTTAAAATCAGTTTGGGGTCTGTATATAGTAATTTCACAACTTAGATTTTTGTAGTCTTTGTCATTATGTAAGAGCTGCCCATACTATCATGTCCATTGAAAGAGTGGGCTGTGGAGGGTGATCTCCTGATAGCACTTCTCTGAACTCTTGCTGTAGGATTAATCAGTCAGGATTCCACAGGAAAGTACCGTTTTGCAGATGGGCTTCAAGTAACTTTATCTTAGCCTGGGGAATAAATTGTTTCGGAGCTGACTGAATCTGGAACTGGTATTTCTGCCAAGCTTAGTAATTCAAATATTGTTGAAAACCGACTGAACACAGTAAATACCAAACAGTAGGTATGAAACTATCCAGGTTAAGTTCAGATTATTTTCCTATTCCAAGTTCATCTGGTTACTTTATATTTTAGAAGGGAAAAGGCACAAAATGCTCTAAAGTTTAAGTGTATGGGGGGGAGAGGGTGTCTTTGTAGTTAGAAAGCACTATTGTAAGATTTCTGATTCTGGGAATTTATCTGAGGACTGGAGGATGATGTCATGCAGTCACGTACAATGAAGATAGTTAGGCGCTATGGGGACACAGATCTTTTTCACTTAAGGTAGGAAGTAACTACAGCAGTGGTATAAGTTTGGCTAACTGCAAGCTCTGTGATTGCCCCTTCCATTTATGCTTTTCCTGAACTCTGACCATTGATAAACCCCTGGTTTAAGTGCAAGCAAGGCTTCATAGAATCATTCAGATTGGAAAAGACCCTTAAGATCATCGAGTCCAACTGTAAATTCAGCAACATGGCTGTAACTTCATGACAGTAAAGATAAAATGACTTGCCTGGTTGCTGGGCAAGTCAGTGGCAAGAATCCAGATTAAAGCCTGGATTTCCTGACTCAATCACCCACTCTAAACAAACCTATTCTCATTTCCAGGGTTATAAGCAAAACCTCCTAGTTTATTCATTTACCCATTCTGCCTTCTGCAATTTAGATACAAGATAGATCTTTTTTATTGCATCTTTGTGGAAAAAAATGCTCTAAGCACGTTAGAGGTAGGCATGTTGGTCTAGACTGGTTCAGCATTAAGCAAAGACTGAGCATTGGGTCTCTTATCAATTCCAAAGAATTCTTCCTGTAAGTGATAGCGAAAGCATACACAAGGAAGATCAGGAGAAAAGAAAGAGTAAGCAGATACGCAGTTCTTAAGTTGTCTCCAAGTTGGCTTGTGTTTTTTCTTTAAGGCAAAAACTTACTGTCTTGTGTAGCTAACCTCATGTGCAGGGTCACTTTTGACACAGTATATAATGAAATAGGTGTAACTTTTATTTGGTCTTTTGCCTGACAACTCTTTGTGCCCCAGGCAAAATGCTGTTAACTCTGTATGTGGTACCTCTGCACTCACCTCTTTTGTCTTAGAACCAGACATGAGGCTTTCCAGACATGAGGAATATTTTATCTCATTTTGCAAGTAGCAGAAGCTGTGGCATGGGAATTGTGGCCCAGCCAGGACTGTAAAGGGAACCGAGTGGTATATGCATAAGGTTGGGAGTCAGGGATTCATTCTTGCAAAAGCTGTTAACCTTCCATGAGCTGTAATCATCCTAATTACTTACTTGTGGTTGGTCAGTCTATTGATTGTAATGGGCAAAGTCCCTCATCTTCCCTTCATTAAACTTTTTTTCCCCTATTACTCTGCTTTTTTCCCCACAATATAAAACTGTTGATATAAAATCTACACAACATTGATTTTATATTTGTAGGTTTTAGTACTAAGACGTGTGCAGAAATATCTCTGAACTCTAGCTAAAGGTTTTGTATTTTGGTGTTTTGGATTTTTACGGTCAAGACCTAGGCTAATTCTGTTATACAACTTATCTACAGAAAAGTTGTGAAGAACTGAAATTTTGAAATTCCAGCTGAAATTGTAATACCTGTAGATATCTGAGGTGGCAAAGAGGACAGGAGGAGAGGAGCTGGCAGGACTGTGGAGGTGATTCAGTTGACGGAGTACTTAACTCAGTCTGTTTAGTTGGTCACGAGGTGGCTGCCTCTGATAATTGAACTTTTCCTGCTGCAGTGGATTCCACAGCAAGGTGGTACAATGGGGGAAAGCTCTTTGCTCTTAAGTCAGAACTTGCCAACCTTCATGAAGGTCCTACGGAGTCAAGCAGAAAAGTCTGTTTCTGATGAATATTGAATCCTTTGCTGCTGGTAAAAATATGGAGATTTTTGGTTGTCTGGAAGAAAACTTTGATTTTGTGCATGCGTCTAGATGAGGTGCTGGAGCCTGATCCAGAATTCCTGTTGGTGAGCGCTGACTGAACGCTTGTCATAATTGTTTGACAACACACTGCCCCTTGGCCAACTCGAGGTTTAATTTGTTTAATAATCAAATTAACTGATAATTGAGAATTCTTTGTCTTCTCAGCATGAGGGCAGTTCAGCATGATGTTACTGGAGAAAGACTACAGTTAAAATAAATGGAATTGAGATTCTGAAACAAAGGAGAATGAGAAGAGGCAATCTTGATTTCTAACTGTCTTTTTCTCCTCAAAAGTGCTGATGGTTTCTTTCAGCGAGGTTGGAATCCCAGATGCTGGATCTAAATTACTTGAATCAAGACCTTTGTTCCCTACTAGTGAAAACTTCCTTATGCACTCTGCTGCCAGGCAAACTTCCCATGTGTCTATACTGCAAACTTGTTTTTTCATGTGTAGCTTTGTCACTCCTGCTGTGTACAAGAAAATGTATGTGGTGCCATATTATTTAACTCCCCCCCCCCAAAACCCAAACCCCCCAAAACAACCCAAAGCCAGGACAGTGATAAAATAGTCAGGGGTTTCAAGTGGGCTAATAAACATGTTTTCTCTTCTGTCTCCTCAGAGGATCTTGGCTTCAAGTGTATTCTCTCTGTAATGAACTTCTTTGCATACTAAAAGTTAGTCAAAAGTTAGACCCTTTGAGAGACAAATTTCTGAATTGTAAGACCTTCAGACTTGTGGGCTCCAGGTGACATTAAAGCGGACGCAGGCAGGCTGAATAAGAATCATCTAAGGATAGTTTGCACAGAATGAGGAATCTGCAAGTCCTTACAAGTGTGCAGACACTCCCAAACTGAACCTATCAACACACTCAATAGAAGGAAAAGACTTGTCATAGCTAAGCTTTTTTCCAGTAAGAAAAGTTACCAAAGTCTTAAACCACAGAAATAGAAGATATTTCCCATGCTAATGGAAAAAGAGGTTTTCCAGCTGCATTTTCCTTTCCTGGTAAAGTTGCTGTTTTGTATGCCAAAGCAGCCTGATTTTTCACAGTGATTATCTTACAGTGCAGTTCTGTTAAAATAAAACTTTGGAATTTCCTTCAGTTTGGTGACCAGCAAATAAGAAACTTGTTGGAAGCTGGGGGGGGGGGGGGATGTGTGGTCGAAGCATGTTGCCAAACCTGCCTTTTTCCCTGCATTAGCCTCAATCTTAATTTCCAACTGGCTCTGTGATTTAACTCTTCCTAGGGAGGGAACAAAGGTCTATCGCCTTCTAGTATTTCATAGGTTGACTTTCAGCTGTGAAAACATCCTATCTTGATGAAGTCAAATTAAACTGCACTTCCATGAGCATTTATCAAAGCTGCTGAAATTTCTTTTCACAATTTCTTTTACTGAGCATTAGATTTTGGGGAGTTGTTCTCAACAAATGAGTATCAAATCTGATTGAGGCAGTCAGAGCATCTGTGTGGTAGTGCTACAAAACACCCTGTCCAGCACTGCAGCCTTGCAGATAGTGATTATCCTGGATATCTGAGAATATTTATCTCTAGCACTCTCCTGCTTAAGCTTCAGCCTTATCAGACCTAATTAGGGAATTATTTGGTACCAAATGCATGAGCTGTCCAAATCAAAACAAGTAACTTTAGATAACTTCTACTACAATAGTATTCATTCTTCTTTCTGTTGCTGAAAATCAATGCAAATTTTTGATAGCTTTCTCCTTTCATCCTTTTTCTGATTTTAAATCTTCATAAAATGACCTTAAATATTAGCTTCAAAAGAAATTGTTTGAAATGCAAAAATCTAGACCGAAGTTTTGTATTTGGTGGTAAATGGCTAAAAATCTGATCTTTCTGGTTCTCTGACTTTTCAACAAAGATAAGTAGTCAAAGGGCATCTACTGACCTCTTCAAGAAAGTGTTTTCCAGGTGACAGAGGGTCAGGTATTCTGTGATCAAACTTTATATTGGTTAAATAAGATGTCACCTGCTAGACTTGTTTATTCCAGTAAAGCAGATTTGCTAGTGACACCTGTGCATCTTAAAGGATTATACGCAACAATCTTTGTTTGTCTAGGCAGCTGATAGGTGGGTCTTGTCTCTAACAGGTCCCTAGAGACCAGAGGAAGACAGCAGTCGGTAGAAGGATTTCTGAAAACAGCCTCTCTTCAGAGGACTTTGATGTTGGCCAAGGAGAGAAGAGCCATAGTACATCAGGTCAGTAAACCTCATGGTTTGTGTTTTGTTTTGGTTTGGTTTTTTTAGTTTATAAAATAAAACTACTTTATACAATACAATGGAAATAACTTTTGCCTTTCAGAAATGGAACGAAGTGCAGCCATCTTCCATCTGTAAAGTCCATGCGAACATCGCATTTAATGAATTAAGTCTTGCTATGAATTTTAAACCATTATACTCTTAAGCATGGGAAGCCAAGGCACAGGAGATAACTAGCAATTTAAGGAATGGAACCCATTTTTTTCCCTGTGTCTTAATCCTAGGACAATGCTAGAACTACTTTCAGTAGTCAAACTAATTTAGAAAGTAGCGAACAGACAGACAAGACAATATGCCTTCTTCCTTCTTGCTTTAATTCTCATCCCTCCTACCTTGTCCAGACATGGGTAACTACAGCTAGCCTTATGACTTGAGCAAAATTATGTATTTTTCATGTTTGGAGACTCTTTTCTAGTAAAGCATTTACAATCTTCTGTGTTTTCAGCCTATGGCTAATATTGTATCTCACTACTTAGGGTGCACATTATGTCCTTATTTGAACAATACTGGAGAGAATGGCAAGAACTACTTACATCTGTGTATTGTCCCCAAGAGGGGCCTTAATGATTCATACAACTTTTTAGTCATTCAAGGCGACTAGCTAGTGAAAGGTCAGGTTTTTTTATCATTCTTTATTGAACAATTAAGCTATTACTGAAGACCTACAAGAAAGTTAGGTAGTAGAGCAGTCACATGAGCTGGCTTTTTAAGCCTGTTTGGCTAACATCTGAAAGCAAAAATGAAAGATGAAAGGCAAGTAATGGGGCATAGTTCTGAGAGTCAGGAGATCTGCACCTACGTAAAGACTTAAGTTCCCAAATGTTTCTTTCCTCTTGAGGTAAAAAGAGATGCTTCAAATGATCCTGCAAGACTAAGCTGAATTATTTCATAACATGTTTGTTCTTGAGATCTCATGTGTAACATGTCATGCAATAAATTACTCTTATGGAGAAGGTGGAAGTGGCAGGTGAGACTTCTTTCCTTGCTTCCCATATTTTCCCCAAAAGACTTTGACAACTATTCCACTACAGGAATGATGTATATTTCCGTTTAGCCACTGTAGCAGCTGCTTTCATTTGACAGTAACAGCAAAACAATCTTCAATGTTAAAACTGTTTGCTCTCATTACTTCCAAGACCACTGGCTGGATGCTGCATCTGGTGAATACGTACTTCTGAAACTATCTGGATCAATTACGAGACTTGGAGCATAAACCTTTGACTGAAGCATTTCTGTGCTCTTCAGATCTGGAATTTCTGTGGTCTTGGGAGTGGTGAAGGGATGGGATTTGTAAATCTTTCTGTAGATAGGTCTACTGGTGTGCCTGAAAGTCACCCTTTATTCATGTACTTTTTTTTTTGCAGGGCATCTTGTAGATACTAGTCCAGCATTCAGCCCAGATAAGGCAGAGACCAAGAAAAGCCTGGAAATGCCTCGCTTAACAGAAACGTCAATAAAGGATAGGCTGGCGAAGTATCAGGCAGCTGTGTCCAAGCAGGGCAGTTCCACAGGCCTCATTACCATGGTAAGTCTGTTCTTTGGTGTGTGTAGAAGTGAATTTTTGTCCCAACCTGAGACTGGAAAGAAGATCTTAGAGAAACCAGGTTTTTTGAAGATAATGCCATCTTCTTTTGAAAATAACTTTGTGCCCATAGGAGTAATTTCTAATAAAGAGTTGCCTCTACATACTGCAGGAAGAAATAAGTATTTGCATTTTCCTCGAATAATCTTGAAAGTTTTCCAAGGAATTAATTGCTGGCACCCTAACTGAGGTCCTTCTGAAACATAGCTGACATTCTTTTTCTTTCTGCATGTCTGTAGCTCTCTGCATGCTTGTTGTTGGGTTTTTGGGGGGGGGGGGGGGGTGTTGGTGGGTTTTTGTTTGTTTTTTTTTTTTAAAATGAAACTCAGTTCTGTACTGTACATTAGCTATAAGCTAGGGGAAACTGATGCACAGTAAGATGGAGTGACTTTCAATGTCATACAGTGCATAGAACCTGGATCTCTTGGCCTGCAGCTTTGGGGTCTCCAATCAGTTTTCCTCCCTTCTGCTTTTGACCTCCCTTCAAGACTTCTCTCCCACTATGTGAATCCAGTTAGACTCTTGCAGTGAATGAACCTGTGCCAATTTTGCAGATATTTGATGAGGAAATGAGCAATTAATGAATCATGGCAAAGTATTGCAGCTGAAGAGACTGCAAGAATCTAAGCTTTTGTTAAAAAGTGCTTAAGTACATTTGGTGGAACTGTCTGATACTTTTGCTCAATGATGGGAACTTTTATTGCTTAAGTATGACTTTTATTAACCAGAGTAATAAATTTTAAGAGGCTAGGCCTTTTTAAGTTAGAAAACTTGCACTGGAAATAAAAGCCAAAAGTGATGGTTCTAAGCTTTGTGGAAGAGTGCATGCTTCCTGGGTATCTTTGTAGAGAGACAAAAGTCTCTACCCTCCTGAAATGATTTCTGAATTTCATATGATGTGTGCGTCTAATTCTCCAACCCTTGGGAGGAAAGTCGAGTAAACTTCACTGCATGAATGGAAAGTAATTGCAGCCAGTGCAACAAATCTGATTAGCTGCTAATTGCTGATTTCGGCATCCTGTTTCTTGCCTGGATTCAGTTTGCTAGATTGCCTTTTCCAGTTTGTGGCTCAGAGCAGTAGCTGATGCACTAAATTATGTCCTAATGGCAAGAGATTTACCATAGATGTCTCTTGTGACTCTTGTTTGTAAATCCCCAAAGCTATCAGTTTGAATGTTAGTCCACCCTGATGCTCTCAGGATGTCACATTTAGCAGAATCTCTTTTGATTTTGGCCTGGCACATCGACAAGGGCAGCACATAAGATGAAGCAAACAACGGTTTCTGAGGCCAATGTTTGCAGTACTTCTGTGTTCCAGTAGCAGCCATAATTCTTGGATATTCTCCTTCCCTGCTGACAAAGCAACTAGGGCTCTTTTGATATGGTAGTGTGGTATTTGTACTTCCTGTCTCTTAAAATGTGTCACATCTGTGCTACAAAGGAAAGCTAGAATCTCTCGGGAACAACTATTTTGAGGGCATTGTGGTGTAATTAGGCTGGGATTAAAACTGATAGACACTTTTACAGTTGGTTAGAGTAAGGGTGAGAAGCAATCATTTCTATGCATTGCAAGCGATACAGGAAGGGGAGGGAGAGGTGATGGACAGCATATTTAGAGATGTGTACAATAAAATTCTAACATTCAATTACGTACCTATTAGACGTGGTTGGTTTTGTGCAGACTTGTTTACAAAATCCGGTAAGATGCTGGTGCTGGCATTTGGCTGTTTCTCTTTCACATTACAGAGAAGATGCCTTGTGAAAGGCACGAGTCTTTCTCCAATTATCTTGTATCCTGTGGCAATGAAAGAAACACGAGGTCTCACTGGATTTTATCATTTTTTAAGTCCGAAAGATTCTTCGGTGAAAATCTTAAGTCAGTTTGTCAAGAACAAAAATCTTGGTAGATAACAGAATTAGGTTTTTGACTAGTATTGAAGCAAGGGTAGGATTTGCTTTTATGTTGAACTGTGTTTTTCAGTTACACAGTGCTTTAGATAGTGCTTGTCTTAAAATACTTGCAATTTCAGATGAAAAGTTAACGTTTCTGGAAAAGGAAGATGTGGATTGAGCAAGGGAAATGAGAGTTGATTTTAAACAGGAACCTGGAAGTAGAGAAAAGGGGTTGTTTAGAAAAATGTTGGCATTACCTCCATAGAGTATAGTAAAATTCTACAGCCCCATCTTTTTCTTTATTAGAATGTATCATTTACCAAGTTTGTATAGATATTCATGCCCCTTCCTTTAATTATCACTGTATATACTAGGAAAACAGTTTAAAAAAGATTTTAAGAAAAATAGAAAGCAACTGCTTTCCTAGGGGAAAAGAACCTGTCAACTTTCAAGTGCTTTATTCTATAGAATGAGATTCAAGCCAGTGAAAGTGAACTCAAGAATTACAAATCTGAGCAGAAGGAGAATATGCCACCAAGTCTTGAGGACTCCATTTCCTATCAGGATGGGGAGAAGGTAAGATGTTCATGCTGGTGAAGATCAAGGACTTCACTTTAAGTGGAACTAGTTGTAGAAGCGCCCCTGATATACTTGTTCCACATGCTGTCTAGAAATTGAATATGAGCAGCTGATACAGATTATTTACATGCTGCAGAATTCCTGATTTTTTTTTTATGATTTTTTTAGACTGTATCTGAATTGTAAGCTAGCAAGTCTCTGTGGAAGACTTTTAAGCAGCTCTAGAGAATATCTAGAGACAAATTTCAAGTTTTCTTGGAGACTTCCCCTGTCTTCTCAGTAATGACATGCCTGTAGTGTGGCAGAATCCTTCAGTATCATACTTACATATTTTCTGATGACTTCAGTAGCTGACTAGGGCTGAAAACTCTTGACGGTTCTGTGAGAGTTTTGTTCTGGTTTTTTTTTTTTCACTCTGCCATTAATTTCTGATGACTATGATGAACCTAAACTTTTTTTGTGTCATGTTGCCTAACTGTAAAAAGATGATTCACAGATAGGTATTTGTTTTGTTTGTGGGTTTTTGTTTGTTTTTTTAAATAAAATAAAAAAGAAACCACACCAGAAAAAAAAACCCATGAGGAGCTTTGTGTGACACAAGTAAAAGGAGTTTGTCACTGTTTCTTCTGCATTTAGTGGCTAAATTTTGATTAAGGTAACCGAGAATGCTGGTTTGGGTTTGTTCCTGGTTTTGAGCTTCAGCTGTAAATAGAGACTAAATTACTCTGTGAATTAGAGATAATAAAGCACACTCAAGCATTTGTATACTAAACTGGCGACAGCAGACGGGATAAAAGTAACTGAATAATAATTGGGGTACTGTGTATTCCAGCCATTCTGAACACGTGGCAGCCTAATGCCAGGAGGGCTTTTAGAGCTTTCCAGCCTTCCTTGGGCAAGGGGCCAAATTGTTGCTTTCAGCTGTTCCTCACTGACAGCTGAGCAGCTTCATGTTCAACTGATCGTGGCTGCTTTTTGCTAAAAGGTGAGTTAATTAAAAGAACACCTGTTAAATCAGAATACATCCCTGTTGTTGAATGGAAGATTTGAATAAAATTTCTTGTATTCAACTGTAGTTGTGAAGTTACTTATTGAGGTGTCCAGGTGCAATAAAGAACCTGAATAAAACATTGTTTGGGAGCCAGGATTGTCCTTTTGAAATGACATGATGAACTTTGGAAATAAGCCTAATTAAAACTACTAGTAGTGAATGTCAGAAATGGGAGTCCTCTGGCAAAAAGGAAACAAAAGAAACTTGCTAACCTTCTCTGTCATTTTTCACACTGAATCCATGAAAGATTTAGTAGTCAGACATGTGTGAGACTTTAACAGCCACAGAACATGCTGATGCACTTCCCAGTATACTAGAGTTACAGTTTTTTTTTTCAGTAGACCAGAGTATGTTAATTTTTGTAACTTGCTTCCTCATTACCTCATTAATTTGCAAACTTCAGTTGCTTGCAATGGACCTTTCAATCATTAAAGTGAATTAGTGATGATTTGCATTTAATCTTGTTACAGTACTTTAGTTTCTCAGTGTAGCTACTTAAAAGTATTTGATTTAATAGTAATAGTGCCAAGTTTAATGAAGAAATATGCATCAAGAGCTTCATCTGTAACTTGTTTAGTGTCTGAAACTGGTTTATATCCAACTCTTCTAAGAAGTTTTTTATATGAGTCTGTTTCTGAAGGAGGATGAACAGGAAAGGTGCAGGCATGTTTGTCCCAACCTGGGAACAGCCAACTTCTAGTTCTACAAAAGCTTTTTTTAAAATTCCGCTCTTCTTTTTCTCTTTTTCTTTTTTTTTTTTTTCCCCTAAAGTACTGTCTCTGCTGAATGTTTAAATGTCATAGATTTGTCAAATGTTGGAGGGAGCCATGAGATTTCCAGTAAATGTGTAGTGCTTGGTGTCAAGGGATTTCTAAGTAAGAAAACTTCAGACGTACATCAACAAAATCCACAAGGATTTCTGAAGACAAATAGATAAAGGTGTACAAGCTGCAGGTGTTTGGGAAAACAAAAATACGATGTTTTTGTGTGTGAATACTATGACAGATGATCTGAATATTGCAAGACCTGTAGAATGATGAGGATATCTACCTTGTAGCAAGGACTAACATCCTTGGCAGTCAGCTGGACCCTGCCTTGTGCCTTACAAAACAAAAAGTAGCTTCACATGCACCTCAGTGTGGCCAGTCTCCTCCTATTTAAGTGCTTACAGTGTCAAACTGGCTGTTGTGTTACTCAGGCCATGATTATTCAGACTTCAGAAGGTCAAAGGGGCTCATTGTCTAATATTCTCTTGCAGGTTTCTGTAGGTGAGAACAGTTTGTCTTTCCACTCTGGTCTTCTAGAGGATGGCACTGGTAAGCACTTGTTCTGCCTCAACAAGAGTAAAGCACATGGCTGAGGAAGAGCACTAACTCTGCCCAGTTGTGTGTAGGGTGCTTAAGATCAGTCCTGTCAAATGATGAACTTGACCCAATAAAAACCTGTCTTGTACTAAAAATCTGACCTATGCCTAACTCAAAATTTATAAGAATTTCTTTGAGGTTTACAAGTTCATTTGCAATTGTAATTCTAAGACATCTGTAACTCGTTTGCTCTGATTGAAGACATTTAAGTGTAGCTTCCTCACCATTTGCGCTTAAAGTAATAGCTGTGGCAACTACTACATCAGTCAGTAGGCTGAAGTACTTATTAATGCAGGAAAATTACCCAGTGTCTTTGGTGTTGTCCAGAGATAGACGAGTTCCTATTCAGTAAAGTATGTAACCACATTCTCACATTGCCTTAGCTTTACACCTAAATTCAAGCCCACACGTGAGCACTTTGCAGAAATGAAGAACAGTTCCTGCAAGTTAGATGTTGGATCCCTGTATAGTTTCCTTTACATATCAACTTAACTTTCCTGGTAAATCAGAAGAGTAGAATGATCATGTTTAAATATCTAGATCTAAAGGTTTAATAGCAGATGTTCAAGAAAAAATATGTTGGCCCTTAGCTGGTAGGATTGCTGTTGGGTCTTATGAGCATAAGCTTTCCATGGTTTTAAAGTAATTGTAATTGCCTTTTCTTCCTCCTCTGCTCCCTTAGTTGGACAAAACTCAGAGAGTGAGACAGAAGTTCAGAAACCTGTCAGCGCAAAGCAGCAAAACTTTGGTTCTAAACCAGCTGGCCAGACAGATGCATCTCTGCCAAAAGCAGTGAAGGTAAAGCAGCTATTTGGTCTCAAACATTGGCAATGGTTAAAACCAGTTTCTCTATCTAATACTGAAAAGCCTTAATACAACTGATGTGGTCACAAAGGATCTGTCAGTAACTGTATCAGTATCTGATGTGTCTTCATCGGACTGTGTTTCATGACAGAATGGAAAAGCATCTCAAAACTGTCAGTTTTTCTTCAAAGACTAAGTTTGAGTTGCTTGCTGGGAGTTGCCCTGCTGCTGTTAAAACAGCGTGCCCCTGCAACGGAGGCAGTCTGTTTCTCTTCAGCGTGGGAAAAAGGGCTTGAGCAGGGGATCCTATCAGGGCTTGTCTATGCCTCTTGTAAAGTCAGTGCTCCTAGAGATTGGCACTGAGGTCCTGATACTGATCTTGAGAACCTTTAGTAGGCTTGGCTTTCCACCCTCCTCTCTCAGCTGTTCCCAAGGTAACTGCAGTTGGTAGCAACTTTATAGTAAGGGCACTGTGGTGACTGACTCCACAAAGATTGAGTTTGGCATTCTGAGTAACAAGTCTTTAATGTTACATTTTCTTTAGCAGGAGCTATAAAGCATAAAGCAGATGGAGAACTTCTTGGGTAGGAATGTATTTGCTAATCTTATTAGACACACAAACAGCAGTGCTGAACATTTTGATCACACGGTACTTTCTTGTCACGTGTGCTGTCTGGAGTTAGGATGCCTATTCCCTGGGCTGCCACAGACTTCCTGGCTCACTCCTGAGGAAACAACTGTGCTTTTGTTGTTTTCCCCATCTTTCAGAGGAATGGCACTGACCTCATGAAGACCAGTAAGATGTGGCTTCCTAGTGTTCTGGAGTATAAATGCCAGTATGCGAAACTAGAGCTGCCTATAACATTGTTGTAATCTCAGTCTGTCACAGCATACAAGATACACACAACCTGTGTGTCTTGGTCCTCTGGTATCTCTTTGTATTATTAGAACCATTTTAGTCCTCTGCCTTGTTACTGCTTTAGATTCTGCACTGCCAAGATAGAAACCCAGATGCCGTTTATTCATGTAAGGTTCCTATTTGTCTCTTCCAGCTTCTGTCTCCTGTTCTTGGTTCCTAACCTCTACTCCTGCCTTCTGCTTCCCTCCTAATGTGAGCTCAACTCTCAGCTTTCTCTCAAGTTTTTTTTCTATTTATCGGGCCTCACCTTCCTCCTGTAGCTCCTATTTGTAGTATGTCTGGAAAGGAATTTCTTTCTCTTCACACCCCAAAACGCCTCTCCATCAGACATAGGGCTCATTGTTATACAAGTAAGTTCCTCTTCTCAGGTGGGGATGTGCATTGCAGAAGCATATGCCAGCACCGTCATGTCATCTTGCGAAACTAAGCTTTCAGGGAGAATTACTTTCTGATGGGCAAGCAAATTGTTGCTGCCTTGCTCCCTGTGGTAAGCATGGATAATTACATTTTTGTCTGCATCAGTAAACTCTCATTTTTTTGAGATTTTGATTAGTGACTCAAAATTCAGAATTCATACGCAGTTTCAGCAGCACCTAGAAATTGTACTTTTTTTTCAAAAGGAACTCTGAACTTGTGTTGGTCAAGCTGCCATCATAACTGGAACTTTAATCTACTATAACTTCAAGCAATGCCTTAAAAAAAAAAATTAAATACCTATTAAACTGGAATTAAATTGGCAGCAAACTTTATGGTTGTGACAAACTGACTTCAGCTGGCTCTGTCTTCAGCAATCTGTCCCTCACATAACTGTAACTTTCATTGCCTAACCATTGTTTCTAGTCTGTTATAAATAAATTGCTGTAATTATGTCTTCCTGTGGCCTTCCTGTTTTTTCTTTAGCTATCATATTTTTCCTTAAAGCTTTTTAGCAAGTTTGTAGCAGGTATTCTTTGTCAAAGAGAAGCTACAATATCAATGTGTCTATGCAGACCCATGGTAAGGAGCCTGGGCATTCTTTTACCCTGCTGCTAAAGTAGTTGTAATCAACATGCAGCCTGAGACTGCCAATTTCTCAACTGTAAGTTATTTAATTTTTCCTTTAAAGTGTCCTCCCTATTGGCCAACCTTAATAAATTCCAAGAAGTGAATGGCATCAAGTGACCTTTTTTCATGGACAATGTACTTGCTTCCTTGATGCTGTCAGAAAACAAAATCTGAAACCGTTGCTGTACAGCACAACAGTGACACTTGACTCCTTAGTGTTTAAGTTTACCCTTGCACTAAACTCTCAGGAAATTATCTTAGTGAGCACATAAACAATTTTAGCTGTTTAACCTCAAAGCCCTGCTCACTTTAAGTCTTGAGCAAGTTTGAGGGCTGCGTGTCCTGAAACCTGAGTATAGTTTCTTTGCGATAGAACTGGAATTGCTTACAAATGAAGTCAGAAGTGTTTCCTGCTGCCTGCATCTGTGCTGAGACTATTTCCTCCTCTTTGAGGAGAGCATTTAGCAAAAGTGGATCATTTCAAACTGTTGAGCAGCCTGTTCCACTCCTTTCCCCTCCCACCTTGTACCTTTTATTTTGTGATTATTTCAGTTCTTTTTCTGCACTATTTTTTTATTTTGTTAAGTCTCATACTGACTTTAATCTACCTGAATGTTTCTTCATCATTTTCCTATCAAGAAAAATTGAGGTTGCAGAAATAGATTAAACAGCTTTTGGGGAACTGGCTCAGTCAAAAGTTATAACTGAGTTCTAGTATTTTGATTGTTCTTTCTCAACCATTGCTCAACTTGTGATGCTTCAGCTGTGGAATTCACTAGGGCAAAATCTTGGCTCACCGTCAAGCCACAGCAATCCTGTGGGCCTGCCATAGCCTCTTCCTCACTCATTGCCCACCAGAACCCGCTGTACCATAATGAGCATTGAGTTGCAGAAAGTGAATTTCTGCAATTTTCTGAGAAATCTGGAAGCCATGCATGAACCCAAGCCAAGTCCCCTAGCAGTTGATTAATTTTCCAGTTAACAAGCTTTCTCTTCTTCCCGTAGAAATTTCAGTTGCCAATGAAGGAAACCTGTGTTGGGTGTCAGAAGACTGTGTACCCAATGGAAAGGCTCTTTGCCAACCAGCAGGTGTTTCACATCAGCTGTTTCCGCTGTTCCTATTGCAACAGTAAACTCAGGTAAACACACTGCTCCATTTGGCTGCTCTCTAGGAAGTGTAGCTTTCCTCTTCAGCAGCTGAGTAAGGTGCTGTTCAAGCTTAGCTGAGCTGAAGGCAACCATAATCCAGTGAATTGGAAAGGAGTGTAGAAGTGGTAATACAGTCCTAGTTCTGCCAGTGGCTTTTGCACTTAATGCAGTCTGTTTTTAAACTCTTAATGTAATTTTATGTGGGGAAAAATATATGTCCAACTTTGTAAAGAGCTCCTGACGTTTGCAAAGAGGGACGTACGAACTCATGAAAGCTGTAAGCTTGTCTTTTCCAAACATGTTGGAAGGCTGAAATTGAATCTCTTCAGTAACATAACTAAAATATACATCCGTCTCAGTGCCTGAGACACAGAATGCTAACATTTGACTTCATATCTTCCCGAACAGTCTTGGGACATATGCATCTCTGCATGGGAATATTTACTGCAAGCCTCACTTCAATCAGCTCTTCAAATCTAAAGGCAATTATGATGAAGGCTTTGGACACAAACAGCATAAGGAATTACGGGCAGGCAAATCTGAATGTGAAGAATCCCTGGAGAAAACTGTCCATGGTGTAAATGCAACAGAAAGTCCACAAAGCCCAGGAGTAGAGGATGCCCCAATTGCAAAAGTAGGAGTTCTGGCAGCAAGTATGGAAGCAAAAGCTTCCGCTTTGCCTGAAAGAGAAGAGAGACCAGCAGAAACAAAAAAGCTCAGGATTGCCTGGCCGCCTCCATCTGACCAAAGTATTCAAGGAAGTGCCTTAGATGAGGGCATCAAAGTATTCAAACCCAAATGGCCCCCGGAAGAAGAAATTTCCAAGCCAGATGTGCTGGAGGATGTAGATCTGGATCTCAAAAAGTTAAGAAGATCTTCCTCACTGAAAGAAAGAAGTCGTCCCTTTACAGTCGCAGCCTCGTTTAGAACAATATCTGTTAAAGGCCATAAAACAGAGAATTCTTCTTCTCCTTCTAAGGCAGAGAGAGAGGTGTTGAAAAGAAGTGAGGAACTGGAGAGAGAGGTTGTGGTAGACAAAAAGCAAAAGGAAAAGAAGGTTGAGAATAGGAACATCAAGAGTGCTGAAGAGAAAAATGTAGCGGAAGAATGGGAATTGTCTGGTAGCAAAACAGTGGAGCATAACTTTGTAGAAAATGGCCAGATGAATGCAGAGACAGATGAGGAAGAACACACTATGGAAGAGCAGGAAATCGCAAATGAAGAATTTCTTGAACCAAATTCTCCTAAACATTCCAGCTTAGCCAATGTTGTGACTGCTAAGGAATCATCTCCTAACCAGAATCGCAAATCCCAAGATGTTGGTTTCTGGGAGGGTGAAGATATGGAAGATCTATCTGTGGAAGAACAGATCAAAAGGAATCGTTACTATGAAGAAGATGATGAAGAATAAATTGGCCTTTTACTAGAAAACTTGCTGCAAGGTGCTGGGCCTTTTTAAATCGGTGTTTTTAGCTTTAACAAACAGCTGTCCTCCATGAAAGCGATGCTATACTGCACATCGACATTAAGGGAATCCTATGTACAAATTATCTCAACTAGAAAAATACTCTGGAAGCCTGCAAAGAGTGTATTTAGGTGCATGGAAACAAGTATCTGGCTGTGGGTTAGCTTCAACAGGTAATCTCTGTCCACAGCACAAGAACAGAGCTGTTCTGTACTCCTACTGTCTTATCCTTTTAGAGCTTCAATAGGTATTTCACTAACAATTTACGGAATTTCACTGTACTCACAATGGTGGCGTGAAACAGGCTTTCTGTAATACACTACTTTTACCACTACAAATGCTACTGCAGTGCTTAGGGACCAATTTCAAAGGGACTTTCTGGCCTTCTTTAAAAATGGTAACTTAATGCACTTTAATACATGTAAAGGGCACAACTGGGATTTTTTTTAATAGTAAAAACATTTATGTGCTTAGTATCCAACTACTAAAGCATCTTAAATTGAGTGCAATGTGATTTTCTTTCTCAGAACTGCCTAGGATCAATTGAAGACTCCCTACTCTCTTTTATTTTTCTCTGCGCAACTGGAATGGTGTGCCCATTGCCGGAACATATGTATTCTAGTGCTTCTCCAGAAGCTGTGCTGACAGATCTCTTTGAGGACAAGTGAACACTTTTGCAGTAGCCTGCAGGGCATTACTTTTGCATTTCCATATGCATTTGAAGTGGGGTTTTTGGTTTGGTTTTTTTTGGTTGGTTGCTTTTTTTTTTTTTTTAACTTGGAGTTCATTATAATTCATTTTAAACTGCAGATGATATTTTTAAGGCCTTTTGACAACTTTGAAAACCTACTTGTATCAAGCTGCCATAAATCTTCTCATTATGGCTGTGAAATTATGCTGCATTGCAAAAATCTCTGGAATAAAACCATCTGAACAGTGAAAATTTCTGATTGCTAGCATTGAAGCTTCGTACATTTTTAAACTTGACTTCATTTATTTTACAAACAATGAAATCTTGAACGGGGGAAGGAGGATGCCCTTTTTTATATTAGCTTTTATTTGTACTGTATTCTCATGAGAATTAGCTCTTAACTATACTTGAGGTGTAAAATATTCTGCTTTCTTAACAGTCCTGCTAACTACAAAACCTTCAATAAAGTTCGGTCATTTACATTAAAATTTAGTCTGAAGACTGGATTCATACTCATTTCACAAAGAGGTGGTATTTTAAAAACACCATGGGAGAAGATGGGTGAAATACCGGTGTTCTTACTGGAAGCTGGAGACCAGCCAGTGATTTTTCTGGTGCCACTAGGTGACACTGTGTATCCACTTTTTTTCTGGTTGACAGTCAAGTGGGCAGATTGTTCTCTGGTATGCAAGAGCGTTGTGGAAGGGGTATTAGAACAGGATGGGCAAAAGAAAAAAGGATGTGCAGGTATTTTATGCTTCCATTTCTGGCTTCAGGTTGTTCTCAGGCATGGTAGCTGAGGACAACTGAGAGGGGGTTTTTTCCCCCCTTCCTATAAGCCGCTTTGTATTGCAGTTATCTTCCCTTAAGCCTGAGGTGGGTTTGGTTGGGAGAGACAGGGACTAAGACCTAGAAGAAATACGGTAAGCATCCTGCAGCAGCATAAGAAAACGCACGTGTGTATGACATATATATAGGGGAAGGAGGGAGAGAAGGGAAAAGAAGCCTGCTATCTACCTGGAAGGTATTAGCAGTTGCACATCATGAGATGTACAACCTACTGCTAATTTTTCTTTCTTTTTAAGGGAGAAGTAAGACTTGATTTGTATAGATAGAGGTATTGCAAAACTCTGAAAGCTGATGTGCAAGCACATGCTGCTTTCTGTAACCTTTCTCTCTTCCTAACAAAATCCATTTGGTATCAGATTTCCTCAAAATACTAAGCAATTGGAGATCTTTCTTACTGGAAATTGTGCTAAGTGTATTTGAAAAGGAAGGGAAGAATATTTGTTGTGGACTTGGATTTATTGAATATGCCTACTACTTGTTTCTTGGGAAACGCAATTGTATTTTACAGTGCATTCCTGGTTACATGATACTAAAGCAATACTGGCTGCAGTTACCAGAGACTTTAATGGTATGCATCATTAGTTCTAGTTAAATCTGAGGCATCCGTGAGTCTCTGAGAGACAAGGACCCTTAGTGTTCAGACTGGCTGAACAAGGAGAAATTAGTACAAGTGGTACTTTTAAATAAAGTCGTTGATGAAAAAAAAGTGATCAGATCATGAACTAGCCTGTTCTTGAATCTATTAGTTATCATACTATTTGAGTGCTTAATGGGCCATTTAATTTGCTCTCCACTGGACAGATGCCAAAAGAGCTATTATATATAAGATGGATCATTTGCTACAATGTACAAGGAAGTTCATGCTGACCACCTTTATGGAGATTTTTGAGAACCTCATTGAAAAGCTTACACAAAGGCCAGGCTTTGTTACTTGGTTACCCTCATCCGAAGACTGTCACGCTAAACCACTGATTTTTTCTGAATGTTTTAAAAGCTATAAGGAGTATCTTATACTTTGCCAACCAGTGTACCCCTCGCTCCCTGTGTTGTGCTTAAATGTTAAACCACATGGCTATTAATACTAGTAAAACTAATCCTGGTATCTTACCATAAACTCTTCACATGAGAAGTTGCCCTATGCTGCTTGCAGCTCTGGGGCCCTTCCTTTCAGAGGTGAGTCAAACGCGCTGTGAGCCCGTCCGAGGAATTCTGCCCCTCGGGGATGAGGGGGAGGTGGTTTATCTACCGGAGTTGAGTAGCAACCGCCTCCGCAGCGTTCAGGCTGGGCTCGGCGCCTCCCTCAGCCGGGGCCTTCCCGGGGACAGAGACCGGACTCTCCTCAGAAGCGCATGCTTTAGGCCCTATTAAAGACTGTCTTGAGGACTTTTTTTTTTTTTTTTCCCAGTCAGAACAACTCGTCTCTGTTGGTAGAAAAACCCCCGAGGGTTCGGAAACCCGTAACGAGCCGCCTTCGCGCCGCGTCCCCCTGAGGGAGCGCTGAGGCGACGGCGGGCGGGAGCGCGCGCGCGCCGCCGTGCCTGAGAGGCGAGCCCGCCACTGCGCCTGCTCCCAGCTAACGGTCCGCGGCGGGGGGGGCGTGGCCGGCCGAACACCACCACCACCCCTCGCCCGGTTCTGCGCATGCGCCCCTGGGCGCCGGGAAGGAAGGGAGGGAGGTGCTGGTTCGCGGTGCCGCCCCGCTTAGTCGGCTGCGGTGGCCGCCTCAGCTGCGGCCGCCGGGAGGGAGGCGGAGGGAGGGAGGGAGGAGGCGGAAGATGGCGGCGGCCGCGGCGGCGGCGCTGCGGGCCTGGTTCTGGAATGAGCGCTTTTGGCTACCGCACAACGTGACGTGGGCGGACCTGGCCGGGGAGCCGGGCCCGCCGGGCAGTGGGTTGCAGTACCCGCGGGCGGGCCACGTCCTCTCCGCCTTCCCGCTGGCGCTCGGCATCTTCGCCGTGCGGCTGCTCTTCGAGAGGTGAGCGTGAGGACCGCCCCTGCCGCGGGGCTTCCCCTCACGGGGGCGGCCGAGGGGGCCCCCTCAGGCGGCTGAGGCGACCGCGACGCCTCCCGTTCCCGCCTCGGGGGCGAGCGCGCGGCGAGGCCGCCGGTGTCTCTTAGCAACGGGCCGTGAAGCGCCCCGGGGGGGGGGGAGCGGCAACGGCGGGCGGCCCCGGGGCCGGACCGGAGGGGAGGCTCGGAGGCTCCCCCCCCCCCGTTCGCCCCTCAGGCGGCGCGGAGGCCTTCTGTGGAGGCCGTGGCGGGCTCTCCGCCCGCGGTGTCTTCCGAGGCTCTTTTTGCGTGGAAAGGGAATTTTGTGTAACCCTGGAAAACCTGTCCCGGGAAACCTCTCTGTGTCTGTCACGACATACGGAAACCCGCAGGGCTTCTCTCTCCCTTGGCTTTGAATCCCGAGAGGGTCCTCCAGTGCTAGCGGTACCTGATGCTGAGGTAGTGCAAGCAGAAAGTCTGGGGAATTCACTTTTTATTTCTCTGCCTGTCCAGGAGAACCTTGGCTGGGCGAGTGAAAGACAACTGGCTGCTGCTGCTCTGCAGTTGGTTTGCTTGTGTTGCTGGTCTCTGCCTTTATTGTACTTTCCTCGCGAGTTCATGGCTGAGGAAATAGGACTTGTTCACATGGCCTAGTATATTATTCAACAATTTGTGGATCCCCTGCATCTCGGGCATGACAGAAGTGCATGCAGATCATCATATCTGCCCATAAACAGGTGTAATAAAGTACTTCTCATTTACTTGAGTATCCATAAACATACAATAATAACTTTTCCCTGGGGCAGAGGTTTATCCTTGCCATGATGTGTATCTCTTACAGCCACATGCAGGGCAGACTGTGTGGGTGACATAGATACTAATTAGTAAAGCAGCTTATTTAGGAAAACTGTTAGGTGAGGCAGACCGAGACACCTTGTATTCCTGTTCAGGTAGTTCATTAAAGATTGATTTAATCTTAAATTTCTACACTGAAAGAGCAGAAGTCTTTTTAAGCATGAAAAGGGCTGTAGGACTAAAGCGGGTAGGAATCAGGTTGGTTTTGTTTTGTGGGTTTCCTGCAAGAAGTGTGAATTCTCTTGAGCTTTCAGAAATTAAACAAGAGGAGGGCACTGGGGTGAAGTAAAAAAAGATAGGTGAATTGTGGAGAAAAATGAAGCAGGTCAGCAGGGTAGGAGAGAAATTTGAGAAGCACTCTTTTTCTCAAATCTTCTCTTTTTGCCCTTGGGGGAGGGGGGGAAGCTTCAGAAAACTACTGGCAGGTCAAACCAGTGCAGAGGACCCAGGAACACATGTGGCAGTGCCAAAAATCTCGTCTCAGCTTGGTGTGCTACTGCTAGTCTTGGCCAAATGTTCATACTTGCCAGCAGACAAGGAAAGGAAGTTGTGGGACGGAATGATCCCCCTGAAAGGGATATTGTGGGAAGGTCTCCTTTCTTTCCAAGCCTTGTTTAGTCCAGGTGTCTTAGTCTGGGGAAGAATTGCAAAAGATTCTCTGTGCTCTGGAGTATGAGATGTTAGGAGAGATACAGCGCGTCCTACTGCACCTAGCAATGTAGTCCTCCCGGTAGCAATTTGCTTTTTCCTGATAATGTCTACCTGGTCTGTGAAATTTCTTTTGCAGTGTTAATTTAGGGAGGAGTAAAATGACAAATTAGGTTGTCCGCCTACACAATAAAACCTAGAGACCATGGCCTAGTTCCTGAGAGGGTTGTTTCTTTTTTTCAGCTGTGTCTTTGCTATAGTGTGTCTTAATGGTGGTATCCTGAAGTAAAAGCAGATTGTGAAAGCAACATCCAGGGCAGTTAGTATGTGTGTTTTAAAAGACCCTATTTTTTAAGAAATGCTTTTCTTTTTCCTCCTGCCACTTGGAACATGTCACAAAAGTTCAGATTCGTCTTAATAAAATCCCATTGTGCATATACCCTGATTCAGGCTTTGGGGATGATTGTGTCAAATGTCTTCCTTGACACGCATTTGGCAGTTGGACTTGATGACTCAGAACTTGAATTATATACTTGTGCAGCTCTTTTGTTTTAGCTTCGTTTCTTTCTTTTCTTTCTCCTTTTGCTGTAGATTTTCAGCGTGAGGAAGTGCTTTTGTGACACTGACAGTTGTAATGCTGACACATATTTCTGTTAGTGAATGTTCCTATTTAACCTTTGCATCATGATGTTGGTAAAATATTCATTAGGCTGACTGACCGTGGGAAGTATATGACTGTAGAGATCAGGCAAGACTCATAGAGGAAGGTAAAGTCCTGACTCCATGGTAGGGGGGTGGATTTTTGTGCAGGCAAGATAAAGAAGGACTTCTGACCACTAGTTTGTTGGTTGTTTTCTTGATTATACTTGCTGTTATTTCTCCTTACACATCTGGTCCCACTGCAGGCGCAAAAAAATTTCCCAGGTATCTGCAAAAACCTGGAGCCTGATATTCATATGATGTGTTTATAATTACACTGGAATGCCCTTCAGTAACAGGTATATTTGTTACTCTACAGGTCTGAGGAAGGATCTGCGGCTTGTGCTCAAGCTGGGGGGGGGGGGGGGGGGGGAGAAAAAAAGTGATGTCTGTCTGGAAAATTAGGGACAGTTGTGGAATGAGGTGGTTTAATCTTAACACTGTGAAACTGAGAGATTATGGAAAGACGAACTCTTACTTTGAGTGCATACTTTTTAAATCTTACTATTTCGTAGATTGTTCTTCCTTTTCAGAGCTGTAATAGGAAGTCACCAGACAAACCTGAATGTTCCATAAAGAAGGATTCTGCCTTTGGGTTTGTGAAGTACAACATGCCTGAGAATTACTTGTTATAACATATGAGTCCATGTACTTGAAAATTGCTGTTGGTTTCAAAATCAGTCTGTCTATCTTAATAACTAGTGTGAAAAAGGTAGCTTGGTAGGTATGACTTAAGCCAATGAGCAGATACCTGTTCAGAAAAGTGTAATATAAGTATTTAAGTGATGATAATTCCTTGCTGGGAAGGTGTGGCAGTAAGTTGACCTTGGGAATAGTTGCTGCAGTTAGGATTTCTGTGGCATCATAAAATAATTTAGATTAAAAGGGACCTTGTCCAATCCACTCCTCAAAGCAAGGCCAATGTTTTAGTCAAGTCAGGTTGCTCATGGCCTTGTGCTGTGCAGTTTTGAATATGCCCAAGAATGGAAATCCTGCTATGTGGGCAGCCTTTTTTTGGTGCTTAACTGTTATTGCTATGCAGATTTTTTTCTCTGGGGGATACAGTGCAAAACTTGCACATCTGAAAACCTATTCTGGGGCCAAAAATAAAATGCCGTAGAGGTTTTAAGTGTGAGTTTTCCTTAATGGATACCTAAAGGAAATAGCATGTCATCTTGCTATTTTTCTGACTGACAACAGGATTGATCACTTTATATTCCACTGGCAAGGTAGTAACTGGACAAAGCAATTGGACCAGGACTGTTCAGTGGACTCATGAGCGTGAGCCAGCCGTGCCCAGCCCAGGTAAAAACACCTTGCATGGCTAGTCAGGAAGCCCTGTGGAAGGACAGTTGTCACTTGCAGTTCCATTGCACAAAACCATTACTTGCAGAGTTAGAGAAGCTACATTATAGCGTTGGGTTAGACTTCCTTAAAAGTGATGAAATCCATTGCTGCCATCCTTTTTCCTTCCTGTTCCTGTGACTGGGGCTACCTCCATTGTTGTGACTTGTCTGTTTGTGTTGATGTCTGTCTGCTTCTGTGCACCTAGAAATATTTGTGGGGTTTTTTTTTTGTTTGCTCTTTGGTCACCTGCATGATTGACTGAGTAACTGGAGTCCTGTGCTCTATCTGTAGCCTGTGGTTTACTCTTGATTTTTATTTTTTCCCTAATTTCTGGAAACGTGTATTTTTTTCCCTAAGCCTGCTAGTGAGGGAAGCCTACTGTTGAGGAATAGTTTCATGCAAAGATTATTCCCCCCCCCAGTCTTTAGGTCCCCAAATGAATTATTTCTGCATATTTTTTTTCGGAGGAGATGCCATTTCTTCTTTCCTTGATGCTTCAGGTTTTGAATTCTAGAATAATGCCAAAACTTTGCATGGATCACTGTGAGCTTTCTTAACCGTTCCTTCTTTTCTTTACTTGGTCTTGAAACAAAAGAAGGCTGTCCTGAATAATAAATTAATTGAATGTGCAGATTTTTAGATTTTTCATGTTTCCTGTCTTACATGAGGAAACTGACATAAACTGAGTATCTTCAGGCCAGGATATTTTTTAATAGACCTATAAGCACTGTGTCCCAGAAAATGAAATAAAAATATTTGGCATCCTGTAATTGCACATGTGTACTTCTTTGCTGTTGTTGTGGTATATCCTGTAGGAAAGAAGAGTATAAAGATGTACGCTTTTATGGGGGCCTAGCCAAATGTTTCATAACATCACAACATGATTTCAGGCTGGTGGTCTAGATTATAGAGGAAGCAGTGAGCCTTTTGAGCCAGGCTGAAAGGAAATAACTCTTTCCTTTTTTTCTTTTTTTTTTTTTTTTTTCTTTTTAAAGCTATGACTGTTGAAATGAACAGGACATATGAAGAAATGGGGCAGGACAGTGAGACCTGGGGCCACAGTGTATTACTTGTTCAGTATTTTCTGAGAGCAGGGGAGTTCCTTTAGGATTAGTCATGAGCTGATCTGTAATTCTCAAGGGGAAAACCCCACAACCTGTGTCTGTTCTTAAATGCAGTGATAGCTGTTTGTTACCGAAGTACTAACAGTGTACTCCCAAGAATGATTGCTGTTGGAACGCTTAAAGTCATGATTCTCCTGAATTTTAATCTTTCCTTTTAAACACAAGGAGAAATGGTAACAAATGTAGTGGTTGGAAAAAGCAGCATTTCATGCTTGATGGCACTCTGACTTTGCTAAATGGAACACATGTGTAATTTGTTGTCTTCAATTCAGTAGTCTCTGAAACAATCTCTCTTTCAAAGCAGAATAGATTTAATGATGCAAATGTGTCCTTTTCAAAATCGGTTTTGAGAAACAGGTTCTTTGCGCGCTCTCTCTTTCTTTAAATAATTGATTAAAAAATAATAAAAATTGCTCCTTGAAACCCCTCTTTCTTGCCCACCAACAGGACAGAAAACAACTCGCGTGTTCAGGTAACGCATCCATTTTCCTTAGAATGGTGTGCCCATTTTGACACACAGGTACAGCAAAACCTAATAATTTTTGAATGTGTATATATGCATTTTAGTTGCAAAACCAGTTTTATTTTCAGAGTGTCTGTACTATAAAATTCACAATGTGTTAGGTCAGCTTTTGGAATACATGGTGTATACAGGGCTGAGTGAAATACTGAGATCTTGGGTGTTTCAGACTGAAAGACTTCTTACAGCTGCCTCACTCTCCCGAAGGAAACAAGCCACTTTATTTTTCCTGAAGACACAAAAAAACCGCAAAACTGTGTGTCTTTTAGGACCTGTGTCACTGCAACTTCCCTTTTTTCTGAGCTATGCGACACCAAGGCACATTCTGGAAATAAGGCATTTTGTAGGGCTACAAAGGCTCTAGCATTTATGTTCGCAGAGGACTCCTATCAGTGATCTATTATTTTATTTCTGAGTAATGAGAATCACCCTGGGGGAACACATTCTGATCGTTACAAGCCAAGGACATTAAGATTCAATTTTTCATTTTAGACGTGTGTACTGTCTGCAATTACCATTTGGACTAATAAAAGATATTCCTTCACCTGTGAAGTTTCTTTAAGCAAAGTGAGTGGGGATCTTCAGAAGCTTTTTGGATAGGTTTTGCAGTTTGTGACAAGTCAGGGTGCTTGTGATGTAGGAGGGAAGTAGATACCTTGTTTTTAATCTATCTCTTTCTTCTGAACTCTTTCAGGTTTATTGCCAAGCCGTGTGCCATAAACCTTGGCATTCAAGACAGTGGACCTCACAGAGCCCAGCCCAATGCAATTTTAGAAAAAGTGTTTACATCCATCACTAAGGTGAGTCATGCTTCAAATTCTGCTAGAAACAGAGGCTTATAAGTAAGAGTATAGGAGGACTTTTTGCTTCCACTTTTCTAGTTTGAGAAATGCATTTTGCACTGTGCATGCACAATGAGTGTGCTCTTTCTTATTTTGTCTCTGGCATGTCCTTCTTGCACAGTAAATTCTCTTTATGGCTGACCTGTACTTTTGTGCACAGAAGAATATTTTTTTGAATAAAAAAAATTTTGTCTTTCTAAAAAGGTACGAGGCTTCTTCCTTTAGTTGCCTGCCTTTGTCCAAATTGTAACTCCTGTAACAGGTGGTAACTGTTGGCTTAACAAGAAATTTCCCAGTATCTTTGTATTGGAAAAGTGCTACTCTTTTCCTTGAGATCTGTTCTTTGCTGGTTTTATTGGCCAGTTGGGTCAATGCCTTCCTCTTATTTTTGCCATCTACTGTGGAATTGGACAACAGCTGTCAACAGAGGAAGTCAATTATTTAAGGAAAGCGTTCAGTCAATGGAAGTGTGTCCTGATAAAGGGTAGGACATTTAATGTTGACAGTAGGTGTTTCTTTTGATTGTTTCATGGCCTTTCTTTCACTTAAGCTGACAGTGCTTCTTCACTTCAGAATTACAGAATTCCACACTGTCTGTACTCTGTTGAATGTTGACAGTGAAATCCACGCAGACAGCATGATAGATTTTCATTAAAGATAATGAAATGGAAGGTTTTATGTTCTGATTTGGTGATGCTGAACTTCATTCTGAGTGGAGCAGATAAAGTGCTCAGTGAATGGAAGAGAAATTCTATAAAAACCTTACTAAAACTTGCCTCATGGGAACATTAAAGTTTTGAGGTATTTGGAATGACGTGTGAACTGAAAAGTCCCTATGATTTGATGCTGTTTCTGGGGAGGACTTTTATGTGGGGGATGTCCTTGAAATTAACGTTTAGGAAACCCATGAGGGCGCATGCTGTGCAAAATTTATCTAGCTTATGAAAACAGAGCTGCATTTAACTGTGCCAGTATGCTTATGTCTGCTGTTGGATTTGGAGAATCAGAATGTAGGGTGTCACTGATGCAGGGGAAAGATTTCATTGCTGTTCTGAAATTGGAGCTGTGTAAATTCTCCTTTGAGGCAGGTACACTTGCAATGCAGAAGTGTCAGGTAGCTGGAACCATTAAAGCCTAGTAAAGTGCAGAGAGATCTGTTTGTGATGGAATTACAGGAAAGTCATGGTCTCAATACTGAAAGTCAATGACAGAATATTCTGCTTTTCAGTTGAAAAGTCTGATGACTTTTTATTAAATCAGCATTCTGCTTAGTTTTTTTGGGTTTGTATGTAACTCAAGTAGTAAAATGCGTTTATCATCTTTCAGTTGTAAGAGCTCCCTGGCAGAGCTTGTTAAAAGGACACTGGTCTGAAACTAACGTGGCTTATCTCACCACTGGGCCATTTTAGAGGTAGTTATCAGGTTTTGTTCACTTTGTCTCTTATAAATCCATTTATGTCATTATTCAAACAAATAAACTGCCAGTAGTTTCCAGTCAGAGAACAGTGATATATTCTTTATCATATAATTATTATTTCAGTTTTCAAATTTAATTTTATTTCTAAACTTTGGTAATGGAAATAATGCCATCTGTACAATGCCTTTTTGGAATATAGAAATATCTAGTGTGTTAAACCAGCTCTTTAAAGTTTCCTGAAACTTGCAGTGAGTAGCAACCCTTAAATTCAGCTTTGATCTTCCTGAGTTCTGGACTGTTTGAATCGATGTGCAAGTTTTAACAGGTAGGACAAGACAGCATTAAAAGCTCCTCCCCCCAAATTAAGAAACAGAACAATTGCATTCTTTGTCATAATGTGCTGTCAAATGATGAAATAGATGAGGAACTGTTAAACCAAAAGCATTCTGAATAATTAAGTGATTAGTGGCTTATGAAGGTTAAACTTGAATGAACATTTGTGGCAATGGGTTCCTGCTTCTAGTCTATACTTAGTGCCTTCCTAGTGTGTGGGTTTTGTTATCTGTGCATCATTTCTGTCATAGTACAGAGGGGATCTCAGACCAAAAGTAGGTTGAGAAGTAGGAGAAATGACACTTGTTTCATTTTCCTTCAGTCTCCCGATGGAAGAAGGTTAGAAGGCTTGTCAAAGCAGCTAGACTGGGATGTTCGAAAGATCCAGCGCTGGTTTCGTCATCGGAGGAACCAGGACAAACCCACCACCCTCACTAAATTTTGTGAGAGCATGTATGTTTGTGCAGAGGCCAAGATGTGGCTTCATCTTAAAGCTCCAGCTGTATGTTCTCTCTTCTAACTGAAACTGTGGTCAGCTGCTAATTTAAACTAGTTGGGGTTGGCTGGTGGAAGATAAATTCTTATATAAGCACATGAAAAGTTAGGAGGGCTTTTTAGAACTCGGTATTCTAAAATATTTTGTATATGTACATGAGAGACCAGGACACGTGTACAGGACTTATTCCTGTCAATGATGAGCAGCTTTAGATAGTGGACCAAGTCCTTAATGCAAACATAGCACTTCAGTGTGCATGTATGTGCATGTATGCATATGCACAACTTCAGTAATTATACTGAAGACAAGTCTGCTGTCTGCACAGTTATGTTGTAGACCAGCATTTGTTCCCAGACAGAATGACCTTATGGCTTACATGATGATGTATACAGACACTTCTTGGATTCCTGTTCTTTTCATTTCAGTTCATTCTTTTGTTCTTTGTTTCTTTCTGAATGCTTGCAGTTACCTCTGTTAGTGTAGTAGCATCTGAATATTTTTTCCTGACTTGTTATTTCTTCTGTGCTGGTTTCTTTCCTTTCCAGTAACTTTCTTCATATTAATTCTTCCCCCCAGTATGGTTTTGTCTACTTAAAGCCACAAGGTAAGAGGGACAAATACATATATTAGGATACCTTCTGGATAACAATGACTTATCTTGTTATTGTATATTAAAGCATATGAATGATGCATGTTCACTCTGAACTTTATTTCAAACTTGGCTGTTTATGCAAATTTGTGTGTGGTGTGAAAACTCTTAAATAGGTTTATCCTTACATGAAATGTTTACAAATGAAGGATTACCATTTGGGGGTGAAAGCTTTTCAGGTGTCAGAATTGGGTTTTTTCACAATTGTTCCAGTTTTTGTTACAAATGTTAGCCAGAAGCTATTTCTATTTAATAAGTTTAATTTTTGCTTCTTTTTCCAGGTGGAGATTTACATTTTATTTAAGTATATTTTTTTATGGAATCAGGTTTCTCTGGACGGTGAGTTGGTCTGTCATCCCTCTCCCCCTTGTTGTTCTGTGTGGCATGCAGCTGGGTTATGGCTGTCCTGCTGAAATTTAGGGAGTTTGACTACCAGTGTCACTTCCTCAGTGCTTACACCTAGCTTAAAACAAGGGGGCTTTAGCAGTGATAGTCATCTTTATGTTCCCATATTTGAGATCCTGGGGCTTCTGTTTAAGGACCTTCTTTACACTATAGGAAAGCTTGTATACAGATCTGTCATTATGGAAATATCAGAATCTTATGTTACCCCAGAATGGGACAGAACTGGGTTGGTGGTTTGGTTTTTTTTTTTGCTGTGGAGAGCTGCTTATTTTTTTATCCCTCTTGAAGGGATACAGATTCATCTCTTTGGGTCTTTATTATTATTAGAGCTGTGTGATTATTCTTTGAATTTCCATTGCAGTATAACTTGCCTTTGACTGCAGAAAGATTCTTTTAAATCACTGGGATGTTTTACAATAAATTTAGCTTGAATGGTAGAATCAAGATAAAATTTCAGTGAAGCAGTACTGTAGTGGTCAACTGCCTTAGATGATAGGGAAGAAAAAACCCAGTAGAATAATAACTTATCTTTTTCCCTTTAGTCACCCTGGTTTTGGGACACACGACAGTGCTGGTACAACTACCCTTTTCAGGTAGGAGATAAACTTACTAGCTTCCAACTTTTTGCACAATTTCAGTTTTTATTTTTTGTTGGTGATAGCAGATTGAAACTCAGTAGACTTGAGTGCTTCTCATTATTCTGCGGGGTGGATGCTGCACAGGTTGCAACCTGGTAAGCTTTCTCGTGAGTGAATGGCCATCCCTTTTGGAAGGCACAAAGATGACATTTGCTCTGTGTCTTCAGATCCTGGTTAGATTCATGAACAGCAGTGTTTCCTCAGAGAGAACTGACTCAGTTCATATTCATTTTATGTTTATTTGCTGCTGAGATTATAAAAAGTGAAAAAAAGGCATAAAATTATACTGATAATTTATTTACAGTGTTATTTTCATTATGCAGCAAGTATGATTGTATAGAGGCCAACCAGTCTCTCAGTGCCTGGTTTTCCTAATCTAAGAGGCAGCAGTATGAGTTTAAATATTGACAAGGGGATCTTACTCCTTTTGAATAAAGCTCAAACACACAAGTATGTTTGTGTGACTAAGCCGAGAATAAGACGTCTGTTGCTTAAGCTTGTTTTTACTAAACCTTAATTCTGGATCTTTTAACGTATGCCTCAGCATTCTGGAGGAGCAGAGTGGGATGAGAAGGAAGGAAGGAAAAGTTTTCATGTAAATTTTAAAGTACTTTGTCTTCTAACTGTGCTATCTTTGTTTGTTTTCCAGCCTCTAACATCCAGGCTTTATTATTACTATATCTTGGAGCTGGCCTTCTATTGGTCTCTCATGTTTTCTCAGTTTACAGACATTAAACGGAAGGTGAGATTAACCAGAATTGCACTAACCACTTTGCTGAATAGATAGGACTAACAAAAAGTGAGTGTGCTTGGCCAGTAAAGCTAAAGCATAGTAATAACTGTATTTTCTTCCTCATTCACATCTTTGTGTAGCCTACCTCCTTCTGTAATCGCTACCCAGTGCTGGGGAAAAGGGAGGAGCAAGCCTGATACGCAACCTGGTATATCCTTGAGAGTCCCTTTCACCTTCCAGGGGAAAGAACAGAATCACTCAATACCTCCCAATAAAAAGTTATCAAGTCATTGTGTAAAAATAGATTTAATTAGAAGGCTTGCAAGAAGACATGAAAATGAGATGCTCAAAGCAGTACCTTGCTGAGCCGGGTGAGAAAATGGCAAACACTAAAGTAATAATAAATGTTTTTTTTAAAGTAATTTTTCATCTGTGTGTGTAGCAGAATGATGACTGGTCGCAATTGCTGGAATCTAATTCTGTTGCACTATGTTCTAGAACTTGGCTTATTGTTGCTGTTGGAAAACAGTTCATAGTAAATCATGGTTTATTGCTTCTGTTACACAAACTGTGAAGTAGCAAATTATCCCAACTCTTGCACTGACTGTTCAAAAAGAAAAGTTTGCCTGGGATTTTTTTCTGCACTGAAATATTAGCAGGTGAGGCACTACAGAGTATCTTGGAGCTGCAGAAAGGGAGTGATTAACAGCATCTGTGATACTGTTTATAATGTTTAATTTCGTACTCTGACTTTAACAAAGTGAATTACATTCCCCACTGCAAGCATGGTAAGGTACATTGACATGAAAGTGTTGTACCCAGGGAGCTAAACTGGAAAACAGCCTGAATGTATGCGCATTGTAAACATTTTTTTAATAAAGTGGCCTAGTTCTTCCTGTTGGGTTATCTTGTGTTCTATGCCTGCTATGCTCTGGCAAGCTTTTGCACACTGACAACAGTAACAGCAGTGTACTTAAAATTTGTGCCAAGAGCTGAAAGGACTAGCAATATGGCTGTAAAACCAAAAGGAGGCAAAAATAAGGGCCATATGTTGTCCTGTCAATCTTTTCAGTGGGGTCTGTAGGCATACTTATCTTTACCTTGCATGTGTGTGCCAAAGAGACTGTGCTGTGCCTGTGTATGCAGAGTTCTGACTTCACAGGAGCACAAATGCTGTGAGAGACCTTTCTGGAACCTTTCGTGATGATTGTTGATGTTGTGTGATAAGCTGTGCTTTACATAAAGTAGAGTCAGAATCTGAACTGAAGTAATCCTATGAGCCCAGTTAGTCAGTTTTGTGGCTCTGTTCCAAACCTTTGTATTTGTTTGACAGCCAAAGAATCTTCGTTCATTTTTTTTTTTTCTGTTTCCAGGACTTCCTGATCATGTTCGTCCATCATTTGGCTACAATTGGACTCATTACATTCTCTTATATGAATAATATGGTGCGGGTTGGAACTCTGGTGCTGTGCCTTCATGATGCATCAGATTTCCTTTTAGAGGTGAGTTTCCTTTCAAATCTTTGTGTACCTAATGCTAGTGTGGTCTCAGGAGAGCGAGCTGACTTTCCCGTTCTTGATAAAGTGTGTTAAATACGCCATAAAACTTGGACCACTGATCCTGCCTTGTCAGCTTTTCCTCATAACTGCTGTAGTGCTGAGAATAATCCCTAAATGTTCCAAACTCCTCACAAATGTGATGGCTTGAGGGTTTTTGAAGCTCTATAGCTTGGTAATTACATGAGTGCACAAAGGGAATAATATTCTCATGTTTCTTGTCTCTTTTAGGCTGCAAAGCTAGCCAATTATGCCAAGTACCAACGTCTGTGTGATGCTTTCTTCATGCTCTTTGGTGTCGTATTCATTGTTACACGGTTGGGCATTTATCCTTTCTGGTAAGCACCTTGAGCTGTAAGGTCTTGTTTGTTCTTCCAATCCTTTAAGCAAAGCCTTTGTATTTAGACTTCTTGCAAGCATTCCAGCCTGTCCTTCAAGGCAGCCTGAAGTTGTAGACAACCCAAGTACTGTTTGGAGCAGTATGTTCAACTAGGCATATGAAGAAACCTCTCAACAGTCAGCTGAGGGAGTGTGAAAAGTGACTAGCATCCTAATGCACAGCTGGCCTCTCTCCTGTTACTGCAAAGTGATGACAGTGCTTATAGCTGGAGCCAAGTCAGCTGGTATCTGCTCTGAAAGGCTTGAAGGGTTGTTTGCTTCTCTTAAGAAGTTTTGGAAATAGTTACAAATGAGGCATGGTCTCTTGAGGTAAATTTGATTTTTGAGTATCTGGCTTAGTCATCATTGCAGTTTCTGATTCTTATGACACTCATGTCCTATCTTTGTGTCGTGACTGTTCAGAGCCTGAAATAGGTCTTAAGTTTCTTGGGAGGTAAAACCCTGGCTAAATGGCTTATAGCTAATCACCCTATAATGAGATTCCTTCTCACCTCAATAGGTCAGGCTTGGCGAGGTTCTTCTGTTGATGGGCTGTTATCCACTTCTTGTTTCTGTTGAAAGAGTGTGGTGAAAATTTGGTTACACTGATTATTACTCAGGTTATTTTGGTTTTACTGCATATATTTATTTCCTAGGCAATGGGCAGCTTGCATTCCCGTTCTTTTTGGGTGTCTTGACAGTAGGCAGAAACAATACTTATGCTTTGGTATCAGGGTTGCAATTACAGCTCTTGCTTGTTTTCCAGTAAATGCATCCAAGGAGTCTGGATAAGGAAGAGCTTTAATTCTTATGTCTTCATAGGCTCCTTCCAGTGACAGATGAGAGAGTTGTCATTGTTTTTATAGCTGTTGTCTGTCACAAGGTGATGCTTTTGCATCATGCTATTGCTCAGCAGTCCTGTAAATCTTTAATGTATTTTCCACTGGCTGTAATGTAATTCGTCAACTTTGTAGAGAAATCTGGCAAGCTTGCAGCAGTATTGCAGACCCTGTGGTATTTCACTTCACGTATATTCCCTTCCCTAATTAGTAGTATAAAACATCAACAGATCTCTGGGATTGCATTTAATTAACCCATAAACTGGCTCTGAGTTAGATGTTTCTATAGCTCCATTTTGGGGGACTTGGGTTCTTCTTTGAAAGGCTTGTTTTTCTTGTGAAATGTTAAAAGCTATGTGAAATTAATGATGTCTTTAAAGGTCTCTCCATACCTCTCTACTTCATAAAATCTAAAGTGTTTATTAAATTACTTAAGTACTGGCAATAACTCCCAGCGACAAGAACAGCAAAACAGTAATGAAAGAAAGCACAAAGCTTTGTCCGTAAAGCAGTTTCTAGTCCTCCAGCTTGGCAGGAGGAATCTATAAAGATCTGAGGGAAGAGAATAGCGCACAAGGAGGGAGGCCTGCTGGGAGCAAAATTCCTTCCTGATCTTTAAATATTGGTGAAGACTGCCCAAGTATGAATGTGTTAACAGTTGTTTTGATGACCAGTGCAGCTTGACATCACTTCCTGTAAAACTGTTACAAATGCTCATGCTTTTGAGAAGGAAATTGGCAGCAGATCTGTATGTGTAACCAAATTGCAGAACATTCACATCTTCTCCTGTTTGTTGCTCAGTTCAAATGTTTCTAATTAGCTTTAGTCTGTCTCCTAACTCTGGCAAGAGACTAGCTGCATTGCCACTCTGACAGAGGCAAAGCAACAGATGCTTAAATGAGATACAAACTGTTGTGCATCTGGCCAGTCATTTTAATTTAGAGCTGGAAGCCATGTTACCAGCACAGCCGATCTGTAATGTGTTCTGGATCTCTTTTAGGATTTTGAATACAACCCTATTTGAAAGCTGGGAGTTGATTGGTCCTTATCCTTCATGGTGGCTATTCAACGGGCTTTTGATAACCTTGCAGATGTTGCATATCATCTGGTCTTATCTCATCATTCGCACTGCCTACAAGGCCCTCATGCGGGGAAAGGTAAGATTCTGGTGATAGTTTTGGGTCCTCTTTCCTACAAGCCCTGTTAAGCAATCATGAGAAACTGGGCTCTTCAGTTAGGGCTGGTACTAGTTCTCAAGGAGCTTGCATCAGGAGTGCTTTGTAGAATGGTGGTTTTTTCACCTTGGTTGCTCTGCAGACTTGAGTTGCCAGGTGTATGCAAAGGCAGGGATGCTTTCTTCTCTGTTCTGGTCATGCAGGGAAATAACACCATTTTCCAGTATGTTCAGATGTTGTAATAATAGTGCTGATGACAGACTTGTTACGTACTTTGGACTTTAAGGTAGCAGTCGGCTCTTTTTTGAACAATCATACAGGATGTTTTCCAATTTTCCAACTTCAGCTGGTTCTTGGGATGTGATGAGGGTTATGCATCTTCCACTTGTTAGCACTAACACAGGTTTCTCGCTGTCAGTGCAGGCCAGACATTGAGCCTGCAGCATGCAGAGGAGAAAGGGTTATCAGAAATGTAGTAGAGTTTGCTGGTTGTCACGGGCTAATGGGGTGCAGTCTCGCCCAGTGTAGGAACTAACTTGACACCCAGCCTACCCATCAAGAGAAGCCATTTCCTTTGCAGCTACCAGAGAGCTACAGTGGATTTCATAGCACAAATGCTTTTTCTTTACCAGGTATTTGGTATTCTGATCGGAGTTTCTCTTATGACTCTACTTTTTGTGTTTGACTTCTTAGCTGCCCCTACGCTTGGAATGTAACCTTGAAAAATATTTATATCATAGTTGTCTGTGGCAGTGATGGTGTGGGGAAGGCATGTTTCAGAGTATGCACAAGATCTTTTTCATCTGTTCCCCACAGCTGCTACTGCAAATGTCTTATTTTCTGGGTCTGCAGCTGTTTCTGTATCCTGGGGTCTACATCTTTTTCCTTTCCTTGGTTATCTCCTGTCCAGGTGACCTAGCCAGAGAAAGGACTGTAAGCTCTGTCTTCTTCATTCTTTTCTCCTTTTCTCTGTGCCAGATTGGAGCTGGACAGTTTCATCCTTTGCATGTAAGTGTGGTCTGTGCTTCTGTTTGTTCACTGAAACACATCTGTGCCTGTTTCAAGGCTAAGACAAAAGCAAAGCTATGGTCTTGAGGCTTTAGATGGCTGGTGCCTTCTCTTAAAGTGTTTCTCTCCCTGGTTGATACAGTGCTGGTTCTGACAGTATGCTGAAATGCAGGTTTTTCCAAAGGTCAAGGCAGTGTCCTGGGGTTTGTTCTTAATCTACTGTCAGCTGGCTGCATGACCTTCACCTTTCTGCTTTTATACGCCCACAGAGATTCTGATATCTGTCTTTAGTGTTCATTAACACTGTGCTGAGTGGAAGAGGACAGGAGAAATGCTATGCTTTTTGCGAAAAGGAGAAGAAGTCACTTGTCCCCCAAATAATGGGAAAAATTTTGAGGTATTTCTGCTTGCTTCCAGTGACTCTGAACTTCCAGACATATTAGGAGAGTGGGGAAGGATATAAAAAGTTCTGGCAACAGACAGAAGCCAGGACATCCAGCAGGCCTGTCAAAACCAATCCTGGAGATCATTAACTTTACCTGGCTTTCTGCCAGATCTTCCCTTGAGTTCAAAAACTTCCTGCCTGGTGCTGTTGGAAAGCCCTAACCCTGACTCAAAGCAAGCAGAGTAGAATGAAATCCTTGGAAAGGTGCTAGCCGCAAAGTGCTTGCACATTGAGTAAATGAGAGCTATTAGTTGCAGAGGCAGAAGTGTGGAGAGCCTGCCTTGGGGTGTGCGAAGCACGGGCCATTCACGCAGTCACTGCTCAGCACTGTTGAGTTTATGGTTCTGGCACCCCGCCACCAACCAAGGTGCTTGTTTGCTGTTAGGGCCGGGCTTGTGATCTGTTCCCTTCACCTTCTGGTGCGGTCGGCTCTGCAGTGCTGGTACAGTGCCCTCCTGTGGCACTCGGAGCAGCTGGCAGCAACGTGCGCCTGGATCTGCTTCCAAAGGTTCAAAATCCCACGTACAAATCAAATTCAGCTGGATTTGCAGTCAGTCTTTTAACTAAAGGCATAACTCTGTAAAGCAGATCTAGATCTCTGGGCTGAGATGCTCCTTCTGTTCCTGACGGGTGTTTGCTGGATTAGATAGTTGTCTTTGTTCTATAGCCCTGTCCAAACTGGCTTTTGCTCATAAATGAGTTCTTGTGTATGAACTGCAAGCTGTGAAAATGGGAGGCACTTTGTGCAAACAGTAATGTGGTAAATATAGCTGGTTATTTTCTAAAATATCAAAGCTGCTCCCTGTAGGACAAAAAGTTCTCTCTAAAACTGATATATACATGTTTTTTTATTCATCATACCCATGGATGATTATGGTGTGAGAAGTTTTTTGATTCAAAACAAATTTGTTGTTTGGAAGAGCAGTCTTTAAGCAATCTAGAATGCAGCTCTTGGAAGACAAGAACAACCAAAGATCTGTAGTGTCCTCTGATCTGGTGAGAGCAAAAAAAGTATAGTGCTTTCACAGATGTACAGAGTTATTTGGAAAATGGAACTCGTATTTACAAATTGTCATTTTCAGTGTCTGTGTCTTGCATTCTGTATGTGATGCCAGGTTCCTCCTTGTGAGTTTGAAGTGATTCAGAATCAAATGTAGAAGCTAAATGTAACTGACTGAAGCTGGTTAATCACATGGGCGCAACCTTCTAACTACTGTTTTCTGTGAATTTTTCAACTCCCCTTCTCCCCTTTCCCCTACAAAATTTCATTTGAAATGTTTAGGTATCAAAAGATGACCGCAGTGATGTAGAGAGCAGCTCTGAAGAGGAGGATGTGACTTCCAACAGCACAAAAGGAGTTTTCAGCACTTCAAGTAACGGCTCCAACCGCATTAATGGCCATGTGGCTAGTGGCCAGTGGACAGAAGAGGAGTAAGGCTGTGGGTTAGCCTTGAGCAGACACGAACTTATCTTTAAATATCTAGATGTGTTGAGCTCCACATTCCCAAGTGATCTTTAATCAAGATACCCCTTCCCCAGAAACCTCCAGCAAATCTGAAATGGGCACAATCCAGACCAGTCAGAGGCTTTGCACAACAGAAGGGATAAAGCCAATGACTAGGGCAAAAACAAAGCTGCAGATTTCACTTTAAGCCATTTTGTACTTAAATCTTAGTCCCATGGATATTTGCAGAGGTGTCTTTGTTTTGTGACAAACTGGTTTTTACTAGGATCAACTCAAGGTGGAACAAGTTTGGACTAGGCTGGCTGCCGACCACAGGAGGGTTACGGTGCCATTTCAGTGATGGTTTGCTCCAGAGCAGGTTCAGCATATCCCCTTGATCTACTCCAGAAGCCACTTAAAGAGCATGGAGAACGCAGGGTCCCGTGGTTCCGTGTCCAAGCTACCCTGATTGTAGCAGAGACTCTTTCTCAGTCCTTCTGTGAGCACTCTGGACTGCAGCCAAGCTTTGAACTGGACTGCGCTACACCAGAACCGTTGTTCTAACTTACCATCAGGGTGCTATATGCTAAGGAGGTTATAGCTTCTCTCTCTGCTGTCACGAGGGACCAGGCCAGCGTTTGCTGCCTATTTTGGTGCTGCAAGCCCCTCTGAAGTCTTGACTACAGCCTTCTGAAAAGGGGGAGGGGGGGTTGTTTATTGCCCCTAAGACAACTGTCACAATACATGCCTTTTAAATTTTTTTTTTTTTTTGTTCCTGTTGCAAGTTGTGGTTTTGAAGATGTTTCTAGACCTACTGGATGCGGTTGGCTAAGCTAGGACTTGAGGGTGGACCAGTACTGCTGGGCTGTGTTTAACTTTCCACAAAATAAGATGTTTCAGTCCTGCCTGTCTGTACTCTTAAGACAGAAGTGAATGTTGCTGCTCTCGTTTTGCAACTGTGTGGAGGAGTCACCAGGCTGGAAAGGCAGCCACACTGTGGGCTTTGCTTCTTTTTTTTGTTCGTTTGTTTTTTTTACTCAATGGTACTTGGGGGCAATGGAAGATCTGTGTGTCAATCATGAGCAGAATTTTGGAAAATTCCTGAGTTGTTAGCATTTTATACCATTGTTTACTCTTCTCTCTGATTAAAAGATGCTTCAGAAACTTGTTTGACATGTTTCATCTTGAGAAAATAAAATCAAGGAGACCGTATGCCCCTTTTCTGTAATTCTGAGCAGGGGGACTGCTGCCTGACTGCTGCCCCTGAGCAGCACTTTTTTTAAGATGAAAGGGGAACTGTTCGACGCTCTTTGGGGCACACACCACGCAGCACCGCACTTTGGGTGTTTTCACAGGGCTTTTATTGGGCTCCATCCCCTCTCCCGGCCTGCGGAGGCCCTGGGAACCGAGCCGGGAAACGCGGGGCCGGGTCCCAGGCCGCCCTCAGCTCTCGGAGCCGGTCACGGCCTGCCGTTCCCGGCGGCGCTGGAGGAGTCGGTAGGCGCGGACGCCGCACAGGTACCCGCCGTAGACCGTCAGCAGCATCATGGAACCGGAGAAGGCCTTGTAGCCGAAGTCGGCCAACTGCTTACCGGATACCATGGTTGAGCCTGCAACACAAGGCGGCGGTCAACGGGGCCGGGAGCGATCCCTCCCCGCTCCCCTCCCGCCCTTCCCCATTCCCGTACCTGCGCCCTCGGGCTCCGCTACCACCGGCACGCCGTTCCGCTGCGGTGCGCTTCCGCCTAACGCCCCGCCCTCCCTATGTCACGTGGGAGCTGGGGGCGGATACCGCCGCGCTGCTTGCTGGGACGTGTAGTCCGCAGAGGCGGGAAGGTCAAGGCGGGAACTGCGGCGCCCCCTCGAGGCGGGAGGGGGGGGCGGCGCCGTCGCTCTTTCACCTCAGGCGTCGCGTCAGGCGCTCGGCGCCCACCGCAGCCTCCCGGGCCATGGCAGCCCCGGGCTGCCGCCCCCCGCCTCTGCAGGCACCTTCCCCAGGGGCCCGCTCTCCTCAGCACCTCCCTTGATCCTGATTTTTCTCAGCTGCGCCCTTTCCGCCGTGAGGCACACACCACAGGCTGCCCTGCAGGAGGTTGAGGCGCCAGCAGCCCTGAGGGGATTTGTCTTCAGCTGTACACGGGATGGAGTAAAGGCCGCGCAAGTCTCGCTCCGCCACTGAGGCGTTCGGAGGCCTCGACACCCTTCCTGAGGGCCCAGCCTGTGCTCACAGCTGGAGATCCTCCTTCAAGAGGATTTTAGGAGGCCATCTCCTCCAAAAGCACTAGGGCAGCTGCTGGCACCGAGCGGTGCTCTCCTCCCAGAGCTCCTTGCTAGCATTTGAATACTGCTGCCACAGCACTGCTCTGCTCTGAGGGCTCTGTCAAGCACTGAGGCTGCAAGTCACCCCCCCACCTCGTCCTTTTCCCCAGGCCGCTGCACAGCAGCAGCTCCCGAGGCTGCAGAGTCCTGCAGTGCCTGGATGTGCTGAGGCTGCAGAACATAACTCCAAATGGCAAAGGGAAGACTTTTTATAGCTCATGAACTCCAGCACTAGTGCAAGGCAGGGGGGGATCTAAAAGCAAGAGACTTGTGCGCCGGTCAGCCCCAGGTGAGACTTGGGACCTTCAGCAAATGCTGGGAGAGCCTGCAGGGGCTCGGGCACTGCCAGCAGCACAGAGTGTCAAAGAAACCCACAGGAGGAGGGAGGCACAAAGCACTTCCACAGCAGGGGAGCTAACGGCTAAATGCAAGTCCAAAACACAATTCTGGATCCTGCTGCAGCTCCAGGCAGGTGCTGGCAAGAGTTTAGCAAGCCAAGGTGGGAGACTGCAATGTGACGAGGGAGGAGAGCTCAGAGACCCTCTCTCCTATATGCACCTCGTCCAAATACTTGAGCTGGGATTCCTGAAGCACTTCAAGACAAAGGGAACTAGAAGTTGTGCCAGCCCTACAGGAACATGCTGGACTTCCTTTATCCTCCCTCCAACCTCAGTAAAGTTCCTCATTAGAGGAAGCCGATGCTGGCTACTTTCCGTACGATAGCTCAGTTGAATTTAAAGGTCGTAGGGTGCCTAGCGAGAAAGTGTGTCTAATAAAAGGCACAGAAACAACTGCAGCGCCAGCAGATTAAATTCCCCTAGCAAGAGGCTGAGCGGAGGGCTAATAGTCCTGGAAAGGTCACTCACTACGAGCTGCATTTCAAAGAAAGACAGGGACAAGGCAAGTCTGGGAAAAGCAGTTGGGAAAGAGATGAATAAAACAACACAGCATGTCCCAAGAAGCCAAGACATCAAAGAAGGGAAGGCCTGGGGTACATGGGGCACAGTGGGGTCCTGGCCCAGCTCCTGCAGGCCCCAGGTAGAAGAGTTAGGATTCTGTGCCCAGTTCAACACTGCAGTCTCAACCCTCTTGGGTCCTACAGCCAAACTTCAACACTGGAACCGCTGCTGAGAAAAAGCAAGTGGGACACTATGTTATGTTGTGACTGAACAGTGACCTGCGGGGGCATTCTTGCTGTTTCTGGGACAGCGCACAAGGGTGCAAAGCCAGGAGGGAACTGACAGTGCCCTGTTCTGCACTCTTAGCAAGTCCAGCAGGCACCAACCCAAAGACAATGATGCACTGGAGCCACAGAGCAAAGAGCACGTCTCCCCTCTCTTCTCCAAGTTTATTATTATTTTAAACATTCATAAAGTACACTGACAGTCAGAGACCCAGCAGCACTAGGACTTGGAATGGGGGCAGACAGCGAGACTTGCAGCAGCTCTGCCCTGCCAGCCCAGACAGGGATCAGTGAACCGCTGGACACGCTGGCCTGAGCAAACATGAGTGCAGTGAGCCAGCTTCAGAGGACCAGAGAGGCACGTGGTACCTGGCTGGACAAGGGGCACGTTTCAAAGGCACAGCACGAAGCATGAGACCTCTGTCCTCTCCTGTGATGTTGGAGGTCTCCTTGTACCTCTTGTGCATCACATGTCCATTGCCGCCCCGCGTGCTAGTGGGCAGTTTCTAGCACCCTCAGAGGAGGGGCAGCAGGGAAAGTAAGTGTGGAACCTGCTTTCTCAGCTTCTAGAAAGCCACACATAGAAGCAAAGACCGTGCTAAGGCACAGGCTGGAGCAAGCCAGAGAGAAGGCAAAAAGCTGCTGCAGATCATTCGTCTAAAAGCAACATGACCCAACTGCTTTGTCAGGTACACTGACAAGGGTTACACAGCCTGCCAGCTGCTAAGAAAGACTGGGGCAGTTGGTCCCTGCATTGCCAAAGCCAGCCAGAGGACAAACCGATATGAGGGAAAAAAGCTGTCCAGGGACAGTCAGGGGGCATGGAATTAGCACAGGCAAATCTGTGACAACAGGGGAGTTCCCTGGGTGCAGAGGCCAGGTTTGATTGCAAGAGCAAAAAAATCTAAATAAACAGGCTCTGAAGTCTCACTCTGGAGCTGCCCTCACACACAAAGCACCAGCCGCACCATTCGGCAGGAGCAGCTGGTGGTGGCTGGGGAAGCAGCATATGGCAGGGTGGCAAAGAATGCTATTTTCTGTGCTAGTGCTTCTTAGAAAGAAGAGCGATTCTCAGCCCGTATGAAAGTCCTGAGGAGCTTCACTCACCCTGGTGGAGCCTGGCAGGGAACTGTGCCCTCTCCACAAGACAGTTAAGCCAAAAGCAACAGCAGCAAGCAGGAAAGGGCTGATATCATGCAAAGTGGCCCCACGCGGCTAATAGCAAAGCTTGTCCTCCCAGGCAGTGCCTCCTGCACGGCCGGTATTGATCAAGATGATCTCTGATGGCAGAGACCCTCCGAGAACTGAATCCATCATGGCAAGAGAAAGTGAAAGGAGGAAGACGCTCAGCCCCACTCAGGGCAGACCCTAGACAGCAGCAGAAGCTAAATGAGCCCTTCAAAGAGAGAGGGAGATCAGCAGGTACCTCTGTGCAGATGCCAGGCTTAGGCTGGCAGTGTCCAGGGCTGAGAAGGGGAACCTCTGCCCTTCCAGCACTCTGCAAAGGCTCCCAGGAAATCTGGACTCCTTGCAAAGCTGTAGCAGCAGAGCAAGTTGGTGTGGGCAGGAGCTCTCCGCTCATCTCGGCAGGACCACTGGTTTTGCAGGCAGAGCCCGCTTACATGTGCTCAGGGTGGTTCTGGAGACACTTGATGATATCAGTAACAGGTTTGCCCTTGTAGCAGATCTGATACACAGCTGTGAAGAGGGGGAACCTGTGGGCAGATGAACAAAGTCACCCCTTGCCCTGTCACCACAGCTAGCAGAGTTAGAGCACCTCAACTTCTGTTGTGACATGCAGGACCACTGGGCAGGAGCAGGTGGGACAGTGGCATGGTACCTCATCCAACAGGCCATTCCTGCCCAGCTAGTTTGATATGGGCAGTGCAGAGATTGACCTGAACAGCAGAGACACTAAGGGTGGGTTTCCCCTCCTGCAGCTGCAGGAAAGATCCCAGCCCCACCCCAAAAGAGCAGACAAGAGAGATGACAGCACTCACTTCTCCACTGCGTTCTTGCTTTTAAGGATGCGATGCAGCTCAGCAGATGTCGGGGGACCTTGCAGCTTCTGCCCATTCAACAGCTCCTTCTCCAGCTGCTCGATAGACTGAAACAACCCAACAGTGAAGGAGCTGGACCATGCAACCCCATCTGCTGCCCCACATTCCTTCCCTGGAACCAGGCTGCGGCACTGGGCGAGTGAAGGCAGGATACCATGGTGCTAACTGGGTTCACCTCCCTGCCTGCTCGGCAGGCTGATGCAGATATCAATGTTGCCTGCTCCCCACTCTGCTTACCTTCCCAGTCTTGGCAAAAGCCTCAGCCACCTTGCGGTTGCGGCCACCATAGCAGGTAGTGATGAGGTCAGCGATCCCACAGCTCTCCAAGAAAGTGGAGGAGGTGACAGGGCCCTTACAGAAGAGTTTGGCAAAGCCAATCATCTCCATCAGTCCCAGACGAATCACGGCAGCCTTCGTGTTGTCTCCATAGCCAAGCCCATCACAGAAACCAGCTCCTACAGCCACAACGTTCTGGAAAACAACAGCAGTGTGGAGGGATCTGTTCCCAACGGAGCTCGGGACTTTGCTGTGTCTGTGACCTGCCTATGTAATCCCAAGCACAGGCTTCTGCCTGCCCCTGCCTATGCCGATGATCATCATCCCTCCAAGCAGCTGAACAGGACACATCCGCAGTTCCCTCCAACATCTGGCCTTTGACCCAACTGTCTCAGTGGGCCACAGTGCAATATCCAGTGGGCTTCATTCAACTGGCAGCCTCCTCCCCAGAGCTCCCTGCAGAGCCCTAGAGAACCGCAGGCTCTGCTAACCAAGACCTGCAAACCCCGGTGAGTGGCTCACCCACCTTGAGAGCCCCACAGATCTCTACAGTGTCAGCCTCCTGTACCACCGTCACCCGGAAGTTTGGTGTCTGCATCAGATCCTTCAGCGTCTGCCCATGCTGCATGTTCTTGCAGCCTGATGAGACAAAGGGAGAAGGAGGAAGGTGATGGGGGCAGACACTAAGTTAGGACTCTGCTGCTTTCCTGCCCAGTGGTGCGTTCCTACAGCACAGCCCTTGCAGCTAGTGCAGCAGCAGGAACCTATTGCCCATCTGATGGACGTGGCTAAACATTTGCAGGTTCACAAAGTGCCAAGCACACATTGCCTGGCAGATAAGCAAGGTTCAACCTTGGAATTCCCACAAGATGGGGACAATCCCTGCCGCTGTGTCAAGCAAGACAGAAATGATATGCCCAGTAGATTAGAGGCATCTTCAAAGGTTGCAAATTTGGGTTTGGAGACTGCTGTTCTCCCTGTACCTGCAGTGTCCTGCATGAGAGCATTTCTGTGTGCTCACGGCGATAGCATGCTCTGCTTATACCCCTCCAGTCTCTGTGGCCTCCTGCCCAGCATGTTTGCTTTTGTTTAAAATACACTTTGAATCCCACAACTTCTAACCCAGCAAACTGTTCTGTTGGTTTTGGCTGCTGTGCATGATTCACAAACAGTGTAGAGGATGTTAGGAACAGTCATCAAATGAACTTTCAAGCAGCCCGGGCTGGCAATAACATGAGATCCAGGTGAGCGTCCCTTGAAGCCCAAGGAAATGAAGGTGGGAACTCTATTTCCTAAAGGGTCTCTTAGCATCCACCCCATTCATTTGTGCCAGGCAGACTGCCTGATGCTCAGAGTCCATGCTGGCAGGAGCTTTTAGACACACAACTCTGTTCTTAATGAAGCGAGCAATCACATCGTAAACCCTGTGAATGAGTTCATCCAGCTCCTAAGGAGTCTCACTGCCTCCACAGGGAAAAAGGGCCAGCTCACCCTAGGCAGCAGTAGCTTAAGCTGCACCATGCTCACCCCTTTGCCTCTTCCTGCTTGTCAGAAATGAAGGCTGCTAATGAGGAGGGTTGCTGGCTCCTTACCGATGGTTGTTTCACAGAACTTCTCTTCTGCCACTTCACTAGCAATGTTGGCCCCCATGAGGACGCTTATCTCTATTCCCAGTTTCTCATGGATAATGTCTGAGATCAGCCTCAGCCCATCTGGTCCTTCATCCACCCCCTGGGAGACAACCAGGGACAGAGATGAGCACCTGCTCCCTCAGAGACCTGGCACCACCTGCCCCAATCCTGTCATTGCCTGTGCTGCAATGCTCCAACTCTCATCCCAACAGCCCCCCCAGTGCTCAGCTGCACCCCACTCCTCACAGCACTTGAGATCCCCCACATTCCCTCACCCTTCTCCTCCACCAATACACCTCTATATCCCCATGAAGGCTCTGCCCCCACTTCCCACTCTCCCCATGCTCCCCCACAACCCAGGAGCCCAGTTTCTGCTCCAAAACCCCACGATTCCCTTTGCAGCCTCTTCAAGTCAGGCTGCTTCCAGCTAAACCCCCTTAGCCCAGTGCCCCAGCAAACTGCCCAGGGAAGCACCCCTCCTGCTCACACCTTGATGAGCGACACCCCGACAGCATCTTTCTTCACATGGCCCTTGAGCTGGTCGCAGACTTTGCCGATAAACTGATGGGGAACCACGAACAGGAGGATGTCAGCCCCAGCACAGGCTTTCAGCAGGTCTGGCTCTGCTACCTGGAGAATATGATTGTCATCAGGAAGTTGTATCTGTAGTTGTGCAGTGAGTGTGTCCTGAATCCAGGACAAGGGGAGCAGGGGCTTGAGAGTAACTGCTGGGGGCTTCCCTGTAAGGGAAGGAAGGGCACAAAGTCACTGCCCTGAGGTCCCCTTCCAGGGCTGGCAGGGCAGAGGGGCTGGAGCAGAGCAGGACGAAAGCAGCCTGAGCTGGTCTCACGACAAGCAGCGCAAAGAGCCGGGGTCATTCTGGGGACCTCAGCAGGCCAGTGCCAGCCGTGGGGCAGCAGGACCCACAGGCTCTCTGCACGCTGCCGATGCCAACTCGGAGGCAGCCACATGGCTTCAAGCCCAGCCTGTGGGATACCAGAGCGGGGGGCAAAGGTGGGCAGCGAGAGCAGCCAGGGCTGCAGCTCGTCCAAGCACAGATCAAGGTCACTGGGAGAGCGTAACTGAGTCCTGTGCAGCCCGGTGCATCCCCTCCCTACCTTCGCACACCCGGTGCCCAGGGCACCAGAGCTCCAGCAGCTCCCGGCAGAGCTATTTATTACCTCTCACCAGAGAGAGCCCGGCTGTCGGCACCGGACCTTGGGCTCAAAGCAGAGACGCCGCCAGCAGGCCACACTCACCACGTTGGGGGGCAGCTTGTACCCTGGCAAGTACTTCACATTTTCGTGCTCCGTGTTGATGATGTCAGTGAGCCGCCGGCCCCCCACCTCCTCCTCCAGCACCCACATGTTCACCTGGTTCTCGAAGGTGCTCAGCCGCGCCGCATTGGTGCCAGCGATCTTGGCGATGACCGAGCCCCTGTGTGGGCAGAGCAGAGCTGTGGGCAGCGGGCACTCAAGCCGCTGGCACCAGTAAGCCCAGTGCACAACAGGTCACCAGGGGTCCTGGTGAAACGGGAACAAGCTTGCACCGGGTACCATGGGGCACCGGTGGGAGGACAGGGACCGCGCCGTGGCTCGAAGAGGGGACCCGGGTGTGCGGGCAGCAGGCGCTCACCAGTTGCCAGAACCCACGACGCAGACTTTCTTGCCACCCATGGTGCGGGGAGCCAGGGCACTGCGTAGCGCTGACCCCACCGGTGGTATTTCAAGCCCGCCCGGAGCAGGGGCGGCCCCGGCCCGCCTCCGGCTCCGCCTCGCCCCCGGGGGGAACCGGGCACCGGTGGCAGAGGCCGGCCGCTTCCCCAGGCACAGCCGGTGCTCGCAGCAAGGTGGGCGGCAATGCGGGGTTGCACTGCAGGTGCAGATTAGTCCCCTGAAGCAAAGGTAAAATAGCTCAGATCTCAAGTCTCAGCAGAGCCGGGAGTCGTGACTGTAGAGCCTCTTCCCCTTTTTCTGCATAAAAGCATTTTATTCTCCCCCTCTTCGTAAGAAGTGCCATTTTCCCCTCACAAGTAAAGAAATATGAACCATCTGCTTGCAGACCCAGGGCACAGCCTTAAGCAGCAGCACTAACTGCCTGACCTTAAGCAAACTGCCCTTTCTTCTATACACAGAGGATCTCTTTCCCTTGCAGCGAGGGCTTACAGGTTTTCTGTAAAGCACTGTATTTCTACTTTTATAAACAAGGCAGGGTGAAGAAAGTAATGCCCCTTTTGCATAGTGTTAAACCCTTATATGTAAACTTTAATACCGTTTCTTCAAAATTATGCCTGACTCCCATGGGGCTTGTAACAGGCTGTCACAATTCTGCAAGGCAGCAGAATGTGGAAAGTGGGCTGCTTAGATTTAATCAGCAGCTTGGCCACTGGATTTCCAGTTTTGCTCAAGTTACTTTGCTTATTTACCACAAAAGCACTTTGCAAAGGCTTACCAGACTCTGCAAGCTAGGAGATCCTTACATGAAAGGCTCTCTATAAAAGGCCAAAATATGAAGAATATTTTCTCTCCAGTCTCTTAACCCACTTGGCTTTGTTATTAAAAATAAAAAAAAAAAAAAAAAAAGTAGACATAATCCTGTCCCTTCCCAGGCAAGTAAATGAAGTGTCATCCACTAAGGCAGCTGCTGAAAGAAAGCATGCTGTCAGCACAGAAGGAGGGAGGACAGCTTCCTTCGCAGGAGGCTTTTATTAAAACTGGGTGACGTCTACAAGGATACAGTACAAAAAAAAAAATTTGGTCCATGGAAAAAACCGTAATATTCAGTTAAGAAAAGCAGTTATTCTGCAACAGCTATGTTTGCCTACGCAGTACTCAGCATCCTTCATGTGCGATTACCCTGAGGAGTCAGTGGGCTGCTTCATCAGCACAAAGACCTTCACCCCAGTACCACAGAGGAGCCATTTCATAAGGGGGCAAGGAGAAGGGAAGTCGAGAGTCTATTACTCACAGACATGTAGTAACACAGACACAAGGAGTAGGGCCACCCAGGCTCCCAAATTCATAGCAACCTTCCCAACCACACCAAAGCCAGGTGCAGGGATGAGAGGTGTTCGTCCATAACATGACTTTGCAGCTATTCCAAGAGAATATGACCAACTTTCAAGTCCATTTGCATTACAGTCCCAAGCAGAAATACTGAGATCCAGGTTAAGAGAAGCCATTCTCTTACACCTGGCCACTAGTTCACTAGTAATTCCTTCCATGAAGAGGCATCTGGGCTGCTACTCCCCATAGTAGAGAAAAATCTACTTGTACATTCCTGAACCATGCTGGGCCTTATGGCAGCCCCAGAACCTAAAACTTGACTAAAAACCACAGGAGCTTCAGCATGGAAACACCTGCTAACTTGTATATGCTTGCAGCTATGTCTGCTCCCAAGGACTGTCCTGTTACGTCCTCAGGTCGACACGAAGGAGCCTCTGGTCCCCATAGTAATTGACACAGGATAACTGTCCCAAAGGAATGAGCCTACAACGCTGCGCCCCTGCACAATTCCACCAGGCATTTGCTGCATCCCCTCTCCCTGCTACAGGGAAAACAGCCAGATGGCTTGCTGGAACCGCAAGTGTAGGTCTTTTGAAGTGCAGAGAAGTCCCACCACTCCAATGCTTCCACACCCCTGCAGTAAGCCAATGCCTCATCTCCCCTGTGATCCCAGCCTAGGACAGTCTGTCAAAGAACATGAAGGGAACAGGGCAGGGAAAAAGGGACAAGGGAAGAAGCAATTCTCTACACAGTTCAGTAACTTCCCCAAGGAGGAGAGTGACCTATGAGGCAGCCCAGTGCAGCAGCACCCTCCGAGCGAGGGAGTAAGGGCAGGGAGGTATGTCAGCTCATGGCATCCTGCCCAATACATCTCCTGGCACCTTGCTATAAAACGAGGCAGGGAAGACACTAGCCACAGAACCCCACGCTTACAGCAGATCCAGGCTTCCCAGACCCAGGTCTCACGTGTGCCACAACTAGATGCTAGTTGGCGAGGAATGGGCTGTGGTTTCTGAACTTGAGAAAGGCTCCAAGTCAGCAGTCATACTGGCTACTGGGGACACTACAGGCAGTGCGGAGTCAAGGGGAGGCTCTCGGAAGCCTTGGGACTGACAAGGCAACAGTCAGGAAGAAAACCAGGTAGAAATGTGTGCTCGTTGGAGCCTGTCTTGCTTGCCACACCCCAGAAGACCCCAGGTGTCCTGGAGTTGTCCCAACAGGGACAATGCCAGGATGAATAATGATGCGGGCCTCGCTGCCGGAGTGGGATTATGTGAGCCTTAACAGTGTACTCTGCAGCTCTCTGTCTCCACAAATAGCTGTGATGCCTTCTGGTTGGGGAGGAGCGGAGCAGCCTATGTGTTACGGATTCCCAGGGCCTGCTCCAATTCCTGCCGTCTTTGCTGCACCTGCAAGAGAAGCCAGAGTCACAGCACTGACATACTTAGATGGTGCAGCACCACAGCATCCAAGTAACACAGGATCCAGCTGGAAAAGGGTGAACTCAAACTGGGACCAAGACGCATCAGCAGTGTCTGCAAGTGAAGCTTAGCACTCCCGCTTTCCACTGGCAGCGTCTGTTCCCAAGGAGTGACAGGTACTCCGAGCCACTGGGTATGGAGGGGGACCCCTGCTCAGGGATGCTCACCTTCGAGTAGAAGTATCTGCACACAGCTTCCTGAGCCCACGGCTGGAAGTAGAACTCAGCTCTACGCTCCTCTTCGGGATTCCCAACAACATCAGTCATTGTCTGGAGAGCACAAAGGACGAAACAGTTCAGGGAGTGCAAAAGCTCTGGCTGTGCTGAGCAATCCCACACTCCCTCCCCCTTCCTCAAAGAAATTTCAGTACAGTCAGGTCAGGTTCTTACACTCGACTCCAATTCTAGTCTTGCTTTCTGAGCAGGAAATTGCCTCTCTCTTTCTCTGTGGGAGCTGGTTATAATGAGGGAAGCGTGTGACTAGATCCACCTTCTACACAAGACAAAGCTTTTACCTTTAAATCCCGGCACTGGGACTGTAGCCAGTCGTTGATGAAGCCCTGAGGATCTCGGGCAAAGCTCAGCATGAACTCGCGCTGGGTCTTCAGCTGGTTAATTGTCTCTATTGTTTCATGAATCTGAAGGAGATAAGCACAGCAACTAAACTGCTGAAATAGGGGAAAAAGTCAGACAGAAACATCAAGAGACCCAACACGTGAAGGCAAATTCTTATACTCCCTGGTTGACTTGTAACTATTGGATAGGATTTTCATTTCCCAGTTTCCTGCTCTAAATATTACCAATTTTCCCACTGATCATTTGCTTTAAAATTACACTTCCAGGTAAAGCCACCTGTTTGTAAGCATGGCTCACCCCAATCCAGCTTCCAAATGCACAAGAGAGCAAAGCTGAACTCCTCTCCTGTTCAGGGCTCACCTGCTCCAGGGACACGTTCCTACCCAGCAATGAGGAGGGCAGACCTGTGGGAGCTCTTCCTACCTTGTTATCCAGAGCAGCAATTTCCTGTTGACTGGCTGTGGACAGCAGAAAGGAATTCATCTGAGTTTTCAAGGTATCATCCACTTCCACATCAATGTCATAGCAAGCTGTTTTCTTCTGGTCATTTGGGTCAACACTAGGGGCATCCACAAGAAAGAAGCCAAAATAAGTGAGCAGCTCAAGAAAGCACCACATTGCAGCTACTGTAGGATGATGCAGCATATGGACTGCAGGCAGGGACAAGCCACGCTAGTGTTAGCTTCAGCTCTAACACCAAGCAGCAAAGCTCCACTGAGGGCTTTGCAGCACAAAGACCAAGTGATTGCTCCAAGCAGATTTCTATCTACAAAAGTGTAACGCAAAAGACAGCATGAACGTGGGAGTGCCTTGTGGAAAAGAGAGATGTGATAAACGAAAGAGGCGGCTGTTCTTGTACAAAGAAACAATGACAGGCAACACGGGAGCTACTGCTGAAAACTAGAACATACTACATCGTCTTCCCGTAGCAGCCTCATCCACCCTTTCCACTCTTCTTCCTAGAAAGATGAAGTGGACCAGTCTCACCTGATCACATGATTAATGATGATCGGTTCTGGGGGCATAAGCAACGCATGAAGTCTTTGTGGGATTTCAGAGAACTTCATCCGCTGAGATTCAAATATCTGTGACAGAAACACAGGGCTAAGGAAAGGAAGGGAAGCTCAGTGCCAGTGATCACTGGCTGCTGACAAAGAAAAGCTGAAACAGTGTCGTGGTTTAACCCCAGCCAGCAGCTAAGCACCACGCAGCCACTCACTCACTCCCCCTCCACCCAGTGGGATGGGGGAGAAAATCAGGAAAAGAAGTAAAACTCGTGGGTTGGCATAAGAATGGTTTAATAGAACAGAAAAGAAGAAACTAATAATGATAATGATAACACTAATAAAATGACAACAGTAGTAATAAAAGGATTGGAATCTACAAATGATGCGCAGGGCAATTGCTCACCACCCGCTGACCAACACCCAGCTAGTCCCCGAGCGGCGATTCCCCGCCCCCACTTCCCAGTTCCTACACTAAATGGGACGTCACATGGTATGGAATACCCTGTTGGCCAGTTTGGGTCAGGTGCCCTGGCTGTGTCCTGTGCCAACTTCTTGTGCCCCTCCAGCTTTCTCGCTGGCTGGGCATGAGAAGCTGAAAAATCCTTGACTTTAGTCTAAACACTACTTAGCAACAACTGAAAACATCAGTGTTATCAACATTCTTCGCATACTGAACTCAAAACATAGCACTGTACCAGCTACTAGGAAGACAGTTAACTCTATCCCAGCTGAAACCAGGACAACCAGGACAAACAGTCACTTGTTCCAGCCACACTTACCTGCTGGAGGTATTTGTCACAGATGACATACTCCCGCTCATGGGGGTCCTGGAGCTTGTGGGTCTTGATATATTGCCACAATGCCTGGATGATCACTGGACGGGTCTGAGTGTGAATCCCCAAGAGACGAGCCAAGCGGGGATCCAATTTGAACTGGGGAGGCTGAAACAAAAAGCATAGAAAGGTGAGATGGCCACAGACTCGGCTAACAGTACATGCCCAGCACTGTTACTCCCGACATCTTACCTGGTAATCCAGCATCAGAAGGACAGTGCAGCGCACGTTTACATCCCCTGGCCTCTTCACCTGGAAGCCATCTGTCTCCTGAGTTGTAGCAGTCCTGTGCCACTGGAACAGGAGAGGGCATTTAGAAGCACCTGCACACTTGGTTCCTTTTGCTCCCACTGCTTGGCACCCACCAAGCTTGCCAGTAAATCCCACCCACCTAGAGAAAGTGCACCTTATTCCCCACTTGAAACAAGAGTTAATACATTTGTTCAAGTCAGAGGAAAAGCTAAGATAAGAACTCAAGAGCTCCTGGCTCCCAGCCACTTGTTCAAGCCTTAAGAATCCCCACCTCTCAAGTAATGAGTGATATATAAACCCTGCCTGCTGAAATATCAACCCATTTTTAGAGGTAACAGAGCAAAAAGCAGCTCACCTCTACTAGGTGATTGTCAGGGCCATACAGGTCTTTATCGAGTTCAATGACCAGAGATTTAAAGAAGGATGAGAACTTTCTTTTCTGCTTGGTGGCGTCATATTTGGACAAAGCAGACTGCAAGCAACACAGGAAGGAAAAGTGTTAGGACAGCAAGTCTCAGCACTCAAGCACAGCCACCGTGCACGACAGTGTTCCTTTAAGTTCTGAACGCCTAAACTCACCAACATGTGCTTGAAAATCAAGTTCCAAGTCAGAAAGTGAAAGACTGGAGTTAAAGATCAGCTTGCAGGAATTAAATCACTCAGCAATTACATACAATGCAAGTGCCCTTGTTCTCAGAGCCAGGGTACACAAGTGCTACTGATCTGCTCTCACCAGTAATTCTTATAGCTATAAGAACTTTGTATAACTCATGTTATCCATGGGGATACCCATCGGTCTCCAAGTTGGGCTCTCAGTCTCGTCACCATCAGACTCCTTGGAAAACAGAGATGAAGGACGATATCAAGCCCCTAGCTATGCTCTCAGACACTAAGAAACTGGTTTCATTGCCAATTCCAGATCCAAAAAATCACCTCTGTGGTTGGGTATTTCACACTTACATCTTCCAGCAGCCGTCCTTCCACCCGAAGCTCCCAGGAGGCGACTGTTCCTTCACCATCCTCTGCATCTGACTTGGCTGGATTGAAGGTATTGGAGATAAAAATACGTAGCTTTCGTTTTTGCTAAGAGAAAAAGCACCGGCTCAGCGTTATCTCTGAAATAAATGGCTTACTATCTTGCTTATGCTTCGCTAAAACTAAGCTTAATGTTTTCAGCTGCCTGATGTCCCCCCCTCCTCCTGTAGCAAGGAAAGAGGCATTTCTGGTTCCACTCCTTGGTTACGTCTGGAGCATTAAGACTCCTGATATGCCACTCTTACAGGGACATGACCCAAGCTTCAGTGCCCTCCTGCTGTCTTAACTAAAATAAGAGCCTCCAAACCTTGCTTATGATAACCATGAACGCAGCCCTCCCCTACCTTAATGGGTCGCTTCAAAGCCTCCTGGATATCCAAGCGTTTCCTCATGATCGTCTGGTCCAATTTCCTTTCAAAGGCCAGCAAGTCCATATAGGCCTGAGACTCAGGTACAAGTTCACGAATCTACAGCCAATCAAGAATGCAAATCACTGTCAGCTCCCCCGCACTTCTCCAGCCTACTTCATATCAACACAGGCTGCAACTGCATGTGCCACTCACCCTCTGAGGTAGAATTTTGTCAGCCATCTTCTTCTTTTTAGCGCTGTTAAGGAAGAAGATGCACACACAGGCATGAAAATGGCAACCACTTTCTGCAAATTAACTGTAGGCATTCACAAAGGGAGGAAGACGATGGCGTATTCTCTGGTTTAGTGCTGCGGCATTAGCACTGCTCTCAGCCTGGATGCCAGTCTCAGGCCCAGGCTCTCACTTTCAGAAGCACTTATCGTTACCGTCAGTGCAGAGTCAGGCTCTTTATTCCCCACAGCCCCAGCCAGGCCTCCAGCACTGCAGAGCTGACAAACCCTGCAGCAGTGTGACTAACTGATTACCTGAACGTTTCACATCCCCTATGAGAGCTTAGAAAGCGGGCTTACATCAAGTTGGAAAGGGCGTACTGACACAATGCCTAACCAAAGTGACTCTCCAGCCTCAATTAGCTTCAGATTGACCTGCACATTAAATCAAGGGATGAATTACCAGCATTACTGAGAAATCACATTATGCTGGCAGAAACACAACACAAACTTGCTCCGTCTAGCAGCTGCACGTTATTTTTTTTATCTGGCAGCCCCCCTCTCCCAGAGAAGCTGCACAAGAAAGCCGATGTCCCTTTCAGCCACTCCACAAGAAGAAGCCACAAGAAGCCCAAGCACAGCACGAAGGCAGATCGCCCCGGACGCAGCCAAACAGAAAAGCTTTGTGCCGCTAAGGGCAGCCAGCCGATTACACCGAGTCTGTAACTGACACTTCCCATCGCCCCACGCCCGCCACAGTCCCCGCTTCAGCTCTCCGATTTCGGGGGTGCCTGCCTGCACCCCCAAACCCAGCCTTTCTCTGGGGAGCCTCTGGGGAGAGAGGCAACGCATCTGGTCTGTGCTCCCACCTGGGGATGCCCCATTGTCCGGGGATATCCCGGGATGCCCCGGGATGCCCCCCCACTGCCCGGGGTTGCCCCGGGATGTCCTCCCGCTGCCCGGGGATGCCGACCCTTACTTGTGGTTGCGGTTGGGCACGGCCTGCGGTTGCACCTGCTGGAGCTGCTGGGGCGCCGGTCTCTTCCGCGCCTGGTCCAGGCTGGCCTGCGCCATCCCGGGCCGCACCGCCGGGCTCCCGCCGTAACCGGGGGGCCCCATGGAGGGACCCTGAGGTGCCAGCCGGCTGCCCGGTAACATCCCGGGGCGCTGCGGAGAGAGGAAAACGGGTCCCGTACCCACCGGGAGGGACCGTTCCCGTTCCCGTCCCCGTCCCCGCCGCCCCCGTTCCCTCCCGCCCTGCCCCGCCCCGCCGGTCCGCGCGCCCCCGCCGGCCCCTCCCCCGCCTCACCGGGTAGGCGGCTCCCGGCAACGGCGAGCGGTACAAGCCCTGTCCCGGAGCCGGTCCCATGCGCACCGGCCCACCCGGTGTGCCCGGCCCCAGCGCACCGGCCCCGGCAGCGGCTCCACCACCGCCACCGCTGGGAGTAACCGACTGGAATCCCGCCCGCGCCGCCATCTTCTCCAGCACAAAGGGGAGCGGGCCGGAACCGGACGTACGCCATAGAGAGAAGGCGCGGGTGGGGCGCTAGAGAGGCGCCGCCCTTGACGGACGCCCTCTGCTGGCTGGAGGCCCGCCTCAGGGGGCGGAGGGGTCGTGGGGGTCCACGGGAGGGTGCGGGGTGTCGGAGCGGGGTCCTGCGGCTTTTTGGGAGGGTGCAGGGTCTTGGAGCAGGGTCCTGGGGGATTAGGGAAGGGTACAGGGTCCGCGAGGGTTGGTCTTGGGGGCGCAGGGTCCTGGGGACAATGTCAGTGGGGAGCTCGTGGGGCATGCGAGGGCCACGGGGGAGCGGAGGGTCCCGTGGGTGTTAGGAGCGGGGCTGTGTGTTAGGGGCTCCCACCTCTGTGCAAAACCACCTGTAAGAGAATTTGCAGGTGCTCGAACCCTTAGGCTGGCAATCCGTCGAGCTCCCTTCAGGCGCGCTCGGGGACTCGTCTTACCTACCTCAGCCGACATCGCGCTTGTTCTGATCTCTCCTGTCCTAATTTAGGCTGGCTGATTTCCACTGCAGCTGTCAGAGCTACTGCACGGAGTTGTTACAGTCAGAAATGCCCTGGAGTTGAGGAGGGTTGGTCTCACGCTTGCCAGGCCATAAGTGCAGCGCTCGCCGTTATAAATACGTGCCTGTTGCAGGAGATGCTGGTCCTGAAGCCTCCCTTGCTCTGGGATGTGCTGGGAGGAAGGAGGCTTTGCCTGCGCTGGGAACAGAAGAGTTCAACGTGCAGACGTGGCAGTAACACCTCTCAACAGAACTGCTGTCCTTAACATCTTAAGGATCAAGCTTATGGGGGCATAAATGGACATGAATGGAATCAGTTTGTTCAGGTTTAGGCTGAGCACCCAGGAAAAGGATTCCTATTCCCTTGACAGTGACTTGGGTTGCTACAGAAAGCGTGATGTTAGAATTGGAACAGGCTGCCCAGGGAAGTGGTTGAGTCACCATCCCTGGAGGTGTTCAAAAAGCGTGTCGACAAGGCACTTCAGGACATGGTTTAGTGGGCATGGTTGATGGTTGCACTCGATGATCTTGAAGGTCTTTTCCAACCTAAATGATTCTATGAGTTAAAGGCCACTTTCTGCAAGTATTAGCATTAAGTTCCCTATTCTCCAGAGCACTTACCCTTATGGTTGCTCAGAGAGAAAAGGGACACAAATCTAGCCAGCATTATTCTGTGGAAAAAAAGCCAAGCGAGCAGTCACACCACAAGTATTAATTAAGCAATTAATGATGATCATGGGTCATTTCAGAGGCTGTCCTGTACAGTGCATGTCATTGTTGACTGAGTAAAGAAGTGGGGATGCGTTGGCACCTTTTCTGTCAGATATGGCATTTCCTATCCTCAATGAAAAACACGAAGCTTTGAGCACAGCCATTAACTGTTGTCTCAGCATCCATGTGTCCGTGCAGTTAATTTAATGCCACCTCTGACAGGCTTGGCGCTCAGCAGCCTTATGAAATATTCATGGAGAGGAAAAGCAGTGGAACTTATCTGCTCTGTATTGTTCAGATGCAACTTTGACTGAGACTTAAAGCCTGGCAGGAACCTTTTGGGCAGACTGGAAAGCTGCCTGGCTCTCCTGGAAGGGACACACAGAGTGAGGTGGGGTGATAGTGAGAGAAAGCAAGGGCTAACCTGAAAAGTGGAGAGAAGGGAGAAGGACTCAGAGAGCTGCTCAGCTTGGCACAGGGAGCAGGTGAGCTGCAGGGTCTTGAGAGACCCCATATTGCATGAGCTGATCTGAGAGTGACCCCAGCCCTCTGTCCCCAGGGATGCTCTCTGACCAGTCCTCTCAGTCCCCTGATACTAGCTGCATTTTGTAAGAAACACAAGGAGAAAATAACCCCAGCTTCCTTGGCTCAGTGTCTCCTTACACTTGTCCTTTCTTCTACCCTGAGGGTTTGGTTGGTTCGTTCCTCCCAGTGGAAATGGTTTGCGAAATGCTACCCCGTGTACCTTCATTTTACTGCACCTGCTGGCACAAGGCAGCTCCTCTGAAACCTTCTTCCCCAACCAGTATGGCTCTGGCTCCAGGCAGCCGAACAGCATCCAGGACTGTGTAATTATATCTCAGCGCCTGTTTCTGCTGGCAGCTTTAGCAGTGAGCGAGTGGTAACTGGGAATTATTGCCAGGGATGAGAAGAAGAGGTGATGCTATCTCTGCCGTGGTTATATGCGTGTTGCATGATTAATCCTTGCTCTGTAGGGTTTCAGCAGCCACACAATCCGCAAGGTAAACACAGCAGCGTGCAAGCAGGTGCTTCCCAGCATCTCAGGCCTAGGTGTGTCACACCCCATCCTCGCCTGGATCATCAGAGATGCTTCCCGTGAAATGTAATTAACTCCTTGTCTTGTGCATAGCGTGTCTCGCACCACCGAGCGACAGACGTGGATGCACACACGCTGCCTGCACCACACACCTTACAGACTGCCAGCCCCCCGCAGCCTACACGTGGCGTGCCCATCCCGCCACAATCCCAAACAGGCTGAAGCTCCCCCCGGCCCACGCACGCTGTCCTGCAATGCTCTGATGGTGCACGGATCGCATGCACATTGGAGTCTTGGGTCTGAAAATGTGCAGCTTTTCCACTTCTTATCTGAGAGCTGTTCACGTTGGTGTCCCGTCTGACTACCTGCTGTACACCCATGGGAACTGCATCGGCTCTGCTGCTTTTTGGGGTCCAGGCACCTCCTCCACGAGTCCATTCCAGGCTGTGGCTCACAGACATCATGTCCAGCGGCAACAGAAACCTCAGACAGTCGTGCTGAGGCTGGGGAATGCGCCTATGCAATGTGAGGCTGTGACAGATGGATGGGGTGACCTGCTCCCAGCACAGCCCAGCAGGTTAATGGAGAACCGTGGAAGAGATTACAGCTTGCAGAGACAGGGTCACTGCCTGGCCCCTGCAACAGGAGCTGGTGTGAATGCTGCTGTGGAGGGAGCAGGCATGGTCAGCTGCTCTGGCTACTCACAGTGGCTGGCTGCAATTAATTTAGGTTCATTAACTCCCTTCTGGGCTTAGCTATATTATCTTGTTCCTATTCAAAGCCCACCCTGTGGCCTTTGCAGCACCAGCTCTGGCAGAGAAGGACCAGAATAGCAGTAAGACCGTTCTAGTATAAATGCAAAACACCCATCTGCCATTTCCAGGAGCAACAGGGACATGGCCAGAGCCAAGTGACCAGGGGGAGTTTGGCATTTCAGTATTCCCTGCCCACTGCCCACTCACTTTTATTCAGTCTCTATGGGGTCCTGAGGGCTTTTTTTGGATGCCTAGTGTTGGATCTGGCATGTTACTTTTGCTCTTTATAGCTGGAAATTTTTAGGACAAAAAGTGTGTTTACATATGGCTTGTGCTACAACTGCTACTAACTTGCTTAAATTAAAAACAGGTGATATTCAAGCTAGTGACTCATTTCTGCTGAATCTCAGGTGTCTGTCCCAAACCACAGAAGTGTTAGAGTTGTCAAAGATTAGCAGCTGTGCATATGTTAATTCTCCTCCCCCTGCTTGAGAGCAAAAGTCAGTTCCCATCCTCCAGTCCTAAAGTGTCCCTCAGGGCATGTTCACATGGCAGTGCAGGACCAGGCAGCAATACCCGAGCTCGCTTAGGTACCCAGAGCCATCGCCACATTAACACAGTACTTAGCAAAGGGACGCTTTAATGTGACTCTGTTCAACATTAGCTCTGATGTTGCTGGTGTTCGTGTGCGCATTTAAAGGCGGTACTGGAAGTCTGGGCCAAAGCTTTATCCTCCCCACCCCGCTCCTTTTGGTCTTGGCTCCAGGATTTCGGTGATGCCTTCAAGAACATGCTGGGATGATGCCATCCCCACCTGCCTCCTTGGGGAGCATTTCCAGCAGCTCAGCAAGAGAGAAAGGCTCGGTGTTCATGAGTTATATCATTCTTTATATCATCGTTAAGAGTAGCAGGTATTGATGTACAATGCATCTGTCATTGTGCTTCCTATGAAAATGTGTGTACATAGTACAGATACCAGAGAGAATTCAACACTTTATACACTTGAAGGCATTCAGAGATCAGTAACAGAAAAAAAAAAAATGGCACAAGAACAAGGCCTAAATGCTACTAGATGGGTATCTACACTGATATGATGCATATATAGAGAGATATATATATATGTACACATATATATATAGTCATATATATTATATATAAGAAATATAAAATGCAGATGACATAATAGAAACAAACAAAAAAGTATATGCTTCAACAGGTGAGCGTCAAGGTCAAATCCCAGCCCCATCTTTAAAAGCTTTAATGGGAAAGAGAAGGAAAGAAAATAAATAAATGAAACGCAATGAAACATTAGGAAAAATCCATAAGAAAATTTATGGATGTGGCCGACCCGTCATCTTTGGGCGATTGCTGGATACAAAGGACTGACCCCCAGTTCCTAATTTTGGTCAGGAAGCAAATAATAATAATGACAATAATAAAAACAAATCTGCGGTTTAGAAATAATAATTACTAAAAAGACTTATTGCAAAAGCTCTTAAAGATAAGTAGCACTTCAGCCCTGGGAGGGCTCTTGCTTGATGTGTGGGGCCTGGGGGCTGGCAGGGGCTGGGGGAGGCCAATTTCCGCCGACCCGAGAGCGAAATGGCGGTGCGCTTGCGGGCCCGGGGAGCAGAGACTCGGCTGGACGGCCGGACCCCGGCTGCCAGGGCAGGTCTCTGCGTGCCGGCAAGAGGGCAGGGACGTGAGGAGCAGCAGCGGTCCCGGGGCAGCGAGCCAGCAGATGCCCTGAAGATGCCCAGGGCTCGCGGTGCCCGGGGGCAGCTGCTGTCCCGGAGTGTGTGGGGGGGGTTTGGCGGGGTGGGAGCCTGCGGTCCCGTGGACCCCGAGCACCCTGTGCCATGGGGTATCCCTCAATTTATGAACCCTTTTGGCGTTGGGGCTCCTATGCCTGCCTGGCCAAAGCGGTGCCGAGGGGCCGTCCCTCGTGATGCCCCTGGCCGAGCCGGGCCGGTGGCTGCGGCCGAAATGGGGGGGCCAGGAGTTTTCCTTCTGTCTTTCTCCCCGAGGATGGCTGTTTTTTCGGGGGCCGCACGGGGTAGCCCCAGGTTCCTTGGGGACAGGAGGGAATGCAGGGCAGGGCGGTGCTGGCCAGGCTGCGGGGAGCCCAGGAGAGACGGGCAAGGAGACCACGCTGTCGCCCAACCCGACGCGGCCGAGGGAGAGTGCCCGGGCGGCGGGGTCTTCAGTGCTGAGGAGGCACCCCCCCGGCCGAGTCCCCTCTGGTGCTCGCGGCCGGCCAGCGAGCTCGGTGGCCAGGCACCGCCGTCCCTGGGGCAGGGTGCCGAGGAAGACGTTTTGGAGAGGTGGAGGTGCCCCATCTTCATGTGCATGGAGTGGCCAGGAGTGGTCAGGCGAGGGTGGGCTGCGGGCCACCACGGTCCCAGGGGACAGCGAGGCTCTCCTGGGACTGCCGAACCCGCCGCCGTGCCCGCCGGCCATGCCATGGGGCTCCTCGATGATCCCTCCTGCCGGGCACGGGGGTCCCAGCAAGCGCCGGCCAAGGCGTTGGAGCAGGATGGGCATGGAGACGATGGATGGACAGACGGACAGGGCTGTGGATGGAGACTCTGCGGCCAAACGGCTGCTTCTTCTTGGCTTCTGGGTTTCTAGTTAAAAAGGCCGAGGGGAGCCGAGGGGAGGAGACGGGGCAGGCCCGTGCCCCAGCCCGCTGTGCGTGTCGCTCCCCGCACCGCGAGGATGGCCGGGCTGGAGCGTCCTCAAGTCTCTGAACTAGCGGGGCAGGCGCGGAGCAGCTGCCGCGGGGGCTGCGCGCCGGGTTCGAGCATGACCCGACCCGACCGCCTGCCCCGAAATCCGAGGCCGTCGCTCTTGTCTGTGTCCCACCGTGGTGAGGAGCAAGGTCCCCTAGATGTGTCTCTCCGCTGGCGCTCGCAGGGAGAAGGGCAGCTCTCCGGAGGGCTTTGGTAGCTCAGGTTGTACATCCAGATGTCGGTTAGCAGGTGAAGTCCTCAAAGGTGCCCCGGGCCGGGTGATGAGGTAGGATGTTGGCTGCGTACGTCATGCCTGCCGGGTGGCCCCGTATGCTTTCACAGGGATTCTGTGGGGCAGAGGACAGGACACTGGGGCCACTGGTTTCACCCAGACCCCCGTGGAGAGCGAGCCCTGTCTCCCCACAGCATCTCTGCCTGGTGCCTCCGCTCCTTTCCCAAGCGCTCCCCAAAACTGTGACACCCCCCCCTCCACAACACATCTGGGGCAGCCTCTGAGCTGCAAGAGGGAACCAGCAGCTCTCACGGCATGCCCGGCACTTACATGGCGTTTCACGTCGTCCATGCTGAGCGCGACGCCCTTGTCCGTGTTGTTCCTCTTATGGTTCTTGCGGCACTTGCCCCGCCGGCACAGCCGGTGCTTTATCACCTACAAAAGCCAGATTTCAGTACCGTGGGGGCTCATGGGTGGCTTTTCCCCATGTTCCACATGAGCGTTTTTGTGCTCCAGGATAACCTGGACCTCCTGGCAGCCGTGGGACGGCAGAGACACTCACCTCGTAGGCGTAGTCGAACAGCTCCAGTACTGTGAGGATACTGGCCCCGATGAACAGCCCCATCTGCCCTCCAATGTCACCTGCAGAGGAGAGGGAAGTCATCAGGGTGCTGCGAGCCTGGCGTCCGGTGGCAGAGGGAGCAGAGAAAGGGCAGAACTCATCACTGCTGTGCCTGGCCATGGCAGCAAGGTGCCCCGCTCTGCATCCATGCTGTTGGCACATCCCAGTGCCTCGGGAACAGGGCCATGGTGCACGGGGCAAACGTGAGACCACCTTGTTGGAGGATGCTGGCTGGGTGCTGCCGCAGGGCCCCTGGCACAGCCGCCAACACTCACCCAGCAAGCCAGCCACCTCGTACGCCTTCTTCTGCTCGATCGTCTCATAGTTCAGGGCTTCAAAGAAGATATCCAGCACCAGGATGTTCTCCCTGCGCAGGACATAAGTGACATCAGGCTGAGATTTGGGAGGGAGGGACAAGATGCCGCCCCATCACCGTGGCTGCCGCACATTACCCGATGTACTGCTCCGACTTGTTGTACTTCTTGGCCAGGTACTTGGCGGAGGCCTTGCTGGGGATCTTCACCATGGAGAGCTCTTTGCCGTAGCGGGTCACGTTGCAGGGCATCTCGCAGACGCAGTACTCGTTGTCCTTCTCCACCAGGAAATCTGGGTAGGGAGAGAGGGAGATGGAGAGATGGAGAAATCCAACACGCGCAGCTCGGTCCCACAGGGCTGGGCAGCCTCACCTAAGGCCGGATCTGCGCACTCCTTGTACTGCTCCGGGGTGCAGTAAGGGGCATCGCCTGGAGGAGAGAGAAAGCAGGTTTTCCCAGTGGGATCATGTCGGTGGGCTCAGCCAGGCGGGGGCCGGACCCTGGCATACACGGGGCTCACCTGGCATGTGCACCATGCGGCAGTTGCAGTTCTCCACCAGGTAACGGGTCTCGCAGTCGATGCGGCAAGCGGTGATGCTATAGGTGTCGTAAAACTCCGAGTCGCCCGCCACGGCCTTGCAGTCACCCCAGGGAGGTGGCAGGTAGATGAGCTGGGAGGGGGCAGAAGCCAGGAGTGAGGAGAGAAGCCCATCGGCCCCCCAGCATGGCGGGGGGACAAACACCCTCGCTGCATCGGTGCCCAGGGCCAGGTCCCCCTCCCCATCCAACATGGGGGCAGGGGATGGGGGCACAGGGAGGAGGCTCAGCATCCCACAGCAGGTCTAGCCCACAGCACAGGGTGGAAAGGAGCATCCCAGACCCCCGCAAGTCCCTACCCGCTGCTCCTGGCAGGACACGAAGGTCTGGAAGCCGGGAGCCACCCCAAAGCCCAGCTGGTCGATCAGTGGGGGCTCGTCCTGGCTGTGGATCTGCACCTTGATCCCGGCTTCGAACGAGGTCTCATCTGTGGCAGAGAGAAGCGGGGTGAGCATCGTGCTGTACCTCGCTCTGCAGGGCTGCACCGAGACCTGCTTTAAGAGGGACCAAAATTTCTCCTGTCTCCCACCCTTCCCCTGGGCAAATCCATTCATTCACGTGTCCATCCATCTGTCCATCTGTTTGCTACACCATGTCATTGTCCCCTCCGCCTCTGACCCTCCTGCTCCAGCACCCAGGGAGAGCAGCAGGGAAAGTGTTTGCCTCTATTTATAAACAAGTGATGGCTGCTTGTCTAAACCGATGGAGAGTTGCCATGGCGAAGAACATAGACAAGGAGAAAAAAGGAAAGAGAAGGACCCGAAGTGATGAGAAATGGAAGGAGGGAAGAGGAGGGAGCCTGAGGGATGTGGACCCGTGGGGTGGGGAGATGGAAAGGGGCTGGGAAGCACCCTGGGAGCTGCCAGTGACCGAGCGGACCTGCTGGCAGAGCCGCTGGGGCAGTGGTTTACCTGTTTCCCCCCACACTGGCAGGTACTCGTCCTGCTGAATGTCCAGCATGATCTCCAGGCCGTTGCCGGTGCCCCCCTTCATGGTGATGAGCCGGGGCTTCCCGTCCTGCCCTGCGTTGAAGGTGTAGCACTTCCCATAGCGGGTGAAGACCTGCAGGAGAGGACATGGGGCTGAGGCTGGGACCCTTCTGCTGGCACCAAACTGCTGCCAGCACCACAGCATGGAGCCGGGAGGGCATCACCAGCCCCGAAACACAGCCGTCCCCAGCCTGGGGGTACTATCTGACCCAGGCTCCTGCCTTACGGGGTGCCTCTCACTGTTGGAACTGCCTGTCTTTGCCTCGGTAAAGGAGGAGACGGTTTCCACCAAGGCACAGGGATGGCATGGACTCGGAGGAGCCGCTTTGCAGATTTACAGCACGCCAACCCCACAGACACCACGGCAGCCCCAGCTCCCTGAGACGGTGGCACTTGGCCCTACGCCTGCACCAGCGCCTCTTCCAAGCCCTCCTCCATCCCTGCAGAGGACGGGGCTGGATGGGATCCTGACCCCCCCCCCCCCCCCCGGGTCCCTCCTCGGCTCTTCCAGCTAACGCCTCTGGCAGCTGGCATGTCTCCACGCCACTAAGCTGCTGCCAGACCGGGCAAGGGGAACATGAGGTCAGTGCCCGCATGGTGCCCCACAGGCAGCGGTGATGCCAGGACGGAGGTACCAGGCACCTCCTCCGCAAGCACAGCCCTGGGGCTGCTCTCCGTATCCCGCCAGCGGGTCTCCGCAACCGGTGCCGTCCCCAACTCCAGCAAAACGCCCAAGTGCCGGCAGACGGGGCTGAAATATCAGCCTGTCCCTGAGTGATACCCTCTGTGCCTGATCCGACACGATGCCGGCCGGAGCTGCTCCCCGTGCCTGGCCGTCTTGGGGCTACTCACCGCCGCGAAGTCGCCGGGGCCACACTGCTCGCCCCGGTAGCTGCAGCTCAGCAGCATGTCCTCCAGCTGGTGACAAGTACGGTTAAAAAAACCGTACAAATTTAGGGGCTCGTCCTCATCCCCGGGGCTGGGCTGGGCCGGGGCGAAGCCCAGCTCCATCCCGGGCTCGTAGTCGACCAGGGGGGCCAGGTAGAGCAGGTCCTCGTGGCTGAGCTGCGAGACCCGCACACGGTTGATGTTGCAGAAGGTGACGGCGGGAAAGGTCATCTCGGGGCTGTCTTCCTCGCTGAGCAGCGTGACGTGGTGGTACTCCAGGTAATAGACGATGCGGTCGGCCACCTGGTAGAGGAAGACGGAGAGGGAGAGGAGGAAGGCCAGCGCCCAGAGCGCCTGCCGAGCGCCCAGGCTGCCCTCCACGAAGATGTGGCTCAGCCCGTGCAGCGTGCAGCTGCTGGCAAAGGCCACAAAGTCCGTGGCTGCCCCTGCGTCCTCCTCCTCCTCCTCCTCTTCATCCTCCTCCTGCCCATACAGGAACTCGTCTGCTCCATCCTCTCCCTTCCCGGCGGCTGCAGCATCTCTTGGTGCTTCCTCGCTGGAGAAGGAGATGGTGCAGAATATCTGGAGAGGCATTGTCCAGCGTGGGGGTCCCAGCTGCAGCGTGGGGGTCCCAGCTCCGGCGTGGGGGTCCTGGCCCCTGCCCTGCCAGAGCCTGGGGGTCTTCAATGGTGGGTCAGTTCCTCGGGGTGTGGGTGAGAGGGGCTGGGGGAGAGCAGGGAAGGAGGAAGGGGCAAGTTCAGAGAAGAGAAATGGAGAAGGGAAAAGGAGCAAGAGGCGAGCGGGACTGAGGGAGAGGAGCAGAGGGATGCTCAGAGGGGATGGAGAGAGGAGGGTATATCAGGAGCAGGGAGGAGGAGAGGAGGAGCGAGGGGCGGTTCTGCGGGCTCCCCAGGTCCCCTGGGACCAGCTGGCTGCGGCTGGCAGGACGGAGCAGACATCGCCAGCTCCAGAAGCACTGACGCATTGGGAGCTCCCGGTGCTGCCCCGGGGGTCCTGAGGGGCTGCCAGGTCCGGCCAACGCGGGTGCGCACGGGTGCGCGCACAGACACCCGGCGTGCTGCGTACCCACACCGCATCCTCCATCCTCACCGCGGGGCAGCACGGTCCTGGCAGCCCGACCAGCTGCTCCAGCCAGGGCCTCCCCGCCGGTTACCAGGCTGTTTCCAGAGCCACCATATGCCGGGCTCTCTGGGCTCTTCATCAGGGCAGCTGGAGCCAGAGGTTTTCCCAAAATGCCCGTGACACTGTCCTACTGCAGCGCCCACCCTGACGGTGGCAGCGAGGGCGGAAGGATGCTGTGGTGTCCCCAAGCTCTCGCGGTGCTCATCCTGCCCAGGCAGCACCCGTCCTGTGCCGCGGGGCAGTGGCATGTGCACGGGAGCGTCCGGCGAAGGTGATGTCCTGAGCAGTGCGGGATCCATCCTCCTCCAAGCCAGGGCTGGATTGGGCAGGATTTGGGCGCTGCCATACTTCAGGTGATGACTCCTTCTGCAGAGCCCAGCCAGTGCGTGGTGTGTCACCTCGTGCTTCGGATCCCTGTGGGGCACAGGGAGCTACTGCTTCCCCCGGTGTCCAGGCTTCGTGCCGCTGAGCCGGCTGGGGCTGGGGGTCCCGTGGATGCAGCCCTGATGCGGGATGGTGGGATGGAGCCAGCGGCCAGGCTGGCTGCCCGGAGCAAAGGCGTCTCCTCCCTGCAGCCCTGCAGCAGCACAGCCCCTTCCTGCAGTTTGTTTTTTTCCTGCACTCAGCACTTCATAAAAGCATCCGATGCGACCACAAAGCAATCTCCAGCCCCATCCCAGCACCACAGCCGCCATTGCTGGCCCAAGGGGAAGGGGAGTATCTAAATATGCAGCACTTTGATGCGCAAGAGCTGGACAGGAGCTTTTGACTGATGCCCGGGTGCGATGAGGATGCCCCAGCACGCCAGTTCGGCTGCTGTGCCTCCTTCTCCTCATGCACTGAAGGGCCACCGGTCCCTGAGCCCATCCTGGCTCATGGACACGGGCACCACCAAACCGGGCAAACAAATGCAACCAGGTAACTTGTACAAATCCGATCTGATACCAGTGCAAATTTATCTGCTCTTCCCGAGCAAGTGAGGCTGGTGTAATGGGCAGGGCGTGCACTGGGGATCCCTGCCAGGGCAGGTTCAGCCAAGATGATGACCGATGATGTGACAGCAGGTTGTCCCTCGAGGGGCTGTCCTGGGGCTCCCCAAGCTCAATATTCCCAATAGGGCCCTTGTGTAAGAGGGATGCTGGCAGTTGCCACAAAGCTGGGAGCAAGGGCGAGTGACCTTGGGGCCGAGCGCCAGAGCCACAGGATGAAATTTCATAAAGCCAAGAGCAAGGTTGCACCTTTTAGGAGCAACCCAGAGAGTCTGAGCTGGAAACTCATCCTGGGAAATGGGACCAGGGAGATGGATTGGGTGGCTGGGAGCCACCATGCCATGGGGACCAGGTCACATCCCAGCCCTTCGCCTTTGACAGAGACGAGCTGCAGCTGCACCGTGGGCAGGGCTGGGCTGTAAAAGCATCAGGGCTTCAGCTGGAGGGGGTTTGAGGGCACTGGGCTGCCTCAGCCCTGTGGGAATGGGCTGGGCTCATCACACAAAGACCGGCACTGGAGCTGAGCAGATCTGAGCTGGCTGAGCTCAGGGTGGGATTTCTGGTATTCCCCAGCTCTGGGACAGAGAGTTTCTGTGCAATGTCTGTAGGAGGTGGAGGGAGAGAAGGAGGAAAATGGAAGAGAAGCCTGGAGGAGTTTGTTTAGCCCTGGCAGGGCGCTGACAGGTGAGCGGTGCTGCCTGTGGGGACAGTCCCTGACAGCGTGAGCGAGGGGCTGATCTGATCCCATGGCATGGGGAGGTTTAATGTGTCTTCTTGGGAGCAATTGCAGCAGGGAGAGGGAGATGCTGTAATGAAAACACTCCATCATCAGCTGGGGCCGTTAACCTGCCTCACTCGGCTTAAACAGCCTGCGGAGAGTGCCAGGGCCAGTTCCCAGCAGCTGTGTGGGACACCGAGGATGAGCGCTGCCCTGGCTCCGGTTACCACCGCCTGTCCCAGAGCCGACATGTGAGCTGGGATGAAGGTGACCGGGGACGGTTGCAGCCAGGAGCACAGTGGCACAAGCACTCAGGGGAGCGTGTCCTGACTCCACGATTGGGGACAAACTGTGGCCGTGTCCCCATGCTGTAGGCAGAGGGGTGCCGTCCCGATTTGTGCAAGTTTGGAGATGCTAGAGGAGTCCTTGGGCTTGTTCCAACTCCTCCCTCACCAGGAGTTATTTTTACCCTCTCTCAGGTAAAGCTTTGGTGGGGGAGAGGGATGGGGGATGCTATAATTAGCCGTGACATCAGCCCCTGTGGCGGCGCGTGCTGGGATGATGCCACGACACCCCGACCCACCGCTGGGGACCAGGGATGCTCGATGCCCTCCTCCCTGCCGCAGCAAGGGATGCAGGATGGTGGAAGGAGCCTGTTTTTTTTCCTGGCTCTGGCATAGTGTTTGGCCACTGTCCCGGGGTGGTTCGGCCCCGCTCGCTGCTTTGCAGCTCGTCACGGGCCTGGGAAAGGAGGTTCCCTGGAGCGGGGGAGCACGGAGGCGGCGGGGGAGAAGCGGGAGGGGGATTTGACGGCAGCAACAGCACATTTCACAGCCTGTCACGCTTTAATGGCAGAGGAGATCAAAGCTGGGATGGAGTTATTCATAGAGATAAACCAATCCCCGAGGAGGCGAGGAGAAAACAACATTGCAAGCTCTGTTATCCCAGGCCTGCAAGCGGCAGCCCAGCCCCGGGGAGGCTGTCGCAGAAAGCGCCCCGGGAGCTGGACCCGCTCGGTTTTGTAACGGGGCGCTGCTTGTCCCTGCCAAGGACTGGCTGAGCTGGGGCCGAGCTGCCTGCATCATCCCTTGGGGTGCCTGGCGGTTGGAGCTTGACTGGTGGGAAGGGATGAGGTGGGGTGCAACCCCACAGCAGCCAGGAGCAGGATTTGGGGGATGGATATTTGATGAGGCAGATGGGCACCCTGCAGCTGGGCTGTCCTGCTCCCATGACACAGCCAGCTGCATTGCATTGGGGGGGGGGGGGGGGGAAATCAGGTTTGCAATGTGCCTTGGCCCATGAATGTGCTTTGCAGCTCCCAGAGCTGCCAAGATGTTGATGGTGGCACCTGCAGTGCCTCCATCGCCGCTCTGGGCAGGGTGAGCCACTTTGGGACAGCTCTGGGGCTGCGGATCCCCTCCCCGACCCTGGCGAGAGGCAGACTCGGAGCAGCCGAGCAAGGTGGGATTGCCCAGGCAGCCGGGATCTCTGCCGGGACTAATCCTGCCGCCCCTTATCAGATGCTGCCACCTTGCCTCCGCTCGCTCTGCCAGCCAAGCCGGGCGCAGCTTGTGTTATCCGGCCCTTTATCCCCCAGATTAGATGCTTCACAGTGGATTAGTATGTCACATTCTAATGCAGAAAAATTGATGATTAAAAAGGAGTTTTTCCTCTGTATTATTCCCCACCTCCGCCCCCTCTCCACCCCGTCCCCGTGGGCCCAGGCAGCCCAGCGCCAGCCGTGGGCACTGGTGATGCCGCGGCACTGGGTGATGCGGGAGCCCTGTCCCTGGCTTGCACAGGGGACAGAAAACCAAAAGTCCCTTTTTGAGACTGTGCAGGGCTGGGGCACTCGGTCCCGGCTGCTTTTGGTGGCAGGGGTCGGGTGGTCCAGGTCCCTGTGCCATCCTGCCCCAGGTTATCGGCTGCAGACCCAGCATCTGCAGCACAGGACTTTAATAAAAAGCACATTATGGTGAGTAATGCGCTAAGTGGACTTCATTACGGACCCGGGGCCTCCCTGGCTCCCGTTGTTCCATATGATTTCCTATCAGATGAGCCTTATCTCCTCTCCAAATGCTTCCATTTAAACTCCATTAATCTTTCAAAGCTTCCCTGGGCCAGTGCTGCCGAGCACTTCCCAGTCAGCCCAGCCGGGTGCTGGTGCTGCTGCCCCGGGCACAGAGGCCACCCGCAGCCCCGCTGGCTCGGGGTCTTTGGGGGGGCTCGGCCGGGACCCCCTGCAGCAACACGGGCGGTCGAGCGCGTATCTGCGGCTGGGCCCTTTGCCGTGCATCCGCTGCGACGGCTCCTATGGCCACCTTATCCTTCTTGCCGGGGATCTATTTACGCTCCTATAATTGAAATAGTTTGTAATGCTGAGAGCTTTCTGGGTGATTTACCCGTTGGTGGCTTCCCTTTGTGCCGTGGAGGGTCACTGGGACTGTGCCGACAAATGCCCTGCCGGGATGCGGAGGATGCTGCTGAGGTAGGTGCTGCTAATTCCCAGGTGGCTGGGATTATTCTGTGTGGACACTTATTCCAAAGCTTTTCTGTGTTTCCTCCTGATCACAAATTACCCATAAGCAGGTTGCAATTTTTTCCGACATCCTTCACAATTGCTTAGACAGTTCGTGCAAGCAGATTCAAGCCGATGGTTTTATTGGTGGGGGGAAAAAAAAAAATTGTATTCCTATCTGGTTTTCTTGCTGTGTTCACTCGCTCTGGCTCTGCACGCATCACGGTTTTCAAATCTAATCTAATCCAAGCAGGGTGGTTACGCAGCCCTGGTATGCGGCTGCTCTGGATGGGTCTTCCTGTTGCTTTACTGGGCCATGAGGCTGCTGGGAGAGCAAGGAGCAGGGGGCTTAAAATCCCTGATAAAGTGGAGGGTGAGTGGGAAGGACCCTGCCCCAGCGCCGTCCCATGCTCCATCTCTGTCCTTACTGTAAAAGCCTGGATATAAATGCACCAAATCCTCCATACAGAGGAAAAAAAAAAATATCCAGAAAAATAAATAAAAGGTTATAATATCCAAGTGTCAAGGCCTGTATAAATAAATAAGAGCCTGAGATGGTTAGGAGCTTCTTGAGTCATGGTTGTTGCAGGAATTGCAGAGATGCCTGCTGCTTAGAGAACCCTGGCTCCGGCCAAACTCTCTGCAGGCGATAAAACAAAGGAGTCTATAAAAAGCCAGATAAATTAAAACTGAGGCAAAAGGCCATGAGACAGTTAATTTCCCAGATCTCCCCGTGGAGATCTCTGCCTCCTGCGTGGCCCTGCATGCTCGAGGGACCTGCCCCGCTCCTCCCTGGCTTCTCCCCACTTGATATCAGGGGGAGAGAGGGGAAAATGGCACTAGGAGGTTTCCTGGGCAGATTCTTTGAAATACCCAGTTGGCAAAGGTGCCACGTACCTCGCTGCCACTCAGCCTGGGTCTTGGATAAAGACCAAAGGGAGATTAAGGGGGAACAGTTTGGAAAAATACGATATGCTGGTGGTGGTCCAGGGCTGCGTTTCCAGCCCGCGGCTTCCTTGGGGTCCGGCGTCCGTGGGGCATGCGTGCCCAAGGTCCCCCATCCGCAGCCATGACATCCTTGCCTCCGTTGCGGCCGGATAGCACTCGAAAGCCTCCTCAGCTCTTCCAGCAGCCACAGATGCCATTAAAGCTTATTATTAATAATTAATAATTCATTCGTTAATGATTCTTTATGTGCCAAAGGCATCACAAGAGGAGCGGGAATGCCCTGAGGTGCATCTGCGCTGCTCCAAGCTCTTGGCACGACACCTCCGGGTGCGCGTGGTGCGTCTGGGTGTGCAAAGTGCTCCCGGGTGTGCGCGACACCTCCGGGCGTGCAAAGTGTTTTGGGTGAGCGCGACACCTCCGGGTGTGCCCAGCACTCCCGTGCAGGGTCTGCTGCTGCGCACCGTGGCTCCGGGTACGGCTGTGCGTGCTGCTGGGGCTGGATGTTGCCCCTGGGCAGGTCCAGGGACTAAATAACCCCCTGGCTGGGCCTGATCCTGATCCTACGTGTCCTCCTCTCTCCTATCCTAATCGCCTGCCAGGGTGGGCGGGAGTGATGTTGTTCAGTGCTTGGAGGTTTGAGACGCTAAATGATTTACCTACTCTGTTGCAGAGCTCCTAATGAAGCGGCCACGGGGCACAGGCACACGTCTGCCTCCCGCCATGCTGTGCCCAGCACCGACGTCCTCGTCTCGCTTGTTCCCGACCCTCTTCTGTGCCGGCTCAGCCGAGATCGTGGCGGGTTCAGTGGCACTGCTCCCATGCAACGGTGCCAGGGTCACACCGTGGCGTTGCTGTCCTGCTGCAGATTGAGTGTGAAATGCAACTGGCTTTGAACAAGAGCTGCTGTCTCCACGTTAGCGTCAGCACGGGGTAAGCAAAGCCCCAAGTAGCCAAGGGATCCCCAGTCCTCCTGTCTGTGCCCCGCAGGTGGCCGTGTCTGGAAAAACCTTGGATGAAGCTGGGAAAAGGAGGCAGCCGAGGAGCAGCGCTCGCCGGCGTCTCTGCTCCACGCCCGAGGGCTAAACTGCTCACGGCTGCTTTCTGGATGATTTGCTTTCAGCAAAATACCATGATACTCGAAAGTCTCCGAGCTGCCGATGAGCTGCCGGAGTCAGGGCACTCCCGACCCGCTGTGGTTCCTGGGAGAGCCGACTCGCCATCAGCAAATGGCTGCAGTCCCGTCCGCGGCTGCGGTCCTGTGCGTGGCTGCTCCTCTGCTCCATCACCTCCAATTACTTTGCACCAGGCAGCCCGTGTCCCACTGGGTTTGCTTCGTTTGTCTGGAAAACGATGCAACCTCTGGGGTCAAACAATGCTGCTGTTCAACAGCAAAGAGAAGCCCATGTGGAGCGTGAGCCCGGCCGGGAGTTTCCAGATGATACAGCTGGGGATGGCGTGGCCCGGCCTCGGGGACAATCACCGGGATGCCGGAGGTGAATCACCCCTCGGAAATAACAGATACATGCGAGCAGTTTCAAAAGCTTATAAGTTATTTAGGAGCCCATGTACCGCTTTAAAAAGTGATTTACATAAATTACTTGAATGTCTTACAGAATTTGTAAAAGCGCCGGCTCTGTCGGCTCCCCAAACCAGGAGGATGACACTACTTTGGGGCCAGTGGCTGACCCTGCCGCCCACGTGTGGTCCCCAAGTTGCTCTTCCAGAGCCAGATGGGCCCATGTGGTTTGTTTATTAACTGTCTAAAGCTCCAGGAAATATCTGGGTATCAGTAATTCCCGCGCCCGGTCTCTCCAGCTGTGTTGGAGATGCTTTTCACTCCAGCTCTATGATTATCCACTAACACTGCACCGCAGGGGAGCTCCGCTCACCGCGGGGCTCTCGGGCTTGTGACTGCCACAGCTCCACGCGAGGCCGTGGGGTGCTGTGGGCTGGACGCCTGGGTCCCCTGGTGGGTGCTGGGGTGTGGGTCCCGTGGGGCTGAGGGTCAAGGTAAAACAGGGAGACCAGCAGCAGCCCCTGGTTGAATACCCCAAGACCAGCAACCTGAGCGTGCCCCATTGTACCCGTCCCTCCGAGCTCCCATGGGTGCTGAAGGACACCCCAGCACCCACCAGCTGGGCAGGTTTGAATGACATGAGGGGTTTTTTGCGGGGGGGGAAGAAAAAGCTACGGTGTTCCTGGGGCGGCAGGAGCTGACCCCCACCCAATGCACGCTGGCTGGAGCAAGGTGGGCTGTGAGCGGGGAGCTCAGCAGGGTGCAGAGAGGCTTTGGGGGTGCAGAGGGGCATGCATTGGGGTTTAGCAGGGCGCAGAGGGGCACAGCAGGATCTGGTGGCGTCCACTGGGGTTCACCAAGGTGCAGTGGGGTTCAGAAGGGCAGTGGGGAGTTTCGGCAGGGTGCCATGGGGTACGGCAAGATGCCGCTGGATCTCTTTTTCATCACAGCAGCTCCTGCTTTGCTCTGGAGATGGGAGGAAGGAGGAGAGGAGGAGTGTGGTTGGGGTTTGCTGGGACTGCTCCAGACCTTTCCTGCTCCCTCCCTTGCTCTTCCTCTGTGCACTCGGTTTTTCTAGGGCAGAGGATGCAGAATCCAATGCAAAAGGCAGTGGCATGATCTCCATGTCAAACTCAATTCTCCCTAGTGCCAGCTCAGCCCTGGAGCCTCATGGAAATGGTCCAGAGGTCTTAATCTTCTGCAGTTTATCAAGGATGTCCCGTGTGCTCTGCCCCAGGGCTCCCAGCTCCCATGCCAGGCTCAGCCGCTGTGCCCTGAAGCAGGACAGTGACGAGGATTTGGGGACACGGCTCTCCCCCGGGACGGGCTCACGGGGTGTGAGAAGGAAAAGCTGCAAATGCACATTGCACTGCGCTAGGCATGGCTGCTCACATCACCCCTGGCTGCACCGACCCCCAAAAAGGGGCTTCACGAGCACGGGGCACCATCCCGAGGTTTAGTGCTGGTTTTACGTGGGGCAGCCCCAATTCCTGTGCCACAGGCCATGCTGGGCCATGGAGAGGAAGCTTATCCTCTGTGTTTCTCCTTTTTTTCCCGGGATGGAAAGAAAATTAATGGGGTTTAGGGCCCAGAGAGAGGACTCCTGGGCCTTTCCCTTGCTGGGCGAGGAGCAGATCCATGGGGGATGAGCAGGGCTCCAGGGGCCCTTTGCCGGTACGACGAGGGAGAGGAAACGCAAGCTGGGAGCTGGCGGGGCCACGCATTCCCGCAGAGGAGCGAGGGCTTGAACTTATAAATAATGAAGTAGCAAGCGTGAAACATTGATCTCTGCTGCTAATGAACACGTCAGGGAGCACAGACCCAAAACGGAGGCGACAGTGAGGGCGATTCCCCCTTCCCCGCAAAGGGGAACTGGGCAGCCACCCCCTGCCCACTCCATGCGTGGCCCAGTGAGCGCAAGGCTCCGGGCACAGCCTTGGTGACGGGGACATCCTCAGCCCATGTTTCTTAGGGCCGTGCCCTGAGAGGGGTCAGGACTTGCCCCTCAGCCTTGTGTTTGCCCCTCCGGGCTTTAAGGTCGTGCCAGGATTTGGGGGCTGGGGAGAGGAGACGGCTGCACCTCCCTCTGTTTCCTCCTCCCCATCCTGGACTGCTGCAGGGGGGGAGATTTGGTGGATGCCGGACACCTCCATGGTGCTGGAGGGGCTGTGAAGAGCCAGGGCAGAGCTGGGATGGGCCAATTGTTTCCCCCCGGGTCTTCTTAGAGGGTTCAGTCCCCTGTACGGGATTAGTCCAAGCTTGGTCAGCTCCACCTCTGTCCCTGGAGCATCCCTGCATCCTGCACACGGCTGCTGCTGGGGAGCACCCAGCCCCTGCGGTTCACTGGTTAGGGTGGGCGCAGATGGAGGGGGGTCAACAATGCCAGGGACCCCCTGATGTGGCCTGGTGATGACACAGGATGAAAGAGGAGGTGGGAAAAGCCCAAATAATCCCAGGATGGGCTTCCCCATGGCATCCGGCACGAGTCCTGTGTACCAGGGGATCCTGTCCTGGCTGCAGGGTGATGCTGTGCACTGGGCTGGGGTGCTGAGACCAAGCCCACAGCCCCTGTGGGATGCTGCTGAGTGGGTGCATCACTGGGGGGGCACACGGGCAGTGGGGGAAGGCCCTGGCCTGCTGCGGCTGCCCCCCCCCAGTGATGCTCTCCCGCTGTCCGGCAGTGTGAGGGGGCACGTGGGCAGGACACAACTCCTGCCACCTTATTGTCACCCCCCCATATTTCAGCTACGGCAGCCCCTCATTTGCATTCGCCGCGTGTCCCCCCGAGCCCTCCCTTCTGCCGGGGACAGATAACGCGGCAGCCGCGGCGTGCCGGGGCCGCGGTGCTGGCGGCAGAGCCGAGGCTCTTCCCGTCGCCTCCTGCGCCGGCCAGCATCAGCATGCAGCCAGCATCGCCCGGGTGGCCGCTTGTTCCCCCCAGCTGATCCCATCAACCCCCCCAGTTCTCCCCACTGGCCATGGCACTGAAGTTAAATGGCTGCAAAGGGGACAGGCGCAGGGAGAGGACCGACATGCATCCCTGCCTGCATGCAGACAGCTCCCCCCCCCCCCAGCCTGTGTGGTCTGGGCAGCCCAAAAATCCTCCCTGGCAAGGTCCCTCTCCGCACACAGCATCTCCCCTATATCATGGAGAGGAGAGGGGCAGCGCTGGCCGCAAAAGCACCCGCTCGGGGTATCCCACTAGCCTGGGCGGTGCAAGGGGCTTCCTGACATGCAGAGGTGAACGCAGCTCCTGCACGGGGCGGTGGGACCCCCATCAGGGCGGCGCAGACTGGGGGGATGCTGGTGCATTGCCGGGTGGTGGTCCCTGGCACCCATGAGCCTTCACTGGTGCCAGCAGGCCCAGAGCAACACCGAGCCTGGCTCAGCCGGGGCGGACACGGTCCGAGCTCGGAGGAGGGAGCAGCGAGGCGGCAGGAATTAACCTGTCAAACCAACCCGTCTAAAAGCTTCAGTGAGCTTCGGGACCCCTGGGCAGGGAGGGGGCAAAGGTTTCCTAAATAGCTCAGCGAGACAGGGCGGCTGCCGGGACCCCGCGCGCAGGCAGCACCATCCCCATCCCCGCCACGCACAGCCCTGCCTGTGCGAGGCTGCAAGGGGAATCCAAAGAGCAACATAAACGTAGCACAGAGCCAGCTTTTTCTAATCAAATCCATTAAATCATCCCAACCTGCTTGCAAGGAATAATCCAGGCAGGAATAACAAACCAGCTGTGAGTCTATTTTGCTTTTGCCGGTTGGAGGGGTTGCAGAAAGCAGGGTATTTGGACCCCAACAGATGAAAGTAGGGAGCCGGGATGAGGGTCCCTGAGGATGCTTCGGCGCAGAAAACACGACTGTGCACCGGGAAGAGCCCGGCGTCGAAACCGGCTGGTGGCCACACGCAGGCAGGGACCCGGTCCCACTCGCTAGCCCCACTGGAGAGGATCCAGCCCCCTCCAGGCTGCAACTTGCCTCCATTTAACAAATAAAACGCCTGACGGCTGACAACAGAGAACTGCTCTATGTAAAGAGCCCATCAAGGGAATTTAATGCAGATGATTAAAATCACCCAAATTGTGCTGGGACCTGGGCAGCAGCTCCGTGGACGCCCAGCCGGTGCCTTGGCGTGCTCGGCAGCTTCGTCCTCGCTCGGCGTGGGATGTGAGTGGGACATCCCTTGGCTGGGGATGAGAATGGGGACCCCGAAAAGCGCAGAGCTGCATGCTCAACGCTGGAGCCGGCTCAGGAACAGCCACCCTGGCTGCCGAATTTATTAGGCAGCACCCGAATAGCCGGCACTGTTTAATTCCCAGCTGGATGGGGGAGAGGCAGCCGCAGGGGGATAAAGGCTTTATTGTGCGCTGGATCCGTGCACCAGTGCGACACGCAACCTCCGTGGTGGGGCACAACGCCGTGCCATACCACCAGGACCTGCTTTCCTAAAGGGATTGCGGGGTTCCCTCAGGTCCCTGCTGGCCATCGCCGCGGCTCTCCCTGCTTTTCCACTGGTGCCTCCTCATCGCGCAGCAGTTTCCAGCGTGAAGGTTTCCAGCCCCGCATGCACCACCCAGCTTTGCAGAGCCCAAGTGATCCCGGGAAACTTTGCCCACCCAGGAGCACCCTGTGCAGCAGCACTGAGCAGCACGTGCTCCTGGGGGGCACCTGGACCTCTAAAACCCAGCGGCATTCCCTGGCATCCCCTTAATGAAGATGCTGCCAGTCCTTTCTGAGCTGAAAGGAGGCAGGAGCGGTTACAGGCGGACAAACGCCCTCCTTGCATGGGGGAAACACGGCACTGGGCTGGGGCCGCGGGGGCACTCACCACTTTGAAGTCTTCAGGGGTGCATTGCTCCCCGCGGAAGAAGCAGGACAGCAGCATCTCCCGGATGTCGTGGCCAGCCCGGTCATAAAACTCCAGCATGTTGAAAGGTTTGGGCTTGAAGTTTCGGAAGTTTGCCTTGTCCTGTAGGATTTCCAGCTGCTTCTCGTCGGCGGTCTGAGTGTCTGGGATCTCGTATCTTAGGGGAAACAGGCAGAAGCTCAGGCTTGACCACGGCATCTGTTCCCGCTGGCAAAAGCCATTTGGGCCTCACACGAGCTACTTCTACCCTGACCCTGGCATGGGCTCAGCAAAGTCTCAGGCACTTTGCACGTGGCATTTTCAGAGCATTCAACAGCACAAAGTGGCCCAGAGGCACGTGAGAGACAGTAGGAGGATGGGCGAGAAAGAGAAGCTGGGCAGCGGCAGCGGCCACGTACCAAACCCATCTCACTTGCCCCAGAGCTGGTCCCACAGCACCGGTGCTGGTTGATGTCAGCGCAGCCGCCTGCCCTGCGCCTTTGGTGGCATCACGACTGCAGGCGATGGCCTCGCCGGGATGTGGGCTGAGTGTGCTGGGTCTCAGCCCCCGCTCTCGTGGCTGCAGACCTCTCCCCGGGGCACAAGTCGGGGCAGCGGTGAAGCCTTTTGGCAAGCGGCATGGGCAGGTAGTGCACCTTGCTGCCGGCACCAGGCTGAGGGCAGTGGCTTGGCAGCACCAAGGAGCCGCTGCAGCCGTGGGGACGGGTTGGGGAGGGCAGGCGAGGGGCTCCCCCGTGAATCCTGCCACCGCAGAGTCCCACGGCCCAAGGAATGGCACCGACCTCCGGTCCTGGTGCGTGGGTGATGCTCAGCGGCTTCACCTGCTGGCATCCCCAGCCTCGCTGCATGTGTCAGGCACCCAGGACGTGATGCTGGAGCCATGCATGCTGGATCCACCCTGCAGGCATCCCAGGGTGGCCCTGGCCTTGCCGTATGTGCCGCGCACCGGGGACGGGAGCCGCGTGTGCCAGATCCATCCAGGGCAGCCCAGCGTGGGAGCCATGTACCCAGGAGCAGCAGCAGGACCTGGCAGCTCTTGGCTGCCGGTGTTGCCGCACAGTGGCCACATCCAGCTGCAGAGCTGAACTAACTCAGGATCTGCTTCCGCACGGAGACTAAGGAGATGCTCTCCACGCCAGTCACGGAGCGCACCTCTCCAGCACTCGCTGCCCCATGCAGTGGGGGGGGGCTGGGACCACGCGCAGTGGCCTGCCCCGGCGCACGGAGACGTCACCCGGGACCACCTCAAAGCACCGGCACCCACCTGTTATTGAGCAGGGCAAGGAGCTCGCCGGCGTGGTACAGGTCGTTCTTGGTCACCCGGCTGAAACGAAACTCGTTGAGGTTGCAGAAGGTGACGGCGGGGAAGGTGAGCCTGGTGGCCGCCACCTCATCCAGCTTGGTGACGTGGGGGTAGAGAAAGTAGTACTGGATGCGGTTGGTGCAGACGAGGGCGAGCAGCGCCAGCGAGCCCAGGAAGCACAGCGCCCAGACCACGCGCTTCAGCGACAGCCGCTCGTACGAGAAGATGTGCGAGAGCCCGTGGAGGGTGGAGCTGCTGGCGAAGGCCTGGATGCTCACCGGCTGCCCGCTGTCCACCTCCTCCTCGTCCACCTTCAGGTCCATCATGGTCCGTGCCGGCACCCTGGCGTGGCCACTCTGCCGAGAAGGGAGACCCGTGGGTGCTCGGTGCCGTGGAGACCTCGTGGGTGCTGCCGCTGCCCGGCCCGCGGCATCCCGGCACGGGGATGCCGGGGATGCACCCGGCAGCCCTCACATGGGGCAGATGCTTTGCTGCGCCCTGCTCTTCCCCCCCAAGCCTATATATATACACACACATACATGTATATATATATATTTTTTTTTTTTTTGGGTGCAGCCTCTTGCATTTCCTCTCCTCCCACCTCCTCTCTGCCCTCCCCATCCTATAGCAGGACTGGGGTGCTGTGCCCCGCTCACTCCCCAGCATCCACCCCTCCCCTCCCACCTGCTCCCCCCTTCTCTCTGGTCCCCCTCCGCCTCCCCCAAATGGCACCGGCGCATCGACAAATAGATGAAGGAATCGAGGATGCAAACCTGGAATCGGGGCCAGCGGCCGTGGCCGGAGCTGGGCTCGTTCTGCTCCGCGACGGTGGCTGCCGCTGCTGCGACGTGGGTGCTGGGGCTGGGATGAGCCTCCCTCCACCTCTTGCCGCTGGGTGGGAAGACGGGAGCGGGAGAAGCGCAGGCACGGAGGGTGCGAGAGGCACCGAGCCCGGCAGCGGCGGGCGAACCGGAAAAGAAGGGGGGGGGGTGGGAAATTAAAAATAGCCTCGGTGGTACCTTGGTGCAAGCGTGGGAGCGGGGATGCGCCGGGGCCTCGCTCAACGCCGTGCGGAGGGACCGGAGGCGACCATCGCCGGAGAGGAGGCAGCTGCCGGGTGCGAGGAGAAAAAAGGGGGAGAAGGCAGGCGAGCGGGAGGCTGCTTCGCTGCCAAACACATGGATACCTCCCCCTGTGGCTAGCTGGGAGCTGGTGATTTCTTCAGATGCATAATCCGCATGAAGTCATTGTCTGGGCGCTGGTGGGGCCGGAGGCCGCGGAGGGGTGCCGCAGGCCGGTGGGCAGCGAGGAGAAGGAGGAGGAGAAGGAGGAGGAGGAGGAGGAGGAGGAGGAGGAGGAGGAGGAGGGAGAGGCGGAGGAGCGGGGCGCTCCAGCGATTGCAGGCTGCTGGCAGGGGCTGTTGGTGCTGCTGGCGTGTGCATGTGGGTAATGTGTGTGTGCGTGTGCGTGCGTGTGCCGTTCCCATCCCCCAGCGCCTTCCAGTGATGCTCCGGCTCTTCGCTCCGCCGGAGCCTCCCCCCCGGCTCCCCCCATCCAGCTCTGACCCGGCTCTCCCCTTGCCACGGCCTCCACCGTCCTCGCAGGCTTCACCCACGGGTGGCCCCAGCGCTGGGGCAGGTGCTCAGACACGCTCGGGTTGGTCTTTTTTTTCGGGAGGACCGAAGACGGGCACCTTCTAGCCCTTTCCAGCCGCCTGCTCGGGGCGGCCACAGGGCACGGTGGTACCTCAAGCATCTGCCCCGGGCTCGCCGGGTGCAGCCCCGCTCTTTGCTGCCGGCCGGCATGGTCTCCGGCACGATGCTCGCCACGATGGGGACAGACCCCTCCGGAGGTGCTGGGCTTCTGTCCCTGCCCCACGCAGGACGTGGTGCCCCTTTCCCAGCTATTCGCCTTCTGGCCGTTTACGGAGTCATCAGAAAGGTGTCGTTGTCCCAAGGGTGCTTCCCCAGGGCAGGAGGCACTGGGTGCTGGGTGTTCTGCTCCTCCCCTGGGCAGAGCAAGAGGGTTGCCCAGCGCTGCCCAGCTTCACCTCAGCACCACCGCATCTCCAGCCCTGCTTCACCTCCATCTGCTCCCCACGACCGCTGCGGAGAGCAGGGTGCCTCCATCACCCGAGCCGAGGTGTGCCCACTGCTCCCAGTAAGGCGACTGCAGTCAAATGGAAGAGTGTTTCAACGTCCTTTATAACTCTGATGTTGGAAAGGGACAGCCAGACTCTGGGATCGTCCTGACAAGCTGTGTCCCTATCCAAAGGTGCCTTCCCAGGACACTGTCCCTGCCTGAACCACGGCTAATGGGAGCATGGGCAGTTTGGGGTACAGCAGTGCCAGGCATGCGTACCCTGTCCCCAAATCCCACGTCTTGGACACAATCGGTTTGGTCCTTTTCTGGAGCACCCTCTCCCAAACTGGGTCCTTGCCCCAGCAGGAACCCGGGGTTTGGTCTTGCAGTGGGACCTGCTCGGGGACAGCTTGGGGGGACAGCGATGGGGCTCAGGGACACCCTGGTGAGCCAGTGCCCCCCCTTGCTCGCTGCTGGGCACAGGGACGACCCTGCCGGTGCCTGGAAATGCGGCTGCAAGACCGGGAGGACAGCATTAGCGTTTCCAGTTGGCACCAGCTCTGCCTTTCCCTTCCCCGTGCCGTTCTGCAGCGAGTCGGCATTGCTCCTTGCCTAGATGACAACTGCCTGCTCCATTAGGGCTCCTGATAGAAACCTGGAGAAGGATGTGCTGCTTGGATAAGGGATAAGAACATTTAAAAAGGGGTTGGTTTTTTCCTTGCCCTCCCTCCCCCTTTTTTTTTTTCCTTCCAGATGAGAAGTCATTCTCTGCAGTGGTTTTATTGACAGTAAATCCACCGGCAGCGGCAAGGCTGCACGCAGGGAGGGATGGGGTTTCAGGCCGGAGCGGATGCGCACGTGGATGTACTTGCAAGCCCTTGCCTTCCATGGCACAAGAAACCCCAGTGAAGAGGTTCTGTGTCTCTGAGCCACCCTGGTTGGAAAGCATGTTTCCCGGGGGTCTCGGAGGGTTGTCGGGACCCCCAAACACCCCAGGACCCTTTCCTCCAGGAGCTGGGGAAGGAGGTGAGCGGTTGGAGGAAACTTCCTTGCCGCTGGCCCCCGGCCAGGAAGGATGCAGCTGCATCCTTGGAGTCGAGTGGAGCGTGGGGAGCACGAGTATTTCCGCGTTATTTTTCGGGGGAGCCACGTGAAGGTTGTGTTAATTCCTGCTGGGAGAGGCAGCGGGACCAGCTGAGGGCTGTGGGATGGATGAGGAGCTAACAGTTAGCCCCAGGTGATAACACCAAGACACCAGGCACACAGGCTTAAAGTCGGGTAGCCAAGGGGTGGCCTGGGATGGGACCTGAGAGCGATGGGCAGTGGGGTGTGAAATGGAGGTGAGCTGCTCTGGCTGTATCCTTCCTGTGCAAAATGGGTGCTCAGTCCCGGCTCAGATCCAGTAGCTAGGGCTCCCCTCAGGCATGCCCACAGATTGAATTAGCATGAAAAAAGTAATTAAGGGAAGGTGCTGCAGTGCTGAGGCTCCCAGTGCAGGCTCCAGCAGACAGGCAGGCGCTGGCATGTCTTGGGAACACCTTGGGAGCTTGGCCCAAGGGATAACTCAAGTCCCGGGGCTATTTTCTCACCTTCTGAGCAATGTTTGTCCCTGCTCCACCATACACACCTCTGTTACGGAAACAAACTTCCATCCCGCTTCTTGGAAGAGCATCCCCAGGGCAAGGATGGGTTTGCAAGGATGGGTGAGAGATGCTTTTCCATGCATCTTTGGGGGGTCATGCCCTGCTATCGCTCCCTCCATCAAGGCAGCCCTGGCTTGCAAATTGCTTCTTTATCTGCACCCGCCACCCAGCTGCTGTAGAGGAGGCAATTTAATTCATAATGGTCTATTAAGTACTGTGGGTGCTGGAGGTACTGGGCACCTCCGCTTCCCTTCCTGGGGTGTGACAGCCCTGGGGGTGACTGGCCCTGCAATCTCTAGGATTGCATTGTGTATTTAAGGTGAGAGATTTAATTAAAAGGCCACCAGCGTGGCGTGCCACAAAGCCCTTGCTGCCGGGGCCGCGGAGGCAGCGCTTTGGTGCTCAGCTGCTCATTGGGAGGACGGTGCCGTTGTTTGCCCTGCGCTGTGAACCTGGTGTTGCTCTAATCCTTCATGTCGGTGGATTTTGCAAGGCTGGTGCAGTGTCCAGCCTCGCAGCCCTTTCTGTCACCCCATCCAGGCCAGAAATTCTAGGGGAGAGGGGGAAAAATTCAAGTTCCCCTCAAACCTGGGCTGAGTGACCTGTAAAATATCTTCACAGCCTCTCTCAGCTAATGGGTTGCAAATTGCTTCCATCAGCTCTGGTATTACAGATTGCTCATGTGAAATTGCTTCCAGGAGCCCATTTTGGGGCCAAATGCTTCCTAGCTTGGGGAAATAACCATCAGCATCATTAGCAACAGTAAATTGTATTCAAATGAGGCACTGTGGGGCCTTACTAGGACTTTTTACATGTGCCTTCCTCACTGGTGGGGTAGCTCTGGCATTAGGGGGCTGTTGGATCTGCATGGGGCTGGGTACCACTGGTCCCAGTAGGCCATCCCCATCGCTCCGGGCTGCTCCTCGAGGCATCATTTTGCTGCAGCTCTGAACCAAGAGCAGCTCCATTGCCTTCACATAGGTCCTGGTAGAGGTCCAGGGCTTCCTAATTCATAAGCACATCATTAATTATCTGCTGGAAGCCAAAGCCTCAGCATCTTGGTGGTACTAACGAGGCTATTAGCAGAGCTGCTTCTTGCCATTGCTGGCTCTGGCTGGCCTGGAGCACGTTGCCATCCCGAGTAGGCGAACAGAGGCAGAGATAAGCTTTGTGGTCCATCTTTTGGCTCCTATTTGCTCTTGCCATTTAAACCAAGCCTGGCCATTTCTGAGACCTTTCCAAAGGAAATCACTATACCTAAACGCTGAGAAACGAGAACCCAGCACGAGCAGCTTGATGATACCATGGGATTTCTAAATCAAGCGCATCCCCATCACCCGAGTGGCAGTAGACGTGAAGGGTCAAAGACAGCCCAGGCGGAGGGTCGAGCCACAGCACCCGGAGCTGCTGCTCGCGGGAGTTACCAACAGGGCTATCCTGAGTAAAAATGCAACGGCTTAAAATCAGCAGTTTGCCTGCCTCCCTGCTCCGAGCTGCTGGGTCACTCACCCCCGTGCAGAGTGTCTCTGTCTGATTTATGCCGTGTTGTGCTGTGCTCTCACTTGCACCCGCTTGGCTCTCCCGGCGCGAGGAGCAGCCAGTCCATTAAACACTGAGTCATCCTCAGCGGCATTTAATTTTGTGAGGGGCAGCAGTTTGGATAATTAAAGGCCTCTGTGGCCAAAGCCAGCGGCTGTGGAGAGCAGGGCTGATGGGGAAGGCGAGGACACCCAGCAGCACCGATTAATCGGGTGCCACCGCCGTGGCAGCGAGGCCCCGGCAGAGAGGTGGCTCCTCTCTCCCACCCTCCCCTCTCCCCCTTGCGTTTTGGGGTGTTTTTTAACCTTTTCTTGCCTCAGATGAGGGCTTCCTTGGTCAGGTGAGTGCAATGACGTTCTGTGCTATTTCTGCCCGGATTAACCATGTCCTGATGGGATCTCCCATGGGCAGACATGCTATCTGGAGGCCTTGGTTTATTAAAAGGACAAATTGTTCAGGGAGCTGGTAATAAAGCCATGAAAGCTTTTACGAACCAGAGTTGAAGGCACTAATATCGCTGTGCTCCGCGTGGGTGAGAAATTAGACAAGAGTTCCTCCGTGCTGATGGTTTTTTTCCCTCCTCCCTATTCACCTTTCTCAACAATTATCTTTTATTTTGATATCTTTCTATTTAAACCTTCAGAACCACGCTCGGGATAAAGAGGAGGCTGAATCGCTTAACAACCAGGCACCTTGAAGTGCGGGTGCGGGGGACCTGGCGACACAGAGAGCGATGGGGAAGGGGGAAGGTGGTTCGGGCTCTCCTGGGGTTTTGGCAGCAGAAACCGTCCTCAAGGGCCAGGAGACAAACTCCTCGGCGCCCATCTCCTGAGGGAAGGCAGGTACACCACCTCGCCAGCAGCCTCGGGAAGAGCCGTATCGCTGCGTCTATGTTGCACCAACATTGCACACGTGGGTCTGAATATCTGGGATTTCCTTCTCTTGCTGCTCATCGCCCTTGGATCTGGGTGCCTCTCACCTGCTTCAGAGCTGCTGTGTTTTTTTTACAGCTCCTTCAGGGCTGTTTCTACTCTTTTGCCATCCCGGAAATCTTGTGATCGATCAGCCACAGCTTTCCAGAATTGTGAATGGCAGATCGCAAACCGAAGGCGGATGGAAACCCTGCGGAAAGTCACTGAGCTGAGCGTGTGGCTTCATTAGCTCGAGCAATTAGCATGAGGCAATGCAAAACCACTGGCTACTGCTCAGCGACTGTCCTGAACGCCCTGTGCTGTCAGGGGCCATGCCAGTGTTCCTGCAGATGTGTCCAGCAAAGGCAAACACCTTGCCGCAGTCCCAGGCCACGAGCAGGTACCAGCATTGCGTGTGTGCGCACAGAAGTGAGATGCTGGGATGTGCAATGTGCGGTGCAGGGCAACAGGATCCCCCAGCTCCTCCCTGGGTGCAGATCCAGCCCGTCCCCCTCTGCTGCCCTGCTCGTCCGATACCGTTTCTCTGCCTGTGCTACCCTGGCTTTGCTTGCGGCTGCTTGTCCCCGTGTCCTTGTCACTGCCGTAGAGCCCGTTCAGATCGCATTCTCTTTTATTCCCTCTGACACTGGTTGTGGTCACAACAAAACTCATCTCATTAAGGAAACGCTGAGGATAGCTGGAAGGGGAAATGGATCCCCCCATCTGGTGAGTGCCAGGTTGGGCCAGCAGCACACGCTCGCTGTGGGCCCGAGCACCGTGGAGCCGTGATGGAGAAGGCAGCTCATGTGTCTTGGGCATGCAAATGTGCTCCAGCAGCCCCAGCGATCTCGCAGGAGCCAAAGGGTTAACACTGCCAGCGTGCAAACATCCTCCAAACAGCACCGATGGGAGCAGCGAGCCTCTCCGCTCTCTGAAAGCTGGCAAACAAATTAAAGCAATGTTGCAACTAATGCGTTTCTTTGCAGCAGAGAGGAGGAAAAGCACCGCTCAAAGGCTGAGGAGACAAAGGCAGTGCAGATGGGTGCTGGGGGACCTGCGCTGCTTTGCTTGGAGCTAAGCTGAGATTTGCTGCTACAGCTCTGTGACAGCGGCTGGAATAACCTGGGGAGGATTTATGGGAACCACATCAGGGCCAAAGGGGGAACCTGCCTGGGAAGGGCCATAGCTGGGAGTTACTCTGGTATTGCTGGTCCTTGGTGTTTGCATCCCATTTCTCTAGGAGGAATTGCGTTGTGCACGGAGGGAATATAGCACTATATGCTCCAGCAGCTGCCTGATATGCAGCAGTCCAGCATCTCCAAAAATGAGGTCCCGCTTGGCTTCTTGCGCTCTTATTTGCCTTGAAGAGAAACTGAAAAGAGAGATGCAAATCCCCTAAAAAAATATAATGAAGCCGATGGCTGTGGTGGCCCCGGCGGAGGCAGGTTTGGGGCTGGTGTGTGCCTGGGGGAGGAGGCTGATTGCAGGAGTTTGGTGTGGGGTGAAAGGGCTGGTGGAGTTGGGCAGCCTGGACCGGCAGCCGTTGTCGAAGGGCTGCTGCTGGTCCCCAACACGGCCTTATCGTTGTCCCCAGTTTGCAGAAATGACACGTTTCTCTCATTATAAACGGGGGGGGGTTGCTACCCTCCCCCAGCAGCCAAGCCCATGCAAGGAGCAGATGGAGCCCATCTTGAACGTGCAATCTCAGCAAAAGCAAAGCCAATAAGTGAGTTAATTACCAGCACGTTATGTGAGAGCTGGGGATTCCCAGGGGATCATGGAGACGAAGCAGCCCTTCGCTCGCCATCCCCAGCTGCAGGAGCCGCGCGTGCCGGAGGGGCCAGGGGACCCGGCTGGCCGCTGCAGGAGCTGAGCTGCCCTCCCTGGGGATGGCTCGCCTGCAAAAACCCTCGGCGGACCGACTTGGAGCTCTGCAGATATTATTGAGGTTGTATCCATCCCTTCCCCTGCGGTTTTCCTGGCCGTGTCTCGTGGGGCATATTCACGGGGTGGCTGTGAAGTGCCAAGCGGTGCCTGCTCTCCACAAGACAGCTGTGGCTCTGGCTGTGGAAAATATGAATACACCTGAGGGTAGAGCATCTTTTGCCTTTGTCTCACTGCTGAACAAAATTAGGGGAGAAAGTGTAGCAGCTCCTAAACTCCCCAGTTTAAAAGTGAATTTTAACGGGGCTTGAAAGACCGCTGATGCCTTACCTGGTGCCTTTGGGGTAGCTTTGCCATGCCTGCCCGGCTGTTCAGTGCCTGCCCAGTGATGTGAGGGACTTTCCAGCCGAAATACCTGCCTTGAGGCAGTGTGCTCAGCTCTGGCAGCTGGAGGATGTGGATATGCTGGTTTGCCCTCCTTGGTGCTTCTGCTTTGCTCCCCATCAGCTGAGCTAATAAAGTTTGGACTTGTTAAATCCACAAATGGTTTCAAACTCGATTGCCCTGGGCTGGGTCTCAGTTCCCGTCCACCCCTCCCCTTGCATATCTGCCTGGGAGATAAGGATGGCAGTGGCTTTAATTCCTCACTTATGCATCGACTGCCAGTTCTCCTGCCCGCTCACCCTTGATAAATATTGCACAAAGATTTGGCTGCCAACGTGCCGGAGATAAAGGTCCAGTCCCGCCAGATCTCCTTCCTCTGTGCCTTTTGTCTCGTTATGTGTCCAATTTGTTAAACAACCCACCTGCTGCAAAAGACAATCTTCCCGTCTCTGCTCCTGCTTCGGATTATTGCTAAACCTCTGAGCGAGCTCCTTCCTCCCTGTGCTCAGCCTTGGGTGGGAATTGAGGACTAAGAAAAGGCGCTGTCATTTCCAGGCCTTGAACTGTCATTGATTAGGGGATCGATAGCGGAGCCTGCCTTGGCTTAGCACTCTCCTGGGCCTGGCAGGATCCTCTTCGCTGGTGTCGTGCGGGTGCCGAGGTGCTGTCATGTCATCCACGAGCCCGTCCCTGGGAGCAGTGCCCAAACCAGGATTTGGGGACACTCCTGTGCAGCAAGCCTACAAAAGAGAGAGCACCAGAGACTCTGGCTGGGCTTAGCCTCCCTAAAAATCCTCTTTCCGCCCCTGCATCAAGGCTGGATGAGCACAGTTTGGGGTGCCAAGAGAAGGGCTAGTGTTTGGGAGGCATCAGCGGGAGCTGTGCTGCATCTTGCCCACTCACCCCGTCTGGGTTTGCTGGAACTGGCTCCCCCAGCTCAGAAACCCTCCAGGAGCTGAAAGCTGCTACCTGACGGTGCACAAATGTCTTACAGAGAGCACAACGCTGATGGGAGCTGCCGAGCTGTGCAATGGGGAGCCATCGTGGCATGCACGGGGAGGATGCCCAGTGCTGATGGTCTCCGTGAGACCATGCAGACAAAGGTCCTGATGCTGCAGCAGCGTGTGAGCGTTGCTCCTGACTGAGCCTCAAATTTCAGGGCTGCTGTAGGCGAGAGGACAGGCAAAGGCTATTGATTGGTGTGGGGAGGGAGAAACGGAGGAGGGAAGGTCTCAAACAACCTTATCGCTGAGTACAGATCTCGTTGGCAGCATCTGTTAAGACCTGATATCCCCCCTTTGCATCCTCTCATGCAGCATCCTGAGTGTCATGTCTCTTATGAGAAGATCAAATTAAAAAAGAGATGAGTGATACTCAGATCCGGAAGTGTTTTGAGCTCAAATACAGCATGTATGTCCGTTATTCGTGCTGTCCTGCTGGAAGAACAGCTGTCCCAGGCAGCTTCAGATGCTATTTAGCTTACAGGTCCCTGGATTCCCCAGTTTGGGGGTGGCTCTGACAACACAGTTTGATCACTATCACTTTTAAATCCATAAGAAATGTCATCTACAGTGCAACAAATAACGTTCTGATTATCTGCTGGATCCTAATGCTACTCCCTGGAGATAACAAGCTGCAATTTTCCCCCTGGGCCATACAATAATCGCCCCAATTACTCCCAAGCAGTGGTTATTAAACTCACGACACTGCTTTCATTTACAAAGAAAAAATAATTAAGCAGGTGTCTATGTTCACTGTTTGGCTGGGAGTGACCGGGGTTATTTCTGCTTTGTTCTGGGAAAGAAACTCTCGGCGGCAATGGAAAACCTCCATGGCTTTTCTGCTCCGGGTGGCACAGTTCTGTCAAGAGCGGTACAGAGAAGCTGCTGGATGATCGACCAAATAAAATGCAGTTGGTGTCTGTTAATGCTGGGGTTGGTATCCCAAAGGATGTAACCTCTATCCAACTATAACATCAGAGGGATTTAGGGAGATAGCATGGTTAGCGAAGCTGAAATGTGATGGGCATACGAAATTACACCCTAGGCCCTTGCAGAAGTTGATGTGCTGGTTTGGTTTAGCTGGATTGGTGTCGGGTATTGCTGGGCTGTGTGCAGGACATCGGTGGCTCGTCCCAGCACAGTCTGCAGCAGTGTTGTGCCCCAGCTCTGTCACCCTCCAGGTAGAGGGGACAACCTCCCCTTACCTACGTCCCAGGGCAAACCTGCCAAGAGAGCTACGCTGCAGCTGAGATTTGCATGTTGCTCCTGTGTCTCTGGATGCACCCACATACTTGCTCCCCACGCACGAGTGTGCTTCTGCACATACACGCGTGGCCAACGCTCACGGGTTCACTTGGACAAGGAGGCTTCCAGTTTCTGTGGAAGAGGAGCAGTGAAAGCAGAGAGAGGGATGACCAGGACGGAGGGAGGCAATGCTGGTGAATTATGCATGACACAAGGAGGAGAGCCGTTATCTGCACGGACAAAGGCCTGTGCCAGGCAGCCCAGCTCTCTGCTGTACCTGTACCTTCCTTTCGCCCGTGCTTTATCTCCGCTCCCAGCTTGTAATTCAGCCCAAATATCAGAGGAAGCTGGAAGATTAATTTTCTCTGTTTGCATGGCAAAGGAGAGGGGACGCACTCTCACTCCAGACTCCCAGCTGCTTAATCCGCCACCAAGGCCTGCCGAAGGAAAAGGCAAAAATTTATCAGCGTTGGCAAGTTGCTGGAGCGGGGAGGGCTGTTCGGACCTGGTGGCTGCACTCTTCCCCGGGGCTGCACGCCAGCCCCCCGCAAGCAGGTTGTGGGCTCTCACAGCAGGGCTCGGTGTGCTTGATGTGTGTACAATTTTGGGGGGGGCACTAGGAAAATGCAAAACCTTCCCACCACCCCAGTGTTAGGGCCCGAAGGAACGTGTGGGGCTCAGGAGAGCCGGAGTCATTCCCTGCCCTGCCACCGAGCATGACCTGTGCGTCCTTCCAGCGCGGGAGTGTTCATGGCTACGAGTTGCTCAAATATTTAAGAGATGACAACTGTATTAATACAAAAACTAGATAAAGATCCCTTGAGTTTAAAGCAGGAAACATCAGCTCAGCTCTTATTTTTCCAGCCCTCTCCCTTAACTTACTCCCCGGCTTAAATGAAATCATAAATATCAGCCCACAAAGGTCCTTTGTCACTGCACGCAGCTCCCGGCGACAAGAGGTCATTCATTAAAAGCCAGATGAAGGCAATAGAGACTCCCATTGTTTTTTAACGAGTTCAGGATAAGGCCGTGGCTTCTCTGCTGACATTAATGCACTGTTTCGCTACGAGGAGCAGAGAGGATGGACTGCATGTTGCTGCAGACAGGTTTGGCTGATCCCATCCAAGTGCTCTTTACCCCAGTGCCAGCCACTGCTGGAGGAATTATCCTGAGTTCACGCAGGCGGGAGATCACAGATAAACCTGGTTCATCGTTCGGACCAAGGGCACAAACCCGGCTCCTTTGGTACCCTCCTTGCAGACTGCACGGGCGATGCGCTGAGCAATATTTTGCACAAACGAGGGATGGCTGAGGCCCCACATCTCCCACCCAACGGCATGAGCGTGATGCCATCTGCCGGCCTGCGCCTCGGGCCAGGCGTGAGAAATTAGAAATTAATTCCCCAAAATGTCCAGCTTCCTCTGGCTAAAGCCAGGCTGCCCTCCCTGCTCAGCCTGCTGGGTATTTTCCTCATGATACTGAGTCATTCCTTTTTGAAACCTGTGCCGTATTAACACAGCAAGTGAAATGCACCTAAGATAATTTTTTCTGCTTTTTTTCCCCTGGAGAAAGGTTGTTGTGTTAAAAGTTTCTAGTTCCGCTCCCCCCCCCCCCTTTTTTTTTTGAATGGCTCTTCATAAAGACTATCATGCTCTAACTGGTTTTGGATTAAAAGAAACTTAATAAAGATTTCCCCTGAGCACAAAGCTGCACAAATGGGTTTGCAATTCTGGACTAAATTAGGCAGGAGCTGGGCAGAGAGATTTGTGTTTGCGAAGCTCCACCAGAGGATGAGGCTGGGAGGGAAAGGTTCATTATTGCAGGGCTGCTTGCTGGCACAGCGAGGCACTGGGGCAGACTTCTTTGCATCCTGCCCCAAAAGATCAAGGCACGGGGTCACCAGTGAGCCCATCGGCATTGTCATAAGCAAAAATCCCAGTCACATCATGGGGTCTGCAAGCGCTTCCCAGCAAAGGAGTCTCCGGCAGCTGGAGAAGGTGATCGGGCTAAAGACCAAACAGAGCGAGACTGCAGGAGGAACTGGAGGAGAATTTCTGCTGCCTGAAAATGTGAAGTGCTTCCGCCAGTAATCGCCGGAATCATCAAATTAGCATAAATTCTATTAACGGTTTCCCAGATGAGACATTTCAAGGCTTCTCCCTCCCCTCCCCGACACAAACAAAAGAGAATATAATTACTTTGCAATAAAGCAGCTCCTGAAAAGGCCCTCAATCCTTTTGCCTTTTCTTCTCCCTTGAAATAAAGCTATATATGAAAGGTGCGTCTGACCTCTCTGCTCTCATCATGCATCAGTCAGGAGGAAAGAAAAACTCTACAAAGCTTTTAGGGAGTGGGGCTGGGACCGAGCAAGTGGCATGTGCTGTAGGACATGTCCCATTTGGTATGTCCACATCATACCAGCAAGCAAGGGAGTTTCTGGGAAGCTTTTTGGGGGTACTCAGTTCCTGATGCCTTTGGAGCTCCCACCCATCACACTTCAGAGGTGGATTTGGAAGTACGATGTCTGAACGCGTATGGAAGAAATCTAATTGGCGTAACACTGAAACCCAGTACCTAACACAGTAACTCACTACAAGCACCACGGGGGCAATAATCTAAAATAATGTGCCTTTTTATTGGCACAAGATTGCGGATGACAATTTAAGAGAGAAGAGAATTTGCTTATGAGCAAAAGCCTCCTTAGCTCTTAAGAATGACACTAAAACAACTTGCCTGCCTATAAATATGATCTGCCAATAGAGACGTCTTAGCTGCGAAGATTTAATTACAGGCAGGAGCTGCAGGAGGCCCCAGGGCTGACATGGAAACAGCTGAACCTCCTCAGAAATGGGGGTGCAAGAAGTGCTGGGATGGGATGTGCATGCACAAGCGGCTCTCAGCAGAGCCAGGTGTAACCATCAGCTTCCAAATCGTTTTCCAGGCTGGGGCAAATTGGGCTTTTGAATGATTTGCCGTGCCACAAGGTCAAATATCAAGGTCAGTGCCTTTCTCTTGCTTTGCCATTGACTCGGAGGATGGGTTGTGTCTCTTCTGGGCCTCTGTTCCCCTATAAAATGTAGCTAATTTTGACTAACTTCCTCAAGGAAGCCTCATTAATGTTTACTTTTCAGAAGACCTTGAGGCTTTTTACAATCTATTATGAATTAATTATTATTAATTAAGTTAAAGCAGACTATATAACCTAAATAAAGCAGTTCTGACACAGCAGCTGGATGTTAGAGAGCAATCTGCTTTACGAACTCCCTTTTCCACTTAGCAATTTTAAGCATTTAGTTCCGCTTTCTAATTGCTAATATCCATTCTTCAATTACCCGCTGTTTTGTTTCAGATTTAAAAGATTAAAACGCATTGTTATTTTATGATTATGTGATTTCACTTCTTGTAATTGTTGGGTTTTGGTTTGTGTTTTATTGGTTTGCATATTAAACGTCTGCGAATGGAAGGCTCATATGCAACTTGAAATGGGGTTTTGCCTTTTGGCACGCAGGATGGATTGCCGGCTGCAGCTCCGATCAACATTTCAAAGACAAAAATCAGTCAACGCATCATATTTCTCAAGCGATGACACTTAATAAATGGCCTCCCGGTCAAGTATTAAAGCTCTGAACCGGCTATGGGTTGCATCCTGCACCTTGCGTGGGCCTTACGGTGCTCTGCAGAACCAGCGTGTGGGGGAGGCTTAGGCCCACCTGCGCCGTGTGCCAATGGCTTTGCTTAAAATCACAACAGGGGCTGGGCCTAATACCATTTTTTTCTCCCCAAAACAGCCCCTCTGGTGCCAATGGCTGCGCTTGGGCCCGGGGGCCTAGGCCCTGCCGGCGTCCCCGGCTTGCTCTGTTGCTAAGCAACACGGGCTGGGGCCAGCGACCAACAGTAAAGATGGCGCCTGGCCAGCTTCAGGACGCGGCCGTTCCCGCCCCCGTCCGCCTTCGAGCCAGGGAGTGGAGCAGAGAGGCCGCGCCCTCAGCAGACATGGCGCCCGGCTTGACTTCAGCCTCCCAGTGAGCAGAGCCAATGAGAAGCCGGGGAGGGTGGGGATCACGCTGGGATTGGCTGGCGTCAGGGATTCAAACCGAAGTGCGGGGCGGTTAGGTTGGGCGGTTGGAGTCAGAGCTCGCGCCGAGCCGGCGGCTCAAGGTGAGTGCGCGGGAAGCGTGAGGGAGGCTGAGGGGAAACCGGCGGGGTCCCAGCCCCGGTAACCGGTACCGGGCCTTGCACAGGCGGCGGGGTCCCAGTACCGGGCCCCGCCCGGGCCGCGGGGTCCCCCTCACCGGCCGAGGGGAGCCGCCTTCCTGGTGCAGCGCGGGCCGGCGCCCTGGGCGGGCCCGGTGCCGGTTTCCTCAGAGACCTTTTCCCTCGTTGCCTCCCGCTTTGGAGGGCGGCTGTGGGTGCTTTACGGGCTGGCCTTGTTGCTTCGCCCTCCTCGGCCTCTGCCGTGGAGTTGGGCGCGGGGCTAACGATCGTGGTGCTGGTCATTAGGGCACGAAACTGTAGAAGTGCTCCGCGCAATGAATTAAGCGGACTACAAGGAACAGAGGAGGGCCTTTTAGCAGAGAGCTCTTCCACACCTCCTAGTCCACGAAATACAGAAAATCCCGGGATACCTATGTGTCTGTAGAGTCCGTAACTGCGAATAGAGTACTTCAAAGCTTTCCACGGTGGCCTCCTAAGCGTTAAGCTGGTGTGTTGTGTTCCCTCCTGGCACCTCTCCCAACTACGTCTGCACCTGCTCCGAGTGCTAATTCATTAGCCGAGGCTGTCCTGTGTGCCCCAGCAACCTCTTACATTAGCAAAGTAATTTCTGTGTTGCTGAGCTGGAGACTTTCCTCTTCGTTGCTTCTGTTTGTGCCATTGTTGCTACTGTTTGAGGAAAATGCGCTGACTGTCTGAATTTTAACGGCTATTTGTAGTAGGAGCTGTAACTTAAAATGCAGCTAAATTTAAAACTGTATTAAAATTCCCCAGAATGATGCTCCTATTTTTAGCTTACGAAGCTCTGAAAACTTGCAGATTTTTAGTGGCCTATATAGTACCAACTCATTCGTAGATAGGGCATGAGCTGTGTTCTGCAGCCTTCCAGAAGGAGAGTGGTTTGTGATCCCTAATCTTGCCTTGGGTTCTGAGCCTCTGTAGTATATTGGAGAATGTTTGAAGCAATAAGATGGGGAGCTATACTGCCTCTCCCTGTGGCTTTGCTATCTGTAAACTGGAGGGTTGAGAATTTTCATTCCCTACGAAAGAATTTAGATGCATATATCTCCATAAAACATAACTCTTGATGTATTTTTTTCGTGCAGCTTCTAAAACTTGCCTTAAAAATCAGTATTTCTGAAGCTGATTCTCTTCTTTGGGCTGGTAACGCGTTGTCTGTTTGGAGGTGGGAAGAAAGGGTTGGGCTGTTTATTTAGCTCTGGTTTCTTGGCAGGGAGATGGAGACTGCGATGCTGAACTTACGGAGTCTGTATGATCAACTTATGCGCCAGGCTGAAGTTTTAAGTGAAGGAAACGAATACCGTAAGTTCTGAAGTGGGATGTCCTGTCTTTGCTGTAAGAATATAAACATGCAAACAAACATTATTAGCTGATATTGAAGAATCCGTTGATGAAGTTATGGATAATAAGACTGCTACAGGTAGTCGGATTTGATGTTTTTTTTTTCATTGTTGAGAAATATGAAGTCATAGGCTGAACTTCCAGGCAGTGCCATGTTCTGCTTGTAGCAAGCTGACTTCATCCACACAGGGTCTCGTGTTCTAGCTCTTCTAGTTGATACTGGCATGAAGGACTTGGTCTGAAAAACTGCAAGATTTCATGAACATCTATAGTGTAGGTGGATTTGCCAAAAGGCTGGCTTCTCTGCTCTTCAGTTGAGAGCAGGTTATATTAATAGATATCTTCTGTCAGTGAAAGGAGAGCTGCTGCGTCTCCTCTGCTTTCCTGGGTAGCTAAAGATGTTTGTTTTCTCTCCAGAGTTTATTCAGTTAGCAAAGAACTTTGAAGAGCATCGGAGAAAATTGCAGAAAACGGAGCATGAGCTTGGCAGGTGCAAAGATCTTCTCATGAAAACTGAAGCTGAACGTAGTGCTTTGGATGTGAAGCTGAAACATGCTCGCAATCAAGTGGATGTGGAGATCAAACGAAGGCAAAAAGCTGAAACGGACTGTGAAAAGCTGGTGAGTAATTCTTTTATTACCAGTTAGCTCTTTAGAGTGTGGAGACAAGGTGATTAAACTGCATTGATCTATGGATAATAAGGACTGGCACTCATGATAACTTTTTTCCGGGGAGACAGACACATACACACACACACCCCCACCCAACAACAACAACAAATTGGCTTGGGTCCGTGTAGTAGCCTTCTGCTTTGGTCTGGAAAAAGGCAGCTGGCTGCTGTTTGGAGCTGAGCTGCCATTACTTGTCAGAGCATGGGCTTTGCAGCCATTAGCTGTCTATTGACACAAGTTCTGAGAGCCTGTCTGGCATCTCAAACGCTTGAGATTGGTTCATACAGTAATTAAACGCAGTTTATCCTGTGGCAGCTTCTGCTATTATCTACCTTTACAGGAACGCCAAATACAACTGATTCGAGAGCTGCTCATGTGTGATGCATCCGGGAGTATTCAGCTAAGTGAAGAACAGAAGTCTGCCCTTGCCTTTCTTAACAGGCCACAGGTTTCTATAGGGGGTTCAGGCAACAAAAGGTAAGAAAAATAGCATTTTGTCTGAGCAATGTAAGTGTCAGATAGCAGTCCAGCCATGTACCTTTGTGACACATATTGCACTCATATCAACAGAGTTTTACTTTTTATTCCAGTTTGAAATACAGCTCTTCTGAGTCAGTAAGATTGTTCTGGAACCATGGCTGAGTGAAAGCCAAACTGATACAAGTTTCTTCTAATTTTTGATATTTAGGCTGTCTACAATAGATGAATCTGGCTCAATTCTGTCAGACATCAGCTTTGACAAGACTGATGAGTCACTGGTAATGTAACTCAAAGTTCTAAAGTTTTCTTCCACTGTAAAACCTTAGGGGTGTGGGTTAATCTTCAGAGACTGCTTGTGTTTAGATTACTGTAGTATTAAACTGGTAGAGCTGATTTGCATTTCTCTGGTGTGCTATTGGCTAAAACTTAATGAAAGCCCTGGCCAGAGGCTGTATGGTATTTACACTGAGCTAACCAGTGCTGTGTATTTCCCACAGGACTGGGATTCCTCTATGGTGAAAGCTGTCAGACTGAAAAGGAGAGAGAAGCGGGTATGTTCAATTCTTCCCCTTCAAGCCTTAGCTGACACAATGTCACCATCTGTCATCTCGCAGCCACCTATAATGATGTCTGAGCTACTAATCAGAATCAAACTTCAGATGGATGTGCTGCTACTATAATTCAGACCTGCTGTGTATTTAGATTCAAAGTTAATTCTGATGTCATTGTTTGTCTACTGAAAATGACTGGAGTGGAGTTCTGCTTGTCTTGTTCTGTTATGGCCTAGAGTTTGCAAGAAAGCACTTGAAGATTACTAACAGCAACCAGATTAGGGGAAAATGATGTAGGAAGTTAATATTTTTCTATTCTGTAAAGGAGCTTGTGCTTTTTCTGGTCTGCTGGTAGTATGCAGTAGGCACAGGTGGGAAAGGACAGCCTGAAATCATCACTAGCAGAGCTGGGAAGAGTCTGGGACTTGCTTAGTTGCCCTTCTGGTTTTTGGTGGTTTTTCTTTTTTTTTTCTCTCCTCCTTTCTGTCTGTCTTTTCTGAATTGGATTATAAAGCTGGCTATGAAAATGATTTGAAAAAGCAGTATATTGAGGCCTTCTGATTCTTCATGGCAACCTTAAAGTTGCCATGAAGAACTGGTACCGTGGAAGAACTTAAAGTGTCTGTGGTGTGTGCAGGCAATTGTTCAGTCCTCCTAGTTATACTGAACTAGTATAACACCAAGTTAACAGCATATCTGCTTCATAGACAAAAATATATGGTATCTTTTCAGCGGTCTTCCAGGCAGTTCATTGAAGGCCCGCCAGGTCCTCAGAAGAAAACTCGATCAATTGGCTCCACAGTGGACCAGGTATGGAGGTTCCAGCTGGGTTTGTGTGCATTTATAGTAGTTGGTCATATTACATACCTGTTTCTAGGGCCAACAAACTAGAAAATCCCATGTCCTGTCAGTATTGCTGTCACTAACCACATATTTTTTCATTACAGGGAAATGAATCCATAGTAGCAAAGACAACTGTCATGGTCCCCAATGATGGTGGCCCAATTGAAGCTATCTCTACTATCCAGACTGTGCCTTATAGTCTGAGAAGCCGGAGGAAGAGTGGTAGGTGTCATGTCTCCATTTGTTCCAGTCCTGAAGCAACTACTTAGTAGGCTGGAGGCTATCCTGAAATGTTGCAGTTACCTCCTCGAGGATCTAGGCAGCTGCCTCTGGTTTATGATGCACTTGGTTTTAAAGCAAAATATGCGGGGTGGAGGGTGACTCCATTCAGTCAACACTCTTCCTTTTCTGTCTTTCAGGTCCTTTGCAGCCTTGGAGCAGCGAGTCAAGCATTGGCAGTAAGCAGCTGGAATCCAAACCGGAGACTGATGGCTCTGGCACCCCACAGAACAATGGGGGAGTGAGGCTGCATGAATTTGTTTCAAAGACGGTAGGTCTATAGGCAGGAAGAACTTGGAAAAGCATCTCCTTCCATTTTTAAATATGTGTGTGTGTGTGTGATATCAAGCTATTGAGAAGAGGCTAGCAACCATTATATCTCAAGTCAATATTAACTGTACCAGTTACCTGCATGGATCAGGCAATATGTTATCCTATATGCTTATCCAGTTTAAGTCTTGCTGAGTTACTATGCTGCACTAATCTCTTCCCATCTGTATGCTCTGAATCATTAGGTTATCAAGCCAGAATCGTGTGTTCCATGTGGAAAGAGAGTAAAATTTGGAAAAATCTGTCTGAAGTGCAGAGATTGCCGTGTGGTCACTCATCCAGAGTGTCGTGACCGCTGCCCTCTTCCCTGTATCCCCACCTTGACAGGCACTCCTGTGAGAATTGGAGATGTAAGTCTGTAGGGTGAGCTTGGGGCAGCACAGCTGCCAACACGAACGGACTAATGTTTGGTTAGAGTTAGAATGTGCTTAGGCTCCAACAAGTCTGCCTTCTACAGAAGAGCTCCTGTTGCTCAGAGCTGCATAATAAGATGCAAATGAGCTTGCTAATGTATCATTCAATAACCAGGGTAGTGGGTGGTAGGGATGCAATGTTAGGAGGGTGTTGAGTTGGGAACATGGCAGCTCTGGGTAGGCAATCCTGCAGCATTGTGCTGATGGATGTAGTGTTGCTCTTCTCTGGGCTGATGAAGAAGAAAATATTTGTTTTTTAAGCCTAGATCTCGCTGTGAATTCCTGAGAGAGTATTTTCCATGTCTTGAAGACTTGAGTATTTTTTTTTTTTTTCCCCTTCTGCCTCTTAGGGGACCTTGATGGACTTCGTCCCTTCTACTCCTCCAATGATCCCTTCCATCATAGTGCACTGTGTTAATGAGATCGAGCAGCGAGGGCTGCATGAGGTAAAATGAAAATGAGGTGTGAAACAGTGCTAATGAAATGGGTTGTGGTGTTAGGGAAACAAATTGTTAATCTAAACATCTCGTATTTATGGTGTGTGTATAGTGCTGCTCAGTGGGTGACTCTGAGTGAACAACAGTGTCTGTGTAGAGTGCTCAGGTGTGGAGAGAAAGTGGGAGTGGAAGAACGTCAGCTTTATATGTGCAGTTGATATTCTGCCTCTAAGCAATGCTTTCTGTTAACAGACGGGCCTTTACCGGATATCTGGCTGTGACAAGACAGTGAGGGAACTGAAAGAGAAGTTTCTTAGAGCAAAAAATATTCCTTTGCTCAGTAAAGTGGATGATATCCATGCTATCTGTGGCCTTCTTAAGGACTTTCTACGCAGCCTGAAAGAACCCCTTCTCACTTTCCGGTTAAACAAGACTTTTATGGAAGCTGCAGGTAAGGAGTTGCTAAATAACATCTCCAACTCTTTCCCTAGGCTTGATGGCTGCAGGTTTAGCTTTAGCATGCACTGGCAGACCTCAGTGCTCTGTGGAGGCCTCACACTTGCAGCTGTGTTGATGATGTGCAATATGCTGGGAAGATCTCTCTTCTACTGTACTGTTTTGGAAGAGGAAAGAAACAAGTTCTAGTGCTTGGGCAGGATACCAAATTATTACAAATGGCATGTGAAGTTTCTGGTTTCCTTGTTTCTCAGGCTAGCTATTGCTGTGAGGGGAATATTACAGCTGTGCCTCTGGGACCACTTTCTGAGACCTAAACTTTTTTTTTTTTTCCCCAGAAATCTTGGATGAGGACAACAGTGTCGCTGCTATGTACCAAGCAGTTGGTGAACTTCCTCAGGCCAATAGGGACACCCTAGCTTTCCTCATGATCCACCTGCAGAGGTATGTCCAAATGGACTGGTAGTTCTGAAAAGGGGATGTTGCCACTGGTGCTTTCTCTACTTGGCTCTTGTTACTGCTTGTGAGCATAAAGTCTTCATTTTGGAAAAAACCTGCTTATTCAGAGGCTGAAGTGTGTGTGGGACAAGGGAAGTTGTATGAAAAGCAAAGGGGAGAAGCTACATTCTCTCTTTGTTAATAATTTTTTTTAATACAGGGTGGCTCAGAGCCCGGAGACTAAAATGGACATTACCAACTTGGCCAAAGTCTTTGGCCCCACAATAGTTGCCCATGCGGTACCTGATCCTGACCCTATGACGCTTCTGCAAGACACTAAACGGCAACCCAAGGTAGGTCAGCAGAAAGGACTGGCTTGGGTGAATGTATCCCATTTAGAGAATTCAAATGAATTGCTGGAGGGAGCTGAGGTGATGCCTGTCTGGTGTCAATGTATCAAAGCTGCCTGCCGCTTTGTAACATCAGCTACTTGTGGGTGTCTCTGTAGGTAGTGGAGCGTCTTCTGCTGTTGCCTATGGACTACTGGAGTCAGTTGATGATGGTGGAGCAAGAAAACATTGACCCAGCGCATGTAATTGAAAACGTCAATGCCTACTCCACTCCACAGACTCCAGATGTTAAAGGTAACACCTGGGGTGCTGCTCTATTGGCTGTGCAGCTGCTGTATTAAAAATAATGTCCCTTGATCAAAGCTATTTGCGAGGATGTTGGAGCTAGTCATTCCTGTATGCTTTATGAAGGAAGATGGAAGAAAAGCATGCCAGGAAATACCAGATTTGTCTAGTATTTTTGACAGATGCTAGGGAATGTCTAATGTTCCTTGCATGGCAATGAAAACTTCAGCTGTCCTCACGTTGCTCACTTTGCTGCCTCTTTTTTTGACAGTGAGCATGCTTGGACCTCTCACTACTCCGGAACAGCAGCTCTCCAAGACACCATCGTCAAGCTCCCTGTCCCAAAAGGTCCGGTCTACCTTCAGCAAAACCACCCCCAAGTAAGTGCCATGGAGTGCTATCATGGAGATGGGAAGACTGCAGGTTGTTTGGGTGTTCAAGGAGAACTAAAAATAGACTTTTGGACCCAGTTCTGGGAGCAGCTTGGATTTACTACTCTGTCAACTCTCCCTTAATCAGTACTGTAGTAATAGTGCCAGCTGCATAATGGTTAATGAGTGTCGTCATATGGTAGGGAGAGGAACACTTTGTTTAGGAGGTGGGTAAAATTTGGGTGAATGACCTCTGGGAACGGGAAAGTGTTAGACCTCTATATCCCAAATCCGAAACCTGATATTTTTCTACTTCTCTTGAACTAGATTTGGGAGCAAAAGCAAGTCAACAACCCAGCTTGGGCATCAGGGCAACTTTTTTGCCTCTCCTCTGCTGAAGTGAAGTGGACCTGGGAGTTAATGTCGTCCTAGCATTTGCACACTAATATGCACGAGTACAATAAGCGCAAGTCCTTTCCGCAGCCCTTGGCAGTTTATGTAATAAGATCCTTTTTCTTTTATCCTTCAGCTTAACCGAGACTTTTAATGGGATTTTATTGTGCAATGTATTTTTATTATCTAATTATCTAATGCTGTGCTGAATTTAGTATTGGTGAAGAAAGTAACTAGCAGGATTTGTTCAAAGCGTTAATAAAAAAAAATGCTAGAGGAACATATTGACACTTTTCTATAACATCCAGTCTTCTACCCATAGGAAGTGGAACAGTCATACAAGGATCATAAGTTTCAGGTTTTTGGCTTGTTTTTTTTTTTAAACTCTGTAGGTTGTTCTTCACACAGCAGTGACAACCCAACTGAACTTTGTCAGAATCCAGTCTTCCAAACAGCACACGACTCACGCTGTGGTCGTGCAGCTTGTAATCCTGAGGATGGCAGTGTTGCATTTGTCTGATGGGCAAAAGCTGCTCTGTCTAATTAACTGCTGGAGGGACTGTGACTCTCTAAAGAAATGTTTTCTGATACTGTGTTTACAAGGGGAGAATTCTGTAGAGGACTGCCTGTAGATGCAAACCCAAAGGATTCCTGGGTAGTCTAAATGAATTACTAGTGCTGCTCGTACTGGTGAAAGGGAATAAAGATACTTTAATAGCACCCTTGCTTTTGGGAGTCCCTGCTTTCCCAAATTGGGATATGTGACCTTGCCCAGTGCTGTGTGAAAAGACTTGTGGAATGCATACAGAAGTTTATAAAGTGGCTGTTTTTATTGAGCTCTGGAAAACTGTACTGACCTGTGCAGCTAAGTAAATCATTACGTTCTATGTGACCTATGGTTCTGTTCTCTGGCTAATGCTTTTTACTTGTGTTACAGAGTTTTATCCAGGGCCTGGGTAGGGTTATAGGAGGCTGTAATGCTGAGGTGCTGTGCTCTGAGTATCTCCTGCCCCAAGGACTGATGAACCGGGCAGTTCTTGCTGCTGGGGTGTGGGATCATGCGCTGGGCTGTGGCTCATGGGTCCAGAGGAGGAAGGAGAACAACAGTTTTGGTCCCCAATATTGTATCAGGAAGTGAAATAGCCTGGGCTGAACGTGGTAGCCTGGGTTGTCTCTCTTCCCCTTGGTTGTGGAGTCTGGAAGGTGAAGTCTTCTCCTGCCATGTTTGCACCCTAGCTCTGGCCCACTGCAGGAGATGGGGCAGCTGGGGGCTGCTGTTCCCCTTCCGCAGTGGGACTGGGGCCCCAGGGCAGGTGGGTGTTTCTGGCCTTTAGTGTTTTGATGCACACCAAATGCACATGACGGGGGCACTAAGGCATGTTGCCCTCCCTCAAATCCTGTGTCTTGGACACATTTGGCTTGGTCCTTTTCTAGAGCCTCCTCTCCCGAACTGGGTCCTTGCCTGTTCCACGCTGGAGCAGAAACTTGGCGGGGGGATTTGCAGTGGGACCTGCTGGGGGACATCTGCCCTGGTCCCTATAGCCCCACTCTCTGGGGACAGATGGGGCTTGGGGACACCCTAGTAAGCCACCCCCACTTGCTTACTGCTAGGCACAGAGATGGCCCTGCCAGTGCTTGGAAATGTGGCTGCGATGCTCGCATGGGGGTGGTGTGTGCCCACCTGTGCCTGCAGGGACGGGCACTAGTTCTGCAGTGGGATGTGCATGTAGATAGGACATTGCAGAGAAAGAGCTGTCCCTAACGTGAACGGATAGCAAAAACTGTGAAGAAAGGGTATAGCTTTGGCAGTCCATGCTCTGGTTGTTTTAGGCTGCAAGGAGACACCAGCTGTTGCACAGGAGAAATCATGTGGAAAAGAATTTGAAATATTTGTTGATCAAAGAACATTAAAAGCCTCACTTTGGCCCCAGAAACAGTGATGAATATGTTGTTCCTAGTGATTCCTCGTAAGTGGGTACCAGCACAAGAAAGGAAACCCTCTTTTATGTTCAGGCAGGGGCAAGCACGCACATGCTTCAAAGGATTAACGCAGATACAAGTATAACTGTATGCTCCTTAATCAGCAGCTAGCTCTTCCTACATTTGCATTTAATGCAATTGGATAGGCCAGGGACCATCTCTCTGTCCTGTGTGTAAGTGCTTCACCCTCATCAAGACCCCTCAACAGTTAGTGACCTTGTGGAGGAAGCCACCTTCTTATTTGTTGCAAATGATAGAATTCTGATAATTGAAGGGAGTTAAGTTCTCACATTGCCCTAATTGGCACTTAGTTCTGATCTACAGCAACTGCGAGGGAGTGACACAGGTCTACATTGACAGAGGATTGTGCTCAGACCCCATAAGCCAAATTCTTCACTTTTTTTTTCATTCCCTCCTGTCAGAGAAGCAGGACTGAGGGCAGTGTGTGTAAATTTTGGACAGTCAGTTATGGGTAGGCCTATATTTAATGGACAAGCAATGGGATGGTCTGAGAAGCTGATAGAACCCTTATATCTACATGAGGTGATGGGGCCGCTTTTGGAAAGACAAATAAACACTAGTCCTTGCAAGAAGGATACTCTGCTTTCTCCAGACAGGCTCTCATAATCAGTCTAGATTGGTTCCAGCAAATTCTGCAGGTAAGTGACGGTTGGTGTCTTAGATGAAGCAGTGGATAGCATCAGCATCGTCACTGTGGCGGTGCCAGCCATCTTTGTCAGCCCCTGTGTGCGCTCCTTCCTCTCTTCTGTCAGCGTGGGAATTTTTGTAATCATCCATAAACTTTTCCTTTTGCTTCATCAAGTGATCTCTTCTTGTAGAGTATGAACTTTCCCCAGTAGAGATTAAGGGCTTGATGGCCTTTGAGGCTCAGAGTGTCCTTTCTCTCCTGCAGCTCCTTGTAGATCTTCTCTTCTCTTGTGCTATAGAACTCTGCTAATTGCAGCTTTGCAAACATGAGGTCAAAGTCTGGATGTTTCTGAAGAATTTGCTTGAGGTCCTTGATGGCTGCCTCCGATATATTATTCTTGTTTTCCTTCTTTGCATTAAGCTACTACATCTTTTAGCACTTGGCCAAGGCTTGGTAGAGAACGTGGTAACTGGGATCCTGCTGCTGGGCTCGCTGTACTATCTCAATTTCTCACTCTGTAGACAGTCACAGCCGGAACAAAGCTGAAGCTTTGAGGACATCAGGGTCAGAGCTTTTCTCTGCACTTTCTTCTTGACCTTTCTATATCCACTTGAACAAGTAGCTTGGCTAAAGGTATTTTGGCTCTGTAGTTATTTGGCTGCTCAAGGACAGTTCTTCCTAATTGGTTTATGGCTTTCCTTGCAATATCAGGATACCAGAAGTAACTCCAGGAAGAGTAAAGGGCCGCTCCAAGCCTAGCATGGAAATATCTGTTCCCTGGTTTGAGCGTCAATGCCACCTCAAAGCACTCTCTTGCCCGTTCCCCACTGTGGGCTCTAACAGCCAAGAGGGACCAGCCTTTCTGGGCCTGGATGTACGGGATCAGCCGTGCATCCTAAGGAGGTGGGCAGAGCTGCTGTATTCGTTCCAGATAGCTTTCAGCCTCCTGATAAGAGGCCTGAAGGTGGTGAATCCAAGCATAATTCCCACAGCCAATCAGAACCAGCAGCAGAAGCCTGCTCCTCATCTTTTGTGCTCTTCAGCATCTTTGAGGCTTTGCAGAGCTTCTCCATTCTGCCCTTTCAGCTGGTACAGGTATGCCTGCAGCCCCAAGAGTGCTGCCTGGTTTTGGTGGGGTGTGCGCTTGATTTCAATAGCCAGCTTCTGCTGTACGCGTGTAGGTTCAACATGGCCCATTACACCCAAATGCCGGGTGACATGGCATTGGAGGGCATCCAACTTCTCCTTCAGCTGTTTGTTGCCACAAAGAGGAAAATGTGGGTTATGAAAAGGCAGCATGTGTGGGGTAGCGTCCTGTGGTACCCACACAGAGCAGAAAGGAGCTCCTAGCTGTATGTGAAACAAAAAGGAGGATGGGGCTCTGCTCACTTGCTCAACAAGTCCCTTGCACTTAAGCTACTAAAGAACCTGTAAATCTTTGTTCTAATCAGCCCATTTTGGGGAACCATCTAGGAGGCTTCATTCCTGGATTGTTGTTCTCCAAAGGGAGTCACCAGTGCCTGGAGCCAGGGCTGTTCTTTCTTCTTACCTCAGACACAGGCCCTGGACTGGACTGCAAGAAATGAAAAGGATAGAGCCAGCCAAAACCCCACCATGAAAACTTCTTTGCCTCTCATGGGGAGGAAAGAGGGGCTATGCCTTCATCTGAACGATGCAGCAAGAGATGGCTCAATGAGAGAGAATCCAATAAAGAGCCATGAAGATGTTGGACTGCAGTATCTCTTATTTGGGGAAAGGCTTGAGAGCTGGGACTCTTGAGCCTACACAAGAGAAGGCTCAGAGGGATCTTAGAAACGTACATAAACACCCAAAGGGAGGATGTAAAGAAGGCAGAGCCAGGCTTTTTTCAGTGGTGCGCGGTACCAGGACGAGAAGCAACGGGCACAAACTGAAACTCATGAGGCTCCAACTGGACATCAGGAAACTTTTCTTTTAACTGTGAGGATGATGGAGTACTGGCACAGGTTGCTTGGAGAGGTTGTAGGGTCTCCATCCTTGGAGATACTCAAAAACTGTCTGGATGTGGTCATGGGCAACCTGTTCTAGGTGGCCCTGCTTGAGCAGGGTGTTGGACAAGGTGACCTCCAGCAGTCCCTTCCAACCTTAACCATTGTGTGGTTCTGAACAAGGATGTGGGGCTGAGCCTTCTCAACCCAAAGCCACTGTTTCTGGGAGCCACTACAAGAACGGATGCTGTGCACTTACCTCATTTTTGCTGTGGGTACAGTGTCACCGTCAGCGAGCGATGGCTTGGGCTGTATGTCTTCCACGCTGCAGCAGATACAGACTCTGTACTGCCCAGTGTAACTTATTGATTGATCCTTAAAGAGAGAAAGTACTTCCTTCTGGGCAGGGCCTGATTAAACAATTTGTCTCAGAGGAAACAAAACTGAAAGAGAAAAGCTTAAACCAGGAAAGAAAGTATCTTGATCTCCCTGTCTTGAAGCTACTACCTTCTCTTCACAAAGTGCGGCTGGGGTCTGGATAAACAAGAAAAGAAACCCAGCAGTCAGAGCAGCAGGATCTGAACTCACCACTGGAGCCCTTCTCCCCACTGAAAAGGACTTTGCTGGCATTAAAGCTTTTGGAATGTAACAGTGCTAAGTTGATAGAAGAGAAGGACACCAGGCTACAAAATGTAAATATGGCATCGCCACTATCATTAAAAAGCCAAAAGTTCCATATGATTTTCTAAAACCTTGGCATTGGGGCTTGTTGGGCTGGTTTTGTCTGGATTTGTCCTGACCTGCCTGAAACTTTGCTGTAGTTTGTTTGACTTGTTTTCCTGTAACAGCAACTGCCTAGCAACAAGGTGGCTGTTACCTAATTGATTTTTAGCAAATTGAATTTGCATAGTTTTGAGTAACTGTGAGGTACAATGGCTGTGCCTGTGATAAATCTGATATACTTCCTTAAGGAGCAGGTAGTGCAGACAGAGGGTCAGTGTGCAGTCATTGAGCACAGGATGGCCCCAGGGTTATTAGCAACTCATCAGTGATCCATTACTGATTATTGAAGAACACAGTTTTGGTAGGTGACGGAAAAAATATAGGTAAAACACAGTATATGTAGTGTATCTGGATGTAACATGGAATTGCAGCTCTGTGAAGAAAGATTCAAGTATAGAGAGTAATAGAAAATACATTAAAAAATAGCCTCAAGTAGACCCTAAACTGAGGATGAAGAAACCATCAACCTTATAATCATATTCCTCCCAGCAAAGAAGAAAAATCCATCAATATCATTTTCCCCCCTCAGGATGCTGATGAGTCACTGCAGCAATGCAAAGGAAGTAGGGAGAATTTATCATTAGAGGAATGGGGTAGATGTCTACTGTGTTTATTTTTTTCTATTACTGACAACCTTTAATAGAAATTGAGTAATGTGGATATTAGTTGTTAGCACTGCTGTAACTGGATGAATGCTATATCTTGATTAGACTGAGGCATTAGACTACCACTAAGTTCTAGTTCTTGAACCCTCATGTAAGCATCTTCTTTCTGTGCACTTTGGCTTGCACAAGCTGCTTCTCCGTTGCCTGTCGTGGCCAGGATGGGGCTGTGTGAGTTGGGTGATGGACAGATATTTTGACTCCCTGGGGCTGAGCTGGGCTGTAGGCAGTGCTGGCGGAACGGAGGAGAAATTCAGAGCTCAAGTCCCTCAGGCCTTGGCAGTGGTTCTTGGCTCTTTCTTCTGCTAATATTAGGACTGGTTTTGAGGAAGATTACGGTTCTGTGAAATAGCTATTAATATCATACAAAGCTTGGATGGAAGTCAAAAATAACAGCAAATGAGAAAACTACTAACCACACAGCCAAACAGGAAGTACAGGCAAGGCTCGGTGTTGTGAAAGATAAACGGTGGGAAGGAAAAGCAAAAGAGCTGCAATAAGATGCAGAGAAGAAAAATACAAATAGCTTTGGAGATAGCTTGAAAACAGTCCTTGGCTCCAAAACAGTTATGTTACATCAAATAATGCTGATCGAATTCTCTGAGTTGACTGAAAGGAAATCCTGGTTTATTGGCCCAGACGTTTCCCGAGTTTGGAAAAACACTTGTCTCTCATAAAGTTCCTCTGCTGCCTATTCAGGAACAGAGAGGGCTTGAACCAGCTTGGTACTCTAAACCCCTCCATGCCTTGGAAATGAACCTGTTTTTCTTCCTCTCAAGTCTATTCCTTTACCTTGCCCCAGACTGTAAGTCTGAGCCCTGGTTTTCATCTTTGTGATCCCTATTGTACTTGCGATACTCTATAAGTAGAGATGTGGCATGGTCTGTAGGAACAAATAATCTGTATAAGACCAAACGAACTGATTAGGAAATTCAGACAGGCCAGCCGGCTCAGAGTCCTTTTATCAAGCAGGAAAAGGAAGAACAAAAATCCAGACTCTTAGCCTGATTCTTCTTGGACACAGTGAAGGGGTTCTGAACCCCAAAGTGGCCTGCAACATGAAGCAGGAAAGACAGAGCCTGGAAATGCTGTTCTTCTGAAAACAGTGCCTGTGGTGTTAGGAGATTTGAAGGAGCTTCAGCTGAGTAGCAAAGGCCTGAACTAAAAATACATCGAGGTGTGTCAGCAGGGTTTCCCTAACAAGGTTTAAGTCCTGGCTGAATATTTAAAATCTTTCTCTTGTTAACTGCATCTAATGTCCTTGTTGGCATTGAAATATAGGTGAGGCTTCTATGAGTAAGAAGACAGGTAACAAAAAGGCTGTTACAGTTTCTATTATACCTTTTCAGATTGTATTGACTCTGCTACTCCAGGCTGTGCCACTTGCAGTTCTGCATGTGGGTGTACACACTCCTCCAGGGAGAGAAAGTGGCAAAAGCAGAGTTTTGCCAGTATATCAATACTTGCACAGAGACATTTGATTCATAGCTTTGTTGGTCATTGTACAAATCCCTGGCCAAGAGCTATGCTGATAAAAGCCTGAGGTCTCCACCTGCTTGGAAGCTGGAGGATATGCAGAGGATTACAGTATCTTTTATTAGACCAAAATAGGTAACGTTTTTCCTAGACAAGGACTTATATACTTCAAAGATACCTATTTTCTCCAACCGTATATTATAAGGCAATCACTTCTCACCGCAGACTTTGCTTTAGTAATTGGTACCAGCAGATGGCAGAGGATTTCCATCAACGAGCTGGAAGACACAAGGTGGGGGTGTCTGCATTGCCATTCTCTCTCCAGCCTGTGAATAAGCAGCTACGCTTTTGCACCACTTTCAGATTTCTGCCTCGCAGCTCTATTATTTTTTAACAATATTGCAATTTCCCTCCCCGCCCCCTTATTTGGATGAAAAGACCTATATTTGGAAATGTGGCCGTTTCCCTTGGGTGTAAACAGGGAGGGAAAACAGGCCAGGGCTTAAGAGAGCAGGAGCTGCCTGTGGAGAGCATTCATCCTTCTTTACAATTGAGCTATGGAGGGCCCAAGAAAATGACCGGACAGCAAGTTTAAAATGAAAAAGGAAATATTTTTTCCATATAATGTATAGTGAAACTGTGAGAGCAACATTGTGTAAAAACAGCCTCTGCCCCTCCTTGTTTTCAGTTGCTTTGAATGTACAGCAGAGAACAGCCTCACTGTGTGCGCCTTGATTCTTACACTCACCCAGATTATCTGATACTGGAAACTAGATCGATTGAATTCCTCCAGATAAAGGTGGCTTAGGCTGTACTGATACATGAGCATGAGATGACATGTAACCACTGGAGATTGGATTTGCTGCCATGGGATGATGCAGGGAGCTCTATCTGGAGATGGCAGTGAATAGCCTCACTCCAGACCCTCCTGGTTCCCCCCAAACTGGGCAGCGGATGCTTAAGAAACTGTGTCTTCTACAACCTGCAGCAAGAGCTGGGCAGCTTCTCAAGCACACATAGAAAGCAGAAGAAGGGAGCTGTTAAACATTTCAAAATCTTAGGCTGAAATACCTTCCTGAAGAGCACCTCTCCCCTGAATTAATCTATCTCCAAAAATACGAGGATTCGACTGTCTGTTTACAGCTTGGTGAGCCAATGAGGTCACTGCAAAAGCTTGATCAACAAGAGAAAAATAATTCTAGGGAAAAGAAAATAGATGATAGCGAGGGGTTCAGTTAACTGACCTCAAAAACACAGCCCTCAATGTCTGCTGTCTACGTGACCGCCTCACCATCTTGCATGTTCAAAGGGTATGTCTGCAAAGTGCTGGAAGATATTCTGATACCAACGAACTCCCCTGGCTCCTCAGGGAGGGCTTCTTATCTCCAAGAGCAAAGCCTTCCCTTCTATCACCACTTAGAGAGACACTCAACTGTCTTCCAACTGCTCTGATGCGGTGATAAGCCCAGAGCATTTGCTACTCAGCAAGGCTGGGAAACTCCAGAGCACCAGGGTCTGATCTAAGGCAGGCGGCGGAGAGCAGCAAAAACCCTGCCGTAAGCATGTAGAACAGTTGGGATCCAGAGAGCTATTAACAACTCTCCGTTTTGACCCAGCTCATTCCCCGCAAGGGGCTGTAGTCTTCATGCCGTCTCCCAAGACCGGGTAGTGCTGAGCTACCTTGCAAGTGCCGGCAGTAAAAGCCGAAAGTGGCTCTTACTGATGCACCCCTTGTGCTGCCTGCAGTACCTGTCGCTTAATTCAGATGGCTTTTGACACCAGTGAGGAGGTGAGCTTTGTGAAGCAGAGGTTTTCCAGAGTTGGAAATGGCCAGGACCTAGTCATATCGTTCAAGGGGACTGAGTATGGTTCAGCTGGGAGTGTAATAGGGGCATGGAGAGGGTGCCTGGTTTGTTCTTTAGAAAAGATTGATGAGAAGATGGGAGAAGGACATGTGGGGAGGACAGCTGGCTGCAATAGCTCAGAAATAAGACCAAATCCTACATTTCTCAGAAGCCAATGCACTGCAGAAGTCTCAGTTCCTATCTGGTCCTAACTCTTCCCACAGCAATGACCACCTGGGGCAGGGGACACAAAGTTCCAGCCTTCATTCCAAATCAACTATTTGTCTAATTCTGTATTTCTCTCACTGGATTTGGGATCTCTCTTCTGTGGCTACAAGGGAGTCTCTCCTCGCTTTCTGGATTTGGAGTGTGTTGTGGATCAGCAGAGGGAGGGGGACAGCAGAGCTACCCAGGTGAGCAGTGACTTGCATCTGAGGTGACGAGGACTGGAGCCTTCCACGTTGAGAGCATTCGTGGCTGCCGAAGGAGGCAGCAAATGGCCCTAACTCTAGCAAAAAGGCTGGGGCTGAATCCCAGTTCCAGACCACAGGAAAGGGTACAAGAGGATCCATGGGATTTGCAGGGTTGTTAACTAACGAAAGCCAGAACGCGAGAGAAAAATCAGATCCTCTGATTCCAGCAGCTAACTGCTGGTCCAAAGGCACTTGATCCTAGTATCGTGGCGTAAAAGTAATGAGAAATTGTGGTGTTAAGATTTTGATAAGATTGCAGCAGTAATATGCTGCAATAGTTCTGAGCCAAACTCAGAGAGCAATGGGGAAAGAAGAGAAGCTGAAGTGATGACAACCCAACATACTGTGTAGAAAGAAAGAGTAATAGCCAGTGGATGATTTAAACAATGTGTTAATTAAAATAATATCGATATTGAAACGAATCTGTTTCCTGCACAACTTAGAAACAACCAGACCATGGTATGCTTGGACAAGTTAACAGCAGCTCTGGGTAAGAGTAGGTGAGAGGATCCTCCCCAGTGAAATGTTTAGGTGCATTGCATAGGTTTAAAGAATGTAAAAGTTCTGAAATGTAGCTGAGCTTATAGAAAGTCCCATGGAAACCCAAGAAAAAGGCTGTCAGGCATCTGTGACCACTCAGGTCAGGACAGCCTATTATTCTGGGTGTATCTGAGAAGAACTGTAGCTGATTCTACAATTCCTTGGCTTCTTCCTTGGGTAGGAGATTATTTCACTGGTGAGTAACGGAGAAATTTCTGTATGTGGAGAGGAGAGATCAAGGAAACAGTAGATCTAAGTCTTTCTCAAGAGAAGCTAATAGTGGGCAATGCCAAGACGGTTGAAATATGTCAGTCTAATTCCAAAGGGTGATTGATCAGATAAGCATCATAATTGACATGAGCAGTAAAGAAAGAGGAAATCTCAATACAGTAAGGAAAAAACAAGCTAGAAATGCACTTACATTCATTATATATTTCAGGTCATCTGGGCAAGATTAAATTCACTCAACAGGTGGGAGAAAGCTGAGAATGCAGCCTCCACTAACCTGGGGAGGATAGAAAATGGTCAAGAAAAATGCCAAAGGTTTCTCTTAAAAAGGAGACTGAAGATCCAGAGAGAATTATGTGGTGTTGGGATCTGGGGAAACAGTGGAACAAGCAGTTAAACACATTGTTTGTCAGCACCTAAAGAAGAACACCAAAGAAAATGAGAAACAGGCAATACTAATTTGGCAAGATCCAACCATCCCAAGCTAAGATAATTTACTTCTACAATGATGTTATGAGTGCTGCACTCCAAGAAGAGGCAGTAAATAGAGTTTTATGGCTTTTGACACTGTTCCACATGGTACATGAGCAATCTAAAGAAACCGTTCAGATAATATCACTCCAGAGTGGATCCAAGACTGAGTAATGAGCCCTATGCAGAAGAGAATTTTCAGTGGTTTCCTTGCAAAGTGGAAGGATAGAAGCACAGCAAGTTTTTAAGAGCAGGTTAAAGAAATGGGTCAGGAATGATGTAATTGGCTCTTGATTGGGCAAGAGGATATTTCTTTCTTACCTCTATTCATGGAGGCTTCTGTAGATATTTTGGAAATGAATGTCATTTTAATTGCCATGAAATGAAAAAAACCTTTCTTTTTTTTTTTTTTTGTGAGCAGGAAACTAAAATACACCTTGAAACAAGAAGCTGTCAGCAGCTTTAATTAACTAAAGATAACAAAAATATAGTGCAAAGTGACTACAGACAGAAAGATCCTTTTAAAAGTGTTAATTTATGAAGAAATAGCTCAAACTGAGCCTGGATGCCTGCTCTTCCAAACAGGGATGGAACCTGGATATCTCTGCAAACAGATCTCCACTGCATTGTCTGTTCCTGAAAAATCCCTATTCCCTCAAATGCTGTGTTTCTCTTGGGACTTTGCTCTCCGAAATGTCAGTACACCCTTGCTGAGAAGGATTTTACCCTTGGCCAAAGTCACAAACAAGAGATTACATGACGTGATTTCCTGTGCAAGCAAAACCGGGTTTGACAACCCACTGAACCTCTCAGCCTTGAAGGTTGAAGCTTGTTTTCTTGGGCTTTAACTTGGAACCAATTCAGCAAAGTCTTTTTGTCCTAACTTTTATCTAAACACACACACAAAAAAAAGAAGGGGGAGAATAAAAATATACAGTGTCTTCTAGAAAAAGAAAACAAGCTCTATCACTCCCTAATTCTCACTCTTCCTCCATCAGCTTTCAGGAAATGAAGTGACAGAGGTGAAATTGTTTTATATAAACTATAATTTCCACCCAGTGAGATGACAGCTCCCTGCTTACTTCTCTATCAAGCGGAGCTGAAGATGGCCATTTCTCACCCAGGCAAGTTTAATGGCTTACTCCTGTAAGAGACATCTCACCAGGACAGCAGGTTTTCCCACACGCCTTCAGCTGCTCACAACAGCATCTCCTGGAAGCTTTGCTTCTGCTTCATCTGCTTGTTCTCATGCAGGACGTATCTCAGGCAACAACTGTCACTGGTGCGTGGCAAAGACATGGTGCTGTGTATATCTGCCAGTCCCACCCCACCAGCTGTTTTAGTGGCTTCAAATATATGTTGAATAGACAAGAAGAAACGTATGGTACTCATGTTGTTTATAGCATCTTTGTAGCCCACGTTTGGGGACGCAATTTGGTACAACCATGGTGAACGCTGGCTTTGTGTCTACTGTCTGCTGCTTGGCCAAAGCCCTCTCCAGGGTCATGTGGCATGCAGGTGGCCCACAAAGACTTTCTCTTCTTGTGTTTTTTTTCCTTTTTCAGTTCAAAGTACCTGAAGCACTGAGAAGGCTGTCAGAGCCTTCCCGAGTGGTTTATTTTTAGCAGGCATCAAGAGCACGCTCTGTGCCCTGAGGCATACTGTTAGGTGATGCGAAGACACTTGAAAATATAAACCTCCCCCTTTTCAACAGAAGTGAGCTCTTAAACCTGCCCAGACTTTCTAGTGGCTTAATTCAGTCCTTGTGATTGTATTTCATTTGACGGGATTTTATCTGAAGTTTCATTTTCCAGACGTTGCTCCCCACGTAAGTATTTATGGAGTCCCTCAACCCCCTCTCTCTAAAGTGCTGAAGTCCTGAAATCTCTTGCCCTAAAGGCTTTGAACAAGTCCCGCAGCGCTTGGATGATCCCAGCAGCGACTTTGGCCCTGCAATCGCTGACTGCATGAAACGAGAACCCCTGATTATTTTCACAGACGGCGTTCCTGAGAAGCAGTCTCACAGCAGCTCACAGCATCTCAGCCCCTTGCTTATGAAACTCTCCGCGTGTGCAGGCAGGAGGCGTTTCATCCGGAGCTGGAACACATCAGCCAAGCAGAATTTCCTTTGAGCTGCAGATAAGCAGATTCTGGTGATAGAGAGGCCCTGCTCAAACAGACACTGGGCTTCCAGCTTTCAGAACAGCCTCCAGGGCCAAAGGGGAAGGAAGTATTTAATATTGTGAACATAGGACATATAGAGGAAAATAACACTTCAAGATGCATCACCCTTAAACATGCGCCCTGAGCTGTTAACCCACTGCTGCCAAGGGCGAGCATCCCCAAAGCAGCCTCGGAGCTTAGGACGCGTGCAGCAAGGCTAAAGGTTTTCTACACCTGTGCAGTATTTGGTAAGAATTCCTCAGGAATCAGCAACAAAGAGTCAACTCACTGCGCAGGAAACCTTGATCAGCCATGGAGAAAGCTGATCACGGCATTGCGTGTGTTGAAAATTCAAGTTGTCTTTGTGAACAACCTGAATAGTCAGATTACAGAAAGTAAATCCCTGCAAAAAAACAATTCCAGCCTCTTCACTGAGTGCTGCAGAGCCCAGCTTGCTTGGTGTTGAGTCGTGAAACATGTCAGGGCACGCAAAAGATCACTTCTTAGAAATCACAGCTCTTTTCAGCATCAGCAGAATTAAAAAAATACAATAGTTTCCACTTTCAGAGAGCAAACAGAAGCAGCACTGTGGACTGTCCAAATTTTACCAAAACGATATAGTGGGATAACAAAATTGTGGTCAAAACCAGCAGAAGATATAGGCAGACCCTTAGGCAGACTGATTCTTGAAAGAAAATCTTAGAAAAATTGATAACAAATCAAACACAGTAATAACAGACCAAGTATTTCCGGAGAAGTGACGGAGAAGCATTTCCTAATTTCAGGTAGACCCACTTGTGCTCCAGTGACGAGTGCTAATGAAGAGCAGAGAAACATAGGCAGAAAGTTACACCGTGGTCACAGATGACATAAATACATGGATTAGAGTCAGCAGCGGAAAAAAGTATGATTCAAGGTACTCTCTCCTAGTTTCTAGGGACACAGGAGAGACTGACTGTGAAAAAACAACATCTCAGGGCCACCTGCCAGATTAGCCGATGACATGGCAGAATATCCAGTAACAGAAACTTTATCCAAGGGTACCCGGCTGAGGAAAGGAAGAATAGGATAATGACCCCCTATTCAAAGACCTTGAATCGCAAGGTCATGCTGTATCCTGGTAGTTCTTGGTGGGATGGAAGCTCTTCAGCCTGGCTGGATCCAGCTCTCCAATGATGTGTGCGTGTCACCCCAAGCAGTGGTCACAGAGGGACACCCACATCTTCATCCCCTCCCCAGCCCAAGGTGCAAGGTGTTACAAGAGATGGTCTGCCCATAGCTTCCAGAAACTGCCTCAAGATGGTGCTCCAGCCAATTTTCTGGTTTTTTAAAAGCATTTGCTTGCATTACAGATGGCTTTTCTGTGCAGGTCTTTGCTTAATACTAACAAACTGTTGAGGGTGGACCAGGCTTAGTCCTTGCAGAGAGCCTTCAGATGCCTCTGCCAAACCATTCCTTGCTTTGAAAGGCTCATCGCTTCCAGCTCATGGACTGGAAGCCCCCGAGCGGCTGCCGGGAATGAGTCACAAACAAGGTCCCCATAGGAAAGGAGAACTATGGATTCATAACCTTGACCATTCTGAGTAGGAAAAGTTTATTTGTCCAGCTTGCTTTATAAATAACCCAGAAAGCAGCAGCTTTGTTTTCATGATCTCGGACTGGACGTGCAGAGGAACCTCAGCGGAGTGTCTGTCTGAACCCCGGCAGCCCAGTCCCTGGGCAGGCATTTCATTTAATGACTCACAGCATGCAAAATACCCCAACAGGCTAAGAGCAAGGAGCAGGATCTGTGACTCTGTGGCACGACAGTGCTGTGGGCACGGCACTGAGGACCCTCCTGCTCCCTCTGGCCCCTGGATCTTGCCAAAATACATCCTCCATCCATACTGTGTTTTGCACTACTGTAGACAGAAACAGCAGCAGCCTCCTATGCTGTGACTCAATATTGCTGTGTTGCATCCTGAGTGAGAAAAAGGGTTAAAAAGAAACTGGAGCAATTTTGTGGCGAATGGAAAGAGTTGAGGTCAAAGAGCAAAATGTTAATGGAGGGATTCGTGCAGGGGACCTGTGGAGTCACCACCTGGGTAACTCCAAGGAGAAACTGAAACCCTGAGAGGAAAATTAACCCTGTGCGGGCAAGGTTAACCCTTGCGTTTTAAGTCTGTCAGCAGGGACAATCTTTTCGCAATCATTTGCTGCAGGGATGAGGAATCGGTGATGTTAAATTGAGAAAGGAACTTATTGTTTGCTTCTAGGCTGGAGATGCCTGGCTTCCCGTAGCAGCCAATGGTGCAGGATGCCCTCTTGGAGTCAGGCAGAGATGCCATGGCTAAGGAGGAGCCAGGCCTCATCCTGACTGCTGTCCCACAGAAGACTCCTTGCTGGTCCCATTCCCAGGACTGTAACATGAGGATCCTCTGTGTCCCCCATACAAGTGGTATGGGGACAGAGAACAGCATTAATGAAGAGCCGATCCTTCCATTAATCATGTGAGGTTTTTTCAATCCCTCCATCATATAGTGTTTTTCTCCCATTTGTAGGGCACAAACAGCTCCAGCTGCTCTTTTTATTAGAGGATCTGAAGAGGTGCTGGAAGGGGGGCAAATACTCTTTTACACGAAGCAATAAAGCTGAGAATTCGTAGGATCCTAGAGGAATGGTACAGGCAGACATCACCCGGGCACCTGAGCCCAGCATCATTCGACAGGAGACTTTACAGAGCCTGATGGTGGTCAGCTAACGAGCACTGAAATCCTGTAAGCCTTAGTCACGGGATAAACATTGGACCCAGAGAACTTTGCAAAGTATGTGGAAAAAGAGAAAAAGTGGAAGGTGACTAGAAGCCCTGTACTCAGCACTTCAGGGATGTTTAGCCTATTTCTCCCATTGTAAGCAGTTCTTCCTCAGGCAGCTTCGCCTCCCCTAAGTCGGATTTGCAGAATACTAAGGACCCAAACAAATCTTTAAAACTAGATACTTCCCTTACCCAACCCACTCTTCCTTCAGCCCTTATCTGCCCTTACCTGTCCCCGCTAGGTTGCTTTAAAAGTCCCAGACACTTCCTTCCTTTGTTTGTCTTGGCCAGAAAGGGAAATGTCTTGTGTGTCAAAGGTTTAGTGCAAATTCCTGTCCAAGCTCTTTAGTACCTCTGGCCTCAGTAAATCAAACTTCTCCTGACTAGGGATTTGCACAAGCAATCAGATGCTGTCCCCCCATTCTCCGTCTCCTGCCTGCACACAGGATCAAGATGGAAGCGACAAAACAACAAGGGGTTAAATCCCTACTGGCTGGTGCAAATTGGGGACAGGAAAAGAAGTTCTGGGTTTCAAATGCATTTGCACAGTGCCAGAGTTTCTCAAGGTCTGTGCCACTGTTCCGGCTCTCCAAGGGCCTGGCTGAGATGGATGAAAAGCAGCTGGCAGAAAATGAGCCCTGAAGAAGTGGTGGTTGATAGGGAAAATATGAGCTATTAATGGTCAGATTTCAATCTGTGAATGATCAAAATCAGTGCCTCTCAGGGAGCTTTGGGTCCACCAGGACCTCATGGAGACATCTCCAGAGAGCCTTCCCTTTCTCTGCCCTCTCGGTCCTGTCGGGTCCACATTCCTGTTACCACCCAGGTTTTGTCCCATATTTTCTGCATCCCACTAGATGCCTGTGCCCATGTGTCAGCTCTCAGGACTCAGAGGAAGCTGGAAAAATGTCCATTACTGAAGCAGGCAGAACAGGGAGAGGAGTTTTAATGGCCCCTGTGCAGAGAGTACATGGTACAAGACTTCAGGTTTCAAAACAGAAATGTCCCATTACCAAGCCATCCAATGACCCTACAGGCGTGCAGCTCCCCTTGTGGGTGATGAAGATGCTCAGAAGAGTCCCCGTTCTCCCAGTTTCACAAGAGGAATTAGTCGGGTGTGGAGCAGGAATTTATGATGGGATTGGCATAATGGTTTGGTGAAAGCAGAGGTTGCTGGTAGAAGAAAGCTTGAGGAGCATCGTTCTCTGGCATGTTGGACTGAGCAGCTCTGATGGGATACAGCACTTGTCTTAAAACTGGCACAATAAAGCCAGGGGCAAAATTGAGCGTGAAGGGGGTAATTTTCAGGAATTTCTGGCAGCTCTCACGCCTGAATTAGTTCTCTGGGTTGTTTTCCAGTGAACTGCTCTGTGCCATGTCCGAGTAGCACATTAAGAGGGATGGAGTGAACAGAACAAAGAGCACGAAACATCCTTGCCTGGGGTGGGTGACTTTTCTGAGTGTTCTGCTCATCCCTTCCTCTTTAGGAAAACCATCTGGACTTAAGAGACTCAAAGCAGGACATTGGGGTCCTGGCTAGAGGTGAGGGCAGGAGGCACAGCCTTTATGAGCTCAGCCTGGACTGCAGCACCCTTTCCCCAGGGCCCATGGGAGGGAGACTGACAGTTCCTATCATCCTGGAAGAGCGAAAAATGTGGTAAGCCTGAGACGTGTTCTAAGGAGAGATACCGGTCTCCTATTTTCATCCCAGATCTTTGCCTGCATTTTGCTGAAAAGAAGAAAAAGACACCCCTCCATAGGGTGAGCAGTTCAGCGGCAGCAGGTGCAGAACAAGAACATCAGGTCGAGTTTGAAGCTCTCCGAGCTTCGACAGGGAGGGGTGAGCTAGCTAGCCACAAGCCTACCGCACAGGCAGCACTTCGGTTGGAAGCTCCTTCCTTTGCAGATGAATACCTTGATCTCAGCTCCCCCCTCTTCTCCTTCTCACCGAATCAGCCCTGTGTGGTCGCTCGAAAGCAGCACACCTGACTGCGGGGTGCCTGGTGCCAGCAGCTGCTGAAACCACAGCTTGAATGAAGCCAGCCTTTCTCTCCCTTGCTCAAGAGAAGGCTGTGCTGCACAAAAACAAAACCGAATCAGGCTGTTCTCACCCTCAACTCTCCTGGCAAACAGGAAGCTATGAGCAAGGGTGGAAGAGAAAGTCTATGGGCTCTTGGGTAACACCAGGAACATACCTCAGACACCACCTGCAGTGAAGTGAAATAAATGCTTTCCAGGTAAACACGTGCATCTGGGTTTACCTGGCCAGCTGATACACTGACATCTGTATCCAAAACGGGATGAGTTGAGCACTTGCATTCCCCTCCCTGAGCTTTGTCTTCAGATGAAAACGTTAAACTGATGTACCATCTGCCAGAGCAGCAGTTCAGGTGCAATTGGCTGTTGCCAGAGCTGCCGTTATAGCCAGGGAGAAAAACTGATGAAAAGCCAAGAATTTAGCGGCCAGCAATGAGTCTCCTCCATGCCAGTACTACACTGGCTGGTACCAGGTCTTCAGAGTAAGTCATCCTCCCTTGGAGAGGGAAGGTCTTTCCTCCCCCACAATGCTCTTTCCACCTCTGAACTTCTCCAGGAACATGGAATAAGTCCATCTAGGAGGGATGGCCACCTTGTCATTCCCCAGCTAAGGGGGTTCAGGCTCAAATCTGCAAGGCTCCATTATTCCAATTTCTTGTCATAGGAGACAGGGATTGTCTATCTCTACATTGATGGAAAGAGGACAGAAGCAAGCATGTGCCCAGGGAAATGTGACCAAGTCAAATAAAAGCTGTTTTGCAGTGAGATACACTTGACTGTGGAAATATCTGCCCAGGGAAAGTCTAGAGGGGAAAATGATCAATTGAAATAAATTTATATTAAATAGTACAAATGCCTAAGGAAGCATGCACCCAGCAAACACCAGGTAGCTTATACTTCTGTAAAAATGCTGGCACTGATTTAAGAGCAGAATATATCCAAACTAAATGCATCTATAGCTCCAGCAGGTTTCTGCTGCCCATACACCCTGACAAGAATCTTTCCTGTGCCTGACACTACAAGTTCAAAACACTGGATGCTATTATAAGTATTTCTTTTTAACCATTAGGTGTTTTTCTGGCTGATGCAGAGGCCAAAGGGAAGCTTTTGGGTGCAGACTGCTAATGCAGCATCACCTTGCCTGGTATATACCTCTTTGGCAGCTCCAAAATGAATCACAATGAGGAGCAGCAGCATCTTCTGCTCATCTATGCCAAGAGGCCACTGGCTCATGAGAGTGCCCGAAGAGGACAGTGGTCTCAGCAAGGCACCTCCAAGTTTCTCCACATCTGCTTTTTCATCCTGGTCCTCTCCTTCACTCCCTTAGTACCTAGGTTATGTAGTAGGTATGCATATGTTCAGAGTTTTTTCACCACTACTGCTCTAAGCTTTTCATGACCAGGTATGCACAGAATCAATATTGGAGCTCCCTTGATTCAGCACCTGCCTGTTCTTGACATTTAATCTATCTGTAGTGATTAGGATCTGTCACGAAGGCACAGCAAGAGATTGTTGATGGCAATACAAGAGCAAAGAGCCATTTTTGTAGGTCTTCCTGCTGAGTCCACCCTGGGGATGCTCCTACCCCTGGCACTCACAGCCTGCCACCAGAGCCGAGGGCCACCATGGGACACAAGTGGGATGATGGATTAGAAAAATGGCTGTGAAATTTCTCATACATTTCCTGCAAGTTTTGAAGTCAGGCCTCCCTGTATGACATCTCATCCCTCCTCTTCACAGCTGCTTCTCATTTCCCAGCCATAGTCTTCCTGTTTTGCTGATTTTTTTTTTTTTTTTTTTTTTTTTTTTTTTTTTTTTGGAAAGGTGCGGGTCTGTGCTTAACAGCTGCACACAATTCTCCCCGGCCATGCCTGCTCCCATCACTATATATAGCCTCAGACAGGCCAAACAAATGGAGCAGGGCTGGGGTTAATAATCACAAAATGGAGTTCAGCTGTCTCTGAACTGTGATTTACTGGGACCCAAGCCAGGCAAGTTCCTCCTCATGTCCTTGCTGTAGAGTTGTCCACAAGGGACTAGTCTTTTCAAAAGGGGAAAAATTATTTGAACTGCCTTTTTGCTAGCTGAAACTTGAGAAGATGTGAAATGATTCAAGTAGGTCTGTTGTTGGATGAGGCCTCCAGGGAGGTGCTGGTGTGGTGTGGAAGGGCACTATGCATGGTCATGTGCCACCTTCTCCATCCTTAGAAGCTCGGAGCCGGGAGAATGGGTGAGTTTAACCTGGCCCTTGTTCTTCACTGGGGCTGGTGGTGGCTGAACAGTTGTTAATGGCAATACCTCATGAGGAATGTGGCTGTTAGTTGCTCTCAGTCAATAAGTGCATCCCAGTGGGAAGGTCTGCTCTGGGGTTAGAGGTGTGAGGGTCTGTCAGTCTGTGTCCCCTACCCATTTCATGTCAGGTGTCCACAATGTTCTTGGTGTTGGATATCCTGCCTGTTTGTCCCATGGATAGAGACTGGATACAGCTGTCCCCTTTCCTGAGGGGTCTTAGCCCAACTGGTGTCCCCTGTGTTGGGTGCTGCTCTGTGCTGTACCCCGTCCCCCTGGGGTGACCTGCCTGGGGGTTCATATCTCTGTTCCCTGCACAATCCCAATACTGATGGGAAGAACCTGCAGCGCATAGCTGGGGCTCAAATTACTTTGTGTACTAATTATTAACAAACAGCCTGAGCCAGGCTGCTGTGCTCACTTTGGAGCCAAAAACAAGAGCCAAAGTACATGGGCAGGATTCAGACAGCATCCAGTCCATCCCAGTCCTGCCTCTCAGGTGTGCTGAACGCCATCCCAGGGTCTCCCTTGCAGAGGCTGTAAGGAGGCCGTAGTGTCACACGTGTGGCATTGCCACCTTCCCTCCAGACACGGGGCACCCAGCACCCTGTGGTGTGCTCTCCCAAGCAGCCTCTCGTACACCCTGGTCCTCAACAGCTCGGAGTATTTTTAGCCGGCGTGCCTTGCAGCCGTAACTCTTCTCCTGAAGAAACAAACCTGCTCGTTTTCTGCCTTCTATGGAGAGATATGGCTCCAGGCAGCTCTCCTCCCCCTGCCTCGTGCATCCACTGCCTGCACCCATGCTGCTGCTCCTCCGGCTTCTAAGTTGTTGATGGGCTGCTTAGTGTCCAAGGGCAATTTTGGCAGTCCTCTGCTCACCTTTCGGGCAGGGAGGTGGATCTCAGGTGATGGGAGAGCAGGCTCGTGGCTGCTGGAAGCAAAGACCAAGCTCTTTTAAGCGTGCCAGGGCAGGTGGGATGCATCTGACCGCTTAAGACCCTTGGACCCAAGCAGCACAGCTTAGGTCTTTGTGCTTTGACTGGAAGAGGTGAGGTCCTGAAGGCATGTCATACAGGCACCTGGTAGGATTTTCAGCAAAGCTCATACTGTTTGTTACCCAAAGGCTTTTCAAAACCCATCGGCCCCTTCCTACTCCTAAACACCATCTCAGGCCTGCCCTGGCCTCATTAGTTGCAGAAATAGTAGCCTGTAGTTTTCCAGCATGTGAAGGGAATGTTATTCATCCTTTGAGTAGTTTCTGAGTGACAAGGCTGCTGAAATGCCTGGCTGTATCTATGCAATTTAAAGAACCCTTCTTCTCCCTATGCTGCCTCAGCTTTCCCAACCCTAAATGAACTGACTGTCCACACTGACGTGACCATGCCTCACTTGAGAGGACACAAGGTGAGAAGCCAGTGGTGGCAGATATCATGGCATCTGCCAACAAACATTGCCCCTGGAACTGCTCAGGTCTTCTGCCACATGACCCCAAAAAGCAATGTGGCACGGCTGTGCCACCGTGCCTTTCTGCCATGCCCCCAAATCTCCCACTTCTGGGGACACTGGGACTTCTTTACTGGGCTGCTGTACCAGCATCAGGGAGATGGCATTAAGGGGAAATCTTGCACTGAAGGAGAACTGCACAGGTTAGTCCACGGTGAGCTGCTGCATCTGGTGTGCTGGGTCACGCAGGGCTCAGGAAGGGCACTGTCAGTGTCGGGTATAGTCTGAGAGGAGTCATCCCAGGCTTAACTGGGATCATCCTCTACAGAAAAGAGGGATAACACAAAACAAGGCTGAAGTAGTCCCTCCATTTCATCCCGGTCCCAAAACAATCTGCTGTGCAGATTGCAAGTTTGCAGAAAGCTTGCAGGCTGCCCGTGTGTATGCACAGCATCTTCTGGGAGTGTCCCGGAACATCATTCCCACATGGTGTGAGTGTTCTCCATGTATGTCTTTATGTTCCTCAGTGCTAGCCTATAGTTCCCCTGAGATTTCTTAAAATTTTGAAATTCTTCATCGCCATGTACATCCTTAAATGCAGCAGGGTGTACCCACAAGGCAGCTGCATGAATCGCAAATAAGCATTTGTGGACTACGTGAAGATTTCCCTTTGAGAGAGATGTGTACATAGCTAGGGATTTTGGGAGCCCACTGGAATGTGTAGAGGTTTGGGTTTTTTTCATGATAAAGCCTTGAAGAAGTGCTCTTGGAAAATGCCAGCACCAATTAAAGGACTGGGGCTTAGCATTTGCACAACTGTGGAAGTTCAAAGGAGCTAGGCGTATGCTTTCCTTCAGAGGATGGGTCATGGCATGGTTTCTGAAATCCCTGCTCACTGCCTGCTCCATCCCTGGGTCTCTGTGTTCCCACCTCAAAGTCCACTGGGTGCCACTTTCCAGCTCCTTCTACAGCATGAACCCACCACCCACATTTGCAGTAAGGGGTGTCTGTATGTGCTCACATCCCCCATACACCTAAAAAGCCAATACCCAAAATACCCCAAGAGCTCTGTACAGCCTCTGTGTCCTCCGTATTCTTCTTTCAGGGCAGAACTGACCCTTCCAGGAGATTCTGTCTGCTCCTGTGCCAAAGCAGCCACGTGCACCTCAGGTCCTCAGACAAGGGTCCTTCCAACCAGCAACTGTGGGACATGCTCCCTCTGACTGCTGGGGTGCAGATGTGCACAAAATCCTTCTCTTTTACCCTGCTGACAGCCTGTCTGTCTGCAGGGTGGTGTTCAGAGTTTGCCTTTGGCCTCAGGGACCTCTGATAGAGACAGAACTTCTTCGGGACAGAAATTATTTTGGGTGGCCATCCCCAACCCTTCAGATACACCTCCCAATACGAACACCTTCAGGAACCTCCTTAGATCCACCATCACGACCACTTCCAGTGCTGAAGCTGCCACACAACATCTTTTGGGTTCTCCCGTTGGTAGAACATGAGTTTTCCTGGCTAGTCGCCTCCGCCTTTGAAACACAAAGATTTTAATCTTTCACCCTCTTTCTTCCTCTTGGGAGACTTTGGTCAGTCTTCTTAATTAGACAGGATTGCCTCACTTCCTTAGATATGGAAATGTCTCTTTGTTAAACAAGGCAGTATCTCTTATCTCTGCCTGGCCTTTAAACAACTCTGCTTTTGGCAGTTCATTCTGTGTCCTTACACCTAACATGCAAATGATGCAAATATCCAACTAGGTAAAAGTTTGTAACTCATTATAAAAACTTGGCTCAGACCCGGAGCAGGAGTGATCCTATTTGGGGGCATGGAATTCTGCATGGCTGATTGCCAAACTCTCTCCTAAGCGCATCTTTACCACGGCCATTTCTTTTCCCCTCGGATCTTTCCCCATTATTTTTATTTTTCCTCTTTTTCCTCTTTCAGATTAACAGGCTCTTTTATCAGAGAACAGAATCAGAAAAATCCCAAGAAGAGTTTTTACCTATGGGGCTTTTCCAGGACAGCACTGCCTGGGACACCCCAGGATGTGACTTCTGATGTTGGGGAGAAAGCAGCCCCCAGTCGCAGCTTTCTGCGGTCTGATGGATCCCTCCCAGCCCCCTGCTAGAACTTGCCCTGCTGTTGCCATGAATGTGAATTTTTGCTGCTGCCAGTTGTGAGGACAAAAATAAACAATTTTCTCCCTCATCCTTGTGACAGGAAAACTAAACTTTTGCTTTTGAGAAGACTTCAGCTGTTTCTAGTCTCAGGAACTCACATCTACCTGCTAGAGCAGGACTGGCATCACTTGGTTTTTAGAGGTGGGAGAAGGGTGACCATGCGTCCTCTTTTCCACTGACACTGTTCCAGTTGGCATTAAAGGATAATTTGTGCTTGGGCTGGAAATAGCCAGGACAGGTTGACTATGACTCTCCAATCCAGGAGTGGGGTGGAGAGCCCCAACTCCACTCTCAGGAGAGTTTGTGTGCTCTCTGCACAAAGCAGGGCAACTTCAGCGGAAGAGGTGGAGTCCATCCCTTCGCAGAGCTCCTGGGAGGATTCTCCTGGCTGCTGGAGATTTTCCTTCCCTCAGACAGAGGCAAGACCTGAAGCCGGGTGTCCAGCGTTAGGCCAGCTGCTATTATTGAAAGGACACTTGGGGTGGCGATGGGTGAGGCAGGAAGAGCGTTACTATCTTCCTTCTGGAGCTGAACCCTGAAGACAAGGTCCTTCAGAAAGGTGAAGGCTACAAGCCTTGGAAATGGTTTGGGGCTGGGAATCCCAGGTGGAAGGAGCCACCTCCTGGAAAGACTAAGGCTTGCAAGCACTGAAGGAGGACAATCCCTTGGCTTTTCCCCCACTCTCCTGCTTTCCTCCTTGCATTCATCCTCATGAACTCTTCCTGGACGAGGTTGTGCTCCCACCATGAGGGTGAGATGCTCAAAAGCTCAGAGCTGCAAAACTATTGTGCTGTGGTCCAAATTCCCCTACAGACCTAGTGGAAGATGCTGTATCTGCGTTCTTCAGCATGTAGGAGGCCCCACCGGTCTTTTGCAAAAACGCCAGTGGTTTCTCCTCAAAGAAGAGAAATGAGGAGCGAAGGACAGGTAATGATGTGGCCAAGATCCTCAAGGATCAGGGGGGACAGCAGTGGGAATGGAGCCAAGAATAGGCATGCAACAAAATCTCACCCTGGACACCTTCTCTTGAATGACCAGAGAGGAAGCCCTCTCTTCAGCTCCCATAATGTTTCTTTATAAGTGCTGAAAACTTTAGTGAAAACTAGATATAGGCATCTAAATGAGTTCTGTGCTTTTGCAACTTTTACCCAGCATTATAACAGTGTTTAGCACCTTAGACTGCAGCTGACTTCACTTTTCTGAACAAATTCAAAATAAAATCCTCAGATTGGACCTTTTTTTCCAGATCACAGCTGACTCTGTGTTTGGAATCTGTATGTTTTTCCCTAGACAAATCCTTGAAGGGAAAGATGGCTTCAGGCTGGTCAGAGATCAGGTCGTTGCACAGAAGCGGGAACAGGAGAGAGTGTGACTTGCTGTAAGCTATTGAAGGAAATTAATCTGTTCAGTACGTCAAAACCCAACAGCTTCTCAATCCGTTATTCCACTGTGTGTTTAGTGACACTGGAAAATACTGGATTTAACGGCATTTGAAAGTGATAAAATGCATAACAATAATCAATTTCCAGGAGTTAAACCCAGGTGCAATCAAACAAGAAAAAAGACACTGGGTTTGGTGGTGACTTAACATCATCAAAAAAAGTGTTCTTTGTTAGGCTGTTAAATTATTGAGGAAAAAAATTGAGAAGCTTGTTGTGTGCAAATCCAGAGCAGATGCTTCTGGAAAACGCTGTAGACGTTGGGCCCAGTAACGGGTTGTGTCGGATGAAAGTTCCTATCTTGGGACAAACCTGAGGACTGTCAGATGAGGAAAAGGTGCTTTTCTGACCCCTAAATCCCAAAGCCTGTGTCTGAGTGGTGCTTCAGTCGCCAAGGTCTGTCCCTCGCTATGCCCGAGGATGTCTGTTCCATTTAATTTCTCTCTGGCCCTCTGTTTCCCACCTGCTCTATCAGATGGACTGTTTCCCTTGGTCTATCACTTCACAGTGCCATTTCCCTTTTTGCTTTGGACTGGGAGCGCTGGGTTAATGCCGCCCTCGTAGGGTGTCAGCATTGCACAACCAGTTAACCCTCTCTGGATAAGACACAGATGGGAAAGACAAAAGAAGAACCGAATTCTCTGCCGGTGACACTTTCTCCCAGCCAACAAACAAAAGTTTTATTAGCTAAGCCCTCTCAGATGCTGCATTCCAGCTTGGTAACATTTCGGTAACACATTGCAAACGTTTGACTCATAGAAACTTGGAAGGCTGGAGCCGGGGGAGGGGGAAGAGCGTCACATTCCCATTCCCGGGCAGGGTTTGGTTGTTGGATTTTTTTTTTTTTTTTAAAAAGAACTGAAACTTCTCTCTGTTTAATGAAAAAAAAGTGTTTGAGCCTGACGGCTTTCACCGGCTTGCATTGTGTTTGGGAGAGAGGGGCTGGGGGAGGAGGGCTTACGCTGCCAAGGGAGGAACCCAGGGCAGCTGAACTCGCTTTTCTTCTGCAAGTTGTTTTTTTTTTTTTCTCCCTCTGTGTTCCCAGGACAGGGTTGGCTTTCTAGGTTTGATAAAGCATTTCCTTCCATTGTCATTCTATACGGCCTCTGGGCCCTTCTCTCAGTCCCTCCCCTTTTGCCATCCCCCCTCTTTCTCTCTCTCTCTTCCTGAACTTTAGTGAATCTTGAGATATAAAGAAAGCAGCTGCCTCCCTTAAGCACATCTTGAACAATGAGACCTCATCTCCAAGGGCTTTAATTCCTCTGGATGCAAGGACAAAGCCAGGGTGAGTAGCCTGCTAGTGACTCTGCCCGTCACCGCATCCGCAAACGCGGCCGTTCCCGGTGGGTTCTCGCGTCCGTCCCCGCAGCGTCGGGGTCCTCTCGCTGCTCTCAGGCTGCCGAGGTACCGTAGAGCACAAATGCAGATGCTGTAAACGTTAAAACTCTCAAAACCCAACCCAGCGCTGCCTGAGAAAGTGTGGACGCTGTCCCCATCGGACGCTGTCCCCATCGGACACGTGTGGTGGAGAAGGCTTTGCCACCCAGCTGTGTGCCTGGATTTGGGTCACCCGCCGGCTCCCCTCCTTGGGAGACTGGGCAAAAACCTGGCTCTTAGCAAGGTGGGAGGAATCCTGATCTCAAAGGCAAAGAAAAACAAATATGATGCAATCGAGCGTGGCTCTGAGCGGGGCTGCGGGAGGGCAATATTCCCCGCAGCTTTGGGGCTGTGTAATTCAGGGGCGACACCGAAAGAGGGGCTTGGAAAGGCTCCGGGTGGGAGACACCTCCATGATCCAGGGACGCTTGGTTTTGGAGGTGAGGGCTGCGTTGCGTGGATGCTGCAGACCTTCCCGCCGGTGTCCGTGGCATTTCTGCTTTCTTGCCTTCAACAGCCTCGTAGGAATTTTCCAGCCCGTTTTAAATGGCGAAGCGAGAGGTGGGCTGGAGAACAGGGAAACTTCTGCTCGGCGCAGGGGATCTGTGACTCGTAACCGCCGCATCCCAGCGAGAAAGCGGCCAGCGGGGCTCGCTACGGTGCGTGCTGGGGACCGCAGAAAGCAGGCAGAGGCACAGCGTGTGTTGTCATTGTAAAGAGTGTTATCCGGAGTCTGGTTTTGCCCGAGTGACCTGTTTAGATTTTTTCGTGCAGAAAAAGCAGGAGGCAAAATACAGGACACTTCAGCAGCAGTGTGATATATGTTAATTAAGGGAATTCGGGACAAGTGGCGAAGCTGCTGCCTAATGTGCAACTTCCAATAGCAGGTCCCAGTCTTACCCTCCCAGGAAACTGTAACTGATTCACATGGGAGACCGTGACAGACAAGAAGGCCTATTGCAGATATATCTTTAAGATCTTCCCAAGGGATTGCACGCTGCAAAAAAAGCACATTGTAAACCTGCCAGCTCCCCTTCCAGAGCAGCTTCCCAGGACACTTGCTCTGGTTGATGTGCACCAAAACAGATCTGTGTTCCTGGCACTTCCCCGCTGTTCTTTCTGGCAGGCCTTTGCAAACAGCTAAAATACGCTCATCTTGTGAAATCTTCCTTTCAAGGTGTTCACATTCCCTGAGCTCTCGCATGCTCTGATGTACTTGCTGGTGTAGCAGTGCCTCCCTCTGCCTCCACCATTAATGCAAACTTATTTTGCTTGCAGTGCCTAGGTGACAATGGGAACAAAGGAGCAGGGACCATGACTCTGAAGGATGTCTGAGGTCAAAAAGTCCCCTCTCTCATTTGTATCGGCTCCTCTATTTGCTGAATAACTTGCAATGCGTTCCCTACTCTCATGTTACTTAGAGGAACTGGGGGCAAACTGATGGTGATGCACGTGGGCCGCATGGCAGTGCGGGAACCTGCGGTACAATGGGGGCTAAGGACAGTGGTACTAGATGTACTTTGGCAAATGGGAAATGCTGCATGCTTAAGAGAAATGTTGCTGGTTAGGGCATGTTCCTCAGACTGGTAACCACCAGAGTTTGAAAAGCAGAGGAGGGAAAACCAGCGACATGCAGCGGTAGCTGCTTTTGGGGAGGGGAAGGTGCTCCAGCAGTTCTGCCACTTTTCCCATCTCTCAGCTGCCCCTTCACCTCTGCCATTGAACTCGTGTGATTACGGAGTGGTTAAACTGGGCCCTAAGGGTTTATTTTTCACCTCAGTTGCTCGTTGTTAGCTCAGTGATCTGGTTAACAATACGATGCCACAAGCCATAGTAGTGCTGCCGCTGAGTGGGCCGTGCTGGTGGGATCAAATGGCCTCGGTGGAAAGTCCTTAAGGCTTCACTGCCAAAGACACCGTGAAGTGGAATGACTCCCAGGTTGAGGATTCGATTGCATGCAACTAAATACAGCCCAGATGCTGTTATCTAATGACCCCAGGTGTCTGTACTCACCCCCCTCCTTTGAGTTTCTCTTCTTCTCCATCTGTGTCCAGTATCTGTTGTCTGCACTGAAATACAATTTGTAGGACATAGTATCCTAGCCTAGGAAATACCACAGGGTATCTGAGGTCCTTGGGATGGGGCATGGAGAAGATTGGTGCCTGAAAGTCCATAGCAAGCCTCCATGCCATAATGACTGATCCTCAGATAAATTTTCCTAAAAGCTTTATTACAGGTGAGTTTCCCAAATGTCTGTCTTCTGCCCTAGAATAGGAAAGAAAGTCAGGGATAACTACAATTAGAAAGAATTCCAATGGCTTTATTGATCTCCTTCATCCCATGTATAGGCTTGTCAGGTGGAATTCATCCAAGTTAAGGTGGATGAGCCCAGCTGAGCTGCTCAGCCTTGGCTCCCTTTGCAGGCAGAGGGGAGGAGGGCCAGGCTCTTCTGGGGACTGTTCATCTCAGCAAAAAGTAGGTATTTGATGTGCAATTTTGATCTGGGTAAGTTGAGCCCTTCTAGTAGGGGCTTTAGGAGAAGCAGCTGATGACTTACACACGGAAAAGACAAGAAAAACAGACAGAGGAAAGACAGGTGATAAAGAGAAATTCAGATTAACAGGGTAAACCTGGGCACATGCAAACAATGTGATTTTGTGTTAGAAAACACTGGAAGACTACAGCTGAGAACACAGAAAGTAGGTCAGATGCTGACTGCTGGATCTATTCTAGGAAACCAGCTCTGGACAGGATTTGGCCACCACTCTGGGTAATCAGAAGGACATGCTCCACTTCTCCCGTAAGGCCTAATGTGATACCTAGGCAGATAAAATTAATAGCTCTGTCCTTACTATGTTTTAATCTCACTGGGGTTAATTTTTTTTGAAAATAGTAATTGGGATGCTGCTGAGTGTAGATGTAGGGTGTATTTGCAATGGGGAGCTGTATTTTAGGAAGCAATGCCTTGAAGAGGCTATAGAAGGCTTTGAAAGAAGAAACCTACTGGTACTGTTTCTGGTATAATACTGGTACTGTTTCTGGTGTAATTTGGCAGTTGAGAAAACAAGCGTGATCTTGGGCCTTATAAACACAGGATGATCAAAGAAGGTATAAAAGAACATTTTTATTACTCATTAAAGCATTACTGAGCCCGTCTGGGGTTCTGTGTCAGTTCAGGTACCTGTTGGAGCATGGCGTGTTCTTATGCTCTAAACAACCAAAAAGCTGTCCTTGCATTATGCAACACATAAACTGCTCAAAACGTGACTGGAAGTCTTCTAGGAGACCTGCAGAACTTGCAGCTTTTGCAAAAATCATCTAGAGACCCTATGTAGTCTGTTATGCAGAAAGTCAGAGCAGGCTAGATACATTTTTGAGCTTTTCTCTCCTTAAAATGACATTTCTAGTCCAACACAACATCAGGTGTTTTCCCTTCATCCCAGTGCAGCTGTGTTTGTGCCATTTGCTCTTAGCCAGAAACCTCTACTAAATCCAGCAGCTTTGGGCAGCACTCTGGTATCTCTGAAAATGGACTGGGAGTTGTGGGTAGGGATGGCTCAGGAATGGACACCGGGCTGGATGGAGATGCGTAGGATTACTCCAGGGAAGATCAGAGCCCATCAACGTAAGGGAAGCAGTCACATTCACTTTAAATCCCATTGGCTAAGTTGAAGGAGTTGGTTAAATTGGGCTTTAAAGTAGCAGAATGAGGGAGGTGAAATGAACATCTCCAGACTTGATATGGAACAGATCTCAGGTCCGCGGCAGGAGGAAACCTCCAAAGCTGTTGCGCTACTGCCTGGGACAGGCGTTTTTCCAGCCGGAGCCGACATGTGTTAATATAAATGTAGATGAAACCTTCAGATTTAATGGAGCTTTTCAGAGCATAATTGTGTTCCCTTGATTTTCAGGAAGAGATGAGAACTTTACTGCCACTGAAAGTCTTCCCCACCTCGGTGCCCATAGTCCCCTCCATAGCAGCCTCCAGGAGTTCATCTGTGTTCTTGGCACTTACACAATGAGGAAATTGGCCAGCATTTCCATATTAGCAATCAACTTTCCAGGGATGTTGCATGTATTTTCCAGCAAGGGATGGAACAGCATCAGCAACCCTTTTATCTGCCAGGCCAGGACTGCAATTCTGCAGTAGGAAGGATGAGACATTGTTTAAAAAGACTCAGGCGAGAGCTTTCAGACCGCAAATGCCCACAGAGGCCATTCCTTCAGCGCAGGAGCTCTGTATTCAGACCGTGTCCTGGCGCTTGGCCCTCGCCTATTGTCCCTGCTCGGATGTTTTGGCAAGGCACGGTGATTGCTGCCATCACCACTGCTGCACCCTGCCCCAGCTGTTCCCTCGGACAGCCCCAGTGTCACACCAGCGGGCAAATGGGCAGACTGGGCAAAGGAGGGAGGGACTGGTGGGATGGCAGTGCTGCTCTGCCGACGCTTGTCCCGCTCGATGGAACTTCTTGGCATCTTGATGGACTGTCGGAGATTTTGGCATTCGTCATCCCGGCTTTACGGCCCCGTTTCCTTGGTGAAGCTGAGCTTGGGGTCGCTCTGTGGGGGCTGTCACACAGGGAAGGGAAACTGGGACAAAGCGCTTAGAAATGGCCACCTGGAACAGCTGGTAAATTGGGATTGAGGTGATATGATGTGCTTGACTACCCTTGTGGTGCACAGGGATAGGAAGTGAGAGGTACCCAGCCGTGACCTTATTTCCAGTGACACTTGCCTCTTGTCCTCTCCTGGACAGACACAGCCATGCATTGTTTGTGTCGTCAGGAAGATGCACTTTAAATATGTATTAATTGGGCTTGGTTAATTCATCAGGAAGTTTACTTTAAAAGCAAATAAAACCAGTGAGCAGCTATAATGCCAGGAAACAGGTAAACTTTTTTTTTTCCCAAACAAATCAGGTGGGTGGGGCAAAAAAAGTCTTGCCTGATTTTTGCAGGCATTTAGCAAATTTGTGATGGCCGCACCTGGTAGTTATAACATCACCAGACAAACTGCTAAATCATGGGGGTTTGTGTGGTGGCCACACAGGAAGACCCTGTGGCCACACACATTCCCCCACCCTTGAAATTTGCTGTCCAAGACTATTGCAGGGCTATTGATGACTCTGGAATAGTTATTCCATCAGCCCATAGTCGGATCTAGTTTGCTGTTGCTTTGGCATCTTTCAAATGCAAAATGCACCGAAGGGAAAAAAAAAAAAATTAAAAAATTCATTGTGCTCTGCTTTGCGCCGTGTCTGGCAGATGCGTACGGGTCTGTAAAACCCATCCTGAGCTTTGCAGCACCGGCGCAAACCTACAGCGGAGCGAGCGTGTCGGGACTCGAGGTGCTGCAGCTTGCACCCCTGGAACGGAGGGTGGGATAGGAGGAGATGGAGCCTTTCTCGAAGGTCACCAGGTCTGGCTGTCAGTCCGTGGCTTCTGCTAGTCCCCAGCAGGCTGGGAGACAGGTAACACCGTGGTTCAGCCTGCTTTAGCCTTTTTTTCACGCCAGCCTGCTCCTCCCTGGTAACTGCTCGCCGTCCTTTGTTCTTGAACCATATTTCTCACCACGTCGTCAGGCGCGCTCAGCGAGACGGAGAAAAGTGCTCCCTTTCAAACACAGTCCCAGGACAACCCCGGCCTTTTTGTTTCTTTTTTTTTTTTTCTGTGCTTGCTTTCATGCTGGGAGAGCAGTTTTTCCAGCCAGCCTGGCTTTGGAAAAGCCCAGAGCACCGGACATGTGCAGAATGAGCAATGCCGGAGCTTCAGGGCTCAGCCTGGAGGACCCTGGGCTGGACAGACAGACAGTGGGCTGGACGGACAGGCACCAGGCTGGAGGACCTGTAAGCAGGCAAATAGTCTCACAGGGGAGGAAAGGGGTTGTTCTGGGCTTTGGGGACAGAGCGTGGCTTTGAAGGGAATACAGGCTTTCCGGAGATAGATTTTGAGTTGGAGGCATCCTGAAGCTTCGGGTTTTGGAGCAAAACTATTTCCTCCATCTCTTTGTGCCTGTGCTTTAAATCTGGTAAACAGCATGTGTTCAGTTTTGGTCATCCATTTAGTGAGACCCAGACCCTATAACTTACTTGATAAATACCGCAGCAAAGTCTGCTTCTGCTGGCACAGAGGCTGCTCTGAGCGCTGACAGTACACACCAGGATGGGGAGGACCTGGCTGTTGAATCCTGCTGACTTTTCAGATCAATCTCTTCCCTGTGATTTGTCTAGACAAAAGGTTTTCAGCAAGTTGGAAAAGCACTGTGAGATTCCTGGGCGTTTCACAGCCCTCAGCATCCTCTGGCCGCTTTATGGAGGTGAAACCCTGAAATTATGAGAAGCTCAAGATCATATTGCTGTGCAACTCCTAGGAGTGATTTATAGTCCAGGGACTATAAATCCTGCTCTGCTCAGTTGTAATAAGAAAGGATCCCTCTTCCCATTTCCTGAATTCATTATATTTAAGACAAGTGAAATTTGCATTAGAACAAAAAGAAAATCTCTAGCAGCTCAGAAAGGAAACATTCCTATACATGAAACTAAATCTCAAACCAAAACTGAGACAAGCAAAGACAAGACCAGACACAGGGACCTGGTTTAAAAAGTCACAGGCACCTGAGATGGGTCTGGGGCAGGAAGGTGGTGTTATCTGCCAGCTCAGTGACTTAAACAGCCCCTAAGGCTGTGGAAGAGGAGAGATGGGTTCCCATCTCCTGCGGAGGGTCAGAAAGCACCGAGCTGCCGCTGCTGTCCTTGTGCAAATGCTTCTCAAGCTTTTCTTCAGAGCCATTAAGGCTGGAGCAGAAGTTTTTTTTAATGAAGTTAGGATTCCTGCCTCACCCGCAGCATCGGGCGCTGGGGACGCGTGGGGCTGAGCTCAGAGGTCACTTTGGCTGTCAGCACTGGTCCTTCACCAAACCCAAGAGTCGGGGACGTGGCTGGAGGCCACCTCTACCGCTTCCCAGGGGCAGCTGGTTCCCGGGATGGCAGCACCCACCCAGGGACGTGGCCAGGAGGTTGCCTAATCCCTTCTGCTTTCCGCACATGCAGCGTGAGCAAGCACCGCAAGGAGAAGAGGATGAGGGCCTTTTTCAAGGTTACAAGCTTCTTATTTTTGGACGCCTTTCCCTACTGCTGGAGCTGACCCAGGCTGTGAGCTGTTGAAGTTTTAGGTCCTTTGTTTGTTTAATTGAAGTGCTGTTTGTTTTTGATCACAGGCATTAGATAGGCGCTTCCTCTGCAGGCAGGAAGCAGTGATTTCCTGTTCGCTCGCTGGCCAACTCTCACTGCGCAGGAAACCTCGCTCTGCTGAGTGTTCACTTTTCGTGCAACATTTTTGGAAGGTCTTTCGTGGTGTTGTTTTGTTTTCTCTTTTTTTTTTTTTTTCTTTTCTTCCCCCCCTCCTACAAGTGGTGCTGGTGGTGTTTGGTCTCCGTAGGAAGGATGTGTAGAGACAGCCCTAAGTCAACCCACGCCGGGCTGAGCGTGCTGGATGATGCTGTTTGCTGAAAATAGTTCCTTTTAGGCTGAAATCTTTCGGTGAGGTCCAAAATGCAGGGAAGACGGTCGCTGTGCTGCATTCACAGCACCACCAAGCCTCCTGCTACACGAACACATTTGGTTTTGACAGTTATTTGACAGTAGCTATGTGTTACCGCAGGGCAGTGCAAGTGTATCTTCCTTGTGCTTTTGTGGACCCCACTCAGTGCGGATCCGTATCTACAAGCACCCGATTTCTTTGCAAGGCTCACCAGTCTCTAACTGTTGTTTTGTTGATGTGTGCCTTGTAGTGAATGTGTTTTGTTTTGTTGTGTTTTGTTTTTTATGGGACACTACTTCATTGACTGTGAAGGAGGTGTATTTGTAACAGGTCGTTTAAACAACTTGCCCAGCATCACATAAAGACTTGGCACATGAGCAAGGAGTTAAAACAGAGACTTGGATCAAATCTGCCAGGTTTGCCTGCTTGTTTGCTTGCTGGGCTGGAAGGACCTGTAGGCAAATGAATACTTTGAGGATGCAGCAGGTGAAAATTTTATAGCCAATTACCAATTAAATCTGTGATAGATCGCTGTTCTGGGTCTGTGCCCACCGTGGCTGAAATGGATGGTGTTTCCCAGCTCCTTTGTAAGCGCAGGCAGCTCATTTCTCATCTCTGCAATACCCCACCAGCCTTGTTCCCTTCTTGATTACAACCGTGTGTCCAGGTCAGTCCCATGAAGCATCAGAGAGGAGTCAGGGATGGGGTTCGAGGCGATGCTCCACACCTGCATAAGTGTTTCTGGGGTGGAAAAGAGCTGCTTAGGCTTTTCCGTCGTATCACAGACAGGCGCAACAGCGGTTCCTTGGCAGCTCCATGTGCACGGGGATGTTTTTACTCAGCGTGTTTATCCTGGTAGCATCTAGGAGCTAACCCAGATAGGGCTTCACTGCAGTGCAATGCCCAGAGGTGAAGCACTGCAGTATCAGATGGCTCCAGCCGCAGGAAGCCCGGACAGACAGACGGACACCGCCACATGAGAGCTTTCAAACTGCCCCACGGCAACAGATGCCGACCGTCAGTGCCACGCATACTTGTCTGCCGGAGTTTTTAATTATTTTGCTGTCGTAAAGGGGCTCCCCTGCAGGGAGGGAATTTGTGATGGGAAGAAGAGCGGCTGTAGCAACAAAGCTGGGAGAGAAATGGCAGGGGAAGGGGGAGCAGAGCAGCTCACAGCCCCCTGAGGTGAAGAGCGGGAGGGATTAATCCTGCAAATGCCTGCACATGGGAGAGAAGATGGTCCGAGGTTTTAGCCAGTGTTGCGCAAGAGCAGCTAGCTGGGGCCATTCGGCCGCAGGGGGATGAAGCAGGGTGGCGGGGGGATGCGCGGAGGGATGGGAGCTGGAGGAGGAGGATGGTCTCTGCTACAGCAACTGCACCAGGCTCCAGCTCCTATCCTGCTCGGCCATGGCTCGTGCTCGGGGCCATCCAAGGAAAACATTGTCCGGGCCGCTCTCATGCGGCCCCGGCTCTCTGCAAGCGTGTCCCCCACCATCTCAGCCTCCTCTCCTGCCTCGTTCCTGGAGAGCTTTCCATTCCCCAGGCCCCTTCCGATCATTGCACGTCGATGACATCATTGCCAGTTGCCATGGAAAAGCCAGGTTGTCCAAAACACGACCCTTTGGCCTCATCCCATGTGTGTCAGGAAATGAAGGTTTTATAGTACATCTCTGCAATGGAGCAGAAACAGCCGGAGCAGGAACCGCAGCCCGGGGACAGGCACACAAACCCACCCTGGTCGTGGGCTGCCCGGCGTGCGGCTCCCTGGTGGCCTCTCCGATGGGGAAATGGGCACCTATTTCTTGGGGTTGCAAGGCTGATTTATGTCTCCTGAGTTATTTCTGAGCTTTCTGCTTTGGTCTGAAACGCCCTGGAGGAGAGGCAACCTGAAGTGTTTAAGCCGTTGCTTGGGGAGAAGACAGAAAGTCTGCACCGGATTGAGCAGAGGCAGAAAATGGAAGAAAATGGTCCGTAGGGGCTCCTGGCTGGATGGAGCAGTTGGAGGCCATCGAACGCGTGTCCCACGTGAGCTGCAGGCTCACGCTGCCTTTGGGGGGGCTGTGATGTACAGGGAGAACAGCGAAGGCGTTTTGGGAGGCTTGGCCACGGAAATTTTCCTATAGCCAGAAAAAAACTGTCCCAGAATCGGTGATTAGCAAAGACTTTGCAGACCGTGTGGGGGCTTTGGAAAGGAAACGTCAGGTGTCACCCCATGGCAGGGATGGGACCCTGCTGTTCAAGGCAGCCTTTGTTTAGGCAGGAATTACAACCAGACTCTCTCTCCTCTCCCGCAATATTTGGGAGTGGAGGTGTTTCCCTGAGGGAGGGCTGGAAGCCTTACTCCTGGATTCTCCGAAACCAGGCCAGAGAAAGCACGAGGTGTCCTGCCCTGACCGCAGAGCCAGGCTGGATCCGCTCCCTCCGTGCAGAAGGAGCATAAAAAACCTCCCATGAACACCTGAAGCAGCCGGTGGCTTTGCCAACCTCAGCTTCAGCTTTCCTTCCAAATTCGCGGCAGGGCCAGCGTTCACATCGTCACCCAGGCTCGGATATGCGTCACCTCGGATGCAACGGCTCTGCAGCAGCTTGGGCTTTGACACAGTTTGTCTTGCCCCTGCCCTTCCTGCTCTTGGTTTGGCTGGGAAACGAAAATGCTGCTTCTCTTGCTGTTTCCAGACAGAGCGGCTGAGGATCTCCGGATGGACGAGCTGTAACGTGAGAGTCTGAGACCCAAAGACCCTCCAGGTCTCCCCATTTCACGTTGCTGCATCCCGCCACTGTGCTGGGCGGTACACGCAGGCATGCGTGTGTCTGCACACGCGTGCACCGCTGTGCACGCTTGCATTAGTCCTGGTTCACGTGTGCCCGCATACACTGTGGCTCTGAGCACAAGGGAAGTAAATAACAAGAAGAAAATGACCCTCAAACAGCACCGTGGCCTGAATCTGGTTTCCACTCCCTCGTGCAAGCTCGTCTCAAACCTGGAGGCTTTTTCCAGCTCGCTCGCCCCTCTGCCATGCTGTCCCCTTGAACCAGACCCCCAGAAAACAGCGGTGATGAGCTGGTTAAACAGCACGCCCATTTGGGGGATGTGCTGGAAAATAAAAAGTTGGAGCCTTTCAGTTTTGCATACCCCATCCGGGGGCACGGTGCCGGCATTGAGCATGGAAAGTGCGTGACTTGTTTTGGTCTCACTTTGCTTGATAATTTGCCAATGCCACAGTCAAATTACCCCGGTAAACAACAGCACGAGCCAGCTCAGACTCAGAAACGGGGCTGGCAGTGACACAGTCCCGATCCGACGGTGCCGGCCGACCCGCTGCATCGCACTGCAGGCTTCCCACCCCCCCACGCTTGCAGTGGGTGTTTCGGGGTTAAAAATAGACTCCAGATTTCGGTTAGTAAATGCGGAGGCAGGGAGCAGAGTGCTGTTTATCAATGCCAGGGTTTCCCCTGAGATGCTGAAATGAGTCAGATAAGAGGTGGGCACAACCGTGCACATGCCCTACTTCACCCATACTGGCAATGCTGCTCTGTGCACGGGCCGTTCCGGGGAACTTTTTCTCCGTGCCGAGGTGCCTTGGAAGCCACAGTCCCTATGGATGACTCATGTTCCTACCAGATTTAGATGCTTTACAGCATCCTACCCTTAGCCCCTTAGGAAAACATTGCTCCCTGCCATTAATCCATCGTGGCTTGGCCATGAAAGAGTTATTTTCTAATCTGGCTCAATTTCTACTTGTATTTTGAGCTCATGCAAAGGGGTAGCAGGGAAGCACGGGTGTCCTGAGTGGACCCGCGTGGCTGCAAGGCACCAGCCTCCGCTGGCACCCCAGCCATCTGGGATGAAACTGCACCCCTGAGGGCCGGGCAGGCATCACCCCAACTTTTCTACCACGTGCAAAAATATTGTTTCTGATGTGGAGGTTGCATAACTTAAGCTCCGTAATCCCTGGGTTTTAGAGAAGCATGAGTGAGGATTTCACTGTCCCTGAGGGTTTTGCTCTCCTGGCAGCCGGGCTCCCATGCACAGGGGGGTTTGCAGGTAAAAGTCCGTGGTCTGGAAATGCTGGGGGGGGTGTTCCAGTTTCTTTCAGCTGCACAAGCGCTGGTAAGGTCTGGTTTTATGAACAAAACTACTGTTGCGAGGTTTACTCGGGCTCCCGGACGTAAGAGGGTGGAAAATGGGGATAAACCGCTAATGGGATAAACAGAGCGCTTGCGACCACCGTTATGTTGCTAACATTTGAGACCTTTATAGCAGCTGTAAAGGGAGGAGAGCTGCTCCATCCCTGGGGAGCCGCACAGTGTCATTGCTGCTGTTTGTTGAAAGGGAAATCCACCGAGACCTGTGTGTCCCACCCGGGTGCTCGGAGCCCACCAGCACCATGCGGCAGGGAGGGCTGACTGGTGCTGCTGGGAACAAAGTGGCACTTTTCGGTGCTGCTTTTAGGACCTCTTGATGTGCATCACCCAGCAACACCTGAACGTAAAGACATGGGACACTGTCTTTACGTCCCTTGCCTTTCCACCATCTCTTCACAGTCATCAAGGCACTGGCCCGTGTTTTCATGGGGCTACAGGCTCGTCTTGGTCATACCGACCCCGTGTTGCCCTCTGCTCAGTACAGTCTTCTCTGGGGGTGATGGAGACTTGGCTGCAGCCTCTGCCCCAGCCTTGAGACACATGGGCCATGTGTTTGAGTCACCCCAGGCTGTCATTGTGCACAAGGGCAGCAGCACGCTGCCGCTTTTAGCAAAAGACCGAATCGCTCGGTTGCAGGGTTTCTGAGGTCAGGTTGATGGAGTGCCTTGTCCTAGCCCCGTGGGGAGGGGGACAGGACTGAAACCACCCCCCCAGCTGCAGACTTTCTCCTCCTATGCCCCCACACCTCCTGAGTCCCATCTCAGGCACCCAGAGACTCCCAGCACCATCCAGACCCCGATGCCTTTGTGTCCCTGAAGCGACGCATCCGTGCACAAGGAGATTTCCGACGCTCCGGAACCCTTTTCCCATGGTGACAACATTTTCAAAACCAGCAACTGGGGCCTCAAAATTACCCAAACCTTGTTTTTCACAGGGGGTGGCACAGGCAACACGGAGCCTCCAAATAACCCTTGACGTGGAGGAGCTGCAGAGCCAAACTCCAGCGTGGGCAGCATCCCAAATGGCGAAACCTCGCGCCGGCCGGGTAAATCGGCTTGGCATGGGGTGGGCTGTGGGGCCAGGTCCTGCAAGTTAATCGAGGGCACTTTTTCATGGCTAATACCTCACTCGTTTGTGCAGCAGCGGCTTCCTGTTTGACTCACACCTGACAGCCCCGCTGCATAAGTCGGGGCCTCTCGCGCTTGCAAGCAACTGAATGGGGCTGTTTACAATTAGAGAACATGGGATTCCCAGAAAGAGGCTCAGACCGGACATCCTGAAGCGAAATACCCCAGGCGTCACCGGCTAAAAATAACCGTAGCAGAACAGTCACCAAACAAACAGCGCGTTAACACCAGTCCCGACACCGAGCTCTCATGTATCCCGTGGCACAGGGGGGGAGCAGCAGACGGAGGGGCACTGAAAGCGCTGGCTTTCCCTACCCCCACGGGGTTTTTCTGGCATAACGTGGTGCTATGAAGGCTGGTGGCTGTCACTTGCAGTGATTTCTCTTTGTTTCTGGTTTATTTAGTGGGAGGGGGGAGTAAGGCAAGGGTTAAAATATAAATAAAACAAGTTGCAGGCAGAAATGGCTGGTGGAAATCAGTTTAGCCCACTGATGGGCTGAGGGAAGCTGTGGAGGATGGGAAGCAAAGGAGGAACAGCCTCTGCGAGGATGGGGACTTTGCTGGCCGGCTCTGGACCTGGAGCTGGTGTTCCATGGCTGGGTAGGCAGATATCCTTGTGGGGATGCTGAACAGCCTCGAGGAGCGGCGTGAGCTACTGCTTCTCATCTGGGGTCTGTACTGGGAACATGTCTCCCACTGGAACCCCCTGGCTGGGGCTCATAGGGGTTTTTATAACAAATGCTCACAACAGCCGGGGGGGGGGAACCAGCCCGCTCAGCTCTCCGTGGCTGGTGGAAATCAGTGGGAGCTGCAGGGTGGTCTCAGTAATGCTGCTCTGCGTTTCTGAGCAGGGTCCTGCTGTGGTTTCCCGCTTGCATCCTCAGGAGAAGCAAGTGCCCAACCTGAGAGCCTTTTCCAGCCTTTCTCCGGGACAGCACCAACAAAGTGGCTGTCAGGAACAGATTGCATGTGAAAAAGAGTCGACAGCGCTTACTAATCCCTTATGAAATTTTCCAGGACCTGAGTCAGAACTAGGGAAGGGGAAGGTGCTAATGTCCCTGGTCCTTTGAGCAGGGCTCAGGAAACGGGGACGTGAGATGGTGGCAGGACCAACCTCAGCCTGAGCTGAGATGTGCATTGCGGTAGCCTGCGCACGAAGCAGGGAGCTGCTGGCTTTGCATCTCCTCCCTGATGCTCACCAGCTTGAGGAAGAGACAATAAGACAGCTCAGAGCAAAAGGGCACAGAAAGGATCATAAAGACTCAGACCAACAGCCTTACAGTCCAGTCAACCTCTTTCTAACAGAGATTTAAGATAGGAGCTCCCGTTAAAAGGCACTTATGCAATAGGTTGCTATGAGAGGAAGTTTCTCTTTAACCCCAGGCAGTTAGTGGTTGATTTATGTCCTACAGCTTTAGATTTTATAAGTTGCAGGGGTGTTGCATAAGATGATTTGACCCTATATTTCTTATAAACTTTTTCTGTTGGGGAACATCTACTCTTTTATGCACCTCCCGCATGCCTGATACCTTGATGATGTAAAGGGAAGGAAAAGAACATGGCTCAGGTTATCTTATGAGAGTGAATCCCCAAGTTTTCTCAGAGGCAGTGCTGGATTTGGATCTTCTTGAGCTTTACCCAGGGAACTGCCCACTTTTCCTTGCTAGTTATATCCCCCCCCCAAAATAACAGAGGCTCTGTCTCTGTGTGTGTCCTCAGTTTCTCCTGCTCTCTTCATGTACGGAGTTATAGTTGGTGGTTTTTGCTCTTAAGCAATAAATACCACAGTGGGGAATACTCCAGGGGTGGGGACGTGGGGAGTGGACTGCTGTAGACAATTTTGTACCATGTTACTTAGTTCACGTAGGCATTCACCCTGGACTTAAGGGCCCTGGGGATCACTTCCAGTCCCGTGGTCTTTCCTAGGTAAGAGCTATCACTTAGCGGGAGTCAATTCATTTCATGGCAGGGGAGACAGACAAGTCTTCTGCCTCATGGAAACTTCACTTGGGGTCTCTCCTGATTTGCCATTTGCCTTTAACCAAAAATAAAAGTTATTTAGATGAAAAGCGCACATTAGCGATTTGTGAACAGAAGGACAATTACAGGGAGAAAACTAATTTCCACCAACGTGGTGGGAGAAAGACACTGCTACATTGTCTGAGCCGCGGTATCCTTCCCAGCAGAAGAACCGGTCCAGGTTCTCTGCCTCCAGCTATTTTGAATGACGATAGTTTGTGAACTCGGCCTCTTGTTCTTGGCCTCCTTCTTGGAGTCCTGCCACAGGCTGTCTCGCTGCTACGGCGGCAGCAATACCTCCAGGCCTTTCCTTCGACAGCCGCCTGTGTAAAAAACTTGATTTGCTCAGTGGAGGACCAGGCTCCTCCATCTGCTCTCGACCAGCGCAAAAGCAGAGCCGCAGCCCGGCAGGGATGACTGAGGAAACAGCCAGCTCACGGTAAATATTGCACTGGAGGGACAGGCTGCCACGCACAGGGAGGACGATATTGGTGCTCTGAGATGGAGAACGGAGAGTTGGGGCAATTCCCGCTTTTGTTAGAGACTCCCCTGTTGCCCTCGAGCAAGCCCATTACGCTTGGGCATCAGCTCGCCCTTCTTGCAGAATGGGGGGGACAGCGTCTCCTTTCTCTTTTTGTCTGTCTTGTTAATTGGGACTGGCCCTTCATTCGTGTGGGTGTCTGCTGCCATTTGGAAATCTGAGCTTTAGGTTGTGAATTCTCAAAGGGAGGGATTTTTCCCTTCCTGGTTGAGTGTGGGTGGCTCCGAAGCTGCTCCAATTTTAGTCTCCCCGCACCACCCAGATATAAAACTGGGCATCTTGCTGCATCTGCTCCTGGGATATTCATTGTCCGGGAATCCCCGGGTGACCAATTATGCCAGCAGGAGCATTCATGGAAACAGGCCATTTTCTGCGACAGCTCAAAGTGTTTGCAAAAGGTTGGTAGAGTCCCAAGAGCTTCTGGCAGCTTCATTTTATTTTGAAACTGGTTGGCCCCCAGCTGGGTGTGAGAGTAAAATGAAAGGATGCGAGATAAACCCACTTGTGCGAGAGAGTGAGCTGCTGCCCGAGGCAGCGCAGCATCAGAGGTCGTCATTCTGAAACCGAGCATGGAAACTGCACTGAGAAGAAAGCTAGAGAGCAGGGCTCGGGCTCCTCGCCACACACGGTGCAGACCACACTAAAGAGCTGCTCTGCCTGGGGACTGTCACATGCACTGGGGCAAAAGAGAGACAGAAACCTAAAGGGCAGGAGGCAGCTCCCACCGGGCAGATGAGCACTGACAACAAAGGTACTCTCGTCCTGTCCGGGCTACTCTCGTCCAACCCATCTTTTGTGTTTAAATGTGTCTTTGGGCTTGCTTTATCCCCTGCTCCTTGCTGAACATCTCTGTCATGTTGCTGTGATTGCCACCGTCGCTGCGCGGGTGGTTTTAGGCATCCCCTGGCCTGAGCTGCTTGGGAGGATGAGGAGATGTGGAGGTGGAGGGGAGTGAACGGCGAGGTATGGAGAAGAGGAGGCTCTGATCAGTTCTTAAAGCTTGCGTTTGCATCTTGTTTACTGCCAAGCAAGCTGCCAGCCTGCTCAAGAGCCTGGGTAGCGTTTATCAGGAAATACGGTCGGTGTGCGCTGTGTTCGTAGCGCCGGCACCTTGTGACCCAGACCATACCCTGCCCAAGAGCACGCAGGGATTTAGGAATTTGTAGTCCGGTTCACCCACTGTTGTGTGGTGTGTACTGTGCTATTCCTGACTGCTCTTGCCTGGGTAGCCCTAGCTCAGCATCTCCATCCCCCCAGCTGGTACAGCCTCTTGTATTTTAAGTAGCTGAGAGATGCTCTGATGGACGGGCTGTAGTAGAGAGCTTAATACAGAGGATCTCCTGGTGGACATCAGCCAGGAAGGGAACAGCCAACAGGGCAGGTAGTCCTTGCTCATGTTCACTGTCGGTTGCTCACCATACAGCACGTGACAGTCTCCTAGCAGGCGGGGGTAGCTCCCCTCTTTCAGGTGAGAAAGACATTGCGTTAGGTGTAACACTGTAGAAAACAGCACCGGGTCTTGTGGGACATCTAGCGGGTCCCTCCAACTTCCAGGCTAGATGCTCAATTACAGGTTTACACCTTCAAAGCACGAAGTTCTCATTGCTGCTCCTCAAGACCCTCCTGTGTGCGCTGCACTGTGGACACTGTGTTGCCGTATGACCCCAGCATGGATGGCTTTACTGGACGTGAGCTAACCTGAGACTAGCTCCGGGGTGCTAAACCACGACGATATACAATAGCTGCGGCATTTGCTTACGTTACATGAACGATTTTTTCTCTGTACACCAATATTCGCCTTGCAGAGCCCTGGTCTGGACCAAGTGACTGGAGCCAGGACAAGGGGAGCATCTCTCCACTTTCTTCATCCCCAGAAAGGTATTACAGCTCTCCTCTTGCCACACCCTGGCACTTCCTTGCTCTCCTTCTGTGAATAGGTTGGGAAATTGCATCAAGATAGAAATGTGCAGGTCATGACACCACGGTTAGGAGGAGGGAAGTTGTGATGGAAGAACTTGTTGAGTTTTGTCCTACCTCAAAAGTGCTGAAACTGGTGTAACGCTCCCACACCCCAGCCTGGGAATTTCCAACTAAAACCAACTGGTTTTGGTTCTCTGGGCTGTAGAGAAAGCTGAGCACATGCTCAGGGTGCCCTAGATGTTTCAGAAACCAGGACACAAACTGGAAGATCTGACACTTTTAAAGTATCAGGACCCTTAAAGCTAAATCTCATGATCTGTAGGCATCCGACGTGACTTTTGGATTATTGACCCTGGCAACACAACAGCTCTGTTTCAAGCACCTTGTCTCCTGGCTTTGATAGTGAGAAAGAAAGGAGAGGGAGAGGACACAGCACTAAGGAAAATTGAGCCCTACACATGATGGGATACTGTTGAGAAATGGGGAAGAAAGTGGAGGAACTTTGTAGAGCTCAAGCAGCGGGAAGGCTTTCGATCCCAGGGTTCCTACAACCACTTCCAGGCCAAGAAAACACCTTCAGGGCTGTTCTCTACAGCTGGAGACAGCACCACCTGATCATGGTTAACAATTCGTGCAAATTAGGGTCAATTACAGTCGGTTAGCAAGGGGCTGGAGAGAGATGTAGCAGACCCTCTCCTCCTTCACCCACTCTTTCCTCTGTTGCTTTCCTCTTGTATTAAATCTTCATCAGCTATGAGCTCTGGTTTGGTGTCATCTTTGTTCCCCGCCTACAGTAGTGAGGCCAAATGCTTCTTTGGAGGAGAGAGGGAAGGAGCTGAGTGAGAAAAGCAGCTAGAGATGCTTACAAGGCAAGTGCCAAAGTGCACCAAGCCCCTGAGGATGCTCCAGGGTAATTGAAGGCTTCAAGGAAAGCTGCAGGGGACCAAATGAGTAAAAGATAGCTGCTTAAAAATCCTTTTGTATCAGAGGTGATAAGGTTTTTTTAACAGGCTGAACTTGAGTTATGAGATGCTGGTGCCAACTCTTGGATAACAGTGCAGTCCTAGAAGGACTGGAACTTTTGAAGGATACTGGTTTCAGGTAAGAACTCAAAAAAAGAGGCTCTCATGTGGCATTTATAACGGTTTTGATTGTGCTAAGTCCAACGGGCAATTCTGGAGGGCTTGTGAACTCTGTAGTTCATGGTCAGACGGTAATGGGGACCGGAGATGAGACCTTGTGGAAAAAAACCTTGGGGGGGGTGTCTTGATTCAAGCAGTAAAACTCTGAGGGGGGACAAGAGAGAACCAGCCTTTGGTGGGGAATCGAGGCAATGCCACTGGGTGAGCAGCCTGTGAGTGACAGCCCGAGATGAGAAAAATGAGGAAAAAGTGAAAACTCCAGGGATGGGACTGTGAAAAAGCAAACAGGGAGTTGATAAGAAGTGGCCAGGAAGGCTTCATGCAGCAGGAGAGAGCACAGGCACCCACGGCAGAGCTGCTGCCTTCGCAGGGAGGAAAACTTCAAATGCCTTCACCTAATGACTGAAAATACCTAAAAGAAGCAGAATTTATCTATTCTGCGTGCTGAAGAGGGTTAATTCACAGAGCTGTTGAAGGCAGCCACGCACAGTGGCTAGGCTGTTGTACTTAATGTTAAAACCACTTTACTTGCAGAAGTAAAGCGAGGAAGCCCAGTGGTTAAAGCTTACCCCACACGGACGGGGTCATTCTTACCATGGGTGTTTGTGAGCTCCGTATTGAAAACCTGAAAGATCCCTACTGGTAGGATAAAAAGGGTAAAATTTTACTGTTTCTTGACAGTCTGATATCCCATGTGTCAGAGAAAGCCCTTCCAGGGCTGAGCGTAGCTTAGAGTCTTGAGCTGACACTGGGCAAAGAAAACCTGAAAAGATGCAGACTTGACAAATGAAAGCTCCTTTGGTGGCAATTTCAGAACTTTATGGCCAGTCCACATTCACCTGGTCTTTCCCTGTGTTTCTTGGGAAATCAAGATAGGATGGTTTGGGATAAATTGTTCTTGGTGTTTAGAAAAAGCCTCACTGGAGAACCCAGGAGTGTCTCCTTGCCCTGCAATTGCAGGCAGAGCCAAACTCTGTTAGCAATGGCAGAGAATGAGCCACACATCATTATTAGGAGGTCGAGGGGGCTTTTTTTAACCCAAACAGGATGATTTCCAACCGATTACTTTGAATCTGAAGGATGAGTAATTGTGTGGTCATGGGGATGGTGAGGTTACAATTGTTAAAAGGAAGCCTTAAAAATTGTTGAGTGTCGTGTTTAAAGCTCGTGTGAGGGCAGCACCCATGTAATGGGGACCACAATATGCTGAAACGTTGCTCAATGAAACTTCAAACTAGATGGCTTCATTGTATAAGCATTGTTTTTTAAAAATAGCTTTATTGGAAACGTTCATATCCGTCGTGGGCAATTGCAGCAGAGAAGGTCAGGAGAGAAAAGCCAGGGGGTGTGTTGGAAATGGGAGCGTGCATGGGTAGGATTTTCTGCTCCTTGTTTTTGGGATAGCTCTGTAGGAGAGGAAAAGAAACCTTCAGCTCTCGGCAAGAGGAGGTGGAGAGGAAACGGACCCTGAGTCAGAGCTGAAGAGGCTCTGAAGGGCTCGGGATGCGGGCAGCAGCAGCGGGCAGGGCGAGCAGGCAGCGCGGGGCTGCAGCCCAGGACCCGCTCCCAGGGCGAGTAACTCTGAGCTGGGCTGAGACCTCGGTGGTTTGTCCTCTAAGGGAAGGTGGCTGGTGTGAATGATGAGGAGCTTTTTGGTGGGATCCAGCTGAAGTCTGTCGCAAGAAAAATTCATAGGCGTCTGGCCGTGATGCGTCTCCCAGGGCCTCCTTCCTCCAACTTTTCTTTGCCTCCGTCGTAAGATAAAAACCCATCAGAGTTATTAGCGCCATTTCAAAGATACCATCAACCGCAACCAAAGCCACGGCTTAGACAGCAAAGTGTTAAAGTCTGTCCTGGAAACTCTCTGGGAGGAAGGGAGCTGGCCAGAGGCAGATTTGCCAGCTCCTGCAGAGCAGCATCGGCTGCCTCCTGGCCACCCTCCCTGCCAGCCCCCTGGCCGGGACGCATGCACGTCTTGGGTTGTCCCCTCACTTTCTTGGGATTTCTGTGATCTGTCATGTGAGCAGTGCTGGGTTGCTCGTCTAGACATCATGGCTTGCTCCCCTTGGCTCTGGCTGGCATCTTCTTCCATCCTACTCCATGACAGAGGGGCTTCGCCAGCACCTCCAGAGTATTTTGTGTAGCTGCACCCAGGAATCCTCCCGGCTCCTGCCATAGCTGGCCCACATCCCAGCTCCAGGAGGAAACCCAGGATGTCCCCACACTCGCAGTTTTTGCCTTTGCACTTGCTGTCTGCCACTGCTGGAAGCTGCTTTGAGCGATGTTGCGGCGGAGAAGGTCTCCTTTGGGATGGCAGTGACACGGGCATGTCCTGGGAGAAGGAAGGGCTGAGCCAAAGAGGCAACCTGGAGCCGGCTGGGGAGTTCCCTGCAGATCTGGCCCATCTGCCAAGGCATCCAGAGAGCTTGGAGGCCATGGAAAGGCTGCCAGCATCGCTGCCAAGCACAAAATGGAAACATGACCTCAGCCTGAGAGTAAAACTGCCCTTCGCTTGGAGGTCTGGCTACTTCTGCAGCTGGTGGGGCTGCTATCTCGGCCCCGCTCGCGGTGGTCCCAGGGAGCCCGTGATGCCAGGAGGCTCGCTGGCACTGCTGTGTTGCCCAGCCTGAGCTGTTCTTCTCAACAGTCTCCCTCACAAGGGTCATCTGGGTGTGTTAAAAGCAGAAGCCACCAGGACTGGCCTGGCTGTGGGTAGGATGTGGTTGCTCAGCAGCCTTAGGGCACATCCTTGCCCAGGGGTTTGAGACATCTCCATCCGCACAACTCATTATATTTGCCTCTTTGGTTGTCATCTTTAGCTCTCTGAATGTGCCCGTTCTGCAGTTGTCAGAAATCAGTTTGGACTCCTCGGTGGCTTTTGGAGATGCTGAGGCATTGACAAAACTTTTGCTGTCAGACCTTGTGGGAACGGAGGGAGAAGAGGAGAACTGGTGCCCAAACTGACTTCAGAGGGTGGACTGGTTGCGTGAAAGCAACCCCTGGGGCACCCAGGCTGTCGGGAGCTGGTGGGTTTATTTGCCTCGCTGAATTAACCTTGGGTCAGGCACTTCTCTTCACATTCTCTGCCAGGGACGGTGAGCTCTGGATGTTTCTGAGCAAGCTGCAAGGGCATCTGTACGTGTGTCTGTGTCCACTTGGTGGCACTGTGTCTGCCTTGGTTCCTGCAGGTGAGGTGCCTGACCTGCTTTTGGAAGATGCTTTCAGATCCTCAGATTAGGTTATGCTACAGGGAGTGACCTGGTGTCAGCTGTAGTGGTGTTGCTCTGGGTATCTGCGCTGCAGGACCGTTCTGCAGGGATGCTCTGGGTACCTGCGCTGCACGATGCACGGCAGGAGGAACCATGAGCATGAGTTGAAATAAGAGTGGTTCTGGCTGGATATGAAGAGGAACTTTTTCCCTATGAGGATGGTCAAGCATTGGAATAGGTTGTGCAGGCTCCATCCTTCAGCTTTTCAGGACCAAAGCCTGAAGCATCTTACTCTGATCTCATAGCTGTCCATGTTTCAAGCAGGAGGTTGAACCAGAGACCTCCAGAAGTCCCTTCCAACTTGAATTATCCTATGATGACTCTTCTGGCCATAGTAGGAACTTTGCTGCTTATACTTTCACATCTCAACCCATCTGCTGGCAGCAGCTGGCATGTCCTCCTCCCACCCACCTCCTTGACCATGAGGGTGTCCAGCTCCTGGCTTTCTCAGTGTGTCTCTCTCAGCAAGCTCTGAGCATGATACAATCCGTTCCACGTCACCCGTTTGTGCTGCCGACGCATTCGCCGGTGAACCGGCACCAAGGAGCTGAGTGTTGCCTCCAGCCTCTGCAGGCAGGCTGGGAGCTGAGGTCATAGCTTGCTGGGTGGAAAGACTTACTAGCACAGTCATTCCTGATGTGTTTTCTGAGCCTTTTTGAAAGGCAGGAATCCACCTTCCCCTGCAGACCCGCCTAGTCTGTTGGCGCGGGTGCTTTGCTAAGCCTGGAGACAGCTCTCTGGCCGTTTAGGTAGACCCTGTCCAGGAAGGGGACAGTGCAGTTGCTGTCAGGAAGCCTTAAAACATATTGGTCTTCCCTCTCTAGCCCAGTCCAACCTCACAGTGTTTCCTTTCCCAGGACTGGAGCGCTTGGGTGAGCTCCACATTCTTATTAATAAGAGAACAGGTATTGATTCAAGCTGTTGAATTGATGGAGAAAGTACCTTGCCCCTGGATGGATTATAACATCCCTTAAGTGCTCTTTATTTCTCATTGAAATCTGTTTATCTCCATCTGGATCTTGCTCTGCTGTTGGACAAGAAAGATCCTTCTGCACTGAGAAATTTTTAAATGCCTCTAATCGCAGGTCATTCATCCCATCACCTTCCCCTGGATGCACACAGCGCTCTTCAGCCTCTCATTGCACGGCAGGACATACGGACTCTGAATCTTTACTGACCTGCTGTGATGTTTTACCATCCTTCTTCAAGGGCAGGTGCCAGAGCCAGGGTCGCTGCTCGTGCCTTCAGAGGTGTGTTAGGCTTTGGAGAAGCCAAGCACATAGATTTGACTTTCCTGAAGGTGTGAATTCATCTTACCCACCTTTAGATGCCTTCACCTGAGCATCACTTCGAAGTCGACAGAGGGGAACAGCTTTTCTAGGGCATGAGTCATCTGGGCTATTTTGGAGATGAACCGTACCAGCTCTGCCCAGGGATTTCACGTGTGGTTTTTCACTTGAGTGATTGATATGGTGCCCATGGAAAGTTGCCCTCCTAGGTCAGTTTGATTGTGTTTTCTATCAGCCAACCTATGGCAAGCTGCTAGCTTCAGATCAATATTTCCTTCTTCTAACCGGCTTGATGAGAAAATCACAACTGCCTGGGTCAGGTTAAGAAACTGCCATTTCTCTTTTAGCCGTCGCTGCCAAATTTAAGCAAACTTGTGTGGTTCCTGTGCCCAGGCTGGCTCTGAAGAGCTTTAAGATGAGGTGCAACTGTCTTTTTTGTGCCCTGATAGTCAACGATCTGCTTTATATGCCTGAAAGGCTTGGAGAGGAAAAGCCACCCGCAAAGCCCCGTGAGCCACCCAAACCCCTTCTGGCCCTGGTTTTTTGCAGGGGACACGCAGACGGCAGGGGCCAGGGGGGGTGGGAAGGGCAGGACCCACAGCAGTGGCTTCCCCGAGCAAGCCCACGCTTTAACCTTTAGAACGCAGGATGCTCTGGTGGTCCCCAAACCCACCCTGAGGGTGGAAGAAGAGCCAGTTTCTTTGCTGTAGGTGCAGGGCAGGCTGGCAGCGGGGACCAGGGGTGGACTCCGGACCGGTGGCCAAGGAGGTTGTGCCATGACGGGGGGGTTACAACCTCTGCTGCCAACGTGCCCGGCAGCTCAGAGCAGTGCCCAGAGCGTGCCAGAGGCTTTTGTTCATTCTCCTGGTGTTTAGGAAAACACAGTTTTGCCGGCTATTATTTCTTTATCTGGATACAAACCCTCTGGGCATTTTAAAGGGAAATAAACAATTTCCAGTCACTCAGGTGGTGACATTTGCAAACTGCTGTAAACTTAGACGGCCTCTTTCTGTGAAACTGTTTGGCCTGAGCTTCTCTAATGAAAAAGGCAAAGAAGACCAGGTAGCAGTCGATGTATATACGCGATGGGCTTTCATGCGATTGCCACATCGGAGTTGTTTTTAAGGCTATATTAAAAAGGCAGAAGTCTATAGAACCTCCTGTATAAGTCGGGCTGTGCCTTGCTTGGCAGGGAACGTGCAATGAGGAACCCACCAGGTTGTCTCAGTGCTTGCAAATCCCATCGGAGAGGCTTGAAATTGGAGGTGCAGATTTGGGTATAAGGGAGATGACAAAGCCACCGAGTTATTGCATTTGCTCCCAGAGTCAGGAGAGGGCGTGCGGCGTGGGGCCGCAGACAGGGTTTGCTACAGAAACTTTTAGTCAACTTGAAGGTTGTTTCGAAAGCTAAATTCAGAGCCGCTCCGGCTCCTTCCCCAGCCCATTGTTGTGGTTTTACAATCACATTTTCCTGTTTTTAAAACAAATGTTTTTCTCTCCCCTGGGGCTGTACGAAAGCCCCACAAGAGCGGCAAGGGAAGGTGGTCGCAGGACCGTGCTGTGCCTGGGGGGCTGCAGACCCAGAGCAAACCCACCCGCCGGCATCGCCCCTTCCCTCCAATTGCCGTTTGCTTTGCGCAATGCGCGGCAGCGCTAACAACAGCGGGAGAGTGAAACAGGCAGGCAGAAGTGTGATTATTTTCATTTATTTATTTATTTATTTTAAAGTCGATGGTTCCTCTTTACCGCGCTGTGGTTTCATGCTCAGCAGCAGGACGGTGAAGGTATTTTTGTAGGTCTTACTCAAGGAGCGTCTATTTAAAACAAACTTTTGGGCTGCCAAGCTAATGTCATTTTTCAGTTAAAAGCACAGGCAGAGGACGGGGCTCGTGGGGAAACGGGCTGGCTGGTGGCAGCCCCTTGAGGGCTTCTGCCACTTCGGCTGTCTGACGGGTCCTGTGAGGTGTCTGAGGGTCCTCAGAGCCTGAGTCCCAGCTGAATCCGTACGGAGGGTGGACCCGCTGCAGTGTATGCAGAGGCAGCGCAAGACAAGGGCCAGTGGAGGAGAAAAACTATTTATTATACAAGTTCCTGTATGCAGAGTGTCTGCATGCTCCCAGCATTTTGCAGTCAAATATGAATAGTTTTACATTTCCTGAATGAAAGTCAAGAAGTTTACATGCTGAGCAGTAGCTCTGCTGAGCTGCTTCAGCCATGCCCGGTGTTTCCAGGCAGGATGCAACCGGGACCAAAATTGCACTGGGAGTGGGCTAACGCTTGCCCAGCATGGCCCAGGACCTGCTCAGCCCCTGTTCTGGCCCTCCTTCCTTCACTTGTACAACTGAGAGCCTGAGATAGGAAACACCAACCCTTCAGTACCCAGCACACGTCCCAAAGACCCGATCGATCGCCCACTGCCTGTTTACCCAAAGCACCGCTCGGCACCTCCTTTCCAGCCCAGCCGCCTGTTGCCCAATGCAGGGCGTGAGTCGCTGCTCTCGTATCGTACATCAGCAAATAAAAAAGGCATCAAGCACTCTTGTGCCCAAGTCAGCAATTCGCCCACCTGCTTGCTGGGTCAGCTAGTCCCGCTGCTGCTGGCAGGCTCAACAGGTTGGCCTCAAACCCTCCCAAGCATCCCAAATTCAATCCCCAGCAGAGAAGAAGTGGGGGGGTGGGGGGAAGGAGAAAGTCAGTGATAAAAAGGTAGGAGTTGGGAGGAATGCTTTAATCCCTGCTTGGGCACCAAGCAGGTTCCCTGATGCATTTGTAGCTGCAGGCTGCTTTGGTCAAGCTGGTTGCAGAGGGATGCCGGGCAGTGCCATGCAGGGCTCTCCGGTGGTACCGGCATGAGGCTGGAGTTGAGGCCAGCAGGAGGGAGGTTTTTAGATAGGACCTGAGGAAACGGCGCAGGTTTCCCTTCCAATTGCATCTCCAAACCTGCCAGTGCCAAGACATGCTGCCTTGGGTGCCGTGTTGGCCGTGGCCCTGCTCTGGCATGATGGGGCTTATGTGGATGCGGGGAGCGGAGGCAGCTTTATCTCCCCTGCCGTGTACCCCGGTGGGGTAGGTAATGTCCCTGTCTTGGTTTGTAGGTGGAAGATAAGGGCATGCTTGGAGCACACACTGTGCGTGCTGGAGCATTACCAGATCTGCAGCTATTGAGTGAGAACAGTGATTTTCAGCATCTTATAATGAGGCTAAAGCATCCTACTGCCAGACTGTGGGTTCCTGCTGCAGCCCAGGGAGGCCAAAATACATCTGAGACAAGAACAACCCCATTTTCCCCTGGAAAGCAGGAGAAACCTTCATTTTTTCGTATTCTATGAGGCCCACAGGTGACCTGGGATGTCCAGACCACGCACGGCCCTGGACTAGCCCTCACGAGAGCAGAGCTTTGTGGTTGCAGGACAGGCAGGTGGAGGAGCTGTGTGTTCGGGATGGAGAGCATGTGGATGGAAGGAGGAGGACACAGATCAGCACAAAGCCAGGGTAGGGAGTGCTGGGCTGTCCCCGAGGCTGTGAATCCCACCTGCAGCTCTGTGCGCTCCCCTCTTATGCTCACGCAGCCCTCGTTTTGCTCAGGTAATTACAGAGCCATGGGGATGCAATCAGTCCCAGCAGGGGACTGCTGGCTGCTGTTCCCTAGTTTTAACAGGTCCTTCCCTGTGGTCAGCAGGATCCCCAACGCTTGAACACAGCCCTCCTGATGCTGGCAACAGCCAGACGTTCGCCCGGTCGCCACTGCACACCACTTTGGAGATACTGGGCAGCTTTCTCTTCCCAGGGCTTCGGCTAGGACAGCCCCATGCCAGGAGAAAACTGGCTGCAGCCCAGGTTCCCAGCGTGGCTCCATAAACCGGGGCGGGCCGGGGAGCTGAGCGCACGTCAGAGGACGCTCTCCTCCGGGGAGCATCACTCCCGTCTGATCGAAACCGCCGTCACTCCTCACCCGCCGCAGCCACCACCTACGTGGCTTCTCGCTGTTCCAGATGTTCCCGCTTGCAGCGGGCAGAGAAGCTGCAGGCAGCAGGCGTGGGAAGGGGGAGCGCGGTGGTCCTGAGCTCAGGAGGGCAGGAGGTGGTGGCTGGGGGGCGTCTCTGAGATGCTCCTGGATGGGGGACGGAGGCTGGAAGAACTGCTGAGAAGAGGGCTGCCCATGCCCCCCATGCACAGGTCTTCCCGGGCCACGTGGCCAGCGTTGTGGCTCCTGCCATTTGCGGGGTCAGGAGTGCACCCCCAGCCCTGGTGACGTTCCCAGCCTTAACGTCGTGTTTTCCAGCTCTCTGGCTTGCTGCAGGACTTGGGAACGTGGTGTGATGGGTGGAAACTAGAAAAACACATCCAGCCGCTCAGCAAAGGCTTCGGTGGGGAACAGCCACCGTTGCCCACCCTCTTTCCCCCTCCCAGGCAGACCAAGACCTTCTTCTGGCTCTCCTCCACCCCCAGCATCGGAACCGAGCCCGCGTGAGGATGCTGCGGGAAACGTCCCCGCTTGCTACGAGCCGGCTGCGGGGGAGCTCGGACGAGCCCGGGCAGCCTTGAGAGTCTTTTGTCTCCTTCGCCAGCAGCCTGAAGGTTGCACAATGTGTGGGGCTGAAGCGCATTCATCTCTGCCGATCAAAATAGCACGTTTCTTTCACAACCGGCAGTGGGTTCTGTACATGTCCCCCCGCCCAGCGACAGCAGAGCCGCAGCCTTGCTGGCAATGGTCCGTAAGGGAGGAGAGACTCAAGAAAGGGAAGCGGTGCCTTGCTTTCCAGGCTAAAAATACTGGCTGCGCTTCCAAAATAATCTTGGTTGAATGATCTTAATTGACCCCATGCTCCAAGGCTGCCGGCTGGTTCAATTCCCCAATAACTTCAGTCTGAGCTTTGGCCACCTGGATGGAGGAAGGTCTTGGTAGGATCTTTTTGCTAGTGGAGGTGGGTTTTGCTCTTCACGTGTAGGTAATTTTTGAATGGGGTTGTAACGGGACAAGCCAGACCGCTGCTGCTTCTTTTTGAAAATGTGAACGTGAAAAAATTTCACAAATTTCAAAGCTGAATACAAAGACCAGAAAAACTCTGCTTTTCCAGCCCGCCCCAAATCTGACCTTTTATTTGAGCTGTTATTTTGTAAGAGAAAAACACCAGCTTCCTCCAGGATGCCCTGGGGAAGATTTCCATGAGTTATACTGGAATGGGGAGCAACCTGCAGGAATGAAGGGGCTGGCTGAGCTCAGGAGGACCAAGCCCCAGTTTGCCCTTCCTGGCGTGTTTGAGCTTTCTTGAAGGATGAATTTGAGGGAATTTAGTGCACTGGACAGGAGAAAAAGCTAGATGGGGAGGATGAAACCCTTTTTCCTACTGCTGCTTAATGTAAACCATAGAGAACAGCCCCCACCAGTCACACCTTTGGTTGGCTCCACTGAGTAATATGCAAATCTATGCAGAGTACGGCTTGCTGGGACTTACGTTGTGAAGTTATTAACTGTTCTCAGAATGAGCTGTTAGTCATAAAAACATTGTCATGGCAATTTTGGTGGTGTTCGGGCTCTGGGAGCAATGTCAATGTCCCACCTCGTGAGGCTGCCCGAGGTGAGGACAGAGTGGGCTTGAAGTGCCGACCCCCTGGCCGGGCAGGCGATGCTCAGGTGAGCTCTCGCAGCCCTGGGATGTTTGTGGGCTTCTTTGGTGCTCACCAGTGGGTTCAAGGCAGCTCACCCAGCCCATATTCCTGGTTTCCCATTGCTCATGCATCCGGAGAGGCTTCGCATCTCGTCGTGTCCCTCTCGCCACCGCTTTGCTTTGTGGCGTGGGTCCTCCCACGGTCCCAAACCACAGCCCGTGCTGGTACATACAGGGACCCCCTTCCCGGCGGGGGTGTGAGCCTCCAGCAGCCCCCAGCCACGTGCTGGCTTCTTCCCCAGTCTGGGAAACGGCTGGCACTTTCGCAGCTCTCACGAAATCAAGGACGTCAACACTTCTTCCCCCACCAGTCGGCTTCCTCCACTGACACCGATGCTGAGGTTTCCTTATTATCTCCCCCAGCTTCAGTTTGGGATTCATTTACAACTACCTTAAATGACTACCACTTCTGTTCCAGTGTTATTTTCCAAATCAGGGAGGCATTAAGTGTAACCTCCGTAATTATGAGTTAGTAGAAAAGTCTTTGTCCCTTCCTTCTGTCCTTGCTACAGACTGAACCTCTGTCAGGTGCTGTTTGAGGGTCGTGCATCTCCTTAGATGAGCTTTTGCCAAGCATTTCCAAGGTGAAACTGGAGACCGATGAGGTTTTGAGAGTTTGGAAATGAAAGGGAAGGAAAAGCTGATCCAGAAGAAAACTGGCACAAATGAAAGGGAAAGAGAAAGCCCCAAAAGCGAGAGATGCACCATGAGCGGCTGCAGTTTGAGCCTCCCAGCTTTAGAGTGCCGAAAATAACCGCTTGGTAACTGGGGCTTACAACTGTGTGCCAGCCTGTGTGCATGCATGCATGCTTGATATGTAACTTCCCATATTCTGTTCTGGTATTGTAAGAATGAGCAAAATAGCTCAGCAAAAACACAGCCACTGCCCACCCATCTTTCGGTGTTTATCTCGCTGCGCCTGCACCGATTGACCTCCGGGGATGCAGGGTGCTGCAGCCGAGCAGCGGCTCCTCCAGGTCTCCTCGCTCTGGGATGAGGCAGGGTTTTGCTCTGCATTTGAAGTGTTTTCTTCTTTGGAAAAGAGAAGTGTAATTCAGTGGTCAGAGAATCCCCTGTGCTTTGGATTTCCTGGAAATGCAGCTGTCCTCTTGCAGAGGAGCTGCAGCCAAATAACCACCGTCACAGGCTCTTCACCCTGTGGTCAGTGAGGAAATCTTGGGTGATATTGCCGTGCCTTTGAACAGGATTTGAAGGCTCTGAGCACCACCTCCTTCGCTCTGCGTTGGGCTCATTTACTTTCTCTGAGGTGTTGGGTCCCCACCGTGCACTGTGTGGGGATGCTCCCGTTGTCCTGCCCTCAGCTCATCCCCTCCTCATCCCGTTGTGTCCGGCTGCAACGGGAACTGCCCCTTCCCAGCCCTGATAACCCCGAAAGAGTCCATGGGCGAGCTCCTGCAGCAGGGTGATGGGAGAGCCCCGACAGCAGAGCGAGTCACTGGGAAACACGCAGGAGAAAGGTATGCCTTAAGCCTGCAATTTTAGGCAATTTAGGAGTTTTACTCGGGGCTATGCGGAAGTGCCTATCTCCAATTAGGTTTGCAAAGCTCTCCTCAGGTTAGGGCATTCTGCCAGAGCATTTGCTGCCCCTTTTCTCAGCAGTTTGGTGGCTTGGACATTCACCCAGGATGGAGGGGACTCAGGGTCAAGTTTGGCTTCTAGCATCAAGGATTTGAACCACATTCCCACTTGCCCTGGGTCTTCCTAACCACCCAGCTGAGGGATTGCTGGGACAAGCTGCTCGCAGTCCCTCCTGTTGAAGCAGGTCTGCTCTATATAATAACAAATTTATTGGGTATGAGACAATGTGGCTCCCTCCTGCTGGAGAGGAGGGTGCTCCTGGGTGCTCCCATAGGTGAGCAACCTGAGTTTTGGGTCTTGCTCTAATGGTTACTGCATTTGCAGTACAGCTGCTGAGGTGGTCAGGGTTGAGAGCAAGGGGACTACAAGGAGAGGTGAGGGGAGCTGCTCTGTTTTAGGGTAAGGAAGAGGAGATGAAGAGAGGTCTAACCACAGCCTACCGCAACCTGAGGGCAAGCACAAGACAGCAGAATCAGCCTGTTCCCAGTGGTGCCACATGTTACAACCAAAAGCATCTGGGACAGTTTGCGGTTGGCCGGTACAGGCTGGACAAGTGGAGATCTTTCGCAGCCCTGGGGTAGGCATGTAGAGAGATGGAAGGTCTCCATCCTTGGAGATGACCAGCCTGAGCGAGGGAAAGCCACGACCACCTTGCTGCGGTGGTGGGGAAGGTGCTGCTCTGAGCAGGAGGCTGGACTGGAGCCTCCAGAGGTCCCTTCCCACCAGCACTCCAACCCCTGAGACATCTGCCTGTCCCAGGGTGGCTGTAGGACCGGCGTTTTAAAAAGAAAACATCACCCAGTCCCAATGGGACGTAGAGACGGGAGGTACTGAAGCCTGACCAGAGTGTCAAAAACCCAGGATGCTACATGCTGGATGTTCGAAAGACAACCTAAATATTCATGTGGATTTTAGAGCACCTCAAAATACTACTCTGAAAAGGAATGTTTGGCTCAACTTCAATTAAAGAGCTGCTATGCTGCTTAAATTTAAGGCAGACTGTGATCCGCGTAATATTCTGGATTAATAGAATTTAATTTTCAAAGAGAATACACTTAGGACTAATATAAATAGCAGTAAAAAAGGCTGGCAAGCTTCATGGCTCCTTCCTGCTTGCACATCCCATATCTTTCTGGAGCCACCCTTATTTTTACCAGCCGGATGCATCAAATCCAAGTGATGTGACCACTTGAAAGGACTTGTCGTTGGTGACCGAGTTCCAAGGAAACGGGCAGGAAACGGCACCAATCTGCCAAAGACAGCCCTGTGTTTTCAGCTTTGCGTCCTCTGCGCTACCATACAGCTCTCATTGCAGACTTGCGCTGGATTTCAGATTTTGTAAGTAAATCTGGGGTGGAAGAGTCTTTTCCAAACCTTAAGTGAATAAGTCTGGGCTCAGGGTCCAGCTGCAAGAGATTTTAAATGTTCAGTTCCTAGCTTTTCCTTTTTAAATGTGTCTGTGAATCGTACCGGACTCTCTCGAGCAAAGAGCAGGGTCCTGCCTGAGCAGCAGATTTGGGAAGCGACATAAAAAGCTGCCATAATGGCAGAGCTTCTTACCAAAAAGCTCTTGCTGCAAGAGGCAAGTTTCTTAAGTTGCTGCATGTCACCAACCCGACCCTTACATTTTCTGTATCTGGGATTTATAAGCTGTAGTGAAGCTTCTCTGTGGCTCACTGATCTTAGTGGGATCGGTTTGGTAGGACCGAACACAGTATGGTTGGCGAGGAGGAGCCGTTGAACCCGCAGAGGTTAAATTCAGCAAGCACCTTGCTGTGTGACTTTCCTATGATGTTAACAAAAGTAAGATGTTAAGATAGAACCGAAATAATCTCAGTTTGAAGCAAGCATGTAAACCAAGGATGGCATCACGCGTCCAAGCAAAACACAGCTTGGACAGAGTGACCCTCCAAAGGCAGCAGCCCCAGCAGTTAAAGCCACCACCTGCAAACGCTTTTAAGGCATTTTGGTGGTGGGTTTTACATCCCACTGGGCTGTCGCTGGGGCTCTGCGCTGCTGTTCCTCGTGGCATGGATTATGCTTTTCTGTTTGCCCTGCATCAGCTTGCTGGTCTGTGCGACAGCACCAGCCCTGCGCGTGTGCGCGCATCAGGCACCGCAGGAGAAGCACCGTGGAAAGCTGTGGGTGCCGGCATGGCCCGTGGGAACAGCAGCAGCCGGACACCACGGAGCATCCCACAGTGATGCGATGAGCGGCAGTGCCCGGGTCTGGTGCGAGGCTGAGGCCATGGCGGGGAGGATTTTGGTGCACAGAAGGTGCTTTTCCAGCCCAGCCACGCAACGGGACCGGCTGAGGGGCTCTGCACACCCACGCCAGGCTGCAAGGGCACAGCTCAAGGAGCCCCGTTTTGGCTCAGGCTGGTGAATCCCAGTTCCGCCCAGAAGTGCAGGCGCCCAGGCTGGTCCTAAGTGCTTGACCCCCTTGGGCTGGTCCCGGGTGCAGGAGCCCAAGGCTGATCCTAAGTTTGTGACCCCCCCCAGGCTGGTCCTAAATGCTTGATCCCCCTAGGCTGATCCCAGGTGCAGGAGCCCCAAGCTGGTCCTAAGTGCTTGACCCCCCCAGGCTGATCCTAAGTGCTTGACTGCCCCCAGGCTGGTCCTAAGTGCTTGATCCCCCTAGGCTGATCCCGGGTGCAGGAGCCCCAAGCTGGTCCTAAATGCTTGACCCCCCCAGGCTGGTCCTAAATGCTTGACACCCCCGGGCTGGTCCCCGGTACAGGAGCCCCAGGCTGGTCCTAAGTGTGTGACCCCCCCCCCCCCAGGCTGGTCCTAAATGCCTGACACCCCCCCCCAGCCTGGTCCCGGGTGCAGAAGCCCCCCCAAGGCTGGTCCTAAGTGCCTGACCCCCCCAGGCTGATCCTAAGTGTTTGACCCCCCCGGGCTGGTCCCGGCTTCACCTCCCCCCCGCCCCACGCGTGCACCCCGGTTCCCAGCTACACAGACCCGTTCCACCCCCCCCCCCATCCCCGGTTCGGCCCCGGGGGGGGCGATGCCGGCGGCGGGTGTGGGGGGGGGGGGGGCGGCGGCTCCATTGGCCGCGGGGCGGCGCCGCCCGCAGACAACGAACGCACCGTGGGCCGGGTCGCTCCGCTCCTCCCCGCCCGGTTCCGGTGCGGCGGCGGCGGCGGCGCAGGTGGAGCCGAGCCGCCAGCGGAGCTCCGCGCTCCGCCGCCCAGCGCGGCCCGGCTGGGGGCCGCCCCCCGCCCCACAGACACACACAAACCCTCCCCCCCCCCAACTCCTTTTCACCGCTGCCCGCCCGAGCCCGCGGACGAACCGGCCTCGTCTTTGTCCCCGCCGCCGGCCTCAGCCCGGCCCCCGGCCGAGGTAGGCAGCGGGGCGGTGGGGGACGTTTCCAACCTGGGCGGCCGCGGCTCTGTCAGCCCCGGGGAGGGGTGGGGGGGGGGGTGAGAGGCTTCCCCAGGGCCGAGACCCCCGTCCCCGTGCAGGAGAGGCCTCCCCCGGGCCAGGCCTGGCCCCTTTTCCCTCACAACCCCGGGGAGGGGGAGATGGCTCCCCCCGGGGCAGCCCCGGCCGAGCCCCCCTGAAGGGCCCTGCTTCCCAAAGCCCCCCCACCGTGGGGCTGGCAGGCTCCTGTGAAGGGGTACCCTGAAGCCAGGCACCCAGGTCGATGAGCCCCCCCCTCTGCAGCAGGGAGCCGGCCAGGCCTGGGTTGAGTGTGTGTGTGTGTGGGGGGGTCGGGTCGCCTTCCCGGGGGTGTTGGAGCCCTGCGGCCCCTGCCTGAGGGTCCACAGCCTCCAGCCGGGGCTGGGCTGGGGGTGGTGGTGCACCCCGTATGGATGGAGAGCGGCTGGCAGTGCTGTCCCCCCCGTCGTCTCCCCCCCCGGTATTTGGTGTGTGGCGTGCCAGGCAGCGGGCGAGGGAGAATCCCGCGATGGTCCTGGAGAGCCCGGGCTGGTGCTGGTGCCCAGGGAAGCATCAGGTGATGGTGGTTTCGAGAGCAGCTGATCCACGCCGGGAGGAGACGGTGTCCCATGCGAATGCCTGCGGGTGTAAGCAAGCCTGGAAAAGCTGCCAGAGCTGATGGAGAAGACTTCAGGCTCGTGAGAACCTGAGTCGTCGGGTCGAACGAGGTCCGCGGACCTGTGGCCGCCTTGAGAGCGGGTGTTTAGACAGGGTAAACCCGAGCCTGTTGTTGGCTGGAATGTTTTTGTTCTAATCCTGTCACCTTTCTCTCCTGAAGGCCAGCTGGCGCTTGCAGGGAGCGAGGCTGTAAGGGCAGAGGAGCGACAGCACTAACAGCTCTGCTGGGTTGCATCCTTGGGTGTATTTACTGAAATAAATAGCATCTCTTTCTCTCTGAATACCTTGTTGAGAAAGGGTGTGAGCAGCTGCAATGGGAAAAGAGCTGTCGATACCCCAGGTAGCCCAGATCTGTCTGGAGACTGAGCATACGAGCCAATGCAGCCCACAGATCTGTGAGTCGTCCAAGATTTGTCCTTTGCTGGCAATCCCCAGGCTCCTGAAAAACAGATCTTCCCACACCTTTTTCCATGGTAAAGGTATTATCTGGGGTTTGAACATGTTACGAGGCTCTGCTGAGTAATGGGACGTTGAGAGGCTCCTGCAGAGGCGGTGTTGAGATGTGCTGGACTTGGCTCGGTGGCGAGTGGGCAGGAGAGACGAGGTGTCGCTTGTTGTGGGAGAGGAAGGGAAGCGAATGGCCTGAGGATTTGGACTGTGCGGTATTTTTTGCCCAACTGTATGATCTGTAAGTGGTTTCTGCCCTGTGCTTGTTCTAGCAGACAGTCGAAGCAGCATGCTCTGGGAGGATGGGGAGGGTGGGCCCCGCTCTCTGAGGGTCCGGATGCAATACCTCTGACCAGATGTTTGCAGAGGATTTCAGCCTGGAAATCACAGCCTTTCTCAGGAGATCTCCGGCGCTTCCTGGTATGCAGTGAGGATCGGAGGATTTCAGCACTTCCTACTCGGCTGCCTGATGTGAGCAGGAAGTGGGAGCCTGAAAATGGCAGCAAAAGTGCTTGCAGCGAGGCTGGAAGCTCAACAGGCGTAAGCACGTGGGATGGTAATGAGGTTAGACCTGTCCTGAACAGGGTCCTAAACCTTTTGGACCTGTCATTTGGGAACGGACAAGTCACAATGTTAGGGCAGGTCCGTGCAAGTGTGTATCCTGTCCTGGGACAGCGTAGCAGGAGGACGGAGGTGAATGGGGACGGGTGCATGTGAGTGTGTCTTTCCCTGCAGTTGATTAAACGGGTTTGTTGCATCCTGCTGGGGCTCGGACGGGAACATCCCCAGGGCAGGGAGAGGCTCATGTTTTGGGTTGGTGCTGGGTGCTGTCCAGTGCAGTTCTGATCTGGTAGAGGTGTTTCAATGCAGCACAGTGTTACATCTGGACTAGCAAAGTGATAAACTTTGTGTCGTCCCAAGATTGTGGGTCTGGATTTGTGTTGTGCCTCTGGCAGAGATGGGGAAATCGAGGGCTGCGGTGGCTGGACCATGCATGTCATGACTCTGGCCCTGGTTTCTGTGTTCACACTTCGCTGGGCTGTGGATTGGAGTAAAGACCCAGGTTGTATCTGGCGTTGGGAACAGAGACTGGTTGCTTAAAGTCTTTTGAGGCAGGTGGCTCTAGGGCTGCGAGCGGTGGCACTGATAGCTTTGGGATACGTGGCTTAAGCCAAAGTCCTCCCACTGTGGGGCACTGGGATAGAAATGATTCTTGGGAGGCTGAAAGCCGGTGCTGCAGAACCCTAACCATTTAGAAACTGTTGAAATTAAAATGAGGTTTGAAAATGTCAGTAATAAGGAGACGTTGTGTATTTGGAGTCTTTGTGGCTCATATTTTCAGGCTTTTTCCTGTTCAAATAGTGGGATGCAATAGTATACGTGCTTTTTTAAGAGACTGTGAGATCCTGCAATCATGTATTTAACAGCTGAGACCTTGGGGAGGGGGAAAAAACAAAGCGTGTTGGCAATGCTCCGAAACAAGGCAGCTCCTTCTGCCCCATTGCCTGAGTCTTGCAGGGGAGGTGTGCAAATCTCCTGTTCGATCTCTGGTTCAAACATCAAGACCTTAGTTTTTCTGATCTGATTTATTACCTTTTGATCTCCATCCAGCCCTGTAGCTGCTCTCTGCTACGGAGGGATGGGACAGCACAGGATGGGTAGGTGAGTCAGTCCTGCCAGCTGCTGAGTCCTTCCCAATGTCTGTGTCTCATTACCTTGCTATGCTCCCTGAAGGCAGGAATGCATCCTTCCCCAGTTTAGGCTTTGTCGGCTTCCTATTAGGAGCTTCTTTGCTGACTTTTGTGTCGTTGGTAAAATGGGGGAGATGACAAACGGCCAGAGAAGCGTGTCCTGGCCTCGCTGAGTTTGAACAGTCTGGTTGCAGCTGGGTGGGCTTGTGTCAGACTTGAGCAGCCCTCTGTGACCGAGGCTTGGAGAGCCCCATGCAGTTCAGCTCCTGGCTGGCACGGCTGGTCTCTCATCTGCCACTCTGCCTTAAAAATACTGCAGAAACCCCTGCTGCTTACAGCCTCACAGCCTCGCTGAATGGCCGTAATGTTTTCCTGCCTTTGTTGGTGCCTTAATGTAAGTGGTTTGTTTCTGGTCACCCTTCTCCCTTTCTTTGGACGTATATGGGCTGCTCTGCTGAATTGCCTTCCCCGAAGAGCAAGGCTGGGCCTGGTGTATGTTAGGGACAATTTTGTCACTCAGAGAAGGTCTGAGTTGGTACATTTGCTGTATGATGTGATGGTGTCATGAAGCTTTCAAGGGGATGTACAGGGTTCAGGAGGCATGCAGGGGCTTGTGGGGAGCGGTGTGAGTTGCTAATGCTATTAATGTTAACTTTTTAGCAGAAAACTTGGGTCTTGTTAAGCCGAGCCGAGGAAGTTTAGGAGAGCAGTGCTGTCCTGCAGAATACAGGCAAAAGATTTGTTTTCTTTCTCTGCCTTGGAGAGCTCTGTCTTCCCTTGAAACCGCCTTCCAGATATAGCAGCAGTTGCTAACACTGAATGAATGCGTGCTGAATTTGGGCAGCTCTGAGGCCGCTGTATGTTGTGCAGGATTCAGTCATTTGGGTTTGAGTTTAGCCAGAGCAAGCGAAGCTAGTGTGCTTGGGTGGCATTGTCCCAGTTGTCAAACTATAAATAGCAAACCGAGCCCAAGTGCTTGTTGAACTGACTTTGGAAATTTCCCAGACTCACCTTGGAGGAGGAATTCATGCCAAGGCACATCAGCCCTTGGCAGAGTGGGGCTGAAGGCGGTGAATGCTCAGCATGATGCAGAAGTACCCGTAAATGAGTCGATGAGGTGGCAGAGCTGGTATGAGTGCCACATGTCTGTGTCACTGTGGTCCCTGTTGGGCAACATCTGAGGATGCTGAGGAAAGAGCCTTGAGTCAGTGCTATGCTGTCACCCAGAGGGGTCTTCAGCAGAGAGGGAATGTCCAAAAGTGAGGACTTCCATGGAGGTCCTGACCCCAAGGAGAGGCTGGAGCAAGATAGCGGCTGTCCGTTATGCTTCAACGCCTTAGCACATCCATCACTTGTATCTGTTCGTCTTCCCTCATCCTAAAAGTTTAGTCCATCCATGTTCAAGGCTAAGTGTGGTGGATGGTGGTCTCTATTGTCAATGCAAGAATTATGAAGGTGTCTCTGAGGCTGGAGTCTTGCTCAGTGGCTGGCTGGCTTGCTTTTTGCACCTCAGTACAGTAACAAACCACATCGCTCACTCGCAGGCAGATACTTTAGGCTTCGTCCCGTGAGGTATCCAGGAGTAGGAATGCCAGCAGGAGAAATAGCTCTTCCACAGGGTTGCATTGCACAGTTGGATCAAAATACCGCTCACATCAGTGCAAAACAAACACTGCTGCTGGTCTGGCACGCGGTCGTGGTCACGCTCGCCCTGCGGCCTCTCTGTGCTGCACTAAATGACGGTGTGTGCTTCAGGGGGACGGAGGCTCTGCCCTGGAAAGGTGGGTGCTAAAGGTAGGGAACAAGAAGACGGAGATGCAGTAGTTGGAGGAAGAGATGGAAACTGAGAGTATCTCACACTGGCCTCCAGAAGAGACTAATTTCTCTTGATGGAGAAATTTTTTACGTGTGCAGGGTGTCCCCGTCAGCAGTGCCTGCCTGGAACGTCCTTCCCGCGTTTTCCCAGGGAGTGGGACAGGAGTGGGAGTTGCTGCTGGCTGTACATGGCTCCTAGCTTTTGGCACTCTTAGCCCGTGGCTCTTCTGGGCTCTTTGTGCATCACAGTGTGTAACTTAGGATCAAAAATACTCTACTGGTTTACTGTAGCTATCCTAAAGTCATACCTCAAAACCAAGACCCAAAGCTTTGCTTATTTTAGAAATGACTCAATTGACGTTACAAGGCATGAAATAAGCAGGTAGGGTTTCCCGGTGCGTTTGGGTTTCTTGACAAGATTGCTCTTGCCTGTACTGATTCATTGGGTCACATTAGGTGATCCTGGACTTTGTCCCTCCGCTTTCCCACCTTCTTCTCCTACTTTGCCTCTTCTATTCCCTTTCTCCACCTTCCCTTTTACGCGAGTACACCCAGTTCTCCTGCAACTCCCCCTCTGTGAGGAGTGTGGTAGGCATTTATAGAAATAAAGTAGGAAGGTGCCCTGATCCGGTTTGTGTTCCAGTTGTAGCTGGAAGGATATCAGCTTGTCCCTTGGGTTATCTGCTTCTCCAAAAGAGAGCAGCATGTCCAAGGAGCCTCTGGAGCATCCTGCGGTCCTGCAAATGCCTTGGAGTTCAACTCCACGGCGGGTGGAAGCAGGGCACTGGGGCAGCCTCTGGGGAGAAGTGGACTCCCTCATGCTGCAGGAAGGAGTCTGGAGGTGGTGCTGGGAGTGGTTCATGGGGGGATGTTCTTGAGCCTTCAGGGAAGGAGAATCTCTTACGCAAGGGAGGCAAAAACAGTGTTGGTGCTGAGGCTGCTTTTTCAAAAGCTGCTGTTGCGTAAGAGCGAAGCCTTGGGCAGCACAGAAAATGTGGAGAACGTCACTTCCTAGCAATAGCTCAAGACAAAGCGATGATTGCTCCCTGAATTTCTTCCTTTATGTGTATCCGAAACTTCAAGGCTTATGTAAATTCTCCAGGTTTGCTCACTGCTTGATGCACTTAACTTTGCAGAGGATATGTTTCCATACGTAGCCTGGGGGTGCAACTACCAAGTGAAAATAGTCTCTTCTGTTCCTGCCATAGACTCTTTTCCTCATCTAGCTGCCTTCAGCAACACTTAAGAGGCTGGTGAAAGCACCTGCTTTCCAGTATTATCTTTTAGTGCCTGCAGGGTGGGAATATTCACAGCAGAGAGGCTGTCTGAGGTGGGAGCGTGTCCCTGCTCCCTCCCTCCCCCTGACAGCCCAGAGCAGAGGAGAAGCACCATTCTCCCACTTCCCTTGCCTTGCTCAGTCACAGGTTTTGCTGTGTCCTTTTTGTCATCTGTGTGGGCTCATCCTTGGTCCTCTGGCCTCTCTGCCCGTGTCTCAGGGCTGAGACAGGGACTGGCACGTGGCTCCTTGCTGTCCTAGGGATGTCGAGGATGGAGGGTTGACTATTTCTGCAGATGCTACAGAGCACCTGGACGCAGGAGCCTCTGCTTCTTTTGGGGCTCATCTCCTGGCTTCTGCTGAGCTCAGAATCATGCCTGCCTCGTTCTTTTCCTTCTTCCAGGACTGCACCAACACCTTCCTGCAGCAGTAGAGGGATCCCCACGTGAGGGCGTGGAGGTGCTGGTTGGGCAGACTTGCAGTACGGTCCGTTTGCCTTGAAAATTACTTCCACAGAGACCAAGCCTGAGAGCGGACACAGTTCTCCATGGCTCAGGGATGCGTCGAAGCCTGATGAAACTACCGGGCACTCCTCGTATGCCTGTGGTCAGCCCCTTTTGTGGCCTTGCTGCTCCCCTCCATGCTGGGGCTGAGGTGGGCTGGATCCTCTTTGTCCTTCATGGCACTTCTGTCCACACAGCATGGTTGCAGAACAGAGCTGCCACCAGCTGGAGGTGACAGTGTCCCAGAAGGGGGGATCCCCATGGTGGGGGACAGCCCTTGCCACAGTGCCAGGGTAGTTGGGTTTTGTCTGGGTCCCTGCAGCCATGTGGTTGTCACCTGCTGGCATGGGGCAGGCAGAGAGGACAGCAGCGGTGGCTCACGCCACTGTAATAATTGAACTGCAGTGTTAAGCAAATCTGCGGCTTGTGATCTTTATTCAGAGTGCTCAGCCTCTTTGAAACCATGGTTTAATACAGACTGTTTGACAGAGGCCTTAATAAGCAGTTGCTGTCTGGATGACGACTGGAATTGGAGGTGCCGTGTTCCCTCAGATGCCCTGTGTAAGTTTTGGAGGATGCTTTTATAACAGACTAAGCTGGTGGGTCTGGGGAATTCAATTATTTAGCACTGTAGACTCTGTCAATACCTGCTTATGACTTACTCCTGTCCAAAAAACAGTAGAAAATACATTTCTTGGTTTTGAGTAAGCTGGCAGAATATACTGGCATCATGAGTATTCAAATGCACGTGCTGACGAGTTGGACACGCTATGAACTAGCAGAGAGCTGCTGCAGGGACCGGTTTCAGGTGGTGAGTTTGATTTCCAGAAACTGTAGCTTGTATGTTTGTTTTCCCAGTATCTAAGGGTTGAAATCAAATACGCTCCGAGTATTGCCATTTAAATTTCCCTACATTAATCTTAATGTTGGTTGCTAACTGAGACCAGATCTTTCCTAGACACATCTGGTGTCTGGGTACGATTGCAACCCTTTCTTCTCAGGGTGTGCTATGCTGAAGAGAGCTGCAAGGGTGTGCTTGAGGTCAGAAAGCAAACGACAAGGTTTGGGGTTTGTGGGTGCTCTGTCTGGTTGCTTTGGTTGTGTCGGCTCCCTTTGAGGCTTGGCTCGGCCGCTTGTGAGCGCTTGGTCGCAGCAGGATCTCTGGGAGCCCTGCTCCACGAAGGTGCCTGGGCAGGCTGAACCTGTGGCAACATGCTCTGCTCGACATGGGCTGCGCAGCAGAGGCGTGGGCAGCACGGGAGGCGGTTTGCTGGGGTTTTGCTGGATCTCAGGCAGGGAGAAGCAATGGCCACACTGGGCTGCTGCCTGTTGGGGTCCAGCTGTGCAGTTCTTGGTGGGCTCAGCCGGTCCTGGGGATGCTCAGGGCACTGCAGGGCTGGTGCTGTGCCCGGGGACAACCCGTTTGGTATCACGCTGCTGTAAACACAGATGCCGTGGCTTGGGTTTTGAGGAATGAGCTGGCAAAGTGGTGTGGAGTTGGCCTTGGGGTTTCATCAGAGCGTTTGCTTTGCCTCAAAAGCACGCACGGTGGCTCTACCTTCTGTTACCCAAATCTTTCTTGGTGAGGTGAGAGTTGTTGTGCAGAGTTTCCTCTTTATATCCTCTTATGTCACGCTGCCCCGCCGGCTGAGTGTGCTCAAAATAGCTGCCAATCCCAGTAGGTTTCACTTCAAGGTCTCTATTCTTAGCTTGCTGGTTAGCTGAGCAAGCTGCGTTACTCAGTAGTCATGAGTTCAAGGACCGTAGGGTGAAGACTAGCAAACTTATGCCATGCAGAAGTTTTGTTTGCGTTTCATGGCAGCTTTGAAGGGACGTCTTGGGCAGAGTTCTACTCAGCAGCTTCAGACTTGCATACTCAAAAAAAGAGCCACATGTATGTGAGTATGAAATAAGAGTTGCTGGAGCCAGTACATACTCCCAGAGGAGGCAGACGGCTCAGAAGACGGGATGACTCAGTATACAAGAGTCTGTTAAGTGGCCTATTGCATCTGACCCATCTACGAGCAGCCTTATCAGATGCGTCTTACTGCTGCACTGATGACCAGATACGTGCGAGGCAGGAGTGAAGCAGAAGTGAATGTGAGATGCGGAGTGGTAGCTTCCCGGGAGCGGAACTAGCTGGATGTTCTCAGACTGTTGCACCAAGGCTGAAGATATCTACCACGCTGGTGATGTTCAGCCCATCCTGTAAGTGCCTTTCCTGTCCTTGGGGGATTTTTTCCTTCCTTGCATGGCTGTGAATCCTGACTAGTTGGGTGGACTGGCTAAAGGCGTACACAGGAGCATCCTTCTGTACAGCACATGGAGAACGGTTCATACACGGGCCTGAACTGAAGCTTTAATCTGCGTCTGGTGGAGACAGCCCCCGCTGGAGCAGGTTAAGGGCTTTGAGGTTTTCATCACCTGTACGCAGGGTCCCAGCTCGGTGCCTGCATGGGAGCTTTCCACAGCCCCGTAGCCACAGGAGGGGAGCAGACAGCATCAGTCCCAGTTGCACCAGCAAAGACAGGACAGGCTCATCTGTTATCTCCTCTGCCTTTTGTGGCAGTTTCATTGGGAACTTGCCATTTACCCACCGGCTCTTGCTCAGAACTGATGAAGGTGCTACCTAGATGGATGCAGAGGGACCCCTCGCTAGTCCTTCAGCAGGACTTAGTTATTTTTGAGAGTGCATTTTGGGAGAGATATTGTTTTCCAGACTTCATTTAAATTCCTTTAACTTTTTCAAACTATTTTTGAAGCTGTCTGATGCCAGTTCTGCTGGGCTTAGATGGATTTCCACCCAGGAGTGGACTAGGCACAGCATGCTGGAGTTAGGGCACGGGCAGGGGCAGCATCCTACATCTGAGGGATTTATGGCATGGGAGAAAGAGCCTGTCCTGGGGGCAAAAGGTGCTGGCCGTGGCTTTTGCTGTGTGCGGGGAGGTGGTTGAGGCTCTGTACATGGGGTTGCTGGGGAGTGAGTGTTGTGTACCCAGTTCGCATCCTGCCTACGCTGCGGGTAACGGTCACGTGCAGACGAGGCCTTTGTCCTGTGCCTGACTGCTTTTTTTAAAATTTATTTTTAGGTGCTCTTTGGCTTCCTCTTCCTCCTGCGCTGCGCTGCACTCCCTCTTTCTAACTCCCTCTTCTAGGATTGCTTTTTGAACAATCAGTTCCTCCTTAAACCCATTTTTGCAGGCCTTTGTCTGTGCTTGGGAGCTGGCCCAGTTTAGCATTAGCAGCTGCTGGCTCCTTCTGGGTAAGCAAGAACAAATAAAGGTTTACACTGAATGAATCATTTGAGCCTTATCTGTCTTTCGAATTCAGGACAGCTGTACAACTTCTGCGTGGAGTCTGCCTGGAGGGCACAGAGGCTCCTTGGTGAAAAACTTCTCCTGCCAGTGGCCAGGGCTTAATGGGTTTGTGCTGCTGATCCGTGCGCTGCCTCAGTGAATTCTTCTGCGTGCCTCTTTGAGCTTTATCCCACGCTTGGTTATGAGGCACAACTCTGGAATAACTCCCTTTCCTTGAAGACTTGCTCCGCGCCAGCTTTGCTATAGGCTCCTGTGGAAATTTGGCTTTGGGGATGCTTTGAGTGGTTTGATCACCACGTGAAAATGCAGATGATGGCTGCAGAGCATCGTGGTGGGAACCACATCGTGGTGGGACCCGTGTAGTGGATAAGCTTTGAAGGCAGACAGTGCATGGTTTGTGGGGAGTGAGCTGTTGGCATCCCCTTGAGCTCTTCACTTAAGCAAAGGGGCACGATGGAGCGTCAACACTGCAGGAACCGTGGTGTGGCTTTGCTGGTTTAAGAGGCAGGATTTGTAGATAAGTAACGCTAGTTGGTTTAATAACAGGATTGTGGGAGAAGGGAGGGGAGCAGCAGATAAGCCTTGGGCTAGTGCTTGAAAAGTTTTAATCTGACACTAAGGTGGGGAGTTGCACCAGAGCTAATAATTGAGATGAACGGGACAATTTTTAATTCCCTCCTCCTGCTGTCCTCATCTTCTGGCACTCTAGATTAGTCTTGGTTTATCCTCTTTCTACAGGGTGCAGAGAGGCACCCTGTCTAACCGTAATGAAGGTCTTGCCAACAGATCTGGTGTTGTTTAGTGGTTTAGAGGAAGTGCCGGCGCGTGGCGAGCCTTGCCCACCCTCCTGCAGCCTAGTCCTTCTCCCAGCTCACGTCCTCCGGTCGTCAGAGCTCATCAGAAGAAGAAGAAGCAGGCTTAGACACATGATGCAGTGGTGGCAAACTCCTCGTAGCTTCTTGCAATTTCCTTTTTTTTTTTTTTTTTTTTTTTTTTTTGAATTCTTCAGAGAATATGTGCCGCAGAGCCTGCCTGTCTCTCCACACCCTCCGCAGATGCTACAGGGAGGTTTTGGCTCTGCGGCCGGATAATCCATTTGCCTGTTGTGATGCTGGGAGCCACCACGCTCTTGCAGACTGGAGGTGTTGGTGAAGCTTCCTTCATGTGTTTGTAACCTGCCTTCCCAGTTTGTCTCATCCCACACCCAAGGCTGTGTGTTAAGATCAAGAGAGGGATGTGGTGGCTTGGTGGCTTCCGTACTGTAAGGCATTGAGGACACATTTGCAAAACAGAAGTCCATCCTTTCCAGTGGGCCAGGCCTTGGGAGGTGAAGATGGCTCTATCCTTTGTGTGGTAGCAAGGGCCAACCTTGCTGTTGACTTGATAAGAAGAATTAGGGGATTAAAGTGCGCCTTGGCTCCTGAGTGCAGGGGCTCTTGGCACTTTGACTTCTCTGTAGAAGATCCGCAGGCTGTCCTGGCTGCTCAGAGCTGGGCTTTTAGCTCCTGTGAAGTGTATTGAGGTGTACGGAGAATCATGGGTTGTCAGCAAGGTCTTCTCCTGCCTCGTCAGTGACTTCCCTAGGGCTCCCTGGAGCTGGGCTTTCTCTGAAGCAGTGATGGCCAAGGCTTTTGGGATGCTTGGAAGTGATTTTAGGACTAAGGTAAGGTCCTGGGTGAGGAATCAAACAGGTGCTTATAACAGTGGTGGCAGAATAAGGTTGTGTCGTGGCAGAAGCTGTTTCCTTAATTCCATGTGAACTCTTTCCTGCAAACCCTGATGGATAAACTGCATCCCTTTCTTCTCTGGAGCTTGGAGGCACCCGTCTGTGCTTGTGACCTGGCCTGGGAGCTGCAGTAGAGTGGGGACATGCAGGGCTACATATTTTGGGTTGGGAAGAATAACCCAGAGACCCTTTCCACCTTAAATATGTAATTTTGAAGGAGGTCTGCAGGATGCTGAGGTGGTACAGGTGCACTGTGATGGTGAGCTTGGCTGTTTTCTGTATCTTCATCTGATGTGGAGGTGGCACATCAAGCTCGGTCATCAGCAGGAGGCTCCTCTGCCGTGCTTTGGTTTCCATCATGGGATGGCCGGACCCAGGGACTCGGGGGGAGAGGGGTCTTGAAAGAGGGGTAGGGAGGCAAACCTCACTATTGCGAACACAAAGACTGGCTCCCGAGACATGGGGAGGTCTTGCTCTGAGCCTGATGAGCTGCAGCACGGAGGAGGAGAGCACAAAGGTGGCACCGAGCACTTGGTGCCGGAGAAGGGAAAGCCAGGGCAGGGGGACACGGCAGCGCCGACTCCTCAGCCAACGCAGTTTCTTTTTAAAACTGAATTTTTCAGTCTTTCTGAAAGCTTCCTATGCATTAGGCTGGCTCCGTAACCCATATGTCAGGCCCAGGCTGGGGCAGTTTGGGGCCAAACCCATGGATCCATGCACGAAGGGTTTCTGAGGGATGCCCCCAGCTAGCTGCCACGAGCCTGTGTCAATTACTGCTTAACTTCTGGTCTCCCTGCCTGTGTCGGGCAGACTCCGAGTGCCCCAGTGCAGGGGTAAGCAAACAGGGCTTGTACAACCCTTACAAAGCCGGGGCTGGAACCTGCTTTTCTAGTATGACAGACCAGGTCTCAGCCACTCTGCCTCTTTAAAGCAAGTGTACTCAGAGAGGGTTTGGCTTTTCTGCCTATAACTAATTTTTTAGCCATTAGGTAGACGGGGCAAAAGTCCCTGCTGGATTTGTCCAAGCAGCTCATTGCGGAGCCGTTGGAGGTTGGTTGTGTTGCGACGCCTTGTCTTGTGCGGTGAGTCCGTCCCTGGCCGTGTACCACATGTGACGGGTGTGCGCGGATGCTGAATCCCCCTCTTCCTCACCAGCTGGATGCTCTGTAAAGGGAGCGGGAATAATTTACCTGGATTAAACCACACGTCTTTCTCCCTTCATCTTCAAGGCTCTGCTGTCGTAAACAGCTGCTTACTGGAGTAGGTAAGTGGAGGCAGCGCAGTCCTGCCAAGCCCTCGTGTCCACAAATGACTAAATCCTGCCTGAAAAGTCAAAGTATGAAAACATTATTTTTTGGTTTTGGCTGAGCCTCGTGGATTGCTGGGATCGAGCCATCTTGGCTGCCTGGCAGGATAGCAGAGCCGCCCCTCTGGATGCTGGCTGGGGCTCTGCCCACCTTGCAGCTGGCGGAGGAGGGTGGAGGAAGGCTGGTGCGGACGTGTCGGGGGGCAGATGGGGGTCTGGGGTGCCGGAGGGGGGTGCCTGGGGGCTGCCGCTGCCCCAGCAGCATTTGGACCAGCCTTACAGCCTGGGATCCGCTAGCAGCACTCTTGCAAAAATTGTTGTGCCCATTGGCAAAGTGTGTTGGCAGGAGGGCTGGAGGGCGGTGCTGCGGCTGCAAGCCCTCGCAGTTCATAAATAACTGTGGGGGCTGGAGAGCCGGGCTGGTGTCTCATAGAGGAGCTGTCATGCCAGCCCCTGTGCAAACGCAGCACCTTGCCTGCGTTTTCTGGCTTTTAAGCTGGCTTTTTTTTTTGCGTGCACTTCCCCGGCGGGGGCCTGCGTGCTGCTGGGGGTTTCTGTGTGCTGCCCTCATTTGCTTGCTGCTCTGACATCCCGTGTTGAGGTGGTGGCCAGTTGTCACCCGCTTGCAGGCAGCCCTGCCTGCCTGGAGCTGGGTCAGGAGCCTTGTTGAACCGTGCGGTGGGTCCGTCATCCTGTTGCAGCCTGGCTGATCGACTCTGCTGTTGGTTCGTAGGGAACAGGTGGATACGAGATGGGAGACACTGATGTTTAATAGGGCACTGATCTGGGAAAGGAGAGCTCTGAGCAGCTCCGTGCTAGAGACTCTTTGTGCATTTTGATGTCTCTTTAATATACGCTGGAGCAGGAGCCTAAGAGGGTGGAGAGCAGTCTGGTAGTTGCCCAGTCTAACTAGGTGTCCTGGCGTGCTCCTGGGAGCGCAGATCTTGCTGCCTGAAACATCTGACGTGTCTCACCTCTGTGGTGTAAGCTGCTGCGAGAGCAGGTGCCTACAAACTCAGCGGTGCTGCATGTTGCGTTGCTCAAAGACCCCTGGCTCTGGCCCGTGGCCCAGCAGAGACCACTTCCTTCTCTGGAGAGCGCAGCAGCTCGTGGACTGTTTGGTCTGATTGTGTCTCCGCTGTGTTTTGAATGCAAGCAGCGGTGGACCAGGCAATGCATAAGTCACTGTGCATCCCTGCCTGCAACTTGCTTCTGCTTCCTATGCTTGCATCTGCAGCTCCCCAGGCTTTCCCAAGTGTACCCCTCTTCTTCTCCACCCAGAACAGCCCTTGCAAAAGTTGATTTCCCACCTGGCCAGCTGAGATAACGTAAAATGGATATCTGCTCTCCTCCTCCATAAGCTCCAGTCCTTAGAGATGGTGCATGGGTTCAGCTGCAAGTGAGACTTGGGACCCACAGGAGCTCAGCACAAGCCTGGACTCCTGCTGTCTGGCTAGACCTGTAGGGACAGAGCTGAGGAGCCTATGGTATGTATGGGAGGTGAGAAATTGTGATGCGGAGTGGAGGCAGGGTGCTACAGACCTTCATCTCCCAGTGAAGAGGTAGGTGATGTGTTGTTTGCTCTAACACAACTGACTTGCTCATAGCAGGATCTGATGTGACGCATAATTGGGGGACACTCGTGCTTTTTCAAACTTCTTTAACTTGGCCAAATTTATAATCAACCTTTGTTTCAGAAGAGGTTGGGAGTCACGCTCGGGGTTGTCCATTTGCAGCTGCAGAGGACAAGCATGCCCATGCATCAAAAGGGCAAGCTCAAAGCTGGACTCTGTGCCAGCTGGTCAGAGGTAGTGGTGGGAATGGACTGTCCCTTTGCGTCTCCTCTTCCTTGCTTGCTCCACAGGCATGGCTTGCAGGGGCTCAGGCAGCAGACTGTGAGCAGTCTGGGATTGCTGCTGGTGGAGACAGAGGTAGAACTTGGCTTCAAAGGCAGTATCTGGGTCAAGCAGAGCAGCAGCAGGCCTGTGATGCTACCCTGGATGCTTCTCTGCTCCCAATGGCTCTTGGTGTCTGTTCCCTGCCTCCATAAAAGAAGCCCCTCTCCAAAGAGCAACCTCCACCACTGCTTGCAGGACCTGACACTTCTGAAAGACTCTGCAGTGTCTGGATGGGGATAAGTGTAGAATTTAAGGCCAAAAATTAGGAGAATTTGCTGCTGATAGAGATGGAGCCTGGATAATGCTGATTTAGGGCTTTGACTCCCATCTACAGCCTCCCCAGGCTCGTGGGGGAAGCTGACCTGATTCCCAGCTTGTTGGGTTTTCCCAGCTCGCACCCACTGGCAGGGTCAGTGCCTCGCTGGATCTATAGGTGGTTTGTGCATATGGACCCCTGGTTCTTGATCTATCTTCTGCATTCATGGCGGCACGATTCCCAGGTACGCAGAGCCGCCGACATGCCGCATCCTCCTGCGGTAGGATGGAGCCTGGCAGCTGAGACACCCCTTCTGCGTGGCCAGGCTCAGTGGTGAGACGCTGGTATGCAAGATGTAAACTTAATACCAAAGTTTAGATTACAGCCCTGTGAAAAACATCAGCTCCCCTAAATGGAGCCCAGATGGTGGCGGAAGCTGTGCAATGCATCGAAGCTGAGGGCCAGGAATTGCAGGAACCGTGTGAGCAAAAGGACCGGGGCTGTGGGGGAGGGAGAGGAAGGGAGGTAAGGTTACAGCTCATGTAGGCTGCGAGGCAGGCAGCGTCAAGGGTCAGTTCCTAAACCAGGCTGGTTAATCCACCTCGCCCCCTTAAAAACAACTTTGGACAATGAATTTCTCCCGAGTTGCATCACTGTAAATGCAGCATTTCCAAAGCTGAGGTTTCCCACAGCCCATGACAGCTGAACTTGCGGGCCTAAGAGGCCAGGGGCTCTTGGGCAAATTAGAGGAGACCGGGTAGATCTGAGGCAATGAATACACAAGCTGTGCTCTCTCGAGAGCTCTGCCAGAAGAGGAGTTTCCCAGCTTCCTCCTCTCGGCAGGTTCAGAGCCACTGAGCCCGGGAAGAGGGTCGAGTGCACGTAGGGAGCCTGGAGACAGAGCCCTGTCTTGGGTAAGACGAGCACCGGCACACACCCCAGCAGCTGGGCGATTGCACGGGCGAGCACAGGCTGTGGGGAGGCTGACCGTGACTCAATATCCTGGTGTTGTGAAAAAAGCAAACGTCCCGGGGCACCGCTGAGAGCGCTGTCTGGGAGGCTCGGAGCCATCCTTCCCCCTGCTGTGCTGCAGGAGCCTCTGCCGCAGCTTGTTCTGGGTGTTTTGGAAAGGCATGGAGCGATTGAGAAGTGCTGAGGGGACCACAGAGCCCGTCTGGTAGGGCCAGACCCCGTGAAGCCAAGCCGTGCTGGTGTGCGCACAGGAGACGGAGATGGAGGTCTCCAAACGATGCCGCAGTGATAGTGAGAGCAAGTTATTCCCTTCCCAGGACAGGTGATGGCCTTGGACTGCAGCAGGCAGACCTTCTCTATGGGCTAGGACAGGTGAGGATGTGCTGGGAGGTTTCTCTGGAGGGTTTGGCTGCGTTACGTGAACATTAGGAATGGCTGAGTTAATTGTCAAGTGGAGAGCTGGGGTGAGATGGTAAGAGATGAGGTGTTTATGTAGAAATTGGGGCTCTTCCTGAAGTCATTCTGTCAAGAGAAGTTTTGGGGAGACCCCAAACATGTCCAGTTGGGATCAGGGCTCCTCCGGTAGGACCCCACCATTCTGTCCTTCCTCCCTGCTCTGCCCTTCCCACGTCTCCCTCTCTTCCCCTCCTTGTAAGAGCTGCTGCACTGTTCAGTGCCACCTGCTTGGGTGGCGAAACAGGGACTGAGGCTGAGCGAGGGAGGGGCAGGAGGGATGCAGAGGAGCACCGCTGCAGGCAGCCGAGGAGCCAAGACCGGCGTGGGTACCAAGCCACAGGGCCTGCGGGTAAGCTTACCCACACGGCATTCGCCTCAGAGGAAGGCCCACATCCCTTGGAGATAACAGTGTGTGCAAAAGCAACACACCCCTCCCCTCGGAGATAAGTTTGTGTGCACACACAACCCGGAGGTAAACACCCAGGAAGGCAAACATCCAAGTCATGCACCTGTACGGACACGGAGCACGTGCAAACATCCACCACGCGGCTGTACCCGTCCTCCCGGGGTGGCACAGCTGAGCCACACGCGTGTTCGGCACTCACCAGACCAGCACTGGATCTGTTTTTGTGCTAGAAAAATCACGTCTAGGGCTGTGGGGTGCCCCAAAACCTGGGGATGCTCAGGGAGAGAGGACAGGTGGAGTTGGGTGTCATCTGTGGGTTGAGCTGGCTGCAGCTTTCAAAGATGCTCGGAGCAACACAGACCCCAAAGTGCTGTTACGTCCCAGGTTTCGTGTGCCTGGAGGATGGTGTCGTCTTTAGGCACTTCAGTTTTCGAGTAGCCTCCATGCACAAAGCAGAGCCTTAAAAAGTTCCTTTAAACTGCGAGAAGGGTTTTTGTTAAACTCCTCGTGTCTCGGAGAAGTTGTGAAATTGGCACAAATGAAACTGTTGCTGGCACAGCCTTGCTGCACCGGGAATGCTTTGCAGGGGATTTCAACACACATTTTGGGGACCCTGCTTTCTGACCCCTGTAAAGGGGGCTGAACCAGTTGTCTGGGCTCCACTTCGATTCAGGGGAGAGCAGATCTGTGCAGCCGACAGAGCTGCTGCTTGCTTCGTGGGAGCGGCATGCGTCGGGTTTATCTCCCCGAGTTTTAGGTGTCTGCAGCAATGGCACTTGCATCTGAGCCTGAACCACATGTTGCCGCACGAGCTGATGGGGCAGACAAACCGCACCGTTTTAAGATGTCCATGATGGGATTATTGCTTCTGTCTCTGCAGCCAGCTCGGACATCTGCACTGAAATGTCGACACTGGCAGATGAATCACAGCTGTAGCTGGTGGATTTGGATCTTATCCTGAAGTCGAACTCCAGAGTTTTATTTTTCAGGACTGACTGGCAAATAGCTAGGGCACCATCACGTATATCCCAGGTGAGAGAAGGGGAGCTGGGGAGTTCTGGTGACAGTCAGCCCTGCGTGTGCTGTCTGCAGATACCTCCCAGCATAACCTGCAGAGCCCGTTTCTGCAATATTTCTGAGTCTCTCAGTGGAAGTTTAGTGGCAAAATGACTACTGAGACCGTGAAAAACTATGGTTTGGTGCAAGTTGTGCTGTTTTAGGAGCAGAGGAACCAACAGGCCAACACCAGTTACAGCGTGTGACGTGAAATATACAACGGTGCAAGTGTACAACTGCAGTTTACAGGACAAGCTTGCAGGTGTCCCTACCCCTCTGCTCGTCTCCAATATGGTTAGGAGCACTTTATGAGCAGAGTTAGAGATGCTGAACAGTTGCAGGTAAAGGCACTGCAGAATGAGACCCCCAGCCTGCCATGCTAATTGTAGGGGCTCTTGAGACATACTTTGGCACTTCAGTTACACCATGCGGTTACTCTGATTAAAATACCAATAGTGGGTTGTAACCAAGCAGGGGGTGGTGGTTCTATGTCTCATCTGTCACCGAGAGAGTTTGCTGCAACGCACCCCCAATTCTGGGGCAAGCAGCAACTTGAGGAACCCTGTACTGATAGGTAGGAGCCTTGCAGAGAGTCAGGGAGCTAGACATCAGCTCTGTGCTTCTTGTTATCTTTGTTTGTAAATACTGCAGGTAAATATTAACCTTCTTCCTTGGGAGGATAAACTAGTCTCTAGACTTTGAAGACTAGGAGCACTGTATTGGTGGTCTGGAGCTGCAAAGTGCTCCTGATGTGGATGCAACTGAGCAGTAAAGATGAGTCTGCAGCTTGTCTCTACTGGGCATCCTTTGCTCTCTGTCTCCCTACATGTGTGGGACTGCGTGTACTTCTCACTGGTTTTGCTAGTAGAGGTTTATTTGTCGTGGATCAACGGCATCCATATCCGTGAGGAGGAACTGAGCTCTTGGGAGAGAGATGATGCTGGTCCTGCTCAGGCGATGCCATCCATGGTGGCTGTGCTTGAGTCCTCGAAAATAACTGAACAGGGTTGAAGGCTCCACTGAGTCTGTGCTTCTTGAGTGATGCCAAGAAGCATCAAGCAGGAGTAAGGAGATGTCGTTGCCTCAGTAGCTTGTGACTCTTTGAGTGGTCTTGATGCTGCAGCCAGCACTGTGTTATCTACTGCAGAAAGGGCAGTGACTCAAAACTACAAAAATGTAGGATCTGTCTTGCAGGGAGAGATGATGATGAAGCTCAGGCTGGTTATCTCGGCAAAAGAGATTCAAGGCATCAGCTCCTCTGGCTGATGGACCAAACCAGTGATGTGTTGGAGGCAGAGGTTAGCTTGTGGTTTCTGTGTTAGCCCTGTCTGTCTTACATGAACAATCATAGCAGTGCCACATCTGATCTCTTCTTGTGTCAAATCACAGTAAGAAGGGAGTCTGCTCCTTCCCTTGCCAGAGATCTACAAGTCTCGTTTGCGGTTCCTGTCAGTTTTATTGGCTGCCTTTTCTGTTTGTGTTTTGAGGTGTGGATTTGTAACAGTGATGATGAGGAACACTTGAAAGATCTGTCAAGATCAAGGAACTGGGAGGATTTTTATTTATTTTTTCCTTGGTGGGACCTTGCTGTCAGGGTTGGATGTCTTGTTGGGTCTAGCTTACTCATGAGTAACTGTGCTGGTTGGGTGGAGGTTCGCTGTCTCTTCTGCAGGAGCCCAGACTGGATGATAGCCTGTGACAGCGATGAGAACAAGTGATAGCGCTTGGCTGCTTCCCCGCTGGAGAGGTTGGGATGCTGGCACAGAGAGGCTGTTTCACACCACGCGGACGTGTCTGGGACAATGTGCCAAGCGAGCGAAGAAGGTGGAGGGTGTGTCTGAGGAGAAGCCTGGGAGGGGTGCAGGGTGTAGGATGGGGTGCTGGCACATCTGGAGGTGGGACGGAGAAACTTGCAGAAGGATTTGTGGGCTAGGCCTGGTTTGAGCTTGGGTGTGTGCTGTATCTGCACAAATCTGCATGTCCTCCCTTCTGCCATCTTGTCTTCTGGCTCAGTGGGGGAGGCCTCCCAACGGTGCTGCCTGCCAGAGAAGATGCTTGCAAAACCCCATGGCTTCCCCCTCTGTCCATGTGGCTTCCATGTTCATCTCCTCGCGGCAGCTCTTGCGCATTCCTGACCCTGGGAATGGGAGATGAGACTTTGCCAAAGCTCACCCACCTGCCAACTGGTCTGATACCAACAGCCCAGTTCAGAAGAGGGGTTACCGATTAGATGCTGCTGGTTGCTTTTCTGATGTACTTAGCATTAGCATACAGATCTCCCAGTCAGAGAGATAAGGGTACCCCAAATGAACATCTCGCAGCAGGCTCTGGGATGAGCAAAGCTCCCTAAGTGGCATCTCATTACAAAATCTAGTGGTTTTATTTTGTCAGAATATCTAAATTAATGGCAGAAAGGCTATGACTTATGTGACTTTGAGGCCAGGGTTTGGTCACAGGTGAATAGTTGCCAGCAGACTTGTGTTTTAGGAAGCCATTTGACACACCGTCTTCAAGAGTGAAGAGTGTGCTTAAATTGCCGTGGCTGGAAGGTGGCTGATGTGGGAAGCGGGAGATTTGGGTGAGAGCAGCGACCAGCACCGCACGGTGTGTACAGTCACGAGCAGGGGATGGTGGTGTCTTAGTGAGATGTGGTGTTTGCAGCTCCTCCATGTCTAGAAATTCTTATTTCACTGAATAAGAAAGGAGTTAGGAACTTTATGGCAGGGAATAGAAATCACAACACAAAGGTCTGGTTAGAAGTTGTGGCTTTCAGGCAGAACAAAAGAGCTCTATGAGACAAAGACTAAGAAGGGAATTGGATTTGGGGCTGGGGTCGGTGGATTTCAGCCTGGAGCGGGGCAGGGGGGTTGCGGGAAGGGTTTGTGCAGCTCGGGGCTGTCTGTGCTGCGGGATGCACCCGCTCCTGGGTCAGGCTTCAGCTCTGGCAGGGCTTTGCTGAAGGGGGAGGCCAAACAGCTGGGAGAGGAGGTGAAGCTGGCATAAATCAGGCCTGCAGGAGTTGATTTATCTTCGAAGATTAAAAATACTTTTTATCTAGCTGAAATCACGGCCTCCATCTAGGCTGTGCAAGGCAGGGGCTGTGCTTGCTCGCTGTTAGCTCCAGATCCCTGCCGCTCGCTGGAGGGGAGTCTCCTGCTGCACCTCTGCCAAATCAGGAATTTACCCAGGCATTGCTCCGTGTCCGTCTGCAGAAGAAACGGGGGTCGGTAAAAGCAGCCGCAGCACCTCCAGAGCCAGTCCCTCCTTCCCTTTTGGGTGCTCGCTGACCCACATGTGCAGGCTCGCCAGAGCCGAGCGAGCTGGCTGCTCCCTCAGCCTGTCCCTGGGTTCCCAGCTTGCTGGGTTTTTTTTCTCCAGCAGCAGCCACATGGCCTTTCACAGCCCACACAGTTTTTCTTGGGTTGCAGGAGCCCTGGCAGCAGGATATCAGAGCAGGCTTCCCTGCCAGGGCTCTGAGGGTGGATAGACCAGCTTTTCTCCTTCCCTTATCACCTTAAGGTTTGGGAGCAGGGAAGCCGCTGCACAGCTGCTGAGCCGTTGAAGAGCTTTTTGGTTTTGGCAGCAAAGGGAGAACATCAAGAGTTGCGATGGCTGCAGAGGGACCACCTAAGAGAGCATGGGAGGTTGGCAGCAAACGCGGCTGAGCAAAGAAATGGCAAACTGATGTTGAAACTCCTGGAAAGGGGAGCGTTGTTGCTGTAGAGTGTAGGGGGAAATGGAAGCATGGGAATGGCTTGCCACTAGATGGAGTGAATGGTCTTATGGGGATTTATCTTCAGCCTCTGGCAAGTTCAGTCTAGGACCTTCGCTGTGGGAATCGGTCCTTTCTCCTGGGCTTGACTTTGGGGAGCTGACTTGAGCTGGCCGCCAGCGTCTTCTCCAGTGCTGCTGTGGTGTGTGCGGTGTGGTGATCCAGGCTGTTGGACGTAGAGCAGAAGAGTCACCTCCAGGGATTGTGGGCACAGAAATCGAATCCTTGAGCTCTCAAAGCCCATGTCCTTCAGCAGAAGCGAAGCTTGGGACTCTTCGGGGTGAGAGTTTCCGTGTGTGAGTATGGAAGATGCAGGAGCCGCGCAGTAAAAGGACATCGGGTAGGGGCAGTGGCCTTTTGGGAAGCAATCTGTGCAAGGGTTGGAAACATGGCCCTCATGATGTGTGCCGAGTTGCAGCGGGACCTTATGGAAGAGCTAGCCGCTGATCTCTAGATCCGCGGTGCTGGCTCCACTGGCCCCGTGGCCATCCCTGGGGAGCTGACGACTTGCAGCAGGGGACCCTCACATCCCCTCCTGTTCTCCCGCCTCTTGCTGTTGGCAGAGAAGGCTGCAGACCCCAACAGGAAAGATGCAATGCTGCAAAAGGAGATCGACATAGGAAAACCTTGGGCTGTCCCTCTCCGGTGCCGGCTGGGAGTGTAAGGAATCCCTGCAGCAGCAGCTCCCCGGTGACGCAAGCGCCGGCGCAGCGGCCCCGTCGGGGTGAGATGCAGCGCTCTTCCCACCGCCCGCGCACCAGGGGAGGGGTGAGCTACAGCAACAAAAATGCGCCCTTCCACTTGGGTGACTGCTCCCAGTTAGAGATGAAAACATTTGTTCCTGAAATTGGAGTCATTCCTGGGATTGCAACACCCAGGCTGTGTTTCCAATTAATCTGCTGAAGTCGTCATGCATTTCCAAGTGCATTGGCTCAGCAGAGAGAAATCTGGCATTGCCTTCGCACTGAAATGCCAGCTGAGATGCACACAGTATTAAATGAAGAGAGAACGGCCCCGGCAGGCTGGCCCACCAGCACCTGGCACAGGATCACGAAGGGGCACCAGGCAGCTCCGGTATGGCGGGGGGGATGTGGCAGAGGGCAGAGCAGCCTCCTCCTGGGAATGAAAACGCTTGAAATAGTTGTTGAATTACTGTTGGGTTTTTCCTGACTGGTTTCCTTCTGTTTCTGGGTGTGTGTTTTGTTTTGGGGAGAAGGGGAGGGGGGTGAAGTGAGTTATGCTTGGTCTATTCGCTGTGTCTGCAGGAGTGTATTTACATCCTCGCTGCCTTAGTGGTGATGAGTGGGAGATGTTTGCCGTCCATTGGGGATGATGGTGTGACCTCTCAACCCCAGCCTCCTCCCAAGCCCTCCCGTGGGGTGCTTCTGCCCCTGGTGAGGCAGGCGAAGGCTGGAAGCTGGTGGCTATTTTGTTTGGGAATTGGGCGATCTCTTAAGCAATGCCTGCGGTGCTGCGTGTGGGTCAGTGTCTGGGTGCCTGCGGGGTGAGGGGCGAGCGCTGCTGGCTGCGGATCCTGCCTGCTGAGTCTGGAGCGCGGTGGCCTGCAGAGCCGACTTGGTGTTGGATGGTGGGTCCTGGTGGTGAGTCTCCATGTTAGGCACCTCTCTGGGGAGCTGCTGGAAGGACAGACATCCCCTTGCTGATGGTTTTTTCTCTCCTAGGGCTGCTTTTGCAGAAGCCAGGGTTCCTGCCTGGAGTTGGAAGTGACCCGACACATTCCTCTCTGATCTCCCGTGTGATTTTCTGAGAAATGAAATTGGATCTAGAGCCCGGTCCCAGCTGGGTGGGAGCGGTCCAGTGTGTTAACACAAACACTCATGGAAAGGCCGAGCTTGCGTAGAAATCTTCCCTTTCCAAGAATGAGGTTCAGGCTGAGGCCCCCCTCCCTCTGGAGTCAGCAGGGATGACGGATGGGAGCAGGGAAGGGGGGGACAGGAAAGCTCAGCAGGTCTCCTGCCACCGTGGTCACCGGTGGCTTTTCCCTTTAGGGGGAAGGATGCAAACTGTTTTTGCAAAAGGAGTGTGCAAACTGCTTTTACCTCTTGGGAACTGGCGCTGGGATGGAGAGTCCGGCTGCCTCCAGCTCCCTGCTCTGCGGAATCCCTCTCCCTGTGCTGTAGGGATGGCGTTACCTGCTTTGCTGCAGCGACGCTTCATTTAGAGCTGGAAAGTGTTAAGCGAGGACGGTGACAAGACCACTCCCAAATTGGATCACGCTTGCTTTCCCATCTGCGAGGGCAGCACCGGGGCAGTACGTTCTTCGGTGGGAGTGTCGTGCAAGCCTGTGCACCCTTCTCGGAGGCCAGCGCAGGCAGGCGGCCTGCGGCAGATGCGTAAAAGCCTGAAAAAAAGCCCAGGGAAGCGAGGAGAGGAGGGGGAAGGCAAGTTTACCACTGGTGTTTAATGCCACAGTGCGCCAATTTAACAAATACTCTTAAGGATGTTGTGCTAACTTCCCAAGTTGACTTGCTCCAGAAATACAGTTTTCCTACGAGTCTCTATTAGAACAAGTCTCTGTTGCATAGATTTTTAGCAGCGAGGATTTGATTTTTCTATATTTGCTTGCAGGACAATAATACTGATGCTTTCTATTTTTAACACATCAGCGGGGCAAAAATGCACTTGGGAATCTTCCGGGAGCAGAGTAGCTCTGCTCATAGTACTGCCTGCACGGCTAGGCTTCGGGAGCAACGCCAGCAGCTCAGCGAGCAGCCTGGGCTTTGAGAGTGCCTGGCCCCACTTTTCGGCAGGTAAATAGAGGCCAGACTGCATGGGGCTCGTTTCCCTGCTCTGGTGGGCACAGCGGAGCCCGGGCTCTGGGGTCACAGGGCTGGCCGGTGGTGGGGAGGAGCAGGGACATGCGGCATCGTCCATCCTTCTCTTCCTCCCGTTTCTCTCCCTGCTGTGGCCCTTCGAGGCTGCGGAGGTGGTGGGAAGTGCTGAAGGGTTTGTGGGTCTGGCTGTGTTGCTCACTCTGTGATGCTTGTTTGGGTGGTGCCAGTCTTGAACTCCTAGCTCAGGTCCTAAGAGCATCTCAAGCCTTTTATTTTTTTATATATATATATATATATATGGGTTTCTGTTTGTGTGGGGTTTTTTGTAGGTTTTTTTTTTAAGAAAAAGTTTCTGTCACCACCTCGATGATGAAAAAGGGCTGCAAGCGATAACCTGCAAAACCCTCCAAAACGGGAAGTGAATAACAAAACTGGCACTGACTTGAGTTGGAATCCCAAGTTTGGGGACTGATTCATAACTTTGAGCGGTTCTGCCCCAGCCAGGTCCTTCTGCCACCCTCATCTGCTCAAGCTGCCGTCAGCAGCCGTCCTACGGCAGGATGGGCTTGCGTTGGTCCTTACAGGGTTTTCAGGCTGCTGACGTGCGTGCTGGAGGAGCCTGAACATGTGCACCTCCCATTTGGAGGAGAAAATAGGAATTTAGGGTGGAACTTGCTCCCTGGGGGCTTTGTTTTGCCCTCCGGGCTGGGTCCAGAGAAAGTGTCTTCTGCTGTCTTGGTTTTTTAAATTTTTTTTCCCTGAAGTGGAAAATCCCACCAGTCTCAGGAGTGGATTTTATCGCGCTGTTTGTGCCTATTGCGAAGACTCTGGTTTCCAGCCCCTCTGAGGGACTGCGCACAGCAATCGCCGTTTTTCCACGGCACCTGGTGGCTGCCAGTGGATTTCGGATTAAATCCAAGACCCGCCCGTTCTGCCCTGGGGGTCCCAGTGAAGGTCGAATCTCTGCCTGCGGCCGTCCCTCCTGGACGGGGCAGCAGGTTTGCATTTCGGGGCTGGTCCTTTGGGAGCAAAGAGGCAATTTTGGTTTTGCCATCCCGGGCGTGCAGCTGCGCGGGGCTCGGCCCCTGGCTGGGACAATGGCAGGAAGCCGGGAGCCGCGCGCAGCTCCTTGCTGCTGGCCAGGCACCGCATCCTCGTGGAGCCCGGGCTGCCTCCGCTCCCGCTCCTCCCTTGCTATTTCCATCGCATTGTCCGGAGGAGAGGAAGGATGTTACCAGCCTTCTTCCTTTTTGCCTCAAAGGGATGTGGGGTGGGCGGGGAGGGGAGGGGAGAAGATTTTTCTCGCTGGCGGTTGTGCAATAGGCACAATTTCTGCTATTCGAAGCACCGTCCCGCTCCGCCCAGGTCAAGGGGGTGATGCATCTTGGCCTGAGATGTCCCTGAGGTCTCCCCTCCTCTTCGTGGTCTTGGCAGCGGAGATGCATCGTGTCCCGTGTCCCCGCTGGCAGCCAGTGGGCTCAGGCGCATCCTCCTGTACAAGGCAGGGGCTCGGAGATCCATCGGAGGAGATGCTTCTGCAACGTGGCTTTTAGTGCACACGCAGACGTGGCCAGACTCATGGTGCTCAGCAATGCCAGGGGAGATGCTGCTGCCTCCACATCCCTTATTCCCAGTGGTAGGGTGAGGCTGTCATGAGGTTGCTGGCACTCGACGTAAGGTATTTTGGGAAGGTAAAGTGGGATCCTAATGTTATAAACACCCTGAGCACCATGTTGGGGGGGGTGTATGTGTGCAGATGTCATGGTGGGGCTGCAGGGGATGGAAGGATAATCCCTGGCCCCTCGGCAGAGATGGTTTCAGATGCCTCTGAAAGCATTGGAAGAAGCGTGCAGTGGGGAAAGGGAATGGAGAAGGTCACCTCTTGCTTTGTGATGGAGAAATATGGCCATGAAAGGGGGTTCTGGCTTTTCTGGGGGTGTTTTTAGTTCTTCATCTCGTGGACAGGGCTCTGATGATTACAAAGAAACGCTGCGAAGTCCTTCCTGCGTTTTTGCACAGCTCTGACTGCTGTGGCCGTACAAAGTCGAGGCTCCCTGCTGCGCTGGAGAAGGCCGGGTTCCCACGTGCCAGGAAGTGAAAGCAGAATTAATTAAGATGGGAAATGATCTTAATTTGCTCTGGCTAAATCCCTTTAGCACAAGTAAACCCCAAACATTTGAAGCAAAGATCTTGGTCAGAGTGCAAGCCACACCTCTCCTGTCATTTAGAGGTGGAGAAATTGCCTGTGACACATCTGTGAGGGTTTGACTGTATGGGAGAGTTTTACCAGTTTTACTGGGGTGATTGTCGCTTGCTTGTAGCAGCCAAACTGGGAAAAGCCCATCTCTTGCTGAACTGGATCCCAGCTCAGCTGGGATCACCCTGGGATAGCCAGAAGAGTCCAAATTCAAATCTCACGTGTGCTGGCGTTGAGTCTGCCCTGGGACAGCCCCAGGACTTAGCAACACTGCTGATTTTTCCATAGGGGAGCAGAAAGCTTTAAGGATCCCTTTTGGCTTGCTTTCTTCGCTTGTCCCAAAGCGGATTGGGATGCAGTGCGGCTGTTTTGTCCTCCTCGAACAGCATCTGCTGTGCGTGGTACCCGTCACATGCCGTTCTCAGGGACACCCTCCATACCCTGCTTTGGAGCTGCCGAACATTTCTGACAAACCCCAGGGTTGGGGCCAGCCTTCATAACCTGCCAGGAATATCGGGAGCTCCCGGATTTCGCTGCTGACAGGAGGTGTCCGGCAGTGCCAGGGCGATGGAGCAATTACTTGGCAGCCATCGGAGCCAGCTCTTTGCGTTAGTGAAAAATGCGAATGATCTGCACGCTTGTGAAAGTACCATTCGTCCCCGGGGGGTCGGGGTAATGACCTTGCCTGCGTGTCCTTGGCGATTTAAGCCTTCCTGATACTTTGGCCACGCGTGTCCCGTTGCGTGTGTTGGCACTGGCCGCCCTGCAGTGGGGTACGCGAGGGAGGAGAGGTTGCGTGGAAGGAGGAGGGGATGCGCAGTTCAGTTGTCTCCTTCCTCCTCTGTTGTTTTGTGGTTGTAGGGAGGCTGTGAGCATGGAGAACACAGCAGAATAGCAATTCTTTTCTAAACCAACTTAGAAATTATGTCAGAGGAGCTGATGCAACAAAATACCACTTCAGGTTGGGGCAGAAGTTTTTTTCCCCCATTTTTTTAAAATACGAGCAAGCTGGGCTGTAAGCTTTGTTATGGTCTATCTTATTGCGTGTTCCCGTTTGCAAAGGAGGGAGGGTCTTGTGTTCGTCTCCGGCAGCTGCCACGGCGAAGGGAGTTGGGAGTGGGCATGCATGGGAGCAGGAGGAGGGCTGGCATCGTGGACCAACCTCTCTGCTCTGCCGTGGCTTTTGCTTCCCTGACAAAGACCTCGGCATTTCCACCTGCTGCTGCATGGAGCCTGGGTGCCAGCCACCTGCCCGAGCCCACGCAAAGCCTCCCTGTTTGTTTTGTCTAAAAGCAATATCCCCCAAAGCTGGGGAGGGGGGGGAAGAATACCCACTCTGGCTTAATTGCATTTAATGAGTCTGATGGGGCTGGCTGCCAGCAAGCCGAGGGCTTTGCCAAGGTTCCTACTTGCCCGTGAGAACTGCAAGGGTGTGGTGTGCGGCCGCGCCTGGCTTTGCAACCGCTGGGAGAAGAGATCTGAGAGCTCCCGCCGCCCTTCGCTGCGGTCGTTGTGCCGCTCGCCTGATGCCATCAGCCCAGCCCGCGTTGCAGGGCTGAGCTTTACGGGCGCGTTGACCCCCGAGGACTCAGAGGGACGTGATGACGTCTATAGGTGAGTGTGCCAAACGGGTGGGAATGTCCCTTGCAGATGTTACAGAGGGCCTTATACAGATGGGTTTGTATTAGACGCGCCGTGAGCATCCTTTCTTCTGGAGCTGGGCCCAGTTCAGCTCTGCAGCATGCACCCAGCCAGGAGCTGTCGTTTGTTTGATTGTCGGGTGAGTTTTAGGGTCCTGGATGGGTGTGTGATTTTGCTGAGTTGACACCAGGTCTGATCTTGAGAGGTGCCGAGGGTTCAAATCCCAACACGTGCGCCGATTCCTCGGTGTCTGAGGTTAACGCTGCTGCTCTGGGCTCACCGGGGGTTGGTTTGTTTATTTATTTTCCTTTTTTCCCCTGTGCTTGAGCAGCTCAGCGGCAGGATTAACCCTGCTTTCTGGGTTAAACACCCTGGGCAGTGTTGCTACATGAGTGCGGAGCGCACACACCCCACCGCACCCTCCGTCCCGCTTTGGCTGCCTCGGGGCACCCGCGTTCTGCAGCCGTCAGCTGGGAGCTGGCCCGCGTCCTCCTCCGAGGTTTCTCCCTGCCGACTGCTGTTTGCTCCTGGTTTTCCCCGGGCAGGCTCCAGTTTTGTGTAGGACACCGGCTCCTCCTTGCATTTCTTCACCCCCAGATCTCGCGGAGACCCAGAAATCCTGCCTGATGACTTGGCATGCCGTTTCTTGTAGCTTTTCCAGCCCGGGTGGCATTACCCACCTTCAGCGTCGTGGATCTCTTCCCATCGTCTCCCCCAGCCGCTTGCACGCACCAACGGTAACCCAGATTTACCCCCCAGGGCCGCTGTCACTGGTGTCCCCATGGTGTGGGAGAAGGCCTTGTTGGATCCAGGCACATTTCAGGCTCCTCTGCATTAAGGATTTGACACCTGCACCTTGCCCAGCTGCACAGATGCCAACTTTGAGCCAAAGGCTGTGCTTTCCTAGCTTCTCTGTGAGCACCCAGGTATGAGAGGCAGTGCCAGACAGCCCACAGTGAAGGATACCAGAAGCGTATTTGTGCAGGAAACTGAAAATGTTGCGGCTTCCTTCCTCTGACATAAATAGCTCTCACCCTAAAACCCGACTCTCCGCTCTGCGTGCTGGTGATCTCCAGTGCTGGCTGGAGGGGACGCTGAGATGGGGTGGGCAGTGGTTGGGGTCCACCATGTGCTGTCCCCTGGTCTCACGGTGCAAAGCTGGGTCTGCCCAGCTTGGAAAGTTTCCTTGCTCAAACACCTGATGGTCAGCGCTGGAGCAAGGTTTGGGGTCAACGCCAGTCGTGCCCTTGCTGATGGCTGTTGAGCAGTCCGTAGATCTGCGTGGGGGATTTCATTCGTGCCTCTTTCTGTGGGATGCATCTTATTCCCATAGAGCTGGGGTTGCCGGTGTTTCTCCCAGCTCCTTGTTCTCCTGCTTTCTGTGTTGTATTGGGCCTGAGTGTTTTGTTTGGTGGTTTGTTTTTTTTTTTTTTTTAATTTTCTTTTCATGACCGAATCTGCCTTCCAGCCCAGCCTTGGACCTTGGCCAGCGTTTGCCAAAGGGATTTCCTTCTCTGCAGCATGCAGAGAGGCTCCAATTAATGGGCAGGTCCCCTTGAGTAGTCATTCACTGAGAGTGGGTATTGTGGGAGTCCGGGCTTTTTGTCTCAGCACTTCCAGATCAAGCAAGACACCGCTTTGGAGCCCTGAGCTCTTCCCCAGGGGCTTATGAGTCAAGCTGGGCTCTTGCTGTGTTGCATGCAGCAATTAAAAAAAATAAATACGTAGGCTGAGCTGTAGCGCTGGTGACAGCAGCCCCCGTGCAGCGGTGACCCTTCGCGGGCGGTGTGAGGCGAAGCAGGTTGTAGGTTTGAGCCAAGTGGATGAAGGCATTGTGCCGTCCCTGTGAGGCACTCCATGCCGCGGTGGGATGCTCGAAACAGCGGCTTCGTGCGTGCAGGGGGTGACAGCAGCGAGGACCCCTCTGCAACGGCCCCCGGACGGGCTGCGGGCAGCAGCGTGGTGCGGGGCAGAGGTGCTGACAAGCCCATCGGTGTGCTGTCCAAACCGGTTGGGAACGCTCTCCTCTACTTATGCAAACGGCTGGTAATTGAGGAGAGGTTCGTATAATCGTTTGATCTCTCCTCTGCTTCCCTTGGCACGGAGGCTGCATCCTCTCGTGCTGATGTAATCAAACCCGGTGCGGGAAGACGAGGCGTCCTGCGCCGAGAGGGTGCTCACTCACTTCCCGGGAGCGCTTGGCTGCGGCTGTGGGGCTGCCACACGGCTCTGCCTCTGTTGGTATCTACCTGCTTGGAGAACAGAGACCTGGAGGAGCTTACCTGGCCAGGACCGGTGCCAAAGCCTCTCTCCGAAGAAGATCTGTGTTGGCTGTAGGCAGGGTGATGATGCTGAGGCTCTAGACCGGACTGGTGCCTCTTGCCAGAAGCCTGGTTGAGGGAGAAGATGGGGCTGTTAGAAGACACTGGGCTGTTCCAGTTCAGGCAGAGCGGGGATACTTGCTTGCCCGGAGATGCTGCCTATCATCCGCATTCGTCTTTGCCAGAGGGCCTTGGCAGTATTTAAGGTTTCAGGAGCGCACCGCAAACCCTCGCCCCTTCTCCGGCTGCTCCTGTAGCTGCGTCCGCCAGGAGAGGACATGGGCGGTGAAGATCCGTAGCAGCCCTCCACGGGATTCGTTTGCAGGGCTGGCGGGGCAGGAGGAGCGGTGGAGCTCAGCGTCAGCCCACTGCAGAGAAAGGCTTCGAGGGAGGACCAGGAGGAACGGCACTGCCTCTCCGTCGCATGACTCGGGATAGCATGATATGTGGGGCTATGCCGACCTGCCGCTGGTGGCTCTCGGGCAGGGAGTAGCTGGCAGACCCTGTCTGGGCTGTGCGACCAGGTGAGGGTGGTCGGAGGGGCAGGAATCCCAACGGGGTGGGCTACGCTATGTGGGAATGTTTCCCTTCTGGGAGGGGAGGACTTTTCCTGAATCTCGGCAGTTTCCATGAGCGGTAGCTGCCTACGCTGTTCTGGGGAGCACGAGGCACCGCCAGGCAACCTTGGCTTTCCTTCAACAGAGCCCTTTGGTCATGAATTTACCTCTGTTTCGGAGGAAATGGCGGTTGTTGCGAGGTTTCCTGGGGATACCTTGCACTCCTCCGCACAGCATCCTCCCCCACGGGCCTTGTGCTGCTATTTGGGATGGGGTTTATGACCGGTGGGGGTGGGAGGATGCAACTACTGGCAGGAAATGATTGCCAGAGGTTTCCAGCTGTGCCAGAGCTGTGGCGGGGATGGAGCCCACTTGCTGTCCCTCCGGTCCCAAGTCCCGGCTGCGGTTGCAGGAGATGAGCTCTTCAGTCCCACCTGGCACCTCATGCTGCCCACGCTCAAACCGTGTGGCGCGGGGACCTGATCCTTCTGCAAAGAAACTGGTAAAAACACTATTTATTTACTTACTTGCTTTAGACGCGCACAAGCACGCATATACCTGCCCGTGTAGGCATGGCTGATGGTGCCACATATCAGGGCACGACCGAGGAACAGCTGGCAGGGACGGGGATGCCTTACACTGGGTTCATAAGCCGCTATTTGTGAAACTGCAGTCCCTGTGTTCCCTGCGTGTGGCGTGATTCAATCCTGCCTGTGCCCAGCTCTTTCTGTGGCTTCACACCTGTGTGTCCCTGTGACCAAATGATCTCAAATTTAGACTTGAAACCTACTGCCAGGTTTTGCTGTGCAGGTTTTGCCTCTGCACGTTCATGGCTGGGTGCTCTGAAGGCTTTAAAAACTCATCCCTGGGAGATGGGCAGCATCCAGGGAGCTCAGCCCCTGGGACATTTGCAAGTTGCTCCAGCTCCTCTAAGAGCTGCATGTGAGCATGAAGGAAGTTGTTTGGCGGTTTAAGTACCGCCTGTGGTGAAGTTTGGGTCTGGTATTAAGGTTCGGGGCTTTGGCGTAAGTTAGCGTGATGCAGCGTTACCTTGGGATCCTCTTGACCAGCTTCGCCCTGCAGCCAGAATGCTTTCAAGGCCAATCTGAACATGCAGATTTGAAAGCATGCTAAAAACCTGCCTTGAAACAGGCACCTAAACACACCTGTGTGGATTGGCTCGCCCCACTGACCGCATCTGTGGGGCAGCCCTGGGCCAGCGAGGAGGGGGCTCGCTGTTCAGGGAGAGCACAGGCATCTGTATTTCCACTGCAAATGCAGCTGGACCACTTCCATGAATGTTTTGTTTAGCCCTGAAGCATTCACTAGACCTCTTCCTTTGGCAGTGGAGTCCTGCCTTCTGCTCTGTATGGATGTTGTGGGAACGTATAGCATGGTCCCGTGTCTTTGATAAGCCTGGATGGGAACACCGATATTGGGGTGTGGGCTGAAACACAGAGAGTATTAGTAGCAGCAGATCCAGGTACAAAGCTTTTCGCTCCGTGTCCCTGTAGCGCAGGCTGGCCTCAATGCACCGTGAGATTTTTGGGTCCTGGAGTCATGAGTTTCAAAATGTAACTACGCACATTTGCGGGGAGAAAATTCCAGGGAGGGCTATTAAATGTCTGACTCAAAGGTCACGAGCCGCAAATAACCAGCGAGAGTAATCAGGGGAAGTATCTCACCCTGATCCGCTTCCCGAGGCCTGATGTGGATCTCATTTACAGGCTCGAACAGAGTATTTTCTGATTTATGTGCTTGACATACCTAAATAATGTGCTTCGCTCACAGGTGTATGTGCATAGTCTGGGTGGTTTCAGGTGCATTGCTTTTAATCCTGGTTCATGACTTTGGTTGTGGAAAGGGTTTTGTAAATGCACATGTGACTTTGCCAAACTTTGATCATTGTCTGTCTCAATTTTTTTTTTTTCTGGAAACTTTCTGCAGCAGAAAGTTTGCAAGAATCAGCATAGAAAAATAGGGTTCTACCCTTGTGGAAAAGCTCTCAGGGGCTTTTCATAGAGAAGCATCAGCCCCCTCTTGTTTTGGAGCAGGAATTTGATGTCTGGTAGGGAGGAGAGGGATCCACCCACATCTGGCCAATTCATAAAGCCCTTGAAACTCCCAGTTAACATGCTCCATAAAGAGTTATCAGAATTTGGCAACCGACCGCTCCAAACATTACATCTACCCTGAGCATCATCTGTTCTCTTATGGCTCATGCGGGACGTTGCGTACGGCCTCTCCGCTCAGGGACAGCTGCGGCGGCGCAGGGCTTTCCCCGGAGCTGCTTTCCCTGGAGCTGTGCGGCAGCTCCCCGGCACTCCCCCGGCAGCCGCCCAGCAAGTCGAGGAAGGAGAAAAATGCCCCAAACGCTCAGATTTCGCGGGGTCCTGCGAGGAGACCCCCTGGAGACGCACGAGCGGATGGAGGTAGGGGGAGCAGAGGGGTGCGTGGAGCACCGGCTTGGGGTTCCCGCTATTCCCCCCACCGAGAGCTGCGAGACCCGATGGCAGTGCCTGTGTCCTCGCTTCTAGTGTAGCTGGGCAGAGATGCCGGGGTGATGCTGGTTTTGCCATTTTTTGCTTTTCTTTGAGGGGAGCATAGGGTTTGGTCCCGTAATTAAAACCAGCATCTTGGTGCATACACCCCAGGGGCCAGGGCGAGGTTATGCGAGGTACCCCGACTCTGGGATTTCCTATTTCTCGAGTTCTTGCTTTGTGATCTTAATGTTATTTCAACATAGTCCTTTTCGTGTGGTTTCTTATTTAAGTGTTTTTAATTTGAACAAATTCCCTCCAGCTAATTTTTGTTACTTGTGCGTGGCTCTGGAGAAGACCTTTTCCTTTTATTAAAGAGGAATGTTTTTAATCACACGCATTCTTCAACCCGGCTGAACTCTGAACCTTTCACAGCTAATCAACATAAGATGGGAAACGGTTTTTTAAAAAAACCTGCCTTTAACTGCTGCTCAGCCTCAGACAAAGCTCTTCGCTGTGTGCGATCGCCTCGCGGGCAGCGCTGGCACACGGCACGGCTGCACCGCGCCGCAAAACCCGGCAGCCTGCCTTCATGGCAGGCAGGGCTGAAGGCAGGGATTCACGGCAAGGCGTCGCTCAGATGCAAGTGGTTTGCTCCTTAATAATCTCCCTGCCCTGGTTTGTTTGCTTCTTGCTTTATTTCCCTCTTATATAAGCGCAGCTCTTTGCTGACGGCTGATATTGCCTCTTTAAAAAAATCAGGAAATGCCAAAGCAAAGATTTCTGTGTTGGTTTTTTTTGGGGGGGTTGGGGGGGTGGCTGTCTGTCTGAGAGCAGCATCATGACCAGTGATTTCCCCTTCGGGGAGCGAGCAACACAAGCTCTGGATTACCACCGCCAGCCTGGGAAACTCGCTGCCACCAGATCTCACCCTGGCCAAAAGCTTAGCAGGAGTCTGAGAGGCTCTTGACTGTTTGCAAAGCGGAGAGCCCGTCGCTGTCTGCACACTTGCTCCCTGTCTTTCCCCGCCTCGCCAGCAAGCGCACGGGCTCTTGGAGCGCTTCGGTTGTTTTCCCTGTGCTGTGCCATGCCGGCAGCCTGGAAAATGCTGGTAACCCGTGCCGGGTTGTCGAGCACAGAGCTTGCATTCATGCTCGTACTGCCGAAGGCTTTCCCAGGACGCGCCGGGGAGAGACTCCGTGCCGAAGCTCTTCTTGCTGTGTTGCAATCTCCCCTTTCCGTGGAGGAAGGGTGGAGCTGCCACGGCTGCTACCTGCCCAGGTGCGGAGCGGTTTGTGCAATGGGCTCGGCAGCCCTGGGCAGTCGCCTCCGCGTGCCGGCACCGCGGCGCGGTTTGCCTCGGCTTCCTCCCGGCGCCCTGGCATAGCGGCGTGTTTTCCTCCCGCTGACCTGGCTGCGCAAGGTGACCCAGAAAAACAACCGCGTGGTGCCACGGTGACGGGACGTCCGCGGCGCTTGTGTTTTACTGCCGGGCTGCGTGGTGCAAGCGGGGACAAGGCAGCAAGTCATCCCCATGGCCGCCTTCATCTCCCGCCCAGGAGAGAGGCTGATGCTGCCTTGCTTTGCACCCCAAATACCCGCTGTGTTGTCTGAGCTGAGCAGATAAGCTTTGCGATTAACGATTATTCAGCAGAAGCAGGGAGAAGAGGGAGAAGGCATCCCATCTTTGCGAAGAGGCTGAGTCTTGCTGCGTTTTAACGGCAGGGCCATTTGCAAAGCCGTTTGCCCAGCAAGTGCTGCCCCGGTCCCGCTGCGCTGCTGCTGGTGACATGGTGGCTGCTGAGCCCCTGCCAGCCCCAGCACTTGTGTGAAGACGAGCCTGCCACCAGCGCCGGCCTTCCCATGCGAATGTTCTTGCAAACTAAAAATAATTCGCAAAAATGTTGGCAGCCGGACATGCAGCCGGGAGAGGAGCCTGTCCCAGAAACCTTCTGCCTCTTCCCTGGGTGGGTGCTCCCAGCTCGCTTCTCCCTGCCCCGGCATTCGGCCCCGTTCCTGGCCATGCGGGTGAGGAAGATGATGGATTCGGCCCCCTGAGACTGCACAGGGCCAGCAGAGCATCCCAGTCCCAGCCCGTGCATCCCAGTCCCAGCCCCTCCGTGGCCATGTGTCATGGTGCTGGTGGCTTGTGAAGGGTCCGCTAGGAACCAGCAGGACCCAGGCCGCGTTGGGGAAAGGGACAGACCCCCCAGGAGCCATCGTGGGGCTGTGCTTTTGGCCTTCTTCGGGTCAGGGGAAGAGGAGGAGCTGCTCGCCTGGCTGCCTGCCCCCTGAATCATGTGTGAGCATCGGAGGCTGCCGAGGAGGGGAGTTGTTTACTGTAACTCTTGGCGGAGGTCCCGGCATGAAACCCCAAATGAATTCAAGCTGCAGCGGGAGGTCACGGCTGAAACAAACAGCTCCCAGGGCAGGAAGGGCTTTGCAAAGGGGTCCAGAGCTGCTGGAGCCTGGGCTGGAGCAGGAGGGACGCGGGACATCCCCAGGGAGCTGCCACACGCAGGTGCCACGCACCGGAGGGGTCCCAGCATGGGGACAACGGCCGAGGCTCCTGCCCAGGGGCTGGGCTGTGCTCCCAGTGCTGCCGGTCCTCATCCCTCGCCACCCTGGCGCTGGGCACGTAAAGCGTCGTGTTTCTAAGCTCTGGAAAACCTCCCTGAGTTTTGTGGCTTTAGCCCGCGCTGGCCGGGTGCGAAGCTGTAACGTCAGGGGCTTTGCACGGGCTGGGACGCCCGCGTCGCCCTGGGGCACTTCAGGCCAGTCCGTGCGCCCGCGGTGCCTTGTTTTGGTCCCGTCTTCCCTCTCTCCCTCCTCCTGTAAATTTTGCTAAAATGTCCCCAGCTGAGCGGGGTCTGGTGTAGCGGGGTGCTGCCTGCACCATCGATGTGCAGAGCTGGGGGGCCATGGCAGGAGGAGGGTCTGCGCAGCCTCTGCCGGCGGCTCTTCCCTGGCTCCGGTGCCTCTTGGCCGTGGGGATGCTCGACAGCCTTTTTCCTGGCTCTGGGCGAGTGGTGAGAAGTTGTTTTTCTGGCTGCTGGCCGCTGGCCTGCCCGTCCTCCCTCTCCCCCAGCACATGCGTTCCCTCCCACTTCTCCTCTTCCGCTGCTTTGGAGTTTGTTTTTAAAAAGACTAAACCAAATGAGGTAGAGAGATTCCCAGAGACCCCGCCAGTGCCTTCCCCCTCTGCTCTGTACAACTGTCTGCATCTCCCTCTTTGTCCCTGGAGGTGCCTGTAATAGCCCCTGCTTTGCCCCCAAGACCTTTTTGCCCCAGGGAGGTGCTGTCGGGGCAGCATCGGGCCCTGCCGAGCCTGAGGATGCTGATGGGGAGATGAGATCAAGACCGCTGCTGCTGAGCTTTGGCCGGTGGGAGCTGCCCGTGGGCATTTTTAGCATCACAAGCGGAGAAAGGCTGTGACAACTCTTCTCCAGATGCCATCAGCTCCGAGGACAGAGGCTGTGGCTTGGTGGGCTGGTCCCTTCCTCCTCATACCCGCACTTTCCCCTCTGAACGATGATTTTTCACGTAAGCAGCTCTTTTCAGTGTCTCAAAGCTGAGCCCGATGGCTGCGGTCCCCCGGTAGCCCTGCCGCGTTTCCCAGCTCCTGCCCCTTCGTGGTATACAGCAGGACACTGACATTTGGCTGGAGGGGACCGAGGGATGGCCGAGCTTCAGCAGGTTCCTGCAGATAGACAGCGTCACGTGGCGGGGATTTGGCTTGGCTGGGAGCTGTCAGAAGTCCCTGTTTCCCATCCTGAGATTTGCTCATTACAATCTGTCCTTGTCTGGCTGCCAGCAGCCCAACACGTTGGGTAGTACTACGCATGCCGTGCCGCTGCCTCCCTCCAGCCTTCCTCCCGCCGAGCATCCCCGAGGGGCTCGGCCAGCGCCCGTCCCTCCGTCATCCTCCTCCTCACTGGGAGATGGGAACACATGTGAGCTGAGAAGCAGGAGGTGAGAGCCCGGCTTATCGCTTGCATCCTTCAAAATCGCTGATGTTTAGCAAGATCCAAGGCCCTTTGGGGATTGCTGAAGCTGGGAGGTTTCTGGAGCAGCAGGCAGGTATGGCCTCCCAGGGTGCTGGTGCTGGCACCGTGCTGCAAGGAGGTGGGACCGAGCGCTGCAGCCTCTCTGGTAGTGCTGGGATGAATTGTCAGCCCTGTGGACGATGTCATCCGTTTTGGGACTACTGGATTCTTGCAGGTGTTGAAAGGCACGTAGAGAGAAAACTTGGGGTCTTCTTGCTTAGGGTAACTTCACTTGGGCTCTTATTCGCTCGTAAAAATGCAGCTGAAACGTGCTCATCTGCTTTTGCCATGCCTGACCCTCAAAGGGGGCTGTGGGGCTCATTCTGCCCATCTCATGGCATAGCGCCATGTCCAGCCCCAAGGTCTTGGTGATAACAGGGCAGAGAAGCTCAGCGGCTTTCAGGCTGCGGCTGTTAATATTCCTCAACCTCCATATCATGCTGGTTACGGTGGGGTAGGCGGGGTGTAGCAATTAGACCCAATTAAACCCCAGGCAGTTATCAGCAAGATGGGAGAGAGAATGGAGTAAACCCTGTGATGGGGTTTCCTGGGAACATCAGGTCCTTCTCCGACATGGGCTGGGGTCGGGGACGTTTCTGTCGTGGAGAATCGAGCTGGTGCAGAGAAGCGTTTGTCCTTGACCAGAGGGAATTTTCCCTGCCTGGGCCATGCAGGAAAGCCAGAGCTGGCCCCGTTTCAGCCAGGCCATGCACCCTGTCGTCTGCACGGATGTGCGCCTGTGGTTATTAATAGTCCCCGTGCCCTCCTTGGGTGTACACGCTTGTGCTCCTTTGCCTTGCAGGGAGGCGCGGGCCGGGGCGGGAGTTTGCTGGGTTTCCCCCTGGCAGAGCTGTTTAAATGCTGCATTACGGGGCAGGAGCCTGCAGAGATTTCTCCTGCAGTACTGCAGTCATCAGCACAAGCTTCCTGATGCCATTGAGGCTGAGGTTTGAACAGCACAGGGTGTGGTCCTCTGTCTATAAAATAACATTTGCATTTGGTTTTTTTGTTTTTTTTTTTTAAACTGCTTTTGGAAAACAATTAGCTCTTATGCTGCAGCGACCTTGGCCCTGCATCCTGCAAGAGCATCCCCCTTGCAGTGTCTTTTAGTGCTGAATTCCCTGCCTACCTGCCTGTTTCCACCTTCCCCTGCGCTGCAATGCCCATGGTGAAGTGCGAAGCTGCAGTGGCCACGGCTGCCTTGCACCCGGCTGAGTTTGCTTTGTGGGATGCCACAGGTCCATCGGGGCTGTCCGTGTGTCCTTCAGTTGCTGTCGTGCTCGCTCATCCCCTTTCTGCCTGTACTTGGCCGGCTCGCTGCCTGCTCAGCGCTGCAGGAGCAGTGCATCTGTGGGTGTCCACATGGCTGGGTGGCTCTTCTGCAGGTTTGTCTTCTGTTTGTTGCAGCTGGAGGCGACCAGCTCTGCTCTGCACTGGCCCGTGGCACGTGCAGGATAAATTAAGCAAAGCTTTAGGAACTGGTCGGTGAAAATCCCCTACTGCAGTGGGTGCTCTGACGCTCTGTGTAGTTGGGACTATTTTAGGTGTTCCCATGAGGATGGGGGATTCACCACGTGGGGAGGCTGTGCATCCAGGCAGGGTGGGAGCGTCTTAACTTTGCAAAGCAGTTCTCAGCTGTGGTGTTGGGGAGAGATGCCTGCAGCACCTCGAAGACTCTCCGAGGCTGTATGATTTACAGGATTTTTTTGTCCAGATGATGGAGGAGACTTCTGCAGGCAGTAGATTGTGTGTGGCAAGCCCTTCTCAACGGCAGGACATGTTCCTCACAGTGCCCTTCTGTGCACTGGGACATACCCGGGCCCCATCCTGATACTTTCCCTACCTACCTAGGAGGGTGGTCTGAGCCGGACATGGACTGAGCTGTGCCCCTCTTTGTGTCTCCACAGCTGCTGTGAACCCGTGCACCTCCCCACGGGTGCCCCAGACCGTCCCCATGGACCTGCGGATCGGGCAGCGCGTCGTCAAGCCCGGCTCTGACACCACCTTGCTGGCCCTGAAGCACACGCAGCAGCTACAACACCAGCTCTTCCTCGCCAGCCTGCACCAGCAGCAAGTGGAGCAGCTCGCCCACCAGCACGTGAGGGTATGGGCACCCCGGGGTGCAGGGGGAGACCTGCACCCACTTTCGGTAGCAGCTGAGTGAGGACTGGGCACTTTGAAGAATTAATTTTGCCCCTAAAGCACGTAGCTCATGGTGCCGTGCGTGTCTGCCAGCAGTGCCCTGTGTCGGGGCTGGCTTTGTCCGGGCTCCCGTCTCTGGCAAGGATTAAGAGGAAGAGACTGGAAATCCCAACCCCAAAATTACCTTCCCAGGTGAATTCCTTCTTTCCCCTGAGCTGGAGAGTTTGTAGTGCTTTTTAGCCAGCCCGGAGACCTCTCCGACACAAGGAGGCTGGTTAGGGAGTCAGGTGGGGGTTTTGTGTCTTACTTTCAGGCCAAATCTCCGTCCTGCCAAGGCCAGCAGGAGGGCTGGGGCCTCCTGGGATGTGCGAAGCAGGGAAATGTTTTCAGCCGCATACCATGTGTGCTGAGCGAGGAGCCAGAGCGACTGGACAGGATGCCTGGTGTCTGTGATCTGCCACTCCGCTTGGCCACCGCTGTTTTTCTGCCCTAAAGGCATGGCTTACTCACTTTACAAGCTAATTTGCTTTTCTGGGAAGTCTTCACTGAAATTCTCTAGTGTCACCCGGAATAGCACCCCTGCCCTGCACAGCTTCTGCTGCCAGACTCTGCATTGTCACAAAATTACAGCAAGGTTTAGCTTGGATGGCTTCTCTGGAGGCCCCTGCTGAGAGCAGGGCCAACTTCAGAGGTAGGGCAGGTTGCGGAGGACCACGTCCAGGCGAGTCGTGACCATCTCTAAGCAGAGACATCACCCCCTGCATGTCCCAGTTACAGGGCTGCACCGTGCTCATAGCAGGAATCAGTTCCATATATCCAAAAGGGATTTCCCTGATGGCGCAGCTGTCCTGTTGCTGCTCATCCTTTTGCTGTGCCTCCATCTGCTCTGGAACCCGCTTTGGGTGGTAAAAGATACAGTTGTAGCCCCTCACCTCTAGACTAAACAAGCTCAGCCTCATCTGCTTCTCTCACGTCCCATGTGCTCTGGTCTGAGCACCAGCCCCACTCCTGGTGTGTGGCATGTGCTTACTGGTCCCACTAACCTCGTCTGGAAGCCCCGGGGGAGTCATACTGAGGCTTTTTGGGAGAGGCTGAGCATCAGCTTGGTCCACACAAGGCGAGTTTGAGATGCTGCTGCTGCTGCCATGACTGTTGGGTGCTTAGAGTGATTAGTGCTTTCTGACCTCTCTGTCAGATGGGATCATCTCTGAAAACCTCAGCTCTGGAAAACACCAAGATCCAAACTTTTAAGACTACTATAATCGTTTTTTTCTTTTTTTCCCTTTTTTAGTCAACTATGATTTCTGGTTTTTGTTGTATTACAACATGACCTAGCTACAGATATGTCAAAACATCATGAAAGGCGTCAAGTTGAAACAGACTGGTTTGAGTTTTACAATGTCCCTGGGGAGAGCATCTCTGGAGACAAAGATGCATCCGGTTTGCTGTGATGAAACAACTTAACGTGTTCTTGTCGGCCAGGGCTGCCCATCAGGTTTCCAAAAATGACATAACGGACCATTTCAGACATGCTCCGTCACCATGTCATCATGCCTTGGGCTTGGGGAGGGGGTAAGAGGACTTCGGTCTGTGTTGGGTGAGGCTGGGGTCTCCTGGTGCTGACGTCCCTCTCCTCTCACAGGTGACCATGGAGTCCCCACACCGCGAAGCTGAGCCTGGGCAACAGGAGCAGGAGCTGCGGCAGATCCTCAACAAGGACAAGAGCAAGCGAAGTAAGAGCCTCCGTGTGTCTGCCGGCACGTGGCACTGGGTGCCGAATCTCTGCCCGAGGAGCCGTGTCCCCAAAACCGGGGGGACTTGGCTCACAGAGGGGGTGAGATTTTAGAAGGGGGCTCAGCAGGTGGTTCTGCCGTTATCCAGACCAAGCTCTGCCCGCTCTTAGTCTAAAGGCACGTGATAGCATCCATGCCACTGAGCATCTCCGTCCTGTGCATCAAACTGAGCTGTACTCTGTGCCTGCCTGGGGCCAAGAGAACCACTTAGTGTCCGTGGGGAAGTCTGGTCCTCCTGAGCAGCAAGCAGCAATGCCAGAAAGTTGCTGGCAAGAGATTTTTTTGGCTCTGGCCTGGCTGGTGTTTGTCCTTCATGTCCTTCCTAGCAATGCCAACTAGGTGGTCACAATAAATCTCCATGCTAATGTTGCATCGTGCCCTATGGCCACTGCAGCGGTGCTACCGGTGCTGACAGTGCTTGTGACTGCCCTGACACTGGGCAGGGCATGAATTTACCTCTTAAACTTGCAAGCCCCAGGCTGGAGAACCTGTGGCAGTGGGGAGAGGTTAGTGGGTCCCCCCATGCTGGGCAGAAAAATTTGCAAACCCTGTCTGGCTGCGATCTCCCTGCGCCATCTAGTGCCAGTCACTGCAGGGAGCTCGCAGGGAGCTTGCTCTGAGCTTTTGGATGTGCAGAGCTCTGCATCACAACCCAAAGATGCAGCTGCAGCGTGCATTGGATGTGCTGCGCCCGTCCCAGTGTCCGTGAGCCTACTGTCCACCTGCCCATCCAATCTGAGCTCTGTCAGGATGCTGATATTTTTCCTTAGCTCCCATGTGGCTGTGGAGCACAGGCTTGCCCTGCTGTGGTTCACAGGGTTGATGGGACTAATTGCGATGCTGAAAACGCAGTGCCTGCCCTTTTCGTGCCATTCCTGAGCAAACAGCTCCTGCGAACGCAGTCAGCTTGGCACGGCTGAGTGCGACAGCCTACGCACAGCCCCTTCATGCACTCTGGGAGTTAATCATACAAATTAATTAACTAACTTGTGCTCAGAGGTGCCGAATGCTGGCACAGAAGCGTGGAGCATCCCTGTTGTAACCACAGAGTGTTCCTGCTGGAATGGATGGATGGGGGTATGGCCTGGCATGGGTAGGAGTATGGGAATGGGCCCTAGCGGGGTGCAGGGGGAGGTATCCTGAAGTGGGAAACCATATGGGAGGCTCATGGCAGCCGGAGGCTGGCGATTGCAGCACCCTGCAGCAGTCAGACCTCTGTGTGGAGGTGTTTCACCACCACACTGGAGCCAGGTGTTGAACGTGGGTCGCTGCTGTTTGTTTGCCAGTGGGTCGTGGTAAGTCTCATGCTCTTCTGGAAGAGCACAGCTCCATCAAGAGATTCAGGAGCCTCAGAGCTATCCCCTGAACTGTTTGGAGGTGCTTTATTTTTCTTGCTGTCTCTCGTGCAAGCTGTCCCCATCTGGGGGCAGAGTGTGGCTGCGTGGGGAGCTGAGGTGCAGGACAAGCAGAGCTGTATGCCATCAGCTGGAAATTATCAGCATGTAGCACAGGCTCAAAAGAGCCCCAGGGCACAGTGTCTCTGGAGAGGCTTCAGAAGGATCCCATGCACCCGTGGGAGTTTTGTCGCTGCTGTATGAGCCACGTTGTGCTTTCATGCCCTCTTTATTCTGTGGGTGTCAGCTTATACCTGCTCTCTCTGGCTCAGGTGAAGCAGGCAGATCTGCAGCTGAGACTCGCCTCTGGCGATGCTCTGCCTCTCACAAGCCACGCTCCCAATGCTCAGCACGGCGCACACTAAAAGATCAGGCTCCTGAGATGACATGGGAGAGCAGAGAGTGGGACAGGGATGCTTCCCTGACTGTCTAGGAAACTCCAGTTGCCCCAGCTGGCCTTTCTCTCCCTGAGCCCATCTTGACTTGAGAACTGCACCAAGCATCTCTGCAGGGTTTTCTCAGTGTCTGTGTGCTTGTAGGGGTTCTCCAGCCATCCTGGCATTGCTTGTGGAGCTGTGGGGCCACGCTCATGTTTGCAGGGATCCTTTAAAGTGCTCTTTGTTGGCTCTCAGCCCTGTGTGGTCACTGCTGGTCTTTCTGCAGGTGCTGTGGCCAGCACAGTGGTGAAGCAGAAGCTGGCTGAGGTCATCCTGAAGAAGCAGCAGGCAGCTTTGGAGAGGACCAGCAACCCCAACCCTTCAGCCATGCCATACAGGTAAAACAAGAGTATCCTCTGGCCTGGCCTGAGCAGGACATCTGCTTGGGACCTGGAAAAGGTGGCTGTTTATCTTGGGCAAGATCTTGCCATTATCTTCCGCTTCCTGGTCTTTAGAAATATTGTTTAGTGCTAAACGTCTGTTGGGTTGAGATAGCTTGGTTCTGTGCGAAGTGCTTGCAGGAGGTTGATGAAGCTCCCACATTGTCTTCCCTGACCTTGTTGAACTTTGATGGCTTGTCCTACTCCTGATCCAAAAAGTACTGCCAGGCTCCTTGTCTTTTGTCCCAAGACAAAGCAAAACCAGCAGCTGGATTCTTTCTATAGGTGCTTGTGGTAGCAGACAGGACAAGCCTTTCTGGCCACGGGCAGAAGAGCTAGCACATGCCCAGGAAAGGCAATGCCCTGTGGGCCACCCTTGCCTTGGAGGGCATAGTGTGGGTGGCACGTGGCTGCCAAGTGGGAATGTTCTCTAACAAGATGTCTTCTCCCCGTAGGTCTCTGGAGCCTCTGGATCCTGAGGGCCCTTCCCCTCCTGTGCTCAGCACCTTCCTGCCCCCTGTCCCCAGCACTTCTCTTGACCCCCCAGAGCATTTTCCACTGCGGAAGACAGGTAAAGCCTTGGGGATAATGCCATCTCCCTCCTGCCGTGATACCCTCGCAGCCCGCTTGCAGGGGACGGCTGGGACTAACCGCCTTGTCTGCTCGCAGCGTCCGAACCCAACCTGAAGGTGCGTTGCAAGCCCAGGAAGTGCCTTGACCGACGCAAGAACCCCTTGATGCGGAAAGAGAGCGCTCCCCCTTCGCTCAAGAGACGGCAGCCCGAGGCGATTGGTGAGGGCTTCGCCTGGATGGTGGGGGGTTCGGAGAGACCTTGGGGCCAGGCTGGAGCAGCTATGGTCTGTCCAGGACCCTGCGCCACATCTGCCTGGGGGACGTATCTCTGGGGCTTGGCACGTTATCGGTGCCCTCCTCAGGACACAGCCTGTGGAGGGAGGTCTCTGCCATGATGGTGCAGGGATAGATGAGCCAGGAAAGGATGTTGCTGTAGCTGTACCCTGCTGCTTTTCGGGCCCAGGATGGACCTACAAGGCTGGAAGGGTCCAAGGCCCTGAGCAAATGCGGCTGGTCAGGATTCCTCACCGTGGTGTGCTGCCTCCTACGCTGGTAGGGCAGCTCCGTCTCCACTGTGCCAAAGGGAGGTTTGGCCATAGGAGGGTGGTGGGCAGCTGTTAGAGGGAGGGAGGGCTATGAAGGGTTGGGGTAGGGGCTGTGCAGCCCTTCTCTGGGTGCTTGTGCCCATCTCCCCCATTTGTTTTCCCTGCGCAGACTCCTCCCCAAGCAGTAGCAGCACCCCTGTGTCTGGCTGCAGCTCTCCCAATGACAGCCTCCCCGCTGAGCATGGAGCCCTCCCTGCTGCCTCCAGCATGGCCCACGAGGTGAGTTCTGACGGCCTCACAGCCAGAGGGCTTGCGGGCTGGGGCTTCTTGACCCCAGGGTTGGGTGCCCTGATCCTCCCATCCTAGGCTCAGGCGAAGGTAGCATCCCCCCCCAGGGACCACAGCCCTGAACCCCACTGCCCAAGAGCTGCCCTTAGCCCTGCTTTCCCTGCACGGTGGGATCCTCTGCCTGGCCCAGCGCTGCTTCTGACACGCTGTCCTCCTTCATAGTGTGCATTTCTTGTCTCCTAGCATATGTGCTGTCCCCATGGGTTCCCAATGCCCCTTGTCCTGGCCTCAGGCATTCTGCCAGGCAGCTAGGGCTCAACCACCCTCTTCTGCTGCCTGTGCCTGAGCTGCTTGTCCCATGCTGAGCTCTGCCACTGCTGGAGCAGGAAACTAATGAATTGTGTTTGGTGCAGACACCCCTGGCCCAGCGCCTGATGATGCAGGAGAGCTCACTGGCCCAGTTTGCCCTGCAGAGTGCAGCCTCCCTTCCGGCCATCACACTGGGATTGCCGGCTACCACTAGCGCCAGGGTAGGTAGCCAGGTTGTAGGTAGCCCCAGAACTCGGCAGAGGGTTCCCACAGGGCAAGGGAAGCCCTTTCCTTTGGGCCTGGGGTTCCTGGGGTAATGCCAGGCATGTGCTGGCTCTGAGTATTCACAGGTGCTGCCCATGGGCACGGTGAAAATATGCCGTCCCCTCCTCATGCTGTGTCCTGGCAGGTTGCTAACCCAGTCCTCCTCCTCTCTGCAGGGAGAGACAGATCGCCGCCCCCTCTCCAGCCTGGCACACCGGGTGCCCGTGCTGAACGGACCTGTCCTCGCGGGCACGCACTCGCCCATGTTCATACCAGCTGGCTTGGAGCAGCACGAGGCTGGGAGCCCCTTATCCCCTCGGCTCCAGCCCGTCATCATCCTCGAGCCCTCAGTCACCCACACTCCACTGGTGGCGGGTAAGTGTCAAGCTCGGTAATGGGTACTGAGGCTTTGTCAGCGCTGGCAGGGCTCAGCGTGGAGCTTCGCTCGGGGCAGGCAGGTTTTCTGGGTGCTGGGAAAGCCCAGTGGCCTTGATTTTTCCATGACTGTGCCGTGAGCCAGGGCTGAGGGAATGGAAGAGTTGACCCTGGTTCTAGCTAGCCAGCAAGCATGTCCTTGCCATGGGTGAAACCAGAGTTCTGCATGCACCATGGCCTTGACAATGCAGAGAGCACCATAGCTTTGGCTCTTCTCTCCACCTGCCCCTTGCCCTGCCTCAGCTGGGCTGGTGTGGAGCTGTTCACCCTTTCTTCAGCCCAGAAGCCCCTCTCCAAGGGTTCTTTCCTACCTCTTCCTAGGCTCTTGTGCCAGCAGATTTCACTACAGACCCTGCATTCAGCAGGGCAGCTCAGACCTCTTGGCTGTGCATCTAGCTGCCTTATTCCCCCCAACCCCTCTAAGTAATCCGCTCTGACTGCAGCAGAGAGAGAACTGGCTCTTTTGTGCTGGTTCCTAGCTCCATCTCTCCCTGCCCTGTCATACCTGCAGTGAAGGAAGCTTCTCCCATTGAGGGTGAAGCTGAGGGAGGACTGAGATGATTGAGGTCAGCCAGATCCTGTCCCCAGACCCCTGTGGGCTGTGTGATGCCAAAGCTATGGAGACAGAAGGAGGGGACCCATAAAGGCACAGCCCATCTGTCGTGGTTTAACCCCAGCCAGCAACTAAGCACCACGCAGCCGCTCACTCACTCCCCCCCCATCCAGTGGGATGGGGGAGAAAATCAGGAAAAGAAGTAAAACTCCTGGGTTGAGATAAGAACGATTTAATAGAACAGAAAAGAAGAGACTAATAATGATAATGATAACACTAATAAAATGACAACAGTAGTAATAAAAGGATTGAAATGTACAAATGATGCGCAGGGCAATTGCTCACCACCCGCCGACCGACACCCAGCCAGTCGCCAAGCGGCGAATCCCCTGCCCCCCACCCACTTCCCAGTTCCTAAACTAGATGGGACGTCCCATGGTATGGAATACACTGTTGGCCAGTTTGGGTCAGGTGCCCTGGCTGGGCATGAGAAGCTGAAAAATCCTTGACTGTAGTCTAAACACTACTGAGCAACAACTGAAAACATCAGTGTTATCAACATTCTTCACATACTGAACTCAAAACATAGCACTGTACCAGCTACTAGGAAGACAGCTAACTACATCCCAGCTGAAACCAGGACACCATCCATCCTAGCCTACCAGATACCGGGCTCCAGGGCTGGGTCACTGTCATTTTTAGGGCTGTCTGGAGATAGTCTGTATGGGTACAGACAGCACGGCTGCTTGCCACAGTGTGGACTGACAGCTCTGCAGGGTGTTACATCTGCCCAGTGGACAATGTCACCCCTCATGTCTCTTTCCTCTCCCCTCCAGTGCCAGGTCTGGGAACAGTCCCCTTCTCCTTCGCCCCCTCGCTCATCTCTGCAGAGCGCCTGTCACTCCCAGGCCACCATAAACCGCTGGGCAGGACCCGCTCGGAACCCCTGCCCCAGAACCCCAAGGCCATCCAGCAGCAACTGGTGTACCAGCAGCATCACACCCAGTTCCTGGAGAGACTCAAGCAGCAGACGCATCTGGGCAAGGTAAGTCATGGAGGCCCAGCCGGGGCGTGTAGGAGGCAGTGGGAGACAGATGCTAGAAGGGTGCGAGATGGCATCGTTACCTGCTGGGCAGTGAGTATTAGATGTCCAGGGCCAAGCCCTAGCCAGGAGCACGAGGTGCTGCCTTGCCCAGACTTGTAGCAGCAAGCTGAGGGTACCTGCTCAGCTTCCTTGGCTCCCACATCCATTGTGCTCCTGCCCTGAGATGCCCTGCCACCCCCCATGACTTTCTTGGCCTGACCTGTCCCCTGCCACCTCTCTGTGCTCATTCGTGACCCCTCCGGCTGCAGCGCATGGCTAAATCCAGTGAGAAGCCCCGTCTGCGGCAGATCCCCTCGTCAGAGGACATGGAGGCCGAGGGGACTCTCCCAGAAGCCGGGGCTGAGAGCAGTGACCCAGCAAGGGCACGCGTGGAGCCCACACGGCCGGGGAGCAGCGTGAAGGAGCCTGAGAGGACACAGAAGATGATGCAGCCTCAAGAGGAGCTTGTCCTACAGCAGGTACGCAAGGGCTGGCAGAGATGAGAGAGAGCCCTGGGGAGGGGTCTGGGCTGCCAACCCGGAGCAGCCCTTTTCCTACTGGGCACAAGGAGCCCATGGGCAAAAGGGACAATGCCTTCCCTGGCGGCCCCAAGCTGCAGAGAGCCCTCGGGGTGGTTTGAAGCCTTCGTAACAGGCTCGGGAGTGGGCTGTAAGAGGTGGAGTGCCTAGCCTTGTCCCTCTCTCCAGTTGTGGCTTAATTGCTTTGAGCATTAGACCTGAACAGGCAGCATGCAGAGATCCCTGCCCTGCAATTTGGAACAATTCTTTTCTCTGTCCCTTGGTGTCTCCCATTTGAGGCTTTGCGCAAACCCAGCAAAGCTGGTAGCATCCTGAGCCTGGGAAGATTCAGATCAGACCCTGAGAGCCACCTGTGTAAAGGGGTGCTGTGTGGGTAAGGACACAGGCACCACGTCTGTACCTTCCTTGAGCATGGGGCAGTTCGCTAGGACAGCGACGAGAGCTGCAGCCACCCCTGGTGTCAGTAAGGCTGGGCATCGTCCTCCAAATTGCTGCGCCTTGCTGCCCAGCACTGCAGGGCTGAGCCAGCAGAGAGCAGCAGATGCTGCCTGACGTGTCCCAGCTCCTGCAAACCGGCTCGGAGCCCCCCAGCATGGAGGGGGCTGTTGTATCCAGACCCTGGGAGGGTGCACAGTGGATGCTTCCCTTCCCTGTGCTGGGTGATGCTCCTCTCGCCGCCCTGGTGCCTTGCTCCGACTGTCGTGCTCACCGCCGTCTTTCTCCATCAGGCCTATCTCTGGGATTCCTACCAGCGCGTGCAGCACCAGCTCCTCAAGCGGCAGCCCTTGGCCGACTCCCCGGTGGTCTCCACCATCCATGCGGGGCACAGGCCCCTTTCCAGGGCTCAGTCATCTCCTGCCACCGCAACCGTCTCCCTTCCTGCCCAGGACACAGCCTCCAAGACGCTCTCCCTGCCTGTGCAGGAGCAACCAGCTAAGCCGCACTTCACAACAGGTAGAGCTCAGCCCCTGTGCGGGGCTGTCACAGCTGGAGCAGTAGCAGGGGCTGGTGACAAGAGCTTGGAAGGGAGGTGGGGATGCCCAGGGGCAGCTTAGCATCAGTCCTGGTCACTCCCAGACTCATAAATGCTTGGGAGCACTCTGTCTGGCTACAAAAAGAGCAGAGCAAGCCATGAGAGTCCCCTTCTCCTTATCTAAGGTGGCTTTTCCAAGCAGGACTTGTCCATCTGGCCCCTTGACTGTCATCCTGGTCCAGTGATGCTGGCAAGGTTCAGCTCTCTTACATATCCAAGGCAGGATTTGCTTCAAGCATGTTGGGACAGAGGCTCCCATGGTTTGACGGAGGTGTTTCAGTCAAACCAAATAGTTACGGGTGTGTGGGGCTCCTGAAAAGGAGCTGAATTAGAGCTGAATTAGCATCATTGAGGCCTGGGTGTCCAGTCCAGTCGTGGGACAGCAGCTCTCCTTGTGCATTGCAGGGCTGGTTTACGACTCGGTGATGCTCAAACACCAGTGCTCCTGTGGCGACAACAGCAACCACCCAGAGCATGCAGGCAGGATCCAGAGCATCTGGTCCCGTCTGCAGGAGAGAGGGCTGCGCAGCCAGTGCGAGGTGAGGGTGAGCAGCAGGGTGGGAGCCAGACGACTGTGCGGGAGGGGGATGCTGGTACAAGCAGATCTGATACTAGTGGTGTGATAGGGTATGTTGCTCCCATCTCCGTCCCTTTTGCTGCCAGATCTTCTCAGCTGGCTTACCACCGTTATCCAGAGGGCTTGGACTTGTCCATTGCTGGCAGTGCCAAATTGAGTGTGCTGGTCTGACCATCTCCAGCTTTGGATGGCAGCAGCAGTCTGCTCTGCTGGAAGATGGGCGTAGGGACAGGCGTGATCCTTATCGAAACAGGGTGTTTTGCCAGCTCTGGGAACATCAGTGTCAGTTCCAATCTGGTAGAAACCTTGCCCTGGTCTAGCTGGGCTGACTGGTCCACACAAGGCTCTGCAGTTATAGGAAGGTGGTGCTGGCATTCCCTGCCTGATCCCTGCCTGCGGGTGAGGGGGGTGCTCAAGTTCAAATCCAATGCAAGAAGCACAGTGTTCAGCCTTGCAGCTGCCTCCCCAGCTGCGGTGATATGAGGTGTGGCTGTACTTGGACAGCAGGACATGCCACCTTCACCCTTGGAGGCTGGCACGCTTGGGTGGGAAAGCCTGTTTTCTCCCACCTGGAGCGGCTTGGTCACAGCCCCTGTCTGCCACAGTGTCTGCGGGGACGCAAGGCCACCCTGGAAGAGCTGCAGTGCGTCCATACTGAGCGCCACGTCTTTCTCTACGGCACCAATCCCCTCAACCGCCTGAAACTGGACAACGGGAAGCTGGCAGGTGAGTCCACATCCACACCGCTCCCTTGGGCAGCAGTGCACTCGCCTTTTGCCTGTCACTGCCCACACATCCACACCAGGGTTCAGAGCACCCTCAGCCGTGGGGACCGCACCGAGCAGCTTCCCTGGAAGCTGGTCCTAATTCTGGTCAAGCAGCCCAAACCTCCCTCCCTGTGCTGTGTGCCCTGTCCCCCACCATTCCCCAGTTTCTCAGCTCTGAAGTCCTCCTTGTCCTCTCTCTCTGCAGGGATCCTGTCTCAGCGGATGTTTGTCATGCTGCCCTGCGGAGGGGTGGGGGTAAGTGCTCGATCTCTGCTCTGGCCAGTTTTGGACGGGGTTATGCCTTTCTTCTGTCCCCATCGAGGGTCTCCTTGTGGGCTTGAGTGGAGAGGGAGCTCCCGAAGCCTTTGGGCTGCCGAGGCTGGGTAGCCTCAGGTGGGAGCACTCCATCTGTGGGCAAGCTGTCGTTGTATCAGAGCTTCCCCCTGTCCTTGGGATGGAGCTAAGCATCCCAGCCGTGAAAGGGGATCCTTTATGCCTCCTTACTCTAAGGGTCCCAGGAACCAAAAGCCCCTCACAGCCATTTCTAAGAGCCTGAGGTGGTAGAAGGGAGCAAGCTGGCGGGACGGCCGGGGAAAGCTGCAAGCCGTGGTCCCCATTGAGGGAGAGGAGCAGTGTCAGGGGGACAGCAGCTCGCCACTTCCCTCCAGGCACTTCTGTGGCCTCTCCTTTCACAGCTTGCCGTCCTGGTTTCTCTCCATTCATTGCGTTCTCCTCTTTTCTTCTGTCTCCCCTGTCTCTGTCCTTCTCTCTCTCTTTCAGGAATGGTCTCACTCCATGCCTTCCTGCTGCCTCTTCTGGTTCTTCTCCTCTCCTTGCCCCCACTGCTGGGCACCAGCTCTTCTCAGCCCCGTTTGCATCTACTTTCCCCGCTCTGCTTCCCCCTCCCTGCTCTCCTCTCGCCCGTGCCCCAAAGGCGGGGGGGGCTGGAGCTGCCTCTCTCCGTGGGCAGAGGGGAGCCTTTGAGTTGCACACATGGCGTTGATCAGAAGAGACTTGAGTTTTCCGGCTCTGGCTCGGCCCTTGACGTGATCCTGATCAAACCAAGATGTTTGGTTAAATAAAATAAGATAAAGAAGGTAACGAGCGTTTTCTCAGTCACTCCTTCCAGCCCTCGGGTGCAGGGCGAGATGCTCTGTGCGGAGCTCAGCTGGGGGCTGGGGCTGACAGCAGGCACAGGAGCTGCCATCCCGGCCAGCAGCACCAGGGAGCTGCTGGGGAGCTTGCCCCATTTTTTGTGTGAGGTGGTCCGGCTCCATGATGCCCGGCCCTTCAGCCCGCATGGGACTTCAGCCCCTGGCCCTGAGCAGGGTGGCTGGCAGAGAGTGTGGGTCCTGTGACTGAGATCTCCTCCACCGGTGCCTTGTCCCTGTCTGACTGATCTTCTTGCTTCCAGGTGGACAGCGATACCATCTGGAACGAGCTGCATTCCTCCAACGCTGCCCGCTGGGCCGTGGGCAGCGTCACCGAGCTGGCCTTCAAGGTGGCCACCAGGGAGCTGAAGGTAGGCTGGCTTCACGTGGAGGTCCCAGATCTGTGCATCACCCCGTGGCCAGGCAAGAGGGGGGCTGTGGGGTCTCGCCAGCCGGCACCAGGTGCTCCCAGCCTTGTGCTGCTGTAGGCTCCATCCCCAGCTGTCTCCATGGGGCAGGACCAGCCAGCCAGGGGTGGAGGGAGTGCACAACGCTGGGGGTAGCAGCTCTGATCGCCTTGCCTTTGTTTTGTCCCCAGAACGGCTTTGCTGTGGTGCGGCCACCTGGACATCACGCGGATCCTTCCACTGCCATGTAAGAGCCCCTTCCCAAGCCACTGGTCTTTGGGCTGGCATGTGGGAAGCCCCAAAAACCAGCTCTTTGGCTCAAAATCACTCCAGACTAACCTCCCCCAGAACCCATCCGTATCCAGGCCAGGGGGGAGAGGGGAAAGGGTGAGCCCACCCTTCACGGAGCACGTGGGCCAGGAGGGAAGGGTTGCTCAGGAAGGGCCCCAGAGTGTTAACTGGCTCTGACTCCCTCTTTGCAGGGGATTCTGCTTCTTTAACTCTGTGGCTATTGCCGCAAGGCAACTGCAGCAGAAAGGGAAACTCAGCAAGATCCTCATTGTGGACTGGGTAAGTCTCCTCTGTCCCCCAGCGTGTCCCTGCTCCTCCCCAGGATGTCCCCAGGAGCGGGTGTCTGCGCCTCCTCCCAGCTCTGGTTTGGAGCTGGACCGGAGAGCAGCGAAACCTCCTCTTTTGGGGACTGGCTGCCAGGAGTGTGGCTGAGAACCACAGGAGCAGATCCTGGGGATGGGGGACCCAGCCCTGGAGCAGGGTAGAGATCCAGTTGCTTTTAGCTCCCTTAGGCTATTGGGCCACCCTGAAGGCTGAAAAAAAGAGCGTTCTCCCAATCTTTCTCTCCCTCTAGGATGTTCACCATGGCAATGGGACCCAGCAGATCTTCTACAGAGACCCCGACGTTCTCTACATCTCTTTGCATCGTCACGATGATGGCAACTTCTTCCCTGGTAGTGGGGCTGCTGATGAGGTAAAAAAACACCGACAGGCTGCAAGGTCTGTGCATCTCTGTCTGGGAACGGGAGCGCTGATGGCAAAGGCGATAGCCAGAACAGGGCACTGCCAGGTTTAAGCAGAGGGTAGTTTTGTGTCAGTGCTTTGCGGGCTCCTTTCCTTTTGATGCCTGATCCTGCCTGGTTCACCCAGCTGGCTGCAGAGCCGAGGCTTCATCCCAGCCTGCAGCCAGCAGTGCAAGGACGGGGACTGATGGCTGCGTGGAGATGTCAGGAAAATGCCATGGCTTCTGCTGCTCTTCAGCAAGCTTTGCACACCCAGCTGGCTCCTGTGGCACAGGGCAGGGGGTCTGGGACACCCAGCCCTGCCTCCTGGGAGCCTGGCAGAGGTGGAACCTGCTCAGGGCAATGCCCCAGCATCCCTGCAGGCCACATCCAGGCCTTCACTTCTGTCCTTGCTCTCTCGCAGGTTGGTGCTGGCCCTGGTGAGGGATTTAATGTCAACGTAGCCTGGACTGGAGGGCTCGACCCCCCCATGGGTGACCCTGAGTATCTGGCTGCTTTCAGGTACTGTTCCTTGTGTTTCTGCTTGCCTCCTCTTTCTCTCTGTGTCAGGCTGAGCCAGCACTTAACACCTCTTGCTTTTGCTTTTTTTTTACCCACGCAGGACGGTGGTGATGCCGATTGCACACGAATTCTCCCCCGATGTGGTGCTGGTGTCGGCCGGCTTTGACGCAGCTGATGGCCACCCGCCACCCCTGGGTGGCTACAAAGTCTCTGCTAAATGTAAGGAGGTGGAAGCAATGCCCCTGGCTCACGGCAGGTTGTTCCCACTGCCTACCCAGGCTGGGACCATGGTGTAGGGACGGCAGTTCTCCAGGGAGCCAGGGAAGATCTTTGGGGTTGTACCGGCCCGGCATCAAGGGCCAGGGCCCCAGCATTTTGGGCAGGGAGGCTGACAGCATCCCCTTGGGCTTCTCCTCCAGGCTTCGGCTACATGACAAAGCAACTGATGAGCCTGGCTGGCGGAGCTATCGTCCTGGCGCTAGAAGGTGGCCATGACCTTACGGCCATCTGCGATGCATCCGAGGCCTGCGTGTCAGCCTTGCTGGGCAATGAGGTGAGAGCTGAGGGTTAGCGGGTCGTGGCTGTGGGGCTGGACTGATGCTGTGAGCCGAGCCCTGGGCACAGCTCCCTCCTGTTGACCCCCTTGTGTCTTCATTTGGCAGCTGGACCCTCTCCCAGAAGAAAGCATGAGGCAGAAACCAAATCCCAATGCTGTGCGCTCCTTGGAAACAGTGATCCAGGTCCAGAGTGAGTGTCCCAGGGCTAGGGACTCAGTTAGCTAACATGGAAGGGCCAGGAGTTAGTATTTCCTCCCCTTTCCAGTAAACCCCATGACCTCCAAGGGGACACTTGGCATACAAGACCCCAGTGGAGCCCTCCATCATCATCCTTCTGATGAGAGGGTGATGCTCCATGAGTGCATTCACTGCAAGGGAAGCCCAGAGACCTGGGGCAGCCCTATCTTGGCACCTCCTGATTTTTGCTTCTCCTGCAGGTAAATACTGGGTGGCCGTACAGCGCTTCGCCTCCAAGCTGGGCTGCTCCTTCCTGGAGGCACAGCACCACGAGGCAGAAGAGGTGGAGACAGTCACAGCCTTGGCCTCCCTCTCAGTGGCCGTGATGGTAGAGAAGAGGTGATGCTCTTAATTGATCCTGGGAGATGTGGGTGCCCCTCGCTCCTTGTGTGCCTTGCTCCGACCCTCACGGGGGTGGCAGCAGAGAAAGGCCATGTCCCACAGCCAGATGAACTTCTGGGAGGCCAGGACAGTGCTGGCTTCAAGCAGGTCTTGGGCTCTGGGAGATAAAAATTACAACCATCCTCCTCACCGAGAGCTCTGGTCCTGTAACCCTCGCATCCCAGCAGATTTGGCCCCAGTGTTCAGCATCAGTGGGTGGTGGGGTGAGGTCCTGCATCCATCCATGTGGTCAGGACCTGGATTGGCTTCTGGGGGATTCAGTGCTGGGCTCTTCCCAATCAAGATGAAAACGAGACCAAATCCTCCTCCCTTCCTTGGAGGCTGGAGATGTGGGGGTGCATCATGTCTTTTCAGCAGGGTCCCCACCTGCCTACCACCTTTTCTCATCCTCAGCAGGACTCAGCCAGCGTCTGCGTGGAGCAGGAAGGACTGGCGAGTGGGGAGGCTTGTTGAATAGCTCCAGAAGTTGGGCTTGCCAGAAGGCCCCTTGATGCTGAGGGATGCGTTGTGTCACACGAGTCTCCTCCTTGTCTCATGTGTTGTGTTTCTCTATTTCAGGCCACAGGACGAGCCGATGGAGGAAGAGGAGCCCATGAACCAGTGATGAGCAGTGACGTTCTTTGCTCCTCTGCTTCCAGGATGTGGCTGGACTCTCCTGAGCCCAGCGCTCGCTCTTCACTCCTGGCTTCCCGTTTGCCACGTCATCCTCACTCCCCGAGTCATGGTCCTGAAATGGCCTGGACCTTTGGCTGCCACCTCTGCAGGTCTCCCAGAAAGGATGCTCCTGCAGCCACCTGGAAGATGTCCTCCTGCTCAGGACCGATGGAAAACCACAAACTCCCTCTGCATGGTGTGGCCTTGCAAACCTAGACCGTGCCTGCAATCAGTCCCCAACCTTCGGGACCTGAAACCCCTCTGGGGACATGTGTGAGAGACCTCCACCCCTCTGGCTGCGGTGGCAGCCAGACACAGACCTGCCCTTCTCCTGGGATCTTCCTCACCCTTGGGGAAGGGGTGGGTGTTGGGATGGATGTTGTGGCCGTGCTGCGGGTGGTTAGAGTCGCCTTCGGGACTGCACCCAGAGCTCCTCTCCAGCCAGGCAGTGATGCCTTTGAGAAGCAGCCCCGTGTTTTGCTCGGGAGGGCCAGGCTCTCTGTGTCTTCTCACGAAGGCTTCCTGCCTTCCCTTCCTCCGGTGGGGCACAAGGTGGGAGCGAGTGTGACGGTGACATGGGCCATGAGCTCGTTCTGCACGAGAAGGGTTTGGACAGCTGTGGATGATGCGCCGATGCCCTGCAGTTGGGGAAGAGCAAGGGCTGGAGTGTCTGCAGTGCCCAGGATTGCACCCATGGGACATCCTAACCACTAACCAGAGCGTGAACCCTCTGGTGCTGGGGCTCTGATTTGCACTATATACAATTGACGTGTGCTAATGTGAACCTTACGTACTCTTCTTTCCATGGGAATTTCGGGAACAAACACCTCTTCGTGTGGACGTTGCCAAGGTGCCTTGAGCCCTTTTCAGCAACCCGCTGACCTGAGGATCTGTATCAATGTAGACCCCTGTAATCCCTAAAGCAGGGGCAGCCCAGCTGTCTTCCAGTCTCCCCCCCCTGAGCCCACACTCCCTGCAGCTGCATCCCAAGCCCACCCCCAGCACCCCGATGGGCTCCTCTTCTCCAACTGAGATCAGATCAAGTCCTGTCACCCTCTGCTTGGCGCTCAGTTTCCCCAGGGATGCCCAAAGCCCCAGCAATACAGTGCCTGTCCCTGTACCATCTCAGGGTGACAGAGGCAGGGTCAGGCCCCCCCAAAATGAGCTGTCCATCTAGATTTGCTTTCTTCCCATCTCCTACTGCATCGTGTGGCTCTTCACCCCCTGTGTCTTCCCTGTGTCCCACAGGGACAGGTCCCCGCTCGGGCATCATGGTGCTGGGCTGCAGTGGGGTTTGGGGACAGCTGAGCTGGGGTGGAGGGGATGGATGGGACTGGTTGAGCTCGGGAGGTGGCTGGGCTCTGTCTGCAGGCACAGGGAGGAGATTTTGTAAAAAAAAAAAAAAAAAAAAAAAAAAAAAGTAACAAAGAAGGAGGGGAAAAAAAACCCGACCTTGGAAGAATAAAACATTTCTGTGTCTCAGACTGCCCAGAGCTGGGGTCCAGCAGCGCCGGCCGGTGGCAGAGACTTGGGAGGGTGCGAGATCCTTTACAGCCGAGCGACACGCGGAGAAGTCATCACGGCTACACCGCAGAACTGCCCATACCTCTCCGATGGCTGCCGGGGCTCGGGTCCCCACGCAAGGTGGTCCTGGGATGGGCACCCTCCACAGCAGCCTCTTGCTGGACAGGAGGGAGGGCAATCACATTGCAATGGGCAAGAAGGGGTTAAAAAGCACCCCAGACCCCTCTCTGTCTTCTCCAGAGCCTGGCATTTGTAGACACTATCCCTCAATCCTGTGGGTCTCCCCAGGTGAGCTGGGGGGTGGTGGGAAGGACCTGCTGCTTCTCCAGCCTTGGGGAACTGGGGCATTACTGGTGGCCCCAAGCTGGGGGGCTGGTACTGTCCCCCCCCTTCCCTATGGCCTTGCCAACCACTGCGGCCCCTTCCCTCTGCTCCATCTCCTCCGCCGTGTCCATCACCCCACAGCCCCTCTGCCGTGGCTCGTCCCGTGCCACCACTTCTCCCGCCGTCTGCCTCGGTTTCCCTTCCCTGCTCAGTCCCAACCTCATCCCCGTTTCTCCCAGTGGGTCCCAGCTGGACTCATGCCACGCAGGAGCTGTGCTGGAGTAAAGGAGGAGGCTATGGCTGCTCCTCGCCTCCGAGGAAGCCCAAAGCTCGATATCAAAGGAGAGTTTGTGCCCCAGTTTCCACCAGGAGAAAGCTGTGGGTGCAACTGGGTGAGCTCGGCCGTGGAAGCTGTTATTGCCTTAAAGCAGAGGAAATGCCCCAAACAAATGGCCTCTTTCCTCACTTTTAAACTTCTTTAGCATTTAACGTTTTTCAGGTTTCCTCTGGGTCTATCAGGGCATGATACCAAAGGAAAAAAAGCTGTGATTAATTAAGCTCATGAATTCAAGGGCTGGCCCTTCCCAGCCTGGTAGGTCTGGCTGGGAGCACCCAGCGGGACCCTTCATGAGCATCACCCAGCCTGGGCTGGGGTGGGTGACCCAGAAATCAACTCATCCTGCGCACCCCACGTGGTAGGGACACCCCCAAACTGGAACCAAAACCCTGCGCAACCCCTCTGCCTTCGCTCCCCTGTTGTGTCACCCCACCGGCAGCCGATGTGCCGAATGGTTCATGAGAAGCGCCGGCCCCATCTGCCAACCGGTTGCTTGTGGTTTCAACCCCAAAACAACGCGGTGGCGAGGCAAGCGTGTTTTTTTTTTCCTAGCAGACTTACGTGCTCGCTTGGAAGGGTCCCCCCCTCCCCATGGGGTGGCACCTCGTTGTCCCCAGGTCCCTCCTAAACGTCCCTTTCAGTGGTGTCCACTGAGCACGGAGGCTGGAGGTGGTGGTGGGGTCCCATGGGTGCAGGTCCTGCCGTGGTGATGCTGAAGCCCAGGTCTGGGTGGGTGCGTCGCTGTCTGGGTGCTCCCCCCCCCGCTTTTTGGTTAGGATGGAGAGAGGGACCTCACTGAGCTCCCAGCTGCCTGATTTTAACAGCTGAACAGCAGGCAGAGGAGTCCCACCGTGAAGCCGATGGTGGACATCTCCTCCAGCTCCGGGCAGGAGGTCTCCTCTGCAGCCATCCCCGTGAATTCCGGACGAGCACAATCCACCCCGTTGCAAACGGCGGATGGGATCTCCAAAACGGGCACCGGGTCCCACAGGAGTCACTCGTGCTTTCCAGCCGATGGGCAGGTTTGGTGGCACGGCGAGAAAAGCCTCGTGACATCGTGGGCACCCACGGCAAGGGTGCTGTGGGACACCCAGCGTCGTGCTGGGGTGGCCATCCCTCGGGGACGGGGTTTATTGGGGCTTTTCCCCCAAGACACATGAAGACGCTAAGGGCCAGAACATCTCCAGACCCATCCCTCCTTGCCCCAAACACCTTTTTCCCTCACCACTTTTTGTGTCTTTGGTAACAGCAACCATGATTTTGGGCTATAAATACTGAAAAAAAACCCCAAGACCTTGGTTCAAATTATTATTCCTTCCTTAGGGCTGACATTTCGCTCATTTTAAAATAAGTCAATATAGGGATTTTTTTTTTTTTTTTTAAAAAAAGACTCAACAAAATGTTACTTGAAAAATAATTTTTACAAAGATACTTTACTCTTTTTTTTTCAATTAGGGTTGGAAGCCTGAGTCTCCACAAAGAGGTATTTTCCTTTTATTTTTAAAGCACATTTTATTTTTTTGAAAGAAAATTTATATTTCTAAAGGTGGTTTCATTTTTCATGTGTAAAATACTTTGTCCGATGCAGTCAACGAAGCCATCCACAACCCTATTTTTAACGGAATTTTTATTTTTTTAAGCACATTCAGATCTTTTTAAAGGCTGCGGTCAGCTCCCCGGAGCAGGGAATCCACGCACATTGTACATAAAAAATTGAGAATTATATAGAAAAAGATAGTCTGAGCCTTGCTGTCGCTTCTCGTTGGATTCTCTGGTGTGTAATAAAGTGTGATCACTAATTGAAACTCTGCTTTGAGTCATTCGTAACACTTCTCTCCCACGTGGATTATTTTTAGTTGCATGCCTGTTGCAGCCTCGCTTACAGCGACTTTCCCCCCCCTTTCTCTGCTATTACAAGCAAAAAATACCTGATTCTCTTTTGCCCAATTTAAATAAAACTGGCCGAGCACCAGCGCTGACAGAGGGTGCAGGGGTGGGTGCGCGGTCACGCCGCCTCGTGCTTACAACAGCACCATTTCCTTAGGAAACAAAAGGATTGAACTTTGGAAAATTCCCCTTGGACTTTATTGGGATTGTCCAGAAACCCCGATGCCCCTCTCTCAGCCCCCCCCCAGCATCTCCGCATCACCCAATTCGATCTCGCCCCCGAAAAAGCCTGAATCCCCCCAAAGCAGCACTGGTCCCGAGATGTCCCCAAACTCCCCCGTCCTCACGGGGAAGAGGGAAGGGCTGTGTGTAACGTCTCCAGCCTTATTTTCCAGTAATTTCAAAGAAATCGGGTTTTTCCAACCGCGCGAGTGATTTTGAGACACGTCCATGGGATACGAGCGAGTGGAGGGTGTCGCGAGCCTCAGGGTTCGTTGAGGGGTTCAGCAGCCCCCCCAAAATCCACTCCGTGCCCCAGGCAGCCGTTCAAACCACGGTGTCGTGACGGTGCAGACCTTCAGAGCAGGATAAAAGCGGACATAACCCACGAGCCGTGCTCGGTCCCTGGCCAAACCCTTGGATGCCGCATTTTCATATCCCCGGGAACGCAGTGAGGACCAGGCCAGCGAGGGAGGGCTCGAGCCCCGTCCCGTATTCCCGAGAGGACTTGTCCTGCCTGGTCCTGGCAGAAGGCAGCTGCCTGCTCATCCTGGCTGTGGGGCTGGCCGCAGGCATCGGGGGGGGAAAAGCGGGGAGGACCGAGCCTGCTGAGCTGAGCATCGGCTTCCCCGCAGGCTCGGCAAGCAGGCGGCTAGGACCGGAGTGGATAACTCGACTATTTCTTACCTGCGAGTCAAAAATAAATTACACCCTAAAGAGTTTCATACGCAGCATCCAACCAAGCTCACTCCAAGCAAAACCACCCAGGTCCTGGTTTGGGTCCCTCTATCCCAGCCCTGGGTTTTTGGAAAGGTCAGAGCAGCCCTGGGGGGTGAGGAGGGCTGGTGGGGTGGGATGGGGTTCGTGCTCTCCTGCTCGCCGGGGAGGCTGCTGTCGTTTTTTCGGGTGCTGGAGGAGAGCAGGGTGGCTGCGTCTGGGTGCCCAGGTGCTGGCAAGCTGCTGCTTGTTTCCATCGAGGCGGAGGCGTAAGACCTAAGGGGAGACAGACGGGGTCAGCCCTGCTGCCAAGTCACCGAGGTTTTGGCTCGGCACGGCCAGCCCAGGCTGCCCAAAATCATGTAAAATCCGGCGCTCGGCTGGGAAGCCGGCGGGGGGAAGAGCCGTGTTTGGTTGCTGGCTCCTGAGCCTTCGTGCTTCGCATTCGCAGACTTCCCCGTAGCCGCAAGGATTTGCATGGGACGCGCTGGGAAACGTCCCTGCACCTGAGCCCGGGACCGTGAGCGTTCCAAAAAAATCACAGCTTTTACCCCAAATATGCGTCTCTGGGAGGATGGAGAAGGAAAAAGCAGCCGAAGCGCTCATCTCTCCTTCCGTCCCCTCCGTGGGGAGGACTGGTGTGTTATCCCGGTGATGAACTGTTCCCTCCCCAGCCCGGAGGACGACAAGCCGTCCCCAGGGTGGGCGACGCCGGAGGGGACCCTGTGGAGCCGCCGGGCGCATCCAGCCGACGTCGGACGCCAGCCTGGAGCCAGGGGCCGTGGTGCGGGTGAACCGAGCCCAGGAGCAGGGCAAACCGGGCTGGTGGCCTGATCCGGATCTTGGGCAGGGAGAAACAGCTCCTGAGGGCTGGAGGAGATTTAGCAGTGGCTCCAGCAGGTCTTGAGGGAGCAGGCATGGGGGCCGAGGGGAGACGAGCCCTGCGGGGCGATGGTTTCATTTTGCTGGCCCTGGTGCTCTCTGCGCTTTCTCCCCATCACCCCCAGGTCTCTGGTTTTATTTCATCACACCCCCCGCCACCCCCGCCGAGCCTTCTGCTTTTCTAGTCCCTCCTTGCGCAATAGTGGAGACCTTTAACTCTCCGGAGAGGAGCCTGGAGAGGAATAAATCAAACCCTCCAGTAATTCACCCCGGGCACCGCTGAGGTAATGCAGACGGGGGCCGGCAGGCTGCTGGGGGCAGCCCCTGCCCACCCCCTCTGCAGGCAGGGCTGCCCTCGGGGCTTGCAGACAGGACAGAGCCTGCCCGAGCCAGATGGCAGAAAGAAAAAAAAAAAAAATAAAAAAATCCCCAAAGTCCGATGTGTCCCACCACTGTCCCTTTGGGATCATGGTCTGAAAGGTCTGTGATGGATGCTGTGCACATCCACGGTGCTCAAGGGCAACGGTGTCCGGCACGACGGGCAACCAAAAAGGCCGGGATCCAGTTGGCACAGCACCGGGATGTCCTGGGGTTTGGGAAACACAGGCACGAGCATCTCAGCCCTTATAAATCTTAATAATCTCCCCTCGCCTCACGGCACGGCCATGTCTTAAGCCAACAAGGTCGAACACCAAATAACGCACTCACGGCATGATTGTGAAGGCTGCCGAAGGGCTTTGGGAGCCTCCAGAGGGGATTAACCCTGCTCCGATGGGGCAGGGCTTGGGGATGGATGTTCACGAGGCCGGCACGGACCAGATCATGGAGCCGGGGAGACGCAATGCTCTGCGAGCCCGTCCTCAACGCCCCGGCTGACGACTGCCCTTCCCTCCCTCCGCTGCATTAACACCCTCGTCTCTGTTCAGGTACAGCCCTATAAAAGGAAATTAAATGCAAAGCCCGTCTTGTTAACGCATCTCCTTCGTTCCCCCTCAGATCCCAGGTGCATTCCCGTGACACTCGGCGATGAAATACGGGTTCGTTTCAAAGGCATTCCTCTGGGCTAAGCGAACGCAGCTGAGATCTAGCGAGCCTGTCTCCTCGTGGGGATCGTAAACCGGCAGACATTTTAATGCTCGTGAGGGCTGGCTCTGTAATTTTATCTCCGTTTTAATTTTAACTAATCCCAAGTAGTGTGGAGAACCTGCCTTCCTGAGATGGAGAGGAACCTGGTCCCCTCGGGCAGGTTCGGTGTTGAGTTCTTCCGTCTTTAATAGAAAGGAGGAAGTTTTTGCTGGAAAAAGGTTTTTCTGACGGTGAAATGAATGGCAACCCCTTGACATATCCTTGTGCCAGATGCTCTCATGCCAAGGGACCTGGAGAGGGATGGCTGAACAGCCTGTGGCTTTCCCTGCTCCGGGCTGGGCTCTGGGAACTGCGGCAGATGAAATCGGGACAGCAAAGGCGATGCCACCCCTTGCTCCTACACAGCAGTCGGGGTGTCCCCTGACAGCCCTGGCACGGTGTGGGCTGGTGCTGGTCGGGCTGAGCATCCCCAGCCCCGTCTGGTCCTGCAGCCTTACCTGGAGCCAGTGTGTGGGATCAGCCCCGGGATTTTGGGGGATGTCCCGCATCCCTCATCTAGGGCAGTTCCTCCTGCCCCGAGGCACCAAAACTGGAGCCTTCAAGGCACTGAACATCTCTTCTTCTAGCTGTCCATCCTGCAGATGCCGTGGCAAATGCCACACCGGCTCTGTGCTTGTGGGAGAAGCCAGCAACCTTTGGAGGAAAATTCTGGCCTCTAAACTTGCTCTATGCCAGAGGAAGGAGCAAATCCCAGAAGCATCCTGCCAGAGCACATGGATGGGAGCACGGAGTATGGCTGGGACTTAACGTGGCCCGAATGGAAAAAAGAAAAATCACCCAGGCACAGATTTCCCAGGATTTGGGCAAATCCTCGTCTCTTCTGGGAGCTCAAACCAAAAGTGAAAGCGAGGTGGTTCCTGCCAGCGCAACTCCTCGCCCACTGGACCTGGCTAAGGAAGAGCCCAGTGCCTGGGCTTGCTCGGAGCCAGCCTGGGCATCCTGGACCACCTTGGCCAGTTTAACCAGCAGTGAGCGAATGGACCCACTTCTCACTGCTTTTAAAGGACTGATCCAGGGTGGCACGGCAGCTCAGCCGGACAGGACCGCGCTTTCTTGCCAGTCTGCACAGGGATCGCAGCTTTTTGAAGCAGATGCTGCTTTAAATGCATTTTCTGAGCAGATCTGAATAGGGAAGGGAGCTTTCCCCAAGCTCCTTTAATACCCTGGTGCTTTAATACTGTGCAATGAGATGTATTTATAAATAAAAGAAAATGAAGCATCCACCCGACAAAGCAGACTCCAAGCAAGAGCAACAGTCCCCAAAGGGAAGATTTATCCAAGGTCTTTCAGGATAGACAATTAAGTGAGGGCAACGCAAGAAAGACAATAAATCCAGGGAGACAAATGAAGGGCAAGGAATATCACCCCTTACAACTCCGCCAGTCTTTCCCCGCCAGCAGTTTCAGCTTCCAGCCTCATTTTCTCCTCCAGCAGGAAAAGAAACCATTTTAATGTGCTCAAGACTGTGCTGAAAAACCGTGAGCTTGGGGGACTTCAAACATTATTTTTCTTGCCTGAGGGCTCAATCCCTCTTTCCCCGGATGATGTCTCCTGGTTAACAAGGGCATATCCACATCCAGCTATTCCAGCACCCTTTGATATTTAATAGGCTGAGTTCCAGTGGAGACCAGTATGCTGGCGCTCGCAGCAGCCATTAGCTGCTTTACATTATAAAATTACAGTCCCATTGCAAGCACTGGGTTAATTCACTTATGGGAGAGAGAGAGAGACGCAGCCTTTCCAACTCCAGCATCGCTTCCCCTATGGCTGTTCCCTCTTCTTGGTCTTTGCTTAGCAAATCCTCCTCCCATTACTTCCCTGCCCAACTGGGAGTTGCTAATTGGTACCCGAATACAGCTGCAGGTTGGCACAAAGCAGATTATTATCTATTCAGCTGAAGGATGCTTTGCCTCAAGGCAAGCACCGGAGCCGCTTGGGATGAATATTAACCAGCAATGATAAGCACACCGAGCGTACCACGCTCACAGGACATGAGGGATTTTTTACATGGAGGCTTTTTCATTTAGCAGAGAGGTCTTTAAGATCACTAAGGGTCTTTAATACCTCTGTTTATCATGGGAACACAATTCCTGCCAAGCACTCAGTTTAAATAAACAGGTCTACAAGTCAATGACCGGACGCAGAGCTGCACGTCAGCCCACACACGCGTGCGCCGAGAGCAACGGCCCCGAGTCTCGGGGCAATGGGGAGGGGACTCAAAATCCCCGCACCTCCCCAAGGCGAAAATCCCGTTAGCTGGGCTTTAACGACGTGCACAGTTTTTTCTTAAAAACCATCCACCAAAGAAACCCACGGTCCCACTGGGCTGATTCCACCTCTCTTGCAAACCTAGGAGCAGGGCAGAGCCGTGCCGAGCAGCCCTCGTCTTTTGGGAGCATGCCCGGAATACCCCGCATCCCCGAAACAGCAAAACCCAGCTGCAAACTGCAAAACTCACCCGGCTGCAAAAATGTGATGCCCAGAAGAGGGTAGAGGAGGGTCTGGGGGGGATATGGGCTTGCTCTGCTTGGGGCACTCAGCAGCCCGACTTTCCCCGGCAGCTTTTTGGCTTCTCAAAGTGAGAACAAGTAACCACATGCTTTGCTTCTGGCTGTCCCGCAGGGGAAGGTGTCCCTGACGGCGCCCAGCCACGGCTAAGGGGCAGCAATCCTGCTTCCAGCAAAGACAGTCTTTCATTTTTTAAACAACCAGGTCTACCCCAAATAATTGTAATCTACACATGGATATAGAAAACGGGCAGTTTTCCAGTGGGTTAGAAGAGATCTTAGAAAGGCTTGCAGGAAAATGAGAGTTTAAATGTGGCACATCCTTAAATGAAACACCCCTAGGAGCTGGTCAACCTCTTTAGCCGGTGCTTGCACCTACATCTGCAGATCTGGCCTGAAATTCAGGCCTGAAATGTTAAGTGGCAAAGCCCAACAGCAGGAGGGTCAGCAGCCGCAGCAGAGGGTCCCCCGCTACCCGGCCATCACTTGAGCCACTTTGCAGCAGTTTGCTATGAAATATTTTGTCTCAGAAAGGCCACTTTCCTCCCTTTCCCACTCCCTCTGGCCTTTGGAAACATGAGATCAGCATGGAAAGCCAATTTTTTTTTTGCACTATGGCTTCCCCCAGAAGTACCCTAAAGGCAAAGGCATCGGGACCCCATCGTCCTCGGCAGGGACCAGCGCTCTCACATCAGGCTGCAGCATCACACCAGTCCCTGCCCCAGCTGGGGGTCAGCATGCCTTAAATTAGGGTCTTGCACCCACTCAGCACTTCTCATCGCAGGGTCTGGCCTGTCTTGGGTTATAAATATGCTGCTTCTGCCTGGAAGGAGACCATGGCTGGGCATGGTCCCGCATCCCTGCACTGAATTGGGACTGCAGTAAGACCGGCCAGGAGGAGAAATGGCATGCCAGGAGGAGAAATGGCATGCCAGGAGGGTGCAGGAGGCTGACCCCAATTGCTGGCAGAAAATAATAAGAAAATGGTCTTTCATGGGCAGCCCTTAGTGGTAGGTGCAAGAAAAATAAGTGTCCTTTTGCAGCTGGCTTCCCCAGAGGACCCGGTGGTCTCTCATGCCCAGCACCAGGGCCGACACAAGGCAGGGGTTAATAAGTCAGTGCCCGAGGAAAGCCAGAAACCCTGATCCTGCTTAGGGGACAACAGGGACTCTCGGGAGCTGGGCTGGGCTCCCATGAAGTGTCCCCGAAGTCCACAGCTTGGGAACGTCCTCTGGAGCTTTCTGCTCCTGCTCACGGGCTGCAGGAAACGTTAGCACATAGCTGATCCTTCTCCCTCCGTTCCCTCCTTTCTCCCAGCCCAATGAGACCTAAAGCACTGAAAATAGGATTATTCCCCTCTCAGCAGCTTTACCAGTGATTGAAAGGATGCTCAGGTGGTAGCTGGATGGTGCTGAGTACATCAAACAAGGGGTGCAGTGCAACGAGCAGGCAAACCTCACCGCCCCGGCATCCTCGCTCAATATTTTATTCCCTGCAACGTAGGATGCCAACAGATCCAAAGGGATTATGGATCCCATCTTATCTGCAGCGCTTCAGGAGAGGGCTAGGAGAAAGCCCGGCAGGCTGGAGGCCCCAGGGCCACCCAACAGCTTCAGAGAACGGCAGCCGAGATTAATCCGGGCAGCCAGGACAAGGCTGGGCGCTTCGCACGGTGGGACCAACAGCAGCCATCGGCCGGGGCTGCCGCTGGTCTCACTCGTGCGGTTTTGACACCTCGGTAACCCAACCGCATTCAGGAGGGTGTCTGCTGATTTACACCCCCTCCCGGGTTACCCTGGGAGGATAAATCAGATTTTTTTTAAGCCCTCGTTTTAAACCTTTCACTAGCCTGCCCCGGACCAGACCCCGCTAAATGAGATCAGTCGTTTTAGGGCTCCGCCGCTCGGCCCCCTGCAACGTCCTACCGGCCCCGGCGAGGTCGGGAATCGCCACCTCCTCCGACCGCCGGCCTTGGCGGCGTCTGGGGTTCGTTAAAGCAAATCGCTTGCACGTGGAGCGTGAGGAGGGGGCGGCTGCTTCGCGTTTCCCCCGCGGGACCGACCTGGGGGAGACGCGTGGAGGATGCAGGAGCGAGGGACGTACGGAGGTGTCGGCGGGGAGGTGGCGATACATACCCCGGCTCAGTGGGATGCGGACATGGACCAAGCCCCTTCCATCCTCCAGACGGAGAAGGCGTAGCTGAGCCTCTCGTGGGCCAGGTAGTTGCAGCTGGTGATCTTGTGGTCCAGCTCATCGCTCTGCAGGACCTGGTACAAGAAGTCTATGTAGCGGGCGGCCAGCTTGAGGGTTTGGATCTTGCTCAGCTTGTCGGAGGGCAAGGTCGGGATGATCTTCCGCAGCTCCGCGAAGGCGTCGTTGAGCGACTGGGTCCGCTGGCGTTCCCGCACGTTGGCGATCACGCGCTGCGTGTGCACGTCCTCGAAGGACTGCGGGACGGGGCTGCGCTTGCTCCGCTTGCCCTGCGGCGAGGGCGCGCCGCAATCCTCCGCCGGCTTGCCCCCCTGGCCGCGCTTGCGGAGGCATTTCTTGTGCAGCCGTTCGCCTTCCTCCTCGCTGGTGACCAGGCTGCCTTCGGGGGAGTCCGGGCACATGCTTTCCTCTTTCATCTTCTCGGCACCTTGCGGGCGAAGGGCTCTGGGGGTCTCACGAGATGCGACAGCCGCAGCGCATCGGCAAGGAGGCCTGGAGAGGAGCCGGCGCCCGCTCAAGAGGTACAGCCTGGAGCATCCACCCTTCAGCCTCCCCAAACTTCCCAAGCCTTGCAGAGCCCTCCAAGGAGCTCGGTTGGTTTTTCCTTTGGGCTACAGAGAGGAGGGCGTTCGGATAACTTTGGGGAATGGCTCTTGCTGATAGGGCGAGGAGGACCGTGGGCGGACCAGGCACAGACCAATGCAGCCGTGCAAGGTAATGCAAACATCAGTGGAGCTTATGGGTTCCAGATTTCCTCCCTCCCTCCTCCACCAACACCCCCAAGCCCTCCGGCACAGATGCTCCTGCCTGCTGCCCGGATGTCAGGGGACATTGCCTATGCTAATGTGAGCACCAGCCATGGAGTTTAGGGGAGGCTTTTTTGATTTTTAGTCTTTTTTAAAACTTTTTAAGCCCAATTGACTCTGCAAAAGCCAGCCAGAAATATTCACTTGTTCAGTTTGGACTGGGAGACTTTTATCTATGAGAGATTCAAGTGGAAATGTGGAGCAATGGATGTTTCAATGAGCAATACAGACATTCTCTGAATCCAAAGGAAGAAGCAAGAGTGATAGGCATCCATACTGCTCTTAAGAAATGGCATAATTCAAAAATGAACTTGAGTTTGCATCCATTCATCCATTTGCCCAGTCATCCATCCATCCATCCCTCTTCCTCTGTCTACATTTCTGGCAGTCTACGATAGCCCTTATTGTACAGATGGAAGCCAATACTCATCCACCATCGTATTCCTCTCAAATAAAAATGGCAGCTATTGCAGATAGAGAGGGTGTAATAGGTCCAGACCCTGTTCCTGGCTGGATCCACAGCCAGTTCAGCCCCTGATTTCCCCAGGAAATCAAGCACTATAAGCAGTATCACTTCTTTACACTGCTCCTGAGCTTGCCTACAAATAAACCCAATTTCTCCTCCCTGCAGAAATGCTGGGAGAGCTGCATCCTCTTTTAGCCAAGGTTGGAGGTCCAGATCCAGACTACCAAGCCATAAAATATTCTGCACAGGTCCCTCCTTATATTAGCTAGTTTTCAGCCCTCTGTTATCACACTGGTAGAATCAGCACATGAAACTGGAGTCCACTGGTGGCCCACCATTCTCCCACATCCAGCCATGCGCTCCCAAAGAGCTCCTACACCTTTGGGAACCCCTATAACCTTCCCATCTCTTGACCTCATCCAAGCTGTCTCTGCTCATCACGCTCTCCTGGCATTGCTCCCCATTCTTGATCATCAGGAATTCTCACCTTGAGTCTTTTTGCGGGGACACTGAAGTCCTGGCATGGTGCTCCTTGGGGACATTGGAATCCAGCCCCAGCAGAGCTCCATAGCCCTTGCTACAATCTTGATTTGTTATTCTGTCTTAAAATGAGAGCACAAAGGGGTATTATGGGAACAATATAGTTTAAAACTGTATCAGTAATTCATCAAAATAATTAATATCAATTAACCATAAATTGTTGAGTTGACATATGCCTGTCTCTGTATAGATATTTTTAAATAAGCTCCTTTTTATAACACCTAACAAGTTTCCATATATAATATGTTTTATTAACAGAAATATATAACGTACTACAGAGTTCTCCTACGCTGATGAGCCTGCACCGTGCTGCAGTGGGATCCCCTGCCTATCCCCAGACTGGCAGTGATGGGGATGCAGCAACTCAGGCTGAGCATGACCAGGAGGCTGCAGGAGAAAGTCCTTTAAAAGACAACGACCTTTTTTTATTGTCTTGCCGCATATAACAAATTAATATTCTCATCTTGTCAGTATTAGCTTCATCCTGAATAACCTATACTGTTGTACTACAGTCTTCTCTTGAACCTCTCTTCAAGAACCTCTGACCCTCTCCCTGCAGCCCGAGGAGGAGGAGGAGGAGGATGGCCTCTTCGCTCTTTGGGATGGGGCTGAAGAAGAGCAAGTGACTTGGCCAACTTTGCTCAAGCAAGCTATGCCCGTTTCCAGTAGAAAAAAACCCTTCAATTCAAGCTCAGCTACAAGGTATTTCTTAAAACCATGCTCCATAGACCTGCCGAGCACGTGTAGCCTTGCTGACCAGACACGAATCCTCTGGTCCACCAGTGCTCCCAGCAAAACCCTTTCCAACCCCTTTACCTCCCTAATTACACCCACCCAGATGCTGTGTTTTCACTCGGGGTGCAGGCAGCCCACAGATGCTTTTCTTAATTTTAAGGAAATGGGTGTTTCCCATCCTTCCATAGGTTTTTCTCTAACATCCTTCACGCTGGGTGGGGGCCCAAGTGAAACGGCAACCTCAGAGACCCACCTCAGCCCCTGTCCCAGGGAGATGCTGGGTGATGATGTTGAATTTGAGAGGACTTTGGCTCAGCCCCATCCTCCCTGCGCTCGTGTCAACTTCTCAAGGACGGCAGTAACCACAGATGGGAGCTAGCAGAGAGCCAACGTGTGAAAAACACCCAATTTTGCTTAAAGAAGTAAAAGATGCTCAGAAACAGGTTGATACTCGGACCTGCTGGGGTGGAGCTCGGTGATTTTGCTCTTTCCTCCTCACCGAAGCCCGCGGTGCCGGCAGGGCATCGGCTCAACGCATTACTCACACGCGAGCGTTGTCAAGACAGCGACTAATATCAGCTGTTCGTAATTGCAGGAAAGACAATAGATCACAGGGGCCTGGGAAAGCGAGAAAAAAACAAAGGGTGAGGAAAAAGTACCCCAGGGAGGGCAGGATTTAGGCAGGATTCAGGGTTCTCTGATCCCGTGCTTGGAGGAGCTGGCTCAGCTCTGCCGAGGGCTGGGGAGCTGCCAATGAACACCAGCTGGGGCACGGGCTTGTGCCTGGGTTTTATTTTTTTATTAATTTTTTTTATTGTTTTCCTTTTAAAAAAAAAAAAAAGCTTAATTTAATTTTGCTAGAGAATGGTTTTGGATGAAGGAAGTGAAGTTTGGTATTGTTGCTGATATCCTTAAGCAAAAGGAGAAATACAATGAGCTTTGATCTGCAGGAAGGATCAGCTAAGCACCCCGAACTGCTTGAGCGGGCTTTTTTACCCAGATTTGGATGTTTTGTGGCAAGAGTATTTTTTCCCTTAAGCATTTCAATTTGTTCCTTCAGTGAGTGTTTTTTTGGAAGAATATTAATATAAACTTTTCATGGAAAGGTCACAAGTCGCCAAACTGGTTTCAATAACTTTGCTTTTCCAGCTAGCCGGGGGTTTTACAGCGCTCGTTTTGACAGATCAGTGAAAATTTCAGACCTTAAATATATGGAGGGAAAAAAAAAAAAAAGCCTAGCTCGCTTGATTCAGTGAGAAGCCACCAGATGGAAGATTTGAATTCCCACTATGTCCCAGCCCCTCTGCCCACCTCTCCTCCTGGTCCTCCTCCGCCCTCTCACTACTCACATCCATCTTTCCTGAGCAGCTTTTTTTTTGGTTTAGGTAGGAAATATCCCTGGCGCTGGGGTGTCCTTAGCAGATCTGAGCCTGGAAGATGGTTTGCAGGGCTTCTGCGGAGCCAGTTAGCACTTTGGAAAGAAAGGAAAGGTGAAAAAAAAAAAGAAAGCAAGGACACTACCGAAGCACACATGGGCAGAGAGCAAGGGAGTCCATCGCCTGGAAAACCAGGGCTGAGGCACACCGATAACGTCAGAGAGGCTGTAGAACCTCAAAAGGGAGCTCTTTTGCAGCGGTGAGGTGAGAACTGAGGTTTCTTTAGAAAGGGGCTGAGGTGTCCCCTCAAAACCGCATCCTTGGTGAGGCTGAAAGCTCGTCTTGGTCAGCCTGAGCCAGTTTCTGTCTCTGAGCCTCACGCTGCCTGTAGATGCTCTTCACCGGCCTTCAGTCCTGGATCTGTCTGACCCCCCTCTGCCATCTCCTTGGTTGCAAAACAAGCCAAGCCCTTTCGGTCTCTTCCCCATAAACAGGTCTCCAAAACTCCCGGCAATCCCAGCTCCACCTTGTGCTGTCCCCATGGAGGACCAGCCTTTCCTCTCAGTCCCAGGAGAGCTGAGCTTTGGCACAAAACGCTTACTCACCTCCTTTCAGTACAACTCACCGGCTCACCCAAATGTCAGACTGATGTCCAGGGATGTCCTGGCCTCTCTCCATCTGCCGTAAGTCTGCAGGGTTGGTCCACCAGAGCAAGAGGTGCTTGCCATCTTCATGGTCTGAAGGACAGCGTGGCACTGCCATGCCTCCAGGTCCAGCTCCATCCCACTCAGGACACCCCACGGGAGAGCAGAGGAACCCCTTAATATCACAAATAAGAGCAAACAAATTTATGACAGCAGTTTGCTGCTTATTCACTGGTGATGGATGTCACATCTTTTGGCTTTTCCGAGTTGCATCTAGAGTATGAGGATCCGTCCCGACCTTGTCGGACACGCTGGGCTGGCTGTGATGGGAGGAGGTCTCAAGGGGTAGAGGGGGTCTTTGGGTTAACGCACACTGGAAAAGAGCTTGGAATGGAGGAGATGCTCCACCACCAGAGGTGTAAGGAAAACAGGCAGGAGGCTTCTCCATCCTTGGGGTTTGGGAAGGGCTTGAACATATGTTTTTTCTTGTGTCGCATGGCATAAACCAGGGCTGCATCTGCTATAACAGCGTAAAGAGGAGTGACGGAGAGAGCTGGGTTCAACCCAAACAACCTCCACAGACGCAACGACTGGCCCTTGGTGGGCAGAGTGGGGTCGGGATGGGACATACATCACGGTCTGTGTGCAAATGCCAGAGGAGGTTGAGAAAGTGCCACCCCCAGCTCCACCCTCGGTTTGCAGACTGGTCAAACGGGGCTGCAAACCTGCCCGCCGCTGCAAAGAGCTGGGGCTGCGCAGGGATAACACGGTCCATGTGTGAGCCCGGTGCTGTCAATAGCATCGCTTTGATGGCCGAGGACCTGATTACGCCTGCAAATAATTCTGGGCACAAAATCAGAGGCTGAACCTCGATGCAGAGGGGTTTGGGTTGGTTTGTTGGGTTTTTTTTGTTGCAAGCTCCTTTTCTTTGTTAGGGAGGACAAAAATAATCTCTATTTTATCCTGCGTGAAAAAAAGGAGGATAACGCTAATAAATTGAGAACATTAAAGGGAGCCAGGAATAGCCGCTGCCCCTGGAGGCTGGGGAAGCAGCTTTGGTTTCGCAGGTTTTTCTAGTTATTGCAGCGTTAGAGTGGAAACATGTGTGGTGCGAATAAAAATGCGAAGCATCCGCTGTAGCGTGCTGTTGCTGCAGCAACCGCAGGGAATATGGGCGAGGGGGATCGTGCAGGGCTCTGGCTGTAAAAGGGAACTCGAGCGCTGCGGGGTCCTTTGATCTGCGCGCCTGCAGCTTTGATTGATGGCCTCGCAATTCATTTCCTTGTCAAAGTGACATAATGTTCCTGGAACTTGCTGAACTTTTTAAGAACTAAAAGATGTTCTTCCACCAAAACTCACCCTCTCCATCCCTCTCTGAGTGGGGGGCAGAAAGGATTGGGGGTAGTGGATGGGGTCTGGGGGTAATGGATGGGGTCTGGCCACTGGTGTTACTGGTGAGACCGGGCGTGAATCACGGTGCTTTTCTGCCTTGCTTTGCCTCTTCCCCGGCAGCGGAGCCGTGGGATAAGCTGTGGCACCGGGTCCGAGCGATGGAAGGACACCCCGCGTGCCACCCGCAGATACCAACCACCACCCCGCGCTGACGACCATCCTGTTCCAGTTAATTTTTACATGTGAAAGTCCCCCCCCGCCTCCTTTTTCCCCATCTGTTTCCATCTGGCCATCAAAGGAGCAAAACGCCATGTTCTGGGTCCCGCTGCCAAGAGCTTCCCCGCTCTCCCCGCAAGCCGAATAATTCCCACCGAAGCGGCCTCCAGCCCAGCCCTGGCGCCGCGCGAGCCGAGGCTCAGGGGGAAGCCGAGCGGGATGGGCTCGCGCCTGGGGCACAGCAGCCGAAACGAGCCCTTCTCCAGCCACCGCCGCTAACGGAGCCTTGGCTGGGAGACCGAGAGCTGCCTGGGATTGCGACCTTGCTCTGCCCTTGAATTTGCATCAGTCCCAGGCAAGCGCTGAAGTGGATCAACCCCGCTAGGATCTGCTTTCCTGCTAGTAATAAAAAGATCATCACAAGCAGTTGCTCTTCCTATTTACTCCAGCTTTCTCCTCCAAAGGACCCAGCTGCTTTGCAAACCCCATGCAATGCCTTGCAGACACGAAGCCACCCTGGGAGGGCACCCCAGACGATGGGGCAGCTGGGGGCCGGGCGTGCTGTGGTCAGTAGATAACTGAACAGGCATTGCCCCAGGGGATGGGATGAAGAGGACAAATGCAGCCTTGGCAGGCAAAGAAACTCTTCGAGAGGAGGGAGCAAGAGCCCTACAACCCAGGTGCTCCCGTAGGCAGCGGACCCGTTCCTGCCTGGTGAGAAGCCTAACCCTGAGTTTACTTCATCCCTTCAGCAAACATCTCTTGGACCAGCTCCTCTGCTCAGACACAAGGTGTTGTTCACCCCTGGCCACATCACGCAACACTACCGAGAGCAATTTGGCTCCATCATCTTTGTAGCTTGTGAATAGTTGTGCTTATACCTGTTGTCGTCTTGCACCTCAGGAGCAGAAAAAAGCCTCTGTCATTCTTGCCTTTAATATCTTGCCCTGGATTTAAATGCCAGGCAGAGGCACCTTGAGATGTGTCCGTCCTACTGCAGCTCCTTGGCTCTGCAGACCTGGCTGCAGGACCCGACCCTGGCTCCAGCTGTGCAGCTCCTTCTCCTGGTGCAAAGCAAACCCCCCTCTGCCTCACTACCACCACGTGCTTCGCCCCGCACCCCTGCTCACATCTGGCCGAGGAACAACCTTCTCCCAGCTTCCTACAGCTGGAGGCACCGAGATCTGTGCCTTGTGAGCCGGTTTGGGTGATGAAGGGGACGCTGTGATGCCACAGATCTGCTTGATGCATGCGAGGGGAAGGAAACAAGAGCTGCTGTGGGCACGTTGCAAGCAAGGGCTTGACTGGGAGCTCTGCATTTCATCCCAGTGCTTCCCAGTACCCAGCTGGACCTGGGCTAGCACCAGTAACCCAAGGATGAGGGGTCAGTGACTCACTGTCGGAGCAAGGGTCCTGACGGCTGTGGCTGGATTAGCAGGAAGCGTCTTCCCATCACGCTGTGCATCAGCTCAGCTACTCCTGCGGTGAGTCACTCCAGCCAGGAGATCCTACAGCCTCCAGTCCGGTCTGTGGGAAGGGAAACCAAAGGGTCATCTTCTGCTCCTAGGGAGTTTCATGGTTTAATCCTCTCTGAATGTGTAAATGCTGCCTAACACCCCCCTGCTCCAGGCCTGCTTCCCCCCTGCAAAGGCATCAAAGCCTCCCCTTGCAGCTATGAACCCCACAAAAGCAGAGTTTTCGACATGTGGGAGCTCACGAGAGGAAATACAGTCATTCTTCTTTTTGCAAGCTGCACCCCTGAGCTCCATACCAGCCCATTTCTGCCTTTTCCTGACCCTCAGGATGTCTCATCTGTGGTTCACCCTGTGCCCACCCCTCTATTTCAGGCTCAGATCTTCCAGCATCCAACTTTTGGACACCTTGCAGCTCTAACTCCATTTACATACATGTGTAGCTGTCTACTCATCCATCCTTCACATACCTTTCCCCTCTAGCTGCCATGTGCATTGCCATGCACTTTGCCATCCCACCACCAAGCTGTCCCTTCCCTTACCCCTGCACGTGATCCTGAAACCCCAACAAAGCCCAAAAAGTTGACTGTCTTCTCCCCGGTGCACTGAACCTGGTCTCTTGCTTTAAAAGGAATTTGATTGAGGCAAATAATATGTATTTTTTGTGTGTGGTTACTTCTCTCTGCACAGAACTGGAGAGGATCCAGTAAGTCAAAGCCATCCTGACCTCCATCTGCCCCATGCAGAGAGCCACGCGATCCTCCGACATCAGCTCAAGTATTTGTGGGAAAGCGATGTTCAAAACTGCGGTTAGCAACAAGACAAACATTTATGGTAGGTTTTGTTTAATCTGTGAGCAAAACAGCCTCTGGAAAAATCTGTGCAAGAAGGTGTTAGAAGGGCAGAGGTTGAATTTGCCCGAGGGTGTCCCTGTCTGAGAGCATCTTCCCCAGAAGGGAAGAGACGTTTCACTTGGTGTTACTTCTAAGCAGCAACCAAACTGTCTTGGTCCCTTGTGCTCCTGCTCACAGCAAATCAACCAGACATTCAGGTTCAGGAACTGGGAGGCAGTGAAAACAGGGGAAAAAAAATGTGGGTTTCTTTTCCTGGAGGCAACCAGAGCTGGGCCTGTCCCATCCAGGGAAGCAAACAAGGAAGACACTAACGAGCACAAGCATTTAATAACAGTTTTCCTTGGGCTGTTAACTAAATGCCGCAAAGCCTACCAGCAGGATAAGGCCACAAAAGCACAGAGCAGACAGACAGACGGATGATACCGATGATGCACATCCCAAAGAACGCCGAGTTATTTTTATGCGAGCAACTTTGTAAGCATTCAAAGCTGACTCAGTTTTCTGCCTCTCCTCCCTTGGAGCCATGGGCCAAACTGGAGCCACGCCAAGCCAAGGGATGGAGGAAAAAGGGGTCTCAGAAAAGCCAACACGCTGGGTCTTCTTCATACGGCTCTGCGTGAGAGTCCACGCTGTTGCAAACCACTAGCATCTTGGAGCAAATTAGTAGCTCATATTCACAGCCCGGTGGCTTCCCACGGCTCCCAGCTGGTCCATGCTTGGCAGAGCAGTTATGAGCAACATCTTAACACACACTTGGGTGGGATGGGAGAGGACAGAGTGGGCCCTCCCCCAGCCTCTAAACCCATTAGCATCACCATCACCTCATGCCCTGGTCTGTTATCAGAGTCCCAGAGGGCCAGAAAGAGGAGGAAGGACTTTGGAGAAGTGGGACTCTGAGTGCTGGAGCAGAGGGTGGTAGAGAGCTTGGAGCCTTCCTCACCACACTGATATTTTGCTGCCAGTGAGAACTAAACTCCATCTCTGCAACCTCTATAAACCACCTTTGCTCTCCCCTCAGCACAGTCTTGGGCAGAAAGCAGCCCCACCGAGCCCAAAGACCCTCTAAAAGCCTGGCAAAGCAGGGAGTAGCATCCCTGCCTCCATCCCGAAGAGCTCCAAAACCTTTTAAGCTGCCTAGGCAAGAGACTTTGCAGAAGCTCAAAACTACCAGGAGACCCGTGGGACGGCATGTCCCACAGTGCTCAGGCCATGGACATCCCCAGCCCCTGATGCCCCTTGCTCTTCATGACCATCCGGGATGAAGATGGTTTATAGGAACGCCTCCAGCTGGGCATCTCCCGAAGGGAAGAGCACTTTTCTCCCATGCTGCTTTCCACCCTCTCCTCCCTCCCGGTCCCAAAGCTGACACCACTCCCAGCCCCAGCAGCACATGTGGGAGGACCCTGCAAGCCTTCAAAGCCCTGTCTGGGGAGAGACGAAAGGCCGGTTAAACTCCTGGCTGGAGATGAAAGAAAACTCTCCCCTCCACGGCTGGAACGAGTTGCTGGTGCTTTGGAGTCGGGTTTGAGGCCCATTTCCTGAGCGCCATGGCAGGAGCTTTCATTTGCAGAGGGACTTTTGCTAACTAGCCACGGGGCTGCCGTGAGAGCAGATGTCCGAATCACCCACGGCACTTCGGCACGTCCCGAGCACGCCGGGAGGACGCCGGGCTCTGCAGGAGGGGCAGCCTGGATGCTCCAGCAGCTGAGGCTGGTGCTCGCACCCTCTGTATTTCTGCAGGAGAGGGCTCCCGGCACAGCTCAGTGGGACCCCACCGTCCTTTGGGGGTAAAAAAGCCATGGGCAAGGATGGGCTGTCCAGCCGGGGCTGGCAGCAGGACGGGGGTGAGCAGAAAGGGGAGATTTTGGCTCCTGCGCCAAGCGCAGATACACAGCCCAGGGCTGAGGAGCGGCTGGCTGGGCGGATGCGAGCGACAGATTTTACTCATTTTGTCAAAGGAAATTCTATTCCGATTAAAACCCGTTTGATCTTGATGGAGAAGGGGGGTAGGGTGGGGGTAGGATTGGGTTTCTCTCCAATTGTTGGGCTTTATTGGGCTAATGTATCAGCTAAAAGCTTCCAAGTAAGATTTAAAGGAGGGAAAGGCAAGGGCATGAGCTGCAAAATCTGGAGATGACTTCAAGGGGTTTATTAAAAAAAGGGATGAGCTGTGCAGGATGGAGGAGGAAGGGATCGAGCCGCTCGTCCAGGGTTTCACGGGCTGCAGAGCCAGTTGCCCTGGTACCCAAAAACACCCCGGGGCTCTCCCCTGTCCTCCCACCGTGTGCCTGTATGTCACTGCTGTGTTGGGACAGGGTTACCCAGCGTCAAACCTGAGCTGAGCAGAGCCCAGGATGTAGAGACAGTCAATATCAAATGGGTTTATGAGTGCGTATTAAGCTGTGTGACTGCCTGAGGGACAGAGATAAAGGCAGGGAAGATGTTGGGTAATGTTTGAAGAAATAATGTCAGAGTTGGGGAAACACACAGACCTGAACGCATAGTCCTGGGCAGAGGCAGTGGAAAAATCAGGGATGCTACGGAGCCGATTTGAGCGTCAACAGGCAGAGCCGCAGGGAAAGGTGCTGGCTGGGAAGCTGGGCTGGCCACGGAGCCCCTGCAACCCCGCGTCTTCGGCAAGCGGTTCCTACACTGACGCATCCCGCTTCATCCACTCCCAAACCAGTCATGAGTTCAAACTCAGAAATTTTGGCTAGGATAAAAGGTCAAGTCATGGAAAATTGCAGCTGAGAGGACTTGGAGAGGTTGACCCGTGCATCCTCTGTCCCCAGGATGGATCGATTGTGCCTCTGCCATGTCTGCAAATCCCCATCCAGTTTGTCCTTCCAGCAAAGGGGACCAGGCAGTCCACACCAGCAACCCGTTACCCTCACTAATCCTTCCCAAGACCTAACCTAGATCTGTGCTGTAGTTTAAGCCTATTACTTCTTTTCCCACCTGGACTGGACAAGAAGAGCAGAGCATTCCTCTCCTCTGTAAATCAGCCCCCAAAGACCATGACCGGGTCTCCTCTCAATGGTTCCTTCTCCAGATCAAGCAACAAAGACACTTTCAGGATCACTGTAGGTTGTGCCTTTCTAGAAAAGCCATACCTGCTGCTCAACCATACCTGTCGGTCTCTGCAGGTCTCTTTGCACTGCTGCCAACTGCCACTAAGCACATTACCTGGTGAGTGCAGGCACGTAGAGTTGAGCAGGGACGGATGAAAGCTGGACAAGGCAAGGAAAAGATCATTTTAGTGGAAAAACTCCTAAAGGAGGAGATGCCACATCACTGCCTCAGTGTGGGCCGGGTTGCTTGTAGGTTTGGGCTGGGCTGTCTGCTTTCTGCTGGGGCAGCTGAATGCCCAGGCTGATTCTCCAAAGGGTTGATTCCTCTCCGTCGAGGAACAAGAGTCCTCCAGTTCCTTACCTTCTCCTCTATCAGCAGAAATAGAAGGGTTTGTCCAGGCTGTAATGTAAAAGGGAACGTGTCCTGGGATGCAAAACACTGCAGGGTTGGGTGTTTTCAGGGGAACCAGGAAGGTCTCATTGAAGTTTTGGTTTTTCTGAGGTTTGGAGAGAGCATTGTGGGTTGGGGGACATGGGCAACAGACCATCTTCCAAGGGAGGCCATGATAAAGCATAATCTGAAATGAGTGATCATGAGCTGGCGTGGGTTAAGTTGAATGGATAGCTGAAGTATAAGTGTTTTGCTAAGTAATCACCTTTTTTTTTGAGATAGAGAAAGGGAAAACCCCACCGAAAAGTTCCGTTAACAAGTAGAAAGAAAAGGAATCAAAAACATTTCTTTCTTGGAGATCCCTGTAGGGATAAAGTCAGAATTGTCCTAAGCCAGGTTGAATTAGACACGGCTAAAGAAGTTCAACTAAAAAGCCCTTTAGCTGTATACATAAAAAGAGGGCAAAAAAGATTACATCTGTGCAGTGCAGATAGAATTGAGCTTAGAGATAATTTAGACATCTCCCCAGATTACTCCACGATTCAATGAGAAGGACGAGGACACAGGAAGGGTGCATCATGAGGACGAGTTTATGGAGCGAGCACCTTGGAAGTGAAGGCAAATCTCCGTGAGTATTTTGTGCTGGAGCACTGAAACCTAGATCTGTAATAAATATCATGACTTGGTGGAAAATAAAACCAACTGAGTAAAGATAGTAAATATGGAACTTTTATTGTCAGAAGGGCAAGAGAGGCGAGTGAGTGTGAACCCGGTGGTGTGCAGGGCTTGGAGGAAATCTGGAAGGCAAAAACTATCAAAGATAGGGAGATAATTGGGTTAAAATAGCACAGAACAAGCTCACCTTGGGCTAACTCGATAATTGCCTTTGATCAAAAATTATTTTCTGAACAAAGGCTGTGCAGTAGATCTCCTCTGTCTGGACTTTATTAACACTCTTGATAAATTGCTCCATAGGTACTTGTAGGTAAACTGGAGAAAAGGGGGTTGCAACTGGGGAAAGAATGGGCTAAAAGGGGTGACACGGGCCTGTTGTGGAAGAGGGATGGCCACCAGCTTGGGGTCTCTCAGGGGCTGTTTGGGACAGGCTTTCTTAATGTTTTCATTTGCCTAAAAAACAGGAGGGAGGTAAAAGCAGTTTCAAGTGATGTAAAGTCATTGCAACGCAGAGGCACTGGCAGCAGAGAGGAGGATCTGGGCATCTGAGTGTAAGACCTGGAAGTAATAAAAGATGAGAGTAACAAAAAAATGGAACCAGATCAAATGTAAATTCAACATTTGAAAATATAAACCCCTTCTTGACAAAGTCTTCTTGCCACTGCTGGCACTTGCAATATGGACATCCCATTTTTCCTAACCCCTTTCTTGGGGGAAGCTGCCTCCCAACCAGAATTTGGCTGATCCCATCCCACCAAGCAAACCTTCCCCAGGGTAGGAAAACAAAAAAAAAATCCTATTTGGAAAGGAGGAGGAGTGTGCATTGGTCTGGTGGGCTTTGGACTGCCCATTCCAAACTGCGCATCCCATACTCTACACATGCCAAACCAACCCCATCTTCTAGGCACTGGGGAGATAGGGGAGAAATTTTTATTTTTTGAGGTTTGATCTTTAGCTTTGGAGCCCTTAGCTTCAGGCCCTAGCTACCAACCCGCAAGATTTTTAATATAATTATTCCCAGAATAATTTCTCCCCCCCAAGGCCTTTAAACCACTGAACTGTGTCAAGGAGCTGTGGGCCAAGAGACATGTCCTGGCACGGCGCTGGCTCAGCGAGATGTTTCCAGCCACATCAGGCGTGGAGTAAACAGGATCTGGTGGAAGATCTCACAGCCCAAGCACTTGCAGGAGGAGGGGAAGGGCACCCGTTTCATTGCTTGCCTCTTTGTTTGCAGTCGTGTTTTACTCTGCAATGATTATTTCAGTTCATTCTTGCCTTTTTAGCCCTTTCTTCATTTCTTTGCTCTTTCATTCCTGGTTTAGGAGGAAGATAAGCAATGACCCTTCCATGAAAAGTTGCTGCCAGCCCAGCTCAGCTCCAAGCCTGCAGCGTGGGCTGTCCCAGGAGAGGACCAGAGCCCTCCAGCCAGCTCCAAACTGCAGACTAACTTCCACGGAGGTGCCAGGACCATCCGATAACCTCTTTGCAAAGCTGTGGTTTGGCTCCTTTTGGCTGCACATCATTGCTCTCCATAAATATTGTCTCAGAGGCTCTTCCTAGATACTCCACTTCAACCCGGCAATTTTCAGCCTGCTTGTTAAATATTGGAACCATATTGAACCATTTTACTCACTTGGTTGTTCTCCAAACTGAAAGATGTCCTAAAAATAACTATTCCCAGTTCTGTGTGTGATGCTCAGCTCCCCCCCCAGACCATGGCTGCCTCCCAGCTCCGTCTGCACTTCAGTTAGCTTATCCCAACACTAAATCAGCTCAGTTGGGGACTTTTAATCCCACTGCTAGTTTTGACCAAAACCCACCTCTGCCTGCTGGCTTGTGAGAAGCACAAGGCAGGACCACGAATTCCCTTGGGAAGAGCATCAGCCTGGCAGGACTCGGCGCTGAAGATGATGACCAGGAGGAACTGGTCTGGGCTCACGTCCATGAGTCCAGCACCCATCCAGCTTGAGATATGGCATTTGGGAGGAAGGAGACGCCTCTGGGGTTTCTTGCTCCAGCAAAGAGGTCTTAGGCAGGGACCCTTCCTTGCCATCCTCCCCTTGGGCAGGTTGTCCTGTCCTCTCCACCCCATCCAGGCCCAGAGCCACACTCAGGATTGGGGCTGGATGCAGGGCTACGCAGTGAGACCTTGCCATCATCCCTGCTGTGAGGAGGGTACCGGACCAAAGACTGCCAACAGGTCCCTTCCAGCCTGATTTTATGCTTTACCCCATACTGGCCATGCCAAACACTATCCCTGCCTGCCACGTCCAAGGTCACCCCACCTTACCACGTCCACTGCTACCCTCTACCCATCATGTCCAGCACTGTCCCATGCCCAGGGCGACCCCATACCTGCCACCTCCAGCTCATTGCTGTATTGGCCTCATCCAGCACTTCCTCTGAAGCAGTGCTACCCCAGCCTCTCATTCGTGTCCAAAACCACCCCGTGCCTGCTATATGTCGCTCCAGCCAGCACATGATGGCATACAGCTCCCTCCTGCTCTGATCAGGACGTTGCGTGCAAGGGCTGAAGTTATTAAAATGGTATTTGGGGGATTTTCTTTTTTTCTTACAAGCAACAGCCAGTAAACAAAGAGCAAATATGTGCTGAGTCGGCTCCCTTCTCGCAGGGCGGGCCAGCTCCGCTGCAAGGCTGGGGACTGCGCTTGCAGCAAACCGTGCATCGAGGCGGATCTGCACAGCAGGACTGCTCCGCGGAGTAGTGCCACCAAGGGTGGCTGAGGTCCCCCTTTCCTGCAAGGCTTGTAAAACGGTCCGCTCTCCCTTACTCTGCAGACAGATACCCCTTCTCAGCACCCACACGGCCAGGCAATGGGTCCTGCATGCACAGCTTTGGCCAAGCGGCAGGAGGAGACCCAATGAGGCACCATCAAGGTGGACATCCCCAAGGGGACAGGAACCTTGCGTCTGGGCACACATTTGACCCTCCTGCCTACACGGCTGGTCCCTTCCAGCACCACGCTCCCAGCCCAGCCATGCTTGGGACCATCCATGGCTACTTCAAGGATGGCTGCAGACCTCTGCAGAGGCTGCGCAGAGCCCCAGGCTCTGCCCCGTGCCTTAGAGCTGTTGGACTCCCCTAAGCACAACCCCAGAGCCTACTTAGAGGACACACTGCCAAGATTTACGGACCCAACAGGCTGAGGACAGTGTCACCCTGCACCAAGCATCTTTCTCCACCCAAACCCACCTTTGAAGACCCACATTCAGCAGCTCCAGCGAGGCTCATCTGCGGAGGCCTCCACGTCTGGCGGGGCTGCAGCGCTCGAAGCCTTTGAAACGCCGCTTCCGTCCTCCCCACATCTTGAAAGCAGATTGCTAAAATGCAAAAAATCTGTTGTTTTTGTTAATGTTGCTTTGAATATCTTCAAGCGCTGCTCAGGCAGGAAGGTGGGATCAGGGCCATGGACGCGGGCAAGCAACGGACCCTCTGGGATGGTGCCAAGACCCCTACAGTGGGTCCCAGTAAGCTGTTGGAGACCTGCACTTGTGGCGTGGCAGCGGGCTGCAGGTAGAGCTGTGCTTCATGGCGGGCTCCTTCCGACACCAAAGGTCCTCTGCAAGCCCCAACACACATGCCAAATCCAGCAGATGCTGCCTCAATTTCTGAAGACTTCCTTATGCTGCCAAGTGCCAGGTGATGTGAATGTTGTTGCTCATCCAACTAAGTGAAAACTGGGCAATCGCATGAAAAAGGTCCTGTTGGATGGTAAAGCCTGGTCTACCCTGAGAGTGGGGTTGGGATCGCCATGACTTTGGGCAGCCTGCAGGTAGAGAAAGGCTCTCATGGCAAGATGACGGACTCCAGTTTGCCCAGGGGGTTGCTCTGGCCCTTTAGATCCACATGGGACCACTGCTCCCCTCGTATCCCAGCGCCGGAGGGACGAGCAGGTAATTTGGGCTGGGGTGCTGCCCTGCCTGCTTTAGAGCAGGGGCTGGAAATGTTTCCCCAGGAGAGAAGGCTTTTCCCCTCCTGACCGGGGTAGTCAAGGGCTGTTCTACCCTCTCTTTGGAAGGTGTCTTGATTCACCAAGCTGCAAAACCCATCCCGTAGCATGAGTGGGAGACTGCAGCTCAGGGGACTCAGATTCCCCACTGCAAACCAAGCAGAGAAGGGAGATCCCTCCCCTTCATACCTGCTGTGCTTTGGCCCTTACAGCCAGCCTGAGAAGCAGTTCTGTGGCTGTGAATCCACTGAGAGAGGCAGTGGGACCGGAGACCATCGCGTGACACGCAGCACCGCTATGTTAGCATCCAGGAGCAGCGTTGGTGATGCCTGGTGGGTACCTACATGCCCAAGCATCCCGTGATGGGAAAACCAGCGAAAGGCACTGGAGTGCATGTGCATCCCTCGGGCTGAACCACACTGAGCTCCCCAGTGGCCTCCACCCAGTCCCCAGTCCAGGGCACACCCCAGATCACGGGGACACGGTGCTGGACCTGAGCTCTGAGCATAGCCCCTGGACCCGACACAGGGAACAGGGCTGGCAGAAGTCGTCCCCTCTGGTTCTCACCCCGGGAAGGGCTCATGTGGCATCGCCGGGTGCGTGTGCCACAGTGCTGTCAACCCTTGTCACCTCCTGATCAACGGCAGAGACTTGGTGGCTCCTCAGCAGAACAAAACCAGCTGGGATTTCATCATGAACGAGCCGGGAACGATGCCAGGAGCGACCTCCGGGTACAGAAGCAGCTCCCAGAGCTGTTTGCGAGACCCCGGCGAGGGAAGGAGAGCCCCAAAATGCCCCAGGGTGGCTGCTGGCCACAGCTCACCGCTCTGCCAGATCCTCCTGCCACCCTGGGATGGGGCGTAGGTGTGAAACAAGTTCTGCAGACCTTCTGGAAGGAAACGGGGGTCTTGGCTGGGACGGTGGGGTCACCACGGTGGGAGCTGGCAGTTCCCAAAGGGGTCCAGCCTCATCCCATCCTCCCCAGCTCCAAGGAGACCCTCAGCTGGACGCACATCCCCATGATGTGGTTGTCGTGGGGATGAAGATCTTGCTCCTGGGGGGGGGCCCCAGCTCCAACCCCCCCCAACCACCACCCCCAGCCATGGCCGGGCTACTGCTGCCCTCCACTGGCCACTGCCCACCCTGCACCCATGGGTGCTCCCAGCCAGGCTGGAGGCTCAGCCACATCTCCCTCCATCCCTCCATCCCACCCTGCTGCCAAAAGCTGCTGGCACCGGGGCGGAGGGGACCCCTCCTGTCCCCTTCCCTTCCCCCGGAGGAGAATTCTCACCTCTCGCCCCAAAAGCCCCCAACGAAGCCGCTCTGGATCCCTATGGAGAAGGCAGCCAATGATGCCACCCAGGATGTGGCTGAGCCCGGCAAACTCGTTTCATTTGTAGTCGGAGTCGGAGCGGAGCTCACCGCGCAGCAATGCCGGCTGGCGCTCCCAACCACAGAGCTGCGGAGCCTTGGACTCTTCCCTCCTGCAGGAAAAGCATCAAAGGGGAGATGCCGTCCCAGCGCTTCCCAAATTTATTCCAAATGTTCTAATTACCGCGGCCTCCCACCAGCCGCCGCGCTCACTGGCTGGGCTACAGAAAAACAGATGATTAGGAATAAAGATGCAGGGGCCTCCCCCTACCCCAAACCTCGCTGACCCAGGGGACTTGGTCACAGGTGAGGGCACAGGGTCCTGGTCCCAGCAACAGGGACGGGACTCATGCCACCAGGCAGAATTGGGAGGGGAAGAGCTGCTCAAGGGCTCGCTCGGTACGATGCCCAGCCGGCAGCGAGGTTTGGAGAGGAGGAATCTCCACCAGCATCAGCCCACGACGGGGACACACGGCCGCCTCTGTGTCAGGTGCTTGGTTGGAAGAGCTGAGCAGTGGTTCCCACCAAACTTCCAGCCAACCTTCAGCACCGAGTCGAAGACATTGCCTTGCATTCCCCCTCCCTGCTCAGCTTCCAAAACCTGCCTTCTCTTTCCCAAAATCCTAAGAGGAAGAAGAGATGCAGGATTCTCGTTTCCCCCTCATCTGCGCAGGCGCTGGACGAGCCTGCTCGGAGCACGCTTACCAGCTGAGACCACACGGGAGACAGGCAGCTTGCTCTGAGACCACAGCTGGCGTTCAGGCAAGAGCTAATTGCTCATCCAACCCCAGCAATTTTTAGACAGGCCTAATACCAGAAGCACAAGCACGGAGGAAAGCTTCTGTGCATCCAGACCTAGAAGGGATTTGGGAATCTCACCTGCAAGTGCAGGGATTTATATCTCCCATGTGAAGCCAGGCGAGGTTGCTCAGCTGTTGGGAGAGGGTGGCGACAGTGCTGGGGCTGCAGGATGGGTGCCTCCACGCAGGACCTTAGCCCTCTGCTTCTTCCCTGCTCCCCAGGGCAAGGGCAGATTTCTCTGCCAAGGGCTGTGCAGGAGATGCTCACGGTGCAGCAGGAGGCTGGGCAGCGCTTATTCACACTTAGAGGCGGCAAGAGCAAATACCATCATCCCCACCCAATTGAGCCTGGTTAGGTATTACCAAAGCACTAACCCTTTGCCCCGTCCATGGGACCAAATCTGCTGCTTGGCAGAAGCAGCAGGCTGTTTATCCTCTGTCCAGCCCAGGCACACACATGTGCCTATTACCGGGACTCATTTGCATAGAACGATCCTACTCATCTCTCTCAGCCCATTCCTAGATGGGCACCAAGCTCTCACCGCAGCCAGTGACACCTGAAATCCCACAAAGAGGGTCTTCATAGGCTACAGTGTCCTTTTTTTCCTCCATCCTTTAGGAAACCAATGGCTTAATCCAAACTCCTCTGCATTCAGATGGACACAGCCTGGATGAAACGTGTCTGATCCACCTACAAGATTAGATAAGCGAGTGCCCGCACTGTCTCTCTTCAGGCTGTGGACAAGGCAAGAGAAATCCGAGGCCAAGAGGGGAAAATAAAACAAAGAGCTGCCTCAGATAGCTGGGATCACCACCAGGTGAATTAGCACATGCTGACAGCAAGTTCTGGCCAAGCTGCTGAGAGGGCAAAAGGGACTGAGACAGCTAAAAGAATCATAGAATTGTTTAGGTTGGAAAAGACCTTTAAGATCGAGTCCAACCATCAACCCAACACCACCATGCCCACTAAACCATGTCCTGAAGTGCCTCGTCTACGTGTTTTTTGAACACCTCCAGGGACGGTGACTCAACCACTTCCCTGGGCAGCCTGTTCCAATGCCTGACAACCCTTTCAGTAAAGAAATTTTTTTCTAATATCCAATCTAAACCTCCCCTGGCACAACTTGAGGCCATTTCCTCTCATCCTAGCTCTAGTTACTTGATAGAAGAGACCAGCACCCACCTCCCTACAACCTCCTTTCAGGCAGTTGTAGAGAGTGATAAGGTCTCCCCTCAGCCTCCTTTTCTCCAGACTAAACAATCCATTTCCTCAGCCACTCCTCATAAGACTTGTGCTCCAGGCCCAGGACTGTCTCATTCCGACAGCAAAAATAAAATCTGGAAGTCCCAAAGAGAGGGGGAAAAAAAAAAAAAAAAAGTCAGCACCCTGTCCCCAGGCAGTCACCATATGGTTTTTCACAGGAAGATGAAATATTCTCTCCCCATTTTGAAGTTGCAGCCAGGTTTGCTAAAAAAGTGGCTGAGTTTTGGCTTCTGCAGACAGTAGTGGTGGCATGCCCGAGATTGGGACAACAACGGCTCGGCTGTTAGGAGTGTTCCCATCGCAGCAGATTATCCAGCCGCATCTCTTCCCCTTGCCCGTTTGCTGCGGGTACAGACTACATGCACATTGTAGTTCAAGTAGAAAGGGGCTGAAAACAACATCACTTGCTCAAAAATTCCTTTGTGCTGAAGTCCCAAAATGCAAAGGGATTTGGGCGAGGGGGAACCACATTAGGTATCACTGCCTGTGGAGCTAGATGTTGAGGGTGCTGATAAAGATGCAAGGGACAGAGCATGACAGGGTTAAATGCTGGGGCTCCACATCACCCCAAAAAGCAAAATGTTTTGTACAATTCACCCCCGTCCTTCCCACAAAGAGTGATGTTCCTGCCAGTGGTCATCAAGGGAGAGAGAGACAGAATTTAACAACTTAATAGAGAAAATCACTCCAAACACTGATTTGGTGAGAAAGACAACTGTATTTCTGCTCTTACTGTGGTGTCACATACAAGTTGCAGTGTGGTTTAGTACAAGGAGACACTGGGATACACACAAATGAACCCCACTGTGAATTACACCATCCCACCGCAGGACCAAATCTTACACCAAGCGTGCAAACAAAGCATAAACAATGTAAAAATATATTATATATTTACATAAACAATCTTTTAAAAAGCTGAGATGCAAGTATAAATTCCAGAGCTAAAACATGTCAGGGAGAAAACGGGGGTTAGATTCAGTGAGCTGTTTGTAGGCAAATTTACAGTCACAAAAATAAACTTTAAAAAACTCCAGCGTAAGCTGATAGGACTTTGGGACATGTGCCCAAGAAAGGAGCCCCTGATGTGCTGCTACGAGATGCCAGTGGCATGCAGGCAGGAGGGCTCTGTAATTTAGTGACATACAGGGACAGTGGTTTGCTGTAAGGCAGTAGCAGAGCTCCATCAGCCTGACCAGTGCCGGGATTTCTGCATCCTGAGCACACCACAATCTGGTTATCAGAGCTGGGGCTTGCACCGGCACAGCAAATGTGTGGGCAGTGTTGTGTTGGGGAAACATAAGACAAGAGATGGCTTATTGAAGTGATCGATGCTAAAACCACTTGCAAACTCCACAGTGGGTACCACGGCTTTGGGCAGAGAAGCAAGATGAGCTATTCCATCCCCTGCCAGGCATGCTGGCAGCCTGACGTCAGCAGTAAGGGAGATTTTAGTAGTTAAAAGCCTGAGTATTAATCTCATAAGTAAGCACATTTCACGTTCCCAGCCTTTGTCTGAGTTTAGTGACTCCAGCAGGTCCCCTGGCAAAAGCTGGCTATAACCTAGGTTTACACATTCCTCGATCTAGTTAAGTCACTTGAGGATCTTCCTACCCAAGAAACAGGAGAACGCTAATCAACAGGTGGTGTCAAACACTTCCAAAATCCCCTCAACAGCTCAAATGAATTACTGTGTGCTTGAACCACTCATCTTCCAAAGCAAAACACAGACCAGCGAAGGTGTGGATGGAGCCTTTGAGTGTGGAGAGGGATTCAGTCAGAGCACACCGAAAGCAAGCACACAGAAAGGACAGTCCAAGATACTCCCCAGCAGACAGCTGCACAAAACCAGACTGGGAGTTTTGTGTGGCACAAGAGAAAGCTGGGCTGACGACAGAGCACGCGGGACCTCCCACTCGCACCCCACTTGTCACAAGACCCTGAGCAGGTCCTGTCACCCATCCTCTGCCACAGACTGCCGAAAAGGCACTTCAGGGAAGGCTCCAGCAGCACCTAGAGAAGTGGCCAGGACAACCGGCTCTGGGAGACTCCTTCACACATCTGCCTTCTTCATCTTCCATCAGTCTGCAGGGGAAGGGGGCTTTTCCTGCATCTCTTCTCACCTACCTATAGAATTATTCATGGAAGTTGCCATTTCCACTTTGTAGCAGCCAGCACCGGCTGCCTGACATGGCAAAACTCCGGCCTGGATTCTGCCAGAGCAGCAGCCCAAAACCTTTAGCTGGTCTGAAGTACATATAGTTAACAAGGAAAGATGTAAACACTCGAAGGTTTCAAGCTTCTCAGGGTAGCTGCTGGCAGGGAGCAAAACACAGGGATTAAAGAGGTCACTAAATCCACTCAGGTTTTAGGTTTGACAGAGCAGTGCCATGCATGGCTGAAATGCAGAGAAAGCTTCACTGCCATCCGGCAAAAAACGTGCCAGTCAAGCCCAGCTGTATCTGGCACACCATCCCATGAATGTAGACCTGTAACCTCTTAACTCACTGCACGAGAGCCCAACAATTTATCTCTGGTTGCATTATGCCGGTGGCACTCGTTACAGAGGCTTGCTGGAAGCTGACTCTGGATACATTTCTTGGTTTTGAGTACCATGCCTCCTCCCCTCTCTCATCCTACTGACTGTTACAGGGAAGCTGAGTAAAGAATAAAGAAAAGGAAACGCAGTACTGCCTATAAAAAGATTTTTTTTTTTATTGTAGAAGAATCATATTCATGATTCTCCAAAGGTTCAGGTAGGTAAGCCTTTGCCCAGCACATCTTTCAGCCAAACACCTGATTCTACATGCTATAAATGTGAGTGTTAAATATAGTATTAAGTTCCTTTTAAAATGATCCTGGATAGCAGCCAGAAACAGCATTCTCCACCTCTGACAGTGCCTTGAGATGACTAGTGTTTCTCTGCTGCTGACCCATCCCTTCAGGCACGTCCAGACCACAGGAGAGAGCTGACCTTGTGTACAATGCATAAAAAGAAAATACTGGAAGATGTGGGGTACTGGCTGGAAGGTACGCAGGGACTTCCTGCCACAAAGGAAGTCATCTCTCCCTTTCTCTTTGAGGAGCAGAGCAGTGCAAAAGGAGCTGACTTTCACCAGCAGCATTCTTTGCTACACACATCTGGGGCACCCACCTGAAGCAAGCTGATGCACTCACGAGGACAAGATGTCGGGATGCTGCATCCATGAGGTATGAACCTGCAGCTCCTGGAGGGCCCAGGACTTTCTCCCCACTTGAAAGCTCCCTTGGACTTCGGGGCAACACAAAGAGTGGATCTAGGCCTGCTGTGTGTAAGCACGTAGAGTCTTTCACCTCACTACCAGACACAAGGACTCCCAGGGAAGTTACAGAAAGACTAGATTGACATCATTAGCCAAACTTTAAATGGTTGAGTAAAAGCAATTAGGAAAAACCCCTACTGCAGACAGACAAACCAAGCAGCACTGGGTGGGTTCCTTCTCCGCCTCTTGTACATCTCTTGCATCTACCATGCCTTTGGGGGGCAATTCAAACATCCAGCACCTTCAGACAGGATTGGAAGTCCAAGCGTTAGAAGTCACTGAGGATACTGATGTCTGCAAACTCATTCCTGTACCGGTAAGCGTACAAACTGAGCAGGAAGGCCCATTTCAAGGAGATGAAACTCCAGACACATGACAGGTAGTAACTTCTGGGATCAGTCAGGGCTAGGAGAGAAAAGGATACAGATACATTTAAAAATCCATTTATCCCTCATGCAGTCTGGCCAGGAAGAACCCAACTCAGCCCCCTAGTTCCTGGGAGATCTTCAGCCTGCATCTAAAGATCTTGTTCTGCAAGCAAGGCTTAATCAGTGCCTTATTCCCAGCTCTCCTGACTCAGATTGTAAAATTTCCTCATCTCTGCCACAGGAGAGTACTCTGGTCACAGTCTGAAGAAGGTCATTAGTATCTCTTGAGAGGCAGATCCTCAGAGCTGTAAGGTCACCCACACAGCCACCCCAAACTCTCCTTGCTTAGGGCCCAAAGGATGGAGTTTGTGCAAATTCCTGGATGGCAAAAACACGTAGCTCCAGAAAACAACCTCAACCTGCAATTCTTAATTTCTCTCACCCTGCCTTACTACTACTCCCTTCTCCCCCACCATGGCAGGGAGAGAGGAAATCTGCACATCTTGGGGGAAAACAGGAAATAAAATATATCCTCCTTCTAAAAATGCTTTTACCAATTGTTGTGACCAACATTTAATATATAACACTAGTGCGCTTCAACCTGTACTGCAGGTCTTCAATACAGTGCTGCGATAATCACACACTAGTGGATGACATGAACAGCCTATTTTTAGAGAATCTTTGCAAATGAACACCTTTCTTCTTTATCTATTATAAAAGCATCTCTTACTTAGGAATTACTTTGAAGTCAAGTGGGTATGGTTCTGCTTTTTGAGTGCATGTCAGCGGTCTTCATGCTTATTTTCAATATTTAGGTTTTTTTGTTCTAGAGATGTCAACAGTTTTGAAATACACTTACATAACCTAATGAGTAAAGCAATTCCACCTCTAAGTGCAAGCTGCTTGGCCATTATTAAAAAAATAGAGATAGATTATTGGTTTTTTTAAGAATACACAAAGCAATACTTACTCAGTAAAACCCACTCATTAAATGTACCAGTCCTAAACTTTCCATACATAAATAACCATTGTAGATGTGCTACTTTCCCCCAAAATTAGGGCTTTCCCTAAAATACCTCCATTTCCCTTAAAAACCCCCAATTTTCCCAAAATCAGTTTTTCCTCATGTCTCCAAGAAAGGAGGTGATGAAAAATATTTGGTTTTCTTTTTACATTTGTATTTCTAACAATTGCATACGAGTATTTTCATATCCTTCCACTAGGCTGAAGCACTCAAATCTCCACAGGGAATGTGTTTAGGCTAAGTCAAGTGCTTTTGGTGGGTTATGACCCCAACACAGCTTGCCCACCACCATGAGTACAATAACAACAGGACTCTTAGTGGCTATCAGCCCAAATGCAGCAAGCAACAAACACAGACAACTTCTAAAAAAACAAACCCCAAACTTTCTCTCTTTGGTCTATTGCCAAGCAAATACTGGGAGTGATTACGCGAACCCTCCTTAGACAATGTTAAATATTTTATAGCAACACAGCTTTATATGCTGACTAAGTGTAGAAGGCATTTTCACCCTGCTGACTTGTGTTTGGATTTCAATAGCCTCACCCACCTGTTTTATGAGTGCTGAAGAGACAACGTTTAAGAGCACTCCCTTCATTTGTCATAGAAATAAGTAAATTCCAGTTCCTATAGGAAACAATGCTGAAAAATGTGGACTGCCTGCCAGCAGTCCTATAGACCAGGCCTATCAAGGCAGCTATCATGCCCTAAGGGAGTGGCACTCATCAGGCAGCAGAATCACTCGTGGCATCAAGATATCACAGCAGAAAAATGAAATGCAATGGCATCCTTGCAGCCCCTCCACAAAATTATCTCGACACTTCTCAGAAGAGATGGCAGGAGCACCTCCAGATTTGCACCCCAGCTCTGCTTTGCAGGCTCTTCTGTTCCTTCACATCCCATCCCAGTAATCCCAGCATCGCTAGTCATTTCTCCCAGTTGCCTACTGCAACAAAATACTTACACTGGTGCTTGGTGATGGCCAGAACGAGGAATGTGCAGAATCCCACCACTGAGAGAGCTGAGAAGAGGATCCCGATGAAGAGGAAGAACCTCAGCCCTTTTAACCAGGTCCTCCAGTAATCCTGCACATACATCACATGCGTGATTAGGGCCCAGAGCGCCAGAACACCTGCTCAATTAGACAGCAAGGAGAATCAGTTCCATGCATCACACTGCAACACAGAAAGGTGTCTAATAAATACACATCTCATTAAACCCCATATGAAACACCAAGGAACACTAATGCTTCATGGCCATGTCCCCCCGCAAAAGAGAGGCGAAATACCAGAATAAATGGCTGCCTGCACAACCATGACTCCCCAAGACCACTCCAGACCCCCTGCTTTCCACACAGGCTTTAAGATACAGATCTTGATTACAGGCTGGCACAGAAAGGACTTCATTCACTGAATGGATTCCCCATTTAATGCATACTCAGTGCAGTTTTATTTAATCCTCCATACAGCTTTCATGACATTACACGTAGCAAGCCAAGCACTTGGCAAGAATTAGTGCACCTTTTCACAAAGGCCAGGCAGCTCCTTTTACATATGGAAATGATGATGAAGAGCACCACTACATGACCACTGGTTTTAGACACCTAAATCAAGATATACAGGACCTGTTCAGTACTCAGCGTTTCACATCATGTCCTTTAGCTCCAACCTATCTCTAGTTAGCTTCATAAAGAGTCCATTTATACAAATCCCCTCCAAACACTTCAAGTGTTTCAAGTAAAGGGATGTAGAAGTTCAGCTCCCAGATGATTCGTACATACAATTCCCAGTTATGGCAAAGCATGTTCACTAAGTGTTTAAGGTGGCCTAAATCTAACTCCGTGCTTTTGGGTCTGGCCCAAAATGTCTGGATTACATAACCAGACAAATATCTGAGCACGTATAGTTTATATATACATTTTTTAAGAACAGCCAAATTCACTATGGCTTTAATAGGAACAGCAAAAGGCATTTCCCTAAGCTTAGGTGACTAGTCCATAAACAAGTTTCAACTCCCTTGTCAAAAGGGAAGAAACAGAAGGAAAAAAAAGGGATGAAAGCATCCAAGTAACAGCTGTAAACAGTTTCTGACACAGGGAAAAACAATGCACCCTTCCCTAATCTTGTTCTAAAAACTGCTACCTTTTCACCACACTTCAGAAAAAAAATTAGAAGAGACACCCAATACAAGAACTGTCCGTTCACATGCTTAAAGCCTGTCAAAGTTTTATAACCTGCCAGAACAAGGCTGCCTGTCGTTCCCCATTATACAATCCCAACTACAAGCAACATCACCAACTCCAATTATAGCAAGCTGTTCCTCTGTTTAAGTCTCAGCGCTGAAGAGTATGACTAAATCTCTTTAAGCCGCTAACTCAACCTATAGTTAGAGCCACTTTACAGACTTCAAACATTTGACTCATTTTGGCAAAGACCTCGGCGGCACTTCTGAAATTTGAACCTCCAGTGGTGCAACTAACTGGCTTGTATTTCTCCTTTGCTGCCACCTCCTTTCCAGATTTTATTTTAAAGGCAGCAGGGGAAAAAAATAATAATAATAAAAAAAAAAATATGACACCACTGCTAAAATACCAGGCTGCTTTATATGGTATCCTGCAATAACACAGACCTCCCTCTGCGGCTACTTCTCAACATCAAAGGAAGCGAAAACCAGCCTTGCCCGCTACAAGATAAACATTTTAATACTAAGGACAGCCACAAGTCTTGCCAGAGCTCATTTGTTATTGGATACGGTCATTATACCCAAAGCTTCCCAAGGCTTAAAAGAACGTACTATAGCACAGAGAAAAAGAACTGCGTCAAAACTCATAGATAAGCACAGTCGAGACTTGCTGTACAAACCCACTGGACTCGCTTTTCAGCTCCCAGGCAGCTTTCAGCTCATTTCTAGCAGGTTTTCTGACCTCGCCGCCCACATGGACAACAGATGCACTGCAGGTGCACATCAAATGAAGCTGAATATACTACACAAAGTCAGTTCCAGGCTATACAGGAGAACCCTGGCAATGCTTTTTGCCTCTTCAGTGTCTTGGGATGGGGCACAGAAAGTTAAAAAACCCTCAGTGGTGGCCCACAAAAGAGGTGGGTGGAAAAAGGACAACCTTCAAAAAAACCCCAAAACCATAAAAGTGAAAGCAAAAGCACTCAGAGTGAACTAAAAACCCAATGGTGAAGTGCTGATATCCAGGACAGATGGAGCTCACCGACTTTTTATGAGAGTGAACACAAAAGGCAGAATCAGTTTACTTTATCTGGTTGGACCCGCTGTACCTAAGTGGTATATAAGCATGTTTTCTGGCTCCAGGCAGTCAGGATTTTAATTCAGAGACTCTTGTCAAGTCAGCTACAGATATTGCTTTTCCATGTCTGATTCCACACAGGCTACCACTACGCACGCGTGCTAGAGATCACAAAGCTGGCGGAAGATATTTCAGAGTTCTGCAGATGCAGAAGACCATAATTGTGTTGGCAATGCTGTTCAAAAAGCCTGCCATGGGATTTGGTGGAAAACCCTGTCACTCAGCTTGCTAAATCACCACTTCCTTGACTTCATGTTACCTTTAAGCTTGTGCTCTAGCAAGTTCAACCTACATTTTTTTTAAAAAATGGGCAACTTGTGGTTTTCAGTCAGCAAAACAAGCTGCTTCCCCCTCCCAGCGCTTTCAGATGACTTGGCACAATTTATTTGAACTGCTGAGTCAAGTTGCTGGTGTTTCCACACCAACACTGCCGCTGATGCTCTGAAAGCTCTGCGCGGGGAGAGCAGAGGCAGCATGTGAGCTGCCAGTTGATCTTGCCCCCACTGCCAGGCCTGACCCTGCACCTTCCCCTGACCCTAAAGGCTGACTCAGTACTTGAAAGGAAGCTATTTGGCAAACTGTTGTGTTCGGTTAAGTCTTAACATCTAGAGTAACTGCCTCACACATGACTAAGCAAAAAAGCCTCATGACAACTTCACCATGTGCTGAAGGACGAGTTTGGTCACACGGTCATTAAAGACGGGGTATCCTTTTACAGGCAGCTCAGCCAACATCATGCTCTTTACCACGTGAAATAGAGGGGAAAGGAGTCTCTTCCAGCTCCAGCTGCATGTTTGCCTCCTCTCCCTTAGACTGCTACACCACTCAGAACCATTGGTGAGGCTATCCAGCTTGCAGAGCAGTTGATCTTTCTTTTTTTTCCTAAAGTGGTAGAAAAGCATTCCAACATGTTAAATCAGCTCACAACACTGTCTGAAAAACATCAGCACTGGCATAAGAAATATTGGTGGCATGCATTCAGGGACAGGTAGGAGAAATGAGAACAGGACTTGCTTTTTTCAATTGCTTAATCTGCTCATCCTGAGCTTGTGAGATCATACTCAGGCCAGCACCTGAACCCCACCAGTGCTGCTCAGAACTAGGGAACAGCCACAAAAGAAAGCAAAACCACCATCCAGATGTTGACAAACACATGTGAATAGAAGGGGCATCCCAAGTGGGATGAAGCTATGTAATAGTAGGGGATGGCAAATCCAGCTTAGAGCCTGAATACACGAAGAAAACACAATTATTGCAGGGAATGTAATTTAAGCAGAGTCCATTGCTAAATATAGTTATCACTAACCAAATGCTTAAATACAGGAAAACATGTACCTTTTCTAAAAAGCCTTCTTTAAACTAACTGCTTATCTACATACAGCATTCAGCAGGAAAAAAACCCCACACTATTTCTAACTAACTCCAGAGGAAAAGTGTCCATGAATGCTGGAATGGAGCATCTGATTCATGTTTAATTCAACTGAAATTGGCTTCAGGAAAAGAAACATCACCTCCTATTCACCAATATACATAAGCTAAGTGGTGAGAAGAACAAATTAGGTGTACTGATTTACAGAAAAGACTTTCGTTATCACATAGAGAAACGAAAACCATACTAGTATTTTTAATTAATGTGAAAACTCTCACTTTGCAGACCTTGAGAGCAAAAGGTTTGCAGGTTTAACACCAACTCATTAGCTACATGTAGGTAATAGAAGAACAGCTAATTCATTCAGCTGTACAACTTGAAAAAAACCCCAGTTTTTGAAACAGTTTTTACTGGAATAGGAAATAAAAGTTTTGCCTCATTTAAAGCATGGAATGATTAACTGCAGGACCTTCAGGTTTTCTTTTTTACTTCAGGCGATTCCCCCAAATCCCTTCCTCCTTCACAAATGCACTTTGCATTCATACACAGAAGCAATACCTGAACCTGCAGATGCAGCCCTGGAGTAGCGTTGGTGGTTGTCAGCTCCAGTTACGTCGCCTGCTTAAAATAACATCAAAAATCTTACACCTCTTTCAGAGAAACATTTGTCTTGGTGGATTTACCCCACACATCATGGTTGGAATGACCCTAAATTGAGAGTGGCTCAGTAAGATACAATCAAGGGATTTCCGACATAGAGCAACGGGAAAGTTACCTCTAAATCAAAAACTAATTATCCCAAGTACACAAAGCTGCAGGAAAAGGAAACTGGCCCATCAAACAACCATGAGTACATCTGAAACAACAGTGACAGAGGCAGGTTTTTTTAAACATAAGTTAACAGGTATTTTGACAAGATTAATTCCTATTTAAAATACAAAAACTTAGAGCATACTTGGAACAAGTTTAAATAAATTCTAAAAGGCAAGTTCAAAAGCAATCCCTCAACCTGTAACCTCATACAGAAAAACACCAATATCTAAATATTTTGATAAGCCCTTTCGAAAGTTTGGCATACTTTAGCTCAAGTGAAACAAACTTTCCCTTTCTCCAAACATAAAAACAAAAACTGTGACAAACAAAAGGTTTTCTCAGACCCCTGCTCATCACTGACCAATTCTTCGGTCCCAGCAAAACAAGTTGCATTGTTGACAGGGAATAACAGCACAGCTGCCTTCCCTGAGGTCAGAGCAGCCAGAGGCCAAACATGTCAGGCCACGTTTCCATGCTGTGGCAGGACACCGTGTACAACACTAATGGGCGTTACAGATTCTAGGAAAAAACAACAAATGTGCAACAGGAGCCAAAAAACCAAGCGCACACATTCACACAGAGGCTATTCTGCAAAGAGCATTCTTATTCCCACCTTCTGAAACTCAAAATGAATGTTGATAATGGCAGACCAAGAAGATGGCAAACAAAATGACAATAAAAATGAAAAACAATATTAAAAACTACTTGCATAGTCCTGGAAAATATGAAGCCTATGGTGATCAATTAGAAGACCTTCTTTCAGAGTGCTTACAAAGCCTTCAGTCATTTTCTGTCTAAACAATCTTCTTTTATAAGCTCTATTACTCTAGCTGGAGCATTAGAAATACCTACTCCAAAAGGAGCCTGAGCTTTGCCAACCTAAGTTCGTTTTGCCATTTCTAAGTTTTGAAAACTTTGCTTTGTCTGGTTGACTCCCAGAAAGGGTAAAATGTTTTCTTCCGGGAGCTAAAGCCAAGCTAGCTCAGCCTCAGCTGTTTTTGGAAGAGGTTAAAAATGGGTTTTCTTGAACAGCTCTTCTGCCAAAATAGCTGGGGATCAACATTGAAATATTTTAGGAAAACAGCTCTCAAAGGAGAAGAGTCTTTGGAGTATTCTAGTGAAAACTGGTTTTCACTTGGCAAAATTTCCCTCTGGACACGTGCAATTGAGTGCTTTAATATTACAGGACGTTTTGGTTCGGAGGAAAGCAGATTGGGCCGCACACGTGCAAGAAGAAAAACCTGGCGTTTCAGCTTGTTGTTCAGCACCCAGTCAGTCTGCTCAGCCATTTTCAGAAGCAGGAAACAAGATGTACAGATTTCAGACGCTCTGTGCCTGTACCATTCACATTTAAGATGAAATCATCACATTTTCCAGCACATCAGCAGCACTTAGGAGGGACTCATTCTCTCCTCACAACTTAACTAAATTACGATTAAGCATAAGCCACATGCAGTCTCTTCTGCATTTTCTTTTAGCACGCCTCCCTCCCTTTTCTCCATTCCCTAAGACGATGGACTAAAGCAGTCACAAGCCAAACCTTAATCAAACAATATGTAGCATTTTATATGCAAATCCAAACATTTAAAAATGCTTTCCTCCATCGCTGCAATGCTTTTGGGCCATGCTATTCCAGCCCTGGATAGGGAACAAGCCAGTTTGCATAAATATGCAAGGTAGATTAGTTACCAGAGAATCACTACTTTTGTACGCAACAGATAGTGTGTTCAGCATAAACTAGCTTCTACTACTTTCACTTATCAGATATTTTTAAAGTTTCAAGTGTCTGAAAAGTACATTTTGTGTTTCATCTTCTTTGCAGCTGCTTTAATATCTGGTCCACATTATATTTGCAAAGCACAAGCTCTATATTTTGCCAGAAATATCTGAGCAGCTTGGAAACAGCCAATAAAGTCTCTTTGGAGCGGAAAAAAACCCCCTCTCTTTCTATCAAATTTAAAAAGAGAAGATACATACACAAGAACATTAAAAGCCACTCAGGAAAGGACTGGATACATCCTGAAAACATTTAATTGCTTTCTTCTCTTTTAAACTGCCTCTGGCAGAATGAAAACAGCAGAGATGCTTAGAGATTCATGGCCTACTTAAAAAAAAAGAAAAATATTAATTTAAGACAGTGAGGGGAGAAGGTCAAACATACAAACAAGCAGTAAATTATAAAAGCCACTGTGACTAGCTCAAAATTAAATAGCAAACCACCGAGACAGCCAGTATTAACTCAGGAATGACTTTCTGGGTCCTGTGATTAGTCGATTAAGTTGCTGTCCCTCAGGTTATCAGAAGCACTCAATGGGGTGTTTCTCTTTAAAACAAGGATATGATACAGAAGGTCTGTATCTGATTTAAGATGATCCCAAAATTCCCAAGTATGCATGCCCAGAGGCATATTTAAGATTTTGAGGATTAGTGAGTTGATTTTACTAGGCATTGTGTGTGGGGTTTATTATTATGAAAGCCAACCGGAAAGACTGGAAAGGTAGTTTGCTCAGCACCTTAAATTACATGCTTCTGGTTTCATAATGAGAGGTAACTCAGGGCTCTAGTTACAGACTCATCAGTATGTGGCAATTTTCCCTCCACAGAACTTTAATACAAGAACTTGGAGTAAATAAGTATCCAAGTCTTTACTTCAAATTATAGGAAATGTATCAGAGCAAATGAGAGTTAGTACAAGCAGCAGCGGAGAGCAGATTTCAATGCAAAATGTAGCAGGAAAGGTTCTCTAGAAGATAAGCAAAAGATAAATAAACTGATTACAGAGAGACAGATACAGACTCCTAATGAGACGAATCAGTAGGACTTCTTACAGAGAGGAAGTATATGGATAAACATCCTAAAACACAGGTCCCTGACAAACCAACGGCACATCAACAAAAGCTGCAGCAGGCTGCAATCCATCTCACCAACACAGGCAAGAGAAAAGGAATGACAAACACACAGGAGGTGATGAGAAAACCAGAAAGATAGTTAAAACTAGATAAACATGTACAAACACACACTCACTGAGAAGGCTGGCAGGCAAAGCCTCAGCTTAATCAGAGGCATATTAACGAGGAACTGCTGCAAAGCTGCCAAATACACCAGCCTAAACAATTTTCTGCCCCCCACACACAATGTCAGAGCTCCCAGCCACAACAGCCCAACCTGCAACTCACTCGCAGGTGCTCAGATCGCTTTTTGAAGCTTCTGAATGAAAAAGGCACACGGGCCAAAAAAACCCTGTTTGTGCTAAAGACACCGAACCCACCCAGCACAGCAAACGCACCTCCAGCACAGGGGTTTGATTTCACAATGACACCAGCCGCAGCAGCGCACACGCTGCACCCCAGCACTCAAGCTGGGTCACACATTTTGGGAGAGAAGCCATCTTTCTGCATTATGTTATCCTGTGCAACATGCAGAAAGTTGCAACAGGTTTATTAGTAGACTGAGGGCACAAAACAATGCCTGACAATTAACTTTGAAATGTCTACTCGGCGGAAAATTTCAGAAGCTCGCCCACTTCCTTTCCTGCCATTCTCTGCCAGTAGAAGTAAGCACTAGTTAGCATGTTATGATAAAAAAAGGGTGATTTAATGAAGCATGCCAGAAACAAACCAAGTGAACGCCCTGCTTACCTGAAACTGAAGTATCCACAGTGTCTAAGCATAATGCAAACCACCTACACACCATGATTTTTTTTTCCAAGAACAATCTTACTTCAGCAAGTAGCCTTAGCTTCAACGCATAGAAAAAAACATGGCTTTTTTTTTTTTTTTGCTCCTTCACAACTAAACGAGCAACACAGCTCTCTACCCATGCAGGCTCCAGTGTGCAGGACATGAAATGTCAATTTGTAAAGGCTAAGAGTGAACCGAGGGCACAACTTGACTTTAACATTTGTCTAGCAGCAGAATGAATGTAAAAGGTCCTCCCCATACACAAGTGGTTTTATTCCCAACTCCTTTCTCACCCCTCCGTCGCAGGGATAACAACGTTTGTGAGACAGCTCACTACATATCCTCAGTTCAGGGGTGGCAGCCTAAAATAAAAGTATCATCTCAAATGTCTGGAGCACACTTCACCTATTGAGACATTGAGGGGGTAGAAAAGCAAAGCGGAAGGGCAGGAAAAAGCAGCCATGAATTTAAGATGACAGGAACCCCTTAAATCAGCTTTATCTCACACCAGAACATACATTTCTTCATCTGTTTCTGAGGCTTTGTGATCCTACTGTGACTCTACCTATATACATTTCAATAGATGTTTCAGAGCACACAAATTCAGAGTCCAACCTAACAAATGACCTTTTTTTTTTTTCTAATTTTGTTTCTTGCTTACCTTGCTCCTCATTACCTTAACTAGCTTGAATTACCTGGTAATTAACCAGCACACAAACCTCCTTCTCCTGGCAGACAATAATCTAAATAACTTCAGCACCGAAAGTACAGGATGGTTCCTCTCTCTGCTTTCTCACCAAGCTCCTTCTAGAATGCAGACTTCCAAAATTCCTCTGTGAGCACAAAGACAGCACGTGCGTGCAGCATAAAATATTACTTGTTATTTTCTTGTGCATTTCTGGGGTACAGCACTCCAACTTTCCTTGTGCCACCCAGTAAAGCGAGGTGTTGGAAGTTCTCTGCTTAATTCCAATTCCAGCTGGAATTCATGCTCTTTGGAGGGAGAGGAAGCAGAGAGACAACCACAACCCTGCACCTCAGAGCTGTGGACAGCACAGTAAATACCAAGAGGTACATGGGAGCACTGGTGTTGCTCATGCAGCAGAAGCAAGCCAGATTCTTTACAAAGTTTAACTTCACTTTCTACTCTTCCTCCAGGTACTCAGCCAGAGAAAGCCATGAGTTGCTGAGCTGACAAACCAAGAGGACAATGTTCTGCTCCAACCCAGTCATTAACTAAAGTCCACAACTGATGTAGGCATCTGAATCTCACTCATTCCAGTGGACCTTAAGATGCAGTTTACAGCTTCTGGCCTGTATAACAAGTAGCCCAAACACCTGTTTCAGAGCATCTGGTACAAATGCTTACAGGGGGTATAAATGCCAGGAGGCTGGCGTTTTTCTTTTTTTTTCCTGAAAATACAGAGCACACAAACACAGGTCGCCAGACCAAAATTTTACTAGGAAAGTCAACAAAGCTTTCAACTATAACTTTGAAATAAAATCCTCTTTTCTGTAACAATGCTGGCTAGCCTGTGGATGTGAATATACCTACTCTGATGGCCACACACAACTTAAGCCTCAAACTTTTAGAAGTTTTCCCTCCATAACATAGCGAGTTGTACACCATCATTAACTAAAGCTATTCCACCACAAACAGCAAGTTTACTAGATGTCATTGCAAAAATCTTCTTGGGACCAAGGGGAAGACTAGAACAATTCCCTCTTCACCAGCAGAGAGGTTATAAAATACATAAATTGACTTCCTTTTTTCCGCAAGGGATGACTATCAACAGATGCAGTTAACGTGTCCCACAAACCATGGGTTTGCATTTCAAGTTGGAAATACAGCCAGACACTGTGAGCTAAAGTCTTGCAAACAGTTTTTATTAAAAGTCACTCCCTTGTGGGCACAACAAGCCCCTCCAGGTCAGGAATCCCTGGGCAAATCGGGAAAGCGTCACCTGCAGGCTTCCCAAAACAGAGCATAGCCCACCCAAGTCCCAAAACCACATCCTGTTGTCATCTGCTCTAGCCACCAGACAGAGCTTTTTTCCCCCCACACACCACAAGCCCAGTTTTGCCACCTTCACCACCAACATGCCAAGAAAACCAATGCGCACATCGTGAAGGCAAGGGAGCTGCCACACATCGGCGGCCTGGCCTCAACGCCATCCCCAACCACCAGCTATCACTTCCCTTCCATTTTCAGGCCGCTTGGTCATTTTTGGCCAAGTAAGACCACACACCCGGGATGAGGTGATGGGGGGGCTCTGGGCTCACCCACCCTCACAGGTGCTTCCTGAGGGGGTCTGCACTCCAGGGGCAGCACTACTCACCCCCTCCCACCCCATCTCCCCTCACCTCAGGGATCACTCGCAGCAGCACTGAGGCAAAGGCACCCACTCCACAGCCCGTCACCCCCAAGGGAAGGCACCCCACTGCCTTTCACCCCCAAGGGAAGGCACCCCACGGCCCATCACCCCCAAGGGAAGGCACCCCACGGCCCATCACCCCCAAGGGAAGGCACCCCACGGCCCGTCACCCCCAAGGGAAGGCACCCCACGGCCCGTCACCCCCAAGGGAAGGCACCCCACGGCCCTTCACCCCCAAGAGAAGGCACCCCACGGCCCTTCACCCCCAAGGGAAGGCACCCCACTGCCTTTCACCCTCAAGGGAAGGCACCCCACGGCCCTTCACCCCCAAGAGAAGGCACCCCACGGCCCGTCACCCCCAAGGGAAGGCACCCCACGGCCCTTCACCCCCCCCACCAGCACCCCCCCGGCCCTTCACTCCCCCCCCCCAGCACCCCCCTCACACCCTCCCTCAGCACCCACCGGCGGGCCCCGCTGCGGGAGCTCCCTCAGGCGGCAGCAGCGCCCCGCCCCGCCGCTTTCCCCCCGCTACCTCGTACCCGAGAGCCCCCCCGCCGCCGCCGTAGCGGGTTGTCGGAAGGTCGGTGCCAGGCTCCAGGTGAAAAAGACCGAAAAGCCCATGAGGGCACCGACCGCCGCGTAGGCCAAGCGGACGGCGAGCGCCCGGCTCACCGCCATCGGAGCACTGCTGCGCCGCCGCCCCGCCCCGCCCCGCCCCGCCCCGCCCCGCCGACACCCGGCCCCGCCCCGTGCTAGCGCACCCCCTGGCGGCCGGGAGGACCGAGGGCAGGCGCGGGGCGGGGACATGGTGGGCGGGGTCGTGGGGACACGGGGGGACACGGGGTGGACGGGGGGGCGTGGGGACACGGGGGGACAGCGGAGGGTATGGGGGGCGTGGGGACATGGGGGACATGGGGGACACGGGAGGGGACATGGACGGGGGACGGACACGGGGGGACATGGGGGACACGGGGGGTGCATGAGGGTGTGGGGACACGGGGGGACGGCGGAGGGCATGGGGGGCGTGGGGACATGGGGGGACAGCGGAGGGTATGGGGGGCGTGGGGACATGGGGGACACGGGGGACACGGGATGGGACATGGAGGGGGGGACGGACACGGGGGGACATGGAGGACACGGGGGGTGCATGAGGGTGTGGGGACACGGGGGGACGGCGGAGGGCATGGGGGGCGTGGGGACATGGGGGACACAGGAGGACACGGGACATGGAGGCATGGGTGGGTGGGGACACAGGGGGACATGGGGGACACGAGGGGTGCATGAGGGTGTGGGGACACGAGGGGACAGTGGAGGGCATGGGGGGACATGGGGGACGTGGGGGACACAGGAGGGGACATGGAGGGGGAACACAGGGGGACACGGGGTCCATGAGGGTGTGGGGACACGGGGGGGGGTGGGGACGTGGGGGACACAGGAGGACACAGGGGACATGGAGGCATGGGGAGGTTGGGCTATGGGGACATGGGGGGGACACAAAAGAGACATGGAGGGTGTGGGGACACAGGTGGGGACACGGGGGGACACTGGAGGGCATGGGGAGCATGGGACATGGGGGGCGTGGGGGACACAGGTGGACATAGGGGACATGGAGGGGTGGGTGGGGATGCAGGGACATGGGGGGACACGAGGATGACACGGAGAGCATGGGGACATGGGGGGTTGGGGACACGAGGGCGGGAAGATGGGCACCTGGAGGCATGGGAGGGGACATGGGGATCATGGGGGGGCATGGGGTTAGGTGGGGGGACACAGGAGGCGTGAGGACACGGGGACATTGGGAGATGGGGGAGCACCTGGGGTTGGGGACATTCTCTGCGCGGCTTTCGCTTCCTCTCTCGGGCAGTTTCCCTTCTTCAACCAGCACCATCCTGCTCGGTTGTGGCATTGTGGCTTTGGGGGCACCTAATAAAAGTTCTTAAATAGTTTTGGGGCTTTTCCGTTCTCTTCCCCCCCCCCCTTTTTTTTTTTAAACCATTTTTTCATTTTCTGAGCTGCCAGCTGGGTTTGGCTGCACTTAAACCCAGGAGACAGAAACTTGCACGGGGGGTGGAGACAAGAATGGGCTTTTTCTACCTATTTCGAATAAATTATTAATTGCACTTGTATAAATGGTGCATCATCTGCCGCTCAAGGACAGCAGGGACGGATGCTCTGCCCAGAGCCTGGGAATCCATTACTTGCTCTGTTCCAGCTCATAATGTTTTTTCCTTAATTTTCCGGGTTTAGTCTCTACCAAGATGATCTTTCCAGGCCTGGGAAATTGCAGGTTGGCTGCTGTGACCGCACGCAGAGGAGTCCCTGCTCTAGATGGCAGCAGCCTCCTTCCCTTTCAGTCTGAGACATCCCTGAAACAACATCTCCCCTTCCCTCCTTCACTTTATCCAGCGAGGTCTTGAAAACCACCAAGGATGGAGTTTCTCTGTACATCCCATGTGAATGTCTCTGACTTCAGCCTCCTGCTGTGAACCACCACGGAGAACCTGGCTCCATCTTCTCAACAACCAACTTGTAGGTGCTGAAGGCTGCTGTTATGTGACCCCAAGACTTTTCTGTTCTTTAGGTTGAGCAAACCCCATTTCCTCAGCTTCTCCTCATGGAGAATCTCCAGCTTCCAACCATGCTCCAGCCTCCAACCATCTTGGTGGCCATCCATTGAATTCACTCCAGTTCATTGACATCTATCTCATACTGGTGGACCAAAACTGGTCACAGCATCCAGATGTGGTGCAACGAGTGCTGAGTGGAGGGGAACAAGTGACAAACCATCGGAGAATGTAGGGAGGATGTGGAGGATACTCATTTTTTGGAGGACATGATGATGAGGACAGTCACGGCAGGTCTGCAAATGTTGACGTTCATTGGGGCTGAGAGATGTGGCTGAGGATTCAGCTCTGCCAGTTCAAGAGCAGGTCATGGGATCTGAGAGCGGAGAAAATGTTTATGCAGTGTGACCGACCCGTGAAGCCTTATCACATTCTTGGCTGAAGAATCGGAAAAATTCACGGGGGAGCTCACCGCAGGGCTTGGAGGAGAAACGGCATTTCTCGGACCGCACCATGGGATGTTATTCTGTGCACACCTCATGCCTGAGGTGCTGAACGCGCATTGGTCACGGTCACTGGTGAAAACATGGATAATCTTGCAGCTCGTTTGGGTTCAGCAATGCCGAGTCTCAGCCTGACGCATCCCAGGGCTGAGCACAGTCCTCAAAGACTCGGTGACTTTAATAAAATATCAGGTGCCCTTGGGATGGATGGCTGCAAAGATCTGCTTGTCCTGGGTGCCTTTGGCTGGGGGAAGGACATGCTGTTAGTGGTTTTTTAGCATAAAAACCTTGAGACCTGCAAAAACCCCTCTTTCCTGATGCCTCCTGCAGCCACCGCAGGAATTCAGATGCTGCGTGCACATACCTGAAAGCACAATAAGCGGCGTCAGCAAACGCCAGTCAGCTATTCTGTGTCAAAACAGGTAAAATCAGCTCCATCTCCATTCTCTCTGCCCAGATTTTTCTCACACCTACTTTCTGCCAATTACCCAGCAGAAATTTGGAGACAACTTCTATAGTGTCATGCCAACTCTGCTGAGTCTGCCTGAACGGCTGGTGCCAAAGACAAAAAGAATAATTTTTTTACGGGTAGAAAACTTCTCTGACTTGATCAGAAACAAGAAAGTCTGTTTTTTTGCGGATGATCAAGGTTCAAATAGATCATTTAGGGAAGATCAAGCCACAGCAGAAAATCATCCAGAAGGATTTGGGGAGATATAATAAGGGAAGCAGGTTTTGGGGAGCAGGTCTATCACTTAGACCAACCTCAGAGATGGTCAATGTGTCTTTTGAAAGGCTGCAGGAGGGATCTGGAGATCACCAGTGGGTAAATCTGTCTCCAGGCTGGGTGATGGGTTTGGGAGACCTTGGGCTTTTCCCATAGAAAACAGGACGTCAATGTGGGTAAATACTGGGAAGGAGTAAATGCTGCTTTGGAAAGTGGAATAAAGTGGTCTCGTGGACGTAACGTACATCAATTTCTAAAGAAATCCATTCTGTTGTGCTCCTTCACCTTTGCTGATGGGAAGGAAACACTCTCCTGCACTAGTAACCATCCACCAGATGAAACTCAAGAGCTGGCGGGAGATCGGCTGCCGGCTCTCCCCAGGCACCCAAGTCTGTCGGTGCATCCCAGCTCTGTGCCGCGCACGGGGAGGCACGAGGAGATCATGGAGAGCTGCTGAGATACGGGGCAGGTTTGGAGGATGGGTCCATTGAGGAGCTTCGCTCAAGGGTGCATGTACCCGCTCTGACGTGTGATAGGACTCAGGAGCAGAATCGACACGCAGAAATACATTGGGTTGCAGCTGATACCCACCAAAAGCCGATGAAGAAGAGAGCGGTGCGTGCATCCCTTCGTCAAAAACGGGATGAGAGCAGCGATGCTGTTTGCGATAGGCACCCGGCGGGGTTGACATCACCCTCGGAAGGCTGCTGCCGTGCAGATGTACGTGTCCGGACCAGCAGGCAGTGAGAGAAACAAGCACTTCGGGGCATGAGTCACCTCGTCCCGAGGTAAAGATCTCAGCCAGCTCAGGAGAATCGCACCCAAGAAGCGATTGCACCTTAAATCCCTGCCAGTACCGTGAAGGCAGGTCTGGCAGCTGCCAGGAGCGTGCGCCTCGATGCCTGCAGAGTCTGGGTTTGGGCAGCAATCAGTTTTTTGACCAGTTTGGTGTTACAGTGCAAAAGCAGGTTGATCCCCAGGTGGAAAGGCAGTGCTACGTGGATTAGCATCCCCCCCCAACACTCCCTCAGCAAATGGGATTCTCTCCATCCACAGAACAACCCCAAATCTGCAGGAGGTAACAAGAAGCTGAGTGGGCATGGAGGTGCTCGGGGGTGATCAGTCTATAGGTCCTCCTGTCTTGCCCAGGAGACATATGCGATCACCAGACAAGAGTCCTGCACTGTGTCCAGCTGACCACCAGGTTTTTTTAGGATGCTAAGCTAGCGGAGATGCGGCTTCCATGATTCCCTGAGCCCCTGCATCACCCTTGTCCACGACTGTGTCTGTTCTTGGACAAGATGAGTTTGGCGCATCCTCAGCCAAGCAGAGGGGGAGGCAGTCACCCACACATTGGAAGCAACAGCAACCTCAGACTGGCCCTGGGATTAAGATGATTAGAAGCTGCTGGAATTTGCATGGCCTAATTAAAGATTCACTGAGCAGACACAATGAGCCAGAGCTGGAGCAGCTAACCCGGCACTCGCTCCGTGTTTCCCCGTGGGCTGCTCTGGGTCATATTTCAGGGCAAGATTCACATCACATCATTAGGAAATCCCTGCTCTCACGGGACCGGGTGGGAGCTGTGTCCTCCAGGCACGTAGGGACACAATAGCCCCGGAGAAGGGGACAGCCGGGTGTTTTAATGCCCAGCTTACGGCGGAGCTGTTCATTTTGCCTTGCGAGCCATCCGAGGCTGAGTTAAACCCAGCTTCGCATCCTGGCTGACCGCAGGGAGAGCTGGAGACAGGGGAGGGATGGCTGCCAGCCCCTCTGCAGCCGGCAGAGACCTTTCCCAAGCAGTTTATGGCCACTCCGCATTAGCAGGAGCCCACGGCAGTGGCTGGTGCCCACTCTGGGACATCCCCAGCCCGGGACACCCCCACGCTGAGCGGCCGTGGGTGGCCATGCTCCGAGGGGTGGAAACCTCCAGCAAGCGAAGGCGGATAAGATGGAAATGAGCAAGCGGGGGAAAAGGAGGAGTAACCGCCTCAGATGTGAATACAGATGTTCCTGTTCAACAGCTCAAATTTGGCCTGCTTGCATTTCTCAACCTCATGATATCTTTTTCACCTCTCGACCCAAAATGGGCTTCGCGGCTCCTTGGCATTGCCCACAACAGCAGGAAACCCCGTATGGCATCTTAATTTTGCAGAGATTTGGACCTTGGCCCTTTTCTCCACCACCAGCACCTGGTTGCCAGGTTGCCCAGAGCAGAGTCTTTCTCCTGGTTATTGCTCCTGCCTGCAAAGTCACAGCAACAGCTGGGAAACAGCCGGATTTACCGGATGAGGGATTGCCTTCCTCCTCCTCCCTCCGCCCCGCACGCCGTAGGTGGGAAAGCTGGATGGTGGCTGGATCTGGGAACAAAAGGAGGAAAATCATTTGAGATGGGGGTAGCCCTGTTTGTTTTCAGAGAGCTGGAAACGGGCTGGTATTTTATCCCGCTCATCTCTTGAGAATTTGTCCTTGAGGCTTTTTTTTTTTCTTTCGTCCTTTAAAGAAGCATTTCACGTATGGGAATAACTGGAAAAATAATGATTTAGACCTCGTGAATATTAAAGACTCAAAGGCAAAAGGAAGAAGGAAAAGTTAAGGAAATGGAGAGGTCCCAGCCCTTCCTGGTTCGAGGGAGGGTTACAAATGCTGCCTGAAAATGGCCCTTTGGGAAAAAAACTATTGTTTTTCCTTCTCCTCTCATTAATCCTTCCTTAAACCCCTGCCGCAGGTGCCTGCCAGTTCCTCACGGGCTCCCACCCAACTCTGGTCACTGTGAAACCCACAGTGGGCTGTCATTCAATTTGCGGGTGCTGGCTCTCGGGGACATGGTCCTTCAGATGCCACCAAGCCTCCTGAAAAATTTCAGTTTCCCAGTGATTCGGTGTCCGTCCTGGTGATTCGGTGTCTGTCCTGGTGATTTGGTGTCTCGGTGACTCAGTGTCTCTGTTTTGGTGTCTCCTCCATGGGTCTAAAGGACTTTGTAAGGCAAAGCTTCTTAATTTGAACATTTCCAAGGGGCTGCAGCTGTCACATGAGCCCAGCCAGGCTGAGCTGTGACAGGCCCTGAGTCTGGTTTTCTTCCTTAGGTTGGTTTGCACCCAAAAATTAGACCTGCCTGGAACCGTCCTGTGCACTGAGACCCACTGGTGCAGGAGTGCTCACATCCACGTGTGATGAACTGGGTTAGGCTTAGGCTTAGGCTTAAGTGTAGGTTTAGGTTTAGGGCTAGGAGAAGGGTTAGGGTTGGGTTTAGGGCTGGATTTGGATTAGCAAATGCCCCTTTGCCGCCTGTGCCAGGCAGACACACACCTTGCAGCTCTGCAGACCTGATGGGCGCTGCTGCCCACGCACCCCTGCCTGCCCTCCCCAGCATCGCCCCGGCACCCGCCTGCCTGCAAAACGCAACACAGCCGAGGATTTCCTTTAATCTTGCTTTTCCCAAGTGAAATCTGCCACTTCTAGAGCAACCGTAACGCTAATTGTTCGTGATTTAGAGATATTTTGTCTGTGAAGGGAGGTGAAAGCCATCTTTTTCTGGAGGGCTGATGATAAGCCCTTGCTGGATTCAGATCTGAAGTGTTTACAGCTCTTCGGAGACACAAATCTGGGAATCATGTTTCAGGAAGAATTGTAAGAAGCGAACTGGGTATGGAAATACTGGGAGAACAAGATGCATCACGCTCACCAAATGATAATTAAAGGACTAGCAAATGCAACTGCCTGGGAAACTGAAATCTTCCTTCCTAAAAGAGCAGCATCACTTCTTCACGACAGCATATTCCTGCTGAAGTTAGAATCCAATCAATGATCCTAAAATGGTTAATATGGCTATAGTTATGGCTAAATTACTATGACTAAAATAATACCTATAGCTGTTTTATTTTCCACAAAAAAAAGCATACGATAGCTTGTGTTAATTCCAGAATAGCTGCTAATTCTGTACCAATTAGGAGATAAAATGCAGAAGCGGAACTGCTTATTAAATTACAAATCATGCAGACTAAATCCGAAGATTATTTAACGCCAAGTGTTTCAGTAAGACACTTGCAAAACTGCGTTGGAATAATAATGTCACTGTGGAAGTAGTATTAATCAAAGTAATGAAAATATAAATTAGGAAAGGCTTAGCCAATAAAAAGGAAATATATATAGTTTGAGGAAAAGAAATACATAAAGTAGCTACATTAAAGAATAAAACAACATGCTTAGAGTGCAGTAATTTAGAGCCATTTTCCCTAGAATCGTATTTTCAACACTGATTTGTTATCTTGTCCTGGTAAGCCAAAGAGATGATAAATATAAAAGATTTCTTCTACAACCATCTGCCAGCAAATACACTCATCAGTAATACAAAGAGTTCAGCCATTTCTTCTTGAGTTTCTTCTAGTGCAAATGCACTAGACCCTAGCACTAATCTTTATGAAACGATGCCAAAATAGGTGGTATAATGGAAATATCAGCACTTAACTCTTTCTGACTTCGGGGACCGGTCACAGGAGGGGAAGCAGGTTTCAGCATTTTGCTGCCCCGTGTATCTGCGGTTCCTCTTTAGGACGGCCCCGGGGTTATTAACAGCCCCGACGCTTCTCGCTATCTCTGCCGATGCTGCGATTCAGCATTTCCGAGCTCAGTCGGGCGTTTCCTTAAACAACCCGACGCTCGCAGCTCCTTATCTCGTCTGCCGAAGCCCCTTCAGGTTTTAATGCCAGGCTCCGGTTTGCTGCAGCGACAGCCCGGCATGCCGGGCACAGAGGCAACCGAATGCCCTGAGTTTGCAAAGAGGCTGAAACAGCAGCTCTGCAAACCTGTGCCCATCGTTTCGGGGCGAGTAAGAGATGAGAGCGTTGTTAATGAGATGTGACCCTGGTTTGCGAGAACATCACTAAACCACTTGCAATCAAATAATCTTGGGGCGAGCATCACCATCTGTAATTTAATAAGCAATTCTGGGTCTGTAGCTTGGCCCTTAATTGCTGCAGAATTAACTTCTGTTTGTCAGCCAGCACAAAGCTGTGTCCAAAAGGTGAGGACACAGGGTCCTGCCATCCCATATGTGCTTGGGGACAGCAGGAGGGGCCTCGACGGGTCCTCGTCCCATGGCCGGGCAGGGGACGGTGCAGGATACAGAGATGGAGGAGGCGTGCAACACAGTCAGGAAATCTAACCTAAACCCGTGACCATCTTTTCATCCAGGGGAAATAAACCCCATCCTTGCACGGCCGACAAGGCGGCAAAGTTGACTGGTCAACCCAAAGCCACGGCACCTGCCCGTCGAGGTTGCAACACAGCCCCGCGTGCGGTTTTCTGCCCACGCTGTCACACGTTTGCACGTGCAAACCCGTCGCCCCGGTCCTGCGAACACCTGAACCCCGACAGCCGCCCACCGCGGTGCCGGGCTGGCACGGTTCCACCGCACGCAGGGGGAGTCCCCCCGGGAGCTGCCGGCCGGCGTGGGTACCCGGTCCTCGGTGGGAAAGGCCAGCCCTGGAGCTATAAAGAGCATTAGCCTGACATCTCACGAGCTTTATTCAGTGCTGACACTGTGCATTTGCTGCTTTTCCCACAGAAAGCCGGGGCCGGCCTGCTGCGTTCCTGGAATGCTATTTTATCCCCAATTTGATTTACGAAAGAGCCCAAGAGGAGCCTGGAGATGGAGGGGGCTTCCAGTTGGCTTCAGATCTTGCAGGCAGAAGGGGAAAAGCTGGGAAAACGCCCCAGAAAATGCCTGGTGAGGTTTTTGGGGTGGACTTGAGGGGTCTGAGCTGCCAGCGGTCTCCACCGAAGCAGCAGCCCCCGGTGCAGGCACGGTTGGGGGCTCAGCGGGGACCCTTCCCCTTGGCAGAGCTGCACCCCAGCCCCACGGCAGCACCCCCACCCCCACCCCGATTTTACCCGCCGCCCATTACTTTCGCCCAGTCCTCAGCATCGCCCCAGGACAGCCTATTTCTGCTGCCACCTTTATTTATACTCAGCTATTTAAAGCTTCAAGCTGTAGGCAACGTCTGGGCACTCGCCCTGGGAATGCCGAGTCCCTCAACCAGGGAAACGACCACAAAATACGGCCGCTGCCTCCAGCCCCGCTGCGGATTCCACCACCGAAGGGAGGGAGCTTTGCCATGGGCCGGGAGATGGGTAACCGGGGCTGCAGTGAGCCCCGGGGAGCAAACGCCAGCCCTGTCCGTCACCTTGCAAGCCCTGCTCTGATTTACAGCCCCTGGGAAGGGGCCAGGAAAGGTTTCCCAATCCCGCTGATGGGGTTTATTGTAGAGATGCCGAGCAGGAACGCTGTCCGCGAACTCCCAGACCTCGGAGAGCTTCTCATCTCCCAGGGAACAAACACATCTTGCCGGAGACTTGGCTCCGGGTAGCTGCCACCGCGGTCCCTTGGTGATGGGGGGAGGCGGGTGCGTGTCAGAGCAGCCTTGAAATTAGTGATTTGTGCTAACGAACAATGGGGAGGCGACCGGCAGCCGCGAGCCCTTGGCTCCAGCATTGCGAGGGGGGACTCAGCCTGCTCGTCAGGGCTGAGGTACCCGCGCCGGGGGCACCGCTGCCGGGCAGTAAATCACGGGGAGACGGGAGGTGACAAAGCAACACTAAATCATTTGTGCCTTGAACTCCCCATGAAAATGGGAATTTTTTTTTTTTTTTTTGGCCAAAACATGGGCGATAACAGCTGTTCTTATGAATTATCTGAGTCCTGAAACACATAGATCAAAGCCTGGAGGATTTTGTTAAGGGGCATGCATCGCTCCCAGCCCATGCCACTGAAGACCTGAGCACTGATGAGATTTGAGGGGTCAAACAGCCGTTTGCACTGACGCCAGCACTACCAGTCTCACTGGGAAAGATCTGGGAGCAGCAGCTGAAAACTCTCCCTTAGCAAAGTCACCTGGCTCCAGCAGGTCCCATAAGCCGAACACGCTCCGCACGAAAGGCGCATTTCCACGGGGCCAGGCCTGCCTGCTCCGGGAGATTAATTATTATTCAAGTGCAGATAAAATGAGCAAGTTAAATACAGCGATAAAGAGTTAGATAAAGCAGAGCTGCTCTGTTTGCATTTTATGGCAAGGCAGGAGCTCTCTGCTTGGAGCTAACCAGACTCGGGCAGCTGGTGCAGCCTATTGGAAACGTGTCCCTGCGGCCAGAGCCGGTGACCCGGCACGCTGGCTGGGCGCACGGTTACTGCACGGCAGCAATTCTCCGGCATTCCTGCACCTAGTTTGAACCTGGAAAAGCTGCAGGGGAAGTGCATGGGTGCAGCAGCAGCCGGGGTTGTTGGATGCTGGGTTTCTCCACAATTGGGATCCCACGCTGGTCATCACTGGTCCGGAGAGCTCTGCCATCAGACATCCCGCATAGCTCAGCGATACCCCTGTGCCGTACGTCGCTGGCTCCGGCGGGCTATATTATACAGCACTGCTGCGTGATGCTCTCACACCCCATCCCTAAAGCATCTTACTGGGCCAGTACAGACAGGACACTGAGCTGGATGGAGCCAGTTCAGGGTTTCCAGAGCTGCCATCCCTGGAGATGCTGGACCACGCACTGGCCCGTGGTGGGATGCTAAAGCCCGATTTCCCGGGGGATTCAGACTTCCAGCAGCACCCACAGCACACAGTGGCTGCGGGGTCCATGTGGAGGATTGCCACCCTGGCTCCTCATGCACCATCCTGCTTGCCAAGCAAGCGGGGCCGCTCCGCACCATTCCCTGCCAGAACAGCTGCACCAGCCACGATCTTGGAAAGTTTTCTAAACTCCGCCGGGGCTGGGAGCCGTTCCCAGGAATGCAGGGTGGGAGGAAGCGAGGAGACGGTGGCAAAGGGGCAGGCAGAGCTCTTTGGCGAGGGTGACAAGGCACCCTTCATCTCTGGATCTAAACTGGGATGGGGTGGGATGGGATGGGGTGGGATGGGGTGGGATGGGATGGGGGAGGACTGGGGTGGTGGAAGCATCAGCCAAGATGCAGGGAGAGGGAGAGGAACCACCCGCGGTCCTTGGTGGGGCCAAGGCAGGTGTCACGTCCTTGGTGTTTTGTGCTGCATCCGCACGCAGCCGCTCGGGTGGGGCTCCCCCGGGGAAACGCCGCTCCAAGAGCCTCCTGCCTTCCTCAGACCTCTTCCTCCTTCTCTTAATTGGCTCTCATTTGCATGGGGGGGGCATGTCTGTGCAAGGCAGGGATCCCTCGCCCATGTCAGCAGAGATCCAGGGGCCTGTCAAAGGTGAGCGAATCCTTGATGTGCAAAGCGCAAGGCAGCCCAGAGCACTTTCCATCAGGCCGGGGAACTTTCCAAAGGTTCCTCCCTGCAGCGGCCGAGCCAGCATCCTCCCTCGGCGCGGCGGCGAGGCCGTATCCTGGCCCGCTGCCCCGGGAGCATTTCTATCACAGCACCAGCTCCTTGAGAGCAGGAGCAGCTCTCAAGACTCGATCCCACATGGGCTTTGCCAGCCAGCGACAGCCAGCCGAGCAGGAGGGAGTTTGCTTGAACTCCGAGCTGCCTTTGCCGGTGTGAAACTCTCTTTCCACGACCCCCTTCGGGCTGCGGCAAGAGCTGGCTGCGGCCAGGGAGGTTTCCTTTATAATGGGCTGCAGGGGTTGGGAGGGGCTGCAAAACACCGTGCTGGGAGCCCAGTTTCATTTAACATAAAGTTTGTGCATGTCGCAAACCCAATGCCACCCAGAGCGGATGGATGCCTGGGAAATGACGGCTTGGGAGCCCTCCCAGGGCCCTCGGTGCGGCCCAGGAGAGATGCACACATGGGTGGAGGAGATGCACATGCAGGCAAATGCACACGCAGGCAGCGGAGCTGCACACAAAACTCCAAAGGACAAGCTGGGACTCGAAGCGAGAAGCCCCAGCTCGCTGGGACGAGGCGCTGGCACAGCACTCGCAGCCGTATTTTGGGGTGACCCCATCCCACCACCTCTACATCACGTCCCCTCTACTGTCTGTGCCTGCAGCATGGGGCTCGGTCCAAGGCTGAGAGGGGAAAAGCTTTTGGCACTGGTGGTTTCCTGGGAAAGGGGAATATATTTAAAGTTGTAAATACAGAAAACACCTCGTGAGAAGGGCCAGGAGGAGCCTGCACCTCCCGGGCACGTTCTGCGCATGCACCCCACCGTGCCAGGCTTCAAGACAGGGGCGCAGAAGATGCATCTTTTGCAGCAGAATAATCAAAGGGGAACTTTTGCGCCCGTTTCTACAGCGTCCCAAGTCCCCAGGTCATGCCGCCTCCATCCAACCCACCCACGTCTAGCTTTGTCTGTGGGGCCTCAGCTGGGAAACTGGACCAGCAGCGCTACGGGATGGGGAGCTCCTCCACCGTGCGTTTTAAATGCCACTCGTTGAAGTGTTTTCCAGGCAGTGCCCGGCCTCATCCAGCCCCTGCGTTGCTCCGTCTCTCTCTGCCCAGCTGGGACCAGTGGCCATACTGGGTTACCGGTGAAAGGGGCTGGGAGACTTTTAGCAAGATCCTGGGAGGGATTTGCACAGAGGATGGTTATGCAGCAGCTCCCCTGCTTTGGCTTGGAGATCCTGGACCAACTAACTCCACACGAGAGCAGACTCCGGGCACGGTGGAAGTGGTGACAGATCTCGGCGGGAGACTCTTCAGCGCCGTAATTGTGCGTGGGTGGTTGTTGTGATCCCCGGCTGCAGAGGAGCCCAAAGCCTCAAGGTCTCCAGGAAAATGCCTTTTCTGCCTCCGAGTGCTCGTGGGCGAAGCAGACGGTGGGAGGAAGGATTGCTGTCCCCGGCCTGCACGGCTGCTCAAGGATTTGCCCAAGGCCACGCTGAGAGATCCTATCTCCCCAGGCTCACGTGGGGTGGCCCTGAGGAGTGACAGTCCTGGGGAGCCTGGTGTGACCCCCAAAGTCCCTGGGGTGCCTGATCAAGAAAGGAAGCAGGGGTGCGTCAGGGATGCCTATCCAAACTACTTGTATCCAGCTGACATTTCTCATCACTTTGCTGGTTGGGGTGGGGGCTTATTTAAATATATACATTTTTAAATCTTTTTTTTTAAATTCAAAAAATAGGATTTATGTCAAAAGTAAAAGCTCCTTTTGGCAGAAACCCCTTTCTTTTTAGCCAAAAGCCCTCCCAGGACCGCTGGGCCACGCTCCAGGTCCGCTCCTCTGTCCTCCCTGGTCCGAGGCTTGGGGCCACCTCCCCAGTACAAAACGCCTCCCACTTTCCAGCACCTCTGTGCCCCGTTCTCCCCCCACCAGGCTGGGCCCTGCAGGACTGGCCAGAGCAGGGGGTTCCCTGTGATTCCCCAATCCCTGGGGTCTCGGTGGGGTGCTCAGGGGAAGGGCAGGGGCTCCTGGAGGCACCCCCGATGCCCAGGGTCTGGGGTCCCAGGGGGACATGCAGGGCTCAGGCTGGATGGGGGCTCCCACGGGTGGGCCTCCGGGCTGTCCCCCCCAAAGATGGTCAGGATGGGGAGGAGGGGGGTGTCCCCAAAAGGACAGAGGGTCCCGATCCAGAGAGCAGGGTGTCCCCAAAAGGACAGAGGGTCTCAATCTGGAGGGCAGGGTGTCCCCAAAAGGACAGAGAGTCCTGATCCACAGGGTGGGGGAGTGGGGGGTGGTGTCCCCAAAAGGACAGAGAGTCCCGATCATGAGGGGGGGTGTCCCCAAATGGACAGAGGGTCCCGATCCACGGGGGGGGGGGTGTCCCCAAAAGGACAGAGGGTCCTGATCCACGGGGGGGGGTGTGTCCCCAAAAGGACCTCTGGTCCCGATCCGGAGGGCGGGGGGTTGGGGGGATTGTCCCCAGAAGGACAGAGGGTCCCGATCCGGAGGCAGGGTGTCCCCAAATGGACAGAGAGTCCCGATCCGGGGGGTGGGGGGTTGGGTAGGGTGTCCCGAAAAGGACAGAGGGTCCCGATCCTGAGTGAGGGGGGGTGGAGAGGGTGTCCTCAAAAGCACAGAGGGTCCCAATCTGGAGGGCAGGGTGTCCCCAAATGGACAGAGGGTCCTGATCCGGGGGGTAGGGGGTTGGGTGGGGTGTCCCCAAAAGGACAGAGGGTCCCGATCCAGGGGGTGGGTGTCCCCAAAATGACAGAGGATCTCAATCCGGAGGGGGGGGGGGTGGGGGTGTCCCCAAAAGGACAGAGGGTCCCGATCCGGAGGGGGGGTGTCCCCAAATGGACAGAGGGTCCCGATCCACGGGGGGGGGGGTTGGGTGGGGTGTCCCCAAAAGCACAGAGGGTCCCGATCCGGAGGCCGGGGGGGTGTGTGGGGTGTCCCCAAAAGCACAGAGGGTCCCGATCCGGAGGCCGGGGGGGTGTGTGGGGTGTCCCCAAAAGCACAGAGGGTCCCGATCCGGGGGGTGGGGGGTGTGTGGGGTGTCCCCAAAAGCACAGAGGGTCCCGATCCGGAGGCCGGGGGGGTGTGTGGGGTGTCCCCAAAAGCACAGAGGGTCCCGATCCGGAGGCCGGGGGGGTGTGTGGGGTGTCCCCAAAAGCACAGAGGGTCCCGATCCGGAGGCCGGGGGGGTGTGTGGGGTGTCCCCAAAAGCACAGAGGGTCCCGATCCGGAGGCCGGGGGGGTGTGTGGGGTGGGGGCTGTCGGACCGTGGGACCCCGGGGAGGGGTTTCGGGCGGGGTGCGCCCTGTGCCCCGGCCCCGTTCCCGGTCCCAGCCCGCTCGGGGGCGGGGCGCGCCCAGCCCGGCGCGGCGGCGGCGGCACCGAGCCCGTCCCGTCCCGTCCCGTCCCGTCCCGAACGGCCCCCGCGGAGCCTCCGCCGCAGCCGGAGCAGCACCGGGCTGCGGCCGCGATGGCTTCGCCCCCCCCCACCGCCCCCGCCGCCGCATGAAGGTGCGCGGAACCGGAGCGGGCGGGGAGGCGGCGAGGAGCGGCCCGGGATCGGTGCCGGTAGCCCGGAGCCGGCAAAGAACGCGACGAACCGGGCTGGAACCGGGGACCGGTGCCGTTCGTCCCCCTCCGCCTTCGTCCTCTCGTCTCCCCCCGCCTTCGTCACCGCCGCCCCCCGGGGGACCCGGCACTGACGGTAACCGGCTTTCGGGGCTCCTCAAGAAGATGCACTTATTCCGGAGCTCAAGCTACGAGATCCGGCTGGAGGGCGAGGGGAGCAGCCTGCCCCGCATCCAGGGCATCCGCTGGGTGAGTGAGGGGGCGGGCGGGAGGGGGACGGAACCCCCCAACCCCGAGAGCCCCCGGGGGACGGTCCCCAAACCGAGGAACCCCCTTTACAGCCAGCTGTCCCCTCCGCCCCTCTCAGCATCCCTCCTTGCACCGGGGGGGTCTGCGCTTAGCTGGCCGCAGGGTTTCGGGGGACGGTTGCGGGGGGGGTCGGTGAAGCCCCTGCAAGGGCCAAGCGGGGTCTCCCGGGTTTATCGCTGCCTCCGGCCCCGTTTCCTAAGCAGGACTTTGCAGGGCAGGGCTGGGCCCTTCCCTGCTTTCCCAGCTGGCCTGGCAGCGGGTTGTGATCTGTGACCCGAGCCCTGCTCCCCCCTCGTGTTTGCTGCCTGCGAGGCGAAGCGTGCAGGGAGCGAGGCATTTTTGCAGCCGCCTGCCCTAACCCCTTCTCTAGGCAGAGCTGGCAACCAGGCATGAAATGAGCCCGGTGCTATTGTGCTCCGGCACACGGCGGTCGGGCAGCGCACCCCAACCCCGAGCGTGTGAACAGGAAAGATCTTCCCTGCGGCCCTGCAACACGCGGGGTTCAAAACGTTCCCTCCCTGCCAGGTCACGGTGTTTCGACAAGAGAAACTTATCGCTTGGCAGCGGGACGATGCTCGGCATCACGTCCTCCCTCCCTGGGTCCGTGCTGTTCCCTGGCCAGGAGCTGCTGGTCTCTTGGGGGTCCCTGGGGTGCAAAAGGCACCCGGTCCCCACTCTGGGTCTCTTCTCTGTCCCCTTTGGGCTGGGAGATGACCCTGGAGCCTGTTCACCTGCCCCAGCTGAGCTTTGTGACTTTCCCCTTCCCACACTGCTTGACCAGAAACAAACATTTTTAAGGAAAAAAGTGAAATTACTTAAAGGCAACAACCCCCCTTTCAGCATTTCTATGCAGCATGCAAGCTCCTTCACAAATAAGAAAGCTTTCTTCTCTTTTCCCCTTTTTCCTGATTTTTTTCTCCCCAGTACTCTTAGGAACTTAATTTTTGGGAGGGTTTTTTTAAGTGGCAAAAAGCCAGGGAACTCGGGAGAGCAGCAGGCTGGAGCATTACTGTGCTAAACTGCCAGACTAGGATAAATCTGAAAAAATCTGGCAGCACAGTGGCAGATGCAGTGTGGCAGGAGTGTCCCCTCCCCAGGTAGCTCCCCTGTGCATGGGGACAACCACGGGCCATTTGAGGGGAGTGGATGTGATCTTTGCAGGGAAAGGGGGTGTTTTCCCCACTTTTTGCAGGTACTCCCAGCGCACCCATTCCTCAGGGCAGGTATGGGAGAGGTGAATGGCAGGGAACCGTCTGGCTGTGCCTTGGAGCAGCAATATTGTCCCTTGTCCCCGTCGCTACGGCTCCTGGAAGCTCCTCCTCGCATCCTGGCTCCATCTCATCCCTCCTGGGGACCTGTTTGCCTGATCCCAGCGCCAGCAAATCCCTTCCAGCTCTGCTCCTTGCTACGAGGCTCCAGCCCAGGCTCCCGTTCGCTGGCATCAGCGGGATATCGCAGCCCGGTGTCCCCAAGCAGCTCCGTCCTTCACCCTTCCCAGAGTACAAGTGCCATTGTGCCGGCTGTCACTGCGTCCCTGGAGAGGACGGATGGGACAGAGCGGGTCCCCCAAGCCCCCCTCCCCGACGAGGCTCCCGGGGGGACAGCAAGCCCCTGGCTGGCTGCCGTGTCTTTTGAGGCTGCGGATGGGCGAGGACTTTCTCCGGAGCCGTAAAGCCTGAAATAACTCCTGTTGTTTTCCTTGGGATTCCAAACAAAAGCGGCGCGTGAGCGCGGAACGGTCGCTGCCGACCTTGGCCGGCCGCCCGCTGCTGCCGGATTTCTGGAGACAGGCAGGATCTCAGCAGCCGCGTGTCCCATAAGCAGGAAGATGGAAAGAGGCAACTCCTTAGGAAGCTGTTTGGAGATGGCAGCCGTGTTGCTGTGACAATTAGGCAAGGGCTGAGGGTGGGGAGGGCATCCTGTGGGTCTGGACCCAGGAGCTGGGGAGCAAGGATGCTTCAGGAAGGGGTTTTTGGGGCCAGCCATGAGATTTTTGCATGTGGTTCAGACCTGGTCTGGCAATGAGAAAACCCCAGGAGGGAGAAATCGCTCCGAGCACTCATCCTTAGGCAGGGTTTTTCTCAGTCTCCTTCAGTGTCCTTGTGAGCGCAGCTTGGAGCAGGACCATGGCACGTCCTGGCTCTCTGCCTCAAGGACAGACCTCACTTACAGGATGACAGAAAAGGCTGTTTGGGGACTGGAGCAGATTTTGCTTGCACCCAAGGGGGTGACATGGACCTCCAGGTCCCACGGGAGGTAGCTCCACACTCTGGCCACAGCCTGGCTCCTATTTGCAAACATTTGCTCTGCAATTGCCGGTGCGTTTCCTGTTCCACGGGGCAGTCACGAGGCTCAGGAAAGTTTGCAGAATGAGTAAGTCACGGTGTCCCAGCCTCAGCGGCAGCGTGGCCGGGTCGGGAGCGTCCCCAGGGACCTGCTGCGTTCGCCGAGCCGCTTGTTTTCCGTCCGCTCCCCAAATTTCTCCTACGCCAGTTGCAAACTGCTGGGGGCAGGTTGGTTGCTCGAGCCATCCGGGCTGGCCAGAGGAGGATGGGGAAGCCCTGGGGGTATGGAAAGGGCTGGAGGAAATGAAGGAGCAGCCTGAACCGGGCAGGGTGTAAGCAGGCAGGGTTTGGGACGGGCAAGCAGGCAGCGCAGGGCAGAGCACCCACCTGAGCACCCACCGGGTGTCCACCTCCATCACCCTCCTGCCTGGGCCAGGAGATGCCAGGGCTCTTTGGTTTCCCCTCAGCTCCTGGTGGGTGCGTTTGTCCTTGAATTCATTTGCAAGGAAGGTTTCTGCAGCTAATTACTCCTCCCCTTGGCTTCCTTAATTGAGGCTTTCATCCGGACCGTCCCTCTTGCTGGGGTTGCTCAAACCTTCCCAGCCAGCCCAGAGCCAGCAGATCTGAGGAGGATCTGGCCCAGAAGATGCCGTGTTTCGAGTGCCCACCACCTCCATGGCCAGCCCAGAGTGCTGCAGACCCCTTACAGCCAGAAATAAACAGGGGGGACCACAAAAACTTCCCCTCCAGATGACCCCCGTGCAGGTGAAGACACCCCAAGGAAGGATGGCCCTCACCCTGTCTCGGGGTTAATGCTCAAAGTGCATTAACTGCCTCGGCCAGGGCAGCGCGTGGAGAACAGGTCTGACGGGTGCTCTCAGCTTCCCCCAGCCCATGATTTATGCAGCAGAGAAGCCGAGATGAAAGGTTGTTTATTCAGGGCCACGGCCATGCGGAAGCCCTCATCCCTCTGGGCAGCACCTGGATGGGAGCGCGGCCGGCTTTGCACCGGGATGAGGGCTGCAGCTGGGGTGGGTAATGGCTCATCCCTTCGTTGCTCTGCTTTTCCCTGGAGCAATCCCTCCCCAGGGGAAAAAAACTGGGAGAAAAAATGAACACAAGGACTAAAAAGCACCTGCTGATGGGGAATATCCAAAGGGATGAGAGGTCGTGGAGAAGCTGAGGACTCAAGTGTAGCCCGGCAGGGATCAGCATCGCTCCCAGCGGAGCTGAACCCGATGCTGGGTTGTGCCGTGGTTGTCGCAGCCGGTCCATCCCGGAGAGCGGGGACCCGCTGCGGGGCCGTGGCTCAGACCACAGCATGTGCTGCTGATGGAGACGGTCCCCAGCTATTCCTGATGCTCTGATGACGGATCGCTCTGGGAGGGACTCCCTGAGCCAAAAAGGGGGATGCTATTTTAGGATCGGTAAACAGTGAAGGCATTAAAGAGGAGCCAGTTTAGAAAACAGCATTGGATCAACTCACCACGTGCGGATTTAAGTTAAATAGAGCAAAAACTTGGTGGGTGATGGGGGTTTTCCATCCCCAAAGGGAGTGGATTTGTACTTTAGGCTAAGGGAATACTGAATTGCCGGTGAACCAGCTGTGCTGTGGATCAGTGTGGTTTGCTATTTTGCTCTCTTCCTACTGACACCCATCCCACTATTTGCATTTTTTTACAGCTGTTGAGGCCTGAGTTCACATTTTCAGTCACCGCCACGGGCTCCTGCTTGAGCTCAGAGCCTCTGACCACAAGCGAGGGAAATTTGGGCTTGTTTTCTTCTAATACGCTTTATTTTAGGCATGTCCCTATTGAATTTTACCCACTGCTGTTTCTCCATACCCAGCATGTGCTCAGTGACTTTTTGCCTTGCTGATCCATTGTTTCCAGGATCTCCCCTAAAATCCTTTGGAAAAACAGCTTCATATTCACCAGCCCTTCAGTACCAAGGGAAGCACGAGGTTACACATCACCCATAGCAATTCGGCTCTTTCGCTGCCGTGCTCCTCTGGGCACCAGGGACCTCACGTCCCGATGGTTTATTACAGCTGATTTTTCAGGATTTATTGCATAAGTTTTTCTGGCCGTGCTGTTATTTGAGACCAGTCCCCGGACACATTGCCTGCAGGGAAGGATTTGGGCACGTGCTCCTCGGCTCTCTGCCACCCTTGTCCTCTGCAAGAACTCTTGCTCCCCATCATCTGCCGTGGGACAGGCTGGCCATGGGTCCTGTCCTTGGTGTCCTCTGCAAGCTGATCCTCCACCTTTCCAAGCCTTTCTTGGGTTGTTCCTGTAACCTGAGGGAGTTTGGGATCTTTTCTGTCCTCTTTGTTTGGTCCCAGCTTCAAAGCTGGAGGAAAACCCCCAGGCTTTAGACATCTCTCCCTCCCCTGAGGCTGCGCCAGCTTCCCCAGGTCTTTCTGAAGTCCTTCTCCTCCAGTGGCAAGCTCCATGTCTCAAATACGATGTCTTTGATCCCTGTTTGCAAAGATTTTACTTTTCACTTCCTTCTTTTATCTCCCAGCTCCCTTATTTGAATGCACTTCCCTTTCTGAAGTTAAACATAACCGCGGGGGGTTGCTGGGGGTTTGGTCCCCGGTACACACGTGTGCTTTTAGCAAGGATGGGGCAGAGTAAAGGCTTTGCCACGGTTTTAGGAGATCGGTGCTGGTGAGCATGCAGGGATGCTTGCCTCCTCGCCTGGTAAAGAGCTGAGGATGAACTGTGCCTTGGGGGAGGCAGGAGCTCCCCTGGGGTGTGTGGGGTGAGGGGGGCGCATGGCAGAGCCCACCCAGCCACCAACCCCCTTCTTTTTGGTTTTCCAGACCCCACTTTTGGACACTGAATCCACCCTGGACTACGGACACAGCCTTACCCAGGTGGGTGGGCTGGGAAAACCTACAAGGACATGAGTTTGGGGAGGGTGGGGGGTGGAGAAACATGCCTTGAAGGCTGTGAGGGGTGGGGGGCCAGAGCACCCCCATTCCATGGAGTCCTGGGCTCGGCTCTGGGCTGCTCGATCCCTTGGGCTCAGTTGTTCCCAGGGGTGGGTGATGGAGATCCCGGGATGCTGGGGTGGGCATGCGGGTGTATTGCACCTTGGCAAGGCGTTGGGGGCACAGTTGACCGTGCGAGGTATGCCACCCGTGCCCTCCCCGCTTCCCCTGCAAGCCGTATAATCCCTTTCCATCCCCAGGCATCCTCGGAGAAGATCTGGCGAGCCGGGAAGCTCCTCTTCATCCACCTCACCAGCACTCGCCCTGGCCTCATCCGGGACCACAAGCATCACCTGCGGCATCACAGGTGGGATGGCCAGCACCCCTGCCACGCTGGGGGGCACCGCGGGCTGCCGAGGACCCCGGCAGCCCTCCGAGGACAGCAGGACTTCTCCTGCCCATCCCAGGGAGGGGTTCACCCAGGGTGCCGGGTGCCACAGCTCCATTTCGGGGGCGATTCTCACGCCCTCTCCCCTTGCAGGCAGTGCTGCTCCGGGAAAGAGCTGGTGGACTGGCTGCTGAGCGCCGGGCTCGCCGTCCAGACGCGCAGCCAAGCCATCGGCATCTGCCAGGTGCTGGTGGATGGAGGCGTCCTGACACACGGTGAGGGTGGGCGGTGGCAGCCCCCTGCGTGGCGGCGGGGTCTCGCAAGGCGAGATGGGCACGCTGGGGGATGCTGGGGTCTCCCACGGGTGCACGTGGTTCCCCGTGGGTCTCCCGTGGGTGCACGGCTGAGCTCATGGCGCTCTCCCCCCCCCGCAGTGAAGCAGGAGTGGCATTTTCAGGACAAGGACACCCAGTTTTACCGTTTTGCCGAGCTGGAGCTGAGCCCCGAGCCCAGCGCTGGGCTTCGGGATGCGGAGGAGCTGCTGGAGGCACTGGCCTTCCTGGCCCAGCTGGGTCCCGACGCGCTGCTCACCATGGCCCTGCGCAAGCCGTGAGTGACTGGGTGCTCCCCAGGGGCCAGCGGGGGGACATGAGGCTCATTTCGACCCCGCTCCATGGGGGTCTGGAGCACCAAAGGGGCTGCTGTGGATGGGGTCACCTGAGCATCTCTTCCATGACTGTCATATGGGGTGGAGAAAGAGGCTGCCCGGCCAGGGCAGGGGTCTCCATGCCTGGAGAGGGGTGTCTGTGCCCCGGGACGGGGTGGGCAGAGGGGGTACAGATGGCTGCTCACCCCCCGCTCCCCTTCCAGGCCTGCCCAGCGCACAGAGGATGAGCTGGAGCTCATATTTGAGGAGCTCCTCCACATCAAAGCTGTGGCTCATCTCTCCAACTCGGTGAGTGTGGCTGTGCCCTGCTTCCCCCACAGCGTGTATGTCCTCCCTAACCTGCACCTGGTCCCCAAATCCTCCCGCATCCCATCGCTTCCCATCTGGGCATCCTCTCCTGGCCCTCTCTGAGCATCCCTGGGCACCCTTCCCACCTTGTCCCCCATGCCCATGCGTGTCCCCTCCTCGCTCAGCTCCGGGCTGGAGTGACCCTAATGGCAGGTGACCCTCTTGCCGCAGGTGAAGCGGGAGCTGGCGTCCGTGCTGATGTTCGAGTCGCACCAGAGAGCAGGCACCGTGTGTGAGTATCGTGTGCCCCAGGAGCCATGCAGGGCTGGCTGGTCCCCCAGGAAAAAGTCCCCAGCCCGGGGAGGATGGCTGGAGCCTTTGCCATCAGTGTGGATGCTCCTGATGTCTCTTCGTGGACTAGGGATGGAGGGGACTGGAGCACTCGCTGCGTTCGCCTGGGCTGGGAGCTCAGGACAGGGGGGCTGAAGAGGGATGCTTGTGGCTCCCCCTCTTCAACTGCTGGATGCTGCCGTTTCCCCTGCAGTGTTCAGCCAAGGAGACAAAGGCACATCGTGGTACATCATCTGGAAGGGCTCGGTGAATGTAGTCACCCATGGCAAGGTAGGTGCGTCCCTGCACAGCGAGGGTCTCCAGACACCCCATGTCACTGTCCCCCAGTAAGAACGGGGGCTCCCACCCCATCCCTTACCATCCTTGCTCCCCTCGACCCAGGGTTTGGTGGCCACCCTGCACGAAGGGGACGACTTTGGGCAGCTGGCGCTGGTGAACGACGCGCCCCGCGCGGCCACCATCATCCTGCGAGAGGACAACTGCCACTTCCTCCGCGTGGACAAGCAGGACTTCAACCACATCCTCAAGGTGAGCAGGGGGCTCACACGGCGCCGGGTCCAAGCCGGGACGCACCACGCACCCTCTCCATGGTGTTTGGAGGAGAGGATGCTTTTCTGCATGCCAATATGGGGTTTTGGGGTGCAACCAGCCAGCCAGGCGTTGCGCCGAGCTGGGCTGATGGCTGGTTTTTCTCTCTAGGATGTGGAGGCCAACACCATGCGCCTGAAGGAGCACGGGAAGGTGGTGCTCGTCCTGCAGAAGAACCTGCAAGGTGGCAGCAGCCAGTCAGCCACGGCACGGAGCAGCAGGTGACAGCAGCCTGTCCCCATCCCTCCTTGCAGCCATAAATACAGCCAAAGCCGATGCTGCCTGTCCCCCTGCCTCCTCTGCTGCTTTCTGGCTTCCCCTGGAGGAGTCTACTGGGAGGACCATGTCCCTGGAGGGGAAACAGGGATGCCAGGCCATGCTGACCACTTGTGTTGGGTGGCCCAGCATGGTGGCCAAGCCCAGAACTGGGGTGCCGCTTCCCTGATGTGGCCGGTGCTCTGCCCACCAGGTACTTTGTGATGGCTGGGACGCCGGAGAAAATCCTGGAGCATCTGCTGGAGTTCATGAGGCTGGATGCCACGCTCTATGACCCCATGGGTAGGTGGGGGATCTCCTCCCTGCTTTGGGGACCATGTCCCAGAGCCACTCTGAGATGGGCAGGGGGCTGCGGACAGGGTGCCAGTGGAGGGACCAGCACCGAGTGGGGCTGCCTTATTCCCAGTATTCAACCCCAAAAAGCTTCTCCTCTCATCCTAAAATCCCCCATTGGGACTAGGAGAGGGAGGCAGCTCCAGGGCCGAGAGCATCTCCTCTCCCACATCCCACCATCTCCCTCTGCCTTTGGAGAGGAGCAAAACTGGGTGAGACGGGAACCAGGAGATGTCCCCAGTGGGTAAAAAATAAGAGCTGCCGTGCTGCCCTCATCACCTGCTGCGCTGGAGTTAACTCACTGTGAGGGCTGCACTAGAAGTGATTTAATTTTCTTTCATCCTCCAAAGCCTGCAACCTTGCCAGCCCTCTCCATGGTGTTTAGGAGCAAAAAATTACCTGCAATGAGCATGGTCACTGTGGTGGGGGACACCACAGGGCAACCCCACGCAGGGCATGGGTGACCCTTTCCCGGTCAGCCGCACTGCCTGGCTGTGATCACCATGTCCCCAACCTGCTGGACACCACGAAGGGTGAATGATGGTGGCCTGATCTCTTGCAGATACACTGCTGGGGGATTTCCTGCTGACTTACACCGTGTTCATGCCAACCTCACAGCTCTGCAGAGCTCTGCTGCACCAATATCCTTCTGTGGCTGGATTTGGGGGGGAACCGGGCTCCATGCTACGTGATGCATCCCCCCCTTCCAGGGACCAGAACGTTCAGCTTGGTCCCTGTCACCCTGGTGGGACCTCAGGCGTTGGCCAGGGGGGCCCCAAATCCCCCAGGCTCTTGGGCACAGGGCATACCCCTATCTCCCATCCTATCCTGGCTGCACACGTACGGGGGTCCCCACCTGCTCCCCACCAACCGTGTTGGTGCCCTTGACTGGTCCCAGTTTCCGTGCGGAGCCGCTGGAGGGCTCGGAGCAGGAGAAGGCCACCTACTCCCTGCACAAGCGACGGAAGATCCTGAGGCTGGTGAGCCAGTGGGTGCTGCTCTACGGGCGGCTGCTGCAGGGCGACCGCAGCACCACGGCTCTGCTGCAGGTACCAGGAGTGGGGCCGAGAGGGGGGGGAGAATGTCCCCAGAGGGGTCTGGCTGTGACCACCCCACGCTGACCGCTGGGCATCTTCCTCCCACAGAACCTCGCGGACCTGGCGAGCCAGGACCCTCGCCTGGGTGGGCTGGTCCAGGAGCAAGCACAGGACCGCCGGCGGCCCCGAGCGTGAGTCCCCCAGGGAAGGAGGGATGTCCCCATCCGAAACAAAGCCTGGCTTTGTCCCCCCATGCCACTGCTGATGCCCGTGTCCCTGGGTCCTGCACTCCTCGTACCCGGGGCGGGGAGTTTGTACTTTTCATGGTGCTGAGCTTTCAGCCAACAAAGCAATGATTGCCAAGACTGGGGGGATGCCAGCAGCTCTCAGGCCACCTTGTCCCCAGCATGGGATTTTTCCAGCCACAGGGAGGGTGTCAAATGCTGCCAGGACTCCCCTGTGGGGCAGGGATGCTCGGGGGGCCTTGGGGGCTGCAGGACCCCGTTCTGTCTCCAGCGCAGATGTGGGCTGCGGGGCTCTAACACTGTCTTGCTCCTCTCTCTGCAGGCTGGAGAACGGAGACGGCAGCGTTTCTCCCCAGCCCAAGGTAGCGGTGGCCCTGGGGGGGTGCCAGGGTTGGGGGGGGGGTAGTGGAAAGCTGGGTCACCCCTGCCCTCTGGGGACCCCCAGCAGGAGGGGTGGCCGGTGGGGAGGCATCCTCCCTGCTCTCTTCCACCTTGGCCACAGGCTCGGAGCTCAGGGAACTGGCTCACAAGCCAGGAGGAGGCAATTTTGAACAGCAGCTGTGCCTTAAGAGCCCAGGACAAAGGTACGGCTTCTCACGGTGGGGACTGTCCCCTCCCTGGCATCTGGGACACTAAAGCCCTCTCCCCCCCGCCGTAGTGCCCTACGAGATCTACAGACCGGACCATTCGTGCCTGATCACGGTGCTGCCCGTCAACGCCTCGGTGCGGGATGTCTTGCGGTCCCTCGCCCCCCGGCTCGGCCGGGATGGGGAGCACATCCTGGTGAAGGTGAATTCGGCTGGAGGTGAGCGGGCTCTTCCAGGGATGCCACCATGCATAGGCTGCCACTGCGCCATGGTGACAGTTGCCCCGTGCCCAGCCAGGATCTGGCCCCTTCTCCATCCTGGCACCGACCGTCCTCTCTCCCGCAGATAAAGTGGGGCTGCAGCTGGATGCCGTGGGGGTGTTCACAGCGCTGGGGCTCAATGAGAGGCTCTTCGCCGTGAGCGTGGAGGAGCTGGGCAGCCTGGTGAGCACCGGGTGGGGGGGTCCCCAGGATGGGCAGCACCAGGCTGGCCCCCTGAGCGGGGTTTGGGGCTGCAGTGCTTCCATAGCAGCTCAGGGTTGAGGGTGTCCGTCCATCCCTGCTTCTCTCCCCCCCGGGGAAGGGCTGGTGTTGCCCTCCCTGCTGCGGTGGCTAAAGGCAGGAGGGGTCAGGCATCCTCTCCTGCACACAGACCCCCCACCCCGAGCAACTGGGACCCCATGTCGGCTCCTCAGAGACCCTGGACCTCATCAGCTCCAAGGACCTGGCCAGCCATCTCACCGACTACGACTGGAACCTCTTCAAGAGCATCCACCAGGTAGGGCCAGCGCCCAGACTGCAGCGGGAGACACCTCCGGGGTGGCTTTCGGGATACCCCTCAGCTGCCGCCTTGGGCTTCGCAGGTGGAAATGATCCACTACATCGTCGGGCCGCAGAAGTTTCACGACGTGACCACGGCCAACCTGGAGCGGGTCATGCGGCGCTTCAACGAGCTGCAGTACTGGGTGGCCACGGAGCTGTGCCTCTGCCCCGAGGTGGGCAGGCGAGCCCAGCTCCTCCGCAAGTTCATCAAGCTGGCTGCACAGTGAGTGCCTCACCGCCTGCATCCCGGTCCTGCGAGGACAGAGCCGGTGGTGACCTTCTTGCCTGACTCTGTCCCTGCCTGCAGCCTCAAGGAGCAGAAGAACCTGAATTCCTTCTTCGCGGTGATGTTTGGTGTGAGCAACACGGCCGTCAGCCGCCTGGCCAAGACCTGGGAGGTAACCGCCTTCGGGCTGCTGCCAGCCCTGTGAGGTCCTCCGTGGTCTGCAGTGATGGATCGGGGTCCCCTGGCTTGGGCAGCGGGCAAGGGTGGCCCGGGTGCTGGGGTCCAGGCAGAGCCTGCACCCATAAGCTCTGAGCAAGGGAGCTGCTAAGGGCAGGGAGCACATTTCCCACCGGGCAGGGGGCCAGGATCAGTCCCTGGGTCTGGTTAGACCCAGCCAGGGGCCAAAATACCCCATACTGGAATGGCAACGGGCTCCGAACATGTTGCTCATGGGCACCCGGAGCAGGCGGTGTTGCAGAGCCCACGGAGGTGGAATGAGGCGGGTGGAAAGCAGAAGGTTCTGGGAGAGCTGGGGGGGGTCTCTGGGGGTGGGAAAGCCGGGGTGCCAGCGCCGGTGACCCTCTCTCTGCGCAGAGGTTGCCCCACAAGATCCGGAAGCTGCATTCGGCGCTGGAGCGGATGCTGGTGAGCGCAGCCCCTTCCCTCCCCGTATCCCCCTTCCTGGTAGGGTTTGCCCCTGCTTCCCAAAAGTTGCAAAGTCACAGGGGTGCCGTGGAAGCGCTGGCCCCCCCACTTTTTTCCCCTGCACCCGTGGCAGGCAGCAGCCAGGGCTGTGTCCCCTGCCTGCCCCGCGCTGAGGTCCCGCTCCGTCCCCAGGACCCGTCATGGAACCACAGGGTCTATCGCCTGGCCGTCGCCAAGCTGAGCCCCCCCATCATCCCCTTCGTGCCCCTTCTCCTCAAAGGTGGGTACCTCAGCTTGGAAGCTGGCGGGCCTTTGCTGGGGGTGCCGGTGGGAATGGGTTGGGCTGGGGTGGCGGGGACCCCTTTGGATACATCCAGCCCTCCCCAGGGAGCAGGAAGCCAAATCTGATCTCTAAATGCCCCTCCCCAGACATGACGTTCATCCACGAGGGCAATCGCACGCTGGCCGAGAACCTCATCAACTTTGAGAAGATGGTGAGTGGGGCGGGTTGGCTCCCCACGGACCCCCACTTTAGGGGACCTGCTGTCCCCCCATCCCCTGGGATGCAGATCCAGAGCATCCCCGCGGCATTAGCGCAGACCCCCCAGCAGCCAGGATCCCTGGGGGGCACGGGGCAGCTGCAGCCGCCGCTGAAGCCAGAGGGGACTGTGTTTTACCAGCCTGGGAGCAAAGTGGGGCCAGGTGACAGCAAGTGACCTTTGTGCATTGCCCACAGCACATGATGGCAAAGACCGTGCGTGTCCTGCAGCGCTGCCGGGGCCACGCACATGGTGAGTGTTCCCGGCTGGGGGCAAGGATGGGGCTGGGCACCAGCACTCCTTTGGGATGGGGCTGAGCTCCTGCTCTCTGTCTGCACCCAGCTCCGCTCTCCCCGCTGCGAAATCGCTCCCCGCACCGGCCAGAGGACCCCAAGGCCATCAGGATCTCCACATGTACGTCTGGGGTTTGCCCATCCATCCCCCACCCCTGCGCTGGGAGACCCCCACCCCTGCACTGGGAGACCCCCACCCCTGCACCGGGAGACCCCCACCCCTCGGGGCTACGTGGGGCTGGATGAGGCCAGCCCAGGGGAGCGTGTACCCACCGTCCTTGTTGCGGGGGGGGGTGTCCTGTGGGGACATCCTGAGGGCATCAGCCTGGCTACAGTGGGTGAAAACTGGTCCAGATGCTGTCGATGCCTCGGAGTACCCAGGCATGGAGGCTGAGCTCCCTCTGCTGAGTGGTGCAAGCCCGTGGGTTGCACGCTGCTGGCTGGAGGCACCAGTCAGCAACTCCTCGTCCTGAAGAGAGTCACGGAGTGCTTCCAGCATGTCTGAAGCACTCTAGTTGTTAGGGAGCAAGTCTGTCCCCGCTTGCTCCTGCTCCTTCAGCTCCAGTGGGTTCCTGGAGGTGATGGAAGGGATCCGTTGAGCTGAGGGAGAAGGGATGGAGGGGATCCATCAGCCAATGGAGGCGGGATGGAAGGGGATTTGTGAGCCAGGGGAGAGGTGATGGAGGGGATCCATGAGCTGAGCAAGAGGCGATAAAGAGGCATCCTCCAAGCTGGAGGTCATACAGAGGTTCGATGAGCTAAGCTAGAGGTGATGGAGGGGATTGAGCCAAGCCAGCAGCAGTGGAAGCGGATCAGTGCGTCAAGCAAGAGGCAGTGAAGGGGGATCCATGAAATGAGCCAGCGGTGATGGAGAGGGTTGGCAAGTTGAGCCAGAGGCGATGGAGGGGGATCAGTGAGCCCAGCCCTGATCTCAGCTCTCCCTGGCAGGCTCGGAGCAGTCCCTGAGCGTGCGAAGCCCCGTCTCCACCTGGGCGTACCTGCAGCACCTGAAAGCCATCGACAGCCAGAAGGAGCTGCTGCGGCTTTCCCACGACCTGGAGTCCTGACCGGGATGGACGGCCGGAGGGCCGGAGGGGCACCGGAGGAGGGATGCCGCAGCCTGTCTGCCGGTGGCGGGGGCAGCCCCGTGGCTCTGCTCCCAGTAGCACTGGGCACAGGGCTGTGTTGGAGCCAGCCGAGAGCAGCCTCTGCTCGGCCGTGCCGCCGGCTGTGGGCACCAGGTCTGGCACCGCAAGGCAGCCGGCAGCCCATGTCGGCTACGGGCAGGCGAGGGCCATGGACAGCAGAGTGAGCAATAGAGGTATTTTTGTATGCAAGGCTGCACTCCCTTTTCTTCTTCATGCAGCAGCCTGGATTCACTCCCTGCACTGGCCCCGGGGGGAGGAAGGAGCCCTGGCTGCCCCCCGATGCTGCCGACCCTGGAGGTGCCAGGCTGGAAGATGCCCCTTCCTCCCGGAGGGACGTAAGCCAGAGCATCCCTATGAGCAGGGAACGCCATGTCTGTCTCCAACAGGGTGCAGACACCCAGGCTGAGCTCAGGGTCTGGCTCATGCTGCCCCACGGATCCTGCAGGCAGCCCCAGAGGGGACCTGCCCTTCCCTCTGTCCTGTGTGTCCCATAGGAGTTGCTGGCTGTGTCCCCTGTCCTGGCCTCTGGGAGCTCCGTGACCCCAGCAGCCACAGGGGAGGTATCTTGATCTTCCCCAGGACTGTTGGGGCTTAAACCAGCCCATGCTGCCAAACCTTGGGCTAATCATAACCTTCTCCGTGCCTCAGTTTCCCCACATGGATGGGGGCAGGACTAGCCACGTACAGCCGTGACGCAGAAGCAGGACAGCATCCCTCATGGAAGGAAGCTGTGGTGGCCTCGTGGTGGAGATGGTGATCTGCTCTGGCGGTTCCCAACCCACACCCAGTTGCTGCTGGGCTGTGAGCAGGGGTTTGGGGACGATGTCTTTGAAGGAAGCAGAGCTGACAGACCCCAGGGGTGAGGACCACCATCTCTCCACCCAGAGCATCTCTGTATGCGCACAGAACAGTTTTAGCAATGACCTTCCCAACGCTCTGAGCAGGCCTGGATGAAGCTATGGGGTGCAGGGGAGATCGCAGCCCCTAAAAGCTCCCACGTTTGGAGGGTACCAGTGTGGGGGAGCCTTGCAGCCCCTGGCAGGTCCATGCCCCAGCTGGGACACCATGGAACCACAGCACGGAGCCACAAGCCAAAGCCCCCCCAGCCTTGCCCCAAATATGGCTGGGCTACGAGGGGCCAGAGCACTGCTGCATTAATTGCTCTTTTCAGTCTCGCCATGCAGATGAATGGGTTGCTTAAAATAAAAGTCCCCATCATACCTAAATAATGTTTCAAGCTGTGCAGCCAGCTAAGAGATGGGATGTGGGTTCCTTGCAGCTCCCAGCACCATGTCCATCCCAGGACCACCAGTTGCCCCGCAATGCGAAGCCTGGCTTGGTGGTTCCCTGCAAGGCAGTGGGTGGCCGTGCTCGATGGGGACCACATTTTGACACCTGGCATCTCCCAGGTTTCTAACTCCAGCCCCATGCATGGTCCCAGCAGCACGCGCGTCCAGGCAAGCCAGGGCAAAGCAGAGAGGCGATGGCAATTCCTTGGCATCTGGACCCAGCAGCCCAGACTTCCCGCAGTCACCTTTCCCAGGATGTCTGCCCTGAAGGACCAAAGGAGCCTTGAAATGAAAGAGCTTGTGCATGGGGAAGGAAGGGTTAAACCAGAGTTGCACATTTTCTGGGTGTTTCTGGGCCTGCAGATTACTTTCAGTCTGCAGGTTGGCTGGCGGGGTCAATGGATGTGTCTTGGGGCTTTCCCTTCCTCGGCTGCAGGCGGAATGCTGGCCCGGTCAGCTAGCTTGGCTGGAGAAATCTCCAGTCGAATGGAAAAGTTGACCCTTGTCTGGTTTTTCCAGTGCAGGCTGTGAAGAGCATCCCGTTGGGGAGCTCACCGCGGTCCATGCACGTCCACAGCCCACAAGCCTGTATCCTCCACAAGCTGTGTTTTCCCTAGGAGCACGAGCACAAAGGTCCAGCCCCACCAGCAATTGCCATGGAGCTGCAGAAGCCCTGTGATGTCCTGGAGGGTAAGGGAAAACCTGGAGAGATATTCTGGAAAAGGGCAACGAGTCCAGGGGGGGCAGAGAGGAGGATGGCAGGAGGGGATAGGGATGAAGCTCAGTGTTGGGCAGCCCTGCTCATAGAAACACCGGACTGTGCAAAAATAAGAGGCTGGATGCCTGCCTCCTTGAACAAGGTAAAGCCAGGGTCTGGACGAGGGTGTAATGCAAGGGGCGAGAGCTAACGGCGTTGTTGGGCACAGGAGCAAGCATGGCTGCCCAGCTTCCACTCCTGCATCCCCAAGTCTGGGGCTTGCATCTTGGCAATTCCCTTCTCCTCATCTCGGCTCTAATGCAAGAGCAACACGAAGCCAGCCCCGGGGTGCTTGACTCACCGCCCTGCTGCAAGACACCTCATGGGCGAGCACCCTGAACGGGGTCCCAGGGTTCCATGACAGCCGGCAACACTGTCGTTCTGTCACCAGTGACTGACACTGGACCATGCACGCACCTACCCACTCTTGTTCCTGGACCTGCAAACCTTGAGAGTGGGTGAGGAGAGGCAGGTTGTCCCCAGAAGCTCGGAGGGCTTTGGTGTTTGCAGGTCCAGCACTGCTTGAAGGTAGAGGTGGGAATAAGATGTGTTGGACCACAGGGGTATGCAAGAACGGCAGGCGAGGAATGCTCACACCAGGCCACCGGCTTCTGGAAGGTATGGCTGAGAAACAGGGACAAACATGCTGTTCCCACGTCTTTGCTGGTGGAGCTGACACTCCCAGTTAAGCCCAAGACAAAAGGCATCATCTTCCACGGTAAGGTTGGGAAAGTAACCTTCTGCAAGAAGAGACGGGCCCCATCTCCGTCCTCCCCCATGGTGGGCATCCAGCTCCCTCACCGAGAGCTGCGGGACTTGCTCCATCTCCAGGCACTGCAGCTCCTGCTCTTCCTGGGCATCTCAGAGATGCAAGACGGATGCACGATGGCTGCAGCCATCCATCCAACATCCAACCCCACTGACGTGAGCGCCTCACCCCCAGCAGGGCTTGAGCACAGCCCAAAGTTGGGGAAAGGTTGGCTTGCACATGAACCAGTTGATGGACTCAAAGAGCAGCCTCAGCACAGGGTGACACAAAGATGTCAGAAAAAACAAGGCTGCTGTCAGGGGGGACAGGTCAGCAGAGTCACCAGCCCAGGGCAGAGAGTAGGAAATGACTGAGGGGTGAGAAAGAAGCCAAACCTGGTCCTTATTACACCAAATGCTGGTCTCCTGTGCCAGCTAATGCACCCTGAGGAATTAAGGCTGTTGCAACGCTGCTGTGTCGGCAGGATGAATTGCAGGCAGCTCCTGCCTGCTTTGCTGATAGAAGTTAGAAATTGTCTCCCTTTGGCTCAGATGGTGTTTGGAGGTCAGTTATCACCGGCCGAGGTGGAGGTGCCCAGGGAGTGAACCCCTCCTTGGTGGGGAGAGCTTGTCCTGGACCTGCTGCTTCTGGTGATGAAAGCTTTGGGAGTGTGGCCATCTGGCAGCCACCGTGGCAAGCAGCCCAGGAGAGTCCGGGACTGTTTAGAGAAGCTCCAGGAGCCTCCGGCTGGGGACTCTTCCTGGCTTTGCATCATTGCAAACGCCTGGCCAAACCAGAGGGACGGGGACCACAAGAGACCAGCCAGTATTGGAGCATCCTTTGGGGGTCTGTTGCAGGGCATGGGTGAGGAGGCAGAGAAGTGGCTGCTATAAATCATTTGGGCTTTGGGCAAGGCTTGTGATAAGGCTTCCTGAGAAACCTTGTCATCGTGTGAGGAGAAGCTGGAAACCAGCTGGTGCCTGTGATGGACCCTCAGGTGCAGCACCAACACATTCTGTTGGTCTCTTCGTTATTTTCCTGGAAAGACAAGGAAGGTCGATGCTTGCGGACAATACAATCATGCTCCCTGATGGATGAGTTGAAGTCAGCCCATGCCGGCTCTTGAGGCGCCATGGCTGGGAAGAGATGGGGAGATGTGTGGAAGAGCTGAACTTCCCCAACATCCTTCAGCAGCAAAACGGGTTGAGGAGGTTCCTTCCTGCTTGCCTCAGTGCACTGCTTTCCAAACCAGAGTGGGAAAACAGCAGTTTTTAAACCAACCTCCAGAAGGATGGTGAGTTAGGTCTGGATTATTTTCCTGATGCGGTTTTGAGTGCAGCTCCGTGAGCGGCTGAGCTGGGCAGCGGAGGGATGTGGATGGTGATCGGCTCATGGACAATTGCGATGCCCTTTTGGAAACAGGGAGGCTGTGCCACGGTTCAGAGGCAGCGTGAAGATGCCCTTGGAGGCAGGATGGGCGCTGACCTATTCCAGTCTGGTCACTCCCATGCCTTTGGGTGTACTGGTCAGCACATATGACACACTCCAGGACTGGGAACCAGTGGGAGCCAGGCCCCCTGCTTGGCTGTGGTAGCATGGAAAGCTGTCTCTCCTGCCAGATACACCAAAACACCCACCATCTGGGAACATCTTCTGCTGCGATGCACTGAACTGAGCCTGAGCTGGTCCCGCTGTGGCCAGCAAAGAGGTTGATGACCGTGCCAGGCATGACCTGAGCTCCCCCTCGGCATTACCCGCGGCTGTGGAGGCTCCCTGGAGAAGGGCAGCCCCACGCAGGGTGGGGATGCCCCAGCTCTGGGCTTGCTCCAGGAGTGAGACCACACTGGGATAGCCCACAAAACCTACTCCCTGAGCAGCCTCGACACTGAAGCCTGGCTTGTGGTTATGTCTGAGGGTTTCCTTGTGCTGCTGGAAGACCTGGAGGCTTCAACCAAGGCTGGTCTGTACTGTAAGTGGGGCACAGCCTCCAGAGACAGGAGCTGAGGAAGGAGAAATCATTACCTCCAATTAACTGGGGAGCAGAAAGTTGCCCCCAGTTAGCAGCAGTTGCACGGGAGCATGTGGCACATCACGGGATCAAGCTGTGGCACTGCTCACAGCTCCCATCTCTAATGGACCTGCTCACAGCTCCCATCTCTAATGGACCTGCTGGGCTCTGGATGGGCAAAGGCCCCACTGAGAAGCTTCCCCCGTGCTCCTCAATCGCCCCTGGGGGTCATGCAAGAGAGGAGTGGAGCAATACTGGGATACTGGATTTACCAGCCCTCCTCCCACTCCGAGCAGCCTATAATTAAGCCGTGCACATAATGAGTTTTGCCAAAGTTTGGGTGCGGCCTGCCCGTGAAGTCCTCAGTGGCATCACGCTCCTCCCTCCCCTCCGCACCCCCAGGGAACCCACATATAGCAGGGGGTGCCAGGGAGCACCGTCATTCCCAACCTGCTCTCCGGGACGCTCTGAAACGCCCAGCCTGCCGTCTACGGGATGTTGAAGACCTGGATCCTCCTTGTCGGGGCAGGAATAGCCCTGGGCTGCGTGTCTGGCAGTGAGTAATGGAGCTTTGCTTTGGCAGAGGGGCTAAACCAGCCAGTGCGTCCGATGGGAAGGGGCCAGCGCTTGGTTGAAAGCAGACGGTGCTGAGGGCGCTGCCGTAAGCCAGGAGCTCGGCTGTACTGGGGCAGCTGGTTCCTTGTGATGAAGGATCCAGCAGAGCTTCACAGGGGAAAGGGTGAAGGATGTTTTCATGCTGGAGGGCTTCCTTGAGCTCTGGGAAACTCGGCTGGTGACGAGGGTAGTTTGTCCTTCTCTTTGATGGGTGGAGGCTTCCCCCGGTCTTTATCCTTGTCCACCAGTTGCTTCCTGGTACATCTTGCTGAGCTTTCATCATGCAAGCCTGCCTTCCTCTGGCTCCTCCAGCCTCCTGTGCTGGGGGAGGACAAAGGGAAATATTTTTCTAATACCTTATCCACGATCCCTCTGTGGCTGCTGGAGGTGAGCAGAGGAGCCAGTCAGATGCAGTGGAATATGCAACATGAACTCAGGTATTTTGCTCTTCATGACTCTGCGGTTGTTATGAGAGGAGACGGGCTTGCAGAGATGATAAAGAACAGCTCTGTCTTTGAGGCAGATGCTGCAACAAGGAGTGGTTTGTGCGCATCAGGTTTTGGCTCCCAGTTGACCAGGATTCTGCGTGTGACTAGGTGCCTTCATTGCCATCTTCTTGCACAAAATGTGATCTATTTGCAAGAAGGGAGTTTCGTCACTTCTGACGCTGCCAGCAGGCTGTATCTGATGTTTCAGAAGCAGCTGACTCCCCTCAGGATTAATGGTGAGGAGTTTTGCAAGGCCATGGCAGAAGAGGAGCTTCTGCTGCTGCAAACTAGCCTTTGGGTTGCCCTGAAAGCAGGAGGATTTGCCATGGTCTTATCTTGTTTAATGCACGTGTGAAGTTATTCTTGCTGGAAGGAATAACTGGATTTACCGTGGCTGGGAAGCTGGGCAGCTTTGCTGGCTTGTGTTGTGGTCTGTCCTGGGCACAGGCTTCGGACCGGAGCTATCAGAGCATCACCCTGACGGACCTGTCTGAGCTGTAACACCTCCACCGTCGCTTATCCTCAGCTAGGTGGGACAGCGGTGGGAGATTTTGCCTGATTATCTCACAGACAGCTTGCACCCAGGGTTTTATGTGGTTTTGGGAGCCAGGAGCATGTAACTAAATATTTGGGGAGCTCAGACTATCAATAGCTCTTTTGTTGCAAGTTGATTTGTCCTGCAAATGGGCCCTTTTAGAGGCAGGGTTGATCTTCGGTCTGTGTTTGCACAGCGCAGCGAGGTATTGAGTCAGGCCAGGGACTCATGGATGCTGCTCTGACATGAGCTGTAAGTCATGTTCACGCACTAACCCAAGCTGAGAGCCACTGGGAGGGCTCCATCATGTCTCAGACATTTCCCAACACCTTGGTGAATGGATCTTCTCAGGAAACAGCCCATGTTTTCTCGAGCAAATCTTTTTTGGTGGAAATGAAAACGAGTTTATTCTTGTCCAAAATGCTGTGCTCGGGGAGGGATGGATCTGGCTGAAGGGCTAAAAATGAGAAAGAAATATTTGTCTGGCTTTTTGCAGCCAGAAAATATCTACTGGCTGGACCAGCCAAATATCGACTGAGTAGTCAAGTGCGAATGCGCTGTGCTGTGCACTGCTGGCCATGTCCTTCTGCTCCAGCCACCATCCCTTGGCTGCAGTGTTGCCAGCTCTCCCAGCAGCCCTTCTCTCCCCAAAAGCTCCAGCAGCCCCTCTAAACTTGACCATCACGAGTCGCTAACTGCTCCGCAGCTATTTAGGTTCATGCCTGCATGAAGAGGAGCAAACACCCTCCTGCAGCCGTCCCCCCTGCCCTGCTCACGCTCCCTGTGCCGGGAGAAGCCTCAGCACCCTGCAGCCAAGCCCTGTGGGAAATGGGGGGGTGCTGAGCTCACTCCTCCAAGGACTCTGCAAGGCTCTGGGTTTTGGCTGAGTCATTGCACACCCCAGTATTGGTGCTTTGCTGCGACACACTCCGGCAGCACGTGCCCCAGGACTGGGAACATCTCAGCGGTGACTTATGTGCAAGCAGTTCCTGCCTTGCACAATCCCTCCGGGACTGCTGTGGGAAAATGAGCCTGGATGCGTGATTCAGGGTGACTTATCCCGACTGCCGCTTTGGGAGTGAGAGGGATGGTGTCCTAGGGACAGGGATCTCAGCTGCCAACACCATCAGAGATCCAGACCTGGCTGCTCTGCTGCGTGGACTGGTGAGACTGGAGTGTCTGGACACCATGAGCATCACTCACCACCCAAACCATGGGACGCCCCTTCCCTCTGCAGCCCTTCCCAGTTCTCCTTGCATCAGTATGAGCAAAGGTGGGAATAAAGTAGCACCATGGGCATGTCACCTCCAGGAGCATCTCAAGCAACCCCTTCCTACTAACTCCCCTCTTGCTATAAAGTGGCTTTGCAGAAAAGGACCTGGTGGTGAGAAGCCAAATGGGAGTCAGCAGTGTGCCCTTGCAGCACTGTCAACCAGCCTGGGCTGGGTTGGCTGGTGGGGCAAAAAGGTTCTTCCTTTCTCATTGGCATGTGTGGGACCTTGATTATGTGACTCTGAAAAGCACAAATAATTTGGGTGAAATGCCAGACAACAGAGCAACATAGGTGCAGAGAGAAGCCAGCAATCATGACACTGGGAGGTCATTCTCATTGCTGCTGTATCAGGATTTGCCTTGAGGGCACATTTCGCCTGCTGGAGTTCGAGGCAGGCAACCCAGAGGTGTTTAAGAAGTTGCGTGATTGCAGGGTTGCAAGGGAAAGCACCACCCTTTCCTCCAGGGATCGCTTTGCAGGCTGGCAGCTTGGTTGGGACGTGGCTTCTCAGCACGTCCTTGGAGATGGTCACCTTCCTGGCTGGAGCAAAGGGATGCTGAGAAAGCCATGCCCGGGCTGCCCGCTGTTCCGTTCCTCCCGTCAGAAACTGATGGGCAGCACAGAGGATAAGGCACCTTCCCTAAGCACGCTGTCTCTTAGTACAAACCCAACATCTTGGTCCCCTACAGCCCTTCTTTGCTTGATGGCAAGTGTCCATCATCCATCTGAGACATCCTATTCAAAGCACAGCTTGAGTTGCTGCATTATTTTTAGCTTTGCCACCATCTGTAATAAAGCACATGCTCGACGACACATTTGTCATATAAATAGCTCAGGAAGGATTTCCCAGTTTTCCCAGCATTACAGAAAGAGTGATGGTCATATTGCAAATAAGGGTGTCTGGAATGTGCCACTCCTCCTCTGGCCCAGAGACAGGGGGACCTGGGGCACTCCTGCTAAGCCTGGCATTAAAAGGGTGAATCAGAAGGAGCAATTAATAGTGGGGAGCCAAGAACATGTTTCCTGGTGTGAAGTGACCCTGACGTGGTGGATGACCACGGCCAAAGAGGAGTGACCCATGGAGATGTGCATCCTGAGGATTCAGCCAGTCAAAATGCCATCCCTAAAGGCTGACAAAGGATCCCAAATAGCTCTGGGGTAGGACCTTGTTCCTTCAGGCCATCCCAGGAGGGGAACGAGGGCAGAAGGAAGGATGGTCCCAGGTCGTAGACTGGCTAGGGCAGGGTGGTCAGTGCATCCTGAGGACCACGCTGTTGTTTCTGTCTCCCAAAGACCTGTACACGGCTCCCGACTCCTGCGAGGGACGCTGCGAGGAGCCCTACAGCGAGGAGGACGAGTGCCACTGCAACACCGAGTGCGAGAGGTACCACAACTGCTGTGAGGATTACTACAGGCACTGCCAACCCGGTGAGCATCCCTGGGTGACGGGAGGGGGTTCGGGGGGGCTGCTCTCCCCCTGAAGCTCCCAGAGCTCAGCTGTGGGGTGCAAAGGGGTTGGTTGCAAGCATGCGTCCACCCATGTTGATGTGGACTTGCGTGTGTGGTCCTGGGCAGACCCCAGCCCACATCTCCATCACCCTGAGCTCCTTTTCCTTTGACTCTGTGCAGGTGGAGAATGGACCAGGGAAGCAGCTCACACCCGCGGTGAGTAGCTCCGCTTCTGAGCAAGGGCAATAAACCACCACCCCGGTTTGTCTCCGTGCACCTCGGGGCAGCTCGCTCCTCTGCCCCCCGCGGCTCTTTGGGGATCAATGGCATCGGGGTGTCGTGCTGGTTTCTGGCCGTGTCCGTGCCTGTACCACCCCACCGCCAGCTGCTCCAAGCCACTGCGTGTCGTTGCTGAGCAGACGGTGCGGCGAGAGCCCCAGCATCGCCTGCCTGTTTACCAGCAGCGTTATCTCCCTTCACCAGAGCCAGGTGAAACAGGCAGGCACAAAGCAGCCAGAGGCAGGGGCGAGCTGGCGTTTGCGTCCCTTGGTCACCGTGCACCTAAAATGTGGGAGATCGAGATGGTGCTGATCCCAGCGGACGTGTTGCAAAGAGTGCCTGGGAGACGGGGACCAATGCTTCCCAGCTCACCCCATGCTTAATGAAAGGCTGCTGTGCCTGCAGCCCCGTGGCCAGCTCTTGTCCCCAGGACATGGGGTTGGTGAGGGTTGGGACCCCCCTGCCACCCCTGCACCCCTTAACCCTCCATGCTGAGCACCCGGCTCTCACGGCATCCCAGGATCATGACACCCATGCATCGATGCAGCATCAGGTGCTGCATCACCCTCACTTCTCATGGGCAGCTAATCTGCAGCCCCGGGAGCTGCTGCCTGCTCTTGCCAGCCTCCTGCCTCTCCTTGCAGAGGGTTTCTCCAGCAGCTGGGATGCCATCACCGACGAGGACCTCCTGCGCATCTCGGAGCAGCTTTACAGGGCGGATCACAACAAAGCCCGGCCGACCGACATCGCCATTAACCCCCAGTACCAGGCCTCCCCCGATGAGACGGATGACCAGGAGGACCGCTCCCCGCAGCCGTGAGTGTGCACCAGCATCCTTGGGGGGTGGCCAAGGGCCACCACGGCCGAGACCAACCAGCCAGGCCGGGTGCAGGGCTGGTTTTTGGAGGGGACCTCTGCTTCCCCTCTGAGCGCAGGATCTGTTCTCTCCTAGGCTCTACAAATACATCAATGAGGAACTCTTCTCCAAACCCACCTACGCGAGCTTCATTAAACTGCTGGACAACTACCAGAGGGTGACTGGCAGGGAGGAGGACGTGACAGCGGAGGAGCTGAGGGAGCAGGACAACTTCCTCAAGGAAGTGATGAAAACCGAGCTGATGAAGAAACTCTTTGCCTTCCTCCACAAAAAAAGTGAGTGTGGAGCAGGGCAGGGCTGACAGGGGGAGAATGGGGTCCCTGGATGTTGGGCATCTAAAAGGAAAGCCCCAGCTGGGTGGGAGATGACCTGGGAGGATGCAGACTGGAGGAGCATGGGAGTGGGCTCACCAGAGCTGCCAGGACATGGGAGAATTGAGCAGGGCAAAGCTGAATTGTTCCTGAGGGAGAGGAGTGGGTCAGGGATGGGGGGGAGTCCCGGCTCTGCCTCTCCCCGTGCTCCCATCCTGGGATGCTGCTCCCACCTCTCCACCTCTCCACGCTGGCTTGCCTGCAGACCGCTACGGCTCTGAGCAGGAGTTTGTCGCCGATTTGAAGGAGATGTGGTTCGGCCTTTATTCCAGAGGCGATGGTGAGCAGGACTCCAGCGGCTTCGAGCACGTCTTCTCAGGTAAAGCACACACCAGTGGGATGGGGGGTGCCGGGCAGTGCCGGGATGGGGGCCTCACCCCAGGGTCTCGCTTGTGTTTAGGGGAGGTGAAAAAAGGGAAAGTGTCTGGATTTCACAACTGGATTCGCTTCTACCTCCTTGAAAAGCAGGGCATTGTCAACTACTTCAGCCACAACTTCAACGGGCCGGTAAGTGATCCTGTGGGGTCCGCGGCTGGCAGTGCTGCACCAGCCGGCAGCATCCCAAATCGGCTGCATCCCAAATGGGATGAATCAGTAGCATCAGAGATGCTCACCCTGCTGCATCCCCTCTGCCTCCCTGTGTGGACCCTGGGATGGAGGCAGGGTGGGAAGGTCCAGAAAAGATGATGCAATGGGCAAAAGGGGCTCCCAAACCACAAGGGAGAGATTTGAGACTGGGGGCTCTGTCTGGCAGCCCCTCAGGCCAGCTGAAAGCTGCTCTGGATCTGTCTCTGGAGAGGACGTGAGGATGCCTGGCTTTGTATGCAGATGGGCTTTCCTTGAATTCCCTGCCCTGCTGCACCCAGAGCCAAGAGGAACTGGAGATCTGATCCCTGAACCCCCTTTCTCTAGTGGGACACCTACCCTGACGTGCTGGGGCTGCAGTTCAGCTGGGATGGCTTTTACAAGGAGGTGGGCTCTGCCTTCATCGGCTGCAGCCCCGAATTTGAATTTGGCCTCTACACGTTGTGCTTCATCGCGCGTCCCGGGAGGGCGTAAGTACCGTACCCGTCTGCATCCGTCTGTCTGTCCTCTGGCCGTGGAGCCAGCAGTGCCCTCCTGATCCCGATCAACAGCAGGGTCAGACCCTGAGCCCGGCACAGCTCTGGGGCATTGCGGGTGGGGAGGGCTGGGGATGGAGCAGCGCTGGGATGGGGATGCTGAGAGCATTTCGGAGATGTGATTGTGGGGCTCAGGGATGGAGCAGCACTGGTGTGTGGACACCAAGAGCACCCCAAAGATGTGATTGTGGGGCTCCAGGATGGAGCAAGGCTATGACACACGCTGTGTCCCCACAGATGTCACCTGAGCCTGGGTGGCTACAGCCTCAGCATCCAGACCTACCCCTGGACCAAAACCACCTACGGCAACGGCAAGAAGTACATCGCCACCGCCTATGTGATCTCGCCCTGAGGCTGGGAGGCGAGGGGTGACTGCAGCCCCGCTCTGGGGCCCTGGGCTGCCCCACGCCAGGGGCCCGTGGCACTGGTCAGGACTGGTCCTGCTGTGGGAGGTGGATGGCCATGCTGCAGGACCAGTGCAGGGTACTGGAGGGAGCTGGGCAGGATGGTGGTGGCCGTGCCCTGCATGGAGGCAGCAAGGGGATGGAGGCAGCAGCCTCAGCACCCCCCAGTCCCATCAGATGTCATGATCCCCAGTCGCAGCAGAAGAGCAGGGAGAAGGGAGGAACTTGCAGTGGAAAGTAGCACACCCGAGCGAAATAAATACTGACGCTGTATGGAGAAGTGTTTAATTCCTCAGTGCAGGAGCTGTGGCTTGCCATGCAGCCTGCCCTCTGCCCCATCAGAAGCTCTCCCTCCCCACCACTTCTGTGCCAGGGACAGGGCAGGTACTGACCCAGGGTGGGTGTTGGGAGCCCTGGGTGCTGCCAGGGCTGCATCCAGCCCATGGAGCATAGCAGGATGGGCTGCATGTCCTTCCCCTCTTGCTGCAGCCTCCAGTGCGCCCCAGTAAGTCTGGTGCAGCAAAGGACATGGAGCAAAGCCTGTGCCTGCGGTGATGATCCCACCACCGCTCCAGGAGTCCTGCCTGGGGTGGAGGAGTGGGTGGGGGGCTGCAGGGCTGCAATCCCCCCATTCCCTGCAGGCAGCTGGTCCTGCAGCCGCAAGGTCGTGCTTGCAGCGGCACTGCAGCCTGCCTGACAGGAGGGCACCCCACTGGGGAGCTGGCTCTTTTGGGGATCCCAGGGACAAGGGATGGCTGAGACTCCCCAGGACCGGGCACGTTAACAGACAGGACCCTCATCCTCATTTATCCCCACTGCTTCCAGGGAGCAGCCCCTCATTGCTGTGGGTCTGCTGGTGTGGGACATTGGATGGGTGGGCAAAGCGAGGTCCTGCCGGCCAGAGTCAGTGCCAACATCCGTGCCACTTACTCCTCCAGTGTGGCACCCAAAATTTGTCCCCTACCTTCCTTTATCCACCCCAGCACCCAGCTTGTCCAGATGCCGCAGGCTTGGCCTCAGTCCCTGCTGCCTCTGCGCCCTGGGGTGCTGCTTATGGGTCCTGCCCCAAGGAATTGCCCAATTTGGCGACCTGATGGCTGAGCTGCTGGACCCCCGGGTCTCTGTCCCAGAGGCAGCCTTTCCCTGGGGACCATCACAAGGAAATTAGGGTTTGTGGTAGGTGCATCCTCCATCCTCACCCAGCTGTGCTCTCTCTGGGGGCTGCGGGTCCCCAAAGACCCCCCAACCCCGCACCCCAAGCTGGGGCTGCTCAGGGCTCCAGGTGCTTTTCCCAGCACCGCGCTCTGGGGGACAAATCCAGAGCCCCCTTGGGCAGTGGGACAGACAGCTTGGCAGCAGGACCCCCAGAATGACCCCCACCGTAATCCATTCACCGCCCCCCAGGCTGGTCCAGGCAAACGATGCCCCACGCTGGGGAGAAGACCCCTGCCAACCCCATGGCTGCCTGACGCCAGCCCTACCCAAGAGCTCCCTGAGGCACTGGGATCCCATCCAGCCCCCCCATGCTCAGGCATGATTTGGGTAGGCAGCAGGCAGGACAGCCACCAGCTCCGGGCTGTTGCTTGCCCTCCAGCCCCCCCCCCCCCAATCCTGCCTGTACCCCCTGTATTGGCAGAGCGGGCAGCAGCCGGGGTCCCAGGGTGAAGATGCTGCGCGGCAGCTCCCAGGCAGGACCGGGGAGATTTGAGCTGCCTGACAGATGGCCGGCTGCAACAGTTCCTGGGGAAGGGGTGGGAGTCCCCGCACCATCTGCCAGGGGTCACAGGTGACCCCCCAAACCCCACCGCAGGGGAGGGGGGGCATGCCAGAGCTTGATTTATAGAAATGCACTGGGGAAGAGGCAGTTTGGGAGGACCCAGGATGGGTGCAGGTCAGCTCCCTTCTCAGCAGCGTGGGCATCGCTCTTCTCCCATGCCCGGGAGCCGGGGCGCAGCAGGGTTTGATTGCAGGAGCCATGGGGGGGGGGGGGTTAAGCTGTGGGTTCAAACGCTGCGGGGCAGCTCTGGGCCCTGGCCAAGGCGGCTTGTGCCAGCTGGTAGATGGTCTCACGGCAAGGCGGTTTGCAAGGGGCAGATCGCACGGGGCAGGGCACAGCCGGGCTGTGCGATGAGGATGCTCCAGGCACCTTCATCCTTGCTAGAGCCTGTCCTGAAGGTTTGCACCAGACCTATCAAGAGGCAGCGGGTGGTTGCTGCTCGCTGCAGGGCTGCACTGGCACAGGACCCAGTTTCTCCTCCTGGCTCTCCATCTCTCAACCCTCTCCCATTCCTGCCCACCTGTCTGCATCACTGCCAGCCTCCTTGATGCCAGACCTCTCCATCTAGAAGGATTCTGATGCTCCCAGGCATCACAGACAGTGCCGGTCCCCTGCCCACAGGTCGCCTGTGCCCCACAGTCACTGCCAGCCCCGTGCCCAGGGCTCAGAAGCTGCTTTTCCAGCACCCAGTTCTGGACACAAAACCTCGTAGAGAAAGGTCGTCCACCCTGGCCCAGGTTGCTGCCATGTGGTGGGTGTAGCATTGGCGGACTGGCCAGTGCTTGGACATGCTCAGGTGACACTGGGGAGCTGCTCTGCACTTTATCTGCATCTTTGGCTGCCACAAGCCATGGGAAGAGCAAAGAGGGCCAAGGTGGGCACTTTCTGGGTATCTGCTGGTCTGATGGACCCCCTGCCTGCATCCCTTCATGCTGTAAGGTGTGAGGCAGCAGCGTGCCAAGGGCAGGAGGTTCCAGGTCATATCCAGCCAGCCAGGCCAGGCAGAGCAGAGGAAAGCTAGCCATCAGCAAGGTTCCCCATACCCCAAACTCCCTGCCCGCTGCTGGCAGGGACACCACAGCATCCTCTGCAGCATCACCCTCCATCCAAAGGACCTCCTGGTCCTCCCCGGGGCCAGCACATCCCCCCGCATCTTTCTGCCCTCGGGTCCAGCTCCCGGGACAGGCTCCCTATGGCCAAGTGGAGCAGCACGGCAGGACCCTCTGGCTTCACCCAAAGTGTCAGGAAATCAAACAAAACGAGCAGAGAAGAAAGGGAAGGCCAGGAGAGGGGTGGAGAGGAGGGGCAGGTGTCAGCAAGCTGCCTCCAGCCATCTGTTGCCAGCTCGGGGACTCCAGGGCCCCCCCAGCTCTGCGCCTAACGGGGACAACACTTGCTCTCGGGGGGACACACACACACACCGCGCGGTCACATCCCCCACCTGAGCGCAGCCGCGTTGAAGAGTTTTGGAGGGGGATGCTGGCCCTCCCTCCATGGGGCTTGTGGACTGCCTGGGTGCCTTCACCGCAGCTGAGCTCATGGGGAGGCTTGAGTGACTGATGTCCCTCCCCCCGCTCCCTGCGTGGAGGGAATATTGGGATATCCCCTCGGCTCCCCCTAAAACTGTACCCCCTCCTTGCACATGGGAGAGGTGGGTACAGCGACCGCCTGCAAACCAGGACCAGGGCTTGGGCTCCTTCACCTGATCCGGGCCAGCTGGGACCAAAAACCTCCAGGCAGCATCGCTTTGGCCCTGCAGTGGAGACATTCCTGACTTACACCAACATTAGGACAGCTGGATCCCGGGCACGGCTCTGCAATTGAGATTTTTGAGCCGCTAGCACAAGGAGGGTGTTTTTTCCCATATTTTCCCTGTTTTTCCCATGCTGTGCTGGGCACAGGGAACCGGGAGGAGAAGAAATGAGAGGCTGGCCATCGCAGCATCCCTTCCCTGCCCTGCCAGCACAGGGGCAGCAGTGCTCCATCCATCCCTGGAGCCTAGTTTGGGCTTCCTACATCAAGTTTTATGCAAAGCCAAGATGAACCACACCTGGATGAGCCGGTGTGCAGACACTGGGGCAAGGAGGGCTTCCCTTTGAGATGCCCAGGGTGCTGGGAGGCATCCACAGGGCTTGCAGTGCCAGGCTGCTGGAGGCCAGGTGGGACACCCCGAACATCTCCCAGGACATCTGTGTGTGTGTTCCCAAATCATTCCCCTACCTCTGGGCAAGGTGAACTGCCCTGGGGGGAAGCTGGAGAGGTCCCTCGTGTTTTGAAGGAAAGATGCTGAAAATGGGTCCTGAGTGGAGGGATGCTCTATCACCCACAGGTCCTTGCCCCAGCTCATCTGCTGGGTCTCACACTTGGAAATAGCTGAGCTTTCTGAAGAGATCCCTCCAGGATTTATCCTGGCAAGGACCATGGCAGCCCAGGCATTACAACTGAGGGCTCTGGACAGCCACAGCCTCGGGTACCCCCACAAGCTCCAGGCCATTAGAGCTTTTGCAAAGTGAGGATGAAGAGGGTTACAGCTCCATCTGAGCCCCCGTAAGGCAAAGCTTGCTGCATTATATCCTAATCCGAGAGGCCTTGGGGACCGTGACTCTAAGTGGAGGCTCTCTAATCCCCTCCCGTAAACGATACGGCACTAACTACCCCGATGGGACTCTGGCCGCATCTGGTAGGAGAGCCTGCCGGGAGTGCCCGGCTATACCTTTTGCTAAGAGGATGAGGATGCAGAGGGGAATACGCTAAACCATTTATGCCGCGGGCACTTTTTTATCCACTGCGATCAGATGTCTGAGCTGGCAGGACGGGATCTCCATCTGGATGTATGGCCCCAGCCCTCGGCTTGCTCCTGCAGCCTGGGCAGCATCCCTCCTCACTGCCGGCCACTGGAGAAGCACCGCTGGGCTACTCCTGCAAAAAGCCTGGTGTGGATGCGGCCACCTCCCTTTTCCAGGGCTCAGCACCTTAAGGGGGGACAGAAATGCCCCCCACCGATGAGCCCCGTGCTCTGCCCCATCCCCGGCACAGCTCGGTGCACAGCTGTGATGCTCAGCTGTATGGTGAGGGAGATGCTGTCCTGCATATGGGAAACTCCGAGGTGGCTCAGAAACCCTCTGTCCCAACCTTGAACGCAAGTTAACTGAGAAAATGACACAAAACAACGCAGCCCTTGCGTGCATGGCAGAGTCTGTGAGCAACCGGCTGGAAGGGACCCCTGGGCAGCATCCCCATTCTCCCCCAGCCCACGGGGAATGCAGTGGAGAGGGGTCAAATCCTGCCATGGTTGGCGTAAGAGGCCATCCAGGGTTTAGGTATGGTAAATCCTCCTTTTACGCTGATTCATCCTGAGGACGAAAGGGGTAGGGGAGAGCAGAGCCCCCCCTGAGCAGCCGGGGAGGGGGCACAGCCCATCGCTGGCAGCTGGGCTGGGGGTCCACCCCGGAGCAGAGGTTAATGAGCGAGTGGGGCTGGGAGCTGCCGCGGCAGCGGCCGTTAGCCCATATGGACACGCGAGTGCTGGCGGCAGCAGCGGGGGGGGGGGATCGGCACGTGCCGGCGTCCTGCCCCACGTTTGGGGTGGCAGGGCCCCCCTTGCCTCTTGCGCTGCCACAAGTCACGCGAGATGCAGGGTTAGGTCATTGATGCCCCAAGCCGGAGCTGGTCCCCCCATCCCTCCCGCATCCCTTCTGCATCCCTCCTGCATCCCTCCCATCCCAGGGATGCTCTTCCTGTGATCACATAAATACCACTGGGGAAAAAGCAGGACCACGGCACGTCACCCAGGGGGTCCAAAACCCCACACAGCACAGAGGGTGGGAGCACGATGAGGACCGGCCGTCCACCCTGGCCACGGCACGGCCAGCGGGCAGGGATGCCTGTGCTGCCGGACCACAGCTGGGTCCGGCCGTTGGAGAGGCAAGCCGAGGTCGCGTCCGTTGCCCCTGAGCTTGGGCTAACGGCCGGGAGCCCGCTGGGCCCCCTCCGCACCTTTCTCTTTGCTCCCCGCAGGGACGCCGAGCAGCCAACTGTTCCCCGCAGAGGCTGGCGGGCTGCAGCTCGGGCTAATCCAATCCATCAGGGGGGTAATGAGCTATGAAAGTGCGGATTCAATTAAGGGGGATTGCGACGGAAGGCAAAGCCCGGCGGCAGACGGAGAAAGGAGCCCGCTCCCCTCTGAAAGGGTCCATCTGTGCCGCCGTGTCCCGTCTTTGTGCTCCCTGAAAGAGCCGGCGTGGCACAAAAGCAGCCGTGTCCCCGCCGGGCGCTGGCGCTGCATCAGGGTCCGGCGAATCCGGCAGCCCTGTGGGGGAAACTGAGGCACGCCATGGTTAAGGGAGTAGCTTATGGCACACAGGGCAGGGGTTGGAGCTCTCTTGATGCTGGTTGTAACTTCATTTGCAGGTGATTTAATTTTTTCTTTGTGAGTTAAGTGGGTTTTGTGCAGGGCTGCTTGCACAGGAGACCTCCTTTGAATAGCCCAGCCTGGCTGCTTGCTCAGGGCCTCATCTGGGGGGGCTGTGGGCAGCAGGATGAGCCCCTGAGCTTTGGGTTAATTCTCAGGGCTGGGCTGGTCCTGGTGCCACCTGCTTTTCAGTGCCTATCCTCTGGCCTGGGGGGGTGGAATTCAAGCTTTTCTGGCCAGGTGACATCTCAGTGTGCCCCAGCCTCCAGGTACCTCCAGGACTGATGCTGGCTTGGGCACCTTGTGGGCACATGGCCGAATCCAGCAAGCTTAATCCTTTGCAGAAACTGGTCTCGAGTCACCACACAGGAGGACAGCAAGAATCGGAGCCTCAGGGCTCACTGGGGTCCTTGCCTCAGTTTCCCCTCCAGGAAGGGCTGGAGAAGGTGGCAGTGCCCTGGGGGGGTGCGTGTGGGGTCTTCGGCACCTGCCTGCCCTTGGCTCACATCTCTGGGACTCCCCCTGCATCATGGGCTGGAAATACCCCCCGAGGCCTCTTCATCTGAGAGGCTCCTGCCTGATTACAACTTGGGAGGGATTGGGCCAGGGACGAGTTTAAAGACGGGATTATTCCTGTACAAATTCTGATTAAACCGTCCCCAAACCCTCCTGCTACAAGATTAAGCCGAGCTCTAATCTCGCCCGAGCAGCAAGACTTCGTCAATAACTCCAAATCTCTCCGCTGTTAGTTTATCTGGTGGGGATTAAGCTGGGAGGTTCCTGAACTTGTATTATAATATAAAAAAAAAACCCAACCCTGTGTGTGTGTGTGCTGGCCAGTGCATGACAGCTGCCATCTCCCACGTCTCAGCCAGGGAAGGGGCTGAATGAAACGCCCGGTGCCACCCAGATGCCAGCGTGGGCTCCGGGGATTGCCCAGGGCTGCCTGTCCCTGCCTGTCCCTGCCTGCACTGCTGCCAGTCCCGACAGAGCTTCTCAGCCACTGGGACGGGGCGTGCAGCCCTGGTCCCATCCCGCAGGCTGACTTTGGGATGTTCCAGGCTGCCAGCCCTTGCCGGGAGCCCAGATCCTTGTGTGCAAGACAGCGATGTGCTCCGCTCTTGCAGGACATGATTTACCACCCCAACAGCAGCCCGGCCGGTGACCGCAGCCCTCAGCAGAGCAGGCTGGGGGATGGCTGCTGGCTGGCACAGCTCCGGGATGAGCAGCCGCGTTCCCACGAGCTCTTCTGGTGGGCCAGGGGTTTTCTATCCCCTCTGCTGGAGCATCAGGGCTCAGGTCCAATTGACACCACAGGAACACCCCTCAAACATGATCTCTGAAGCTTCCAGACCAGAGCAGACAGTGGGAGAGGGGGGAGAAGATTGAAGTGCTGCGTGTGGCATCCTCTGAAGGGACCTCGTGGTCCTTCCTCATCCCGGCCACCGGTCCCTGCGAGCCCAGCTGGGGTAAGACTGAGTTCATGGTGACATCTGCATCCCCTTCTCTCTGCATGGTCACGGCACTCTGGTTCCACTCTGGACACTACAGAGGGGCTCAGGAAGGAGAGGACTCTGCGAGAGGGTCCTTCTGCTGCTGGAAGCTGGCACAGGGTTAGTATTGCCCAGGTACCCATGGGTTCATCGGTCAGGGATGTCCTGAGACTCCCCAGAGTCCAGGGGAAGGGATAACACCTCTCCCAGCTGCATGACAGTCCCTCTTTATCACCCTGAGCTCCCCTCGGGGTCAGCCAGCCCCCCAGGACCTGTGCCAGCCCTGGGGTAAGACCATGAGGTCCCCCCCACCATGAGCAGGACCCTTTGCCAGCAGCAAAATCCCTCTGGGTGCCAGGAGGACATGCAGCACCTATGGAGCCAGCACGCTCCCTGGATCCCATGGGAGGGTGGGGATGGGGAAGGCTGGGAGAGCCGGGATGGCTCCCCCAGGCAAGGGATGCTCCGGCACTGGCCGCGGCTGGACCGAGCAGATGCCGGGGGAGCGTTTCCCCTAATCCCCTGGACCGGTCCCCGCTGCGTAAACACTCTGTACAGCTTTGCAAACAGATTGAACCGCGGCTGATCTGGAGCGCAGCAAAGAGCTTAGGGGCTCGGCGGAGCCAGCGCCAGGATTTGTGCGAATTACCCGCCCCGCACTGGTGGGAGGCTCCGGAGGAGCCAGCAGGATGGGGAGCCTGGTCCCATCTCCACCAGGCTGGATGTGGGAAGGGGACCTTGCCCTCCCCTGGCCTGGGTAGGGTGCAGGGGGTGTAGCAGGGTGGTGGGCAGCCACGGATCCCCGGTTAGATGGGTGAGGTGCAGCCTTGGAAAGCTCACAGGACACCACAGCCTGGGATGTGCTGCACTGCAGCTAAGGCTGGCCAGGCTCTTCTCCCAGGCATCCATCCCCACAGCACATCCAAGAGGATCAATCTCCTGTGCTATGACGTTGCCTGGTCCCATGCTCCAAGGACCCGGGTGGCTGGAGCTGCAAGCACACCACTCCAGGGCTTGGTGGGATGCTGGGAGGATGGACTGGAGGATGCTGGATGCTGCAGGGATGGGGACAGCCCATGCACAGGAGTCACCCACCTGCACAACCATGTCCAGGAGCAACAGCTTGGACTCATGGAAAGAAGAGACTGGTCCTGAAGGCTGCAAACATGTAAATGATGGGTTGGTTTCCAACACGCAGCGTGAGCCTGGGGGTCACGGCTTTGCACAAGCCCAATTTAACCCTCGATGCCTGCTGGGTGCAGGCAAGCTGCGTCCTGGCACATCCCATTTTCCCCAGGGTCAAGCATGGTGCCACCACGTTGATCCTCTTGGGGCCACACACGGCTCCTCTCCCACCGTCCCACACTAATCAGCAAGAAAGTTAGTTGCCAAAATCTGATGTCCCCAAGGGGGAAAAGACGATTAACTCAAGAATCAACAGTCTGATATTTCGGCTTAGTGGGAAAATCCTTGTGGTTTCCCAAGCTGGGCACATTAGGAGCTCAGTGGCTCACAGTGTTATCAGATTACAAACAATATCAGAATTACAGCTTTTAAATCTGGGGTTTAAAAAGACTTAGCAATTATAGAGCTCTGGGCACTCCCACCCCACTGTGGAAACCAGGGCGACTTGGAGTCAGGACCCTCAGAGCAAAGTGTTGCTCCCAACTGTGGTTTTCCCAGAGATGGGGAGACCCATTCCCTGGACACCACCACTGTTGACCAAGCCGTGTGTCCAACTGGTGCTGGATGCCCCAACCGCTGCCATGGTAATACCTCATGTGGGATGGGGGATGAAGCATCCCTCCCTTGGGGTCTTCTCCACCTGCCCAGGGAAGGACGGTGTAGGAGGTTGTTCCCAGCTGGCCTTTTCAGATCTGATGGTCATCCTTCACCTTGCACATTCCCCAGACGGCTTTCTCCTTCCAGTATCCTTAAATAAAAAAGTCCTGGTTTTCGGCCAGGTCCCCCAAGGATGGGGCTGGCTGCTGGGGTGCCAGAGAGGGTCTGGCTCTGCCATCCAAGCCGACCTCCACATGGACCCAGATGGAGACCTTGGTGGAGTTAAAGCAAAGCTTTAGAAGTCCGAGAGGTGTCCGGAGCTGTCTCTGCTCTGCATCCAAAACTGATGCTCACAGAGCTGGAGCATGAAAAGATGATGGACCATCAGAGGTTCCCGAGAGCTGCTCCAGCCTCCCTGGTCCTTCTTCCAGGAGAAAGAGCATCCTCCAATCCCAGCTGTGTCATCGTGTAGGAAGGGGAGAGTTTTTAACAAGGGCTCCTTTGTCCTAGATGCTAATTAGTCATCAAGGCTACCTAAGTGCAGCTGATGGACTCAGCTGCTGGGCACCACAGTGTTTCTGTGGGTCTTCACTAGGGCTGGTGAGAAGTGGGGTTACTGTCCCAGCTGCCCTTCCCAGCACCCAGACCCTGCCTGCCCTGTCCCCCTGCCCCGGCTGTGGGACCTTTCCCAGCCTCCTCTCACACTGGGAGGAGGTGGGGGGGGGGGTGGGAGCTACAGGGACCCACCGAGGCGTGGGGTGGAGAGGGACCTCACCTGGGCCACCCAAGGGACAAGAGGGACCTGCCCCATCGGCTTCCAGGCTATGCCAGTGGTGGGGAGCGTGTGGTGCAGCGAGCACATCAGTTCTCAGCTCCACACCATCCCAGCAGCCTCACCAGTGCCAAGTCTCCGCGTCCTGCAGAGACACGGGGGATTTAAACAAGCCCAAGTGCCAGCCAGCGGAGCCACAACCCCGGGGCTCCTCATGGACTCCTCACCCTGCGTGCACACACACAGGGGTATTCCCTCGCCCCCCGCGCACGTACCGGGGGGCCAGCTGTGCTCTCGCACGCCCATGCACACACGCAGCCCCCCTGGGGGGGGGGGGCAGAGCAGGAGCAGGGCAGCGTTTGCCCCAGCCTGGCACGATTCCCTGCCCTCTTGGCACAGGCTGGGGCTGCTGGAAGGGGCGATTCCCCTGCTGTCGGGCACACATGCGCCTGGGGGACCTGGCACAGAGCAGGGCTTGGCCACTGGCCAGCAAGCAAAGGGCCAGGGTGGGGGGACTGGGAAAGGGGGGGCCGGGGGCACAGCTGGACCCTGGCACCAGCGGGCAGCCAGCCGCTGTCCTTATCCCGCTGCTCCCAGAGCATCGGTGTAAGGGTCACGGTGCCATCAGGGACGTGTTTGTGGGTGCGCGCACACGTGTGCGTGTCCGGAGGTGTCCGGGGTGCAGGTGTAAGGGAGGCGTGTGGGTTTGCGTGCACGTTTGTGCACGGCCGTAGGTATCCAGCACAGCGCCGTGCAGGAGGGTCGTGAGTCTGTGTGTGCCCACACAGATGTTGTACTCATTTATTTGTGCACGCAGTTGCCCCTGCGCGCGTACGTGTGTAAGCGTTGGAGTGTTCTGAATGTGCGTGTGCATATATATGTTGTGCATACATGCTGGCAAGGGTCTCCCCGCTTCCACAGGCTGCAATAACCCCCAGCCCATGGCACAGACCAGGGCAGGATAAGACCCATCCCCAGCTAGGTGCATCTCCAGCTCACTCCCCGCTTGCTGGGGGAGACACACATAGAATCATAGAATAGAATTATAGAATCTTTTAGGTTGGAAAAGACCTTCAAGATCATCGAGTCCAACCATCATCCATGCCCACTAAACCATGTGCTGGAGTACCCCATCTACGTGTTTTTTGAACACCTCCAGGGATGATGACTCAACCACTTCCCTGGGCAGCCTGTTCCAATGCCTGACAACCCTCTCAGTAATGAAATTTTTCCTAATATCCAAAACATACGAGATCTCCTTTCCTCGCCACCCCCCTCCCAGCTCACCCCTCCCGTGCAGCTCAACCCTGTCCCAGCTCGGAGCCGCAGCATCTCCCCCAGCCCTTTGCAGCACGGCTGCAGCTGCGGGTCCCCCCAGAGAGCCCCTCGCCCCGCACGGGCCAGCCACGTGCCGGGCACAGCTTGCGGGGACGAGGCACTCGGCAGTTCCCACCGGAATCCCAGCAGCAGCCGGCGTGCGAGGCTGGGGGGACGGAGAGGCACTGAGCTGTGCGAGGACACGTGGAGCGTGGGGTCCCCGTGCGAGGGGCCGCGGGGAGGAGAGGCTTCGATGGCAGCCAGAAGCTGTTTTGGGTTTTTAGCGCAGCTGGGAAATGAGGACTCGTGGGTGCTGTTGGGGCAGGGTCACGCACACCCCGCTCTCGGTCGGGGCGATGGCATAGAGGGGGTGAAGTCAGGACGCCCACGTCCCCTGTGCCTTGCCTTCAGGGAGCAGGCAGGACACGTCCCGGTGCCTCTGCACGGCGCGGAGCCGACCCACGTGTGCTTGCACGTGCACGTCTCCACGTGCGCATTTAGGCATTGCTCACAAGAGCGTGCGCACACGCAGACCTGCACAGGACAACGCATCGGCATGTACGTGCGCGGTGCGCCCGCGTGCACACATGCAAAGGGTTGCCTGCACGTGTCTGTGCGTGTGCGTGTCACGTTCGTGTGTGCGTGCCTGTATGGGCACATCCATGTAGGTGCACACATGTGTGCGTGTCTGGGGCAGCACGTGTGTGTGACTGTGCATGTCTGCGTGTGTGTCTATGCCTGTGTGAGCGTGTGTTCTTGACGTGCATCCCATGAAAGCCGGGGCCAGACAGGCAGAGCCCCGGGGCAGAGCCAGCAGCAGCTCCATGTTAAAACGCACCCACCCTCGCCCCACAGCTGAGCCCACCGCCACCCATCACCCCCCATGCCTCTGGAGATGGGTCCCTTCCCAGGGAGTCCCTTCCCAGGGAGTGTCATTGGCCAATGCTGGTCCCATGGCCAGCACTAGCCACCAGCAGCCAAGCCCTCGGGTCAGGGATCCCAGCTGGACCCCAGCACGGGTCATCTGCTTCCCCCCAAACAACCCCTCACCACCACCACCATGCTCAAGACCACAGAGAAGGAGACAACAGCCCTGGGGCGATGCTGCTTGAAACAAGACCACAACTTTATTTGAGCTAAAAACCCAATTCTGCTTTCTTTACAAAAGGATAAACATTTGCTCTCAGTACAAAAGGGAAGAAGCCCCAGGACCCAGGGGCTGGGAGGGACCCCCGGAGCTCAAGTCATCTCCAAATTCCCAACTCTATACAAAACACCTCTGCAAAACAGGGAGGTTTGGCCAGCCGGGCTCGCAAGGCCAGTGGGACATCAAAAATAGTTGCCTGGATTTTCTTGAAAACAAAAATAGTTGCATAGCCTTTAAAAGTTATTGCTCATATAGAAATACAAGGGATGAGTTGGGAGCTGCTGGGCACAATCAGCCTCCGAAATCCAAGAAATGGCCATGTTAAATATGTACTTCAACATTAAATATGTAACCCCTTGGTTAAATACTTGGTTTCATCACCAGAAAATAGACCGTGAGGGCAGGAAGAAAATAAATTAAATAAATAATGGCTAATAAATAATCCTGGAGCAACAGCACTGCAAAAACCACACGTCTCCACAAAGCTAACTCCAACTAAGCACTTGGAAGTCAATTGGAAAATGAGGAGGTTATGTAGCACATTCCACATTTCATGTAAAATGGAAGGAAATAAATTAGACCCCCACGCACACAGTAAATAATAAATAAAACAGGAAATTAAGACACACTTCCTTTGGCAGGATGTCTTCAGGACACAGATCATGATAAATAACACTACAAACCGTAAGAAGATGTGGCCCTAGTCGGGGGCAAGGGTTCAGCTGAGGCTCCTCTTCCAGCCGGGATATTTGTGCTCTGAAAGATCAACAGTCCCTTAACGAGGTTTCAAGATCCGTGTGCTGATAATCTCATGCTGGTTGTAGGGCACAGGCAAGGTCTGAGGCTCAGGAGAGGACAGGCAGCAGGGCTCAGCACAGGAGCAGAGCGGTGGAGGGATCATCACGGAGAAGCTCTGAGCCTGGCTGGACCATGCCATCCCTGGATGATACGGTGGCAGCAAGGATAAGGTTCTCCGTTGGGTGGGAAGCTTCAAGAAGGAGCAACCGTGTTGGTCTTCTGCAAGCGGTCCAGATCATTCCCACCTCTGCCAGCCTGCCTGGGCATGGCTGGACTGGGAAAACCATGACCCCATCAGAGTGTGTGGAAGGGGAACCGGTCATCCCAAGGGGCAGGAGGGGCTTGTCTCCACCTGATGCGAGACAGAGGTGTGCCCATGCCCCACCACCCCAAGGAGGGAGGAAAAGGAGCCGTAACGTCTTGGCAATGGAGGATCCCAAGTGCTGGAGTGCGTTTGGGCAGAAAGTCCTGCAGGGTGAAGCCACCTTCATGAGCATCTCTGGGGGAGAGGGAGCAGGAGGCAACGGCTCAGCTTTCAGCGGTGGCTGCTCTGAGTTCAGCTGTCCGCAAGGGTTCACGTGGCTCCTGGGGACAGCTCGGAAATCAGCAAGGTGGCACCAGTGCAGACGTGTTGGGAGAGGACAGGAGGGCCAGCTGAACCTTCCACAGCGATGTCCTGCAGAGATGCTCAGAAGTCTCTCACCCCATAGTGGCGATACCCTCACTCCAGTTGTGTCCGTTCTAGAAACAGTTCCACGATGCAGCTGAACTTCTCTCTGCATCAAGAATTTGGGTCTAACTCTGCTTTGCTATTCGTTGAAGATGGCATTGAGCTGAGGCCCGGCCACGTGGTGTGGGTAGGACTCATAGCTCATGTCTATGGGGATCTCGTAGCGGGGCACTGTGTTTTGGAAGTGAGAGCCATGTCCATGTGCTCCAGCCAGGCTGACTGAGGGATAGTGGGCCATGAAGGTGTAGGATTTATCCAGGTCTGGAGACCCATCTTGCTTCAAGGAGAAGTTCCCGCTGATGCTCAGGGGAGGCGTCAGGGGACCCTCATAGGGGGGAGTGGTGCAGTCAGAGGGATGGTTTCCAAAGGAAGCATCCACCAAGCTCTTGAAGGTCGGAGGCTTTAAATGCAGCAGATGTGTTTCCATGGTCCCATAGGGTGGGCTTGGGAGCCCCGGGGACTGGTAGGTGAAGGAGTGGCTGGATATGGCCGATTCACACACCGGGGACTTTTCTTCATGCTTCTCCAGGAACAAGGTCTGCGGTCCCAGCTGCAGACAGCCAGCCACCAGGTTGCTGGTGGGCTGGGACAAGCCCTTGCAGAGCATCTCCACAAAGCTCTTCCCTTCAGGAGTCTGCCCCGTTTCGAGCACCTCAGACAGAGCCCAGATGTAGTTCCTTGCAAGCCTCAGTGTCTCAATCTTGGACAATTTCTGAGTCTTGGAGTAGCAGGGCATCACCCTCCTCAGGTTGTCAAGAGCATCATTCAGACCGTGCATCCGCGTGCGCTCCCGGGCATTGGCCTTCACCCGCCGGGCCCTGAACCGCTCCAGCCTCGCCTTGGTCATTTTCTTCTTCTTTGGTCCTCTTCTCTTCGGCTTTTCCCCATCATCCTCTTCCTCCTCTTCTTCCTCGATGCTGTCATGCTCTTCATTCAAGCCAGACATCAATCCAAAAGGACCTTGCCTGCTGTCCTCTTCCTTCAGCTCATCTTTGGAGCTCAATGTTTCATCCATCCAGGCTTGGGTGCTCACAAGCTCCGCCATCTCTTTGGGCTTGGCATACGTCTTGGTCATCTCTGATCTCTGCAACAAAGGGACAAGGAGACGTTAACGAATTCCAGCAGGACAGTTGCTCAACATGTTGAGGGCATAAAGAAAATCGTCTTCCAGAAGCATCAACTGCTTTCTGTCCACCAGTGGTACCTACAGAATCTATTTATCCATCATCTATCTGTTTAGCTATCTACTATAATTTCTGCTGAATTTTTGGGGAGCCACTGAAGCCTCTCCCTGGGGCCCATCAGCTCTTTTCCAGGGCTCAGGGTTTCCAGCAATTCAATTTTGGGGTTATTCCCAGTCATGAGTCCCTCCCCTCATGGCTTCAACCCTGATTGTCACATTGTGGGTTGCAAAAGGGAGCCTGAAACTAAAGGTCCTCTGCTGAGCTGCCTCTGGAGATTTTCCTGCCTGAGCTCTTCTAACCCGAGCACATTTGCTTGAACCTTCGTTTCCCTCTGCCATAACGAATGCAGTCACACCGCACAAACCAGCCTAGGTTTCATGTTAATCAGCTCCCCAAATCCTGTCATCGTGCCTGACTCATTTAATAAAGCTTAGCATCTAAGCAGCTTTGCTGAAAGTGTGCTGCCCAAGCCCTGGCTCCACTGCCCCTGTCCACCCCATTGGAAAATCCCACTTTTAATATGCGTGATGGGGCTTGAGGGCTGGATTAGGGTGTTAATTGCTGCGCACAGCCATCGTATCCCCAGAGGACCATGTGGCCCCAATTAGCTCTTCGGCAGAGTAATAGGGGTCTGTCAGATGCTGGGAAATCTAGTGGGCGAAGGTGGTGAAGGACCATCTTTGGGACGAATGGATGGGTTTGGCTAAGCGAGGATGGAGCAGGTCCAAATACTTTCTGCCAGCATCCTGGTGGGACCGCAGGGCTGCACCCACCTTGTGTGCTGAGAGCAGCCCAAACCCAGCTTCAGATCTGCTCCAAAACCCCTCCAGGCTGCAGTCTGAGGGTTACTTTCACTCCACCCTTGGGGACCTGTCCCAAATGCAGCATCCCTGCCTGCAGCTCCCGTCCCTCGCTGGTCCTGTCCACCAGAATCCATCCCAGAAGAAAATCACCATGTTTGGGGCTCTGCTCAAGAAGCGAGCTCAGTGTCTTCCCCCCCTTCCCTGCACTTCGTGGTGCAGTATTCCCATGGAAATATTTCCGGAGGCTGTCTTTTTGAAAATCCAGTTTGAATTTTTAGGGATTTTGCTCTCTTTCTCCAGAATACTGATATTTTTAAGGGGGGGGGGGGGGGGGGGAGTAGACAGAGAGGGAATTGCCTGATGAAGTCACTCTGGTAGTTTCCCAGTTTCCCAAGTAAGGAGACGGTGGGAACCCACTGTGGAATGGGAAGTTTGTCCAGCCCATTATTTTGGATACCTTTCATTTTCAAACATCTCCAGGCCACATTGTCTAAAAGAACCACAAAAAACCCATTGCAGGAAAAAGCTTGCTGTAGCAGGCTTGAAAATTTAATTTTCAAGTAGGGTTGGCTCAGCTCAGAGCAGAGGGAGATGCTCTCTCTCCCTTTGTGTCACCAGGCACCGAGCTCCCATCCCGAAACAAGTGGGTTCAATTCCCTCTCCTTTCCTGTAGGACCAGGAACTTGGTTTCAGCCCTCCACTGGTTTCCTTCCAATGGACTCGATCCCGCAAAGGAGGACAGTTGGTTCAGGACAAAGACTCACCAACTCCAGCCCTGCAGAGCCCCTGGCACGTAGACCCTGACCCCAGACAGGGCCACCCAAAGCCGAAGAAATACAGAGGGCTGGGGACGGGGATGCAGGAAAGGTGCTGGCATGAGAGCCAGGGTCAAAATGGGCAGCTGGGGCTGGGAATTCATCATGGAGAGGGGCAAGTGGATCAAGACACCCCCAAGCAGACCATGAAAATTAGGATTTACTTGAGACCTCTGCACCGTATCCTGCCTGGGAACGCAGCAGGATGTGGCCCAGCTGTATGTGGACCCGGTGGGCTCTGGCTGCAGGGCAGATTAAAACCCTACAGCTGCTCCATCAGCTCCAGCACAGCCAACGAGGTGGCTTTGGGGACACCAGTGTCGGCTGAGTCCTGAACCAGGGGCTGCCCAGAGCTCCCAGTCCCACTCATGGTCCCAGTCCAACCCTCAGCCAACTGGGGCAGGGGAGAGAGGATGGGCTGACATTTTTTCGGAGGGGGGGAGTCTGCTGAAGGGCAGTCCTGCAGCAACCACACAGACCTGGAAAAGGAGGAGGAAGGTGAGGGATGCTGCTTTCCTCCCTGCTGGGGTCCCAGCCCCGGGCAGGACTAGCTGGGGAAGGGGCTGCGCTTGCAGACCACCGGCTACCCTGACCGGGCTCCCCTCCCGGGGCTGCCCCCCCCAGGAGGGGATTAACAAAAGCCAGGGGTTGGGGCAGCTCCTTCATCACCTCCTTCACCTTCATCACCTCCAGCCCCAGCAAAAACCTAGCCCTGACGTGGCCAAGGGTGGCCGGCCCCCCTGCCCAGTTCCGAGGCAGAAAAGACCCCCCCCCAGCACCGGGGTGTCCCCGTCCCCGGGGCTACGGCTCCATCCCCGACGGCTGCGGGGAAGCGGGGCAGGGAGGGCGGCTGGAGCTCAGGACCACCGGCTCCATCCCACCCCTCGCCCTGCACCCCTCAAAAGGTGCAGGGTCCCCCCGGGACGGGGTCCCGCTGCTCCGCCGTCGGGGCAGACCCCCCCCGTCCACCATCCCGGAGGGTGCCCCGGGGAACCGGGAGCCCCGTCGAAGGGGTCGACACGTCCCTTCGGGTCCCCAGCACCCCCGGGGGTCCCGGTCCGCCCTTACCTGGGTACCGGAGCGAGTCCCCGTTGTCACTTGCCCGGACACATGGTGCCTCCAGCCCCGGGGGCGCGGGCAGCTCCCGCGGCGGCGGTACCGGGAGCGGTACCGGGAGCGGCACCGGGAACGGGCAGCTCGGCTGTCGGCCGGTTTTGAGAGCTCCGCTCTGCCGGCGGCTCCTGCCCGGTCGCGGACCACGCGTGGCTCCTCCCACGGGGGGAGGTGGCCGAGACCGGCTCCTCCCGCCACCCCACCGGGGCCCCGACGGCAACCCCGGGCACCCCTGGATGGGTAGTGTGTCCCCCCCCCGGTGGGCACCCCCGGTCCCTGGGCACCCTTGGATGGGTGTCTCTAGACAAGCATCCTCGAGTGGGTACGCTGGCCAGGGTCCCCTGGATCGGCACCCTTGGGTGAGCATCCCTGGATCGGCGCCCCTGGAGCAGCACCCTTGGATGAGCACCCTGGGATGAACACCCTCGGATGGGCATCTCTAGATGAGCACCCCTGGATGGACGCTCCTACATGGGTGCCTCTTGATGGGTGCCCCTTGATGGGCACCCCTGGGTGGGCACCCTTGGGTGAGCATCCCTGGACAAGCATCCCTGGACCAGCATCCTTGGATCAGCACCCTGGGATGAACACCCTAGGATGGGCATCCCTAGATGAGCACCCCTGGAGGAGCACCCTTGGGTGAGTGTCCCTGGATCAGCACCCTTGCATGAGCACCCTAGGATGGGCATCCCTAGATGAGCACCCTCAATGAGCACCCCCCGATGGGCACCCCTAGATGGACGCTCCTAGATGGGTGCCTCTGGATGGGTGCCCCTTGATGGGCACCCCTACATGGGCACCCTTGGGTGAGCATCTGTGGATCAGCATCCCTGGACCAGCACCCTTGGATGAGCACCCTGGGATGAATGAACACCTTAAGATGGGCATCTCTAGATGGGCACCCCTGGATTGGCACCCCTGGATGGGCACCCCTGGATGAGCACCCCAGCTTGCCCAGCACCAGGACAGACCCTGCCAACACAGCTCCCTCCACGGGGGGACCAGGGGGTCCCCATCTGACAGGGCACGGCCAAGCACGATGTGACAGTGACACGGGGCTGCTGGGGTCTCAGACTCGGGCGTCATCACCCACCACCCCCCTTGGCCGGGCACTGCCGTGGTGATGCCGGTGCCGGGGAGAGCTGGGGGGGGACCAGGCCCTGGGCGATGCTGGCTCCGGCCCAGGTGCTGGGGGTGGGTGCGGGGGCCGCAGCTCCCTCCCAGCTGTAATGAGAGTGCGAGGGGGAGTAATTAGTGGCTGGTAGGGCCAGAAGGGGCCCGGCTGAGCTCTCCGCCGCTCAGACAAGAGAAGGGGCCCCAGGCTCCACAGCCCCCGGCCGATAAGAGGGGGTGATGGAAAAAGACCCCCCCCATTAATTAAGGGACGGGCGTTACGGGTTGCCATGCTCTGCCCCCCGGCCTGGGGAAGGGGCTGGGCTGGGACCCTCTGCAGCAGCGGGGCTGGAAGCGGGACAGAGGTGGCACCCCAAAAGTCATATCCCCCCCCTCCGCGCTCCATCCCTGCCCGGACTCTGATCCCAGAGCTCAGCATCGCTGCGTGGGAGCCTCCCCGCACGCGCCAGCCCGCAGGACCCTTCACATTAATTTAGAGCGCTTGCAATCATGTCTTTGGCAGCCTGGGATTACAGGGAATACTAATTAATTCATTAGTGGATTCATGGCTTACTTCCCACCGCCAGGCTGGGACGGGCAGGGCAGGCAGGAACAGATTGCGGCCAATAAATCTGCCTGTTGCCACACTGCCCGGGCTCGGCGACGGCTTCGTCCCCTCCCTGACAGATGGCTCCAACAGGTCCGGGCACCCGCACAAAGAGGCCGGTGGGCGCCCGAAGGAGGGGGGGGGGAAGACACGATGAAACCTCCCCCGGGGTTGGCGGTGGCCCTCAGATGCCGGGAGCAGGAATGACCCCCGGGAGCGAGCGGGGCGATGGCGGGTGTATTGTCTGCCGGCCTCGCCGCTTTTCAGCGCCCGGCCACGTGCCGCTCGCTAATCCCATTGTGCGGGGGTTTTGCATCTGTTGGGGTTACGGGCGGTTCTGGCCCCCCGGGACCGCTCTCGCAAGATGTTCAACCTTCCCGTTCCCGCCTCCATCGCCAGCTCTGGGGTGGGCACCGCAAACCCGGGATGGGGACCTGGGCGGGCAGAGGATGGGGGGCTGGGGCTGGGGTGGAGGTGTCATCCCAGGTGGGTGCTGGGGGTCTCTGAGGTGGACGGGAGGGAAGCGCAGCCAGGCGTTACCGTTTACCAGCTGGACTCAGCCCCACACCCAGCCCCCGGCAAACCAAGGCCATGCTGGTGATCCCCAAACCCCAAGCTGTGCCCACCCCACGAGCCTCCCGCCCCCACGTGTCCTTTCCTTGTGTCCCCCCCTCCCCAATGCCCCCTGCGTAGCCCTTTCATCCCCCTCCATGTCTTTCCATCCCTCCCAGACATCCTCCATCCCTCGTTTAACCCTCCCACCTCTCAGGGGTCATCCCCTCAGGTCTCCCATCCCCTGCAGGTCCCCCATATCTCATCCCACCCACCCCCATCACCTTCCCACCACCCCACATCCCTCCCCAGCTCTCCATTCCCCAGGCACTGGTGGCTCTGGACACTGGCTCATTACCCCACAACCGTCTCAGCTCAGGGGCACGGCTTGGGTCCCCATCACCCTGCATGTTCCCACCTGTGCCTGCTCATCCTGAGCCTCAGTTTCCCACTCTGCTGTGGGGCTCCGAGCAGTGCAGACCATGAGGAACAGACCGCACTGTCCCCGTTACGCCTAGAGAAGGAAGATGTGGCAGGTCCTGAGCTTGTCCACGTTACCCCCATCTGTTGGTCACACGCAAGATGTCCCTCACCCTGTGGCCCTTCCCTGGCACTGTGCAAGGAAATCTCCATTGAAAGCAGCATCCTTCTCAGATGCTCCACATCCCGGGGCTGCGATCACAGAGGGGGGCAAGCTGCAATCCCGGTGGGGCTGGCACTATGGGGGAGACTCGGGGGGACCTGGAGCAGGTTCTCCCAATGGCTGCAGGACTTGCCAAAAGGAGCTAGATTTGGAGTGCTCCACGTTGATGATGCTCCATCTTGATGATGCTCCACCCTAGGATGCTCCACCTCGATGCTCCACCTTGATGATGCTCCATCCTGGGATATTCCACCTTGATGATGCTCCATCCTGGGATATTCCACCTCGATGATGCTCCACCTGGAAAGAAAATGAAGCCACCACTCAGATGCTCCGGGCAGGGCACAAACCTGCACATACAACGGGCAAAATTTGGGGAGGATGAGAAGGGGGGAGACACATCCCAACCCTGTCCCCATGTCCCACCCGCACCCCAGGCCACAGCCACCCACCCCAGCATTTCTCTCTGTCCCCTAACCCACTTGCCAGCCCCTGGTCTCGGAGAGGCCACGGCCTGGAAGGGAGGGTAATTGCCAGAGTAAATATTGTGAAAGCCGATTGCCGCCCCGGTGCCGGCCGCCCACCGCCCCCACGCCCGGGCTGGCATTCCTGGGCCTGTGTGGAAACGCAATTACCGCGTATTAACGGGGTCTAATTTAATCCCAGCAGCTGCGCCCGGGACGGCTGATTTGCATGACACTGGGGAATGCAATTAAAGAGAAATCAGGGGCTGGGGGGCCCGGCGGGGCAGCGAGGGGCCGGGGAAGATGCGGCCAGCGCTCGCTGACCCGTGTTTGTCAACTTGAGCGATGGTGGCACTGGGGAGAGGTGGCGGGGGGGCTGTGACAAAGGGACACAGTCCCTGGGGTCCCCCGGCAGCTCAGTTTTGGGGGTCTCTCAAGCCCCACGAGCACTGTCCTAGCAGCCAAACCATGGGGTCTAGTTGGCTGCAGAGGGTGTTTCACCACCCTGGTGGCTGTTGGCACTGGAGAAGGGACACGTCAGGGGTTGGGGACACACTGTGGGGACCAGCCGTGTCCCCAGCCCTCCTCCTGCCTGCTGGCTGCCTCCTGTCTGTCCCCCCCCAAAACCTCCAGACATGGGGCACAGAGTACAGGGCACACAGTGTGTCCCGATGCTTCAGGGTGCTCTGGAGATGTACGGGGCTGAGCCTCTCACACGGCTCCCTGCCTCAGTTTCCCCTGCCCAGCCCAGGACTGCTCCCCCGGCGAGGAGGCAGGTGTGGGAGGGATGCTGAAGTGCCCAGATGGACCGGGAGGCAGAGAGGGGCTCAAGTACCCCCAGCAAGAGGGGAGGGAAGGGTCACAACCCCGCTGTTCCCCCCCAAGAGCAAATGTGGGAGCTGTTCCCAGAGCAGCTGCTGGCTCGCTGGGCTCCTGGCTGCCCGCAGGACGCGGCGGCTGCGGGCACAGCTGGGAAAGCCCAGATTCATTCCCGGTTGCCTCCGGCCCCATGGAGCTGGCAGGGATGCCCAGGCATCCTCCTCCTCCTGAGAGCAGGGCTGGGCACACCCCGGAGTTGGGGGATGCTGGGGATGGTCCCTATTTAGGGAAGACATCTCCATCGCGTGCAGGGGACAGCGAGTGACACCCCAGCCGTGCCATCACCGGGTGCATCAGTGTGGGTGAAGCCAGGATGTCCCCACGGCTCAGTGGGGACCCCATTGCCAGGGGTCTCTGGAAAAGAGAGGGGTGCAATGCCCAGCACCTTCTCCAGAAAATGGTTTATCAGAGCAAGGAAAGAACCTTTTTCCCAGCCCTGCTGGGGGAGAAACCCCCCAAGGCTCAGCCCCGAGACGGGCTTTTCCTGCTGGGAGCAGGGCTGCACCAGCAGGTTCATAGTGGGGGTGTCCTGGGTGGGCTGGGGACACATGAACCTGGCTGCTGAGGAGCAGGATCCAACCCACCATGTCCCAGTCCCCCTGCCCCACGCATGGACGTGCCAAGCAGGGTCCTGGGGGTCCCCCACGCTGAGGGCAGCCAGCGTGGCACAGCGGTTCCTGCACAGAGGTGCCCCAGAGGGCACCGTCAAACTGGGGGTGCAGGCGAAGCACCCCGACCTGCTGCTGGGGTGCAGGTGTCTGGGACGAGCAGTCGGCGTGTCGTCCCCAGCCCCTGCTTTGCATCTCAATGAAGGGTCCCAGGTTGGCATAATTCGGTGGAGGGGATGCTGGGCGCGCGGGGGTTCAGACGACATCTGCTCGTGGGCCGGGGGCTGCTCATGGTCTGGGGGTGCTAGTCCAGCCCCACTCCATCACTCCTCGACAGCTCGGGGCGGGGGGGTCTCCAGCCCCAGGCAGCCCTTCGCCCTCCCAGGCTGCCTGCAAGCAGCACCATCATTTTCCCCTTGCTCCACTGCTTGCTCCAAAACTCTGCTCCCTGGGATGCTCAGCTCAGCACCCAGCCCCTCCCCTGCATGCTGTCATTTTAATAACGAGATATTTTCTTGTATGACGTCTGCGGAGCAGCCCCGAACAGGTCCAAGTCACGAGCGGGAGCTGCCCGGCTCCCAGAGGAAAAGCCACGGACTGTCCCGGGTCGCTGCAGCAGTGATGGCACACACGGCCCTGGGGCCGCTGTGTGACCCCCCCCTTGCCCCTGGGGACCGTGACCTCCCACCCGGGGAAGGCTGCAGCTCCGTCACATGCGTGTGTGAGGGTGCAGAGCCAGAAGTGGAGCTGGGCGAACGCCGGCTGCGCATCCCCGGGCGGGAGCTGACATCTGCTGGTAAGAAATCTCAGCAGCCCACAGCCCCGTGGGGTACCCCACGTCCCACTCAGGGTGCTCGCCAGGCCCGCATCCAGGCGTCACTACAAATTTGGGGGAAATGAGAGCCTGGCCATGCGGAGTTCCTCGAGCAGGAGGGCTTGTGCAAACCTCTGCGTCCCCCAGCATGTAGGGTTGGAGGCAGCACAGTCCTGGGGGTGCTGGGCAGATCTGGGGGTCAGGACATGGGGTACGGCACAGTTCTGGGGTCACAGGACAGATTTGGGGTTCCAGGACATGGGGTGCAGCACAGCCCTGGGGTCACAGGACAGATTTGGGGTTCCAGGACATGGGGTACAGCACAGCCCTGGGGTCACAGGACAGATTTAAGGTTCTAGGACATGGGGTACAGCACAGCCCTGGGGTCACAGGACAGATTTAAGGTTCTAGGACATGGGGTACAGCACAGCCTGGGGTCACAGGACAGATTTGTGGTTCCAGGACAGGGAGTACAGTACAGTCCTGGGCTCACAGGATGGATTTGGGGTTCCAGGACATGGGGTACAGCACGGCCCTGGGGATGCTGGACAGACCTGGGGGCCAGGACATGGGGTACAGCACAGACCTAGGGCCCAGAATTTTGGGATGGGCATTGCCCTGTGCACCACACAGCCCCCCATCCCTGCGTGCTCCCCCACAGCGTCCCCAGAGCCCCCCCCCCCCCGCTGCTTGCAGCCACTTCCACCCCTTAAACCCTCAGGGTGGGGAAAAAAGGACCCCGTGTGGGCATCGGCAAGGTGGTCCTGGCCTTTGGGACCAGATTCATCCCAGCAAAGACCCTACTGGGATCTGTCCAGAGCCTGCCCCAAAGTCCCCAGAGGCTGGCGGTTTGTCTTGGGTCCCCCTGGCCCTGGGCAGGCTCTGCAGGAGGAGGAGGAGGAGGAGGAGGAAGAGGAGGAAGATGCCTTGGCACAGGCGGTGACGCTGCTGCCTGGACGGCGACCACGGGCCCCAGATGTTGAGCTGCGGGCACGGCTTTGCCGGGAGCCGCCGTCTCTGCCCGTTTGGCAACCTCCTCGCCCAGCTGCCGCCCCCTCTCCTCCGGCTGCCGTCCCCCCCGGAGCATCCCTGGACCATCCCTCGGGACCGACGACGGTCGAGGAGCTGCCACGGCACCTGGTCCAGCTTGGCCCCGACCCAGACGTAGAGATTTGCTAGCATCCCCGGGAGGGCTGTATGGATCTGCGCCGGCTCAGGGAAAGCATCCCTAGGGAAGAGGAGTCCGGGCACCTCTACGGACACTGGGATCCAGCCGAGGGGTGACTTTGCTGGAGGAAGAACAGAGGGGAATGTTCGCCAGGGTCAGGGCAGAGCATCCCCAAGGACGCCCGGCCTCCCTGGGGAGCAAGGGTTGCTCTTCGCAGGGAACATGGATTTTCTGAGAATTTACAAGTAAATCCATTAATTAGTTTATGAGCTAAAATTAATTAGAAATGGGTCCTCTAAGGGCTGCTGCTCCGTGTCGGGTCGTTAGGTCCGGCTGACAGTAATAGCAGTAAATCGAGTTAACTGAAATAATCGAGGTGACGTCTCTCAGCCAGCTGGGTTGGCTCCAGGCGCAGCATGGCTCCGAGCTCCAAATTCAAACTGCACATGGAGGCTGCGGCCACGGGTTCTTCTGAGGGGACCGGAGCAGGAGGCGACGTCCTGGGACACTGCGGTGTCTCCTGATGCCATCTGCCTGCTCCTCAAAAGGATGGAGAGCCAAAGATCCTCTGCGAGCTGCGCCCCGGGACCACATCCGTGCCCATCTCCCACCTCCAGCTGCTTCAGATCCAGAAAAAAAAGATGCCCTGAAGCCTCAGAGCTGTTGGATGAATGTTGGCCTCCAGCTCCAGTACCCTCCCAGTGCCCCCCACTCCAGTTACTGGGAACCCCGCAGTCATTTGGAGCCACCAGCTCCCAGGAGGTGACATCCAGCCCGGCCCTTGCAGCCCTGAGCATCTTTGTGCAGAGGTTTTCTGCTCAGCCAAAACCAGTCCCTTTTTAAGGTCAGTCCTTGAGGTTTAGGGACGACGCCACACCTCGCTTTGTGCGATAGGCAAACACGAGCGAGCCTTTCACGCCGAATTACACCGCCCGGCACAAACCCAGGAGGGCTCTGTCAGCCAGAGTCTCATTGAAGCTCCACTCCATCCCCAGCAAATCCATCTCTAATAATGCACTAACCCACCTTGGGGAACAATTACGGGGCGAGGAGCTGTCAGGAATAACTTGTGCTGTCTCCCCAGGGACATCCCACTCTGCGGAGAGTGGCAGCGCCGCCACGTCCCAGCTTTCAGTGTCCTCGTCAGGAGCCTTTTCCTGGGGGGAAAAAAAAAAAAAAAAGCTGTTTTTTAAGCTGAGATTTATCTCACCTGCGGTGGGAAACTGGAGGTGGCTGCTGGAGTTGTCACTGCATACATTTATCCACCCCCAACACTTCCCTTGGCCAGCTTGGAGGTGGACTTTGCCATCTGAAAGCTCCTATGCGCTTGCACAACACACCTTTCCCCTGTGAAACTGTGTAAAAAAAAAAAAAAAAAAAGCTTTATTTACTCAAAAAGCTGCCCAGAAATGCCAGGAGGGAGGCGGTGGTGAGATGTGCGCAGCAGCACGCACCCCTGAGCTCAGCTGGAGGAAGAGCTGCCAGCCGAGAGGAGGAGGAGGAGGCAGCTCTTCGCACGGGGATGAGGCATTTGCTTGCTCCAGGAGGTGCTGGGTTTATTCCTAGAAGGAGTTTATTGGGGGGGGAAATCATTCATTTAGGGCATCCCACCACCGGTGATGAGGTGAGATGGGGTGGTCGTGGGCAACCAGGTTTTGTCTGTCCTCCAAGCAGAAGCAAAGACATGAGGCTCTTCTCACTGGTCTCCCAAGCTGGAAACCAGTAAGCACTGGTTCAGCAGCATGCCCTGGTTGCATGCAGATTTGGGGGTACAACTACAAGCTGCACCCCACGGAGCTGAGACCTTCTCAGGACCGCTCCAGGCTTATCCCGAATGGAGCCATGTCTCTCCGAAGCATCCCACGACTCCGAAAAGACATAGAGCTTCTTCCTCCCCCGTGTCCCCGGGAAGATCACCCGCTTCCCACGGAGCTGCCAGCATCATCCTCATTGCCATGGCAACCAGGCAGGCCCCCCCCCCCCCCCCCCAGCCCCGCCACAGGCAGTTTTTTGGCAGAGCAGGGGGGGTGTCAGAACTGTAAATCCAACACGCCGGCCCCCACAGGACCTCCATGCGGGGTGGGGGGGTGGGCAGGCACAGCTGCATTTTGGACCTGGGGCCATGGCCAGGGTGGTCCGCAGCCGGGGACAAGGAGACCCTGGACAGGAGAACCCCCCTCCCCAGGGCTGGTGACCACCCCCTCGATGACGAGCGACGGGAAAGGGGTGAAAGCCGTTAGCCGCAAGGAGGACAGAAGATGCTGGATGTGGCAGGGGTGGCCAGCCTGTCCCCATGCACACCCCAGCCACCCAATGTCACCTTGTGTCCCAGCCCTACGCATACCCAGAGCACCAGGACCCCCCCAGAGCATCATCATCATCCCCTGCACCAGAAGTGGGGACACCGAGCCGGGGACCACCAGCAGCCTGAGTGGCAGGTGTCAGTCGGGAAGGGAGAGGGAAGATCCCCGGGAGCTAACGAACTCTGCTAATGAGGGACAGAGCGCCTGGCACTCAAGCTCTGTAAGGGGAATGAGAGTGTGGGGACAGAGAAATCTTGTGGGTTGGGGTCTTGGGGTCTGTTTTTGCAGGACAGGCTAAAGGCACAGCTGGGCACAGCTGGGCACAGCTGGATCCAGCTGAGCCCCTGCAGTTGGAGGGGTCCCAGCAGGCCTGGGAAGCAGTGGGGTGGTCTCCATGCCAGATAAGGACTGAAGACCGTGACCGTAGGGCTGGTGGGTGTCCTGGGACCACCACATGTGGGATGGGTCCCTGGGGCTCAGCTGGCACCAGTCCCCGCCACGGGCACCTGAATCGAGTCGAGGGAGACTCGGTTCATTTAAAGCAGCTGCTTCCATCTGGCAGCAGGATTGTACCCTGGACTAGACCACAGCTGGGCTGGCTTTCAATCCCTCACGGCCACAGGTTACAGGCAAACACCAGGCAGGATGAGACAGGCAGCAATTAGGGGTTTGCTTTATTGGTAGCTTTGGTCTGGAGCGATGCATGCACATGGTGTGAGAAGAGCCGTGGGATGAGCTGGGAGTCAACCAGACCCGACGTCAGGGAGCTGCACGATGCTTATGCATAGCCAGGGATGCTTGAAGGGAGGAGAGGGACGCATTCGGCTCCCCAGGGAGCATGCTGGCACCCGGGGCCAACCCTGGGAGGGAGCCCAAATTGCACCATGGAGGGGGAGCCAGTCCTGGGTCCTCCACTGCCCCAAAACCTGCTCTGAGTCAGCCCTCCCAGCCCAGCGTTGACTCCAGATGAGCTGCTGTGACACACAGGGACGTGGAGGTCCCTGGTGCGGGATCAGGGGAGGGTTGGTGGGATAGCTGGGATGTCTGGCGGGATGGCAGGGTGGCTTGGTGGGATGGCAGGGAGGTTTGGTAGGATGGCAGAGAGGTCTGGTGGGATGGCAGGGAGGTCTGGTGGGATGGCAGGGTGGTCTGGTGGGATGGCGGGGTAGTTTGGTGGGATGGTGGGGAGGTTTAGGTGCTCAGTGCTCAGGGCAGGGGCAGAGAAGGAGCTGGGCATGGTCCTGGGCAGCCATGGGAGGTGGTGGGGGCTCCCAGTGCCCCCGAGAGAGCATCCCCCCACCCAACCCCCAGCCCTGGAGCTGCATCCCTGCCAGTGACAGGACACCCCGTGTCCCCAGGCTCCCCCAGAAAGGAAGGGACTTACTGTGCTGGCTTGCTGGTCACCTGGAAGAGAGGAAACACCTAAGAGGTAAGACCTGGCCCAGTCCCACCTTCCCACCCTCATGGGAGCACCCAGCCAGCCCCCCAGCACCCACCCCACTATGTCCCCCACCAGCATCCAGCGCAGCGGGGTGGGAAGGAGCTAGGGACACCTTTCGGGGTGGCAGCATCACTGTCCCCGCTGACTGCGGCAGAGCCCTCCCGTCCCCCATTGCTCCCCCTTCCCCACTCACCCGATGAGGCTGGAACTCAGACCCTTCACCAGTCTGTCCAGCAGGTCAACGGTTAGGGCCAGCACTCCTCCGTCACCCTCCTTGGCTGCCTCGACATCTGCGGGAAGAATCGGGGTTGCCCGAGCACCCCGATGTGCCATGAACAGGGTGCTCCTCCTCCCCTCCACGGTACCTCCCACCCACCCACCGAAACTGGTGGCCCTGACACCCGGCACGTCTTGACCCTTGCGCTGACACCCTGGCCAAGGCCACCAGCCCCAAGGGAGCTGCCTCTTGCCGCGGGGTTTGCAGAGAGCCGGAGCTGCTCAGACCCCATCTGTGCCGTGCGGGTCCAACCCACACATTTCCCCACCTGCCTTGGAGGGAAGAGAGGGATGCAGGAGCATCCTCACCCCCCAGGAACAACCCCACCTTCAGAACAAGAGAAAAAACCCACAGATTTGCCATTTTTTGAGTGCTCAGGGTCTTTGAGGGGGGTCCCAAAGCTCTACCTTGCAGCCTGGCCACCGGACCCCCTGGGTGAGCAGGATTCACATACGGGACCCCTAACTCACCGGAGCTTCCAGAAGACGTCTCATCAAGAGGAACTGCAGGAGGAAGAGAGACGGCATCACCCACCTCGGTGGGGTGTCAGAACCCCCTCCACCGCACACAGGACACCCCCCACTCTGCACCCAGCCCCTTGGCACACATCTGGATGGCCTGAATCCTCCTCCTGCACCCCATCGGCGACCACCCCAGTGTCACCCCGCATTCCTGCGGGGACATGCCCGACTCACCGCCAGCAGCCAGGCTGCAGACAAGCCCAGCCAGCAGCAAGGTCACCCAGAGCTTCATCATTCCGGAGGATTTCAGGTGACGACCACAGCCAGGAGCCACCCAGGGATAAGCCGGGCTGGGGTCTGTCCCTTATAAAGGCAGCAGGCGCCAATTGGCCGGGACTGGGAGGGCTCAGGGATGCACGGGATTTTCCAGGTGTGGGAAGATGCCCGTGCCCGGGCGCCCGGCCAGGGGCAGGATTAGCCCGGATTAGCCCTGCACCCCCTCCGGGCAGCACAGCCAGTCCTGCTGCCAGCCCCAAGAGCACCCAAGCCAGCCCCAGCCCCACTCCCAGGACTCCCAGCCCTCTGTGTTCCAAGCAGTTCCTGAGTCCTCAAAGCCCCAACAGCTCATGTAGCTCCATGGCTCCCACTCCACACCATCCCAGTGCACTTCCATACCACCCCAGTACACTCCATAGTCCCTCAGTACACTCCTGTTCCCCCCACAAGCCTCCCATGCCCTCCCACGCACCCCATACTCTCCAAGCCCCCCCCCAGCTCACTCCATAGCCCCCCTGCTCACTCCCCAGCCCCTATACGCTCCTCAACTGCCAGCCCCCCAGCTGCAGACCTTTCCTGCTCATCACAGAGCACGTTTCCAGCTCCAGCACTTTATTTCTCACCACTTGACAGATAACAGACAGCGAGGGGATGTGCGGGAGCAGTGGAGGCGGGGGGGCACATGAAGGCAGTCCGGTCCCAGCCCCGGGCAGGGAGTGGGGATGCACAGGGCAGGTGATGATGGGGATCATCACGCTGATACACGGCAGCCTCTGAAACACAGATATAACACGAGGGGAGGATGGCTCCGCTCAGGAATTGGGGCAGAGCTGTGCTCGCTGGGTGGCAGTGGGACAAGGATGCTGCGGGAGCATCCTGGTGGTCCAGTCTGGCCCCAGCTCCTCCTCATTTTGGGGATGAGTGAGCCAGAGCATCTCTCTCCCCTTTTGGGGATGTGGGTTGAGGTCAGAACATCTTTACTGATTAAAGGGATTAGCTGAGCCAAAGGGGGTTGGTACTTTGAGGCTAAGGGCATGGGCCAGAGCACGAAGGGACCACGAGCCGCACGAGATGAGGACAAGGCATGGCTCTGCGGGGAGAGCCGAGGCTGCCGTGAACGGCAAAAAACGCTGGATGAATAATCTCCCTGGCACTGCTTAGCAAACAAACCCCATCCGGAGCGTACGTGAGGCGGGGAGGGAGGGAGCCATGTCATGTCTTTCAAGACATGCAAGGCAGGAGGGAAGCACGGTACCGGCACAACCCAGCTCGACAGCCCTGCGTCAGCATCGCACCACGGCCGGGTCGGATGGAGCAGCCGAGCGTGACCTGCCACGATGCCGGCACAGACAGCACTGACGGCACCGCCGGGAGGGATTCGCCTGGGTGGTTTCAGACCTCCAGGCTGAAAACGCAGGGAAAAGGTTTAGGTGAAATGTTAGGGAAAGCTTTATGGAGGCACCGACAGCAGGTCTCTGGGCTGGTGGGGGGGTACCGGGGATGTACCCCAGGAGATGCTCCAGTAGGAGATGCTAGGTCCTGGATGGGGGGGTGGATGGGGTGCTACTGCGGGGGTGGATGGGGTGCCGTAGTGTATCCAGATGTAGGACATGGTCGATGCTTGCAGCTCCTGGCCTCTCCCCGGCCATCTCAAACAGCTCGTGCTCCCCATGGGAAGGTGCTCCCACGGCTTGGCCACATCATTCTTCCAGCCCTTGGGCAAGCAAATGCTCCCAGCTCTTTTTGCATCAGGCTGTGGGTTGTTCATCCCTGAATTTAAACGCTCTGCACAGTTTCAAGTCTTTTATTTTCAGTCTAAAACCTGGAAAATCGCATTGTCCCTGCTCAGGTGGTGTCTCAGAAATTGTGTGGCCTCTTTGCGAGAGCCCAGAGCTCAGAGAAGAGGATACTTATCCATTTGCACCCATAAATCACCATCCCTGGTCCCAAGCAGAGCTTTCGCTGCCTCTTGGCTTCAGAGAAGGGGGATAAATCCTCGGTATTTTCCATGCATTTCTCCTGCCCAGTGCCCGAGGGAGGATCTGTGCCACTTACCCGGCTTCTCAGGGCACCCTGTTCATTCCTAGTGGGGAGAGGAGAACCTGGAAGTGCCCAGCTCTGCCCTGGGGTGGGATTTCAGGCACCCAGAAGCAGGATGCAGAGCCAAACCCTCCCAGGGGGGAGCGGGTCACAGCTGGGATCCTGGCTCAGGGAGACAATACCAAATACCCGGCATGGGGAGGCCAGGGAGCACGTGTGCTCACAAGTGTAACTTCATTTTGTACCATTTATAAGGTACTCCATCCCACCGGATTAATTCATCACCACCCTAAAAACCCCCAGTTCTGGTCTCAGAAGCACCAAAGACTTCAACATTTGCATGAAATGTGATGGAACTGTTGCTCTCATTTCCCTGGATTTGGCAGCGAAGCTGGATGAAAATGTCACACCGTGTCCCCAGCCCCATCACCAGCTACTTGTTCGCAGCGGTTCTTCCATTCACTGCACTGGTTTTCAGCCAGGTCCCGGTCTGGTTCCTGGTCGGGATGGGGCTGGCCTCGAGTGTCCCCAGGGATGGGGAACCTGGCCCTGAGCTCCAGCTGTGCTCCACCAAGGCTTTCTCAGGAGGCTTCAGACAGCCCCATGCAGGACCTGCCCAGCAAGTCCACGGCCTGAGGTGGGTTTATTCCTCGGATGAGCTGGGGACGGGCAGAGCCAGGGGAGCAGGAAGGTGCCTGGGGGTCACTGCCACAGCTCCAGGTTTAGGGGGTCCCCCGTGGACCCCTTTGCAGAGACCAAGGAGGAGGATAAAGCACAGCCCTGAGCAGCTCAAACCAGCATGGAGCAGCCCTGGCAGGTTGGGACTGTTCCCCCCACCCCCCCACAGGACCCACAGCACAGCCAGGACGGGCTGTGGGAGCCAGCCTTGGTGCCGGAGGGGCCGTGGGGCTAATCCAGGATAATCCCGTCTTTGGCTGCTCTCCATAGGGAAGCCCTGGGGTTTGTTTATCCAACAGGACTTTTCTTTTCCAGTAACTCAAGCGCTGATGCCCTGGGGCTGGTGTCATCCTTGCACCCGACAGCGGAGGGTCATGGACCACCGCTGTGGTGGGCAGCTGGGATGGGGACCTTGAGAGTCCAGGAAGGAGGGGGACCATGGTGGCTCCTTCCTAACATCATGGAGCACTGGCCTGGGGTGACTTGTGACCTGTCCCTGTCCCCTGGGTAGATCTGGAGGGGCAGGAGCAGAGCCGGACCCTGAATTTGTGGCTTGTGGCCACTTTGGGATGAGCCCTGCAGGAGGCTGCTGGGGTGCCCAGCCAGGACCCACCACCCTCCACCACCCAATTCGGGGCCGTGTCCTTGTTCGGTGCCCACATCACCTAGGGCAAAAGCCACCAATAAATCTGCCCGTGTCCTGCCTGGGTGTGCAGCGGCAGCGGCACCGGAGGGGTTAAGGAGCTGTCGGCACAGACCCAGCATCGTCTCAGTGCGGTTTCCTTCAGATGCCCAGATCGTGCGGAGGGGAAGAACACCGAGCCAGAAAGATAAGGTGGCAGGAAGATGAAGAGCAGGCTTGGAGCCATGAAGTACCCTGATAAGGAGACAGAAGGGAGGCTCAGCTAGGGAGAGAGAAGATGGAGAGGCCAAAAAAGTCCTGAGCAGCACCCACCGCTCCAGTCCTACCCCCGGGCTTGCACCCCAGCCAGGGCACACGTGTCCGTGGGAGGCACCACAGCTCCCCAGCCCCACCGCGAGCCGGGTGGGATGGTACGTGGAGTCTGTAGGGCAGGAACGCCCCAGCCTCGGTGGCAGCTCCTCTGTCCCCAGGGAAGACCCAGAGCTGAGCAGAGCCCCCCAGCTCAGGCCCCTTTGGGGCACTGGGAGGGCTTGTGCTGGGGGTTTCCACCCCAGAGGGGGTGGGCAGGGCTGGATCCCACCAGCTCCAGGCAGCGACACAGCCACCATCATCCCTTTGGAAACTTTATTTCCAGCGTGCTGCTGGCTCTGCCCAGCAAACCCCTGTCCTAGTGTTACAGGCACTGCAGCACGAGCGACCGACCGTGACCAAAGTGCGAGCCATGTCCCCAAGAGCAAGGCACAGGCGAGATGTCCCCAGTGCTTCTCCGCTGTAGCCACAGCCCCAGCACCAGCAGGCTGGGTGGAGGGGGGACGCATGTGCCCCTTGGGGCAAAACTCCTGAGTCAAAAGGTTTTCTGTGCCAAACACCCACACGTGCACACACACGTGCACACACACACGTGCATCCACACCCACACGTGTACACGCAGTGCTCAGCCCTCAGCTGAGGATGGTGTCTGTGTCCGAAATGCAGCGGTACGGTACGGTCCATCCGGCACCCAGCCGTGGTTCCTGCCAGTGCCTGGACAAACTCAGGTCCCTCTGCAGTGGCCTCAGGCCGTCTGGTCAGGGCCATGGAGCCGGGCAGCAGGCGACTGGCCGGACACCGGCTCCTCCACGAAGCCGCTGCTGTCGGACTGCCCGCTGCTGGTGTGCAGCATGAAGCCTGGAGCAGGGGGACAGGGGGGACACAGCGGGGGACACACACTGGCACCGGGCACCCGCTGGGCTGGCAGCACTACTGCCTTTGGTGCCCCCCAAGAGGGTGGGAAACCCCCACAACTTACTTCTTCGGATCCCGATGGAGGGATGGAGGGACCGGATGGCTTCCTTGCGGGCATCGCCGTCATCATCATCATCTTCCTCACTGGCGCTCAGCACCTGCAAGGCAGGACACGGCGGGGCTGGGTGAGGAGCTGCACCAGGTGAGCATGTCAGTGCACAAGTATGCACGTGCAAAAGTGCATCAGCACGTGTGTGTACACCCATGCATCCCTCTGTGTGCATGTGTGTGCGTGCAAGGATGCTTGTGCATGTGTGCAAAGATGCTCATGCGTGTGTGCAAGCCCACGCAGGCGTGCGTGCGTGCGTGAGCAAGAGCTGGCCATTGCGCCCGTGACCCCAGCTCCCCCCTGCAAGAGGCTCCATTTGAAGCTCTAAATCATTCAAAACTTAAAAGCCTGAGAACACTCCGGGGACATTTCCCGCTCCAGCTCCTTCCCACTGCACGCTGGCTCACCCAGCGTCACCTGCCAGCCGAAGGGACCCCCTGTGCTGCTGCCCCCCTCTCCCAGCCCCCTCCTGCCCCCCACCCCTCTGCGCCCATCACCTGGGCATCGCACCCTCACCTCCTCCATCTCGAAGGAGTCCACGGGTTCCTGCCAGCTGGGACAGTGGGGTGAGGGGCCCTTCCCAAGGGTCTGCAGCCCCGGTGCATCGCCTTGTTGCCACCCGGTGTCCTTCAGGGGTCCCCCCCGGCGCCAGCCCCTGCTCCGCCGAGCCCGGTGACCTCCAGCTCTTGGTGTGTCTGAGCTGGGGGAATGTGCCCCAGCGGGGTCCAGGGGGTCACCCGGATGGCACCCGTGGTACCCTGCCTTCCTCCTGGGCAAGGTCCCCCAGGAGCCGGAGCCGAAGCCGGAGTCCCCCTCGGATCCCAGCCCCTCTGGGTGCTCAGGGGTGACCCATATCTGGCCGGAGTGGGGGGCCATGGGAGCCGGCGTTGCGGACAAGGTGACATTTGCAGCAGTGTCCGGCTGGTTCTCCTCCGTGCTGATCCGTCCTGCTCCCATGGGGCACGGAGCATCCCCGGCCCCCTGAGCCACCCCCGCAGGGCTGTCACCGCTCCCCCCGCCATGGGGACAGGACCGCTCCAAGTGTCCCCGTGCAGCACCCACCGGTGTCCCCGCTGGGGCTGGCCTCGGGGATGGCTCCCGCTCCCCTCCGCAGCACGTCGGGGCATCCACACCACCGTGATCGGGACACGCAGGGACACCCTGCACCAGCCGCAGTGACGGTGACACCGGTGGGGACCTCTCTGCTCCCCGCCGGTGCTGCGCCATCCCCGCATCCCCGTCCCTTCCCCAGCCCTCAAGGACATCGGCCGGATCGAACCGAAACCTCTCCTCCCGCGCCCGCTCCAGCACCTCCTGCACCACCTTCCCCATGGCACTGGGCTGGCTGGTGGGCACGGTGGGCAGCCGGCTGGTCCCCCGTGGGCTGTCCTCATCCCGTGGGGACGTGTAGAGGCACATGGTGGACACAGCCTTCTTCAGGCGCTCCACGGGCGAAAGGGTGCTGGGCTGGGTGGGAGCGATGCGGATATTGGGGACGTCGGTACAAGCCCAGGCGAGGCGGGAGGGGGAGATGCGCTGCACGGGGGTCCGCGAGACGTAGGAGTAGAGGCAGAAGAAAGCATCGGCCGTTGCAGCCAGAGCCTGGACCTGCTGGAAACGACCTGGAGGGCCAGAAGGAGTTGGGTGGGGGAGTGTCGGGGGGGGCTGTGGGGTGGGGGATGCTCGGTGGGGCAGGGGGCTGCAGCAGGGGTAGGGCGGGCTGGGTGTGTTCTCCCAGTTCATGCATGGGGAAACTGAGGCACGGGAGCATCTTTCCCACCACCTCAAAAGAGCAAAGCCCAACCAGCATGGTGGATCCCACCCCATGTGTCGGTGTCTCCCTGGACGGGGGGCTTGGGGACGCAGGGTGTCACTCACTGGCCAGCATCAGGCAGGGATCCTCCATCTCCATGCGCCGCACTTGGGCCTTGAGGAAGAGCTGGAAGTCGATGCCTTTGGCACGGGAAGGAGCCGAGAAGAAGCGTGCGGGGATGCGGGCCACGGCCTCCGGCTCGCTCTGCACAAAGCCCAGGTTGTAGAGGATCTCCTCGGCGTCCGCCTCCCACCACTCCAGGACCTCGGAGATGCTGCGGGGTGGGGGGAGAGCCCCAGCTCAGCCCCACAGGGACCGGTCTCATGAGGGGGTGACCCGACAACCCCCTCAGAGACCCTCCCAGCTCCTACCTGGAGCTGGTCTTGGTGGTGAGGCTGGAGAGGGCACTGGACGCCATGCTGTGCCCCAGGTTGAGGTGCTTGTCCCGCAGAACTCTGCGGGCAGGGAGGGGGGACGAGGCTGAGCGAAGGGGATGCTGCCAGCGGGATGCACGGGGACCGTGCCCCCAGGCCCCCCGCCAGCCTCCGCCAGGCCCCCAAACCTCACCTGCCCATGGCCTTGTCACTCCTCGGTAGCAAAAGAGCTGGGAAAAGGGAGCAGAGAGGCGGCAGGGAGTGAGACGGGGTGTTTTGGGGACTGGTCCCATACTCGCCACCCTGGGAGATGTTCTCCCCTGCAGCCACAGCCCGGAGCCCCAGGGGATGCAGAGCCTGGGGACAGTCCCCTCTGGGTCTGCTCCTGCCTGTCCCCAGCTCCCCGGCCTCTGCTGGGTCAGCTCTGCCCGTGGGGTGACAGTGACACCGCAGGAGGGGACACCCCAGCGTGCCCGGAGGTGGTTGGTACCTTCAGCTCCCAGGGTCAAGTCATCCTCAAAGCTGGTCCCGTTGCTGCCACACACTGAAAGAGAGCAAAGCCTTGCGAGGTGCAGGGACATCCAGAGTTGGGGACAGGTCTCAAGGTCCTCAAAGACGTCCCTGCTCGTCCCCCTGCACCTCGCACACACCCCGTGGGTAGTGGTCCACACAGGGAGCACCAGCCTCAGCACCCTGGGAGAAGCACCGGGGCAAAGCTGACATACCGTAGGGGCCCGGCAAGCCCAGCTCCTCCGGTGGGACCTCCACCGATGACCTGTGCCAGAGCAAAACCCCAGTCACATCCCCCTGTCCCCATACTAGGGGGGCTGGTGGTGGGACGGGAGACCTGAGAGCAGTGGGACAGGCAGTGGGGACAGGGATGCAGATGGTGGGGTGCAGGGTGAGAGCAAAGGGACAGCAGCCAGGCATGCAGGTGGGTGCGCCATGGTGGGATGCTCGGAAAAGGGGGGTCCCCTCAGCAGACCCCCAATCCCAAGGACCCCAAATCCCCGGGAGACCCTGGAGACCAAGCGTGAGCATCGTCCCACCACCCTCACCGCCCCCGCGGTGACACCAAAATCCCCGTGGGAATGGCACCGCGGCAGAGGGACCCCCAGGTCTGCCCTCGCCTGCCCCCCCGGCTCACCCGCACTCCTGCAGCCACGTCTCTATCTTGCTGGAGGGGCTTCCTGGGGGGGGACACAGAAACACCCGTGAGATGACCCAGCTCGTGGGGACCCCTGTCCCATGTGCAACCCCAGGGTCCCCCCGACCTTCGAGGAAGACGTCATCCAAATGGGGTGGCTGCAGCTCGGGGACATCCTGCATGGCGGCGGCCGCCTCCTCCTCCACCACGGTGGTCCGCCAGCACCGGCTCTGCCTGGCCCACGCACGCCGCCTCTCCCATGACGAAGGGCTGAGCACCGACGAGCCCTCCATGGCCGCAGCACCGGCTGGGCTGGGGGTCTCCCTGCAGGGGACAGGAGAGCCGTGAAGATGGCGGGGTCTCCTCCACCTCCTGCCTATGGGGTGGGACCATTGGGTGCTCCATGGGCAGGTGCAGGGTGGGCTCTGGGCATCCCAGGGATGCTCTGCCCCTGCCCAGGTATTGCCCTGGGTGCCGATGGGTGCCTGCTGCACCCAGGGGCTGGAGGGGGACAGGGACGGAGCTGCTGGAGCGAACGGAAGAGCTGCCAGGGCTGAGATAAGGCACGCAGAGCTGCACCACGGCTTGGCACGCTTCGGGGCAGATGATGCAGATCTCCAGAACCCAGAGATTGCCCACTGGGCAACTGGCACCTCTCCCCCCTAGCTCCCACAGGGAGCTGATTCCCATCCCATCCTCATCCTACATCCTCCAAGCAAAGTGAGGGACCATGTCCCCAGGGAGTCCCCTGTTCCTGAAGGACCTGAAGGATTCCAAGCTCCCGGCATCCAGCTCCTCCATGGCTCCATGGCACCCACTGAGGACACCTGGTCCCTCGTCCTCTGCCCTCCCCAGCACAGGTTCTGCCTGGGGACAAGGACCCCCCCAGCCTGGGCAGACCCCCACCGCACCCCTGCAGCCACAGGGGACAGGTTACTTGAGCCACCCGCCTGCTCCAGCCACGCGTCCCCACGGCTGAGCACTGCTGGAGCATCCCAGTCCAGCCATCACCCAAGCGCTGCTGGAGCAGGAGCATCCCGGTCCAGCCATCTCCTGCAGCACCAGCATCCTGGTCCAGCCATCACCCACCTCACCGATGGGAAGGGAAACCCTTTGCAGAGCCACCACGGTGCCGGCCCCTCAGCCCCAAGGCCAGCGTGGTTCATCCCCCAGCCCACGGCACCGTGCTGCAGCTGCGCCGAAAGTCCCCGGCGGAGGGAGGGCACCTTGTCACCATTTCCCCATTTCACCTCTTGACAGGCAGGGTGAGGGACGGGGTGAAGCCCCAGGCAGGACCCGGCAGCAGCACCCATCTGGGCCATCCCAGACCCCTGTGATGCTCAGGGCTGGGATGTCACCTCCAGGAATCGGGCTGGGGGGGGGGCTGAGGGGGGGCTCAGGGAGCAGTGGCCTTGTAGCCAAGCTCTTCATTGAGGCCACATCCAGCCCACCCAGGGCACGTGGCCGGGGGCTGGGACACCAGGGCTTGTTTGTCCTGCCGCGTCCTGGAGCATCCCAGCCCCATCCCCTGCTGCCCCCAGCCCCGTCCCCCTCAGCCCCTCTGGTCCCCACTCCGCTCCTTGTCCCTTTGCTGCCACGAAAGAGTTTTCCATTTGCTCCAGGTACAGGAATTGTCTCTCCCGGACGCCTGGAGTCCCCATCACCCCCATGGCCCTATCTCTTCCCCCCCAAACCCGGGTCCATCCACCTCCTGCTCTTCCGCTTTCCATCCCCACGGCCCCCCAGGCCCCCCCTGCCCTGCAACCCCTCGTGGGGCAATAACCACCCCCAAATCCCTCCGTGTGGCTCCGGCACTTACCACCGTGGGGGGCAGCCGGGCAGCCCCACCGAGCGCTGCCTATCTCCGGCAAGGGGCCATCAGCCGTGGCATCCCGCCACCCCACCGCCGCGCCCGGCCCCCGGCGGCATCTGTCGTCAGCAAGGAGGGAGGAAACTCATCTGTTTTGAAGAGGAAATTAAAAAAATCAACAGCGAAACCTCAAACGTTGACCCACATCCGCTACCACAACGGGAAAAACTTAATGAGCTGCCGACGTGGGCGAGGGTGGCTAATAATAGCCTCGGTGCCAGTCAAGCCACCCAGGTCGCCCTTGTCATGGGTGAGAGGGCACCCACCTTCTAGAGGGGTCCCCTGCACCCCGCCTGCTCCAAGGGTGGCTGGGACACCCCAGTGGGGAGTCCCGAGGCCCCGAGGTCTCCTCGGTGGCCGGCACCGGGTCCCCAAACAGCACCAGGTGCTGGGCGGGCTTCGCACGGGGGATGTGAGGGGGAGGAGGGTGCTTTGCTTCACACCCTGCAGCGCCCGGCTCCCTCCCGACCGAGCGTCCCAGGGTCCAGCACACTGTGCCAAGCTGCCGATGCCACCACACCGATAAAGGAGCGCTGGACGGGTATGTGGCACACGTGGCTTATTGCCCACTGGCCAGGCTAGCCCAGCACGGCTCCAATAAGGGGACCCAAATCAGCACTGCCCAGGGTTGGGCTGCTGGGGTGGCTCTTGGAGTGACGGGTGAAGCCACCCCAGGTTTGAAGGGTGACAAGGGGGTGATGGAGGCAGTTTTCCCCATGGGTTATTTGCCAAGTCAGGATGGCACCTCCAGTCCCACCCTCCAGGGTTTCCTCCAGCACCGGGATAAAAGCACCCGGTGACAAGGACGGCCCCACCAAGGACATCCCTGATGCAGGGACAGCACTCACCTCTGGCAGGGACATTACGGCCACCGAGGTGACATCCCTGGTCCCTCATCCATCCCTCCGGATCCCCCAGCAGCTGGGATTCTGTGCTAATCTCAGCTGGGAGCCCGGGCACTGCCCCGTCGTGAGCCACAATCCCGTCAAAAAAGGCAAGGAAGCTCCCGGCACGGCGCTGGCCGGGAATGGTGCTGCCTGCGGGAGGGATATTTTTAGCCCGTGAGTGTTTGCGGATAAAGCCCTGAATTAACCGTTCCTTCAGCCTGCCCAGGGTTTCGGGGAGGGGGGAGCCTGGATGACTCGGGAGTCGCTTCACCCAGCGCATCCCCTGCGAAGGATGGGCCACATCCCTGCTCAGCATCGCCCCTCGTCTGGCTCCGCTCCGGGGTGGGAGCGGGAAAACGACCTCGTTCTGCTCCCTGGTCACATCCAGCGCCCACGACCCCGGCAGGGATGCCTGGGCGGGGGGCACAGACCCCAAGGGCCAGGGGACATTTCATTTAATGGCCAAGGGACCCAGGATGCCACCAGGGTCTGAATATTGATATTTCTGGTGCTGATGGCATCCAAACCCCAAGCAGGAGTCGGCCCATGGACCATCCTCCATCTCGCCCGGTTATTCCCCCCCCGCAAACGCCTTCGCTGGGTGCGTGCACGGCTCTGAAGATGCTTTTACCTCCCCACCGCCCCCCCCCAGCCTTTTTTCTGCCCCGGTAGAAGCAGCCCCAGCCGTGGGGAGCCGGGATGCTTAGGCTGGATCGAAGCCGGGAAGGGTTTTCCCGTAAAAGCCCATCGAGGAGTGAAATGGCTACGGGCAGAGCACGGCAGGCAGAGGGATGCTCAGGGATGGGGACCCCCCCTCATCGCTCACCATGGGGGTCCCTAGGGAGGAGGGGGACCCCCCCATCCAGGGGAGCAATGACCCCAAAGGTAAAGCAGCTGAAGGGGCTTTGACCCTCAGGGTGGAGGAGAGGGTTGGCCACCGCACGGAGCATCCCTGCGGGGAGAGACCCAGGACCAGGCAGGATTAAACCCTGGGAGCAGGGACAGCCCATGGGGGCGGGGGGGTCACCAAGCAAAGCCAGAGGAGCGGGGCGAGACCGGGGGGAGCTGCCGGTGCGGGGATCCAGGGGTGGGCATGGTGGCACGAAGCGGCTCTTCAGCGAGTGCTTTTTATATCAATAATTAACGGCAGCTGCATCACGGCGCAGCAGGACACCAGGACACGGCCCTGGGGAGCTGCCGGGATGGGGGGGGGGGCGCAGGGGGGGGTCATGGGGGAGTTTAGGGGGGTCCGGCTGCCTTTTCACCCCCTGGACCAGGCCAGGGAGCACCCCACTCCTCCAACAGCAGCAGCACCCTTGCCCAGACACTCAGCACCCTGAGGCCACACGCTGCTGCCGGCATCCCCTTCCCACGATGCCCCGGCCCCCCCCTCCATGGGGACCATCCTCCCCACCAGCACCCACTCTGTGCATGGTGGGGGGCACAGCCGGGGCACCCAGGGGATCAAGCAGCCCTTGCCGCTGCCCACCCCCCTGCCCCTCCTGCCTGACCTAGTTAGCAAATTCCTCCTGCCAGATCGCGGCAGCAGCCGCCCGGGCCTCCTGCCTGCATGAATAAGTGATGGGACACGCATTTATGGCTGTTGCGGGGGGGGCCCCCGACCCCCCCGCATCCCCCAGGGCTCTCCCTTCCCTGCCCCAAGGCTTGGGGGCTTTGTTGGGGTTGGGGGGTGCACAGGGGATGGGGGTGCATCACGCCTGGGGATGCAGCCCTATGCCGGAGACCTGGGATAGGGTGGGTGGCGGCAGCCCCCCATGTGGGTGGGGGTACCCCGCAGACCCCCACCCCGCGGACCTCCCCCACCCTGTGCCCTCCCAGGGGTGCTGCTCACCCCCACCCTGCCCTTAAATATCCTCTTTTTTAGGGAGTCCCCACCAGCTCACTGCCCACAGCATCCATATCCCCGGGATGCCCAAGCCCCAGCGTCCGTCTTGTCCCTCTGTCTGTCCGCCTGTCTGTCCCGGCCACCAGCACAGTGGCCGACCCATGTCCCCTCCCAGGCCATCGGGGCCAAACCACCGTCACCCCACCGCGATCCCTCCTTAGACGCAGCCGGTGGGGGGCCAACACCGCATCAAGCCCCCCCCCCCCCCGTTATCCTGCGATTAACAGCCTCGTTAGGACAGACAGACGGACAAAGGGGTGCAGGGCTGGCCGCTCTTGGGGGGGGGCAGTCCCCAAGAGGCGCTGGCCGTGTCCCCAGCCCCGGGAGGCCGAGCGCAGGCGATCGATGCGAAAGCCGCCCCATGTCGAAACGGGCGCTGCCGGACTTTGCCCGCGCCCTGCCGGAAAGTCCCGTGTGTGCCCCCCCCCCGGTGGGTGCCTGTCCCTGTCCTTGTCACCCACCCGTGGGAGGTGGCTCTGCCTCGTCCCTGCCGGGCTGTGACACGTGTGCGGGCACGGGGGTGCACGCGTGTGCACGCAGGCGTGTCTGCACGTGTGTGTGTCTGAGTGTGCAAGAGCCTGCGCCCGCCCTGTCGGCGTCTGTCCCTGTGTCCGTCTGTCCTGGTGTCCATCTACTTGTGTCCAACTGTCCCGCTGCTCGTGTGTTTGTCCCCACGTGTCACCATGTCCCGATGCCCGTGTCCGGGTGGGTGTCCTGGTGTCTGGCAGTCCAGGTGTGTGCCCCTGTGTCCATGTCCCTGTCTGTGTGTCCGTCCCTGTGTCCGTGTGTCACCCACGTGTCTGTCCTGGTGTCCCTTTGTCCATGTGCCTCTGCACCCCGGTGTCTGTCCCAGTGTCTGTCCTGCTGTCTCTCTGTCTGTCCCAGGGCCTGCCTGTGTGTCCGTCCTCATTTCCCTTCTGTCCCCATGTCCTGGAGTCTATCCTTCTGTCCGTGTGTCTGTCCCCTTGTCCCAGGGTCTGTCTGTGTGTCCATCCTTGTGTCTGTGTGTCTGTCCCTGTGTCCTGGACTCTGTCCTTGTGCCTGTGTGTCTGTCCCTTTGTCCCGGGGTTTGTCCATGTGTCTGTCCTTGTGCCCACGTGTCTGTCCCTGTGTCCTGGGATCTGTCCCTGTGTCCGTCCTTGTGTCCATGTGTCTGTTCCTGTGTCACAGGGCCCATCCGTGTGTCCATCCTTGTGTCCGCGTGTCTGTCCCTGTGTCCTGGGGTCTGTCCGTGTGTCTGTTCTTGTGTCTGCGTGTCCGTCCTTGTGTCCATGTGTCTGTCCATCTGTCCTGGGGTCTGTCCCTGTGTCCGTTCTTGTGTCTGTCCCTGTGTCCAGAGTCTGTCCGTGTGTCCGTCCTTGTGTCTGTGTGTCTGTCCCTGTGCCCAGGGTCTGTCCGTGTGTCCGTCCTTGCGTCCGTGTGTCTGTCCCTGTGCCCAGGGTCTGTCTGTGTGTCCGTCCTTGCGTCCGCGTGTCTGTCCCTGTGCCCAAGGTCTGTCCGTGTGTCTGTCCCTGTGCCCTGGGTGCATCCATGTGTCTGTCCTTGTGTCTGCATGTCTGTCCCTGTGCCCAGGGTCTGTCCGCGTGTCCGTCCTCTGCGTCCATGTGTCCATCCCCGTCTCCTAGCGCATGGTCCCAGTGTCCATCCCCGTGTCCCTGCGTCTCTCCCGGTGAGGTCCCACCGTCCGTCCGCGCGCGCCGCGGCGGGAACCGGGGACCGGGAGGAAACCGGGGGACCGGGGGCGGGGTCGGGACTGGGCGGGGCCGGGGCGGGGCCGGGGCGGGGCGGCCCGGGCAGGGCCGGGAGCCGCCGGGAGCCGCCGGGAGCCGCCGGAGCCTCCGCCCGCCATGGAACCCAACAGCCCCCGCAAGATCCAGTTCACGGTGCCGCTGCTGGAGCCGCACCTCGACCCGGAGGCGGCCGAGCAGGTGAGGGGGGGACCGGGCACCGGGGGGGGGGACATGACACCGGGGCTGCGCGGCTGGGGGGGAGCCGGGTGGTCCTGCCGGGGACCGGGCCGGGGGTGGGGGGGTTGTACCGGGCGGTGGGGGAGGCTGCGGACACGGGAAGGGCACGGACCGGGCCCGGGGGGGGGGGACAACCGAGCAGCCCCCGTGCGACCTCCCCGGTGTCGGGGCGGTGGGGGCACCCCTGGGTGAGGTGGGTGACACGGGGACGGCTGCGGCGTGGAAGGACGAGCCTGGGTGCTGTCAAGTGGGTGCAGCCCCCCCCCACCGCCCCCGGTAGCGGGGACACCGCCGGTGCCACCCCCCCACCGCCCCCGCAGAGCAGCCCCCGCTGCACCCCAAGCACCTCCGTGGGACCGGGGTGGCCGTGGGGACCGGGGTGGCCGTGGGGACCGGGGTGGCAGCACCAGGGCCATGTGCTGGCTCAGCACGACGCCTCCTGGGCCACCCCGGGGGGGGGGGGGGTGTAGGGTTACGGGCCCCCCCCGGGGCCCTCCAGCCCTTGCTCAACCCCTGTTCCCGCTGGAGGGGATCCCAGAATAGCAGCGGGGACGGGACGGCCCGGCCGGGGGACACGGGACAAATGCCCACAGGCAGCTGGGGACGCCCCCAGGCAGCCTGACCCCCTCTCCTTGCCCACTTCACCCCACTCTGGCTGTGCCCCCCCAACCCTGGGGGCTGCAGGGGACAAGAGGGGTCTTGAAAGGACCACCCGGCCACACCACGGTCCCCATCATCACCAGGCGTGGGAAGCTCTGAGGATGCTGATGGTGGTGGGGGGGCTCCCAGCCATCCCCCCACCAGGCTGGGGGTCCCTGGCAGGCGGGTGGCTCCCGGCCGAGGAGCCCCTGCGTGCCAGCGGCACGGAGGCGAGCGTGGGCCGCCTCCCCGGTGAGCATCTCACTGTCGCTAAATACGGCCACGCACCATCTGGGGCTGCCGCACGGCTCATTTGCAGCGCGGCCCCCCCAGGAGCGAGGGCGAGAGCCGGGGGGGGCGGGCTGCTGGGTGGTGGGTGTGAGACCCCCAGCACCTGCCTCGGCTGCAGCGAGGAGTACGGGTGCCCGAGTCCCACCTCCCATCATGGCCGGGTTATAGGGGGCTTGGACATGACCCTGCTCTGGGGAGTCCCCTGCCTGTCCCTGCCTCAGTTTCCCCTCCCAGGGGATTTCAGCCACATCTCGGCGCCTGTCAGAGCCCCAGTTCGGCAGCGCTTGGTGGTGTGGCAGGGCCCTGACAGCCAGTCTCGGGCGGTGGCAGCAGGTGACAATGCTGATGTCCCCTCCCTGCCTTTACAGCTCCCTTTTTTTGGGGTGTCCCTGCAGGGGAAGACCTGATGGGGGTTCCCCTCATCGGGGGCTCACACTGTTGGAGGGCTCGGCTGCATCAGCCCCTTGCCAGGCTGTGGTACAGTGTCCCCGTGTCCTGCAGGGTTGTCCCCAAGCCTGTCCAGCCCCACCCTCCAAAAGGACCTTGTCCCCACGGACCTTCTGGAGTCCCCTGTGTCCCCACAGGTCCTGTGGCTCCTTGACCCCCATCTCTGCCAAGAGCATCCATCTGCCCTGGCCCTCCTGGGTGCCACCCATGGGTGCCAGGCCTGGCCCAGGGCTTTGTCCTGCATCTCTGCCTGGGTCCCCAACTCCACCCTCAGCACAGCATGTCCCCAAGGCTGGAGGGGACCATCCAGGGGTCTTTGCTCCGTCACGCTTAGAGATGAGCTGGGCCCATCCCGTTTCCATCCCTGATCCCATTCTGGTCTCCAATCCCGTTCCCATCCCAGCTCCGCCCTGGGATCAGCCCCCACCCCAGGCCTGGTGGGAGCAGCCCCCCAGCGATGCTGTGCCCGCCGCAGGCTGCCAGGGCCGGGCTCCTGCCGCTCTCGGCCGTGGCGCTTCTTAATCGATGGTGGAGATTGATCTAAAAATAGCGGCAGCAGGAGAGTGTGATGCCCTGGCCAAGCTGGGAAGGGAGGGAGGGAGGGAGGGAAGGACGGAGGGAGGACCGGAGCATCCCTCCCCAGGGCGTCGGGGCGGGAGCCGCCCGGATGCCTGGGTCCCCCACCCAGTCCGGAGCGGGAAGGGGAGCGCAGCTTGGGGTGCTCAGCTCTATCTGGGTGACCTTGAGTGGGTGGCACCGTTGTCCCCCACTCCATCCCCATGCCGGGGGGCCACTCTGTGGGGCACAGCCCTGCCCCACACCTAGGGGAGACTTTGGAGGTGCTAGAGCAGCCCGGGGGTGGCTCTGGCTTCCCCGGGGTCCATCAGTAGGGGCTGCAGGGCCAGATCCAGCTCTGGAGGTTGCCCGACCCATCCCAGCCCCATCGCTGGGTGTCTGGGGGGGGGGGGGATTTGGACCCCAGCCCCGGAGCGGGGGGCTCCTCGGCAGGTCCCTGACGGGAGAAGGCGATTCCTGGCAATTCCCGGCACCCTCTAATCTCCGTTTAAAATCCAGATCGTGGGTTTCTATGGCAACGGGGCCGACACGGAGAAGATGCTGCGGGGGGCCGGGGGTGGGCTGGGGCCGGGGGAGGTGGGGAGGGGGCTTCCTCCGCCCGCCCAGCCGCTCACCCGCCTCATTAGCATCTCATCAGCATTTCATTAGGCATTCCACCTCATTAGGGAATCCTCGCTGGGAAATTCTTTTTTCGGAGCAACTCAGTTAGTGGGTCAGCGGGGAAGGGGGGCGAGGGAGCACCTGCAGGGCACCGTGTCACCGCTGTCACCGCTGCCACTCCTGCCACTGGACATGGCCACGCCACGGCCACCGAATCCTCCAACGGGGCCACAAAATCCCCCTGAAGGCACTGAGCGGGGGTCGTGGGGCGGGAGCAGCCCGGGATGCTCCAGGTGACCTTGGGCAAGGACACTGTGCCCGCAAAGGAAGGGCAGGGCCCCAGCAGTGTCGCCACACCGATGTCCCCGAGCGCTTCCTGGGGCTGGGGTATAATTAGCTCCCGGCTCTCATTAGGGCTGGCCCGGAGATGGTGATTTAAAAGACACATGTCTGGCCACGGGAGCCGCTGGGCTCGGGGCCCTGGCCAGCATCCTCCATCCCCATGGGGCCACCACTGCCCCAAGGATGAGGACATCGCAGGCGGGGGGGGGGTCTCGGTGCTGGTGGGGCTCCGGGTGGGCGTGATGGGGTTCGGGGTACAGCCGTGGGTCCCGACTCTTTCCCGTCCGTCCCCCCCTCCAGATCCGGAGGCGCCGACCAACTCCTGCCAACCTGGTCCTGAGCAGCGACCAGTCGTCCCCAGGTGGGTCCTTGCGCGTGTCACCCTGTCACCCCGGGCTGCAGCCCACCCGGGGGTGCTCAGGGACCCCCATATATGATGCTGAGGTCCACAGCACACTGGTTGCAGCGGGACGCATCCTGCACCCTGCCACAACAGCACCCTGTGCCCTGTGTCCCCCACCCTGGGACTGTCCCTATGTGTCACCCAGCCCGGCTCAGCCCCTGCCCTCCCTGCTCCAGGGCTGCGTTTCCAGGATCCGGCCCCGGGTCTCGCTCAGCCCATCCATCTCTGGGAGCAGCAGCTGCCCGTGACACTGTGCCAGGGACACTGGGGACAACGGCACGGGGCCACCCCTGCTGGCACAGGGAGCAGGGGACACCAGCTGTGACATTTAAGAGCTTCTCGGTCACTGGCCCAACCAGGCATGTGGCCTTTGGGGACGGGGTCTGACCCGCCTGGCAGCTGTGTCACGGCCTCCCTGCCCCCCCCCCCCCAGCTGGGGGTGGTATTATCTGTCCCCTGCTTTGGGGACACCCCGGTGGCTGGGGGACTCTGTCTCCAAGTGCCACCTCCAAACCCTGTGCCCACTCGGGGCAGCAGGCTCCGGCTGCGAATAAACCACCGCCACAGGGTTGAGCATCATCCCGGGTGGGGGGGTGTCAGGATGCTGCCAGGGGGGCTGCCAGCCTGGTGGGGACAGCAGGGGACGGGATGCTGGTTCCCGTGCTGGTTCATGTGGGGGGCATGGCGGTGCTGGGGCGGGGGGAGCGGGACTGTCCCAATGGCACCCACAGCCACGCCGAGCACCCATGGGTGATGGACAGACTCAGTGGGGCCGGGTTCACATTGGGGGTGCAGGATGGGGCCCAGCACCCCACTCTCGCCGCTGACCTCTGGTCCTTCTGCCCCCCACACCCCCCTGGCTGTCCCCCCCAGAGATTGACGAGGACCGACTGCCCAACCCCCTGCTGAAGGTAGGTGCTGCTGCCATGGTGGGGGGCTGCGGGGAAGCCCCCAGCCCCTCGGGGTACCCCCAGGGTGCCCCCCACTCATGCAACTCCCCTTCCCTCGCAGTCGGGTCTGGCCATGTCACCCAGGCAGAGGAAGAAGGTTTCCCGCACCACCCCGACCATGAAAGGTATTTTGGGAGGGGGTGGGCAACAGGGGGTGACGGTCCCCGTTCCCCCCCCTCCCGGTGACGAGCAGGTGGGATGCCACCACCTTTGCGCTGGCCTTGGACCTGCTCAGCCGTGCCCAGGTCAGGAGTGTGGCTGTGCCCGTGGGCACACGGGGTCCAGCCGTGGCAAATGCCACCAGAGGGGACAGGAGGCCACCAAACTTGCCGGGCTACATCTCCCCGGTGTCACCGGGAGCGTGGGGACGGTCACCGCGTTGTCGTCCCCCCCCCACCACCACCACCCCAGCACCGCTCCCTGCCTGGCAGAGCTGCAGATGATGGTGGAGCATCACCTGTGCAAGCAGGCGCAGGGCGAGGAGGAAGAGGAGGCAGCCGCCGCCGGCCAGGAGCGTGGCCCTGGCCGCTGCCACCACAGTGACACCGAGCACAGCCACAGTCCCGGTGGCACCTGCCCGCTGGCCACGCACGAGGGTGGCCCCGGTCCCGGCGAGCGTGAGTACCTCTCCTTCCCAACCCCGGGAGCCTCCGCGCACCCAGAATTGGGGCGGGGGTGGGGGTGCTGGGATGGTTTGTGGGGTGCAGCGGAGGTGGGGGAGGGGGCTGAGCTCACCCCCTGCCCCACGGCACCCGCAGGGACCCACGGAGACGAGCGGCAAAGCCTGGCCGAGGAGGGCACCCATATAGCACCGAAGGAGGCCAGTGGCAAGGGTGCTGCCAGCAGCCAGTAGGTACGTACTGGGGCACTGGGGGTGAACTGGGACGCTGTACTGGGGTACTGGGACACTCTGCTGGGGCACTGGGGGGCTACTGGGACACTGGGGGTGTACAGGGACACTCTGCTGGAGCACTTCGGAGGTACTGGGACACTGTACGGGGGTACTAGGACACTGTACTGGGGCACTGCGGGGGTACTGGGGGTGTACAGGGATACTCTGCTGGGACACTGCGGGGGATACTGGGCACTGGGGAAGGTACTGGGACACTATGGAGGTATCCTGGGCAGCATGCCAGGGAAGGGGACAGTGACACGGGGCGAGGGTGGCACCAGGGACGTGGCTCTGGTATTGCTGGGGAAGGGGCAGGGATGGGGGGGTCTTCGATCGCGGGGTCCCCGTCCCCCAGCGCGGCTCCCCTCTGTCCCCAGGTGCTAGCGGGCGGCAGGAACGAGGCCACGGCCGGGCCAAAGGAGCCAAACGCTGCATTATTTTTTTTATCTGATCGTTTTCTAAGATTTCGACGGCTGCTTTGGGGCTTCCGGAGGATTTTTTTTTTTTTTTACTGCCGCGGGCAGGTCCCCCCTGGGGGGGGCTCTGGGGACGCTGGCAAGCCGGGCTGCCCACCCTGTCCCCTCGCCCTTCCCAGGTCCCCAGGGCAGGTGACGCTGGGGACACCGAGCAGCACCCCTGCAGCACGGCTTGTGCCACCCCCCCCTCACTGCCAGCCCCGGGGTGTCCCCAGGGCCCCCCCCAGCCACCCCGCTGTCACCACCACCACCACCCCCCCCAGGCTGGGGGACATGCGGCCCCGCTGCTCCCAGGGACACGGGGCGCTGCACCCTTCCCATGCCCACGCGTGTGTACATGCACACGCTGGTAGGTGTGCACGCTTGCACACGTGTGGCCGGGGGGTGCACATGCATGCACCCGCGGGGGAAACCCGGGCGTTTGCACGCACACACGTGTGCACATACGGACACGGGGGGGGGCAAGCCCGCGCACTTTGCACATGTGATTTGCATGCACGCCCATGTGCGTACACACAGAGCACGCGTGCACACACCTGGGCGGGCGCGGGGACCCCCCCGCTTCAGCCGGTATTAAAGGGATCCCTTCTCCCTGCCGCCTCCGCCTTGCCTTTGCGCCGGGGGGGGGGGGGCACGGGACCCCCCCCTTTGGGTGCTGGGGGGCAGCACCCGCCTCCGGGCTTCAGCTCCCCCCCCCTCAGGGGTCCAAGCCAGCTGTGCCACCCCCTCTGTCCCCCTCCAGCTGTCCCCAGGCCCCAGCCACTGTCCCCCCCAGGAGGGCATCCTGGCCCCCCCATCACACCCCCAGCACTGGGATCAAGCCAGGTCCCCCGGGGTGAGGGTGCAGGAGCCGGGCTGGTGGTGGTGTACGGTTTATTAATTGCTCGTTAGCGGCGACGCTTGGTTTCACATGCGTGTGTGGGTGGGCGCGAGGTGTAGCTCTGCCAGCGGTGACCGAGTGGGGACACGACGCGTTACCGCAGGGTAGAAAAGTACAAACACAGACGGGCCGTGCCACGGCGGCTGGGCGATGGACACAGCAGGGCAGGGCGGCCGGAGCTGGGATGCCGGAGCAGGAGGATGCCGGAGCTGGAAGATGCTCGAGGCATGCTGGAGCCAAGATGCCGGAGGATGCTCGAGGCACACCAGAACCAAGATGCCGGAGGATGCTCGAGGCACGCTGGAGCCAGGGATGCCGGAGGACGCTCGAGGCACGCCGGAGCTGGGATGCCGGAGGATGCACAAGGCACACCAGAACCGAGATGCTGGAGGATGCTCGAGGCACACCGGGAGCTGGGATGCCAGAGGATGCTCAAGGCACAGCGGAGCTGGGATGCCGGAGGCACAGCAAAGCCAGAGCAAGCAGGGGAGGGATACTGGGGAGCATGCTGGAACTGAAGGATGCTGGAGACACGCTGGAGCCAGCGCTGCTGGAAGCACACCGGAGCCAGAAGGCGCTAGAGGCACCCTGGAGCTGGGGGATGCCGGAGCCAGGGGCTGGCCCAATTCTGCCCTCCTGCTGTGCCCCAGGCCCAGCACCCACCGCTACTCCAGCCCCACACATACTGCCCCATCACCGCCTCGCTGGCCCCCCCCCGGCCCCCAGCTCCCAGCCTTGCCCACGCTGCGTAGGGCAGGACCCCAAGGGGAACCTCTGAGGTGCTGTTGCGGCCAGCGGACCTGGGGACAGGACCTACAGGGACGTGTCCCCAGCCCGGCTGACATAGAGACACATATCCCGCGTAAGGGATGCTTGGGACAGGTGGGGGGGGCACAGGGGGACATTAAGGGCCACCCATCACGGTGTCACCGGACAGCCCCAGCAGGCACAGAGGGGACTGTGGTGCTCTCAGGGTGACAGCGTGTCTGACGTGGCTTCTCCGTCCCTCGGTCCCCTGCTATCCCCAGGGCCACCATCATCGTCCCCAGCCCCCCCACCTCCCCCAGCTCCCCAGTGGGGCAAAAAGAAGCTTTTTTAAAAAGCTGTAAGGACAAAACCCAGTCGGGGGAGGCGCCGGGCAGCCGCTGGCGTGGCAGTGAGAGGAGCGGCGTCACCGTCACCCGTGGCCCAAGGCCACACGGCTCGGTGGCCGATTTGGCACAGGCACCCGGAGCTGGCCGGGCTGGGGGGCTGCCGGCCCCGGGGATGCTCCTGGCGCGGAGGTTGGCACTGATCCTTCTGCGGCCCCGGGCGGCTCCTTCCCTGCAAATGGTGCTGAACTCGATGGCGTCGAAGACTTTGGGCGAGACGGCGTCACTCGGCCAGACGAGGACCTGCTGTCGGGAGGGACGGTCACGGCAATGCCACCAATCCCTCCACACACACACACCTTCTACAGTTTGCCCCCCCCCCCAGGCCTCCCCTGTGCCCACCTCGCTCCTCCCGGTGCTATTCCACGTCCCCATTCTGCCTGTGCCGGCTGGGGGCCGCGGGCGACTGTTCCTCGCAGGGCGACAGCTCCTCGATGGACGCCTGGTTGGTGATGCCTGCGGCGGGACGTGGGGCTGGGGGGGTCACTCCAACCACCCACGGGGGCTGCGACCCCCTGCCCAACTCATCTCCCCACCCGAGATGGTCACCCACCCTGTGCTTGGACCACCTCCCCACCCAGGGATGCTCGGCACAGACCTGGTCCCACGTATCCCCGGGATGGTCCCCATCCCCTCCCCGACGGCTGTGGTGGCCGTCCCCTACCGCTGGCCGCCCGCTCCTTCCACTTCTGCTTGTTCTCCTGGATGTACTTGGTCCAGGTGGAGCGGAAGCCAGCCAGGTCGGCTTTGATATCCCCCAGCTCCAGGTGCTCGTCCAGGGACGGCTGCCGCCACTGCGAGCTGTAGGGATGGGGACAGCTGAGAGCAAGGCAGAGCCACCACTGCCACCACCCAGGTCCCAAAATAAGTGGCTGTCCCCCACCCCCAGGCTGAACCCCACCACCTCCCCGTGGGGAAGGGGAAACTGAGGCAGGCTGGTGCTGCTGACCTGGCCTGCTGGCCGGCCACCGGATTGCCCTTGGCTTTGGTGCCGTCCTCGGCGTTGGGCAGCACCATCTTCTCAGCCACATCGGTCAGCACGGAGAAGGTGGGCTCCACGATGAAGTCGATGAAGCCTGCGGTGGGGAAGAGACACGGAGTCAATGGGGACACCCCCTCCTGCCCATGGCGAGGCTGGTGGCTGGGGACAGGGTGGGGATGGAGACCCACCACCACCACTCACCAATCTGGGACTGGGCCACCAGCGTGGACGTGCGGTCGCAGAGGGGCGAGAAGGGCAGCCCCAGCTCAGCCTCCTTGTCCCCCTGGCAAGGCAAGGGAGACATGTCCCCAGGGGGTGGTCCCCACATCCCACCGCCCATCCTGGGGGACGCATGCGCCCTACCTGCCTGAAGAACTCCTCCATCAGGGCTTTGGTCCAGCGGCTGTGCACCGACCACTGCTTGGTGGGGTGGCTGATGTCGGCCGCGTGCAGCAGCAGCGACAGCACCTTGGACTTATCAATCCTGGGGAGGGGACCCCGCTGCTGAGGTTTGTCCCCAAAACCTCTGGGGGACACACACCCCCCCCCCCCCCACAACCCAGGTGGGCACCCGCACTCACCTCTCCAGCTGCTGCAGGGACGTCTTCATGGACTTCACCTGCTGGAAGTGGCAGGACATGTCGGTGGCCAGGACCATCTCGATCACCAGCGCCCGCAGCTCCCTGCGCCCCGGGGAAGGGGGAAATTGCTGTCAGGGTCCCGCGTCCCAGCTGGGGACAGTCCCAGGGACAGGGACGGGGACCTTACACAAACTCGTCCTTGGTGAGATTGACAAAGATGTTCATCTCATCGTCCTGCATCATGCGGAAGACGGCGCTAATGTGGTGGTTCTCCAGCACCGAGCGGTCATTGTAGAGGATGGCGCAGTCCGACCTGGGGACGCAGGGGACGGTGGGACCCTGGCACGGTGGCGGGCGGGCTGACCCCCGCCCCAGGGAGAGGGATGTCCCCAGGGTGCCAGCACAGCTGTATCCCAGCTGTGTCAGTGGCCCTGGGTGTCCCCAGGGTGCCAGCACATCTGCATCCTGGCCGTATCGCTGGCACCGAGAGTCCCCAAGGTGCCAGCACATCTGTATTCCAGCTGTATCAATAGTCCCAGGTGTCCTCAGGGTGCCAGCACATCTGTATCCCAGCCATCTAGGTGACGCTGGGTGTCCCCAGGGTGCTATTCAGTCCTTTCCATGCCCCACCGTGTCCCAAGTGTCCCCACAACAGGTCCCCAGCCCTGCCTGCTCATGCTGTGCCATGCCACCCACACCATGCCACCCGTGCCGTGCCATGCCATGTCACCCGCGCCGTGCCACCCGCCCTCACTTGGTCTGGATGTGGAAGCTGTTGGTGGTGCCCGTGTGCTCGTAGTCGTGGATGGCGGCAGCGAAGATGATGGCCAGGACCTCGATCTCCGTCAGGTAGTGCTGGGGGGACGCTGGCGTCAGGGGGACGGGGACCGGCTGCTCCAGTGCCACCCCGCAAGGGGCACGGGGCCGAACGGTTGTGGGGCCCTCCATGTGCATGTGTGTTTGCACAACTGCGCGTGACTACACGCGTGCACGGCCACGCACACCTGTCCGGGACACGCGTGGGACACACCACGAGCGTGTGCATGCTCCTGTGACAAGCGTGACAGCCGTGCGGGGATGACAGGGCACACGCGTGTGCCAGGTGTTACCCCATGTGTGCCCACCCGTCCCCCCCAAGCCAGGGGTCACCCTGTCCCCTCCATCAGCCCGGTGACATTTCCATGGTGACAGCACTGTCACTAGGTGGCACCGTCTCCGTGGCAACAAGCATCGCCTGGACCAGCACCCAGCACCAGCCACTAGCCCAGGGCCCAGCCATGGCCCGGGACCCCCGTGGGACCCCCGTGGGTCCCCCCACGCCCCCGTACCAGCATGCCAGTGCGGAGAAGGAAGCAGTGGACGGTCTGGGTGACGTCGGCGGCGTGGACCTGGTTGTGATAAGGGTTCCGGTACTTCCCGTAGCCGGCCTCCAGCGCATCCAGCAGCGTCGTCAGGAAGACGGTGGGGATCTGCGGTACGGGCACACACGCTCGCGGATGCACTCGCGCGTGAAAAGCCACCAACACATCCCAGGCACCCGGCCCCGGGGGGGTCACGGGCATGGGCGCACCTTGAAGCGGCTGTTGAGGTTGTGTCGGGTGAAGAGCTCGAAGACGATGGTCCTCAGGGAGTGATCGTCCGTCACCCGGTTCAGCGCAAAGACATCGAAGCACCACAGGTCGAGGCTCTGGGGGCAGATGGGGGCATTACCCCAGCAGCGGGGCAAGCCCAATGCCCAGTGACACCCAGCCATGCCCAGTGATGCCAGGCAATGCCCCACGGCGCCGGGTGCCATCTCCCCTGGGCAACCCGGGCCATATCCTGCAAAGCCAGTGATGTGGATGGGGCAGCTGTGCCCGGGCGCTGCCAGGCCAGGGCAATGTGCCAGCGGGGCAGCATCCCCGTGGGGTATTGGGGTGCCCCCCCCACCAACACCCCCCGGTACCTTCAGGCAGTTCAGGACGGAGGTGGAGTAGCTGGGCCCCACGGCCGTGTACGTCCGGCGAAACATCCTGCAAGGGGGGGGTAAGTCAGGGCTGATGTGGGTGCTGGGGGACAGAGATGGGTGCTTGGAGACCCACCTGGGTGCTCAGGGACAGACCTTGGGTGCCAGGGGACAAACCCTGGGGGCAGGAGACAGACTTGGGTGCTCAGGGACTCAGCTGGGTGCTGGGGACAAACCTGGCTGCTGAGGGCAGTCCGGGTGCTTGGGGACCCACCTGGGTGCCGGGGGACAGACCCTGGTATGTGGGGGCCCAGAGGGGTGCTCAAGGAGCCACCTGGGTGTTGGGGACAATCCCTGGGTGCTGGGGGACCCACCTGGGCACTGGGGACATCCCAGCTGCTTAAGGACCACCTGGGTGCTAGGGACAGCCCCTGGGTGCTCGGAGAACCCGCCTGGGTGCTTGAGGACCCACCTGGGTGCTGGGCACAGCCCCTGGCTGCCATGGGACAGAGCTGGGAACTGCACTCCCACCCCCCCATCTCCATCCCAGCCATGCCCCCCCCCCCATAACCTCCCCATCCACCCTGTGGGGTGTGCCACCCAGCACCCACCTCTCCACGAAGATGCCAGCCTGGACGGCGTGAACGATGCTGCGAAATTTGGGTTTCTCCTCTGCCCGGCGCCCCTTGGCCCGCGCCTGCTGGGTGAAGGTGGCCGCCAACCAGTCCCGCACCTCCGAGGGCACCGCCGCGTCCGAGCCCATCTCCCGCAGCTCATCCTCTGTGTCCAGCATCTGCCTACGGGATGGCAACGGGGGGGGATGGCATCAGGGTGGGCATCATCCCGCACCCCGTGTCCCCCTGTCACCCCACGGCCCCTTGCCCACACCTCGTCTCGTCGATGTAGACGGCCTCCAGCAGCGAGGCGGCGTACTCCAAATTCCTCTTCAGCTCCTCCACGTTCACTTCACCCGTCTCCAGCTGCTTCACCATGTAACGCAGCCTGCGGGCAGCCGGGCAGCCCATTACCGGCCCCCCCCCGGGGATGGAGGTGGCAGCGGGGGGCAGCCGCAGGGGTCCCCAGCTGCCCTGCAAGCGGATGTGCCCACGCACATGCCCTGACACGCGTGGGCAGCACCTATAGGTATGTGTGCACGTGTGTGCTCGTGTCCCGTGTCAGTGCGGGGTGGTGGGCACCCTCCCAGGGGACCCCCCAAAGCGATGGTGGCAGCAAGGGGAGGGTCAAGGTGGGAGCGTGGCCATGGCATGGCTTGGGGGGGATGCAGGGGGCACCCAGAAGCCAGAGCACCCAGCACCCTGTGTCCAAAAAGTGTCCTGCACCCGGTACCCAGCATCCTGCACCCGGTACCCAGAGCTCATCCTGCACCCAGAGCTCATCCTGCACCCGGTACCCTGCACCCAGAGCTCATCCTGCACCGAAAACCCTTCAGCCTGCACCCACACAGCACCCAGAGCTCATCCTGCACGCAGCAGCCGGAGCTCAGTATCCAGCACCTCAAGCTTCTCCTGCACCCAGCACCCAGAGATCAGCACCCACGGCTCATCCTGCACTCAGCATCTGGAGCTCAGCACCCAGCGCTGGGGAGGGGGCACGCCCCCTGTGGGAAATGGGCAGGGGCAAGGGCAAGGGTGCAGGCAGGGGTGCAGGCAGGGGGTGGCAGGTTTCCCTCCCCACACTGGAGAAGCCCAAAAGGCCACAGGGCTCCCCCCAGCACCCCGAGCTCGCGGGTCACCCTGTCCCCAGCCTGGAGGGTGGCTGTCCCCACCACGTCACCCATCCTGGAGCCCTGGGTGACACCGGGCACAAAGTCCTCACCAGCCCACTGGGTCAGTGGGGCCACAGTGGCAGCTGGAATATCCATGGGGACAGGGACAAACCCAGAAAAGGGGGGGGGGGGGGGGGCGACACAGCCTGGGGTGGGGGGGACTCCGTGGTGGGGTGGCTTTGCACCCTGGGGACCCACACCCCCCAGGCCCTGCCGTGCCTCAGTTTCCCTCCCCCAGAAGCCTCCCCCACGTTGAGTGCCAAGGGGCCAGGGGTCCCCGGGGACTCACCGCAGGATGGGGCCCCACAGGTGGGCCCTGCGCAGGGTCACCAGCTCTGCCATGGGGGGGACGGCAGCAGCACCCATGGGTGCCCCAGCAGCATGGGGACAGGAGCCCAGTGTGGCCACCTTCCCCCTGCCAGCTTGCAACACCTGCATGGGACATGGGGACGGGGGGGACACGGGGACGGGGGGGACAGGGCGACACGGCAGCATCCCAGCGCAGGGCCCTGGGGTGGCACGGGGACAAACCCTGGCAGAGAGACCACCCCGATCTGCGCACACAGCAAACGTGCACACGTATGTGCACGCACACGTACATGCCTGAATGCACACATACAACGTGTGCGTGCACACAGGCATGCACACGTGCGCGCACACGCGCTTGCCCAACAATGCACACATATGGTGCACACAAGCACACATATGCACACTTGGCACAGCCGCACGCGCACCACATGTGCCCACACCTGCAAATACCCACCCACAGTACACACACGCATGCACACCAGCACACGGGTGCACACCTTTCCGCCAATGCGGACGCGTGCACGCAGCACACACGTGCACACGGGGGTACGCTCCTTTCCCCAGCCCCCCTCCACCCCGGGGCAAGCCCTCCCCGTCTGACACACGCCTGAACACGCTTGTGCCCGCAGCCGGCCAGCCCCCGGCCATCTGTCTGTGTGTCCGTGTGTCTGTCGTGGCGCGGGGGGAGCGGAGGCGGCGGCGGGGAGGGGAGGGGGAATCCCATCTGGCCGCTCGGGGAAAGCGTCGCCCCCGCAGCCATGTCTCCCGCTGCAGCCGCCTTGCTCGCACACCGGCTGGCACGGCTGGCACGGCCCCCCCAGGGCTCTGCCAGCTCCCCCCCAGGCTGGGGCGAGGGATGGCGGGGGGGGACGACAGGGCAGCTGCTGGCCCCTGTGGGATGCTGGTCCCTGTCCCAGTCCGGCTCAGCGCTCCAGCCAGCCTGTCCCCTCACAGAGGCCTCGCTGTCACTGCTACCCAGCACCCAACAGGTCCCTATTGGTATCTACTGGGTACCCATCACTGCCTACCTGGCACCCAGCAGGTCCCCATCACTGCCACCAGCACCCAACAGGTCCCCATTGGTACCCGCTGGTCCCCATCGCTGCCACACAGCACCCACTGGGTCTCCATCAGGACCCACTGGTCCCCATCGCTGCCCACCTGGCACCCAGCAGGTCCCCATTGGTATCTACTGGGTCACCATAACTGCCCACCTGGCACCCAGCAGGTCCCCATTGGTATCTACTGGGTCCCCATAACTGCCCACCTGGCACCCAGCAGGTCCCCATTGGTATCTACTGGGTCCCCATAACTGCCCACCTGGCACCCAGCAGGTCCCCATTGGTATCTACCGGGTTCCCATCACTGCCCACCTGGCCCCCACTGAGTCCCCACCACCTCGGTGCACAGTCCCCAAGGCTGGTGGCATCTGTCCCCACCACCAGCAGTTTCCCGTGGTGCTGCCAGCCCAGCCCGCAGCTCAGGAGGCACCTTAGGGTGACCCAGAAAGCTGGCCGTGGGGAGGGGGACAGCACACGGTGACAGTCCCACGGGACGGGGACACGTGGCCGTGGGGCAGAGGCCAGCCCCCACCTGCGCAGCTCCCACAGCCGGCCCCAAGCTGACCCCCGTGGCGGGACGTGGCATCGCCGGCACCGTCACCCCATGTCCCCGCAGTGGGGATGTCATGCCCGTTATAGCCCTGAGTGAAAACCTCGGGGGGAGCAACACGAGAGTACCTTCCAGACAGCTGCTCCGGCAGCCCTGTGCCTCGTTAGGGCTAACGAGATCTGGCAGCGGGCATGAGGGACCTGCCAGGTGAGACCCCACAGACCTGTGCACGCTTGTGCGAGGCTGTGCAAGGTCACACACGCTCGTCCAACACCGTGCGGGGCTGCGCACAGCCATGCGGGTGGCACGTGGCCGTGCACATCCCCACCAGCCAGCCCCCCGCCACACTGTCCCCACCAGCCCGGTCCCTTGGGGAAACTGAGGCACAGCGCAAGCAGGCGCTGAGGCGCAGGGGGATGGGGGTCACGGGAATGGTCCCAACTGGGGCCACGGGGTCCCCACCACGCTGGCTCCTCGGGGACGAGCCCCAAAACCCACAGGTCACCAGCCGAGAGGAGACACCGTGTCCCCTGTCCCCCAGCGCTGGGGACAGCCACCCACAGCTCCAAATCCCACAGGAAGGACATGACCAGCAGTGACACAGGAGATGCTGGCACTTGTCCCCAACACAGGGGACAGTCCCCAGGAGGGGACAGTGCCGTGACTCCAGCCGGCCCAGGAGGAACCGGCACCAGCGCTGGGACCGCAGGGGCCAGCGGGGCCGTGGGACCGCGTGGGGACAGCGTTCCTGGTCATGGGGGGGACAAGGGGACCCCGCCACCACTCCGGTGGGAGGACGAAGCCACCAGGTCCCCACGGCTGGGTGACATGGGTGCTGGCAGCGGGGAGGGTGAGGAGAGCTGGCAAGCGCTGGCATCCGCCTCAGCTCCTGCGGGATTTCCTGCGGGCTGATGATTCCAATTTGTTTTAATTAGCGGCCGCCGCCCCGTGCCAGGGGACCCGCACCGCAGCCGGGCTTACACCCCAAAAGTATCCCCAGGTCCCCCACAGGGTCCCCCTCTGTGTCCCACAGCCCCCACACTCCTCCCCACCCCTCTCAGCACCTAACGACCTCCCAAGCCTCGTTAGCATCGCCCCGGCCTGGCTGCACAGCGGGCAGCAACCCGTGCACACGCGTGTGCGCGTGGGTAGGCGTCGGAGACCCCCGTGAGCTGGCACACGTGTGCGGGCAAGCGAGCAAATAGATGCACAAGCCCACCCGCACGTGCGGGTCCGCACGCGTGTGCAAGGCCATTCGCGGGTGCCCGTGCACGGCCGCAAACCAGAGGGCAGGCGAGCAAGCGCGGATCCGTGCAAGCGTGGCACACGCGCGGCCGGTGCACACCCCACGCCTCGCCCCGGCGTGACGATCAGACCCAGCTCGGCGGGTGGGGGCCATCGCGTCCCCTTGGCCAAGGTGACGACAGTGACAGCTGCCAGCGAGCGAGGGGGGCCGGGGGGCGGCCAGACGTCACGTTCAAAGCCAGCGCGAAGCTCCCGAGCTCGGCGGGCTGCGGGGGAATGTGACCTTGGGAAAGGTGGCTGTCACCTTCCCGCACCCGGCCACCCATCCCTGGCGACACCCGTCCTCAGGGACACCTATCCCTGGGGTCACTCACCCTCCGGGGACCCCTGCGTCACTCGCCCATCACAGACGGTGCTGGGACCCCCGAGCGGAGCCCGGGGACGAGGGACGGCCACCAGCCGGCAGCAGGAGCAGGGGTCTCGCTGCGTCACACTGCCGGGCGGGTGATGCCCGCGCCCACGGTCCCCACGGGCTGCCTGTCACCACCCACGGCCCCCCACTGCTGCCAGCCCCCTCGTGCCCCCCCCGCCACCGCCGTGTCCCAGGCCTGCTGCAGGGATGACGGTGCCTGCAGAGCTGCTGGCACCCCACGGTCCCCTGGAGTGGTACCAGTGTCCCCAGGGCCACCCCGTGCCCAAGGAGGGCTGCAGGGTCAGCCTCAGGGTTCAGTCAGCACTGGGGACCCCCCCGGGACTGACACTGCAACCCCACAAGCACCCATGGGTGCTGTTACCCCTCCAGCTCTCTCCCCTGGGGTCCCCATCCCAGCTGATCCCCACCCTGGGGACCTGCCATCGGTCCCCAACACTCCGGGGGGCCGGGATGCTGCACCCTGGGGACACCCCGCTGCTCCCCCCACCCCAGTCACCCTGGCTGGGAGCTGGGGACCGTCCCCAAGCTGGGGTCCCCACTGCCGCCTCGGTGCTGGCAGGGGGTGGGGGAACCCGGCGGGGGCACAGGCACGATGCAGGCAGGGACCCCCAGCCCCTCGCACGCCCCCGCACCAGGGGCGGCCGCCAGCAATTTTGGGGAGGGGAAGACAGGCGGGGGGAGCGGGAGCGCAGCACAGCCCACGCGCTCACACACCTGCGCGTGCACACGCTCCCCAGCGCACGCTCAGGTGCGCTCCGGCACACGGGTGTGCACACGCGCTCCCGTGCACGCTCGCCCACTCCTGCATGTGCACACGCACAGGCGCCCCTGCTCCCACCCGCACGCACCTTTGCACGCGCATGTGCACGCTCCCACCAAGCGCTCGCACGCCCACAGCAATGTGTGCAGCCTGTTGCACACTCAGGCTTGCACGTGCACCCTAAGAGCTCTGCCACCAACATTTCACGCCCCAGTTGAGTCCTGCCCCGGCCTTGGGCTCATGTGAAACACGCTCAGCAGCTCGGCTTGCCAGCAAGCGTGCAATGCGGGCACCCGGCCCCCGTCCTTGTCCCCATTTTCCCCCCCTGGCACACCGGCACCATGCACACCCCTGCCAGCGTGCACCCGCGCACAAGCGCGCCTTCGCCGGCCACCACGTGCGGGTCGGCCTCGTGCACGTGTGCACACGCGGCCGTGCGCACCCCTTGCACGCCCACGCCTGTGCCCACCGCACGAGGACCCGCGCGAGCGCACGTGCCGCAGGTTCGCGAGGGGGCACGCGCGCACATGAGCCCACGCGTGAGCACAACTGCACAGGGGCGAGGGGGTGGCACCCCTGGGGCCACCGAGAGCTCCCTGGTGAGGGGGGGTTACAGGGTGGCACCCTGAGGTGTCAGAGGGTGTCACCCCTATCCCGGGGCCAGCTGGCACCCTGGCACCCGCTTTGCTGCCCCAGATTTGGGGGCACCCCAGCCTTCTGCCCACCCCACGGTGCCACCCAGAGAGAGGGGTGTTGGGGGCTGCATTGGGGGGCCCCCACCCAGCACCCCCAGATGTGCCTCATCAGACCCACCCAGGCCTTATGGGTGCCCCCAGCCCGAGGGGGTCCCGGTGCCCCCACCCCAAAGGGGTGCAATGGGTGCAGGAGGGTCACGAGGGTGACTGGAGGGTCCTACATGGCGGGGGGGCAGCGCGTGAGTGGGATGCGGGGCACTCGGGGGGGTCCCAGGGGCAAAGGGCTCCTGGGTGCAGCTGAAGGTCCCAGGAGGTCCTGCCTGGAGTGGGGGGGACACAGGGTGGGGGGCACCGGGGGGCCCTTAGAGGAGGCGTCAGGGGGTTTGGTGGGGGTGTGCTGCTCGGGTGGGCTCGGGGGTCCTGGTTTGGGGGTTCCCGGTTTGGGGGTTCCCAATTTGGGGGGTCCCAGTTTGGGGGGGTCCCAGTTTGGGGGTGAGGGGTCCCAGTTTGGAGGTGGGGGGTCCCGGTTTGGGGTTGGTTTTTTTTTGGGGGGGGGGTGTCACTCACAGCGCCCGGAGCTTGACCCAGATCTTCTTGCTGGGGACCGACTTGATCTCCAACGGGGACGGGCAGCCACCGGCCGGGTCCAGCGCTTCACGTTCGGGTTCCAGCCCCGGGAGGCTCCGCGGCGGCTCCATGGCCCCTGCGGCGGCGGGGACGTACCCTCAGTCCTTCGACCGGTCCCAGGGCCCGGCTGGCAGCGGCCGAGAAGCCGCCGGTCTCACCCCGCAGCCCCGGCAGCGGCCTCGCTCCCCGCCCGGTACCCGGCGGCTGCGCAGGCAGCACCGGCCCGGGCGGCGGAGCTAAGATGGCATCCCGGGTACCGGGGGTGGGAGCAGCGGGATGGGGAGCACGGCGGGTGGGGAGAACCGGGGATGGGGAGAACTGGGGATGGGGAGAACCGGGGATGGGGACAACCGGGGATGGGGAGAACGGGGGATGGAGAGAACCGGGGATGGGGAGAACCGGGGATGGGGAAGCTAGCACTGGGGATGGGGAGAAGGGATAAGGGAAGAACCGGGATGGGGAAAAGCAATAAGGGGAGCACCGGGGATGGGGAGAACCGGCGTAGCGGCGCGGTGGGAGGGGGGACCGGGGATGCTGCGCGCTCCTACCCGGGGATGCTCGGCCGGGAAGCGCCGGTTCTACCGTGCTCCGGTGCTGCCTGTACCGCCGGTGCAGTCGGTTACCGCCGTAGCCCGGTCCTCCCGCTCCTGCCGGTTCTGCCTCCGCCGACCGGGGCTCGCCGCAACTTTCCCCGAGCCGGCACCGGCGGGAGGGCGGGGAGGGGCGGGGGGGGGGGGGAGCCGGGGGCGGGGGCCGGGAACCGGGGCCGCCCAGCCCCGCCGCCCCGCTCAGCCCCGGCACTGGGGGGGGGCGGGTGCCCCGGGACCCCCACGGGGAGATGTTGGGGAGGGGGAGATGCCCCGGGACCCCCCCCCCAAGGGGAGGGAGGTGTCCAGGACCCCCATAAGGGCTGTGGGAGAGGAAGGTCCCCCAGGACCCCTATGGGGCTATAGGGGTGGTACCCCAGGACCCCTATGGGGGGGTCCCCCAGAACCCCTATGAGGCTGTAGGGGTGGTACCCCAGGACCCCTATGGGGCTGTAGGGGTGGTACCCCAGGACCCCTATGGGGGGGTCCCCCAGAACCCCTATGAGGCTGTAGGGGTGGTACCCCAGGACCCCTATGGGGCTGTAGGGGTTTTACCCCAGGTCCCCCTATAAGGTTGGACCCCAGGATCCCTATGGGGGGGTACTCCAGGACCTCAGGTGCCCCAGGATCCCTGTGGAGTTATGGGGGGGCAGATGCCCCGGGATCCCCATGGGGTTCTGGGGGTCTCTCACTGGGTTTGGCAGCCCGGGAAGGGGCCAGAGCCCCTGGCTCAGTGCCCCCCCACGGAGGGGCCGTGGCCTCCCCCATGCCACACAGGGGGTCTGCCCCGAGCAGCAGGCTGGGGCGGGGGGGACCGTGACCCCCACCTCCCCCAGGCCCCCTGCTCCCTGCTGAGACCTGCCCCGTTCATCACACGTCACCGAGGCCGGTGACACGCACACCAGAGACCATCCCCTCCCACTGACCACGGGGCAGCGGCAGCCCCCCGACTTATTGTAGGACCTACCCAAACCCGGGGGGGCTGCTGGGCCTCTCGCCTATTAGGGCATCACCCCCCTGGGCTGGGGGGTGTGGGGGGGGTTGGGAGCAGCCTGAGCTCGAGGGGACCCCATCCCTGCCCCAAGGCCCCCCTGCCCCACACACAGCTTGTCCCCCACCCTGTGCCCCCCCTCATGCCGTCTGTGTCCCACTGGGAAACCTCAGGGTGCAGGGGCCGATGCTGAGGGCTCAGGGGGCTCTGGGCACACACAGGGGGGGGGATATTGGGGTGCCAGAGCCCCGGGTGGGTCCCAGCAAGCTGGGGGGGCACAGCAGCACCCGCGCTGCCTCCCGCGGCACGCGCCGAGCTGCAGCCCCCGGGGAATATTAATAAGCCCTTATGTAATGCCGTAGGTGTGTGCAGCACCCACCACCACGGCACCGGGGGACCAGGTGGGCCCCCCCCCGCCCCCCCAGGGTGCCATCCCCAAGCCCCCACCTTGGCCCACTGTCCCCAGTGGCTCAGCCAGGTCCCTGCCTGCCAGGCCATGTCACCTCCTGGCCTTCAATGGCTAGCACCCATGGGTGCTGCCCAGGGATGCATCCGTTTAGCCTCTATAAAGGGGGCTGTACCCCCTCCCATGGAGGTTCCCCACTTCGGTGGGGTGCCCTGTGGGTGCAGGGGCGGCACCCATGGGACCCCCATCTACATGCTGGGGTCAGCAGAGTGGGCTGCCAGCCCCAGCACATGGCGTGGGAGCTCCCATACCCCGCTGGGGACATTTTGGGGTCCTCAAACTTTTCGGGGGCTCAAAGCCAGCTTAGGGGCAGCACCTTGAACAAAGGGGGGCACCCCATGGCGCAGAGAAGCCTGAGGCGGGGGGCACAGGGGGCGGCAGGCGCGGGAGAGGCCGTGGGCAGAGATGCGCGCGAGACAAAGCCGTGCTGCCGGCGGGGAGCCTCAGTAGCTCGTTACCACTTAATATCGTGATTGATGAGCGCGAAAATAGACTTTTGCAGCAATCTGGAATAATCAGCAGGTTCTGGGCGTTAATTCGGGGGAGTTCAGCCCCTCGGGAGCACAGCCGGAGGGGGGCAGCGGGGGAGTCCAGCCCGCTCCAGAGCAATTTTTCCCCCCCGGATGAATTAATAAAGCAATTAGTGCCGGATGATGCGGCCGCATGCTTGTGCTCGATCGTGCGATCGCGGCTGCGGTTCGGTTTGGCTGCCGGGGCCCGCACGCTCGGCCTCCCCCGAGCCCTGGTACCACCAGGCCCTCCCAAGGGGGCTCTGCCGAGGGGGGCTTGTGGCCACGGCAGCCGCCGTTGCCCCCCCCACACTCCCGGCACGGCCGGTGACTCATCCCGGAGCAGCCGGCCGTGAGCGGAATGGCAACGGCCGCCCCGCCGCCTCCTTCCCTCGCCCCATTAATTTTCCCCCGGGATGCTGCACGGGAGAAAAATAAACACCCTGAGACTGGGGAAAGGGGTGGCGGGGGGGGGGGAACGTGACTTGAAACATCCTCAGCTGGGCAAGCGAGGGGAAACTGAGGCACGAGGCCGGCCAGGATCATTGCCATGAGAAGTGGCAGCTTTAATTAAAGCTGGTAAATCCTGCCAGCAGCTCCACTCCTTTAATGTCCCAGCCCCACAAGGCCCCCGCCATCCCCAGACTCTCCCAAATACCCATGGGGGACCCGCAGGAGGTTATTACTGTTGGAGACACGAGGCTGGGTACCCACCCTAGGGTGCTGGGGCTGAGCCAGCCCCAAATATTCCCTGAGTCCCCCCCAGCCACGAGTCAGACACAGCCATTGGGGGAAAAATGGTTTAGTGAAGGTGGAGATGGCTGGGGGACAGGATGGGGATGGTTGGGGACACCGTGGTGGCATCTAGCAGTTGAGGGAGGACCCGGGGGTCCCGACGCGGGGTAATTGCAGGGGTTTGAGGGGAAGGGGCAACACGGGGCCAGGCTCAGTGCGAGGGGACCCTGCTGAGCATGTTTTCCCGGCACACCTCGCGGTAGGCGTTGCGGAGCAGGACGTAGGGGAAGCAGGTCTCCAGCATGTCCACTGTCAGGAAGGACGACTCTGCCACGATCTGAAAGAGGGGACACACACACATCAGCAGCCGCCCCTGCCTCAGTTTCCCCCCTTGCCAGAGCAGGGAGCCGGCCCCCAGCCCCTCCCCGCCAGAGCTGGGTGCTCCCTCCCCAGATGGCTCCTGTGCCCCAGCTCCAGACTGAAATATTTGCATTTAAATTGCTTTGCAGCGAGGACAAGCGTTCCCTGAATACCAATACTGGGTGGTGGGTGCGTGGCCCCCACCCAGTCAGCCCAGCCTCTACCTGGGGGTGTCAGAGCTGCATCCAGCCCCCCCACCTGGGCCCAACCAGAGCTGGGCAAGGGCTAAGCACCCAGACCCAGCTGCCATCTGGGGGCTGGAGCAGCCTGGACAGAGCTGGAGCCCAGCAGAGATACGGAGCTGGGATGTGCCCACCAAGAAACAGCCCGGAGCCCACCCAGCAGCACCCCGGGGTCTGCTGTCACTCACCAGCTGCATCAGCAGGGAGATGGAGTCGCGGTTCCTGGCACGCACCTTGTCCGTCTCCTGGCCAAGCTGCAGGAGGCTGACAGAGGCCAGCTGAGGGACGGATCTTGATCAGCACTGGGGACGGTGCCCAACCCAGGGAGGGTGCCCACCCCCCGCCAGGCACAGCTGTGGCCCCTGGCCGCTCTCACCAGCAGGAACTCCTTGAGGTGGGTCTCGATGTTCTTGTTGTGGACAGTGAAGAGGGCGGCCGACACGTGGATGATGGCCTTGGCCAGGCAGTGGATGTTGTTGTTGTAGCCTGGGGACGCGGGTAGGTTGGGGACGCAGGTAGATTGGGGACACAGGAAGGTTGGGGACAGCACAGGGTCTCAGCTGTGCCCACCTCCCTTGGCTGCAGTTATGGGGCACCAGCCCTGCCAGTCCTGGGGTCCCGCTGCCCCCACCAACCCTCAGCTGTGGTTATGGGGCACCGACGACCTCGGGGATCCCAGCACACACAAGGTGCGACACCAGGGCACTGTGGTGTCACGGTCATGGGGACACAGCCAGGACTGGGGACACAGGGACAAAGCCGCCAGGGTCACGGCCAAGCCTCACCGTCCACCTCGGTGTTGTAGAAGGACGCCGGGTCGGAGGCCAGCAGGGGCAGGGACACGGCCACGAAGACCAGGAGCAAGCAGGCCACCTTGTAGTCTTCCTCCGGGGATGAGCCATCTGCCAGGGAGGGAGGTGACACTAGACAGGGGTCCAAGAGGGGACCCCAGAGGACCCAGGGAGGTGACACAGGACGGGGGAAGCTGGCAGGGTCACAGATCTCAGGGACAGCCCCCCACGAACCCAGCAGACCCCCACGGTACCTGTCTTGCTGCCAGCGAGGACATTCACCAACGCGGGGTCGACCTCGCAGGGGATCCCCGCAGCCGAGGCCAGCTCAAAAATGCTCAGGGTGACCTGGGGGTACGGGGACGTTCAGGCCCAGGACTGGGGACACGGGGTGCAGCCAGGCACGGGGGACCATGCAATGCCACACAGTGCCACGCAATGCCAGGCAGTGCCCTGTAGCACCATGCAGTGCCACATGACGCGGAGGGTACGGGACGGCAGCAACCAGCCCTGCCTGGGGACACCTGTCCCAAGCACTGGAGGTGCCACCCTGCCCCCGACCCCCTCCGTGCCCACCTGGATGTCGGTGTCGGGGGTGACAACGTCCGTCAAACACTCGATGGGGCCCATCAGGAAGGGGCAGTGGTGGGAGAAGACCTGCAGAGAGAAGGTGGATGCTCACAGAGCTCCTGCTGACCTCTTGGGCTGTGGGGTCTGTGGGTGGGGGTCCCATGGGGTTGGGCGACCCATGGGGTGGCAGGCACCCACCTCCCGCAGGCCCTGCTGGGCCATGGCACGGAAGCTCAGGATCTCCCCGATGATGGTCATGCGCTTCAGGACGTTTTCGGCCGCTGCAGGAGAGGGGTCAGTGGGGACACGCGTGTGTGTGCACACCCATGTGTGCCAGCCCCAGGCTCCCCCCTCAACGTGCCCAGTGCCACCCCAGACTCACAGGTCAGTCGGGGCAGCAGAGCCGCCATCTGCTCGGGCTTGCAGGAGCTGGAGCGCAGCTGGACCAGCGTGTCCATATTCTCGTTGACCAGCTTCTGCAGGGGACGTGGAGCTGGTGGCACCAGGGACACGGCAAGCCCACAGCCGGCCAGGGAGGGACAGAGGTGTCTTGGCCCCTCTGTCCCCTCTCCACACTGGCCAGCGAGCCCATGGGACAGGCAGGAGGTTGGGATGGTCTCCAGGGTGTCCCTGCCTGCCCTGTCAAATTGTGCTCCAGAGCCCGGTCCCAGCAGCCCGACCCTGGTCCCAGTCTCCTGATCCTGGTCTCAGTCCCCTGACCCTGGTCCCAGCCCTCAGCCCTACCTTCAGCTCAGTGACCTGGGAGCCCACGTGCCACATGAGGTTGTCGCTCAGGAACTTCATGCCGTATGGCCCGATGAGCTCGGCCAGCGCCCGCATCTCTGCGGGGAGGGGGACAAGGACAGGGACATCAGCATGGTCGGGGGGTGATGATCCCCTCCCCACAGCATCCCCGCATCCCTCACCTGAGACATCGGAGAATTCGGCGGCACTGAAGTGGGGCTCGCCCTCCTGGGGCACCGTGGCAAAAGCCTGCAGGGCTGGGGCCAGGATGATGGCCCCCGTGCTGGCCTGCCGCAGCAGGGCCTCCAGGTACCTGAGGACACCGAGTTGCTGCCGCCGTCCCGCACCGTGACCCACGGCACCGCAGGGCCACCTCCCATGAGGGAGGGAAGGTGCCAGTCTCGGCACGGCACCCACCAGTTGGTGTAGATGGTGGTGAGCGTCTGCTCGCCGGCAGCGTCGCGGGGCTGCGTCTGCTGCAGGAGGACACTGCGGATGATGCGCCCCGTGTCCAAGCCCACAAACTGCCCCAGCGACTGGATGAAGGTCATGTAGGCGCTCAGCCCCACCAGCACCTCCGAGGGTCGGGCCACCTCCTGCGTGGCCTGGCTGTAGCCTGCCATGGCCACAATGGCCCTGCAGGGACAGGAGGGGGCTGTCTGGAGAGCTGTGGCCAAGTGCCCCCTCCCTGGCAGCGCCCACAGCCCACCCTTGCCGTGTCCCACGTCCCTGGCATGGTCCCTACTTGGTGAGGCGTGTCTCCAAGTGGCTGCTGAGGTACTCAGCCGGTGTCACTGTGTGCTCGAAGACAGTGAAGTTGGGCACGTGGTTAAGGCTCAGGGACAGCTCAGCCAGCGTCAGGTGCAGCTTGTCCATGCTGGTGTAGGGGTGACAGGCACCATCAGCCACACCGCAGCCCCATGGGGACAACCCCACGGTCACGCCGTGCCCCCACGTCGCACCATGCCCACACCCAACGGCTGGTGGCCACCACTGCCTGCCAGTCCCCTGCCCACCCTCACCAGCCCCAGCTGGCTCTCACTTGGTGGTCAGGGTCCGGTCCTTCCTCTGGCTCTCAGCCCCTGGCTTGTCCCGCTCAGGCTCCCCCTTCTTGGCCGGCTGCTTCATTGTCTTCTTGTTGCGGGCTTTGCTGACGGTGGAGGCGCAGTGCTTGGGCAGCAGCTGCCAGAGATGGGCAGCAGGTTACCACGAGCTGTGGCACCAAGGACAACTCAAGCAGGGCCTCCAGGACCAGAGGCCATCATCCCCAAGGTTGAATTGGGGGCGACACCCTGCCAGGTCTTCCCCCGCAAAGCTGTCCCAAGGCTTTGGAGAACATGGAGGCCAAGGAGGCCACAGAGACCCCAGAGGCCATGGAGACCCTGGAAGCCACAAAAAGCCACCAAAATCCACCTGGAGACCCCAAAGACTACAGAGAGCCTGGAGAGCATAGAGACCCCTAAGGTCACAGAGATCCTGAAGGTGATGGAGACCTCAAGGTCACGGAGACCTCAGAAGCCCTGGAGACCCCAAAGGCCACAGAGATCCTGAAAGTCACAGCAACCCCAAAGGCCACAAAGACCTCTGAAGCCCTGGAGACGTAACCCTCACCTGCTCGCTGAGGTTGTGCTGCTCGGCACAGGCATCCATGACACAGGTGCTGGCCTGCCGGGCCATCTCCTCCAGGAATTTGTTGCACAGCCCCAGCGCTATGGCCTTCAGGTGGGGATACTGTGGGGGGAAAGCCACGGTACTGTCACGGCACAGCATGCGGACCATGGCCACATCTGCAGCGTGCCACCAGCTGCCCCTAGGCCACGGGGCTGCCATCGTCCCCTCCACAGGTGGCAGGGCAGCAGCCAGCCATGGCTGGCTCCACATGGACCCCTGTGTCCCCCTCCCATGTCCCCCTGGGCAGCAGGACCCACCTCCTCCGGGCACATGGGGTGGATGCAGCGGGAGAAGTGGCTGCAGAGCAGAGGGAAGGCGATGCTGTAGCGCAGCATCGAGGGCTCCTCCATCGTTGCCACAAACATCTTCTCCACGGGGCGAGGGTAGAAACTGCAAGGATGGGGGTAGAGGGGCAGAAGGAGGGGGCAGGGAGGGCAGGAGAGGGTATTTGTCTTTCTGGACACTCTGTTCCTGTGCCACGTGCGTGTTGTCCTTGTCCCCGTGTCCATGTGTATGTCACCTAACCTTGCCCAACCTCTCCCATGGGTGACATGTCCCCCACAGCCACCTCCGTCCCTTCCCACACCCGTCACCCAGCACACATGGGCACCTTTCCATGCGTGCTGGGGTGCAGGACGTGGCTCAGAGACCCCCAGCCAGGGTCACCCCCCATGACTGTGGGGAAACTGAGGCAGAGCAGGTGGCTGCGCTCACCACAGGTCGGAGAGGTCAGAGGCCTCGGCCAGCAGCTCCTCCAGGGAGTCGAGCAGTTTGGTGTGGAAGACGATGAGGTTCATGACGCGACCCACGTCGTGGTTGGAGCCCAGTGGCAGTGAGGCCTTGGCCACGCTGGTGTAGGCCTGGGGGCACAGCGGGCTCAGGGTCATGGCAGGGCAGGGGAAGAGGATGAGGACAAGGACAGGGATGGGGACAGTAATAGGGAAGGGGATGGGGACAGGGATGGGGAGAGAGGAAGGGGATTGGCACAGGGACGGGAACAAGCATGGAGATTGCGATGGGGACAGGGACATGGACAAGGACAGGGACAGCGACAGCACCTGCAGCCGGAACCAGTCCAGGCGGAGCGGCATGAAATCAAACTGCTCCTTGTCATCAACTGCGGGGAAAGAGAAACGTGGGGAGACATGGCTGTGGGGAGGGGGCTGGGGTGACTATCAGTCTGGGGGTGCTGATCTGGAGGTACTGGTCCTGGGGGTGCCAGTTTGGGGGTGCCAGTCTTGGGGTGACAGTGCCCACTCCACAGGATCCCCAGGAGCTGCCATCTCCCCGTTGCCCCACAAGCCTGTGCCTGGGTGCCCAGCACGGCTCAGGATTGCTGCAGGGCTCCCGGGACAGGGGGGATATCGGTCCCCAGGCAGTGCCAGGGTCATGCCAGGGGGGACGCAGTCCGTACCTTCCTTGACAGAGAGAGCCGAGAGGGAGCTGACGAAGGACGACAGGATGATGGACTCCTCCTCAGGGCACACAGAAAGGTTCTGTGGGGTCAGGGATAGGGTCAGGATAAAGGACAGACAGGATAGGGCACAGGGGACAGGGACAGCCCCAATGGGGGACACAGATTACCCCCTGCCAGTGCCCCATGGTACCTGTATGACTTCGCTGAGAACCAGGGCGTCAAAGCGGGCCAGGTACTGGACGTGGTAGCGCTGCAGCACCCCAACGTGCCGCCGCACCAGGCTCCGCAGCTGCTCCATGAGAAAGAGCAGCTCCGCGATGTGGCTGCCACAGGAGCCGCCGGTCAGAGCCAGGTCTGGCTGTGCCCCCCAAGCCCCCCCAGTGCCAGCTGCACTCTGGTATTGCCCCAGGGAAATCCCCACCATGAGACCAGCCTGCCCACGGCTGGGGGTGGCCCCCACGGGCATGGATTCCCCCTGCGCAGAGCCGGTGCCTGCATACTGTGCCTACTTGTCAGCAAAGTCCTCAGGCGTCTTGGTCTTGGTGACATGCTCAGCGTGCCGCACCAGCCAGCTCACCTCGTCCCGGCAGAAGGACAGCGCCATGAAGACGAAGAGAGCCTAGGCAGAGCAGAGGAGCAGGATTTAGCGGGCACCAGGCACGGGGTGCTGCCACCAGGCACTGCCACTGGATTGGTACCAATAGCCCTGGGTGCTGTCACCCCATGGCACCAGGCTGGCACCAGCAGTACCCCCCACACAGACCCCACCCGCACCCATTTCACACCCCCGGGCACATGCAGAGCCTGGCACCCAGCACCCTGCACCCACACACCCCCTGCACCCCAAACCCTGCCCCTCCAGCCCCCCACTGCCCTCTTGCTCCCATCCTCACCTTGGGTCCCAGCAGCCCGGGCTGGTCCTCCAGCAGCACCTCCAGTTCCCGCACAGCCCCACGCAGGTATGCCCGCCGGCCCCGGTGCAGGGAGCCGCTGCAGTGGGGGTCAGGGTGGGGGTCAGGGCCAGGGGCACCCAACTGACCCCCCCAGCCACCCCTCTCACCCAGTGGGGACATCACAGGCACCATGTGGCAAAGGTGGGGGCTATGGCACAGGGCCAGCACAGACCTGATCGGGGCACCCCAGCCCCTGCCCCCCAGGGTGCTGACACCGCCCCAGGAGCTCCTGGGACACCCCCCACTCTCTGGGACTCATGGGACCCCCAGGACCCTGCAATCCTTTGGGGTGCCCTGGGACCTCCCAGCTCCCCAGAATCCCTGGGACCCTCCCCAGCTCCCCCAGACCCATTGACTCCCCACTGAGTCCCCAACCTGTGAGCCACAGCATGTTCCTTGCACTCCTTGAGATCAGCCACCCGCTTCCCATACCTGCGAGAGAGTCACGGCCAGGCAGTGCCAGGCATGGCACCCAGGAGAGCCCCTGGCACAGCCCCCAGTCCCTGCACCCAACACAATCCCCCGGCACACAGCACAACCTCCTGGCACCCTGCAAAGTTTCGTGGCACCCACCAGGGCTGCTGGCAGAGCCCCCCCAGCCCCTGACACCCACCACGGCACTCCCCCAGCACCCCGCACGGCCCCGGCGTTGGCACGGCCATTACCCCTTGAGGCTGCTGAGCAGCTCCTCGGTGACCTTGTGGACCTGGAGGGCTTCGTCGCGGAGAAGGGTGATGTAGAGCGAGCCCTGCAGCGCCAGCCGCCACAGCTCCAGGCACTGTGGGGACGAGCCCAGAGCCCCCGGGCACACCAGGAACCCCACTGTGGGCACAGCCGTCAGGCAGGCAGGCACTGCCCATCTTGCCGGTCCCAGAGCGGGCAGGGGGATGGCCCGAAACCGGGAGCCAGTCTGCCCACGTTGGGGCTGGGGACCCGCGGGCATCACAAGGACTCACTGAGGATCCAGCGCTCCATCACCTCCAGAGATAGGTACTCGCAGGCCATCTGGGGACACAGGCGTCACCACGTCACCGTCCTCAGCCCTCCCGCAGCCTCCCCCAGGACCTGCCCCACTCCCCGCGGTGCGGTGGCACTCACAGTGTCGGAGCTGGCAGGGCTGAGCATGGTGCCAGTGGTGCTGAGCAGGCTGAGGAGCTGGTCGCTGCGCCACTGCTCAGCCCCCTGGTTCCTTCGGGCGAAGAGGAAATGGAGGGACAGAAGGGCGCTGGTGACAGCCTGGGGGACAGGAGGACATCGCGGGGGAGCTAAGAGATGGATTGGGGCAGGATGTGGCCCCGCTGGCTGGGGGGAACCCCATCCCACCTTGGTGTGCGGCCCAAATTCCTCCATCAGCTTCTTGAGGGGGTGGTCGTACTCCAGCACCATCTGTCCCAGGCGGGCGAAGCTGGGGTCACTGCAGGGATGGTGGCACAGGGGTCGGGGACGGTCCTCAAGGCCAGCCCCAGTGGGGACAGTCTGCGGGGACAGCCCTGGTGGGATCCAACCCACCTGGTGCCGTGGCTCATCTCGTGGGCACAGTGGTACATGCCGATGAGCAGCCGGCGGTCCTCAGTGCGAGCCAGCAGCAGTACGAGGGACACATAGGTGACAACCAGGTCCAGGTAGCTCTTGGTGAAGTCGTAGTTGACGTGCTGGGGAGGGGACAACCGTGAACACGTGGGCATGGCCCGTGGCACCCCCCAAAGTACTCCCCCTGGGACCCCCTGTGCCCCACTCACGATGTCGAAGAAGCACTGGCTGGCATCGATGGTGTTCAGCAGCTCGTAGACATGGTCCTGGCAGGGAGAGGACAAGGGGCTGTGTCACTGCTGTGCCCCCCCCCGTGTCTGAAATGCTGGCACTACCTCCCAAAACCCCTCTCTGCCCCCCACCGCATGCCCCAGCTCACCCTGAACTCCAGAACGTCCAGGAAGGAGTGGTAAAAGGGTCCCAGCACCCGAGCGATGTCCCCCTTGTCCTTGTGCACCGGCCCCAGGTGTTGCTGCAAAGGGACAGCGGGGACACCGGGAGTGGGGTGACCCAGGGAGGACACCCGGGGAGGGGTGACATGGGACAGGGGGTGGCAAGATGATCAAAGGCAGGCGATGGAGTAGAAGCCAGGTGGTGGTGACACAAAGTGGGGTGACACGGGCAGGGGTGACATATGAGGGCCAGGGTGGACACTGGATTGGGGCAACATGGGGTGGGGATGGTGAGGACACTGGGGATGGGGTGACACAGGGTGGGGGGCAGAGGGGACACCCAGGTAGGACTGACACAGGATGGGGGGGAGGGGAGAACAGGGGGGTTGGGACAGAGGGGACACCCCAGTCCCTCACCGTGCTGCTCCGCACATCCAGGTGAGGAAACTTCTTGTTGATGAACTTGACGGAGGGCTCCATGGCCTTGTCGCTGAGGAAGGGCGGCCGTGTCTTGGGATCGGAGCAGGTCTGTAGGGATCCCCCAGCATCAGACCCCCCTAAAACCGCTTCCTGGCTTCGGAGCCCCCCATCAGACCCCCCTACCCCAGCGATCCCACCGCCCCGTGTTTCTTCACAACCCTTGCTCCAGGAAGAAGCCAGGCTCTTCCCCATTAGATGGGGTGGTGTACCCTGGTGTCCTGTACCCCAAACCTCCCCCTCCCAGGGGACCCAGGTACCCTGCCCCCCCACCACCCTGCACCCACCTTCTTGATGTTGTATATGCGGACCAGGACGCCCCGTCCCCGGTCATTGAGGATCGTCAGCTTCTCGGCGAACTTGTTCTGGTAGACAGAGGGCAGCGACATGGTGGCAACGTGCGGGGACAGTGGGGGGTCACCCCGTTTCCCCCACGTCCCCTGTTCGGCTCCACGGTCCCAACACCCAACTTCCCCTTCTTGGGTTTCCTGGGCTGGTCCCCGAGCTGGGGCCACCACCACGTGACACCACCACCGCCACCACCCCGTGACACCGCCGGCGCCTGACGCCATGGCTGTGCGATGCCGCAGCTAGTTAGGTCCAGCCACCAGCCACGCCACGCTGGCCACCGCTCGGTGACACCATCCAGGTCACAGCAGGAGGACATGGCTGACAGCCGGGCAGTGCTGGCTATGGCCATACGAGCACCAGTCCCATTCGTGCTATGCTGACCAGGACCGTATACCACCGGTCACCACTGCGTGACACTGGCCGCAGCCCTCGTAACGCTGGCCGGAGCCATGTGGCACCAGCCGTGGCCCTACAGCGGCACCCAGGGCCCTGCAACACCAACCGTGACCCATATAACAGCAGCCAGGCCCCTCTAACACCATGCGAGACCCTGTAACACGGTGCAGGGCCCTACAACAGCACCCAGGGTCCATATAAGACCATCCGGGGCCCATATACCACTGCTCAGAGCCCATATAACACTGCCCAGCCCCACATAAAGCTGCCCAGGGCCTATATAGCACCGCCCAGGGCTGATATAACACTGTCTGGGCCCATATAGCATCTCCTGGGGCTCATATAGCACAACCTAGGGCTCATATAGCACCGCCTGGGCTCCTGTAGAACCGCCTGGGCTCCTACTGCACCTCCCAGGGCCCATATAGCATTACCCAGGGCCCATATAACATTGTTTGGGCCCATATCATGTCTCCTAGGGCTCATATAGCACTGCCTGGGCTCCTATAGAACCACCTGGGCTCTTATAGCACCTCCTGGGGCCCATATAGCACCATCCAGGGCTGATATAACATTGTCTGGGCTCCTATAGCATCTCCTGGGGCTCATATAGCACCACCTGGGCTGCTATAGAACAACCTGGGCTCCTACAGCACCTCCCAGGGCCCATATACCATTGTCTGGGCCCATATAGCGTCTCCTGGGGCCCCTATAACATTGCCTGGGCCCCTGTAGCACTGCCTGGGGCCCATACAACATCTCCTGGGGCCCATATTACGCTGCCTGGACCCCTATAGCACCTCCCGGGGCCCCTATAACATTGCCCGGGCCCCTATAGCACCACCTGGAGCCCATATAACATTGCCTGGGCCCCCATAGCACTGCCTGGAGCCCATATAGCACCTCCCAGGGCCCACATTACACTGCCTGGACCCCTATAGCACCTCCCGGGGCCCCTATAACATTGCCCGGGCCCCTATAGCACTGCCCGGAGCCCATATAACATTGCCTGGGCCCCCATAGCACCACCTGGAGCCCATATAGCACCTCCCGGGGCCCACATTACACTGCCTGGACCCCTATAGCACCTCCCGGGTCCCTTATAACATTGCCTGGGCCCCTATAGCACCGCCCGGGCCTACCCAGCCGCCCGGGGGGGGGGTGGGGGGGTGGGGCGGCCCCGTTGCCATGGCGACAGCGGAGCGCGGCAGCCCCGCAGGCCTCGCCGGAAGCCGGGCCCCGTTGCCGTGGTGACGCGGAGGCGCGTGAGGCCCGTTGGGAGTCTGTTAGGCCGAGCGGCCGGGGCCGGGGCTGCGGCCTGGGCCCCGCCATGGACGGTGAGGAGCTCGTCCCGTGTCCCTACGACAAAAGTCACCTCATCCGGGTGTCCCGGCTACCCTACCACCTTGTCAAGTGCCAGCGGGTGAGGGGGGGGTCGGGGCTGGGGCCTGCTGGGGGCCGGGGCTTGGGCCTACAAGGGGTTGGGTCTCGCTGGGGGCCGGGACGGAGGCCCGCTGGGGGTCAGCCAGCTCTGAGGTAGAGGCTCCCCCCGACAACGTAGCGCCTCTCACCTCTCCTCGCCCCCCCCCCCCCAGAACAACCCGCAGGTGGCCCGCACGCTGGCCACCTGCCCATTCAACGCCAGGCACAGGGTGTCCCAGGGCAAGCTGCAGAGCCACATCGCCTCCTGCCCTGACAAGCACCAGACCGACCTCCCCCACGGTACAGCATGGCCCCCCACCCCTCACCACCCCTGTGGCTGTGCTGAGCTGTGCCCTCCACCCCCCAGCTGTTCCCTCTGTCCGCACAGAGATGGACAGGTCCCTTGGCAAGAAGATGAAGCAACCGGAGGTCCCCACGGCCTGGCAGCCCCCGCCGTGCCAGGAGGACTGGGATGCTGGTGAGTGTCCGCAGGGTGCCAAGCAGCGCTCCTCCCCCGCTTGCCGTGTCACCCCAAGGCTGGCACATCCTCATCTCATCACCCTTTAAGAGCTGGAGGACCTGGAGGATCGCCCGCCGTTCGTCTTCAACATCAGGGAGAATAACCTGCTCCTCCCATGCGACAGGTAGGAGCCCGCAGGGCCGGGGACATCCCCTCCCTGGGTGCCCACATTTGGATGTCCCCCCTGCGGGGTGCTGCCCGCACCGACACCCCTGGTCCTCTCTTGTCCCCCAGCTCTGCCCCGGCAGCACCCACAAGCTGGAGCCAAGGCAGGGGAGCCACAGGACGCCCTGCGGCGGGTGCGGAGCGGTGGTCACAGGAGGGACTGCAGACAGTGGCGGCCGGACCAGGGCAGTGCCCGTCTCTCCCCCAGGACTGAGGGGACCACTGTGCCGGGGGGGCTGTGCCCCTTCGGCTGCTGCTGCTGCGGGGAGTGATCGTACCCACAGGTTTTAAATGCATGTTACAAATTAGCTGCCTGTGAGTGTGTGTGGTGTCCTGTCACCCTGGGGGGGGGGACAGAAGTGACCTTGTAGGGTGGGGACTGGGCCACCCGATGGGACGGACACTGGGGGCACCCATGGGATGGGGACCCAGTGGAACTGTGTGACTTGGGGATGGGGGCACTCTGGGCACAGGGACCCCAGGGGACCTCCGGTGTGGGCACATCGGGGCCCCAGCCTGCCCTGCTCCCCTTGGCAGGGCTCTCAGCCTGCCCTGCTCCCCCCACACTCCCCTTGCTGCCCTCCCAGCACTCTCTGCGCTGCCTGCCCCTTGTGGCACTGGCGAGTGGGGCCAGGGTCTGTAGCCCCACTCCAAGGGGGCTCTAGCACCATGGGGGGAGGCGGAGGACAACAGCTCCAGTGCACAGCAGGCTGTCACCCCCCCCAGGCCTGTCTGTGTCCCCATAACGCACCCAGAGTGTCCTTGTAACCCCTGGGCCAGGCCATATCCCTGTCACCCCCTCCAGTGTATCCCCATAACCCCCTGGGCCACCCCGTGTCCCTGTTGCCCCCCCCCAGTGTCTCCCTGTATCACCACAGCGTGTCCCCGTAACCCCCCTGCCTGCCTGTGCCCTGTCCCCCTCCAGCGTGTCCCTGTCCCCCCAGGCCCCCAGCGCCCCACTGTCCCCCTCACCCTGTCCCCAACCACCCCTAATCTTGGGCTCTGGGGGGGACAGCGACAAAGAGGATGACTGGGACTGAACAAGCTCAAGGTGACCCCAACCCCCACTCTGGTCCCAGTGCTGGGGGGCTGCTACTCACCCAGGGCACCAGATCCCCACCCCAGTCCATCTCCCACTGAAACAGGCGTTACCAGGCAGGGCCTGCCTGGATTTTGGGCTGCGGGGGGTGCTATTTTAGTGCCTTTGCGCAATGCGGGTGCCTCGTGCTCAGGCTGCGTCCCTGGGGCATCGGGCCCTGGGTTCCCCGCCCAAGGAGGGGGGGCCAGCTGGGGAAACCTCATTAACCCCCCCGCCCCATGCAGTCCTCCAAAAGATGTGTTGTCCCCCCCCCCACTGCCAGCCTGGCGGTGACACACCCATCACACCCAGACTGTGCTCAACACCAGCGTCACCCTGGGAACAGGGGATTCCCCCAATCCTCCACATCCCCCCCCCCCCGCAATTCCTTCTCCCCTTCTTCCAGTGGGATATCTCTGGGTGCTGGGGACCCCACGGAGTCCCCGCCACGCCGGGAGGTGAGGAGAGCTTGGAGGAGGCGACAGATTTGGGGCGGTATGTGTGGAAATGGGAATGCATGTGTCACGCCGCTTTTCCCGGCCGGGCTCCCTGCCCGCCCCGCCGCCGCCGCTCGCTCCCCAGCCTCCTCCAACACCCCGTCATCCAAGGCAGGCGGCAGGGACCCCGCAGGGCTGAGTTTGGGGGGGAAAACCTGCTTCTTTTTTTCTTTTTTCCAGCAGTTCACGGGGCGGTCAGATATATATCTTTCCCCGGCTGGTGGGGGGGAGCGCGCGGGTGGGGTCACGCTGGTCCCTCCTGGCCGGGCAGAGGAGGAGTGATCTGGTGTTGCAATTAATTCCTCCCTCACCAGTGCCAGAAATGCAGCTGCAGAGCGGTTTTTATGCGACTAATAACTCCCGTTAACGTACATCTGGCAGGAGCCGCACATCCTGGGCTCGGCCCATCTGGGAGACGCTTTTCCTCCCTCCATCTCCAGTCCTGAGGCTGAACACTGAATCGTCTAGCAGCGGCCGCTCCTTCCTCAGGCTTTAACCTGCCAAGCGCTAACCTTTGCCCGAGGCTGCCTTTTTTTTTTTTTCTTCACCCCCCAGACATGTTTTAAACCCATTTATTGAGTTTAGGGAGGGTTTTTTTATCCCCCCACAGCTCAGCACGGAGAATCAAGACGCGCCCGCCTGCCTGGGTTTATCTCAGCAGAAGGCTTTCGCCCGTGCATCCTCCCCGGCCGCAAATCCCATCCCTGTGCAGAGCTGGTGCTTCCGCAGCGGTGCCTGCTTCCCCTCGCCGAAGAGCGGGAATGTTTTCCCCTTGTGCTGCCTGCTCTGCCCGCAGGTGGAAAGCCATCCGAATCCCTGCCTGCTCCGTAAGGGTTAAGGAGGAATTTCTCCAGCTTTGTTGCCTCGCTTGTTTAAAAGCGTCTGACTGCTTCGGCTCTGCCTGACATCTCTCCCCTGTGGTTTCCAGAGCAGTTTCATGTGTGCTTCGAACCGTGCCAATAACGGCCTTGCAACACTTGCCGGGAGTTTTTGCTCGGAGGGTGGATCCAGCCGGGTAGGTTGGAGGGCTGGCTTATTTTCATCCATGAGCCGGATGGGAAACGACAGGCGTTTCCCCCCTTTTTCCACCTATTTTGCCATTATTTTCCTCTCGTCGAGAGCAGTCATGGATCCCAGAGAGTGGGAGCCCCCCTCGCACTGCTCCTCGGTGGAAGCCATTGGGTTTTCCCCGCGACGGGGACGCGAGGAGGTGGGGAGGGAGAGTTGGGCTTTTTTTGGTAGTGGCGCAGATATGTGTCACCTTCATCATCCCCTGCGGCGTCCAGCCGCCACTGCGGAGCGGGCGAGCCCTGCCGTGGCACAGCCACGCTTCAGGAATGGCAGTTCCTGGCTCCCACCCTGCTCCCCCCTTCCAGGACGGTCCCACCGTGTCACCTGGCTTCTCCCCGCTACGGTTTTGGGGAGATTTTATGCCTTTTTGGCCTTGCCCCACGTGCTTTAACCGCTTCTCCCCATTCTGTTCTGTGCAGTGATGAAACACCCTGTGTGCCCCCACCCTCGCACGGCTCCTGCAGCCCCGGAGATTCCTGCCGAGACCCCCCCCAGTACAGGCAGGGGTGACCAGCGCCACGTGGAGATGCGGAGCTGTGAGTACCGGCTCTGCCTGAGCAGCCCCAGCCGCACCAGTTCCCCAACACAATTCCCAGGAAAAAATTCCCCTCATCTTAACCCACGTTGTTCCCCTGCTGTGATTCAGCACCCAGCATCGTTCTCCGACTGGTATCTACTGGGGGGGGGATGGACGCACACAAAAAAAAACAGCATTTACTGTCAAACTGCGTCTGAAAGCGGCAGGAAAAGGAAGAGGGCAGGAACCGGCGAGCGTCTGGCGGTCGCAGGCAAATGGCAGCACCGAGGCCCAGGCTCGCCAGGGGCTTTGGAGTCGCCAGGTGGGAGCCACGGTTGGGGGGTTCAGAGAAGCCCCATCCCCTCAGCATTCCCCCCCCTGCTCCCCAGCAGCACCCCAGCCCCGGGGAGGGGGGATGCCCCAGCAGGAATCCCTCCCTGTGAAGCCCTTTTGAGGCTTCTTTTTTTTTACACCTTTTGCTTTTTATCTCTGCAGCTCATTGGGATCCCTCCTTCCTGCCGAGATTTGGCTCTCGCTACCCCCTCGGGGACAGATCCTGCCCCAGAGTGGGCACCTCCAGGGCTTGGCCCCAGCTCCTCCGGCAGCCAGGCTCCGCAGGGTGAGCAGGACTCCTTAAGGCAGGAAATTAGGCGGAAAAACAACAAATGCCCAGAAACAGCGGGGCCCGGTGAGGAGGGCTGGGCAGCGTCCGGCCCCCACCTCTCCGCTCGAGCACTAAAACTGCTGTTTCTGGCCTCAAAACGCCCTGTGCTTGATTCCGGGTTATCACAGCCATGTTACAGGGTGTTTTACCCAATATTGGGGTGCTGAAAAGGGTCAAAAAGGGGGTGGGAGCCTTTTGGGGGGGTGGGGATGTCCCCATGCTGCCTGGGAGGCAGGGGGCAGCTGGCCAAAAATGAGGTGGGGGTGAAATGGTCCCTGTGGCCCCAGCCAGCCCCTGCCCTTCCCGGGGGGGCTGACCCAAAGGGGGGTGAGACCCAAGGGGGGGGTCATGTGTGTCCCCCTGACCACAGGGCAGGGGCTGGTGGAGGCGTGTGTGAGCACACACACATGTGGTGGGAGTGCACATGTGTAAAGGCGTGTGCATACCATGTGTGAGTTCCCATGTTCCCACCCCCAGACCTCCCCAGGCGCTACCCAGGAACATGCACACGCTTACACACGCATGTGCACACCCCTCCCCAGCCCTGCCGTACCCACGGCAGGGCCAGCGGTGCCACGAGCACACACGTGTGTGTCAGCCACAGCAGTGCCACCTTTGCCCCGTGTCCCTGCCCGTGCCTCTGCCCTGTCCTGCCTGCCCCCCCCCACCCCAACCCCAGCACAGGGGCCCCCCGGGGCTGGCCGGGTGCCCGGCTCCCCAACGCCTGCGGCCGCCAGCGCCTTTTTGGGAAGCAGCCGGCGCGCGGGGCCGCATCCGCGCCCGTCCCCGGGCTCCTCGCCAGCCCCCGGGGCACCGAGCCAGCGCCCGTGCCCCCCCACCCGGGGAAACTGAGGCCGGGCACCCGACGGGCACCCTGGGTGTCTCACCCGTACCCCCACCCCTGGGTCTGCCCCGCTGTCACTGGCGAGTGCAGCCCCCCACCCATCAGGGTACCCCGGTGTCACCCTACGTGTGTCCCCCCGCCAAAACCCATGAGGGTCCCCCACCATGGCTGCCCCTGGGCCCCCCCCGCAGCCCCAGGCGCTGTCCCAGCCGGGGGGGGCTGGGGGTGACGTGGCCCCGCCGTCGGCCCAGGCTATATAGGGGCTGGCGGCGGCAGTGAGTCAGGCCCAGGGCCTCCCCGGCCCCCCCCCCAGCTCCCGCGGTGACTCAGGGATGCTCCCCGGCACTGGCCATACTTAGCCGGGAGCACCCGAGCCCTGACCCCGGCGTCAGCAGCAACCCGGGGTGGGGCCGTGGGAATGGGGGGGACATGGGGATGGCACCCATAGGGTGTCAGGAGGGTGGGGGGGGGGGCCATGGGGTGTCCCGGGGCTGGGACCGTGGGGCTGGCACCCCTGGGGTGTCCTGAGGATGGGGGTCACAGGGATGGCACCTACGGGGTGTCGGGATGGGGGGTCATGGGAATGGCACCCATGGGGTCTCCTGGGGATGGGGACAATGGGGACTGGGGGGGGGGGAGGCCATGGGGATGCCACCCATGGGGATGAGGGTGGCCCCGGATCAGACTCTTCCAGGCCCAGGGTGGGGGAAACTGAGGCACAAGTGGGGCAGCCTGTGGCCACAGGCACCCGCACGGCCCTTGCATGGGGACGCGGGGACGCAGGGACAAGCGTGAACAAGGGGACAGGGCTGGGACACACGCGTACACATGAGGGAGGGGACGGTGTTCGGGGCACACGCGTGTGCACGAGGGGTGGTGGCAGCGTGAGGCCGGGCGTGCGAGGCCGTGCAAGGGCAGGAAAGGCCCCGGCGCCAGCGCATTGTTCGCCACCGGCCGGTCACTTCCCCTGCCCCCCCCACGGCTGCGGAAACGTCCCCATTGTCCCCACGGGCCCCGTGCCCACGGGGGGGCACACGCACCCCTGCACCCACACCGTGTGTGCAAGCTCCCGCTCTTCCCTCCACCACCCACCCCGGGGGGGGTCAGCAGCAGGGGGAGCACCCACGGCAGGGTGCTGGGCAGAGAACTGAGGTGTCCAGGGCCTGGGTGGGGGGCCGGGGGGAGGCCCTGGACGCCTGGGTCGTCCCCCCCCAAGCCCCCCGAGCCCCCGGCCCAGCTGCAGCAGGCGCCATTGCATCAGCGGCGCAGGAATGCGGCCGGCCCCGCAGCAGGCGTGCGAGGCCCCCGGCCCCCCTCGCACGCCCCCTCGGCCCCTCGCACACTCGGGCACCCGCCTTGCACGGGGGCCGGTTGGGGGTTTTGGGGGGTGGGGGGGGTGTCCCACCCAGGAGGGGGGGTCCCCACCCTTTACACGAGCACACGGAGGAGCGGGCAGCGTTTGCACACGTGGAGGGACGCAGCGAGCGTGCGGCAGATGCACACGCGGGTTGGAGGGAGAGGCTGAGCGTGCACCAGTTGCACGCTTGCGCAGCGGGAGATGGTGGACGTGCAGAGTTTGCACACTCGCAGGGGGGCCCAAGCGTGCCCCGTTTGCACACTTGTGCCAAGCGAGACCCTGCGCGTGCACCATTCGCACGCTCGCGTGGAGACGGCAAAGGTGCCCGCGGGGAACACGTGGGGGGCACCACAGCCCCTCGCACGTAGACCCCGCACCGGGGTGGGGTGCTGGTGTGCCACCCCCCCGTGTCCCCCTTCCATGTCCCCCCGTGGGGGGTCCCGACCCCCCTGTGCAGCCGCGTGGGAATGGCTCCAGCTCCAACTCTGTTTCCGCTGTTTCCTTCCAGGAAGCGGCAGCCGGATCCGGCCCCCCCCCCCCCCCCCGTGTCCCCTTCCTCCCCGCCGCTGTCCCCCCCAAGCCTTGTCCCACTCCTGTCCCCCGTGTCCCACCCCTGCTGCTCCTCCCCAATGTCCCATTCCCCCCCCCCGCCGTGTCCTCCAGTGTCCCCCACTGGTGTCCTGTGTCCCCCACTGTGCTGTGTCCCCCCACGTGTACCCCCATGTCCCCTTGTGCCTGTCCCACCTGGGTCCCCCCATGGTGTCCTGTGTCCCTTTGTCCTCTCAGTGTCCCAGTACCCCCAGTGTCCTGTGTCCCAGTGTCCCAGCATGCCCTGCTGCCCTGCCCGCCCGCCCCCCCCCGTGTCCCCTATGTCCCCTCGTCTCCCCGTTGTCCCAGTACCCTCCAGTGTCCTGCCTACCGTGTCACCTGGGGTCTCATCCCCTCTGTCCCAGTCCCCTCACTGGTGTCCTGTGTTCTCAGTGTCCTGTGTCCCCTCAGTCCCCCGCAGTGTCCCAGTTCTGCCCCCACAGTGTTCCAGTCCCCAGTGTCCCATTGCCACCTGGCCCCCCATCTCTCCTGGTCTCTGGGTGTCCCCACAGTGTCCCATTCCCCCCTGGTGTGTTCCCAGTGTCCCAGTCCCTGGTGTCCCAGTCCTTCCCGGTGTCCCAGTCCTTCCCAGTGTCCCAGTCCCCCTCAAGTGTCCTGGTCCCCGGTGACCCTGTTCCCAGTGTCCCAGTCCCCTCGGGTGTCCCAATTCCTAGTGTCCCGGTCCCACCAGTGTCCCTGTTCCTGGTGTGCTGGTCCCACCAGTGTCCCCCCAGTGTCCCAGTCCCCTCGGGTGTCCCAGTTCCTGGTGTCCTGGTCCCACCAGTGTCCCTGCAGTGTCCTTGTTCCTGGTGTCCTGGTCCCACCAGTGTCCCCCCAGTGTCCCTGTTCCCAGTGTCCTGGTGCCCCTCAAGTGATCTGGTCCCCAGTATCCAGTGTCACGGTGTCCCACGGGTGTCCCCGGTGCCCTGGGGGTATCCTGGTGTGCCCGGGGTCTCCCCATCCCTGATGTCCCAGTGCCCCCCGGGGTGTCCCGGTGCCCCTCGGGTGTCCCCACCCCTGATGTCCCGCTGTCCCAGTATGTCCCAGTGTCCCTCGGCTGTCCCAGTCCCCCATGTCCCAACGCCCCCGGGGTGTCCCAGTGCCCTTCGGGTGTCCCCATCCCTGATGCCCCACTGTCCCAGTATGTCCCAGTGTCCCTGGGGTGTTCCAGTGCCCTTCGGGTGTCCCAATCCCTGATGCCCCGCTGTCCCAGTATGTCCCAGTGTCCCTCGGCTGTCCCACTCCCCGATGTCCCAGCGCTCCTCTGGCCGTCCCAGTCCCTGATGCCCCGATCCCTCCGGCGTGTCCCGGTGCCCCGGGGGTGTGTGTGTGTGTGGGGGGGGGTGTCCCGATCCCTGACGTCCCACTCCCCCCGGGATGTCCCGCCACCCCGTGCCCCCCCAGCTCCCCCGGTGCCGGTGCCGGTGCCGGTGCCCGGCGGGGCTCTGGCTCCTCCCCGGTGAGTCACGGCGGGGCGGGGCGGGCCGGGCCCCCCCCGGGCACTTTCCGAAGGGACTCGGGAACGGGAGGCAGCGCCGAGCCCGGCCAGCCCCTGCTCCGCCATGGCCCCGGCCCCGGCCCCGGCCCCCCCGCGCCGCCCCCGGCCCCGGTCCCGGCCCCGGTCCCGGTGCCGGTCGCTGCTGCCGCTGCTGCTGCCGCTGCTGCTGCCGCCGCCGTTGCCGGTCGGTGCCTTCAACCTGGAGGCGTCGCGGCCCGTCGCCTTCCACGGGGCCCCCGGGTCCCTCTTCGGTTTCGCCTTGGACTTTTACCTGCCCCGGCCCCGCAGGTACCAGGAAACGAACGGCACCGGGAAACGGCACCGGGAAACGGGAGCGGGAAGAGGGAGCGATCACCGGGGGGACGGGACGGGGAGCGGGAGCGGTCACCGGGACGGGTCCGGTCAACGGGAGCGGCCCCCCGGGAACTGGGGACCGGGAACCGGGGACCGGGAAAGGAACGGGATGGAACCCGGGCAGGCGGGAAGGGAATTGGGGAGCGGGTGGGACCGGGACCGGGGACCGGGACCGGCGGGATGGGGAGCGGCCGCGGGGGCGGGGAGCGGGGCGGTGGCGGGGACGGGACCGGGAGCGGGTAACGGGAACGGGGAGCGGGGCGGGGTAACGGGAATTGGCCACCGGGAAGCGGGAACAGGGTAACGGGAATGAGAATCGGGAACCGGGACGGCAACCGGGAACCGGGAAGTTCCCGGGAACCGGGAATAGGAACCGGGAACGGGAACGGGCCGGCCCCGGGGGGCTGAGGGCACCGGGCGGGGGCTGAGCCCCGACTCCGGTCCCGTCGTCCCCGTGTGTCCCGTCCCCCCCCCGCCCCGCTCCAGCCCCCGTCGGGGGTCCCGGGGCCCCGTTGCCCCCGGCCGGAGCGTTTCCTGTAACCGGAGCCGGGAGCTGCCCCCGGGGGGCGGTGGGGGCTCGGGGGGCGGGGGGGAACTGCCCTGCCCGCCTCCCACCCCCCCCTGCCCACGCGTGACCCGCACCCCGGGGGGGGGAACCAGGGGCAAACTGGGGGGCACCCCCCCTCCTTGTGTGTGTCCGCCAGGACCCGGGGGATGGGGGGGCGCAGAGGGGTCGGGGTGCCCCCGACCCCTCTGCGTCCCCCCATCCCCCGGGTCCTGGGTGCCCCCAGTGTCGTCCCCCCCACACCCGTGGGTGGTTTCAGCGCTTCCTCTCCCACGGAGCCGGAAGGGGTCACCCAGGCCCGGCCCCCCCCCCGCGGGCTGAGTCAGAGGGACCCGTGGGACCCGTGGGAGGGGGAACAACATACACATGACAAAGGTGGTGTGTGTCCCCCCCCCAGGACACCCCCACATCAGGGCTCCTGGGTCCCATTCACCCCGTGGGTGACAGCCACCATGTCCCCATGGGGACAGCTCCCACCCCCACCCTGAGCATCCCACTCACATCCCCCCCCCCCACAGCGTCAGCATCCTGGTGGGTGCCCCCAAAGCCAACACAAGCCAGCCCAATGTCACCCAGGGGGGGGCCGTCTACCACTGCCCCTGGCCCCCCGGCGATGACTGCACCCCCATCGACTTCGACCACATCGGTAAGGGGATGGGGACATGGGTGGGGACAGCCCCCCCCCCCCCCCGGGCATGGGGACAGGGTGGCGACATGGGTGGGGGACAAGGACGAGGACACTGGTGGGGATGGGACCCCCCCCCCCCCCAAGCATAGGGACAGGGATGGGCATGGTCGGGGACAGGGACACAGCCCCCAGCACCCATGGGACCCAGTAACCCCCCATGGGCCCCTCCAACAGCCCCCCCCCCCCCCAGCCCAGCCTCACATCATCATCCCCAACCGCCGTGACCCCCCCCAAGGCCGTGGCCTTGGCACCGCAGCCGGGCTCTTGTTTCACCTGGTTAATGACAAACCTGGGGGGAGCAGTGGGTGCTGGGGGTCCCATGGGTGCTGCAGCAACGGCTGCCAACCTGACCCTTTCTCCCTCCGCCCCCCACAGGGACCCGCACCCACGATTTCGGGGGCAACAGCACGGAGACCCCCGACCCCGTCGAGTTCAAGTCCCTGCAGTGGTTCGGGGCCACCGTGCGGGCGCACAACGCCTCCATCCTGGTACGGGGGACACACACGGGGGGGGGAATGGGGGACACAGCAGGGCATGGAGTCGGGGGGCGGTCATGGGGTAGGGGGAGCAGGGGGCACAGTGGGAGCAGTGGCAGGGGTCCATCCATGTGCGGACCCCCTGTTCTCCCCCTCCCCACGGCCCCCCTGTTGCCCCCCCCCCCAGGCCTGCGCCCCGTTGTACAGCTGGAGCCCCCCCAAGGAGGAAGGGGGGGGCCGGGAGCCGGTGGGCACCTGCTTCCTCTCCATCGGCAACTTCTCCAAGTTTGTGGAGTACGCGCCCTGCCGCTCAGGTGGGACCCCCCTGCTGCCCCCCACACACCTGCAGACCCCCAAGCAGCCTCCAAGCACCCCCAGCCTGGCACCCATGGGTGGCACCACTGGGCATCCCCCCCCCTGCCCACTATCCATGGGTGACACCCCCAGAACCCCCTGCCTGGTGCCTCTGGGTCCCTGGGCATCACCCCCCCCATGCCCAGCACCCCCAGGGTGACCCCCCCCCGGCAGACCCTGCCTGGCACCCAGGTACACCCCCAGGCATCCCCGCTGCTTGGATGTCACCCCCATAGCCCCCCCCAACCAGCACCCATGGGACCCTGGGCATCCCCAGCCTGACACCCTGGGGGGTGATACCCCCCATAGCCCCCCCCCCCAGCACCCATGGGGCCACCCCCAACCGCCGGCCCCTCTCTGTCCACAGACCTGAATTCTGCGGCCGGGCAGGGCTACTGCCAGGGGGGCTTCAGCGCCGAGTTCACCCAGGTTGGGGGGGCACGGGGGATATAAGGGGACATGGGGGGTATTGAGGGGATGGGGAGGGTGAGGGTTGGGGGGCATGGAGGCGCAGGGGTACCTAAGGGTATATTGGGGGTTATGGGGGGGTAAATTGGGGGTTATGGGGGTATATTGGGGGTCATGGAGGGTATATGGGGGGTGGGGGCATATATAGGGGTCTGGGGGCGTATAGGGGGTGTGGGGGGCCCTGGCTCATGCCCCAGGCTGACGGGGGTCCCCCCGGTCTCTCCGCAGACGGGACGGGTCCTTCTGGGGGGGCCCGGCAGCTACTTCTGGCAAGGTGAGACCCCAGCCCCTGCCTGTCCCTGCCTGTCCCTAAGCACCCCTGCCCACCCTGCCCGTCCCGGCGCGGCAGGCAGCACCCTTGGGTGCTGAGGGGCTGCCCGTGCCCCCAGGGCAGGTGATGTCGGCGACGCAGGAGCAGATCACGGCCTCCAGCTACCCCGAGTACTTCATCCAGGAGGTGGCCGGGCAGCTCCAGACACGTCAGGCGGCCCCCACCCACGATGACAGCTATATGGGTCTGCTGGGGGACACGGGGGGACGGGGGCATGGGGGACATGAGGACACGGCAGGGCAGGGACAGGGGAATGGGGACATGGGGGATGTGGGAGACACGTGGGGTACGGGTACGTGGGAGGATAGGGACAGGGGCATGAGGACGTGGGAGACATGGGGGGCATGGGGACATGGGGGACACTGGAGACACATGGGGTATGGGGACATGGGAGGACGGGGATGGGCATGGGGACGTGGGGGACATGGGAGAAATGGGGAACACAAGGGGACAGGGGCATGGGGACATTGGGAGGATGGGGACGGGGCAAGGGGACATGGGGCACAGGGGATGTGAGGACACAGGAGACACATGAGGTGTGGGGACATGGGGGGACAGGAACATGGGGACGTGGGGAACATGGGAGTGGGGACATGAGAGGATGGGGACAAGGGCATGGGGATGTGGGGCACGGGATGTGAGGACACAGGAGACGAGTTGTGGGGACATGGAGGGACGGGGACATGGGGACATGGGAATGGGGACATGGGGGGACAGGGACACAGGGGGACAGGGACATGGGGACATGGGCGACATGGAATGGGGACATGGAGGGACAGGGACGTGGGGACATGGGGAACATGGGAATGGGGACATGAGAGGATGGGGACAAGGGCATGGGCACGTGGGGCACGGGATATGAGGACACACATGAGGTGTGGGGACATGGGGACATGAGGGACACGACATGGGAGACACATGGGGTATGGGGACATGGGGGGATGGGGACATGGGGCATGGAGGGCATGGGATACATGGGGACATGGGACAGGGGCACAGAGAGACACAGGGACATGGGGCTTGGGGCACAGGGACGTGGGGACACGAGGGCATGGAGGAAGGACTTGGGGGACAGGGCACGGGGGGTGCAGGGACATGGGGCACAAGGGCATTGGGGACACGGGGGTCAGGGTGGTATCAGTGGCACAGGGGGGCATGGTGACATGGGTGACAACGCGGGGTGACACCTCTACACCCCCACCCCCAGGCTACTCAGTGGCGGTCGGCGAGTTCAGCGGGGACACGACCCAAGGTGGGTGCCACCAGGGTGCCAGGGGGAGGGTGACATGGTGGGGGGGGGTGGTCACAGCCCCCCCCCAACCTGGGCACCCCCCTGACAGTGTGACTTTGTCCCTTGCAGATTTTGTGGCTGGTGTCCCCAAGGGCAACCTCACCTACGGCTACGTAAGGCTGGGGGGGACAGGGGACATGGGGGACAGGGGCTGGGGGGGACACGGGGGGGCACCTGGGGGGGACCCAGCTGCCCGGGTTCCCTGGGACCCAGCTGCCCGGGTTCCCTGGCTGCTGTCACAGTGTCCCCCTGTCCTCCATGTCCCCAGGTCACCATCCTCAATGGCACCAACATGAAGTCCCTGTACAACTTCTCAGGGGAGCAGGTGGGGCCGGGAGGGGGGGGGGTCCTGGGCGGGGGCAGGGGGTGTCCAGGCAGTGTTGGGGTGCCCACCTGGGGTGCTGGGTGCCCTCACAGGGTGCCTGGGTGCAAGGGGAGCTGAGGGGAGGGTGGTCCTACAGAGGGTGGGGGGCACCCATGCATGGTGGGAGCACCCACATAGGATTGGGGGGTGCCTGTGCGGGGTGGGGGGGCACCTGTGCAGGGTGGGGGTCACCTCTGCAGGGTGGCAGGCACCAGTGCAGGGTGGGGGCCACCTGTGCATGGTGGGAGCACCCACAAAGGCTGGGGGAATTCTATGCAGGCTGGGGGGGGGGGGCACCCATGCAGGGTGGGGGTGCCCACCCAGCACCCCCCCCAGCACCCCCCCCAGCACCCCGCTCCCCCCCCCATCAGATGGCAGCGTATTTCGGCTACGCGGTGGCAGCCACGGACGTGAACAACGACGGGTGAGTGCCCCCCCCCACAACCAACCTGCATGAGTGCTCCTGCTGGGCACCCATGGGTGCCCCCCTACCCCCCCCCACCCGGGGGGTCTGCTGGCTGCGGGGGGGGTCTGATATCTGCTGCCCGCAGGCTGGCAGACCTACTGGTGGGGGCCCCCCTCTTCATGGCGCGGACAGGGGAGGGACGGGTGCAGGAGGTGGGCAGGGTGTACCTGTACCTGCAGCTGCCGGGGGGGGCCCTGCCCACCCCTGCCATGGCACCCACCCCCGCCATGGCCCTCACCGGACCCCAAGAGTTCGGGCGCTTCGGCAGCGCCATCGCCCCCCTGGGCGACCTGGACCTGGACGGCTTCAATGGTGGGTGCCTGGGGCTGGGGGGGGGGGGGGGGCACAGGGGGGGTCTCTGGGCTATAGGGTGGCACAGGGTGGTTTAGGGGGTGCCCAGGGCAGGGCACAGGGGGTGCGGGGGGGTCCCTGGGGGGGGCACAGGGGTGTGGCTGGGTTATAGGTTGACATAGGGGGTGCATGGGGTGCCCGGTGGGGGGGCACAGGGGGTGCAGGTGTCCCCAGGTTCTGGGGTGGCCTGGGGGACACCAGAGGGACACGTGGGGGCTTGGGGACAGCAGAGATGCTGGGGGGGGGGTTTACTGGGGGGCACCCAATGGCTGGGAGCACTGGGGGGGTCTGGGGAGGGGCACAAGGGGGGGTTCCTGAGGACACAGGGGGATGTGGGGGCAAGTGGGGGCTTGGGGACACCCAGGGGTACCCAGGGTGGGGGGTGGCATAGGGGTGCAGGGGGTGCCTGGGCTATAGAGTGGCATGGGGGGGGGGTAAGGGGGTGGTAGGGGGGTCCCTGTGCTGTTGGGTGGCATGAGGGGGTGCATGGGGTGCCCAGGGGGAGCGGCACGGCCCCCCCCCGTGCCCCCCCTGAGCGATGTGGCGCAGACGTGGCGGTGGGGGCCCCCCTGGGCGCCGAGGGCCGGCAGGGGCTGGTGTACATCTACAGCGGGCGGGGGGCCGGGCTGCACCCCCAGCCCGCCCAAGTGCTGCGGGGGGACTGGGCGCCCGGCCCGGCACCCCGACTTCTTCGGAGCCGCCTTGCGTGGGGCCACGGACCTGGATGGCAACGGCTACCCGGGTAAGGCACCCACCACCCCCCCAGCGGGGGCACCCGGCCCCGGGGTCCCACCCCAGGGGTGCTCAGGGGCTGGGGACACCCAGCCTGGCTGTGCCACCCCATGGCCAGGGACACCAGGTCCCATCTGTGCCAGCCCATCAGTGCCCTATGGCTGGGGACACCCACCCAGCCTGGACATGCCACCCATGGCCAGGGGCACCCAGCCCAAGGTGTCCCCATGGGTGGGTGTCCCATGGTTGGGGACACCCAACCTGGCCATGCCACCACATGGGTGCCCCTTGGTTGGGGACACCCATGGTTCAGCCATAGCACCCCATGGAGGGGCCACCCAGCCCCAGGTGTCCTCATGGGTGGGTGTCCCATGGTTGGGGACACCCAACCTGGCCATGCCACCACATGGGTGCCCCTTGGTTGGGGACACCCATGGTTCAGCCATAGCACCCCATGGAGGGGCCACCCAGCCCCAGGTGTCCTTATGGGTGGGTGTCCCATGGTTGGGGACACCCAACCTGGCCATGCCACCACATGGGTGCCCCTTGGTTGGGGACACCCATGGTTCAGCCATAGCACCCCATGGAGGGGCCACCCAGCCCCAGGTGTCCTCATGGGTGGGTGTCCCATGGTTGGGGACACCCAACCTGGCCATGCCACCACATGGGTGCCCCTTGGTTGGGGACACCCATGGTTCAGCCATAGCACCCCATGGAGGGGCCACCCAGCCCCAGGTGTCCTCATGGGTGGGTGTCCCATGGTTGGGGACACCCAACCTGGCCATGCCACCACATGGGTGCCCCTTGGTTGGGGACACCCATGGTTCAGCCATAGCACCCCATGGAGGGGCCACCCAGCCCCAGGTGTCCTCACGGGTGGGTGTCCCATGGTTGGGGACACCCAACCTGGCCATGCCACCACATGGGTGCCCCTTGGTTGGGGACACCCATGGTTCAGCCATAGCACCCCATGGAGGGGCCACCCAGCCCCAGGTGTCCTCACGGGTGGGTGTCCCATGGTTGGGGACACCCAACCTGGCCATGCCACCACATGGGTGCCCCTTGGTTGGGGACACCCATGGTTCAGCCATAGCACCCCATGGAGGGGCCACCCAGCCCCAGGTGTCCTCATGGGTGGGTGTCCCATGGTTGGGGACACCCAACCTGGCCATGCCACCACGTGACAGGGGACACCCAGCCCCAGGTGTCCCGTGGATGGGTGTCCCATGGTTGGGGACACCTATGGTTCAGCCATACCACCCAACGGGGGTGACACCCAGCCCCAGACACCCCTGCCATGTGGTGTCCCATGGTTGGGGACACCCAACCTGGCCATGCCACCACGTGACAGGGGACACCCAGCCCCAGGTGTCCCCGTGGATGGGTGTCCCATGGTTGGGGACACCCATGGTTCAGCCATACCACCCAACGGGGGTGACACCCAGCCCCAGACACCCCTGCCATGTGGTGTCCCCACTGCCACCCCTCCCGACCATGTCACCCCACATCTGGTGACACCCCTGTCCCCTTCTCCCCGCAGACCTCCTGGTGGGCGCCTTTGGGGTGGACACGGCCGTGGTGTACAGGTGGGTGCCGCCGGCTGGGGGGGGTGTCCCTGGGGTGTCCCCGGGCTGTCCCTGACGCCCTGTCCCCAGGGGCCGCCCCATCGTCCATGCCAGCGCCGCACTCAGCGTCTTCCCCACCATGTTCAACCCCGAGGAGCGCAGCTGCGTCCTCGAGGACACCGGCCTCCACGTCCCCTGGTGGGTCACACCGTGACGGGCACCCCCGTGGGGTCTGGGGGTTCTCATGGGTGGGGGGTAAATGGGAGGGGTTGGGGATACCCAGGGTGTCCCCAGGTTCTGGGGTGGCCTGGGGGACACCAAGGGGACATGTGGGTGCTTGGGGACAGCAGAGATGCTGGGGGGGGTGGTTACTGGGGGGCACCCAATGGCTGGGAGCACTGGGGGGGTCTGGGGAGGAGCACAAGGGGGGGTTCCTGGGGATACAGGGGGATGTGGGGGCAAGTGGGGGCTTGGGGACACCCCATGGGGAGATGGGGGTGGAGGGCACAAGGGGGGCACCCAATGCCTGGGGGCACCGGGGGGGGTGTCTGTGGTGGGGGACCCTGAGGAGTGGTGGGGGCATTGGGGGCGGACATCCAGAGGTGTTGGGGACAATTGGGGATGGAGGATGCTGGGGGGGGGGGGCACAGAGGGATGGGAGGGGACCCGGGAGAGACCTGGATGCTGGTGCACCCATGGGGTGGGGGGTCCCATGGGTGTCCCCCCTGCCCCCCCCCCCAGCATCAACGTCAGCTTCTGCCTCAACGCCTCGGGGCGTCACCTGCCCGGTCCCATCGGTGAGTCCGGGGGGGGGACAGACAGGGGACATGGAGGGGACACCTGCCTGGGGGACCCCGGCATCTGGGGCACCCGGACGCCAGGGTCCCTGACACGAGTGTGTGTGTGTGTGTCCCCCACAAGGTTTTGCGGTGGAGCTGAGCGTGGATGCGGCAAAGGCTGGGGGGGGGCGGCGGGCGCTGTTCCTCCAGGGGGGGCAGCCCACCCGCACCCTCACCCTGCCCGTCCCCAACGGCGCTGGCACCCGGTGCCGCACCATGGCCATCTTCCTACGGGTACGCCGGGACCGGGGAGGGAAGGGGGTGGGGGGGCACCCAGTGGGACCCCCACCCACCCACCCTGCTGCTCACTGTGTGCCCCCCCGCCACCACCACTGGCAGAATGAGTCGGAGTTTCGGGACAAGCTGTCACCCATCGCTGTGGGGTTGAGCTTCGCCCTGGACCCCCACGCCCCCCCCGACACCCATGGGCTGCACCCAGTCCTGGCCGCCCATACCCACACAAGACTGGAAGCCAAGGTATGTCCCGGCACCCCACGGCACCCAGTGTCACCCCCCAGCACCCTGTCCCACCCCATGCTACTCAGTGTCACCCCATGCCTCCCCGTGGCACCCAGTGGCACCCCATGGCACCCCATGGCACCCAGTATCACTCCATGTGTCCCATGGTACCCTGTCCCACCCCCTGGCACCCCGTGTCACCCTATGGCACCTTCTGCCACCCCATGCCACCCAGTGCCACCCCATGGCACCCCATGGCACTCCATGCCTCCCCATGGCACCCAGTATCACTCCATGTGTCCCATGGTACCCTGTCCCACCCCCTGGCACCCCATGCCACCCAGTCTCACCCCACGGCACCTTCTGCCACCCCATGCCACCTGGTTTCACCCCATGGCACCCGGTCTCACCCCTTGCCACCCAGCAGCACCCTGTGCCACCCATTGCCCCCCCCATCACCTATTGTCCCCTGTGTCACCCGCTGTCCCCTGCATCACTCAATGTCCCCATGTCCCCCATCGCCCCCGTGCCCCCATCACCTCCATGTCCCCATCACCCCGTGTCCCCCATTGCCCGTGTGCCCCCATTGGCCCCGTGTCCCCCACCACCCCCATCGTCCCCGTGTCCCCCACGCAGGCTCACATCCAGCTGGACTGCGGGGAGGACAACGTCTGCGTGCCCGACCTGCAGCTGGAGGCATCCACGTAAGTGGGCACACGGGGTGGGGGGGGCCAGGAGGGGACCCGGGGGGGGGGGGGGGTTGGGGGGTCCCAGTAGGACCTGGGGGGCCGTGGCGCAGGGTGGCCGTGACGCAGGGTCCCCGCAGGGACCGCCGTGTCGTCTACCTGGGGGACCGCAACAGCCTGAACCTGACCTTCAACGCCCGCAACCAGGGCGAGGGGGGGGCTTACGAGGCCGAATTGCACGTGCGGCCCCCCCCTCACGCCCAGTACACCGGGGTGCTGCGCCCACATGGGGTGCGTGTGCGGGGGTGCACGGTGGGGGGGCTCGCTGGGCATGGGCTGGGGGCCCTCTGGTATGGGGTGGGTGCGTGGTGGTGGAGGGGGGGGTCAGGGGGTGCCCCCTGGTGTGGGGTGGGTGCACAAGGGGACCCCAAGTATGGGGTGGGTGCCCCCAGGTATGGGGGGATGCATATGGGTGTCCCCTGGATATAGGGTGGGTGCTGGTGGGTGCCCCCAGGGTGAGGGGTGGGGGCATGGGGGTGTTTGTTGGGTATGGGGGTGGGTGCCCCCAGGTGAGGGGTGGGTGCCCCTGGATGTCCCCAGGTGTGGGGTGGGTGCCCCATGGCCCCCCTGGGTGCCGTCACCCCTGATGTGTGTGTGTGTCCCCCAGAATTTCTCTGCGCTGAGCTGTGAGCTCGGGGTGGGCAACGGCTCGAGCCCCCTCATCTGCGACCTGGGCAACCCCATGAAGGCGGGCGCCAGCGTGAGTGGGGGGCACGGGGGGGATGGACACAGGGGGTGCGGGGGGGGGGCCCGGCGTGACCCCCTTCCCTCTGCTCACAGATCTGGGGGGGGCTGCGCTTCACTGTCCCCCACCTCAGCGACAGCAGTAAGAGCGTCCGCTTCGAGCTGCAGATCCGCAGGTGGGGGGGCCCTGGGTTGGGGGTCCTGGGTGGGTGGGTGGGGGGAGATCCTACGTGGGGGAGGTCTGGAGGAGAGGCACCCCAGTGGGGGGGGGCTCTGGGTCCCACCTGGGGCACTCCAAGGGGGTCGGGCTGTGGGGTCCCACCCAGGGTGACCCTTGGGGGGGGCTTCTGGGGGGGGGCATCTGGGGACATTCAGTGGGGGGGTCCCAAAAGTGAGGGTGTCCCATTTAGGCTTGGCGGAGAGTCATACTGGGGGACTCATCTTGGTGGGGGGTCCCTTGGGGTGGGAGGGATCTCCTGGCAGCGGGTGCCCCCCAGTGCCAGCAGCCGGGGGGGGCCATGCCGTGACCCCCCCCATGTGCCGGCAGCAAGAACGCCAACAACTCGCAGAGCGAGGTGGTGACGGTGCCGCTGGAGGTGCGGGCGGCCACCCGCCTCTCCGCCTTCGGGTGAGTGTCACAGGCGCTGGGGAGGGGGTCCCGGGGGGGGACACACACGGGGTGTTGAGCCCTGCCTGACCCCCATGTGTGTCACCCCCCAGGGTGTCACGGCCTGACGTCGTCACCATCCCCGAGGGGGGCTGGACGGCCGAGCGGCCACCACAGCGGCTGCAGGACCTGGGGCCACCCGTGGAGCACGTCTACGAGGTGAGGGAGAGCCCCAGTCCCCAACCCTGGGGGTCCCCATGTCCCCAACCCTGGGGGTGCCCATTTCCCAGACCCTGGGGGTCCTCATGTCCCCTAAACCAGGGGTGCCCATGTCCCCAGCTCTGGAGGTCCCCATGTCCCTGACTCCAGGGCTGTCCATGTCCCCATGCCGTGGGTGTCCCCATGGGTGCCATGTCCCCATGCCGTGGGTGTCCCCCCACGCTGCCATGTCGTCCCCCCCCGACCCCGGTGCCATCAGGTGGTGAACGAGGGTCCCAGCGCCATCAGCCACGGCACCCTGGAGCTGAGCTGTCCCCTGAGCTACCGGGGCCACCCCCTCCTCTACGTCACCGGCCACTCGGGACCCCGCAACTGCTCCACCAGCCACCCCCTGGACAGCCTGCACCTGGCGGTGCGCCCACGGGGACGGGGACCAGGGGTGCTGGGGACATCGGGTGGCACTGGGAGGTGGAGCACTGGGGGGCAGTGGGGGCACTGGAGGGTGCTGGGGACATTGGGTGGCACTGGGGACATTGGGTGGCACTGGGAGATGGAGCACTGGGGGTCACTGGAGGGTGCTGGGGACATTTAGGTGGCACAGGGGACATTGGGTGGCACTGGGAGATGGAGCACTGGGGGGCAGTGGGGGCACTGGAGGGGGCTGGAGGGGGCTGGAGACATTGGGTGGCACTGGAGATGGAGCACTGGGGGTCACTGGAGGGTGCTGGGGACATTTGGGTGGCACAGGGGACATTGGGTGGCACTGGGAGATGGAGCACTAGAGGGTGCTGGAGACATTGGGTGGTACTGGGGACATTGGGTGGCACTGGGAGATGAAGCACTGGGGGGCAGTGGGGACACTGGAGGGTGCTGGGGACATTGGGTGGCACTGGGAGATGGAGCACTGGGGGGGCAGTGGGGACACTGGAGGGTGCTGGGGACATTGGGTGGCACTGGGAGATGAAGCACTGGGGGGCAGTGGGGACACTGGAGGGTGCTGGGGACATTGGGTGGCACTGGGAGATGGAGCACTGGGGGGCACTGGGAGGTGGTGGGGAAAGAGGACACCAGTGGCAGAGGGAGATTGGGGGTGGCAGGGGGTGGCACTGGGTACCAGAGGGGGTGGCTGGGGGACAGGGCTGTCCCCAGAGCCGACCCCTCCCGCAGGAGCAGGAGCAGAGCCCGGACACCCACGTCCTGCAGCGCCGGGACACGGGGGACACGGTCACAAGGAACACGCGGGACACGCGGGCCAGCGGCCCCCCCGCGCCCCCCCAAACCCTGGTCAGTACCCGCGTGTCCCCATGCCCACGTGTCGCTTTGCCCATGTGTGTGTGTGTGTCCCCCAGCCCCGTGTCACCCCCAGGCTGGCACGTGCCCTCCGTGGGTGCTGTCCCTGAGGTGGGTGACACGTGGGGGGGGTCACAGGGGTGTCCCGAGGCCGAGTGTTTCCGGCTGAGCTGCCCCATGGGGGGGCTGGAAAAGCAGCAGCGGGTGAGCCTGCGCCTGACCTTCCACCTCTGGGCCCCCTCCCTGCGGCAGGTGAGACCCCTGGGACCCCCCCGGGCCCCCCAGTGTCCCCATCATCCCCCCACCCCAGCACCCCACCAAGCGTCCTGACCCCCCCACTGGGACCCAGTTCCCCTGTGGGGGTGGGTTAGCGGGTGCCCTGGTCCCCCAGGGGGGTGGGTGCCCTTGTCTCCCGTTGTGGGGGGGGGGTTAGTGGGTGCCCCAGTCCCTCGTGGAGGTGGGTCAGTGGGTGCCCTGGCACCACAGTTGCCCCGTGTGGGTGCCGGGTGGGGGTGCCCATGGTCCCCTGTGGGTGTTCATGGGTGTCAGTGGGTGCCTGTTGGTTCATGGGGGTGTTGCTGGGTGGCTGTGGGTGCCCTGTGGGGATCCGTGGGTGACCGTAGGTGTCCCAGGGGTGTCCCGCAGGTGTTGGTGGGTGCTCGTGGGTATCGGTGGGTGCCCCGTGGATGTCCATGGGTGCCCTCTGCATGTCCGTGGGTGTCCTGTGGGTGTCCGTGGGTGCCCCACGGGTGTTGGTGGGCACCCGTGGGTGCCCACGGGTGCTGACGGCGGGTGCCGCAGAGGGAGGTGCGGGCGCAGGCGCTGCGCTGTGAAGCCGAGTACCGGGTGCTGCGGCTGCCGTACCGCGTCCGGCCCCAACACTACCCCAGCCAGCGCCTGCAGGTGACCGGGGGACGGACGGACACGGGGGTCACCCCGGGGTGGCAGGTGGTGACAGGGCTGCCGTGGGTGTGGGGTGACACCGTGGGTGGTGGTGTGACCCCGTGGGTGGCACTGTGCACGATGCTGTGGGTGGCAGGAGGTGACGGGGCTGCTGTGGATATGGGGTGACGCCGCGGGTGACCCCACGGGTGACGCCACAGATGGTGGGTGGTGATGGGGCTGCAGTGGGGGCATGCAGGGTGACACTGTGGGTGACCCCACGGGTGACACCATGGGTGGCAGGTGGTGACGGGGCTGCAGTGGGTGGAGGGTGACACCACGGGTGACACTGTGAGTGACCCTGTGGATGATGCTGTGGGTGGCAGGAGGTGATGGGGCTGCAGTGGGTGCAGGGTGACCCCACGGGTGACGCCATGGGTGACCGCATGGGTGACCCCACGGGTGACAGGGGTGCAGTGGGTGCATGCAGGGTGACCCCACGGGCGACGCCATGGGTGGCAGGTGGTGAAGGGGCTGCAGTGGGTGCAGGGTGACCCCACGGGTGACGCTGTGGGTGACCCCACGGGTGACACCATGGGTGGCAGGTGGTGACAGGGCTGCAGTGGGCGCGCGCCGAGGGCAGCGCGGGGGTGCCGGTGTGGGTGGTGGTGCTGGCGGTGCTGCTGGGGCTGCTGCTGCTCGCCCTGCTCTGCTACGGCCTCTACAAGGTGGGTCTGGGGGGGGCCGGGGGGCGGAACATGGGTGGCACGGGGGGACATGGAGGTGACGGGGGTGGGGGGCATTTTTGGGGCCACAGGGGACATGGAGGAGGGTATGGGGGGGATGCAGGGGACGGGCACCATGGGGGGGCACAAGGGAGATGGGGGGCACAGGGCACCACGGGGGGGGCACAAGGGACATGGGGGGGCACAAGGGACATGGGGGACACAGGGATATGGGCACTCTGGGGGGGCACAGGGAGATGGGGGGCACAGGGAGATGGGCACCATGGGGGGGCACAAGGGACATGGGGGGGGCACAAGGGAGGTGGGGGGCACAGGACACCATGGGGGGGCACAAGGGACATGGGGGCACAGGGACACGGGCACCGTGGGGGGCACAGGGCACAAGGGGGGGGCAGGGGTTCCCCCTGACCCCCCCCCCCAGCTGGGCTTCTTCAAGCGCTCGGGCCCCTACGGCACCGCCATGGAGAAGGCGCAGCTGAAGCCCCAGGCGGCCTCGGAGGCCTGACGGGGCCCCGCACCGCCGGCGCCCGCCGGCGTCACCCGCACCGCACCGCGGGCCACGCGCTGCCGCCGGGCACCGTGCCGGGACGGGCACCGCCGGGCCGGGCACCGACGCGCTGGGTACCACCGTACCGGGCACCGTCAACACGCTGGACACCGTCACGCCGGGCGGCGACAGTCCCGGCGTCACCGGGACGGGTACCGTTGCCGGACTGGGTACCGCCAGGACAGGCGTCACCACTGGACTGGGTACCACCGGAACGGGCATCACCACCGGATGGGGTACCGCCGCCGGGATGGGCATCACTGGCACACGGGGTGATGCCGAGCCGGGCACCAACACGCTGGACACCGCCGTGCCACCCGGGCACAAACGCCGGGCCGGGTACAACCGCCATGAGCTGGCACAACCTGCATGCTGGGCACAACCGCCGGGCCAGGCACCGCCACACCGGGACCTCACCGCCGTGCCAGGCACCAACCGCCATGCTGGTGGCATCGCTGCTGTGACCGGCACTGCCACCCCCGGGCACCACGGTGACAGCCAGGACACCGGTGGGATGGACAACACCCTGCCGGGCACCGCCGGTGCCTACACCGTCACCGCGCCCTGTGACCCCACCTGGCACAGGACCTGGGGACACGCGCGTCCCAGTGTCACCCTCTCATGGTGTCACCTTGTTGCGGTGTCACCTGGTCGTGGTGTCACCCGGTTGCGGTGTCACTTGGTCACAGTGTCACCCGGACGCGGTGTCACCCGGTTGCGGTGTCACCCTATCACGGTGACACCCAGTCGCGGTGTCACCATCTCACGGTGTCACCCGGCTGCGGTGTCACCCGGCGCGGCTGATGCGCGCTGCACTGCCCGTGCCCCCCCCGCCGCGGGCACCTCACTTTGCACTGACCCCGCACCCAAAATTTGGGGGATGGGGGGGGACACGACACACGCAATGACTCAACCCCCCCCCATCCATGTCCCCGGGGTGTCCCTGGCCCGCGGGGGGGTGATTGCACTAGCATTGGGGGGGGGGAACCGGGGGCACAGGCGGGCGCTGGAGGCGGGGGGGGGGACGGATGGGAGGGGGGGAACCGGCTTCGGTTTGTATTTAATTGGGGGGGGGGGCGACCTCGGGGCCCCCTAATAAATGTGTCTGACCCAGAGCTGCGGTGCAAAGTGAGCACGGGGGGGACACACGAGACACGGGGGGGGCACGGCTGAGCGCACACGCGTGTGCAGGGGTGTCGGGTGACACCATTACCGCCCTCATTAGCAGCCGGGACGCGTCAGCCATCAATAATTTATCCCCCCCCCGCGGCCTCCCTGTCCCCCCATCGTAACCCAACACCCCCCCCCAGTTTCACCCAGCCCCTTCCCCCACCCGTGTCCCGTCCCCCTCCCCACGGCGCGAGGCGTGCGTGGGCGGGGGTGGGGTCCCGTTGCCGTGGTAACCGCCCTCCCCCCGCCCACACACACACAAACCCCAGACCCCCCCCCCCCGCCACCCACACACGCGTGTCCCGACATGTGCGTGGGCACGCCCCGCTGTGCGCGTGCGCTGCCGGCTCGGCGCCGCCGCGAGCCCGGAGCCGTGGGGACGCGCGTGGGGGTGGGAGACGCGCGGGGGGACACGTGAGTGACAGCGGATACGCGAATGAGGGGGGAGAGGGCTGGGGAGGGGGGGGCTGAGTGTCACGCGTGGCCGGGGACACGCGTGTAACATGCGCCTTCCTCCTCCTCCTCCTCCTCCTCCTCCTCCTCCGCCGGCGGCTGCCCCACTTCTGCGCGGCGCCATTGGCCGGGCCGGGCGCGGCGGCGGCGGGGGGGGGGACACACACCACGCGGAACGGGGACACGCGGGGACAACCGGGACCGGGAGGAGGGGTTGGGGGGGGTCCCCGCAGGTAACAACCCGCAGCCCACGGGGGATCGGGGAACCCTGTGAGGGGGGGTGAGACGCGGGGGGGGGGCAGTGGGTACCGGCTCCCCGCTGACCGCCCCCCCCCGCCGTGTCCGTCCCCCCCCTCCCACGTCCCCGCAGGCCGGGCCGGGCGATGCTGCGGGCCCCGGGGCCGCTGGGGCCGCCCCCCGGCCGCCTCCTCCTGCCCGACGCCGCCGCCGCTGCCCTGCGGCTGCTGCCGCCGCTGCCCGGGGTGAGTCCTGGGGGGGGGGGAGGGGACGGGGGGGGGAAACGGGGATGGGGAAAAAGCACCGGGGCACCGCGGGCCGGGGGCGCTACGGCGGCCGGGAAGGGTCCTACGGTGGCCCCGCGGGGTCCCGGGCCGATGAGGAGCAGCCGCGGGGGCGGAAAAAGCCCCGCCCCCTCCCGGCCGCCGTACCGGACCCCCACCATTAGCCCCCCCCCTACCGCTACCCCCCCCCCCCCCCCCCCCGCCGCACCGGGCCTCGCCGCCGCGCTCGGGGTAATGGGGAGCGGAGCGGGGAGGCGGGAGGCAGGGCCCGGCCGGGACCCCCCCCCCACCCGCGGTGAGGGACCCCCGGGCTCCCCCCCTCCCCCGGTGCGGTGGGGTAGGGGGGGCAGAACGGGGCGGGGGGGGGGCAGGCGGCCGGGCGGGGCCCGTCCCCCGGGTTTGGGCAGGGAGAGATTCCTGAGCTGCTACGGAATGGGGCGGGGGGGGCTGATCCACGGCGCTGCCCCCCCCCGGCATCTCCTGTGCCCCCCCCCCGTGGCCCCCTCCCTGCCCCATGGTGACCCCACAGCACCCACTGCCCACGCTGCTGTGCCCCCCCCCAGCACCCAATGTGCTGGGATGGATTGGGAAGTGGGGAGGGGGGGTGTTATGGGTGCTGCCCCCCCCCGGGCAGGATGCGACCCCCCACCCTGTGCCGCAGATGGAGCCGGTGCCGAAGGCGGTGCTGGGGCCGGCGCTGGCCAAACCCCGGCGCCCCGTCATCGCCTGCAGCGTCTGTCAGATCCGCTTCAACTCCGAGGTGAGACCCCCCACCCCGACCCCCCCCCAAGCGTGGGACCCCCCACCCTAGGCACCTAGGACCCCCCCAGCCCCCCCAACCACGGATGCCTGGGTCCCTCCACCTGGGTCCAACCCCAGCGCTGGGTGTGCTGGGAGCCATGTCCTCGGGGTGGGGGGTCCACAGGGTGAGGGGGTCCCCAGGGTGTCCCATGTCCCCAGGGTGGGGGTCTTCAGGTCGGGGGGGCCTTGGGTGCCATGTTCTCAGGGGTGAGGGGTCCCCATCATGTCCCCTGTCCTCAGGGTTGGGGGTCTCCAGAGTGACTCTTGTCCCCAGGATTCGGGGGTCCCCAGGGTGTCCTGTCTCCCCCAGGGTGGGGGTCTCCAGGTTGGGGGGCCCTTGGGTGCCAGGATCCCATGGTGTCCCGTGTGCCCCGGCTTGTGGGTCCCCATGGTGTCCCATGTCCGGGGTCCTGGGGTGCTGTGACCCCAGGGTTAGGGGTCCTCAGGATGTCCCATGTCCCCAGGGTTGGGGGTCCCCACAATGGGGGCCCCTGGGGTGCCATGTCCCCCAGGAGTGGGGATCTCCAGGGTGACACTCGTCCCCAGGGTTGGGGGCCCCTTGGGTGCCATGTTCCCAGGGTCTGGGGTCCCCATTGTGTCCCATGTTCTAGGGTTTGGGGTCCCCAGGGTGACTTTTGTCCCCAGGGTGTCCTGTGTCCCCAGGGTGGGGGTCATCAGGTCAGGAGGCCCTTGGGTGCCGTGTTCCCAGGGTTTGGGGTCCCCATCGTGTCCCATGTCCTCAGGGTTGGGGGTCTCCAGAGTGACTTGTCCCCAAGGTTGGGGGGGGTCCCCAGGGTGTCCCATCTTCCCCAGGGTGGAGGTCTCCAGGTTGGGGGGCCCTTGGGTGCCACAATCCCATGGTGTCCTGTGTCCCCCAGCTTGTGGGTCCCCATGGTGTCCCATGTCTGGGGTCCTGGGGTGCTGTGACCCCAGGGTTAGGGGTCCTCAGGATGTCCCATGTCCTCAGAGTTGGGGTCCCCATGGTGGGGTGCAATGTCCCCAGGGGTGGGGGTCTCCAGGGTGACACTCATCCGCAGGGTTGGGGGTCCCCAGGTGTCCCATATCCTGAGGGTTGGGGGGCCCTTGGGTGCCGTGTTCCCAGGGTGGGGGGTCCCCATCGTGTCCCATGTCTTCAGGGTTGAGGGTCTCCAGAGTGACTCTTGTCCCCAGGATTCGGGGGTCCCCAGGGTGTCCCATCTCCCCCAGGGTGGAGGTCTCCAGGTTGGGGGGCCCTTGGGTGCCAGGATCCCATGGTGTCCTGCATCCCCTGGCTTGTGGGTCCCCATGGTGTCCCATGTCCGGGGTCCTGGGGTGCTGTGACCCCAGGGTTAGGGGTCCTCAGGATGTCCCATGTCCCCAGGGTTAGGGGTCCCCACAGTGGGCGACCCCTGGGGTGCCATGTCCCCAGGGTGACACTCATCCCCAGGGTTTGGGGTCCCCATCGTGTCCCGTGTCCTCAGGGTTGGGGGTCCCCAGGGTGACTCTTGTCCCCAGGCTTGGGGGTCCCCAGCTTTGGAGGTCCCTGGGGTGTCCCACAGCCCCAGGCTTGGGGGGGGATGTCCGTGAGGTGCCGCATCCCCAGGGTGACAGTGTCTTCAGAATGGGGGGGTGTCTCTGGGGTGCCCGGGGTGACGCAGTGTCCCCGCGGTGTCCCCAGAGCCAGGCGGCAGCGCACTACCAGGGGAACCGGCACGCGCGGCGCCTGAAGGGGCTGGAGGCCGCCCGCGCCCGCCGGGGGGGGGACACCGGCGACACCCAAGACCCCCCCGGCCCCTCGCCCACCCCGGCCAGTGAGACGCCCGATCGCACAGGTGGGTTCCTGTACCCCGGGGTGTCCCCACGCGTCCTCATGCCCCCTGCCAAGGACGCCTGGGTGTCGTATCCCCCCCCTTCGCCGTGCCCCCCAATCCGGGGTGGTGGTCCCAAGGGTGCCCCTGTTAACCCTCCCTGTGCCCGCAGGCGAGCAGCCCCTGGCACCCGCAGCCCCTGGTGCTCCCGGACCCCCCTCGCCCCCTGCACCCCCCCCGGCCGTGGCCACGGAGGCGCCGGGGGGGGCACGGGGGGGACCGGGGGGCGAGGAGGAGGAAGAGGAGAAGGCGAAGGCCAAGCGGCTGCTGTACTGTGCCCTCTGCAAGGTGGCCGTCAACTCCCTCTCGCAGCTGGAGGCGCACAACAAAGGTGGGGGACATGGGGGGGGGGACACACAACACTGGGGGGGGGCAGGAGGGGACAGGGGAACAGGGGAGGGTCTGGGGGACACAAGGGACATGGGGACACAGGGGGCGTGGGGGGGTCTGGGGGACCTGGGTGACATTGCAGGGGGGGTATGGGGGCACGTGGGTGGATATCAAGTGGCACTGGGGGACATGGGGGGGGGACAGAGGTCCTATGGGTGCAGAGGGGGTCCTGGGGGGGGGGTCTGGGGTGCACACAGAGGTTGGGGGGGTGCACGGGGGTGTCTTGGGAATTCTGGGGGTGCAGGGGGGTCCTGGGGGGCACAGAGGGTCCTGGGGAGGTCCCGGGGGGGTTCTCTGGGTGCAGGGGGGGGTCCTGGGACACAGAGTGACACCCCCCCCCTGCCATGTGCCCAGGGACGAAGCACAAGACGCTGGTGGAAGCACGCAGCGGGCTGGGGCCCATCCGTGCCTTCCCGCGGCTGGGGGGGGCTGCGGGGACCCCCCCGGCCGAGGCCCCCGAGCGCTCCTTCCACTGCCAGATCTGCAATGTCCGCCTCAACTCCGAGCTCCAGCTCAAGCAGGTACCCCAGGACCCCCAAACCTCCCCCCACCCGCTGGGACCCCCAAACTGCTCCAGGGAACCCCAACCCTCCCTTGGACCCCGTGGGACCCCTCCCCGACCTTCCCCAGTCCGTTGGGACCCCCAAGAACCCCTGGGACCTCCCCCCAGGCCCCCCCCAAACGTTTCTGAGACCCCTCCAGAACCTTCCAAACCTCCATGAGACCCCTGGGACCCCCCCAGACCCTCATGGGACTCCCCCAACCCCTCCTGAGGTCATTGGGACCCCCAAAGACCCTATGAGACCCCCAAGAACCCTATGGGACCCCCCCCAAACCATCCTGAGGCCCCAGCCCCCCCACCAAATGCTTTTGGGACCCCCCCAGACCCACTTGACTCCCCTAACCCCCCCTCCCAGGACTCCCTGAGCCCCCATCACACCCCCAGGAGGACTCCCCCTGCCCCCCCCCCCATAATCGTGGGTCCCCACTGAGCCCCCCCTGCCCCCCCCTCCCCCAGCACATCTCCAGCCGGCGCCACCGGGATGGGGTGGCCGGAAAACCCAACCCACTGCTGAGCCGCCACAAGAAGCCCCGGACCCCCCCGGAGCTGGTGAGTGGGGGGTCTGGGGGGGGGCCCAGAGTATCTATAGGGTGTCCTGGGGTCCTTATGGGGCAGGGGGGTGAAGTGGGGGGATCTATAGGGTGTCCTGGCATCCCTATGGGGCAGGGGGTTGAACTGGGGGGGATCTATAGGGTGTCCTGGGGGTACGCCTTAGGGTGGGGGGGGCTGGGGATACCTTGGGGGTGCTCCGTGGGGCAGGTGGGTGCCCAGGGGTATCTGTAGGGTGCTCAGGGGTCTTTATAGGGTGCCCTGAAGGGACCTTGGAGGCAGGGGGTGCCCCATGGGGGGGGGTCTTGGGGTGCCTATAGGGTGTCAAAGTATCTCCATGGGGGGGGGAACTGAGGGTACCTATAGGGTGCCCCGTGGGGCTTGAGAGTATCTCTAGGGAGTCCTATGGGGCAGAGGAGGCCCTTGGAGTACCTACAGGGTGCCCCATAGGGCTGGGGGGGGGCAGTGCCGGGGCTACGGGGGTGCCACCCCCGTCACTGACCCCCCCTCACCCCCCTCCCGCAGGCGCCGCTGCCCTTCCCCAAGGAGCTGCCGAAAGCGCTGGCGGGGGGGGGGCTGCTCCCGCCCCCCCTGGCCCTGGCGGCCGCTGCCGCCGCCATGGCCGCCCCCCCGCTGGCCCTGCGCCCCCCCGGCCCCCCCCTCCTGCCCGGCCCCCCCCTGGCACCCGCCCTGCTACGCCCCGCCCCTGGGCCCCTGCGCCCCGCCCACGCCCCCCTCCTCTTCTCCCCCTATTGACACCCCCCCCCCATCCCCGCCATGGCAACCGGCAACCGCCCGGCAACCGGTACCCAATCATCACCTGGGACTCCCGGGGAGGGGGCGGGGCTGTTACCTGGCAACCGTTACCCAGCAACCGCGACCGGCAACCACCCGGCAACGGTCACCCGGCAACTTCACAGCACAACCCAGCAACCATTGCCGCGCAACCGGGGTCCCGGTGGTTACCCGGCAATGGAAACCCCCCAGAAAGGTTACCTGGCAACAGTATCCTAGCAACCAGCCACCAATGGTTACCCGGCAACGGTTACGAACCCAGAAATCTGCCTGGCAACATCCCCCCTGGCAACAGTTACCTGGCAACAAGACCCACCCCCAGCAATCTGCCCGGCAACAGTTACCTGGCAACCCACCTAGCAACCCCCACACCCCTGGCAACGGTTACCTAGCAACCTGCCTGACAATGGTTACCTGGCAACAGGACTGCCCGGCAACGGGCACCCAGGGTTACCCAGCAACCCTCTGAGCAGTGGTTGCCTGGCAACCGGGAGATGTTTACCTAGCAACGGGACCCAGCAGCAGTTGCCTGGCAACGGGATCGGGCCCCTGCACCCAGCAACCATTCCCTGGCAACCCTGCAACTGCACCCGGCAACGGTTACCTAGCAACCGTGCCCATCCACGGTACCCAGTAACGGGGACCAAGCGACGATGACGACGACCTGACAATGGTTACCCAGCAACCGCACGTGGCAACGGTACGTGGCAACGGTTACCTGGCAACGAACTCGGTGATGGTACACACGGTGATGGTTGCCTAGCAACCTGACAAAGGGACCCGGCAACCGCGCCCGGCAACGGGCCCTGGCAGCTGCACCCGGCAACTGAGCCCAACAACCGCGCCCCCCACCCCTGCCCCGCCCCAGCAACCCCGCCCGGCAATGGTACCTAGCAACCGACCCTAGCAACGAGCTGCACCCAGGACCTGCGCCTAGCAACCGTCTCCCAGCAACCGTCCCCTGGCAACAGCCCCCCCCCATACTCCGCCCTCCCCCCCACCCCCCCTGCTGCTTTTTGGGCTCAGCGATTATTTTTTTAACTGGAATTGGGATATTTGGCAGGAAAGCGATGAGCCCTCCCCACCCCACCCCCCCGGGCCCCACTGCACAACTCCCGTGGGGACGGGGACCCCCAGCACCCTGGGGTGGGACGGGGGGGGTCCAGAGTAGTGGGGGGGGGGGGGGTATCCCAAACAGCTCCCCCCCCCGGCACCTCAGGGATCCGCTAAGCAATCAGTGATGGCTCACAGGGAAGGGAGCCCCCCCCCTCCCCATCCCCCCCCCAAAGAGGGTGTCGTCCCCCCCCCAAAAGGGTGCCCCCCCCCAGCCCCAAGCCATGACCTCTTGCACTGAGGGCAGCGAGCCCCGCACATGCCCCGGGGAGGGCACCCATCACCCCCCCGCCCCCCCCCCCCCCGGGGCCCCCCTCCGGGCCCAGCCCATTGCAATAATGCGGGGGGCCGGGGCACCCCCCACCCTGTAAATAGTGCCCCCCCCCACCCCACCACCCCAGTACTGCCCCACAAGCACTGTGCCCCCCCCCCCAAAACCCTGGTACTGCCCTAGGTCCCCTGGCACTGCCCCATCACTGTGACCCCCCCCACCCCAAAACCCAGCACACCCCACCACTGTGACCCCCCCATCCTTATCACCCCCCACTATCACTGTGCCCCCCTCCCCAGCCTTACCGCCCATCACTGTGCCCCCCCGCTATCACTGTGCCCCCCCTTATCACTACAGCCCCCCCACACTTGGCACTACCCCCCTGCATCCTTACTGCCCCACAACTGGCACTGTGGACCCCCCCAAATCTTGCACTGCCCCCCCCTCACTGCACACACACACCCCTTATTGCCCCCCCCCCCCCACTTGGCACTGGCCCCCCCATTTTCTTAGTCCCTCCCCCTCTCAAGTCAATACTGTGATTTAAGCAAAGCAATAGCAGGTGGGGGGGGTGGGATTTGGCGGGGGAACGCAGAGCCCCGTTCCCCTCCCCTGCATCTGCCTCTCTCCATGGTCCGTCCCCCCCCCTCCCCGGCTTTGCCCCAATAAATGATGAGGTTTGAACTTGTGGTTTCGTGTCTGGGGGGGGGCCCAGGGGGGGTCCATGTCCCCCAGGTGTGTCCCCACATGTCGCCCCTCCCCATCCATGCGTCCCTTACACACCTGCCCCCCCCATCCCCTCTGTGTGTCCCCCACGTGTGTATCCCCCCCCAGGCAAGCAAGGGGCCCCCCCTTTACTGAAGGGGGGGCACCAGACCCCCCCCCCGGCCCCCCCACCCAGACACCTGGGTCCCCCCTGGCACAGACCACGGCCGGCGCAGGGAGAGATGAGGCAGCACACGGGATTTCTGGGGGGGGCTGGCATGTTGGGGTGCCGAGGAGGGGGGGGCCACGCTAGCGTAGCAGCGACCACTTGATCTGCTCCTTTGCTGACTGCAACACCTGTGGAAGTGGGGGGCGGGCAGCGTCAGGCACAGGGCACCCATGGGTCCTGGGGGGCCCAAGGGCACCCAGGGGCTCCCGTGGGCACCAAGGTGGGGATGGGAGATGTGGGGAGCTGTCCCGGGGGGGGGGGGGGCCAGGGGCACCCAGGTGACACTGGGGGGGGGCATGGGGAGCAATATGGGGACACTGGGGGCAGCCAGGGACACCCAGGTGACACTTGGGGACACCCACGGGCATAGGCAGCTACCCTGGTTGGTGGGCTCAGAGGTGGGAGGGGGGCACTGCCAACCCCGGGGGGATCCCGGGGGGGGTCGGGCCCTACCTGCGAGACCGTCTGCTCCGTGAGGGGCACGTCCTCACCCTGCAAAACACAGAGGGAGGTGGGTGCCTGGGGTAGGGGGGGCACCCATCGCCCCTCCATCATCCTCTCCCTTCCTCACGCCCACCCCAGCTTCCCTGTGCCCCCCCCACGGCGCCCCCGTACCCGCACAGCCACGCGATGTACCACTTGCTGGGGGTCGCTCTCCAGGACGACGCTGGGGGGGGGGAAAGAGAGACCCGTCAGCATCCAGCACCCCCGCCGCATGGCTCCTGGGCAGCCGGGGGTAACGACAGACCCCGGAGTGGGGGGGACACGGACACACACCCGCCATCCACGATCTCGTCCACGGCCAGGAAGAGCCCCTCCATGTTCTCCAGCAGCGCCCGCTTCTCCACGTTCTTCCTGGGGGGGGGGGGGGGGGTAGGGCGCAGCCCGCTCAGCACCCACGGGCCCCCCCCCAGCAACAGGACCCCCCCCCCCCCAGGCACCCATGGCCCCCCAGGTGCCTGCTGGGCCCCCCCAACCTATGCCAGAGCTCATTGGGGTCCCCTGGAACTGTGAGATGCCCTCCCCCAGGAATACAGGTGCCACCCAGGACTCACAGGTGCCCCCCAGGAGCCTGTGTGCCACCCCCCCAGGACGCATGGGTGACCCCCCAGGAGCCTGTGTGCCACCCCCCCAGGAATCACAGGTGCCCCCAGGACCCACAGGTGACCCCCCAGGACCATGGGTGCCCCCCCAGGACCCCAGGTGCCACCCCTCTAGGACAACAGGTGCCCCCCAGGAGCCTGTGTGCCCTCCCAGGACCCATCGTACCGCAGCATCTGGCTGAGCGAGTCGAAGAGACAGTTGAGGACGGCCGTGAGCATCAGCTGGGGGACAGCGGGGTCACACAGTGGCACTGCCAGACAGGGGCACCCCGAGGTGGCCCCCCCCCCGGCTTGGTGGCACCTTCTATGTCCCCTCCCTGTCCTGGGACCTTTCTGCACATCCCCTCTGTGTCCCCTGCCCTGGTACACCAAGATACCCCCCTCCTTGTCCCGTTATCCCTCCACGTCCCCAGCCTGCCACCCTTGGGTGTCCCCAACCCACCACCCTTGGGTGTCCTCCCCTGCCCTGGCACCCCTGGCTGTGTCCCCCACCCCACCCCTGGGTGTCTCCAGCCACCTCGTTCTCGTGGGAGCTGCCGATGACGTAGAAGTAAAGGTCGATGCTGCTCTTGTAGACGACGGTCAGCCCCTCGAGCAGCGCAATCTCGCCTGTGGACACAGCCGGGCGTCACCCCCGTGGCCCCCCTGCACACCCCCACGGGGGTGGCAGCCCCCCCCCCGGGGACACACACGTCCCCGTCCCCGAAACACTCACTGTCGGTGCGGTGGGTCTTGTTGAAGATGTTCTTCTCGAAGGCTTTCTGCTCCTTGACGCTGGGGTACGTGTCGTCGTAGTACTGCGGGGACAGTGGCACGTGGGGACCTGGGACACCCTCCCCCTGCCCCAAGGAGCTCCCATCACCCTGCTCCAGGCCACCAACCCTGTCCCCACGCCCCTGTCCCTGCCCTGCACCACCAAATGTCCCCTTGTCTGTGCCACACGCCACCCCAACGTGCTCCCCATGGTCTCTGTGTCCCTGCCCTGTATCACGTCCCAGCCCTCCCAGTGCCACCGAGCATCCCCACGGCTGTGTCCCCCTGTCCCCACGTCTCCCTGGGGCGGTGCCCCATCCCTGTCCCCATCCCCGCACCCTGTGTGTCACTGTCACCCCCTCTTGCCCCTCACCTTGGCAAAGAGCCGGTCGCCATCGTTGTCTAGGATGATGACGGCTTTGACGGTGTAGAGCGACGGCTCCTGCGGGGACACGACCACCATCACCCCGCTGCCACCCCGTTCCCAGGGACAGGGCCACCCCCAGCCCAGCCAGGGGGGACACCCTGTGGCACCGCACCACCCCCCTGTCACCCAAAAACCACCACGGTGGCACCGAGGACACCGGGAAGGAGCCTGTGTCTGGCACCCCCATCCTGGTGAGGGGGTCCCGGGCGGTGGCCGCTGCAGGGTCAGGCCGGGGAGGGGGGGGGTGTCCCTGTCCCCATCCCTGTCCCTGTCCCCGTCGATCTGGGTGCTCCCAAGCTCCCGGGACCAAGTTCTGTGATGCACTGACTGCCCGTAGCCACAGCCGGAGTGTAGGACAGAACCTCGCCCCGGGCGCTGCCAGGCCACCGATGGCCACCACCGATGGCCACCCCCGACGGCCACCACCCACGGCCACCCCCGGCCCCAGCGGGGACCCTGTGGACACCGCTGGTGGGGATGGTCACCCCCCACCCTGGGAATTGTCACCCCGACAGGCAGGACAAGGCCACCACGGGGCGGGGGGGGGTTGCCACTGCCACCCCCACGGGCAGGGAGAAGCCCCCCACTTACCCCCGTTGCCACCCTGGCATTTACCCCCCTCATTGCCCCCCCCCATTTACCTCCAGTGCCACCCTGGCTTTTACCCCCCCATACTGCCCCCCATTTACCCCCACTGCCCCCCCACTTACCCCACCAGCACCCCCCACTTACCCCCTCACTATCCCCCCAACTCACCCCCCCATTTACCCCATTTACACCCCCATTTGCCCCATCTACCCCCCCATTTACCCCCTCCCACTTACCCCACTGCCTTCCCCATCACCCCCCACGTACCCCAACCGGCGACCCCCATTTACCGCCTCACTGCCCCCCACTCACCCCCTAGCCCCCCATTCGCTCCCCTTTCCCCCCACCATCGGCCCCCATTTCGCCCCCCCCCCCCCCCGGCCCCAGCCGCCCCCTACCAGGATCAGCGCCTCCATTTTGCGCTCGCCGCTGCCGACGTGGAGCCGGAAGAGCGGCCGCCGCTGATTGGCTGCTCGGCTGTCAATCACGCCGCCAGCCACCGCCCCGCCGGGTTGACTGGGCGAACTCGAGCCCGACATAACCAATCGCTGCGCGTCTGAGAGCGGAGGGCGGGCCGGCCTTTCCCGCCCTTCCTGAAGAGGTTGCTGACTGGACACGCATTCCGTCCGTCACCGCCGCGCCGCACTCCCGGAAGCCGAGGGGGCGGCGCAGTTCCCATGGTGACCAGGGAAGCGCTGACGTAACCTCTCTGCCGGTTTCACCCTGTGGTTGGCTGGCTCGCCAACCACATGACCGGAAGCGTTTTCGCTAGCCGTGCTTCGCCACACCCCTAAGCGGGTCACGACCCCCCGATGGGCGGGGTTACCTGTGACCTTTGGCTTCTCTGGGGTCGGGTCAGGGGTCGGGAGGGGACATGGGGGGGCGTGGGGAGGGAATGGGGGGGCTTGGGGGGGCGTGGGGGGACGTGGGACATGGGGGGACACGGGGGGACTTTGGGGGACATGAGGGCACATGGGGGGACATGGGTGACACGGGGAGATGTGGGGGGACGCGGACACGGGGACGTGGGGGGGACACAAGGGGGATGTGGGGGGCCTCTGGGGGACACCGGCAGGGGTAGGGACCCCCGCGAGACCCCCCCGCTTCCCCGGGAGGGGGGGTGACACCGGCAGTAGCAGTGGCACCGGCGGGGGGGCCACGGGACACCCGGATGCCTGGGTTCCCCCCGCGGGTTGGTGGGGCGGATGCCCTGGGCCCTACTGATAGCGGAGTTTGGGGGGGGGGGGTGTCCCACGTGTCCCCTGTGTCCCCCCGCGGGGGCGCCGGGGTTGGGCAACCGCCGGTGGCTTCCTGCCACCCGGACGCCTGGGTCCCCTGGGGGGGGGGACGGGGATGGGGGGTACAAGGGGGGACGCAGGAGTGTCCCCGTTACTGCCCCCCACTCCCTGTGCCCCCCAAACCCCATGTCCCCTTGTCCCTGGGACCCCACCGGTGTCCCCTGGCCACCCTTCCCCTGGCCCTGTGCCCCCCACTTGTGTCCCCATGACCCCCATTGATGTCCCCACATCCCCCTGTCCCTTTGACCCACCCTGTCCCCATCCCCACGGCCCCTATTTTTGTCCCCATCTCCCCCTTTTGTGTCCCCACATCCTCCATTCCCGTCTCCCCAAGTCTCTGTCCCCCCATCCCACCCCCATGTCCCCTGTCCCTCTCCCCACAAACTTCCCCCCCCCCGCACCCCGCCCTGGGTTCCTGTCCCGTCCCCCCCCCCGGGTTCCTGTCCCGTCCCCCCCCCTCCGTTGTCCCCAGGGTGTCCCCGGGGCGGGCACCCAGTGGCAGCGGGCACGGGGCCGCCCTGGGGGCTGGCACTGGGGGGCCCGTCCCGTGTCCCCACGTCCCCGTGTCCCCACGTCCCCACCGGGCATGGCCCTACCCTGAGCACGAGGCACCAGGTGGGTCCCGGCACCAGGGAGCACACGCGTGTGCAACGGGGTGGGCGGTGTGGGGAGGAGGCGTGTGTTGGGGCCGGGGGCACGCGTGTGCCAGGGTGCCCAGAGCACGCGTGTGCCCGGGCGTTGGTGTGTTGGCGCTTGTGCCTGGGCACGCGTGCGCCCAGGGACGCGGGTATCGGCGCACTTGTGTGTCAGGGATCGGTGCACGCGTGTGCCCGTGTCGTAATGTGTTTGTGCTTGTGCTGGTGCACGCGTGTGCCTGAGGATCAGGGTATCGGTGACCGTGTGTGCCCCAGGATCGGGCTATTGGTGCACACTTGTGCCCGAGGATCGGGGTATCGGTGCACGTGTGTGTCAGGGATTGGTGCACAAGCGTGTTTATGGAGGGTGCATGCGTGTGCCAGGGCAGAAGAGCATGCGTGTGCCTGTGCATTAATGTGTTTGTGCTTGTGCTGGTGCACACGTGTGCACCGAGGGATATTAGTGCACGCCTGCGCCCAGGGTCATTGCACAAGTGTGTTCAAGGAGGGAGCACGCGTGTGCCAGGGTGCCCGGAGCACGTGTGTACCCAGGCGTTGGTGTGTTGGTGCTTGTGGCTGCATGTGGCCGAGGATCAGGGTATCGGTGCACGCATGTGTCAGGGATCAGTGCACGCGTGTGTTCAGGGAGGGTGCACGCATCTGCCCATGTCGTAATGTGTTTGTGCTTGCGCTGGTGCACGCGTGTGCCTGAGGATCAGAGTATCGGTGCCCGTGTGTGCCCCGGGATCTGGGTATTGTTGCACATGTGTGCCTGGGTATCGGTGCACACGCGTGCCTGAGGATCGGGGTATCAGTGCACGTGTGTGCCCAGGCATCGGTGCACACTTGTGCCTGAGGATCAGGGTGTTGGTGCACACGTGTGCCCGAGGACCAGGGTATCAGTGCCTGTGTGTGCCCAAGGATCAGGGTATGGGTGCACGCTTGTGCCCGAGGACCAGGGTATCGGTGCACACGTGTGCCCAGGTATTGGTGCCTGCGTGTGCCCGAGGACCAGGGTATCGGTGCACACGTGTGCCTGGGTATCAGTGCACACTTGTGCCTGAGGATCCGGGTATTGGTGAACACGTGTGCCCGGGTATCGGTGCACATGTGTGCCTAAGGACCAGGGTATCGGTGCCCGCGTGTGTCCGAGGACTGGGGTATCGGTGCGCAAGTGTGCCTGGGTATCAGTGCACATGCGTGCCCGAGTATTGGTGCACACACGTGCCCGAGGACCAGGGTATTGGCGCACACTTGTGCCCGGGTATCGGTGCACACTTGTGCCCGAGTATCAGTGCACGCGTGTGCCCGAGGACCAGGGTATTGGCGCACGCGTGTGCCCGGGTATTGGTGCACACTCGTGCCCAAGGATCAGGGTACCGGTGCCCGCGTGTGCCAGGACAGCAGAGCAGGCGTGCGCCACGTATTGGCGTGTTGTTTTTGTGCCGGTGCCCGCGTGTGCCCAGGTGCGTGTGTGGGTGCAGGCAGGGTGCCAGTCACTCGGGGGGGGGTTGTACCAGCGCGGGGGCCCCGGCTCAGCCCCGGGGCGGAAACAGCCCCAACGGCTGCAGCTCGGGGGGGGGACACAGGGGGGTGTGGGTCACCCTCACCCCCCCCCCCCAAATCACCACAGGGGCCTGGCGCTGTGTTGTTGTAGGGTGCCCCAGTGCCGTGTTACTGCTGGGACAGTGGTCACGGGGGGGTCACGGGGAAGGTGACACGGGGGGGGGGGGGTGACACGGCGGGGGGGTGACAGCCAGGCCGGCGTCGGGCGGGACACATCGGTTGGTCCTTGTGCAACGTCCCGGCGTTGGGCAATGGGGTGGCGCAAGGTGGGTGGCACTGGGGGGGGGGGGGGGGGGCTCCCGTGGGTGGGGGCACATCCCCCCCCAACACACACACACACACACTGCGGGGGGACACCCCACGTCCCCGCCCTGTCCCTCACCGCACCCCGAAAGCAGAAGTGGGGGCCGGAAGGGACCCAGGCGTCCTGCGGGGGGGGGGGGCGGACGGACACGCGGGTGGGGGGACGGGGGAGTGTCAGTGGGTGCCCCCCCCAACCCCGGAGACAGGCGATAACCCCTTATCTGGGGCGGCAGGAGAAGGCGGCTCCGTGGCTCCAGCATGGGGGACCCCGAGGTGAGCCGAGGGGGCGTCGGGGGGGGGGCAGGGAGCCGGGGGGGTGGGCTTGTTGGGGGGGGAGGTTGGGGGGGGTCTTGGGGTGTCCTGGGGGGGGTCAGGGGGTGTTTTAGGGGACCCCGAGGGTATCAGGGCAGGGGGAGGGATGGAGGGCTTTAGGACGCGGGGGGAGCCCTGGCGGGGGGGGGGGGGGTAAAAGGGGCGGGGCCAGAGGCGGCCCGCAGCCAATCAGAGCCAACGAGGCGCTTTGTCCCTGGCAGTCGCTGGCAGCTCTCGGGGAGGTGGGGGGGCGGGGCCCGCCCCTGGCCCCGCCTCTAGGCCCGCCCCTGGCCCCGCCCCCGCCGGGCCCCGCCGAGGTGGAGCTCACGTGGCAGGAGATCCTCTCCCTCAGCGAGCTCCAGGTGCGCCACGCCCCCCGCACACGCGCGCTGCAGGCTCCTACCGCCCCCTGCCGGCCGCCGCGCCTGCCCCCGCCGCACTCGGGGACCCCCCGTCCCCTGGGACACCCCCCCCGCTGCGCCCACCCCCTGGGAGACCCCTCCATTGTCCCCCCCTTCCTCTGGACCCCCTCCCATTGCCTCCTCCCTCCCTGGGAGACACCCCATTGCCCCCCCCCATTGCAGCCCCCTCCCTTGGACCCCCTCCCATTGCTCCCCCTTCCCTGGGAGACACCCCATTGCCCTCCCCCCCTCCCTCTAGCACACACCCCCCCATTACACCCCCCTCCCCACTAGTCACCCCCTATCCTCTCCCCACAGGGCCTGGACATGGTGGCAGACCCCCCCTTTGACCCCTCCTTTTGCCCCCTTCCTCCACCCCCCCCTCCTCCTCCTCCCTATACACCCCTCCAGCCCCCCCCTCCAACCTCCCTCCCCCCAGCCCCCTTTATTCCCCCTTTCCCTTCCCCTTTCCCCAATCCCCCCCTACCAACACCCTTCCCACCGGAGCCGCTCGCCCACCCAGCCGCTCCCCGAGGAGCTGGCAGCGGCGGCGGCAGCAGCCGGGACGCCCGCCGGGCGCTGGCGTCGGCGTTACCGATCGGTCCCGAAGCCATCGTCAACCTGCCGGTGGAGGACTTCAACGCGCTGTTGGGACGAGCGCGACTGTCGGGACCAGAGCTGGCGTTGGCGCGGGATATCCGTCGTCGAGGCAAGAACAAAGTGGCGGCGCAAAAATGTCGCCGGAGGAAATTAGAAGCCATCGCTCGGCTCCAGGCGGAATTGGGGAGGTTGGGACGGGAACGGGAACGGCTGCTACGGGCGCGGGGGCAGGCGGAACGGGCGCTGGGTGCCCTGCGCCGAGACTTGGCCCGTGTTTCAGCTCAGGTGCTGGGGGCCCTGAGGGACGGGGCTGGCAACCCGCTGCCCCCCGAGCGCTTTGGCCTGCGCCTGGCGCCCGATGGGGGGCTCAGCCTGGAGACCCTGGGTGGGGGGGAGTGACGGGGGGGGGGGCCTGGGGGTGTCTTGCAGCCCATGGGGAGCAAGGCGGGGAGGTCCCTTGGGTGCTCGGGGTGCCATCCTGCACCCCACAGAGACCAAGGGCACCCTTGGGTGCTATCCTGCACCCCACGAGCCCCACAGCACCCCTGGGTGACCCCTGCACCCCACAGAGCCCAACAGCACGCTTGGGTGGCCCCTGCGCCCCACAGAGCCTCACAGGACCCTTGGGTGACCCCTGTGCCCTATGGGGAGCAAAGGGGCCCTTGGGTGCTATCCTGCACCCCATGGAGCCCCAGAGCACCCCTGGGTGACCCCTGCACCCCACGGAGCCCAAGGGCACCCTTGGGTGCCATTCTACACCCCACAGAGCCTCACAGCACCCTTGGGTGACCCCTGCGCCCCATGGAACCCAAGGGCACCCGTGGGTGCCATTCTGCACCCCACAGCACCCCTGGGTGACCCCCACACCCCCCAGAGCCCAAGGGCACCCTTGGATGACCCCTGCATCCTCTAGGGAGCAAGGGGTCCCTTGGGTGCCCCCACACCCCCCAGAGCTCAAGGGTGCACCCAGGTGCCTGCAATGGGTCCTGTGCCCCGGGGTGCCCCTTCTCCCAGCCCCACAGCGTGTCCCCGCTGTCCCCCAGCCCTCCCCTAGCTGTGGGTGACACCCTGGGGACACCCCGTCACTGCCACCCCTGTAAGTAAACAATAAATCATCTCAGATGGGGCCAGCGCCTGTATTGTCTCCGTCACCCCACATCACCCGTCACCTCCCTGCCCCATCGCCCCGGGTGACACATTCCTGCCACCTCCCCATCCTTCTCTGTCCCCCCAGGGCGAGGAGTTGTCCCCACGCCACCTCCCTCAACCCCAGTGACACATCCCTCTTACTCTATCCCACCCTGGGGCACCACATACCCATGTCAGCCCCACGCCTGCCTGTCATCTCCTGTCCCTGTCACCCTGTGGCCCTCGCTCTCCCTGTGGTAACCCAGCCCTGGGGTCCCCAAGAACCGTGTCCCCCAGCCCTGAGGTCCCCCCAGCCCAGGCAACCTCATCCCACCTTCTCTGTCCCCATCCTGTCCCCTCCATCCTCATCCCTGTCCCCTCTATCCCTGTCCCACTCCCTAGGGCCACCCCCTCCCCAAACCCTCCATGCCCAGTGTCCCCAGCCCATCCTGTCCCCCTTTGTCCTCATCCTTGTCCCCTCTGTCCCCAGCCCCATCCCTGTCCCCTCCATCTCCATCACTTCCCCATCCCTGTCCTGTCCCACTGCCATCTTGTCCCCCAGCCCCATCTCCCCCCTCCTCTCCGTCCCCAGCCCTCCATGGCTGTTCTGTCCTTGCCCCCATCCCTGTCCCCTCCATCCTCATCCCCATCCCTGTCCCCCACCCAGTCCCCACAGACGGGACACGCTTACAAAAATACCCTTTTTTTTATTTACAAGGCCCCCGACCCGCGGCTCCCGCGGCAGCGACACCTCCCAGGTGCTAATGGGCTCCCACGGGTGCTGCAAGGAAGGGGAGAGCTGTGAGGGGGGGGGGGAGTAAGGGTGGCCCCAGCCCCGGGGGTGTCACACGTGTCACCCTGCACCCCCCCCTCCATTGTGCCCCCACCCCTGCCGCTCACCTCCGCCTGTGGCCCGCGGGCTCCTCTCCCCCTTTGCCGGCTGCTCCTACAAAAGGGAAGGCAGGCGTTAGCGACCTGGTGGGGGTCCTGAGGGGGGGAAACGGGGATGTGGGGTGGGGGACACACACACAGAAGCTGCTCTTACCTACAGCGTCCCTGCCCTGCGCTCTGCGGTGCTGCGAGGGGGGAGAACTTGGGGGGGGGAGGCCAACGCCAAGGGGATACCCCAGGGATAAAGGGGGGGCGGCCGAGTCTGAAATGGAGTGGGGGGGTGGGTGTGTAGGGGGCCCATGAAGGGCGAAATGGGGCTGGGGGTGTGTGTGCGGGGACAGTGCGGGGGAAAGAGCCTGAGCTAGTCTGCCCTGGGTTGGAGTTGGAGGGGGACCAGGCTGCGCCCCGCAGCGGCCAACACCAGAGTGGTGTAGAGGTCAGAAATGTAAATATATATAAAAAAATAAAAATAATAAAAAAAAAAAAAAGACACATTTATTCAGCGTCATGTTGTGTTACAGTTAGCGATCGACAGCACGGGCGCGCAAATAAAACCGAGGCTTCCGGGAGGCCTCGTCGGAATGCTTCCACGGCACAGAAAACTAAAATAACCTGTTGTACAATTAGTCACAAACACAGTCCTGTTTCGCAAAGGAGACTTCTGTCTAACACACGTCTTCATGGAGCAGCCACCCCCCGCCACAGCTGTGAGTGGGCCGAGTTCACAACTGGTGTAACCTGCAGCTTCCCTGTCCCTTCTCTGGCTCGCCTCTCCCGCTAAGCTTTGTTTCCTGTTGAATAATATGGAATAAAGTTAATCTAAACGGCCCCGGTCCAGCCGCCGCTTTGAGGGGGCGTTTGGCAGCTTCTTTTTTTTTTTTTTTAAATTTGGTTTTATTTTCTTTAATTTATCTTTTAATTTCATAAACTGCTGTTGGAATGGCTCGCTTGCTTCGCGGCGGATGGGCTCACCTGGGTGTTAAAACCTTCTGCCGCCGCCGTAGCTGCCGCCGCCGCTCGAGCTGCCGTAGCCGCCTGTGAGAGGAGGAGGGGGGGAAGTTAGAGGAACGCTCTAGGGTTGGGGGGAGCAGCAGATTTGGGGGCTGCATCCAAATCCCCCCCCCTGCCAGGGACTCACCGCCGCCGTACGGCCCCGAGCTCCTGCCCCCGAAGTTGCCCCCCTTCATGGGGCCGAAATTGGACGACTGGTTGTTGTAACTGCCGAAGTCGTTGTAGTTCCCCCCGCCGCCAAAGTTGCTGCCTGGGGAGGAGGGGAGAAAAGAAGAGGGATACGGGGTCAGTGTGGGGAAGGGGGAGGTGCTCAGGGGGGTTCAATGGGGAGCCCAGAGGTACCCTGTGGCTGGGGGGGGTTAATGGGGAGCCCAGAGGCCAGCAGGGTGTTTAACAGGGAGCCTGAAAGCACTTGGGTACTTGTGGGGGGGTTAATGGGGAGCCTGGAGGCACCCGGTGGCCAGAGGAGTGTTTAACTGGGAGCCCAGAGGCAAGGGGGGGTTAATGGGGAGGCTGGAGACACCAGAGGAATTTGGAGGGGGGGTTAATGGGGAGCCCAGAAGCACCCCACAACTAGAGGGGAGTTTAACTGGGGGCCTGGAGGCACCCGAGGAACTGGGGGAGGGTTTAATGGCGAGCCTGGAGGCACCCATGGCTGGGGTGTGGAATTTAACAGGGAGCCTGGAGGCACCCCATTGCCTTGGGGTGATTTAAGGGGGAGCCTGGGGGTTCCCCGTGGCTGGGGGGTGTCTAATGGGGAGCCAGGAGATCCCCAACGGCCAAGAAGAGGATTTAAGAGAGCCCCGAGGCCACGGGGGTGTTTAACAGAGAGCCCAGAGGCACCCCATGGCTTGGGGTGGTTTAATGGGGAGCCCGGAGGCACCCAGGGGCACGAGGAGCGTGTTTAATTGGGAGTCTGGAGGCACCCCACTGTCAGAGTGGGGTTCAATGGGGAGCCCAGAGGCCTGGAGGAGGGGTTAACTGGGAGGCCGGAGGCACCCCACGGCCAAGAGGGGATTTAGGGGGCTGGAGGGGTCTCACCTGTGCCCGCTTCAGAAAGGCCATTCCGCACGGCAAGCGCGGGTCCCCGGGCGGGACGCCGTCCTCCGCTGCCGCCGCCGAAGCCCCCCCCGCCGTTATTATAGCCGTCGTAGGTGCTGCTGCCGCCGTAGCCCCGGTTGCCGCCGGAATAGCCGGGGCCGCTGCCGCCGTAACCTGGGGGAGAGGAAGGAGGGCGCTGAGCTCCGAGGGCCGCCCCGGCGGGCGCGTGGGGGCCGGGCTCCGGGTTCGGCAGGGCGGTGGGCTGCGTCCGCTGTCTGGGCCGGGCCACGGGGCCGGCTGGCGTCCTCGGCGAGCGGCTGGGCGCGTTGGCCGCTGCCCGTCGGAGAAATCCCGCTCTGGCCTTACCGTCATTGCCAAATCCATTATAGCCGTCTCCGCCGCCGCCATAACCGCCACCGCGGCTGCCACCAAACCCACCTGAAAAGAACAAACCGTTGTGGTTCAATCCGTCCACGCGGGGCCGGGCGGTTTAGAGCTGCCGGAGAGAAAAGTTCGGGGTGCCGAAATCCCGGCGTGGAGGGAGGAGGAGCGGCGCTCTGGCCGGGCCGAGGGGGGCCGGGAGCCGGAGCGGTGGCAGCCGGAGCGGCGGTGGCGTTTGGGCTAGGTTTTGAGCTGCGTCTCGAGCCGGCGGCGTCCCTTGCGGCTGGCAGCCGGACGGGTCCCGCCGAACCACTTACCACGGCCGCCGAAGTTGCCGCCACGACTGAAGTTGTCGTTACCGCCGAATCCGCCTCCGCGGCCGCCGCCAAAATTCCCGGAACCGCTGCGGCCTAGGAGAGGGGGCGGAGGGGGGGGACAGCCTTTAGGAACAGCACAGGCAGCGGGGTCTAGCGGCAGCTCGGGGCAGGGGGGGAGCTGGGGGCCAAGCCGTGTGCTCACCTCTCTGGCTGGCTGAAGCGCTGGCCATCTCCTGCTTCGAGAGGGCTTTCCTCACCTCGCAGTTGTGCCCGTTCACAGTGTGGTATTTCTGAACTGCGGGGAGGGAAGGGGGGGAGATTTAGGGGAGGGGGGCACAAAGCCAGGTGTCCCCCTCCCTTTCGGCACACGCCAGACTTACTGACTATCTTGTCGACGGAGTCGTGGTCGTCGAAGGTGACGAAGGCGAAGCCCCTCTTCTTGCCGCTGCCGCGGTCCGTCATGATCTCGATGACTTCGATTTTGCCATATTGACCAAAATAGTCCCTCAAGTGATGCTCCTCCGTGTCCTCCTTGATGCCGCCCACAAAGATCTTCTTGACTGTGAGGTGGGCTCCGGGCCGCTGGGAGTCCTGTGGGAATACAGTGGCATGGGTTTGGGGTCGAGGGAGCCCCCCATCTCCACCAAAACCAGCCCTGGGCTCTGCCAGCCCCATCCAGAGGGGTCTGAACCCCTCCCCGACCTCTCAGGGACGGTCAAGGCTCCTCCTTACCTCTCTGGACACGGCCCTCTTTGGTTCAACAACTCTGCCGTCCACTTTGTGTGGCCGGGCGTTCATGGCGGCATCGACCTCTTCCACCGAGGAGTATGTGACGAAGCCGAAGCCTCGTGAACGTTTGGTGTTTGGGTCCCTCATCACCTGGAAGGACAGACACACATCAGGCCGTGGCATGGAGTCCCCCTAAACAGCAGCAGTCCCCCTCCCTTGGGACGTGGCTCCTTTCCTTCAGCTCCTCCACCTCTTGCTCGTGCCTTCGCAGCTGGTCTCCTCATTACCCACCCCGTTACACCTCGAACCCTGACACTGTGGGTCACTGAGGGGTGACGCTTGTCACCCACCCCCCCACAGAGGTGCTGGGGGCAGAGAGAATGCCAGGGAGGAGGCGGAACCCACAGTGGGGGGTTGGAGGGTCTTACCACACAGTCGGTCAGGGTGCCCCATTGCTCGAAGTGGCTGCGGAGGCTCTCGTCTGTGGTTTCGAAGCTGAGGCCGCCGATGAATAGCTTGCGGAGCTGCTCGGGCTCCTTTGGAGACTGCGGGGAGGCAGTGACACGAGGGTGAGGGGGGCTGGACACCCCTGCCCCCCAGCTATAGAGATGCTCTGCCACCCCCAAAACTCCTACATGGGATCCCCTTGCATTCTCACTGCTCCAGGGAGGCCCTGTCATCCCAAAATGCCCCCCCCCGGGACTGCCTCACACCCCCACAACTCCAGGGAGGCCCTGTCCCCCCCGCCCCCCCTCACTGAACTGATGCACTCTGTCATATTTAGCTTCAGCCCCAAAAAGGCCCCATTACCCCCAAACCCTCTCTGTGGGGCCTCCTTGCACTCCTCCAGCCCCGGGGGGCCCTTTCATACCCAGCCCCCCTGCCTGTGCCCCACTCCCCCCTCCAGCACTGTCCTCAGCCCTAGGGAGACCCTGCCACCCCCAACCCCTATCTACGGGCTTGCCCAGGCCCCTTGAGACCCCCAGTGCCAACCTGTGGGGCTGCACAGGCCCCGGGGAGATCCTGGGGACCCCAGCCTTCATTTAAAGGGCCGACCAAGCACTGGGAAGGCCCTGTGAGTCCCCAACCCCAACCTGTAAAGCTACCTGTTTCCCTCAAGAGACCTGAGACCCCCAACACCAATCTGCGGGGCCATCCAGGCCCCAAAGGGACCCCGAGCCCCGCCCCCCCCAGTGCCCATCTGTGGATCAGTACAGGCCCCTGAGGCCCCCCCAGCCTTAATCCGTGGGGCTACCCAGGCCTCAAGGAGGCCCTAAACCCTCCCAGCTCTTATCTGTGGGGCTATCCAGCTCCCCAAGGGACCTTTAGGCCCAATCTCTGCGGTCAACCAGAGCCTAAAAGACCCCTGAGCCCCCCCCACACACACATGTTAGGGGCCACCCAGGCCCCTAGGCCCTCCCAGCCCTCATCTATGGGGCTACCCAGGCCTCTGAGCCCCCCCCCCTCAGCCCCCATCCATGGGGTGACCGAGATCTCCATCGGGACCCCGTCTCCATCCCGCCCCCCCCCACCCCGGCCCCGGCCCGCCCTACGCCCTGCGCATGCGCGGAAGCGGCGCGGCCGCCATCGCCCACCCGAGCACAAAGGCGCGCACGTGGCCCCGCGCGCGGGGAGCCGCGGCGGGGAGGGGGGCGGGGGGGGAGAGGGAGCGAGAGAGCGAGAGCGGGCGCGCGCGGGGCTGCGCATGCGCCGCGGGGGCCCCCCGGCGCGCAGCGGGCAGCCGGCGCCTGCGCAGAAAGTGGCGGGCGGGCGACGCGCGCAGGCGCAGTACGGCGCGGCCCGCGCGGCGGCGAGCGGGGCGGCGGGGGCGGGGAGGCCGCGGCGGGCCGGGGGAGGCCGGCGGTGAGGCGGGGAAGGGCTGGGGGGGAGCGGCGGGGCGCTTACCTCGGACTTGGCCATGGCGGCGGCGCGGGGCTGGGCGGGCTGGTCGGCGGGCGGCTCAGCGCGCGATGCTCCCTCTGCGAGGCGCCGACACAGAAAGGGGCCGAGCGACGCGAGCGCCGCCGCCTCACTCCGCCGCCCCCGCCGTCCGCCCGCCCCCCGGCCGCTCCCATTGGGCGGTGCCGCCCGCGCCGCGCCCCCGCACCGCCTCCCATTGGGCGGTGGGACAGAGCGACGCGGTCTCATTGGCGGCGACTAGCCGCTCCGCCCGCGCTGCCGCCTCCGATTGGTCGCTGCCGGGGATCTCCCTCCTCCGCGCCTCACAGATTGGGCCAGGCGGCCGCGGCCACGCCCTGCTCCGCTTTTCCCGCTCCGGCCCGGCGACTCCCCGGCGCTCCTCCGATTGGCTTCCTCTCCGGCGGTCCCGCCTCACGCCGCCCCTCTCATTGGCCAGCGCCGCAGCGCTACCGTTCCCATTGGCGGGCGTGACCGTCGCTCAGCACTGCCCGGCGGCGGGCCCGGCGGAGGTCGGCGAGCTGCGGCGCGGCGGAGCGGCGGCAGCAAGACGCGGCGGTGCCGCGGCGGCGAGTCCCGGCGGCGGCGGCGGCGGCGGGGAGGGGCCGCCCGCCTGCCGGTGGCTAAGGTAGACCTGGCTCGGCGCATGCGCAACGCGGGGAGGGGATGGAGGGGGGGTCGAGGGGGGCGGCCAGACGCATGCGCGGAGCTCGGCCGGCGGCGCCTGCGCGCTGCGGGCGGTTTTGGCGGGTGGAGCGCGGAGCGGCGGCGGCGGCTCGGAGGAGCGGGCAGACCGCGGCGGACGGGCCCGCGCCGGAGCCGCTCCCCGCCCAGGTAGCGGCGGGCGGGAGGTGGATGAATGGGGGGGCGGGCAGGGCGGGGGCGGGCCCCGGTGGCGGGATGGGCAGGCTCGCCGGCCAATGGTGGTGGCCAGGGAAGCGGTGGCCCGTTCGGCCAATGGCGGCGGAGGGAGGGCGGGACGGCGCGGAGAGTGACGGCCGGCTGGGCCAACGGCGGTGGGAGGGAGGCGGGGTGGGGCGGTGCCGAGCGGCGGCGCGCTCGGCCAATGCGAGGCGGGACGTGGCGGAGCCGCCGGCCAATGGGGAGAGGTGGCGCGCTGTTCGCCCCGCCCCCGCGGCCCGCTCATCCTGTGCAGCGCCGAGCACCGGGACCGGGCCAGGCCTCCGCCGCCCCCGGGACCGGCCTGGACCCCGCAGCTGGGGCCGGGAGAAGCTGGGACAAGCCAGTCCGGACCACGCCGGCGCTTTTTGCCTCGAAACTGGCGCTTTTTGCCTCGAAACTGGCGCATTTTGCCTCAAAACAGCGCTTTTTGCCTCAAAACGGTGCTTTTCCTTTGTTTCTCCAGGACTCCCGCACGCAGCTTTAGGGATGGGATGCCCCGGGCCTCCCTTCCCATCCCTTTTACACCAAAACGAGCCCTTTTTACACCCCAAAACTGCTCCTTTTACTCCCAAATCCATGCCTTTTACACCCAAAACCTCCCTTTTTACACCCACACCCACCGCTGGTATATCACACTGGTTTGGGCCTTTGCTGCCTGGCCCCCTCAGGAAATGCTACCCAGGGCACGGGGACAGTGAGGAATTTCTTGGCTCCATCAGGGGTTTTTTTTAGGGCTGAATTTTAAAAAAAGCTGTTAAACCCAAGACTTGGAAAAAAAACCCCACATTTTGGCTGCATGCCTTAAAACCTGGGTTTTTTAAAACCCCTGGGGTTTTAACTTTTGGGGCTTTGCTGTCAAGCAGCAAACTCGCCCCAAAACGATCAGGGGGAGCACAGGGATTTCCCTTCTTTTTTCCCCCCCTTCACCCCTTTTTAATTTGCTTTTAAAAAAGTGGTGAGATTTTTATCGCCGTGTTATAAATTGGTGGAAAAATGGGCTTTTCCACCAAAGTATTTCCCTGTGCCTAAATCCCTGCTGTTTTTTAGGGAGTTTAACCCAAATTACACTTCCCTGTACCTAAATCCCCACCGTTTTTAGTGGGCTTAACCCAAATTGCATTGCAAGGCACCGGCTCCTCTTCTTACGGATTTGGGGGGGGCGATGGGTGGCAGGGAGGTCCCCAATAACCCCCCCTGTCCCCGTGTCCATCCATCATCCCCCTCCCAGGATCCGTGGGCGCTGCGCTATGGGCAAGAGGAGCAAGCGGCCAGCCGACAGCTCGTCCTCGGGAGACGAGGAGGAGTATGTGGTGGAGAAGGTGCTGGACCGGCGCGTGGTGAAGGGCCAGGCCGAGTACCTGCTCAAGTGGAAAGGCTTCTCCGAGTAAGTACTGCCAGGGACGGGGGACGGTGACGATGATGATGATGGTGACGGTCATTTGGTGACAGGGAACACAATACTTGGGAGCCAGAGAAGAACCTGGATTGCCCAGAGTTGATCTCGGAGTTTATGAGAAAGTATAAGAAGATGAAGGAGGGTGACGGGAACAAACCACGCGAGAAGGTGGAGAGCGCCAAGAGGAAAGGAGGGCTGCCCGCCGGCGGGGAGGACGTCAAGGCCAAGAAGAAGAGGGAGGTGAGGGGGGGGCTTCCGCCATGGGGATGGGCACCCAGGGTTGGGGACGGGACCCTGCCACCCTCACCACAGGGATGGGCACCCAGGGATGGGGACAGGCACCCAGTGTCCGTGTGATGGGGATGGGCACCCAGCATCCCCAGGATGGTGACAGGCACCCAGCATCCCCGGGATGGGGATGGACATTCAGGGATGGGGACAGGACCCTGCCATCCCCACCATAGGGACAGGTACCCAGGAATGAGGACAGGCACCCAACGTTTCTGTGATGGGGACGGGCACCCAGCATCCCCACCATGGGGACAGGAACCCAGGGATGGGGACCAGCACCCAGGGATGGGGACAGGCACCCAACGTTTCTGTGATAGGGACAGGCACCCAGCATCCCCGTGATGGGGATGGGCACCCAGTGATGGGGACAGGCACCCAACATCCCCACTATGGGGATGGCCACCCAGCCATTGTTAACAGATTACGCACGCTGGCCACCGTAACAGGGTCCAACCCTGGGATTCTGCTGGTTAATGCAAGGTCCGAGAGAAGGTTTCCAGTTCCTCTTCGATTAGTTCTCAGGTGCCAGCTTCAGCTGGGTGCCTCTGGAGAGGGACCCCTACCCAGACTGTGCCCCCCCCAATTACTCCATCACCTGATCCCCAAGTCCAATCCCTTAATTCTGGACAGCGGTCTCTTGGTTTCTTATTTGTTTTCACTGTTGCTGTGCTGGCCACCTTCTGAAGTGACCTCACTCTCTTGGAATTGTTTCCTTGGTCCTTATCTCCTTGTCCCACTCCCATCTGCCAGATTTGGCCAGTTTTGTGTTTGTAGCGCTGGTTTTATCAGCGAGTCGAGACTGGGTCAGCTCCTGCTGCCTCGGGCATCAGTCGGCTCTTTCAGCCACTAGCGCTGAGCGGGACTATTCAGAGAAGAACACACTTAATTGAATTTCTTCTGCCATGGGGACGGGCACCCAGGGATGGGGACGGGCACCCAGCTGGAGACAAGCACGTGCCATCCCTACCATGGGGACAGGAACCCAACATCCCTGTGATGGGGATGGGCACCCAGGGATGGGGACAGAAATCCAGGGATGGGGACAGGCACCTGCCATCCCCACCATGGGGACAGGTACCCAACATCCCCATGATGGGGATGGGCACCCAGGGATGGGGACGGTCACCCGGCCATGGGGAGAGGCAGCCCGCATCCCCACCATGGGGACAGGAACCCAGGGATAGGATGGGCCCCAGGATGGGGACGGGCACCCAGGGATGGGGATAGAAACCCAGGGATAGGGACAGGCACCCAGCTGGAGACAAGCACCTGCCATCCCCACTGTGGGGACAGGAACCCAGGAATAGGGACAGTCACCCCACGTCCCCATGATCTGGACAGGCACCCAGGGATGGGATGGGTACCTGGTATCCCCACCATGGGGACAGGAACCCAAAGTCTCTGTGATGGGGACGGGCACCCAATGTCCCCATGATGGGAACGGGCACCCAGGGATGGGAATAGAAAACCAGGGATAGGGACAGTCACCCAATGTCCCCATGATGGGGACAGGCACCCAGCATCCCTGTGATGGGGATGGGCACCCAGGGGTAGGGACAGGCACCCGGTGTCTCCATGATGGGGACAGTCACACAGCCATGGGGACAGGGGCCCAGTGTCACCGCAATGGGGACGGATGCTCAGTGTCACCACAGTTGGGACGGGCACCCAGGGATGGGGATGGGTGCCCAGTGCCACCCCGAAGGGCCAGCACCACCCACTGGTGCCAGCATGGAGAGGATGTCCGCGACCCTGTGACCTCCCAACTGCCACAAACCAGGGCTCTCCCCCCACCACCACACCAAGCGTACCCACACCACCACATCCCCCCCACCAAAAAAAAACCTTTTTTTCCCCCCAAATCTGCAGAGCAACGACATCGCCCGGGGCTTCGAGCGGGGCCTGGAGCCCGAGAAGATCATCGGTGCCACTGACTCCTGCGGGGACCTCATGTTCCTGATGAAGTGGTGAGGCCACCCCGCGTGTCCCTGGGATAGGATGGGGGGGTGGTGATCGGGTGGTACCACCCCCCGACCCACCCCCTTTGTTGTTTTTTTTTTGGGTGTCCCCACACCCCCAGGAAGGACACAGACGAGGCCGACCTGGTGCTGGCGAAAGAGGCGAACCTCAAGTGTCCCCAAATCGTCATCGCCTTCTACGAGGAGCGGCTGACCTGGCACGCCTACCCTGAGGACACCGACAGCAAAGAGCGCGAGACCCCCAGGAGCTAAGGCGGCCCCCCCACATCCCCCCCGCCCCTGTACATAGCCCCCCCCCCATCATCTCGTGTGTTGTCGTCCCCCCCCTCCATGTCCCCAGGGATCACCTTGCCCCTCCCCACAGCCCCCCTGGGGACAGGGGAGGGGACAGTCATGCCCTTGGGGGGGGGGGATGGATGCAATGCTTCCTCTCCTCCCCCGCCCCCCGCTGCCCTCCTCTTTGGGGGTGTCTGAAGGGTGGGGGGTGCCCCCCCCACCCTGCATCCCCCTTCCCCCCCCAGACAAGGGGGTGGGGCAGGTTTTGGGGGGGGGCTCAGCCCTGTTTTTTTGCTGTTTTTTCTAAGATTGGTGTTTTTAGCCGGGGCCACCCCCCCAGGGTGTCCCTGTGTCCCGTGTCCCCGTCCCCGTCCCCCCCCCCCGTCATGTGTGTGTCCCCCCCTCGTATTTGCTTCCAATAAACGGTCACTTTTCAGGAGCCGCTGCTTTGTCTGGGGGGGGATGATGACTGGGGACCTCCCCTCCAGTATGACCCAGTTCACCCCCAGTACTGGCTCAGGCTGGGACCCCCAAATTCAGGAGGACCCAGGAGTGCCGCCTTCCCCCCGCCCCAAGAAATGGGGCGGGGCATCTTGGCCCCGCCCCCTCCTCGGCTGTTCCTCTGGCGCCACCTGGTGGGCGCGAGGCGGCGCTGCAGCCCGGACAGCGGCGGGGGGGGCCGAGCCGGGAATGGCGGGGGATGGACGGACGGACACACGACACGTGGGGTGGGACGGGGACACACACACAGCCCCCATCCGTCGGTGACCGGGAGCCTGGAGGTGGCGGCGGCGGCGGAGGGTAGGGAACACCCCGGGGACACGGCGGGGGGGGACGCTGGGGGTCCCGGACACCCGCTTCCCCCCACCGCCCCGGGCGATACCAACACACCCCCCCCCCCCGGCGCGGCGCCGGCCGTCCCCGCCAGGGGTCGCCCTTGTGCTGCCGAAGCCGGCGCGGCACCGCCCCCCCACTGGGGAGGGGCGGAGCCAGGAGGGGCGTGGCTTGGTGAGACCACGCCCCTCTCACCTCCCTGGCTGCGCACCCCGGCCCTGTGGGGTCACGACCCCCAGGTCGCACCCGTGTCCGTGTCCCCCGCCATGTTGCCCACGCGTGTGCACGACCCTGTCGTGAGGGGCGGGGAGGGGAGGAAATCTCGCCGCAAGGCACGATGGGAAACTCCGCGCGCCGCCCCGTGATGCAGCGCGGCCCCGCGCAGACAAAGGGCCCGGCCCCGCCCCTTCTCCCCCCCCCCCCGCGCGGGGCACGCCGGGAAGGCGGCGGAGCGGGGGGCGTGGCCCGCCGGACTCCAGCTCCCGGCAGGCGCTGCGCGCGGGGTCGGAGGGGCGGGGCCGGGTTAGGGGTCAAAGGGCGGGGCGGGGCGGCAGCGCGGCCGGTGGGCCCCGGCGCGGCGCACACAGGTAGGCCTCGAGGGGGGGGGCGTGATGTTTATATGACGTCGCGTGACGTCGTTAGGGGACTTGGGGGACCTGTGGGAGGAGGGGAGTGATGGTGGGGAGGGGACAGGGCCGAGGCTGGGCTTGGGGGGCAGGGAGGGGCCCCTGGGGGCGGCAGGCCTGGGGTAGGCCCGGAGCTGGGGGGGGGGGCTGTTGGGGGATCCTGGGGTCCTGAGGGGCAGGACTGCGCTGTGGGGTGGTTAAGGGTTCGGGGGGGGCAGGACAAGGTTAGGGGGGTAGTTAGGGGGCCTTGGGGGCACAGGTCTGTGGCAGAGGGGCAGTAAGGGGGCCCTGAGGGGGCCATTAGGGGGCTCAGGGGGGGCAGGGTTGCTCTCTGGGGCAGTTGGGGGCCCTGGGGTCATAGGGCTAGGATAAGGGGGCACCTTGGGGGGCCCTGGAGGGTGCAGGGCTGCTGTGTGGGGTAGCTGGGGGCCCTGAGATTGCAGGGTATGGGGTTGGGGGGCGCTGGGGCTCTTCCCCGTTTCAGAGCTGGAGGGGGCACAGGCCGCCCCCTCACCTCCACCCCGGGCATGGTGCCCCCTCGAAGGGCTGCCCTGTCACCCCCCGGGGCTGTCCCGTCACCCATCTCCCCTCCGCAGGCACCAGGCGATGGCAGCATGGAGGAGAGCGCGGCCGAGACTGTGGGGACGGCAACAGAGCCGGTGACAGGGACGGTGCCGGTGGCAGAAGAGGAGGAGGAGGAGGATGACAACGACGACCTGGCAGGGCGGTTCCTGCAGCTGGAGCGGGAGCAGAGCGCACTGCTGCAGGCGCTGCCGCCCTTTGGGGAGCCCGTCAGCCACGTCTACCACCCCCTTGACTATGCCTGGGAGCCCCACTGCGACTTCGTGCGCCGCTACTGCCGCACCCCCAAACGCGTCCTCTTCCTCGGCATGAACCCCGGCCCCTTCGGCATGGCCCAGACTGGGGTGCGGCACCCGGGGGGACCCCGGTGGGGAGGGAGACTGAGGCACGGGCAAGGCTGGGACTGGGCCAGGGGTTTTTATAGGGTGGCTGTGCCCAGGGGACAGGGTGTGTGTGTGCACCCCGTATGTCCCCGCAGAGCCAAAAAGGGGGGGAAGCTGAGGCACGGGGGTGCTTGTGGGGTGCCCGGGGGATGCCAAGCACTGTCCCCATCCATACCTGCACAGCCCCACGTGAGGGAAACTGAGGCACAGAGGCAGCTGGCTCAACTCCAGGGCTGTTTCAGTGTGGCCATTCCCCAGGGCACCCCCCAAGCTCCCCCTTCCAACTCCTGGGGAGGGGTAACCGCACCCGGGAAGGGGGGGTGATCACAAGCTTCCCCCTGACTGCCCTCCCCATCTCACAGGTTCCCTTCGGAGAAGTCTGGCACGTACGGGAGTGGCTGCGGGTTGTCGGGGGGGTGAAGAAGCCGCCCTCGGAGCACCCCAAGCGCCCGGTGCTGGGCCTGACCTGCCGACGGGCAGAGGTGAGCGGCGCCCGCTTTTGGGGGCTGGTACGGACCCTCTGCCCCGACCCCCACCTCTTCTTCCGTCACTGCTTCGTCCACAACCACTGTCCCCTCCTCTTCCTCGCCTCCAGCGGTCGGAACTTGCCCCCCACCGAGCTGCCCCCCGTCCAACGTGACCTGTTGATGGGGCTTTGCGACCGGGCGCTGACGCGAACCGTGGGGCTGCTGGGCGTGGGGCTGGTGGTGGGCGTGGGGCGTTACGCCGAGCGGCGGGCACGGCGCGCTTTGGCAGCTGCCGGCCTGACCGTTCGCGTTGAGGGGTTACCCCATCCCTCGCCCCGAAATCCCCGTGCCAACCGGGGGTGGGAGGAGCTGGCCAAGGCGCGACTGGGAGAACTGGGAGTGCTGGAGTTGTTGGAGGAGAAGGGGGGCACGGCGGCGGGGAGGTGAGGCGGAGGGTTTCGGAGGGGGGGAGGTGGATCTGTGCCTCAGTTTCTCCTGTGGAGGGCAAGGCTGGGGTTTGGGGGGGAGTGGGTAATGGGTCTGTGCCTCAGTTTCCCCAGTTGGAAGCTCGTTTGGGGGACCTTCAGGAGGTGGAGGATGGATCCCTGCCTCAGTTTTCCCCCCACAGGACCAAGCTCGGGGTCTTATTTTGAGGAAGAGGATGGGTCTGCACCTCAGTTTCCCCACTGAGAGCAAAGCGGGGTCCCATCGCACAGGGATGGGGGAGAGATCCATCCCCCGCCCTGCCTCATGCCTCAGTTTCCCCTTGCCGTGGGGCAGACCCCACCCCAAGGGCTAATTCTGCTGCCAGCAGCCTCCAGTCTCCCCAGTTTAACACTAAATGGGCTCTCAGGAAAGGTGAGGTGCCGCATCCCATGGGGTTGCTGGCTGTGACCCTGCCCCATGCCTCAGTTTCCCCTGTGAGGCACCTGGGAGCCCCGGGCTTGATCCCCACCAAGCTGTGGGGCTCTTCACCCTTTTATTTCCCCTAAAATTTCCCTTTTTGGGGTTTTGGGGGGTTTTTTAAGCTGTTTAACCCAAGGGGTCAGTGGCCCTGCTCACTCTTGGCAGGGAAAACTGAGACCTGGGTGCATCCCCCAGGCTGGGGTGACAAGGGGTGGGGACACGGGGCGCGAAGGGGTCCCCAGGGTGGTCTGTCACCTGTCCCTGTGCCTCAGTTTCCCCTGCCGGCAATAAACACTGTGTCCTGCGGGGCCGTGGCCTCCGCCTCGTCCTTGGGGTGACATGCCCTGGGGGGGGGGGGGTGTCACCTGGCCCTGGGTGGGGGCGGTTCCCCGCTACAGTCATCTGGCCCCAAGGCACTCGTGAATTTGGGGGTGCAGGTGGGGGTACACCTTGGTTTGGGGGTGCAGGCAGATGTGGGGGTGTAGGGTGGGGGATACACCTGGATTTGGGGGTGCAGGCGTGGGTAAAACCAGATTTGGGGATGGGGGTACACCCCAATTTGGGGGTGCAGGGAGGGGAGTACACCTTGGTTTGGGGGTGTTACTGGATATGGGGGTGCAGCTGGGACATACACCTGGATTTGGGGGTGCAGGGTGGGGGGGTTGACTGGATTTGGGCATTCAGGGTGGGGGTACACCCTGGTGGTTTGGGGGTGCAGGGTGGGGGTATAACCCCTCCTGATCCTCAAAGACTGAGTTAACCCACATAGGGCATTTTGCGGGGGGGGCTCCTTGGGCTCACTCCAGACACCCCCTGATGCCCCCCTAAAGCTGACAGAGGACCCAGGTATCCAGGGAGATTGGGGAGGAGGGGGGGGCCGCATCCAGTGGGATGCAGGGAGATCCCCCTGCCATCCTGCACCCCCCAAAGTCCCTGCCATCCTCCAAAGGGCCCAGGGGGGCCCCATCCCCCTGGCAGGCACTGAGTTTCTGGTGTCATCCCCGCCCCGGCGAGGAGCCTGTCCCCCGCCTGGCACCGACCAGCCAGGCCCTGACTAATGGCGACATGTAATTAATTTGGCCGTTAATGAATCAGCATCTTTACGGTAAGAGGCTGTTACCTGCCCTGAGACCTGGCACTTCAGGGGCAGAGGGGACATGGGGGCTTGGGGAGGGGGCGGACACGGGAGCCATGGGGGCTCGGAGAGGGACATGGGGGGACACGGGAGCTTGGGGGGACACACGGGGCCCTGGAGGGGCACACAGGGGCTCAGGGGGTAACATGGATGTCTTGTTGGGGGGGGGACCACACACAGCAGGTCCTCAGGGGCAGCCACAGGGCTGGAAAGAGGATTTGCAGCGCGGGGGGGCAGGAATTTGCCTGTTTCTGCAACAATTCTGCTGGGTTTTCCCCGTTTCTGGGCCGGCAAAGGCTGCAGTGCCCCCGGGACCCCCCCCAGGGCTGGGGGGCACCCACTGAATGCATCTCCCGTGGTGCGCTGGGATGAGGCCACCCACCTGCCCCTGCCCCCGACCAGTGGTGCCCCACAGGAGATGGGGGTCCTAAGGTGGGCACCCCCACATGGCCCCACATCTGGGCAAAGTCTGGGGGGTCGAACCCCCCCCCATCCTGCACCTCCCCCCCCCAACCAGCACCTCCCACCCCAGGAGCTGCCCACCCATCCCACAGCCACCCCCAGTACTCCACCCCCAGTAGTCCACTCCCAGGACCACCCCCCCACCCCAAACCCTGGCCCTGCATGCCCCCCATTCCCCCTCACCCTGATTCCCCCTCCCATTTGCCCCCCATTTACCCCCACTCCCGTTTGCCCCCCCATTTGCTGCCCTCCCATTTACCCCAATTTGCTCCCCATTTACCCCCTACTCCCATTTTCCCTCTTCCAGTTAACCCCATTTGCCCCCCCATTTCCCCCCACTCCCCCTCTTCCAGTTAACCCCATTTGCCCCCACCCATTTACCCCCATTTACCCCCACTTCCATTTGCCCCCCCGTTCACTCCCCATTTACCCCCCCATTTCCCCCCACTCCCATTTATCCCCTTCCAATTAACCCCATTTGCCCCCCACCCATTTCCCCCCATTCCCTTTCCCCCCCCACCCCATTCCCAGCTCCCCAGGGACCCCCATTCCGGGGAACACCCCCCCATCCCCATCCCCCCCCCCCCCCCCCCCCCCCGCAATCCCTGATTTAAGCCCCCGGTGACAGTTTTACGTCCCCACGCCGCCCGCCGCCGCCCCGGCAGCTTTTCCCCGCGACCCGCGTCGTGCCGCCCGAGCCGGCGTTCCCAGGGCCGGCGGCAGCCGCCAGCACTAAATCACTCTGCCACTTAAGAACTAAAAGTTCCTAATAAATAATTTTTTTACAGGGAATGCGGTCCCGCCATTCCGGAGGGCTGGATGCAGCCGTATTTCAAGGCGATTGTCACGTTCAGCTGCCGCCGCGCTTCGACACCAAGTGAGTGTTTGGATATCGGAGACTTTTTGGAGTTGGGAATCGGTCATTTCCCGGACAGAGCCTGATGAAGGGTGACTGTGAAGAAGGGGAAGGTGTTGGGAATGGGAGGGGGCTCTTGGCTGGCACCCCAATATCCGAGGAGCAGCTCCGACATGGTCACCGGTGTGTGTGTGTCAGCCTTGGAGATGGAGGGATGGAAGGAGAGAAGGAGGGAGGGATGAGGCAGGGAAGTAGGGATGGAAGGATGGAGGGAGAGAGGAGGGATGGATGATCAGATGGAGGGATGTGTGAGGAGAGGGGTGAGGCAGGGATGGGATGGATGGGATGGAAGGATGAGGCAGGGAAGGAGGGAGAGATGAGGCAGAGATGGAGGAATGGGACGGAGGGATGCGTGGGGAGAGGGATGAGGCAGGGAAGGAGGGATGGGATGGAGGGATGTGTGGAGAGAGGGATGAGGCAGGGATGGGATGGATGGGATGGAAGGATGAGGCAGGGAAGGAGGGATGGAGGGATAAGGGAGGAAAGGAGAGATGGGAGGCAGGGAGGAAGGGACGGATGGGATGGCAGGATGAGGCAGGGAAGGAGGGATGGGGTGAGACAGGGATGGAGAGAGGGATGGAGGGAGAGAGGAGGCAGGGAAGGAGGAATGGAAGGATGAGGTGGGGATGGAGGAATGGGATGGAGGGATGCATGGAGAGAGGGATGAGGGAGGGAGGGAGGGAAGGAGTGGCTCCCGCCGGGCTCCCACCTGGCTCAGACAGCGGGTGTAGCAGAGGGGGAGTTTTGGCACTTACTGATATCCAGAGTTGCAAAAAAATACAGATACGCGGATGGATGGATGGATGGATGGATTCATGTGTGGACAGACAGAGGGATGCACAGGCGGATGGATGGGTGTGCGGGCAGATCGTGACACATGGATGGGGCAGCCGTGGTGGGGAAGGATGGGACAGGGACAGGGTGTCTCAGTGCCAGCAGCCCTGGAGCCGGGGCCGAGGTCCTGTGTCCGTCTGTCCACGCGCGGGAGCAGCCATCCGTGTTTCCTTGAGCTTCACCGCCTTGGAGGACGCCTTGAGAAAGGGCAGGTCCAATGGCTCTTCCTGGTGTTTCCATCTCAGATTTGGGGAGAAAAGGGGCAAAGGGAGATTTTTATTTAATTACAAAGGTTTGAGTTGATTTAAGAGGAAACGGGGGCCGGCTCAGCACCTTTTGGGCTGATCCTGAACGGGTTCATCCTCCTCAGCTGTCAGACAGGGACCATTAATGTGAGACAGACAGACAGACAGACAGACAGAAAAATAAAGAGATGCAGAGACAGGCGGGGAGATAAAGGGCTGGGGCCAGGGTGGGGGAGCGGATGCTCTGCAGGGTAATCCAAAAGACGGAGAGATGGAAAGATAAACACCAGGAGAGACAGACAACCAGCTGGACGGACAGACGGATGGCTGGAACAACAGAACAGATAACCCCCCCAGGCTCTGCCGGCACTGCATGCTCACCTGGGTGGGTTTGGGTTAAAAAAAATCCCTTTTTTTTTTCTGCCTGCTGGACATTCCCAGTGGGAAACAGCTGGTTTATTCCCTTTTTTCTCCTCATTCCTAGGTTCTCTTTAGATGGAGGGAGATGGATTTGGCAGCACCAGAGCCCCTGGAGCTAGGGGGGGCTGAGGCTGCTCAGCCCCCTGCACGGCAGGTTACATTTTTTTTTATTGAATTACTTTAAATAAAAGAAAAAAACAAAGGGAAAAACCCAAGGAGAAGAGAGGAATTAAAGGAAGCAGAAGGCTTCAGATCCATCCCCAGGAATAAATGGGCATCTTGGCCTTCCTCCTCCTCCTCCTCCCCCGGCAGTGTCTGTGACCACGTGAAAAGCTTGGGGTAATTTACGGCCCTTCCCAGGAAGCCTTCGGAGGCGGCTGTTTTCTCCCGCGATATTTATAGGGATGTGGGGGGCTGGAGGCTTTGCTCGCTGCCCCCCGAGGTTTTGGGGGGGGTGTTATTTATGGGGTTTGAGTTGGAGGCTCCTCTTGGCTTGGGGAGGGGGGTTGTTTTCCTCCCATCCCAGCGGGGCAAAATCTTGGGATCGGGATCAAGGGTGATGTCTCAGCATCCTCCATCCCCAGAGCCCCCCCGGGCTCCAGCACAAGCCCACCGTGGGTTCTGCCCACGGCTGGAAGCTTGCTCGCGTGCCGCACGGCACGGGGGGGTGAAGGGGTCACATGAGGGGGTGAGCACGAAGCTGGGGGGGGCTCATAGGCACTGTATAACGCCCTGCAAGTGCGATGCAATAACTTGGGGGTACAGTGCTACACCCCGTGAGTGTAGGTGCCCTATAGGTACCACCCCTGCCCTGGAGAGGACCCCCAGGGACACCCCCACGTACACAGTGATGTTTGGCGAGTACCCGACAGGTACCCAGCGAGCCCCTAAAACACCCTGCGATACCTGTGGGACCCCGTCAGCACCCACTCACCCCCCACCCCCAGCTCCCTGCCTCAGTTTCCACCCCCCGCAGAAAGGGGGCCGCAGCGCGAGGCCACCCGCGTTCGGGGAGGAAGCGAAGAAGAACGGTGAAGCTAATTGAAAATGAAGGGGAAATTTTTAATCAGGGCGAATGTAATTACTGCAGCTGGAGTTGGGCCAGGGCAGCAGGTTAATGGCCCCGCGGCTTCAATTCCATCTTCCCCCTCAGCTCGGCCTCGCCGCGCTCCCGGACGGGAATTGCCGGTGAATCCCGGGAGCGAAGCTCCCTCCATCCCTCTGTCCTTCCCTCCATCCCTCCATCCTTCCCTCTATCCCGCCATCCCTCCTTCCTCCCTGTCATCCCTCCATCCCGTCCCCTATCCATCCTTCCATCCCTCCTTCCTTCCTTCCGGCCCCAGGGCACTGGGCCGAACTGGGAGGCACTGGACCGAAACTGGGAGGCACTGGGCTGCCCGCAGCCGGTTGTGCGGAGCCGCGGGTCCGGGCCGGCTCTGCGGGGAGAAGCCGCTAGAGAGAGGCAGAGAGCTGCCGGCAACGGCGGCGGCTCCCGGACCCGCACCCGGACCCGCACCCGGACCCGCACCCCGCACCTTCGACTCGGACCCGCACCCCGAACCTGGCCCTGCACCCCGGACCCGCACCCAGACCCGCACCCCGGACCCGGACCCGCACCCCAGACCCGGACCCGCACCCCGAACCTCCGACCCCGACCCGCACCCCGAACCTGGCCCTGCACCCCGGACCCGCACCCAGACCCGCACCCTGGACCAGCACCCGCACCCAGACCGGCACCCCAGACCCACAACCCGGACCCGGACCTGCACCCCGGACCCACACCCCGCACCTCCGAACCGGATCCGGATCGGGACCCCGCACCCGCACCCAGACCAGCACCCCAGACCCACACCCTGGACCCGCACCTGCACCCAGACCGGCACCCCAGACCTACACCCGCACCCTGGACCCCCACCCCGCATCTCCTACCCAGACCCGCACCCAGACCGGCATCCTGGACCCGCACCCTGGACCCGCACCCCGCACCTCCGACCCGCACCCTGCACCCAGACCGGCACCCCAGACCCACAATCTGCACCTCTGACCTGGACCTGCACCAGCACCCCGACCCGCACCCCACACCCGCACCCCAAACCCAGCCCTGCACCCTGGACCCGCAGCCTGGACCCAGCCGAGAGGGTTCCCAGAGCTGGGGCTTTGCTGCAGGACTGGGGATGCTGCGGGGTGGGGGGGTGCGGGGACGTGGGGTGCAGGGGTGGGATGTGCGGGGATGGGGGGTGCAGGGCAGGGGTGCAAATCCGGGGGTGCCCCGACCCCCCCCCCCCCAGCACAGCCCAGGCCGAGCCCCAGCAGCTCCGGCATCGTCTCCCATGGGACCAGGCAGCCTTTGCGCTGGAGCGGATTTGGGGGGGGGACACGCTCGCCCCATCCCTTGGGACCCTCCCTCACTGCTCCCCAGCCATGTTTTGGGGCAGAAAGAGGGAAACTGGGGGGGGTGTGCTCAGCACAGGGTTGGGAACCCGTAGGATCAGGCCGCAATTCCCACCGGCAGGTAGGATCCCCTCCCTGCCCTTCCCCACTGCCCCATCCACAAACCCCTCCCCAAATTTTGGCAAGAGGCTTATTTATTCTTCTCTATATTTTATGTCTCTGTTAATTAGATAATTAATCTTTATTGGTTCCTTTTATTTTTTATTGCTCGCTGCCCCCCCCCTCCCCTTCCCCGTGCCGTATTCACGCCTCTCCCGGTGCCTGCATCCCAGCTGCTAGGCAATATTTTTCTAATAGAGTGTTTAAAAAGGAAATGTGGATATGAAAAAGGGGGGAAAAAAATAAAAAAAAAAATAAAAACCCTCTTGGAAAAATAATTTCACTTCTGTTACCGGCTAAAATAAAGCTGGAACTGGGTAATAAAAAAAAGAAAATAGCACAATACAAGAGACAATAAAAATGTCATCTTTTCCAATAAAAAACATCTCTTTTTTTCCCCTCGCTGGCTGCTTTGCATGAGATGGGTTTTGTTCCCCTGTTCTTGACATGGCAGGAAAGGAAGGGGGAGAAGGAGCAAGTGGGAGCGCACTGGGGAAGCAAAGCTTCGGGGCAAGGAAGTGTGGGAGAAGGGAAGGAAGGAGGAAGGAAAGAAGGAAAAAAGCCCTTTTAGAGGGGAAAAAAGTCATTTTAGAGGGAAAACAGCCCTTTGGGGGTGGGGGAAGCCCTCTTAGTGGGGCAAAGCCCTTTTAGAGGGAAAACAGCCCCTTTAGAGGGGAAAAAAGCCCTTTTGGAGGGGAAAAAAACATTTAGAAGGAAAAGAAGCCCTTCTGGAAGGGGCAAAAAGCTCTTTTAGAGGGGAAAGCCCCTCCATTTTAGAGGGAAAAAAGCCCTTTTAGGGGGAAAAAAAGCACGTTTAGAGGAGAAAAAAAGGCCTTTTAGAGAAAAAAAAAGTCATTTTAGAGGGGAAAAAAGCCCTTTTAGAGGGAAAAACATCCTGGTTTGGGGCTGGTGAGGTCACGGCTGGTCCCAGAGGAACGGCCGGTGCTGCTTCTCCCATGGGTCCGGCTACGGCCGGGTCATTCGGGGGGTGAATCCCACCCACCCCATCCCCACCATAGGGGGAATGGTGTTGGGGAACAGGCAGTGTCACCCCAAAAGCTTCATTCCCCCTCTGGGGATGGTGATGCTCCGGGGAGGGTTGGGCAGGATAAGGCCCCTTTGGGCTTTGGGCATCCCCAGAAGGGGGGGGGGGTCGTGGCCATGGGAGCTGGGATGGATCCTCCATGGGAGGGGGATGTGGCACCCTTGGGGCGGAATTTGGGGCTGGGGAAGGGAATGTGGGGCTGGAGAAGGGGATTTGGGGCTGTAGGAAGGAATTTAGGGCTGGGAAAGGGAATGTGGGGCTAGGAAAAGGAGTTTGGGGGTTGGGAAAGGAGTTTGGGGTTTGGGAAGGGAATTTGGGGCTGGAAGGAGGGAATATGGGGCTGGGGAAGGGAGTTTGGGGTGGGAGGTGGATGCTCCGTCCACCCGTGGATCCGTCCAAGCAGCTCCGATGGCCGCAGCTGCTTTGGGACAGGGATGGGGTTCGGTGCCCCAAACCTGGGGTGCCCCAGCCATCGCCCTCCCATCACCAGGGCCTGACTGTGGGGTTTTGGGGAGAAGCAAAACCCCCCAAACCTGAGCTCACCTGGGGACGGAATTCACCTCCACCACTACAAACAGCCCAGAAAAAGGCATTATTCCACCTGCCTGCAGCCAAGAACACCCCCAAACCCCCACTTTTCTCCCCAAATCTCCCTTGTGGGGATGTAAAACTGACGTGGGAGCAAATCCTATATCCATCGCCCCTGGATTTACACCGCATTGACGGAGCCACCACAGCTTTGACCTCGTCCTTTATGGCCATAGGGAGACACATGGATCCTGCCGCTGGGATTTCACCGGGATTTTTTTTTTTGGGGGGGGGGAGGACGGGGGCTGTCGGCACCTGTTTTTCTGTTTAAAGGAGAAATAATCAGGTGCAGGTGTTTACGTTTCTGCCTGGGCCGGAGGAAAAAAGGCGGCGGTGATTTATAGGAGCGATCGCGCCCGTAAATCTCCCCGCGGTTGGAAAGGAGACCTGGAGAGGGAGTTTTGGTGCGAAATTCCCCTTTTTTTGCCCCATTTCTGTGTCTTCTTTTATTTCTTCCATGCAAGAAAAGAGTCAGAGTAGGAAACCTCCCCCTGCCCCGGGCTCGGCCCCACACGCGGCTCCGTAAATGGGGTCGGATCCAGCCCTGGTCTGCACCCCAATATGGCTCCCCCCCCCCATGGCAGGATCTGTCCCTGGTGGGGGCAAACCCTGGCTTACTGGGAGCACTGGGAGGACTGGGAGTGTTGGGCAGCCAGGTGGTACCTGCTGGGGAGGGACACCCCCCCCAACCCAGCACCCAACCGGAGACCCCTGGGATCAGCCGCTGCTTTGGTCCCCCAAGGTTAGGAAGTGCCAAAAAAAAGGGAAAACCAACCCAAAAATCAGCTGGGGGGGATCGGGCCCATTTTTATTTGGGGGGAGCAGTTCTAGGGTGGGGGTGGGCGCAGGGATGGGGGGGGGTCGGGGTTTGGCGCCATTTGGGGATGGAGAAATGGGGGGGGGGTGGCATCGCCCTGGTACCCAGCGTAGGGGCCGGATCCTGCCCCCCCCCGGCCCCATCCCGCAGGGAGGAGGAGGAGGAGGAGGAGAAGGAGGAGGAGGAAGGAGGCAGCTGGCGGGAGACAAAGAGCCGGCGAAGGAGAAACAAAGAGGGACGGAGGGAGCGAGGCCCCAGACAAAGAGAAACGAGGCGGCGGGAGGAGCCCGGGCGTGAAGGCTCCAACCATCCTCATCCTCATCCTCAGGCTCATCTTCAGCCTCAGCCTCAACGGCCTCTGCACACCGGGGCAAATGCCCCGGGAAGGGGCAGAGCGGGATCAGAAACACCCCTCGGAGCCGCCAACCCCCCAACTCAGTTATCAATTTTAGTTTCCTTCCCCCCCCCATCACCTTTTTAAAAAATATCTGAATAATTTTTTTTAATCTGATTTTTTTAATATCTGAATTTTTATATCTGAAGATTTTTATATCTGAAGATTTTAACATCTAACTATTTCTGTATCTGGATTTTTTAATATCTGTATATTTTTAGATCTGAGTTTTTTTGTATTTGAATATTTTACATCTGAATATTTTTCTATCTGAATTTTTTCCATCTGAATATTTTCCTATCCAAATATTTTTAGATCTGAATTTTTTTGTATCTGAATATTTTTTATATCTGAAATTTTTTTATCTTAATATTTTTATATCTTAATCTTTTTCTCTTAACATGTTTATATCTGAACATTTTTCTATCTGAATTTTTTATATCTGACTATTTTTCTATCGCAATGTTTTTTCTCTTAATATTTTTATATCTGAATACTTTTGATATCTGAATATTTTTCCTAGCTGAATATTTTTCCTAGCTGAACACTTTCCTCTACCTGAACCCTTTTCTCTATCCGAATATATTTTTTCCCTATATCTGAATAATTAAGTCATCTGGATTCCTATGATTTCCCAGCCCCAATGATAAATCGTCATTCCAGGACTGAGCCAGTTGGCAGATCTTTACCTCCGCGCTCTCATTAATCACCCTGCCACCAGATTCATGCTTTATGCTAATGCCGGCAGACTTATTGACTCGGGGTTAGTCAATGACCGGGTCACGCCTGGCCCCGGGCCAGCCGGGGGTGAAAAGGGCAGGGGGTGAAAGGCAGAGGATGGATTTTATATAAAATACCTTGAATTTTATAATCATCATCTTAGAATTTTTTTAATAACCAACCCGCAGGAGGGGACGGACGGCATTGCGTCGGCACAGGTACCGAACCGCACTACCCCGTGGTTTGGTACCCGCGCTGATGCGATGCCGTCCGTCCCCTCCGGCACCCCGCAGCATCAAGCGCCAGCTCCTGGAGTCATGGGATTTTCAGTTTTCTCTCCTCACTTCCAGCCCTAGGAAGAATTCAGCCCCAAACCGGCCTCACAATGTGCACCCAGGTGTTTCACCCCCATAAATAGTATGACATATTCTTTTAGTATTAAATTATTGTTATTGTTAATTTAGTCTTAGTCATAGTCTTAGTCTTAGTCTTAGTCTTAGTCTTAGTCTTTCTATTTCTATTTCTATTTCTATTTCTATTTCTATTTCTTATTAACATTATTATATCTAACCCTAACCCATCCCCTCCTGCATCCCTCAGCAACAAGCACCAGCTCCTGGAGTCATGGGATCTCCTGGTTTTTTTGCCTCATTTCCAGCCCTATAAAGAGAACTTTTGGGGGGGGTTAAAAATGATGGGATTTTCTCCCCAGTCCTTGGTGATGTAACGGTTTTAGCACCTACAGATATATAGGGGACACATCTGCAGGGACATCCCTATGTGCATATGTAGGATTGTGGGGCTAAGACTATAGATCTCTCTATAAGCACCCAATATACTGAGCAGCAGGACAGTATATGGGTCGATATGTGAGGCCCTTACCCAGCTCTGTGCATCACTAGCTATAGAAATGTATGTATAGATAAAGATATATACGCACCCCATGGATCCAGCTCTGCACACAGCATTGCAGGAATAGGATTGCATATGTGCCTATACGTGCCCCCATAGACTCTACCCTAGAGATGTCATTATAACCACAGGACCGTATACATCTGTGGGCAGGGGACTGTATCTGCTTCTATACGTCCCCCATAGGTCCCACTCCGTGTGCGTAGGAGCGATAGGGCCCTATAGGTGCCTGTGCAGTGCTGGCACCGTGCTGCCTGTCCCTCTATACGTGTCTATAGGCACTGACAGAGGTGGGAGATGCTGCCTGGGCTTGGGGGGGGCTCAGCCTGGTCCTGGGGGGGTGGGCTCGGTCCTGTCCTGGGGGGCTTTACCCAGCCCTGGGGGCTCAGTCCCATCCGGGGGGGGATCAGGCGGGGGGGGTCCATAGGGGGTCTCGGGGGGGGGGGGAGGTGTCCGTGGGGGGATCCCGGGGGGGTTCTGGGGTGGAAGTCCCGAGGGTCTCCGTGGGACGGAGGACGTGGGATGTGGGGGTCTCGGGGGGGGTCCCGGGGGTCTCCGTGGGAGGAAGGACGCGGGGGGGGGGGGGGTCCCGGGAGGAGCCTCGGGGCGAGAAAGACGGGGCTGGGAGGAGGGGGGGGGGGGGCGGGGAAAAAAAAAAGGCAGAAAAAGCAAACTCTCCCCCCTACCCCCCCCCGGGGCAGGGCTGGGGGCGGCGCCGGGGGCGGTGCGGGCCGGGGCCGCCCCGACGGGACGGGCCCCCGGGCGGCCGCGGCTCCGGCTCGGGCGGAGCGGCCGGAGGAGGGAGACGGGACTGCTGCGCCCTCCGAACCGGCCCCCCCGCCTCTTCCCGGGACCCCCGGGACGGCACCCGCCGGGACGGGACCCCCCGGAGCTGCCCGGCCCCCCCGAGTCCTGCCGGGTCCGGCCGGCCCGTCCGCCCCGTCGGGGAGCTGCGCGGCAGGTAAGCGGGGTCCGGGCCCCCCCCGGCCCCTTTTCTCTCCCTTTCTTTTTTCCTCTTTCTTTTTCTTCCTTTCCCTCCTTTGCTTTCCCCTTTTCTTCCTTTTTTTACCCTTTTTTCCTTTCCCCTCTTTTCGTTTTTATTTCTCTTTTTTCCCTTTCCCTTCTTTTCGTTTTTATTTCTCTTTTTTCCTTTCCATTTCCCTTTTTCTTCCTTTTTACTTTTTCTTTCTTTTTCTTCACTTTTCTTTCCCTTTTCCCCTTTTCTTTCCTTTTTTTCCCCTTTTCTTCCTTTTTGCCTCCTTTTCCCTACTTTTTCTCTTTTGCATCTTTTTTCTTTCCCTTTTTTCTCTCTTTCTCCCTTCCTTCCTCTCATTTTCTTTTCCACCTCTCTTTTCTCCCCTTCATTCCCTCCCTCTTTCCCTCCTCCCCCCCCATCCCCCTGCAGGGAAGGGGCAGCACAAACTTTGCCCCCCCCCTCCATCCCCTCTTCCCCCACTCCCCCCTCCTCCATCTCTCTCTAGAAAACAGCCTGAAAAAGTCTATTTTGGGGGTACTCCCCCTTTCCTCCATTCCCCCCCCAAAAGCTGCCAGGTTGGGGGGGGAGCTCCAACTTGGGGGGATTGGGGCGGGGGGGCGGCTTTGCCCCTCAACACAATGAGGGTCCTGCAGTGGGATGCTTGGGCCAAGCTGGGCAATCTGATTTTTATGGGACACTCGACAAGTGTTCTGAACTGGACCTCCTTTTGCTTCACTCCACCCCCCACCCCGCTAAGAAAAGAGCCTTCAGCCCATTTTTGGGTTGAAAAAGCGAGAATTCAGCTAAAAAATAAATAAGGGGTCCACCACGCTCTGGTATTCAAATCACGTAGCCCCGAGCCCAGTGTTCCCACTTCCAAGAAATATTAATCTAAATTACTATTAATAAGGGACAGCTACAAGTTAATTGGCATTAAAATAATTCATTTCAATTTGTTAATATTAAATGAGCAGATAGCGCCTTCGCTCCGGACGCACTTGCAATGCCGGGGCTGGGGGGGGAGGTCCTGGCCATGGGCCCCCAAAACGTTCATGGGAATTCCCAACACTGGAGCAGCACTGGGTGCAGGATCCTGCTTTTCCCCTTCTCTTTCCCCCCCGCTTTTTTCCTCCTTTTTTTCCAGCTTTCCCAGGAAAACAACCCCTCCAATCCGCCAAGCATCAAGGCCTCTGCTCCCACCCCACGCGATTCCCCACCCCGGGTAAAGCCTCACCATCCACTCCAGCCCCTAATAAAATATTTACACCCTTGTATCCCGCTATTGATTTTATGGAAAACCGCTCCGCCGCTGGAATTCATTAGGTTTGAGTTACCCCACTCCTCGGCTGGGTAAAAAGCCCTCTCGTCTCCCATCTGTTTGCATCCCGCGGAGCTAAACAGAGCAAAAAAAAAGCGATTTGATTAATATTTACAGGGCTCCGGCGCCTGCATCCGCGCGGCGGCTCGCTCCGGGTGCGGAAGGGGCTGAGCCAATGGGGAAAAAGAGGGAAAAAAGGTCGGAAAAGGTTTGGGGTTTTTTTTGCATTGCCGGGGATTGGGAGTTAATTCTTTTTAAGGGGTGTTGGTGGGGGGGACAGTGGTTTTGCTCTGAGCCTGAGCATCCCAATGGAAAAAAGTCTTGGGGGGGGTGCGTGCTGATCCCACTTTTTTGGGGGGATGGGGGGGTCTGGGGCTGGGGAGAGCAGAACACAATGGAGTTTTTGGCTCGTTTTCAGCCGGATCATCTCCCCAATCAGCTGGGTGGGGACAGGGGGGACGAGCCCACAGGCTGGGCTGGGGAGGGAAAAGGGCCCAAAAGAGCCCAAAATAACCAGTTTCCCCAAGAGGCGATGCTCCCAGTCCACCCAGTTCAGCCCAGTGCGCTGCCTCCAGCAGGAATGGCAAGCTGCCCTCCCTGGGGGGAGTGAGGTGAGTGCTGCGTGTAGGGACATGCGGCTGCTGGGGGGGGTCTGTGGGTGATAGCAGCTGCTGCCACCTCTGGGGACCACCCAAGGGTGCTGGGATGGGGGGCTGCCTCTGCGCTGCCGCCAAGCTTCCCACTGCATCCCCAAAATGCGACCGCATCAACAAAATGCAATTGCATTCCCAAAATGCAATGGCGTCTTCAAAGTGCAATCACACTTCCCCCCCCCCAGCTTGGAGTTGCACCCCCCAGCTTGCAATCACATCCCCCAAATTGCAGTTGCATCCCGAGATTGCAGGCGCATCCCCCCAGCTTGCGGTTGCCTCCCCCAAAATGCAATTGCATCAACAAAATGCAGCTGCACCCCGCAATGCAATTGCATCTTCAAAGTGCAGTCGCATCCCCCAAAGCGCAACTGCGTCCCCCAAACTACAGCCCCCCCAAAGTGCAGTCACATCTCCCAGATTGCAAATGCATCCCCCAAACCGCAGTTGCATCCCCCAAATTGCAGTTGTGTCCCCCAAATTGCAGTTGTGTCCCCCGAATTGCAGTTGTATCCCCCAAATTGCAGTCTGCGGCAGCTCCAACCCCAGCAATGCTCCACGGTGGGCTCTGCTGATGCATTTCCCTTTGCTCGTGCAGAGGACAGGGGCTGCAAGGGTGGGAAAGGGATGGGGTTTTGCCTCTCCCTATGTGGTCCTGGTGCTGCTGCCGTTGGGGTGCAGCTCCACGAAGGGAAATCGCCCCTTGGCAGGAGCTGAGAGGCGAGGGACCGAGGAGGAGATGATGGTGGAAGCTGCAGGGGCTGAGATCGGAGGCGGAAAGAGCCAGGCGTGCCACAAGGGCAGGGGTTTGGCTGCTGGAGGACAGGTCAGAGCATCCCTCCGCCTCATCGGAGCATCTCCCCACCTTGCCGGAGCATCCCCCCATCTCATCAGAGCATCCCCCTGCCTTGTCGGAGCATCCCTCCACCACATCCCAACTGAGGGCTTGGGTGGGAGATGCCAGAATTGGGGAGGGGATGTGGGACGGGGGGAGCCACCATGCACCCCCTCTGCAAAGCAGGTTTTTAGGGAGGAACAGATTGAATAGAACTCAGCAAATGTCAGAAAACACCGTTTCCATGAAAAAAAAAAACAAACAAAATACCTCATTCAAGGCTCCAACATCCCTCCAAACTCCTGGAGGGTGGCATCCCAGCCCCTGCCCTGGGGATGAGGTTGCACCCTCACCAGAGCTGATTCCCTCCCTTGCAAAGCACCCATGGAGTTGGGGGGGGCACAAACCCTCTGTGGAGAGGTCTGGGGTGCCCCCTTCTCCCCAAAATCCCCACGGCCGGGCTCCCAGCATGAGTTACGGCAGCGCTTCCCCTATCGCTCCCCTCTTGCCTTTGCATAACTCACGGCACTTGGCACCGGGCTCTTTAGGAGAAGGATGCTCCGGTCAGCCGCAATAATAAATAGATAAATAAACCCCTGGAAAGTCTCCGGCTGGCCGCTTAAATACATTTTATGGGGTGATTAGAACAAGAGCCGTCCATTTGAGTGGTTTATTTGTAGCTTCTGTTTGTGCTGGTGAAGGTGTTGGAAGCGTTTCCCATCCTCGTTCGGCACTGAAGGCTCGATGGGCACTGCAGCCCCCAGCAAGTATCACCTTCCCCACCCAAACCTCTTGGGGTTTTTTTGCTTTCTAAGCCTGGGACCTGCCAGGGAGGAAAGTGAGAGCATTTTGGGGGCTGAGTGTGTAAAATAAATGAACGTACTCCCCTGCTCGCAAAAAAATATCTGTTGCAAATAGACATCTTCACCCATAATCAGTTAATTTCAGGATGCAAAAATTGCACCAACATACCCTAATGTCTTTGTTCCCCCCTGAGAGGATGGTTTGGGGGGTTCAGGGCAAAAAAAAAAAAAACCAACCCACCAGCAGACCTGGAGCCAGCCACCTCCCCGGTGCGGCTCCATTACCCCTAAACCATCCTCGACGAATGGGTCCCCCGCCGGGAGCATCTCCCCCGCCCGCACCCCCCGAACAGCTTCCAGCCGCCTGTTCTTCCCTCCCAACAGCCCTTCCAGCGCCGAAGTCACGCCTAATGTTTCGCTTAATTTTTCCCGGCTGCAGCATCAGTCCCTGCTCCTCTCACTCTTCCCATTTGCTAATGAGTGTAATGAGTTGCCAGCCTCGTTGTAACAACCTTTGCCATATTAGCGGGCTCCGCTCTGCCGGCTTCCCTCAAATCAGATCATCCTCACTTTTCCCAGTAAAACCAGGCATTAGCAAGCTTCCAGCCGTGGTTATATAGTGACCACCTGCGTTTTGGTGCTGGTTTTTCTCCTCTCCGCTGCTGGAAGAAAGGTGAGGATTGACCATGGACATCTCCACCGGCAAAGTTCACCTGGAAAACCACAGCTCTTTGCTTGCTTTGCTTCAACGTCCTTAAAGGTTGAGCATCGTGTTTGGGCACCAAATAAAAAGCCTTTGAGACCTTGAGGTCTGAGGCCCAGAGCCTTGAGAACGAGGAGCAAGTCCTTCACAGCATGGTGGGACGATGTCACTGCAGTTGGGTGGTCTTGGGACACCTCTCGCCTTGACTTTGCTGTTGAGTTGGGACACTACTCAATGGTTGGCTTGGGCCGCAGTGTGGTGGGACGATGTCACTGCCATTGGGTGGCCCTGGGGCACCTCTCGCTTTGATTTTGTCATTCAGTTGGGACTCAACTCAACGGTTGGATTGGGCTACTGCTCTGCCAGACCCAACCCGGGTCACTTTAACAGGGAAAGTCCCAGCAATTTTTCTTCCAAGCTTGAATTTTGGTGACAGAAATGATAAATAGTGCTGCTGGAAGGAGGATTCGGGACTGGAGGTGTCGGGACGAGCACAGGGCTCCAGGGATGAAGCACCTCAGGGCAGCCCTGAGGTTTGGCAACCTTGGAGCATGAAGGCATGCTGCCAAAATTTAGCTTTTCTTAAGGATTTTGGCCATCTCATTTAACAGGTTTCATTACGCGCTGACCCTGGGCTAAGCCCAGGCTCTTTCTCAACTCCCCGCATTTCTGTATTGCTTTTCTTTACCCTTATTTCTTTACCGGAGGCGTGCAGAGGAGCTGTGTGCTGAAGGCAATCCAAAGCCGCTCCTGGCAGCGCCCAGGAAAGATGCGGTTAAACTCCTGCCAGAGTTCAGAGGGATGCAAAGAGGCAGTTGCAGGGTGACGGCAGGGAGAAGGAGCCATAAATTCCTGGTATTTACCCAGGGTTGCATGGCCATGATGCATTTTGCACAGGGTGAGAAGATCGCCTTTGTGCTCCCAGGGCTGCCCGGCGCGGGCTCAGCTCCCTCCGGGGCTCTTTGTCAGCTCCGTCTTTCTCTCTTTGCCTTATTTATTTGTTTGGCATCGGAAAGGCCGGCCAGCGGGACTGGGAATTGTCTGGATCCAGTGGCTTCTCACATCCCCTCCCTCTTCCCAGCCCCTTCCATGGGGAGCCGGATCTCACGGCACTGGAGAGGGTTTGGGGTGGGTTTCGGTCCTTTTTGCATCCCTCTCTTCCTATTTCCAAGGTTCAGGAATACACCCAAATGGAAGATTTCCATGCACACACCGCCACGGTGCTGAATGGGGCAGAGGAAGGGTGGGGACAGGCTTGTGTGGGGCTTGAAAATGAACAAAAAAACCCAAAATAAATAAAAATCAGAAGGGAAAAACACGTGGCACTGGCCACCCTGCACCCATGGAGCTGGGTCTGCTGGGAGCCAGCGATTCCGGCAGTCCTGCAGCAAGAAGGGCAAGTCCCCGGCGTTTGGACCCACATGTGGCTTTTTATGGTCTGCTGGAAAAAAACAAGGTGAGGACTTTCCCTGTTGGGATGCTCCTCTCCTATCCCATTTATTTCCCTGGGGAAGTTGAACCCATCAGCGCCAGGGTGACGTCTCCCACCTCTGCTTTCCCATTGCCCCCCATTACGTCCTCAAAGCAAAGCAGGGCTCAGCAGCACAGACGGCAACTCCAGAAAACCCCCATCCCAACCTCAAATTTTATGAACATATTTATCAGTGGGTGAAATTTCCATCCAGTGCTGCTCGTGCTGGGCTAAAAAGCTCCTCAGGGAAAGAGAGTGTCAGATTCGGGATCAAGGGTGCAGCACTTCTGCCCGATCACTTGCTGGTGCAAGCCAGAAACGCCAGGATAAGCGTGTGAAGGGCTCTCTGTGCCTCCTCCTCCCCAATTTCCACTGACCCTTTTATTTAATATTGTTTTCCAAAGGGAATGCCCAAGCTGTAATGTTTTGCATAGGATTTCCCACATCCAGCATCGCCCTGGATGGTCCAGCTGGTCCCAGCGCCCTCTTCCCAAAGGGATGCTGAGAAAATGGTACCGGCGATGCAGCAGCATCACCTCGGCGGTACATTTGGTACCTCCAGATTCATGGGGACACGCAGGGGGACGTTTGCCCCCAGCCGAGGGATTTGCAGAGCATCCCACATTAGGAGGGGGCTCTGACCAGTAATCATCCTTCCAGCCAGGTAGGGAACCTTAAGGAAACAAGTCGAGCGTAGTCAGAGCACGGTGCCGGAGGCAGGAGGCCGTGGATCAGTGTATTTATGGCTGCAGGCAGTCCATTCATCTGCAAAAGCCTTATAAAGAATCCCTTGCAATCACCTACAAGCAGCGTTGCTTGTTAATGGGTATTAGCTCTGACCTACAGATTTATATCCCGCTCCCCACAGGATTGCCGAGCCTTTGCCAACCAGGGCAGGGAGACGCGGAGAGCCGGGGCCAGGCGTCAGCAGCAGCTGGAAATCACTGCTCGGGGCAGACCTGGCTGCTCAGGTCTCCTCCGTGGCAGGTCCAGCCCAGCTGAGCTGGGGGGGCTCCTGGCTTTGGGGATGGATGAGATTTACACCTCCCTTAGCGTCATGAATTTTGCCTGGGCAGCAGGAGATGGTGATGGAGAGATGGAGTGAGCCAGGGACGGAGGGATGGAGGGAGGGAGGAATGGAGGGATGGAGGGACAGAGGGATGGAGGGATGGAGGGATGGAGGGGGAAGCCACTGTTCACCTTCCTCCATGGGATGCTGGAGGAAGAGCATCCCATCAACCCAGAAGCAGCATCCTCCAGCCAGGAACCCTGGTGTTTTTCCATGGGTGGAGAATTCAGGGGTTTCCCCTTGTTCCTGGGCTGCCCCATCCCTGGTCCCCCTGCCCCAAAGCAACCCGCTCCCACCCGTGGGGACTCACGGGTCCCCTCTCATCCCTAGGGGCAGCCCACGAGGGGACCCCAGCTGGGTGCTTGCACCAGCACCCATAGGAGCACATCCCAAGGACGGGCATTTGGGAGAGAGATTGTGCCGAGCGAGGTGGGAGGGGAGGAGGACGCTGAATACAAGTTCTGCTGCACGGGCCATTGCTCAGGGCCGGCGTCTGCCCGGCGGAGAGAAAGCAAATTGCAAAGCAGCAGCAGAAAAAAAAAATATACTGCAGTCTTCTCATCTGTCCATTTACGGAGCAAACCAACTCCCGGCATATTAATATCAGCCAGCCCGGGAAGAGGAGAGGGAACATCTTGATCTTTTCCATTAGGTGATACCTTGTCCTCTCTCTCTTTTATGGCTCACGACTGGTTTGCTCCTCTCCGCAATTCCCCGCTTTGTTCAGCTCCGCGTGCAGGAAAAGCCAGTGAAGCATCTCGAAATATAATTAGAAATCTAAATATGACATCGCTGTTACACTCCGAGACCCAGCACCATAAAACACCCAGGCTGTGATTTGTAAAAGCCGTAGCGAGTCGGCCGGAGCAGTATATACACCCGAGCATCCCGACGGATGAAGTTCATGATTGCTTAAAGATTACCCATGAGTTTTCAATTACCTCCTATTAATGTATTTACTCTCTGTATCTTTTATCAAGCTAAAAGTTGTTTTATTTTTTGCACGGGGATGGCTTCAGTTTCTTAAATGGCACATATTTCAATATTAAAGCCGCTTACTATCATCGTGGGCATGAGCGATGCCTCCAGGGAGCGGAGCCGGAGCCGGCTGCGTCTCCATCCTCTCCCGGAGTTTAATTAAGTGGGTGTTTGGCTTCACCCAGAGTCGGACATTATGGATGGTCAGTGCAGATGCCAGTGAGGGATGGAGTTTCTGGTGCCAGGTGGGATTCAAATCCAGGCGAGCTGGACCCATTTTCCTGCTTGTCCTCACTGGGAAGATGCTGGCGGGCAGGGATGGGCAGCAGAGCCGGGGGGGATGCCTCCTTCCCTCCCCAGCAGTCAGCTCCCTGCCTCAGTTTCCCTCAGGAAGAGGAGCTGACCCAGTCCATCACCTTTTTCAGGAGTGAGCCCTGCTTGGGCACAGTACACGTGAGGGCTGGGGTCTCTCTACTTTGAACTGAATGAAGCTGAATTCCTCCCCAAATGAAGGAGCCTGTGTCCCGTCCCCCTCATCCTGCCCCGAGAGGTGGTGGGTGAGGGGAGAGGGTCCTCAGACATCTCCAGAGATGCTTCCATGGCTCTCGCAGCCCAGGATGCTCCCCTGTGCCATCCTGGGGCCCATTTACATCATCCCGATCGATGAACCTCATGATTTCTCCCCAAAACCGTGGATTTTTCAATTACCTCCTTCCTGCGCTTGATGCAACTCCTGCACAAAATCTCCCCCCCCCCGTTAAAGTCTCCTATTTTTGAGCTGAAACCTAGCGATTTCACTAATATCAGCACAGGCTGGGGACCAGAGCAGCCCCAAAATCGCCTCCCATCCTCTCCCCCCTCAGAGGGAAGGTCCCAAGGAGGGATTTTTCACCCCACCCCCCAACCCAAGGCTTGACACTGAGTCACTGGCATCCACACAGACATTTTTGGGACAATTCTCCAAAGAAAGGGGCCGAGGACCACATGTGGTTGGCAGCAACGCGGGAAGCCATTGGGAAATGATGTGTTGAAAGCCCCAAACGGTTCTGGTGCAAATTCCTAGAGAAAGAGCGAATATCTGGGACTGGGCCAGGAGTGGTTTCCATTTCCAACCATGGGAGGTTGTTCTCTGTGTCCCCTTCCCATTGGGTTTCTTCTTCAGGGTTTTGTTCACAAATCAGTGACTCGTGTTTTTCTGGGTTTGCTCCACTTCTTTTTTTTTTGAAGCCGGATCAAAATGTAGAGGCCAAAAGCTGCTTGGCCACCACGGGGAATGGTGGCCCTTGCTGGACCCCAGCCATCATGCCCAAGGTGACCTTCAGGAGAGGCTCATTTTGGCGCTCAGCGGGGTGGCTGGGCATTGCCTGCGAGCCGCACGATGCTTTTCTTTAGCCAGCTGGAAAAAAAAAATCGCCTTTCTTTGGGTGCAGCGAGAAACAAAGAGATGTTTCCTCCAGGACAGAGCGTGTCATCCCATCCCTTTCTTCCCCAGCCAAGCAACTGCTGAGTCCTGCCGTGCTTCTGCTGCACTCATCTGTTGGCCAAGTCTTCATGGAGGTCTCTATGTTGATGCCTCGGTGCAGGTGTAAATCTATACGTAGATGCCTGCGTAGGTGCCAGGCTCCTTGTAAAGCCCATAGGGACTTAGTCAAGCTGTTGACTTCGCTAGTGATCAAAAGACCCCCGCGCCATTGGAGAAGCCCTGGGGCTTCAAACATCTGCAGAAGGCTGGCAGATGTGAGCTGCCAACGGGGAGCGGCTGGGAGAGCCAGGAGGGTGCCAGCAGCATCTCGGATGGTGCTGGGCACCCTGTGTGGCACCGGCACGGACCCTGGCATGTCTGGGGACATTGCTGACTAAGGCGGGCTGGCCTGGAGGTGAATTGTTGAATTCCTTCCCTGCAATGTCCCCAAGATCATCTGGTCCATGGTATTTAACTGAATGAGCCGTGGGTTTTTTTTCTAGGTGCTGTTTGAAGCCATTGCCAGGCAGCGTGGGAAAGTGGCAGTTTCTTGGGTTTGCCTAAAATCTGCCTCCCACCAAGGAGGAACCCAAAGATGCCTCCTGGGGTTGGCCCAGTTCAGGCGTAACCGTCCCAAGGAAGGTCCATGTGCTGATGTGTCTGCCTGGGGGTCCTTGGCCATGCGGGGTGGTGGGACCCATCCTGGCATGGGACACCCACCCCAGCCCTCTCCCGGGTGCCAGGGGGGTGCCAGCTCTAAAAGCCCTGAGCAACCTTCAGCATCACCTTTCATTTGCCTTTATTCTTGGAGGGGGGAAAAAACCCTCCCCAAAATGAAGAGAAAAACCAAAAAGTTGGGTGTGGGTTTGGTTTGTTGTTTTTTTTAAATGACATGAAATGACACAAAAAGGAGATTTTTCTTTCTTATTTCTGTATGTTGAATCAAACAGAGAAGTGACCATGCCTGGGAATTGCAGCATAGTTTCCAAGCAAAGTCTTTCTCGGAAGATCAAAATTTTTTCTTTTCTTCTTTTCTTTTCTTTTCTTTTCTTTTCTTTTCTTTTCTTTTCTTTTCTTTTCTTTTCTTTTCTTTTCTTTTCTTTTCTTTTCTCTTCTCTTCTCTTCTCTTCTCTTCTCTTCTTTTCTCTTCTTTTCTCTTCTTTTCTCTTCTTTTCTTTTTTCTTTTTTCTTCTCTTCTCTTCTCTTCTCTTCTCTTCTCTTCTCTTCTCTTCTCTTCTCCTCTCCTCTCCTCTCCTCTCCTCTCCTCTCCTCTCCTCTTTCTCCTGTGTTTTCCTGTCTTTTCTCCCTTTCCCTCTCTCTCCCGCCCTCATTCTCTCCCCCCCCCCCTTTCTCTTCTCTCCCTCTCTTCCTCCAAGCCCCCACAAGGCCACCTCCCAGCACCGTTTCCCCCCGTGCCCCCGCTGCTCCTCGCTCCAGCCCCACAGCTGGGGCCCTGCCCGGGTGCTCCCCTCCCGCACGGCAGCGGCTCGTGGGACGTGGGGACCCTCCTCCCGCCGGCACCGGGTCTCCTCCAGGCCGGCAGCCAACCCTCTGATGTGGCGGGACCTGACATGTCGGTGACGGGTTGGGAATGTTGCGTTGGCCCCTTTCCTTTCTTTTTTTTGCCTTATTTTTTTCTTTGCTTGTCTCTCTTGGCCGTGGCTCAGAGTTTTGGCTGGCCCTGAGGAGCTGCTCCAGAGGGGGATGCTGCAGCTGGACCCCATTCCAGCAGGGTCATCCATGGGGAACAGCCCCCCTTTCGGTTGGGTGGGTCCTTCTATTTTATATCCCAAAATTGCCTGGATGGGGATGAATCATCCCAGAGACCCCTGGGCCCTGTCCCAGTTTGAAGACCAGGTCAAGGCGCAGAGCCATGGACGAGTCCTTGGAACTCCTGGATGAGTTCCTCATCTCCCAAAAAACAGCGCAGCCACCAAATTCCCAGTCCTGTGATTGCACAGGGGTTGGGGTTAGCTAGTACCCCTCGTTTAGGGGATGATTCCCTGCTCCCAGCTTCTCATGAGGTTTCCTCAACCTCTCAGCTCAGGAAAGCTGGGTCAGAGCCCTGCGGTCCTGCTGCTGGTCCCACGCTTGCTCCAGCCCTGGGGGAAAAGCTCCCCAGCAGAAATAAGGGATTATCTCCTGTTTGAGGGTCTGGTCGGGGCAACACATGGGCTTTGGGGAGACATCAGCAGCTCCAGGGGCTGGGTTGTCCCCCGGGGAGGCATACGTGGGGTGTGGATGAACCATCCCTGGAAGCACCCAGCTTTCTTCTCAAGGTGCCCAAATCAGCAGAGGACACCCCTCTGTGTCCCCAAAGTGCTCCTGCAGCATCTCCTTTTCAGGTACTCACACCCTGGACCTGACCCAGCCAACACTTCGCTCAGATCAGGGCAAAAAAACCTGATTTTTAGTCTCTGGAGAGTCACGATTCCAACCTGCTCCCAAAATAGTGGCTTTAAGGGCTCAGCTTTGCTGGATGGCCGGATTTTAGGTGCTTGGAATACCTAAAATGGGGGTAGGACTTCTGAAAGACTGGAGGTGGCAACTTGTCCCGGTGTCCCTGAGTACACGTGTCCCTGTCCTTGGATCCAAGCGATGGTGCGAGGGCTCCTTCTTCCACCTTTATGGGGCTGGAGCTGGGAAGTTATGGGAAGAGCATCTTCCACATCCCTGCTCACTTCCAAAGGCCAGCCCTGCCGCTCGCTGCCAAAGCCTTTCCTCCAGCCAAGGAAAATCTATTAATGCCTCCAGGAAAATGACTCCAGGGTCCATGAAGGATCTGTCAGACTTTAACGCTCTTCAGCTTTCAGCCAGGTTTCATATTCATCAAAAAGATGGTGCAAGAGGGGACAGGGAAAGCACGTCAGAGGGAGATATTTGGAGCCAAATTCAATAAGTGCTGCTCAAACAGCCTTGAAGGATGTAAAATATCATTCGTTTGGAGAAGTTTGGGAAATGAGGAGGTGGCATCTGCCTCTGAGGACAAACGGCTTTCGGCCAGGCCGCAGGCAGTGAATGGCCAGAGGATGCCGGAGCATCCGAGATGTCTGGGGATGCTGAGGGGTGAACCTGGGTTTGGGGGCTCAGGGAGGGAGGAGGGCAGGATGGGGCCATGGGGACAGGGTGGGGGGGCTGGGGGAGCCTGGGTGACAGCAGGGTGGTAGCCAGTGGGTGCCTCAGCATGGGTACAGGGAGGTGAGGACCACCATGTCCTGGCTTCAGCATCCCACCCGACTGCTGCCGGGCTTGGAGCCCGGGGCTCAGATCCTGCAGTGGCCCCAAGAGCCCCCTGTCCCCCTCACATACACCCCCCCTGTCCCCCCCACATGCACCCCACTAGTGACTGCAGGCTGCTGCAAAGGCTTTTCCTATGGGGTCAAGTCCTACAGGATCTGTTCCTGTAGGATCCATTCCTGTAGGATGCATTCTTACAGGATCTGTTCCTGTAGGGCCCTTTCCTATAGTTTCTGTTTCTCTAGGATGCATTACTGCAGGATCCATCCCTATAGCACCCATTCCTACAGGACCTATTCCTACAGGATCCATTTCTCTAGGGTACATTCCTACAGGTTCTGTACCTCTAGGATCCATTCCTATAGGACCCATTCCTGTGGTATCCATTTCTCTAGGATATATTCCTATAGGATCTGTTCCTATAGGACACATCCCCATGGGATCTGTTCCTGTAGGATGTGTTCCTATAGGATCTATGACAATAGGATCTGCTCCTACAGGATCCAGGATGCACTTCCCTGGGATCTATTCTTTTAAGATCTCTTCTTATGGGATTTCTTCCTATAGGATCACTTCCTATAGGATCCATTTCAATAGGAGCTGTTCCTATAGGATCTGTTCTTATAGGATCCACTCCTAGCAGGTGCATTCCTATTGGGTGCATTCCTATAGGATCTATTCTCCCTTCCCATACTTGTTCCCAGAGTCTTTTATTCCTGCCCACCCGAGGGAGGTGACAAGAGTTTGGGATGGGTCTGGGAGCCAGTGGGACCCCCAGGAGAGAGGGAAAAGGAGGACTTCATCCCGGTTTTCCCAGGAGACCGGCACACTCCTACCCTCAGCTTCCCCCACCATCTGAGGAGCACAGCCAGGTTTGCCGGCAGAAAGCTCCGTCAAGATCCACACATTATTGCTGCTGTTGTTATTACTTTTATTTAAGGGCCATGGATACCACGAGGGAATAACTCCATCCTGGTGCCATAACATGTAAAAAAATGCCTCGGTGTTTACAGCACAATCGTGTTGACTCTTCAGCTGGGAGTAACTTCCACAGCTAAACGAGAACCTGGCTTTTTATGGCAACAATTATGCTAACGATAACATTATTAAACTGCATGGGAATGACCCCTAAATCAACCCAGAAAGTTGCCCCTTCATGAAAATTGGATAATTCAGTCCTCGGATAAATTGATCGGTTGAAGAAGTCCCCCGACCACTGCGAATTCGGCAGATATCTCTTTTTTTTTTTAAAGAAGATTATTTATGGTTTATTTTAGACACCAGATCATTTGGTGCTTGTTTCATCAATTTGTCACTGTTTTTATTGTCACCAATTGCCCATAACTGGAGTGCATTTAAAATGTCATTGATCTTGATATTATGGTGTCATAATATGACAGTAATAGTTGTATCTTGTACAGAAAGCCCACTTCCTAAGATTGATGGCTTTCACCGTACCAATTATATTCTGTCCATCTAAGTGATAAAGAGAGCGTTGGAGGCATTCAATAGATAAATTAGATATCTTTTCAATTATTCCCTTTATTTTATAGGGTCACGTGCCTGATTAACAACTTTTTACTTCTGTTATTAGCCAGCGAATTTTCGATGTTCAACTCCCCACGTTTTAATTTTGCCGATATAATGAAAGATGTTGAGGGCTTTGTGCGGGGCTCTGTAATTGTCTCCAATCTTTCTTGCTCTCCCTGGAAGTACATGAGGGTTTCTCTCCTTTTTTTTTCCTCAGGATTCAAAGGGAAAAAAAAAACCAACTCCTTTTCCTGGAATTTGTCCTGATCTGTGAGCTCAGCCCAGTTTTCCACTGAGGCTTCGCTCCATGTTATCTTAATTAGAAGGAGTTTGGTATGCGAAGCGTCCCATGTCAGGGAGGGGGTGAGCCTCAGGGGAGCTCCTTAGATGAGCGTGGGGTCCTCCACACCTCCTCCAAAATCAAGTCCTTGGCCAAGGGGTGGTCACCGGCCCCACATTGCTGCTCCTGCCCCATTTTGGGGGGGACACGAAGTGGGTTGGCTCAAGCCCTTGCTGGGACGGAGCCACCCTGGTCCATGACTGGCCCTTTCTGGGGGAGAACAGGGTGGGTTTGGGTGGAATCTGGTCAACTCTCTTTGGGTGGGGGGACTTGGACACTCCTGGGGAGACGTTGCTGCTGCCGGGGAGACAATGCCTTAATTATCGCCTGTGGCCACCCAAGGATGCACCCACATGCCTGGGGAATGCTCCCATCTCTCTCCCTTGGCCACCAAGTAAGCCTTGGGGACCAGTTGAGACCAAGTCCTGGCTCCTACATGGTCACAGCGAGGTGAGATGGCTCCCAGCTGAGTTCAGCTCCCAAAAGCGAGGCATCAGGCTCAGACACCATTCTCTGGTGGAAGGAGTCGGGCTCTGGATGTGCCAGGCTCCCTCCGATGACTGTGAGGTCCATGAGCAGATGGACCTTAACTTCTGGGCAGCCAGAAGGACTCAAGGTGATGACTGGGCTAACGGCAAAGGGATGGAACATCTGACACCACTTCAGCCTGGCTCCAACTCTGCCCTGACCGTGTTCCTGCTCCCAGCCTAGACCCCGGGCTCCTGGGTTGTTGCACCCAAGGTGGGACAACAAGATCCAGGCTTTATAACACATAAAATCCCCGCAAACGACTTCTTTTTCTTTCTCTGAGCTCTGCACCAGATATGCTGGACCAGCCTGAGGGCAATCCCATTCACCCCACTGAAGACATCAGCCTCTGCACACGCTGGGAAATATTTCGCCGATGGGCAGCGGGGGGGTCTGCAGCTCCCCCCAAGCCACAGTTCTTCATTCTGATCCAAGAAACACACAAAGAACAATTCAGGTGGAGTTACCGTAAGGAGATTTATTGCATACGGGGAAGCACATGTGATTTGATACCAAAGCATGAATCAAAGCGGGACAGCCTGGATGTATTTACATTTCTACCCTACGCGCATGAATATTGCAAGGAGAATACAAAGTCACGGAGGCGACAGCTTTTGGCGTGTAGGTTTGGGGGGGCTTTGTGAGTTATGGGGGGGGCAGCTGTAAATTTGTGGGTGCACAGGGAATAAAAGGGGTGATTGTGAGTGTAAGGTTGGTCTGTATTTATGCTGCAGGGATTCTCCTTTCTTATAGTTAAGAGGAAAATGTTGGGATTTAATAGTTGCTGTGGATGAGGAGTCCATCACAGGGGCTGGCTGCACGTCTTGGTGGAGACCTTTTCTCTGGTCCTCATGCAAATCTCGATGCAAAACCCAGCAGCAGGAGCTGAGACTGTTTCAGGCTCTGCCACACTGACCCCATCATCTGGCTTTGCTCCTCGCTGCCCAGCTCTTCTCCAAGGTGAGCATCATCCTTCATGGTTGGTGCTGAAGTGGACGCCCAATGGTGGCCTTTGCCACCAGCTTGTCCCCATCAGTAGTTCTCCTCCATCTCACCATGAGGAGATCATGGGGGCTGAGTGTCTTGGCAGGGTAATGGTTTGAGGGTCTCCAGCTAAAAGAGGGGATATGGGAGAAGGAAAAGTGTCCAGGGTATGCATCAGACTGCCAGAGCCAAAAGCATCCATCCCAGCCATGGTGCATGGGAGGATGGAGGTTGCACCATTGCCTCTTGGCTGATTTTGGGCCCAGTCTGCCCAGAAATGGTCCATCCCTGCATGGAAACGGCCAAATCATGGCCATGACCTAGTGTGGATGTTTTTGTTCTCCATCGGGGCTTCATGGAAAGATTCATCCCCCACTTGTGATGAATGAACTTTTAATGGAGAAAAATAGATCGTCCTATTTAAGTGAGACATTTAAGTGAAGCTGATGATTTAAACAACTTAAAGTCCATTAAACAAAGGGGGAACCTGGATCTTAAAGTCTCATTCATTTTGAGAAGCGTCTGGCCTGGGATAAACATGACATTAAGTATCCATCTGAGCATTGCTAAAACATACATTTGCCTTTGTAATAAAATGTTTTTAAGATATAGTAATGGTTACCTGGAGAGCGGTTCACGTTAAAATCCCTCTGCTGAGATACTTCAGTAGCTGCCCATCAACTAATGGAAACAAGATATTTGGATGTGAAGACACCAGGAATATTTTGGCCTTATTTAGGGGAGAAGGAGGATGGTGCAGGGAACTGTGCCAGCTCCGTGCCTCTTCCAAACCCCAGACCTTCCTCTTCCTCTTTTGGTCCTGGGTGGATGAGATGGAGTGGTGGTGGATGGATGGAGATCAAAGCCAATTACAGCATAAGAAAGAGTTATCAGAGATGTTTAGCAGGCCTCTGCATCCAGCGAGGGCTTTGCTTCTCCATCACTGACAAGCAAAAGGAGAGAGGTTAGACTGGCGATCGCTGGGTTTCCATCAACCACACCTGAAGATGATCCATCAAAGTCATCAGAGGTGCTGAGTTAGCTCTTAGGTTAATACTAAAATGTTTATAGCTCCTCCCAAGTTCAGTATTTTGGGGCTTCTTGACAAGTTATCACAAGCCTTGTGACAAAGGCACCGGGTCCTGCCTAGACACAGGACAGGAGCCTCAGTTTTCCCTGAAAAGATAAAGTTTCTCCTCCTCTCATCTACAGAAAACCCACCTCTAAAATCAAAGAGGCAAAGACCCTCCAGAGGCACCAGGAAATTCATCTCAGGAATTTAAAGCAAACCTCAGGATTTTAATGTCTGGGCTCATCAGAGCACGGAAACATTTGCTTAACTTTGAGCATGTGCTTAACACCCGCGGGAGCCTGGTGCTGCCAGGCAGTTTTCCTCCCCGGTTTGTCCGTCGTGGGAGCAGAGCTGGGACATGACGTGAGCCAAGGGTCGGACAAACAGGGCTGACGCCACAGCAAGATTTATGGGAGGGGAAGGGACCCGCTTTCTTTTCCGTGATTAATAAGGAGAAGACAAGGAACCTCCTCAAAGCCTTGGTGGAGGCATTTCCCTTCCCAGTGCCCAGCTTGACGGGGTCATTTGCAGCCAAATTCCAGCGTGATCTCCGCTGTAGATATCGTTTCCTCAGAGGATTGGAGAATCCCATCCTGCTCATGGTCTCCTGTGCTTGGAGGGGTCCAAATCCTGCCCTGACAGCCACATCTCAGTGGCTGCAGGAGACACCCAGACTGGGAAAGTCTTCACTCTCCAGCCTGATCCAAAGTTTGTTGACCCTGGTGAGATGTCTGGGGGATCAGGCTGTAGATGGAGGTGGTGAAATGATGTGGCTGGTGAGAAAGCCTGATGAAATCAGGGTCTGGAAAGGACCTGGGGCATAGTCGGTGCCTGCAGAGGGGGAGACACCTGGAGCCCCATCCTCCAGAGCTGTTGCATCCTCTGCTCACCCCTGCCAAGTGATGGTGACCATGGCAAGGTGTCCCATCAACCCCACGTGCGACCCCAACCTCTCCAAACATCTCCCCATTCTCAGGGCTGGAAAATCCCAACCCAAGGGATTTGCATCCCGTTATGCCTCTCTCTGACAGACTAAAAGTCCCTGAGGATCCCATTTACCACCATCAGGACCTTCTCCCCTCCCTGCACAGGGCGCATGATGGTCTCGGTTGCCATCAGAGACACATGGACGCTCCGACAGCGATTCTCCACCTGGAGCATAGCTGCATTGCTCATGTCCCTGTCCTTGCATATCATTTGGTCTCGCATCACGCTGCTGGATGTGTCGTGAAAGACCTCTCCGAGCGGCCACAACTCAGGCGGGTGGCAGGCTGGCAGCCCAGCATATGGCTCTGACAGGGAAAGGACGATTCACTGTGAGCAGGCGCAGCGAAGCCCTAACGAAGACAAGAAGCTGTAATTTTTACCTTGAGGTTACCTGCCAAGCTGCTTCCCTAGGGGTGTATAGATCAACTAAGGGTGTGAATTTAAAGCAGGCCGGCTAAATTATATTAAACCTGCGCGTGGACCTTCTCGCTCAAAATGCAGCCAGCCTTAATTCGGTTTAGCTTTGCGAATTAAGCTAAACTGAATTAAACCAACTGTAATTCTGAATAAGTGTCCAGAAAGGGGCTTCATGTGCTCTAGCTAATCCACTTTAGAAGTTGATTTGGATTAATGCTGATGGATGTCCCCTTATAGATATGTCTTGGTGCTCCTGGGCTCGCCGGCTCTGCCAACACACTGAACAGCGAGGATTTACAGCATACCAGCTCCCCCGTACCCACCTCCCTTACAGACCTGCTCCGAGATTGTGAGCTATGTCCTCCTTCCATGGGATGCTGAGGCTGGGGTTCAACCACCTTCTTGAAGGACAGGATCCGTCCTGCTTCATCAACTAACTGGTGTTGGGCTTAGCTGGGTGTTTGGTTCCTGTCCGGTCAATGGAAGGAGGCAAGACACTCATTTGGGGCATACTTGGGGAGATTCCTTGTGGGTTTGCAATGAGCACCTGAATTTAGCCCTTCCTTAAGACTTGAGGGTGCTGGTCTCTCTGCATTGACCGTATAGAGGGATTTTGGCATGAAGCTCCTAATTTAGGCACATCTATTAAATGGTTAAAATTATGCAGATGAAAAATGTCCACACGACTAATTAATATCATAAAATCACACCCCCCGATCCAAAATGAAAGCAGGCAGAGCAAAGACCCAACCTGTGCAATGCCACGGCTGTTTGTGCAAGGAGACACTGAGAGGAACCTGCAAAAATTCCCACACCAATAGGGTTGTCCGCCCACATCCCACCGCCCGCGTGAGGCCATGGAGGCACCAGACCCCAAGCATCCTCACCTCTTTTGAAAAACAGCTTGGTAAAGTCCCTCTGTTGCAGAGGACAAGCGTATCCCCTTGACTTTGTCTTTTTAGAGTTTGCTGACATGTTAACAGCTAATCCCGTGGCTGTTGACTTCATTTCTCTTCCAGAACGGCCAATTGGCAATGGATCAATACAGGGGAAAGGTAGTAGGATGGGAGCTAAATAAATTATTTCCCTTTGGGAGGCAACGTGGAGATGACAGAGAGCAGAGCACCTCACTGCCCCACAGACACAGCTGGTCCAGAGCAACTTTTTGGATGGTGGATCCTGCTAGGATGCATTTGCATCCCATGGCCTTGGCACATGGTTACACGGTGAGGGGATTGGGTGAAAAACTTGGATAGAAATTAGCTCAGCAAATCCCTGTCCCATCAGAGCATTGCTGGAACCTCTCCATCCCCACTTCCTTGTCTTCTTTCTGCACAGTGTCCTGCAGGTTGGGCCAGCTCTGCTTCACTCCTTGAAGTGAAGGAAAGCCTCAGGAGGAAGGAATAGTTTCTTCCAGCGCTAGCTGTGGCCTTTGCTTATTTAAATAGAAAATGTTGGCCTGGATGGGTTATCTCAGCTCTTTCCAGTGTCAATGGAGAAAGGTGGACCACTAGATATGGGTCATCTCTCCCATCCTACTCATCCCTTTGGAGGATGAAGGTGTAGGTGCTCATCTCTCTCCAGGGGTAGAAGAAGGAGATCGGACCCGACACTATGTTTTTGGTCGTGGGACATGAGATGAAGCCACCCTGAAGGCCCTTCTCCTAGCTTCAAAGAGTGCTGGATTGGGCCCTGCGGCAGGAACGTGTCTGCAAGGGAACACTCAGGCAGGCAAATCTGAATTAACTAAGGGTTTGAGTTTAAAGTGCATTAATTTAAAGTGCATTTAAAGAGCATGCAAAATGCATGCAAAGTGCACTTTGGTCCAAATGAAAGTGCTCCTCCGTCAATGGAAAGTAATTTACTGCCCATCCCCTGGCGTTTCGGTCAGGATACATCTCTCTTTACCGTAGACGCCCGCAGGTTTGTTAGCGAAGATGAGCTTCTCAGTTCAGCTCCTCCTGAAGAGCATCTCCCTCGGCATGGGTAATTCCCCGCCGTGAACCGTGGCTTACGGGATGCAGCAAATCGCTTCCCGCAGTTACCCCTCTTTCCCGATTGGGGTTGGGAAGAGGATGGACGACACCTTGCAGGGGAGTGAGTAACCAAGAGCCGGGGGAGCATCCCACCTTTAGGCTGATTGCCCACGCTTTCCCGTATGGAAACGCATGCTGGGAGAGGTCTCAAGTCACCGGTTGACTTCCAGGATGAGGAAAATGGGATCCATCTCTTTGGAAGATGAACTTGAATGAGCAGCAGCCTTCAGAAGGCCAGCGCTGCTCTGGATTGCAACCTGGAGCATGTCCAAAGCAGACGCATCCCTCGTGGAGGGACAGGAGGTGCAGAGGCAGAGCATCCCTTCACAGCCCATTTTACAACGCCACCTCCATCTCTCCACACGTGGGTGATGAGCTGCTGAGAGACGGGCAGGAGATGGCTGAGCCCCTGCCCTCGACCCAGAGGTTCTGCCAGCACTGCTGTCTTATTTACAGCTACAAAATAAACAACTCACCAGCTCAGAAAAAATGCACAACGTCCTCCCTCCATCCCTCCCTCCCTTCCTCTGGCCTCTCCCCCACAAACGGCCGGCAACAGCTTTGTTTAGAAAAGAAAACTGATGTTTTTATGGGTCCCATGAATCTTACCGGGAAGCCAACAACCCCGGACAGGCGGCTCCGAGAAGCTCAGCCGGAGCCGTGAAGCATTGCCTTGCAAAATAAAGGTCAACCCAAGCCACTGAACACCATTAAAGCCAAGGGCTGGGTGCCAGAGTCCAGGCTTTTAAGCCCAAAGAGCTGAGCTTCAAGCAAGTTCTCTCCTAAAAGCTTGGAGTGAGCTGAAATCCCCCAGCTCAGGGATGTTTTTGTAGCAAACTGGGGTGAAATGGCCTCTTTCCATTTTTTTGCTAGGGATTTTCGAAGGAAATTTGGTCCTTTGAAGGGAAAAGCTGGGAACGGAGCAGGAGCATCCCAAATATTCAGGCAAAGCCCTGGCGTTGATGTGCAAAGCCAGCGGGCTTTAAAAAGATGAGCAAAAAAGGGGCTTGAGGGGTAAATCAGCAGGGGCGAGATGCTTCCCACGGCGATGTAACTGAAACTCCCAGTTTTCCAGGGTGAGAAAAAGGGTGGAAAATAATTGAGCTCTCCTAAACCCCAGCATATTTAACATGAAGTTCAGCATGAAACTCAGTAATCCTCGAGTGGGGCCAAGTTCTCAAAGGAGCTACAGGGACAAGCCAGGGTCTTGCAAATGGAGCGAGCAAAACCAATTACCCTAAAGAACAGCAGTGAGTTTTTTAGGAAAGATTTTTGGCTTTGAGCTCCAGTTTTTAAATCAGTCTCCTCCTAGTAGAGGCCGGACAGATGTGTCACTGTTAATGAGCGATTACCCATCGGCTGAGCCGTGGTACCCGGCCGCCCGCTCCCAGCGGTGATTTAAGTGCGGTGGTGGGTGATGGGGACAGCCATGGCCGCGGTGATAAACCTGCCCTCGTGGTTAAGCCTCACCTTTCCCCTTCTAGCTTGACTTATCAAAAAGTTAGGCCAGCTCCCTGAATGGGAAGGGACTGGGTCGTTTTGGGGTGTTTTCCTGTAATTACCTGATTTGTGCCAATTCTCTCCACTGACTCCAGAGGGAGCCTGGACTAGCGATGATGAGGGGTTTATATCCCAAACATAAAAGCCACGTGAAGGGAATTAAGCTTCTCCACCAAGGCCAGGACCAAATTTCCCTCAGACACACAGATTTTCCTCCATTGGCATCCCAAAGCATCCCCCTCCAGCTGCAGCTTAACTGAGGATTTATCAGCAGTTTATACCCCAGCCCCAACCATGTGTAATTACAAGTCCTGACCTCGTTAACAGGACACATTCACCTCCTTGGGATGCTGATTATTTCCCCCCAATAGCAGCAGGAGGGGATGACCCCCACCCTCCTCTTCCTCCTTGCTTCTTCAGAAGGGCTGTCCCAGACGGGAGCCCAGGGACCAAGGCAGGGGGGTGTCAGTGGGTGCCCCCAAGGCCGCAAGCACCCACGTCCCTGCCTCAAGCCCCCTGAAGTCTATTTATTACTTGCAGCGATTAATAAGCAAGAAAAAGGAGGAGGCAGGGGGGCATTGCTCCTGCCTGTTGCTAATTAGTGCACTGCTCGGAGGATGGGAGGCTGCAGGGAGCTCGTTCGCCCACGACGCTTAATGAAAGCAGCACAACCCTTCGCGTTATTTAATTTAATAGGAGAATTAATATCGGGATGGAGGGTGATCGCCTCTGCTCCACGGGCTGGAGGAAGGATGCTCCATCCATCTTGCTTTATTCCGAAGAGCATCTCAAAGGCGATTTGATTACAGGGTAATAGGTGGGTTTTGGGGATGGTTGCTGGTTTGGGGTCTTATTTTTATTTTCTTTTGGGTTCGGTGGGGTGGAAGGCTCTGTCCCTCCCACCACCGAATAAATGAAACCCGCGCGTAACCCTTCACCCGGCTCCATCCGCTGATAAAGTCCCCCAATCTTAATTCAATCTGTAAAGATTAAGCCAGCAATAAGGAGCATCGGAGGGCTGACGTCCGCCGAGTCTCCCCGGGGCGGGTGACAAATGACTTTGTGACAGTAATCGCCAAATTAGAATCTGCATCGCGAGCCCCCGCGCTCGCCGGCGCAGCCGCCGCGCCGGGCTCCTCCCTGGCACCGGGTGCAAGGAAAGGTCACGCAGCGGCACCGAGCGCCTGCTCCCAACGCCTTGCATGCTAATGCACTGCCGGGATTTGGGATAAAAAATATTAAAAAAATTAAAAAGCAGGTGTTTGCGTATTTATTTATCATTCATTGTTTGCTCAGCGGCATGGGAGAGGGCACCCGGCATGTTGCAAAATGTTTGGGTAAATGTTCGTTGCATGAAGCCAGAGCAGGAATGAGGGGGTTTGTAGCAGAGTATTTCCCAAATTCACAGCCCCGATGCCGGGGGAAGCCAAGCCCCGCACCTCTCCCTGCGGCATTTCCAATTAAATTAATAAGGCAGGCAAACGTTGCGCGCTCCCGGCTTGCCACCTTTCTTCCTCTGCATGCTGACCTGCGCTGGGGCGACATATATCCCTCCCTATATGGGTCCACCTACAGCCGGAGATGCATTTGTGCAATTTTCCTGGATTTTTGACAACACCCTGCGGATGCCCTGTGGGCTGGGGTGGGGAGATGCTCTGGGCACCCTCCAGCAGCTTTGGCCGTCTGCACCCACCCACGGGAAGGTGGGCTCTGCCTGAATAAGGAGGAATTTAGGTGGATTCGGGGTTCACCCTGCCCAACTCACAAGGGGTCCCAGCCCCGCTTTGATCCTGCACCCCAATAGATGCCTTTGGGGGTGGCTGGGTGTGCAAAGGGAGGCGAGCCAGGGTGATGCTTTGGCACTGACACACCTGCATCACCTTCGGCCGTGCTAAACCCGTGCAATGCCACGTGCCCTTTGCCTTGCACATGGCCACATCTTGCACGTGCCCTTTGCCTTGCACGTGGCCATCATCTTGCACGCGCACACGTGTGCAAGCACCGGGAGCTCTGCCCCTTCCTCCCTGTGGCCACAGCATTTGCACGCCTGAGCACGAGGGTGCAAATCCACCCCGGGATGGGGATGGTGGGTGCAAATTTGGGGCCGTGGCAGGGCTGGGGGCAATGTGGTGCCCCGCAACCCCCCCATCAGGCTCGTTAGCGTGGGGAGAGGCTGCCTGGGAGCGTTCGTTACGGTCACACAGTGGCGAGGAGCAAGCATGAGTCCCGTTTGACCTTTCCGTTGTACGAGGTGCAATCGAGTTAGCGCCGAGTTGTGATTTAATTCCCGGGATGGAGCTGTAATTCGCTTACAGCAGCCATTTTCCGGCAGCGCTGGAGTAGCCGGCTCTGCCGGTCACCGGGATTTTGTGCCGCCGAGTTGGGGTGCTCCCCCCGGGGAAGCTCTTATCCCACCATCCGGGGTTTTTAAAAGCACAAGACGGCACAAATCCTCCTGCCCCGTGCAAAAACGCATGTGGCACAGTGTGCGGTGGGAGCCTGGACACACTCACGAAGGTGAAAACACGTGCACTTGGGAAAACACACGCCGGGTCACGCGCACACCTGTACCCCATTTCAACTCCATCCATACTGCGACACCACTGGGACGTGGATGGTTATCTCCTAAAGGAAAGAGAAACATTCCCAGTCTGCAGTCGGAGGGGATTTACGCTTTTTCTCCCCATTTTCCCCCCTTGCAGCAGTTGTTTGTATTTGCAGCAGGTGCCTCTAAACAAAACGCATCATCCAGGCTGGGATGTCTTCGCTCAGGAGAGCCGAGCACCCAAAGGAGCTGCTGTCCCCGCAATGAAATACTACTTAGCTCATTGCAATAGGATGATCTATTCATTTTGGAGGGGGTAAGAAAAAATATCTAGGAGTTGTGTTATCATCCCACCACCTGGGGAAGGGTCGCCATCCTCCAGCCCCTCGGAGATGCCGGGGAGCGGGATGCGGGCGCGCCGGGGAGGGGATGCCCCGGCGACGGCGACGGCGGCATCATTGTGCGAGGCCGGAGCGGGGCAGAGCTGGGCGGCTGCATACAAACCCGGAGATGAAAAGGGTGAGAGGCCTCGGCAAGTGAGGGCTGTCGGGGTGATTAATGGGGGTGAGCGGAGGGTGAGGCCCCTCCTTCCCCAGAGCCACAAGATGGCAAAGTGATTCGAAGAACAAGAGAGCAGTGTTCGCCCAGAAAGCCTCCTGGAAAAAAGAAAATACACTTTATTCCTGGTAGCCTGCAGAGCCAAGGGTTCCTCTCCTCTTTGCCTTGTTGGTTGGGTGTTTTTTTTTTCTTGCTGATTTTGTTGGGGTTTTTTTTAACTATTTTAATAAAAATAAATAAGTGCAACGAGGACGTGTAAATGGCAGTGAGAATTGCACCGCGCTGCCGGGTCAAAGCCGCCTGGGAGCTGCCGTATATTTACATCTCTATTTGCTTAGAAAACAATAACCCACGGGGAGGAAGAGGGGAGGTGCTGGCAGGGCTGGTGCAAGGCGGTTTTGGGGGGCCGGCATGGAGGAGACCCCCTCCCACCAGAACAAAACCCTGGGACCCAAGAGAGGTTTTTTTGCAAAGCAGCTAAACCCCATGGGTTTCGCTCCCGACGGATACACCACGCTGATGCTCAATTCCAGCTTCCCCTTCCCACGCAGCTCCAGCCCCGGGGCTGGACCGAAGGGGGCTGCTGAACCCCAAACCCACCCCAAAAAGGATGGAGCAAGGTGGGGAGCAGCATCACCGCCACGGCTGCCCTCCGTACCACGTCTGCCCCTAATTTAATACCCGGGGAGCCAGAGGGGCCGGAGCAGAGGCGACGAGCGCAGGATGCTGGTGGTTACACTTAGCTGTAGGGTTTTTTAATGACATAATAGGTTGGGAACAATTTTCCCAGCCCGGTTCCCATGGCCTTCCCAGATGCAGAAGCTGGGCAGATCCTCGCAAACTCCCTCCAGGTGCAGGATATGTGGTTAAATCCCAGGGAGCGAGGGGGGCTGGGGGGATGCTGGAGGGGTCCCTAGCCCCGAGCAGGGCTGCTCTGCTCTCCTCCCATCTTTTTTTCCTTCCGTCTTTCCTTCTTGCCATGTCCCCCCATCCCTCTCGCCGTCCCACCGTGCCCTTGTGAACATGTAGGGAACCAAAATCACAGCAAAATGTAATGCTTGCCACGTACCGGGTCGAGACACGGGAGCTACGCAGAGTATTCAGGAGCTGGATTAAAGCTCATTTCCACAAGAATCATCATTTTAAGGAAATTAATTGAGGTTAAAAAAGCCACATAAGGCACTGGAATGGGACCTGGGTGGATTTCCAGTAATTCTAGATTTTGGGAAAGGTGGGTGGTGAGGGTTGACGGGGCTTGTGAAGGATCCAGCATCAGCAGCATCGCGACACCGCTTGGCTGTGGATGCTTTCTGGGTACCAGCATCCCTGAGAACAGCAGCTTTGCTGGGACCTTGGTGACAAATCCCAAACGGCTCCCGAAATGCCAAGGGAGAAGAGCTATGGGATATGCTGAGGGGTGGAAGGGGTTCAGATGGAAGTTATCTGGGGGTATCCGTTGGGATGTGCTCTTTCCCAGCGGGTTTTGGGATGAAGAGCCCTCACTTTGGTCTCCTGGGAGAGGCTGCAAGAGGGGGGATGACCTTGAGCCCAGCCCCTGCCACCCACGGGATCCACAGGGTCCTCAGTGTGGGTGGGAGGAGAAGCAGAAGGGCCTGTGGGTGCGGAGAAGGGGGGTCTCTGCAGAGCACCTCCCTGCTCTGCCCCAAGGTTTTCGCCCCACAGCCACTCTCAGGGGTGTCCTTCCCCTTTGGGGGTGTCCTGAAGACCCCCTTGCTTGTCCCCTTGGTGGGGTGACATCCCCCTGAGCCCTGACTGGCACCCCACTGCGCAGCCGTGCCTCCATGCATAAGGAAAATATATCCACATATAGAAACAGGGACGTATGGACTCACAGACATATGGGAACGGGGACATACAGACCCGCTATAGCTCGGTCCCAAGACATCACCCTGTAATCCTGCCCCTGCAATGACCTGACGCACTTCTCCGCAGTCGGCACATATATAATGCTGCCTTTACACATAAGGATGCTATATCGCCAAGGGGCCGTCAGTGCAAAATTGGGCGCATGTGGTCACACCACACATTTGGGGGTGTCTTTGAGCACCCACACAACGTCCCCGGGTGCCTTTTGCTGCCTGCAAGCCCAGGGCTATATACATCCCATAGATACATAGAGCGAGACATATATATGGAGGTTGCGACGCCACATGCATAAATCCAGCTGTTGCACTGGGTACCCAGGCAGGAACAGGGCCGCATCCTGCACCGGGTCCAGCCGCTTCGTTACCTCGGAGCATAAATTAGGTGTGTGCACGCACACGCATACACACGCACGCGCGCACACACACACACGCGCGCGCTGGCCCAGAAAGCGATTAGCTGCCGCTCAAATTTGCATCTTATTAACATTCCCACAAGGGTTATTTTACAGCCAAAGGCGGGTGGGATGCTCGTCGCACAGAGTGAAAAAAAAAATAACACACACGCACCCCCCCAAGCTTTGGGGTGCGGGAGGAGGATGAGGATGAGGCTGGGCTGGGGGGGGGCAGGGAGGAAGGGCTGGGGGGGGCAGCAGGGAGGTTCTGGGGGGGGGATCGGGAGCTGGTGGTGGGAGACGCGAGGCCGGGCGCATTGGGAAGCGAGTCACGTCGGGTAATTTATGGTTGATGCTTCTGCGGGAGTTTAAGACCTCGATGCCTTCCATAAACTATTTTACTTGTTTAAAACCCACAGTGGCAGTGGGGGCTGGGAAGGAATTTGGGGGGCTGTGGGGGGGGGTATTTGTATTTCCCTTGGGAATTAGGGCTTGGGGTGGGGGGACTGTCGCATCCCTGTAGCCACAGCTGTCCGTCTCCCCCCCGACACCCACCCGCACCAGCGGGGTCAGCGGTGGATTTTTGGGGTGCTGAGCCCCTCCAGGTCCTTCTTTCCACCTCCGGCTGATACCTGAGGCTCAAAAGCAAGGGATGGGGGGGGGGGCAGCCCCCGAGTCTCATTCTCAATTAGAAAACCTTTTACTCTCTGGAAAGGCAGCGGTTGAGAGAGCGAGGGAGCGGGAGAGGCATTTCCAATAGTCACACTTGTCAAGTGAGACCATCTTTTAGCCCTCAGGAACAGCAAATCCCCGTGAACTCTGGGTGAACCAAGATTGAAGTCATAAATCAGCCCTACAAAAGCCTGCTGTTGGATGCGGGTGCCGGGCTCCTACCTTTAACGCTTTAACGGGCGAAGGAGGAAGAAAGAGGGAGGGGGAAAAAATGGCAAAAAATAAAATATCTTTAAAAAAAATAACAAAAATTCACATTATCTGCACGCTGCCTGAGGGTGGGGGCGTGAGGATGAGGAGGGAGGGGGATGCTGGTGCCTTCCCAGGGTGAAATGAAGGCTCTTCGCCCCCGCCATCAAGGGGTTGGGGCTTTTTGGGGTGCTGGGGTAGGAAGGGGGGGGGTCACTGAAAGGAGGGAGCGTGAAGATGAGGAGGCTGTGGAGGGGGGGAGGAAGGAAAGGGGTGGAAGGGGAGATGGAGGAGAAAAAAGCATTGATTAGTGAAAGGAAATAGCTGGCGTAATGGATCTGGAGGAGAGGGCTCTTTGGCGGAGGGGCCATCGATCCGCTAATGGGAGAAAGAAAATGGGAGTGAGAAAAAAAAAAAATATAAAAAGCCTATTAAGAGATAGCGGGGAGTGTGCACTGCATACATATGGGCAGGGCGAGGGCTGCCTGCCCCCTGCCCGTACCTGCCCCTCGGCCGCAGCATCCCAAGCTCCTGCTTCTCACCCCACTCATTAGCGACACACGTGGGATTTTTTTTTTTTTTAACCCCCGCCTTAATAAAAACTCATTGACCTGGGCATCCCTTAGGCTTGTAGAGGAAAAAAAAAAATAGAGGAAAAATAAAATACTGCTTCGCCCCGGTCTGGGATGCTCGGGGGAAACTTTCACCCACCCGCGTCCCCTCTCTCTTGGCTAATCTAAGATGACAAACAATATGATGGATATAGTTTATGTTAATTCGCAATGCCCTTTCCTCCAGAATTTAACTGTAAGTTAATGTACACCGGAAACTCCAGCTCTCCCTGCTTCGCTAATGGGCTGAGGTATTAGCTGGTTCTAACGATGCATACAAATGTACTTGTCTCTGTGGGCTGCCCCAAGATTTATGACTCTTTTGCCTTCTGTAGCTGTAAACAAGGGAGAAAAAAAAATAAAAAAGCCAGTCCATGCACCGCTTACTACCTGAAGGAGCCTTGAAAAAAAAAGAGGAGGGCGGCAGCCGGGCGCAAAACTTGAATTTTTCTTTTTTTTTTTCTCTCTTTTTCAGGCAGAAAATTGCATTTTTTGCAGCCCGGGTGCGGAGCACGGTGCAGGAAATTTCCAGCTTGGATTTGCAGAGCTGGGGGGCTCAACCCCAGGGATTTTCCATCTCCCACCCACCCCCCCCGGCCGGAGCCCGCAACCCCGCACCGGGGACCCTCGGGGGGGAGCGACTTGGGGGGCGGGGGGGCGATCCGAGGAGCTGCGCGGGGGTACGGGGGGGGGGGTAGCGCAGCTCAGTGCGGTGCTGGGATTTTATTTTTAATAATTTTTTATTTTTTTTTTAGAGAGGAAGGGGGGAGCGGCTGGTTCCCCCCGCAGGCATTCCTGCTGCCCCCGGAAGAGATCCCAGCTTAAAAAAAAAAAAAAAAAGAAGAAAGAAAGAAAAAAAACAAAACCGAAATGCAGCAAAAAAAGAGAGCAATTTGGGGAAAATCTTCGCTTCTCCGCTGTTCTCCTCCAGAGCCGCCGCCGCCGCCGCGTTTGCAGCCGCCGGAACGGAGCAAAGATGCCGGAGTTTGGGTGTAAATTTAAAAGCTTTGGGAAGAGTTTGCAAAGCTAAAATTGTATTTCTTGAGAGCTGCGGGCTGGTAGGTGAAAACTGCGTCCTTGTCTGGGGGGTTTGCTGGGTTTGGGGACTCCGTGAGGCCCTAAAAATGCATTTTAGGGGGGAAAAAAAAAAAAAACGGAGGAGGGAGGGATGCGAAGAGGGATTTAAACCTCGGTTAAGTTTCTACTTGCTTTTATTATACCTGTTATTGGCTTTTTTTAGGAAATGAAGTCAGATTTCTTGGCAGAGTTGTGGTTGTCGGGGCTTTTTGGAAAGTAGTTTTCAGTAGCGGGACTCGTAGCCGTCACTGCGGATGTATTATATTATATATATATATCTCTCAGATGTATTATATATTATATATATGTATTATATGTTATATATTTTTTCTATATAGACACACACACGCAGTTTGTTTATATATATACATACTTTTTTTTATATATATATATATATGTATATATAAAAAAATTTAGAAAGCTGCTCGCATTGCATGGAGGGGAAAAAAAAAACCAACCCCAAAACTCCCCCAAATGCTCCAAGGAGAGGTGGAAACTCGCAATTTTTACTCCCTTTAGAGCCCAGGGGTTCCAGCAAAGCTCAAGAAACCCTCTGCCCTCCTCCCTCTCTTCGTGACCAGTAGATATTTTCCAAAAGGCCCCGGCAAGCCCGAGCCCGGCGGGCCAGGAGCCGCTCCAGCCTTTCCCTCCTTCCCTGCTTGCAGAGTTATTTTAATATCCACCTAAACCCCAGATGGGTTATTTTGGGGATGTGCAGAACACGCCTCCTGCCCATTCACAAGTTGCCAATTTAATCTGATTGCTCTTTAAAAGCACTTTTCTTTTATTATTTAGGGGAGAGAGAGAGAGGGGATTTAAAAAATAATCGGAAAAAAAAAGAAAACTTGGCCGGGGGAAGAAAGGCGAGTCCGTGTGATGGGTCGGAGCCACATGGTGCTACTTAAAATGTTCGCTTTGAGATTCATAAAATATTTAAAGCCCCGAGTCAAGCCTTTTCTATTTATTGCAGTGTATAATTCAAAATTATCGTGTATTAATAAGCCAATAATGATAATCTCTATAGGAAAAGCACGCTAGTTGTGCTGGTTTTATGGCTGCCCTTATCCTTCCTAATAACCTTTGGCTCGGCTCTGTAATAACTCACCGCCGAATGAGCAATTGCCTGGAGTGCCTTAAATATCTCCCAGCCTTTTCCACACTCCGGACCCCCCCTTCGCATCCCCCCCCCCCGCACCCCCCCGCCCGGGGGCTCCCACGTCATTCCCGGCCGGTCACCGGTTCGAGTCCCCGCTCCGCCCGCTCGGATATAGCGCGGGGGGGGGGGGGGGGGGGGGGGGGGGCTTAGCCTAAAAGTGCTTTTTTCCCCTCCCCCCCTTATTTATTCTTATTATTTTTATTATTATTGTTGGGTTTGTTGTTGTTGTTGTTATTACTACTACTGTTAGTGATATTACTGTTACTATTACTACTACTATTTGCTTATTATTTACTTACTAATACTTATTGTTTACTTAATACTATTACTACTGCTATTTGCTTATTATTTACTTATTAATACTTATTGTTTACTTAATACTATTACTACTATTTGCTTGTTATTTACTTATTAATACTTATTGTTTACTTATTAACACTTATTATTATTTGTTGTTGTTATTATTAATAATATAATTATTCTCATTATTATCTCCTCAAAGCAAAGTTTCGGAGCTTCTTTTCTTTTTAAAAGCAAAATGCCCCAACTTGGGAATTTGGGAGCATCTCTGGAGGAAGGGGATGCAGGAGGGCTCCGGGGAAGAGCCCTCAGCCCAGCGCTGCTCATTTTCCATTTTCCTCCTCATTTTTACATCCTTATTAATTAATCTCAGCATCTCCAGGGCTTGGCGGTGATGGGGCTGGGCCGTCCCACGCGGGGGTGCGCGTCCCCCTCCAGCATGGCACACGCGTGTAACACGCGTGCACACACACTAGGCTCATGCTCAGCACATGTGCACACACGCGTGCACACACGTGTGCACAAACTCCCCGATCGACCGACTGTGACGGATCTTCTCCACTGAAGTTACTTTTAATCAAGACCCGCAGAGGTCCTTTGCTGCAGTCCTCCGGGGAAGGGAACCGTGGCCGCTGGCATTTACGGGGGGGCTTTTTTAAGGTTTATAGGGGAGCACCGGGCACGGCTTCAGTGACAGAGAGGGGACACGAACCAGCGGCCACGTCACCTGCGATCGCGTGGGGGAGAAACTGAGTCACAGCGGCTCTTTGGAGAGAACGAGTCGGAAACGGGGTTTTCTGGAAAGCAGCGTGAAATGGGGATTTTAGCCATAAAAGGTGGATTTACGGCAGAGCTGCCTCTCGGTTACCCACGAGCTGATGCACAGCTGCGGGATGCGGCACATACACACACACACACGCTGCCAGTGGATCCAGACCCGGCTGCACACGCGTGGCACAACCTGCCTGGGCTCACGGTGGCTAAAACACACCCAATTGCACCCCCAGGTTGAAAAAAAATGCTGGTGCATCCCCCAAACCAGCCACGGAGCTTCGTCCATGCATTGACACAAACATGGGGGCTTTGTACAGACCCCCACGCCCCCAAAAAGCTGCAGCATATGCCAAGGGGGCCCTGACCCCTTGCACAAAAGCCGTGTGTGTACACACATGCGCACATATGTGCACGGAGCACATGGCCCAAATGTAGAGGATCTCTCCCAAAACCCAGCCCTCCAAGGTGCACACCCTGTGCAGACCCCCATTCCCCCCTTCAGGGTGCACACCCCCCTCAAACTGCACACCCAGTGCAGACCCCCCCCCATGGCCCATGCACGGCACGACCCTCCCCGAAGACCCTCTCCCAAGCTGCACACCCAATGCAGGTCCCCCTAAAGTGCAAATGCAATTCAGGTGTCCCCCCCCAGCACACATCCAGGGCAGGACCCCCCCAAGGTGTGCACCCAGTGCAGACCCCCCCCTCCAAGGTGCACACCCATGTAGACCCCCCCCAGGATGCTCCTACAGTGCAGAACACACCCAAAATGCCCTCCTCCAGCCCCTGTTATATGGGGACACCTCCAGAGGCAAAGACACCCCCCCGCACCCCTTCCCCTGGCCAAACCCACCCCCTCTATCACCCCAGCACTCCCCAACCCCACAACAGGAGGGGGGGTCCCCCCAAATCCTCACAACCCTCAGTGCCCCCAAAACACCCTCAGCCCAAGCAGAAAACCCATCCAGGGATTTTGGGGACAGCACTCCCTGTTACCTGGGTGTCCCCCCCATCCCCAGTGCCCCCCCCGCCCAGTGTAAGGGCAGCCCAGCCGTGCTGGTGCTCCCGGGTTGTTCTCAACCCAGGCCTGACCTCTGGGTGCCCTTCGTTAAAATATGCCGGGAGACAAAGCCCCGGGTGGGAGCAGCCCCTCCGCAGGCATGGCTGGGGGGGGCACCATCCCCAGTCCCCCCCGCAGCCCCCCCAAGGGGCCTGGAGAGGATGGGGCTTGGCTGGTGAAGTTTGCACCATCCACTGTGTCCTTCCCACTGGACGTCCAAGGGGGGGGGCCTGATCCTGATCACTGTGCTCTGCTGGGACTGATGTGACTCCCCCCAGCACACAGAACCCCCCCCCGCCACTGGGACCTCACTCAGGGGGTTACACCGATTAGTGGGAGCATCGCCCGCTCCACCCCACACGTGTACACATGCGTGTGCCAAACACGTGTGTTCACCCGCTGGCCACACACAGGTACGTGCGCTGCATGTGTGCACACACACGGGACATGTATACGTGTGCATAGGTGTCACACACGCAGACACGCTTCTGCAGGCAAGCACACACTTGTGCATGCAAGCGTGCACACCAGATGTGTGCAGAGGTGGCGTATACACTGCTGTGTGCAAACACGCATGCACACGTGTGCACAGGTGTCACACACATCCCCGCCAACTCCCCGGCTTTAAAATGTTTTTAGCAAACCAGCCGCCCTGAACACCCCGACCCCCAGGTATTGGGGGTGTCTGACCACCCTCACCCCTCTCCCTGCACCCCCGACCCCGCCGGACCCCCCCCCGCGCTCCACACATCCCCGCAATGCACAGAAAGCCAATTATGGAAGATAATTAAAGCAAACGACTATTCCCGTTCCTCCCCACCCCAACGTCCCCTCCACACTGGAGCAGGTGATGGAGAGGCGACGCGGCCTGAAAAAATAGCTTTCAATTAAAAGGGGCCCTAAACGAAGCATCCAGGGCAGGGAAGGGCGAGCAGGGACGGCCACATTATTTTGGTATCGCACACGGGAGTGAAGTCCTTCCACACAAGTGATTGCCTTTTCTGCCCTATTTCCACCCCCACAACCAGGGTATTTTTGGAAAACAAAGTGTCTCTATGGCGCATCTCCCCAGATTTTACCAGGGTTGGCCCTCGGAAGGTCTCAAATCACCTTTCTTTTGGGAGAAAAAAATTAAAATCCTTAATTAAGAGCATCTACTCATGAGCATCCCTTCCCTGGCTGGAAGATTTGAGCTCTTGCCGTGGTGGCAGAGCCATGCTCAGGGGCGCAGGGAGGGGATGGGAAGCAATTTTTTCCCCCTTGAGTTACATCCAGAACTGGGGAAAAAAAAAAAAACCACTCCTCTCCTTCAGCAGCAGCACAATATGGTAGGTGAGCGTGTTTGGCTAATCAAGATAAATATTGTATGCATGGCAGGAGCATGGCAGGCCCTGCTAACGAGGAGAGGGAAGGAGCCGGGTGTTTGGATGCTCCAGATCCGCATTGCCATGGTTACTCGGGCTGGGAGCCGCATCCTTCTCTCCGAACATCCCCTCCGAGGGGTGCGGGGGGACACGCCGAGGCCCGGCCAGAACTTCCCCAGGGCTCCCGCGACATCCCACAGAAACCAGGGCGAAGCAGTCATTGGGGGAAAAAAAGGCAAAATTCAGCCTTTAGCAATGTGGGTTTTTTTTTTTTCCTTGAGGTATTTTCAAGGATTTTCCAAACCGGAGCAAAAATAACTGAGGGTTTGGGTTTTTTTCATTTGGTGGGGGGAGCTATTATACGAAACAATGGATTCCACCCTGGCTAATTGCCGCCAGCCTTTCGCTGTGAGAATATGCCCACACTGATGCATTAAAAAGAAAAGAGGTTATTGAGGTGTCTGTCCCTCTCAGAGAGGGAAAAGACTTTTCTCCCTTCCCTCCTGCCCCTCCATGGGCACCTTTCCCCGTGGATTTCCCCCAACCAGCCGCCCCTGGGACGCAGCGATGGGGGAGTTTACCACCCTGGGATCTGCTCAGTGTGGATCCGAAGGGATTTGGTGGGGACCAGGGTAAAAAAAAATTGGGGTTGGAGTGGGGAGAAGGTGAATAAACCACAGGCCTGGAGGGTGGGTGATGAACGGCGGCGCGGGGGGAGGGAAACGGGCTTTAAAACATCTGCTGCCAGGGTTATAAAGCAGTTGGATTTACAGCTTGGCTCTGCCAGCCACCCGTGTGAAGCCTTTTCAAGGAATCCCCCGCTTTTCAATGCCGAAAGACAGGCAGCACACGCGCGTGCCGGAGAGAGGGCCAGCCACGGCCCCGGAGCCGGCAGCGAGGTTATGGGGGGTCCCACACGGGCACCCCCGGGGTGTACGAGGGCGGCTGGAGACACGGACGTGCACCGTCGCCACTCACACGCGTGTGTGTCACCGTCACACCGGCGGTGGGTCCCTGTCTGTGGGTGATGGGGGAAGAGCTGGGGTGGTACCCCACAGCTGGGCAGCAACTGGGGTGGCACCCCACAGCTGGATGCAGGTGGTGGCACCCAGCACCTGGCACCCCTGTTGAGGTGACACCCCATATCCAAGCAGCACCCAAAGTGACACCCCACATCTGGACAGCATCCTACAGTGACACCCCACACCTGGACACCCCCGTCCCATGGTGGCACCCTGCTTCTGGACGGTATCTTAGGGTGACACCGCACAACTGGACATCCTCAGTGACACCGCACATCTGGACAGCCAAGCCGGCCAGCACCCCACACCTGGGCACCCTCAAACAGCTGCATCCCAAAACTGAACACCCTCAAACAGCAGCACCCCACACCTGCACCCCCCCCCATATCAGCACCCACCCTGCGACACCCCCCCCCATATCAGCACCCACACCGGAACGCACTCCCACATCGTCACCCCACATCTGGTCATCACCCCACATCTGGCCAGCCTCCCATCACAGCACCCCACATCTGGCCACCCCAGCACGCCATCACTCCATCCCTGGATCTCCTCCCACCGCAGCCCCCCCCCCACCTACCTGCCCCCCCCCCACCGCGGCCGGGGGGGGCTTCCTCTGCCCCTGACCTTTGCGGGGACCTTCCCTCTCTTATCTACCCAGATTAGGAGGAGAAAAAAAAAAAAACCACCCAACCCTTTCCTCCTGGGAAGATGCTCTCCAGCCAGCGGAGGTGTTTAGATTACTGCTCCGGGAAAACCCGAAACCCCTAAAAAAAAGGGGGGGTCTTCTAGGGCTCTGCCCTGACTTATTTATCCCCCCCAAATCAGTCAGACCCTTAAATTTGCAGAGGTGATGTGAGAAACCCCCTCCCTTCCTATAGCTCTGCAATTCTCCCACTACTTATTTCCCTCCTGTGTTTCTCTCCCCATTTAAAACCTCTTTGGGTCGTTTTTTAAGGTAGGGAGGAGTTTTTACTGGGGGGGGGGGGGGGAGAAAGAAAAAAAGCGGAAAAAACCGATAATAAACTCACAGATTTTCCTAAGGGGGGAAGTGTGTTAGGAATTAACTGAATATTTGCCTTTTCCTCCCTTGCAGCCGTGCGGGGCAGCTGGATACAGAGTCCGAGGATGGAAGAAAAAAGTTTTTTTCCGTGTATATTGGCGGGTATCACGACACATGCACGGATGCAAACCCATATTTATAGCTGCACAAATTACACAAATGCATGTCTAATTAGGTCTCTGCGCAATTACATCTCCACAAATGCTGGTACCCATTAGTGGTAAATGCCCCGCGTATTATTGCTAATAAATATTTCTAATAATTAAAGATGCTCCTGAAGTGCTGAAGCGATTTTTTGAACCCCAGTCGTGAAAATATCGAAGGTCCCCCCCCTCCAGGCATTAAACCCAATATATAAATATTATCATTATTATTATTATTATTATTATTATTATTATTAGGAGCAAACTTGCTCGGTGCAGCCAAGGCAGAGGCCCGTCCCAGCGTTGTTTATTTTTTTTTTTCCTAATTCAGACAGGGTTAAATAAAGCTTTTTTCAGCCTCAGTTTCACATCTCCCCCAAGATAAGTTTGCAAACAGCAAGGTGGAAAGTAAAGTTAAAAGGGGGGGGGGGGGGGCGAGAAAGAGCAGGGGGGGCAAAGCCCCGCTCCGGGACGGGTAATAAACCGATCTCCCAGCTGCAATTAAAATTCCCCCCGAGCCCGGGGAAGGAGGATGAGCCCCTTTCCTCCTCTGAAATTAGCTTTTTTTTGGGGGGGGGGGGGGAATCGAAGCTTTTTTTTCTTTAAACCTCCCAGAAGCAGTCTGCGGCTGTATTTGATTTACCCCCCACCCCTCTCCAACTAGACCACAGGCTGGATATCATTAAATAACCCAAATAATAATAAAAAAATATATATAATAAAAATAAGAAGTGATGGATGAAATCTCCCCTCCAGCCCCCCTCCCTTCCCCCGGAGCCCTCCCTGCTCCCGCCCCCGGTTTTTGGGGGCCACAGCATCAGCTGAACCTGCGGGTCCCCGGAGGTTGCGGCCACCCCAACCTCAGACCCCCCCTCCCCAAAAAAAGCCCCTTTTGTCCCTCTGTCCAAAGCCGGGGTCATGACCCAGCTAATGCAGAGCCAACCTGGACGTAAACACTTTATGGGCTCTTCTTTAAATATTTAGAGGCACTTCAAGGAACCTGGGATGGGGCTGGGAGAATTTCAGTGTATTTGAGGGTTTTAGTGGTTTGGGGTTTTTTATCTCGCATCCTCTTTTGCAAAAGGACCCTCCTCCTCCTCCAAAAATAAACCTGGGCATGGGAATAGGGATAAAGAGGAATGAAGTAGGAATAAAATAGGAATAAAAATGCAGGGGGGGGTATCATGGGGTTTTAAGCGAGGATGAAGCAGCTTGGAGGTATTTAAAATCAACAGTAATAAATAAAAAGTTGTAGTTGTTAATCCTGTGCAGATACACGCGTGTACCTGGGTGCTGCGCAGGGACACGCGTGGATGTCCCTGCTTTTATCCCTCCCCAGGCATCTCCGTCTGCAGCTCTCCGCCTTGTGTGCCTCTAATTGTCCCTATAAAAGCGGGGGATAATTAGAAATTAAATTATAATTATAAATGCATCTCGCCTGCCCATACTGGCTCAGCGGTCCTATAAATAAATCCATATGCGCTGGGTATGTGCATGGCTGGGCATGGTTAAAAGCGCACTCGCAGAAACACACTTTTTAGTTAAAAGTACCCACTCGGGGAAGAAATAAATGTGTAATTTGGAGAATTTGCCTCAACACCTCCGCCTCCCCCCGCAGTTTATTGGAGGGGGGGGGGGCAGTTGGGAGCAGGGGGGTTTAATCTGCCAGTTATTCATTTTAAAAATAAATTAATAATAATAATAATAACAATAATAATAAACCTCCTCGAATTCCCGAACCGCAAACCACTTTCAGCTTGTTTAAGTTTCTGATTGCATAATCAGGAATTAATTGGGAATAAATGGAGAGCGGCTCCTAAGGAAGAGGGCAGAGGAGGGCTGGGGGGGTGAAGGTGGAGTCGCAGCAGAATCTTGGCGAGGGGAGAAGGATTTGAGGGGGGGGGGGGGGGATATGCCCTGGCCATAAATTACCTCTCGTTTCCCACCTTCAGTATGCGCCTTTTTGGTGTTAAAAATCGGTATTTTATGGTCGCAGGGGGGATTTGCTAGGGAGCGCTTTTTATTGGAGGTGCCGCTCCTTCCCTTTCGGGATATTTTGCTGTTTCTCACCCAAATTGACGGGCTCTGCCAAGCCAAGGGCTGGTTTGCTCTTTTCTGCCCTTAATTCCCCCAGAATAAGGCGGGAGGGGGCAGCGAGAGTGTCGTGTGTGTGTGTGTCCCCTGGGACGGGGCTGGCTTTGAGTGGCAGCTGTCAGAAAAGGCAGCCAGACCCCAAGCTGGACGGAAGGAATAAATGCAAAAAAAATATAATAAACCAGATGAAGTTTGGAGAAGTCCTTTGCCCGAAACCTCCTGACGTCCCCGGCGGGAGAAATAACAATTTATTCCCAGCAGAATTATTTTTTTCCGGCTGCTCCTGAGCGGGGGGACCCCCATGCTCTTCCTCAGAGGAAGGGCAAAGGATCAAAAAGTGTCATCGGGGCAGCAAACTCCTCGGTAAGAAGGCAAAAACCAGAGAAAAATATAAAACCCCCAACTTTTCTTTGGGGGATACAGGCTAAATATCCCTTCGGAGGCAGGGAGGGGTCTCACCTCTCCCTCTGCTGCATCCCAGCTTATCCATTACATGGCTCGGGAAATTATGCGATACATATGTTGGATTAGAGAGCAAGGAAAAATGTTAATTAAGACATGGAGGAAAAGTTAATCATTTACAAAGCAGTATTTAATTCCCTACGCAGAAAGGGATGATTTATTTATTTACCTATTATTTATTTGGCTCACTCCAGTAGCCTGGAGCTTGTCCCATGCACGTCTGTTTTCCGGGGGGTGGGGAGGAAATCCCCCCAAAACACCACCAAGACGCCTTTTTTCCCCCGAAAAAAAAAACCAAACCCCAAGAAGAAGAAGAATCCAGTTGCACTGAAGCAAACACCCAAACAAGCAGGAAAAGGTGATATTTGAAATTGCTAACAGCATCCCCACGGCGGCTGCTGGCTGTTTGGAAAGGAAATCCGAGTCTTTCACTCAAAAAAAAAAAAAAAATCCCAAAATGTTTAGCTTGGTACCTTGCCCATCAAAATTAATCACAGCGACAGATTAGGAAGTACATAAAACTATATCTCTGGATAATGATATAGGAGAGCACAATAAATAAAAGTTGCACGTTGGAGGTGCTGTCAGGTCTGGGGCGAACCAGTAACTCACTCGTTTAACCCTGGGTGCGTGTTTTGGCTTTTAATTCCAATTAACGCCGGAGAGGAACATTTTCAACCTACGAGGGGTTGAAGGAAATTGCTGGAAGGACCCGTAATACCGTGTTAACTGCGAACTAAACCCCGCTCAACAGGAGAGCCCTGGGGCAACAACAACAAAAAAAAAGGGGGGGGGGGGGAATAATGTATTTCCACTGCATTAAAAATAAAATTAAAAAGTTCTCATAAAACTGAGGCTGCTGAGGACCCTCCTCCGCCTGCAGTTATCTCCCCAAAGCATCTCTGGAGCTGTTATTTTCCTTTTTTTTTTTTTTTCCCCTTTCTAACAGGCAATACAGGAAGCTAATTTTCTCAGCCTGCTGGTGTAAATTTAAGAGGGGTTACCATTCCTCGCAGGCTCTGGATACAAAGACTTCCTCACGCGCTTTTTTTTTTTTTTTATTGCCAGTTAAACCCTTCGTAAAACGACTTTGCAGCCCTCTTAAACCCGAGTCCTTAGCGAAGCTAGTTAAAGAGAAGAGGGGGAAGAAAAAAAAAGAAAAAAAACCATAAAATAAAGACCGAGCTGCGAAAGGATCCGGTAAAAACTTATCAGGGAACTTCAAAACAAATTGGACTCGAAGAACATAAAAGGGGGAAAAAAAGCCCTGGCCTCAGATGTTAATTTGAGCCTCCAGAACACGTTGTTGCTGGGAGTTTTATAGCCCAATAATCAAAGTAAAGCGAATTATCCGAGCACCGAACAATGCAGCACCCGGGGGGGAGGTGGGGGCACCTCCTGCAGCCACATCTATAGGTGCAGGGCCAGGTCTGGGACATATAGCCCAGGGGAATGAGCAAGCTCTGATGCCTCGGGGGGAGCATTTCTTCCCTACAGCTCTCCATCCATCCCTGTATCTATCCGTGTGGCTGGCTGTCCGTCTGTCCCGCAGCTCCTTTCCGCTGGAGAAACTCGGGGTTATTTTTGCATCGCTGCCCACAACCAAATCTCTGCCCCCCTCCTCCCGCATCACCGCTCCTTCCGCTCCCATTTGCAGCCTGATTTTCATCCCCACACCTCCCAAACTTTCAGGGGCTCCTTTTTAGCTCTGCTTTGGGTTAATTATTTATATTTTCATTTTTAATTTTTTAATTATTTTGATTTTTAAAATTTTTTTAATTATTTTGATTTTTTTAATTATTTTTTTTTTCCCCCTGAAGTGGGGGTTACTTACGTGGCTGGGAGCGCTCCTGGACCAGCCGGGAGGAAGAGCATCTCTGGAGGAAAAGAAGGGAGAGAAGTTTGGCCGCCACTTCACCCTTCTCTCCCCTTTTCTCCCGGGTTATTTTGGCGAGGAGACAATGCCATAACACGCATCGCATCTGCCCCAGCTCCCCCCCCCCCTTTCCCCATACACCCCATTACTATGGTAAAACCTACAAAGCCTCTAAACAGCGATGGTGCCTCTAAATCTATGTCCGCAGACACAGAAGGTACAACGTGGGGAGAGGCAGCGGGTCAGGAGGGCTCCGGGGTCAGCTTGCTCGCCTCCAATAGAGCTGCTGGGATAGAAAAGTTGGCCTTTCCATGAACCCGCTTTTTTGCCGTTTACCCGAACTTCAATAAAGTTTTCTTTCAGCCTCTCTACATGGAGGCGTCAAGAGGCTAAAAAGGGACCGTGGTTTGGGCTGTTTGCAGCAGGAACAGCCATTTTCCCCCTGTATTTCCCCCCCCCCCCCTTTTCCCCATTATTCTCTTTATTTTCTTTTTTCCTCCTTTTTTTTTCTTCCCCCCCCCCCTTATTTCCCTTTCCCACCCACCCCCTCCTTTTTTCCTTTTTCTCCCCCCTGCCTTCTCTTCCCCGGGTATTTATACTCTCCTTCTGTAGTAGCCCCAGTGGTGTCACGGCCAAGGCTGAGGGAGATGGTGGGTGAGGACCCTCCTGTGGGCAGCAGGCAGGAGCCCACCCCCGGTTGGTGTCCCTGGCACCCAAGGGACCTGCCCCCCCCGGGTGCCATCCCCAGCACCCCCCTCCATGGGATACACCCAGCCTGGGATGGGGAGGGGCGGTACAGCACCCTCCAGGAACCAAAAAATCCCAACCCACAACTCCAAACTCCAACACCCCCCTCAAAAAAAGAGGGAGAAATCCAGCTTGGAGCGATGCTCCTTCCTCCCCACCCTCCTCCTCCTCCTCCTCCTGACTCCAGCCCAGCCTGCAGCGGTGCAGATGCCCAGCTCTGCCCCCCACCCCCGAGGAGAATTGGGGTGCTGCCCTGCCTCAGCTTTGGGGCACTGGGGTGCTCTGAGGGATCACCCACCTCCCAGCACCTGGGGCTGCGCTTTCCTTGCAGATTTTCTGCTTTTTCCTGCATTAAACCTCTTTTTTTTCCCCTCCCTGGTGCCTCCTTCCCCCCTATTCTTCCCCTCTCCGCTTTGATTTCTTGCCTATATAAGAGGATATTAAAAATATCCAAACCCCCACGGGATGGGCCGAGCCTTGGGTGTTCTTTACTCATCGTCTTTTCATGTTATTTCTTTATTTTTTTAGGGCTGGGCTTTATCTGACTTCCCCACCCCAGCTGTGTGGGCTGGGATCTTCCTGGGAAAAAGCCAAAATCCCAACTGGCTCCCAACACCTTTCCCTGCTCTGTGGAGGAAATGCTTAAAGAGGAGTAATGGTTACATGTCCTGTCGATATGTTTTATCTTTCCAGCCTCGTGCTTATATTAATATCCCTAAAGCAGGATGTGAAAGAGAAGAAAAAAAAAAAAAAAAAAAAGCTGATGAGCTTTACATATAAACTCCCCAGGATGAATGATAACCTTCTCCCTCTCCAGATCCGCATCCCCAGCTATCACAAAGGGGTTTGAGACCATGATTTGTTTAACAGCAGCATAAATCGATGTTGGAGAGAGAAAGGGGGGAAAAAATAAATAAATAGACTAAAACCTAAATAAAGATGCTTGCAGAGCCTCCTCTCCAATAACTCTGGGTCCCAGGGCTTTGGGGGGGCACTTGCAGCAGGCCTCCCTCTCCCAGCCCCCTGCCACTGGGGTTTTTAAGCAGCAAACTTCCCAAAGCCAAGGCCAAAAAAAAAAAAAAAAAAAAAAAAAGGGGGGGGGGCGCAGCTCCAGCCCCCCCCCCCCATGCACCCCCTTCCCTGCCCTGCCAGGGAAGCACAGACACCCTGCACCGGGGGTGGGGGGGGACCAATCCAGGTTTTTCCCTAAAATTCCCCCACTGCTGCTAATTTGCAGGCTGCCTCCAAAAGCCGGGAGCAATGAATTACAGTTATTAGCACTATTACTACCATTATTTTCATTATTGTTATTGTTATTATTATTATTTAACAGCCTTTTCATTGCCTGGCAAAATTCAATATGACCTCTTGGCTTGAACGAGTCAACACGAGCGCGCCACGACAGCAAGAGAAAACAATAACAATAATAATAATAATTAATACCAAAAAAACCCCAAAACACCAGGAAAAGTTCAAAGCAGGGAGAGGAGCTAAAACCAGACAATCTCCTGCGGGAGGGAAAGGAAATAAAGAGGCATGACTGGAAGCTAAGCCCAATCCACAGCACTTGTCTGAAAACCCGGATTTCTCTTTTTTCCCCCCATATTTACAGGTTGGGAGGGTCTGAGATTTAAAGTCACTGGCCACATCGTGATGTCATAAAAATCTGGAGTTGAGAGTTATCTTTAGGTTTGCTTAAACTTAACTTAAGCAGTAACTGGTGCACATGGGATCCATTGCACATCGTCCCAGCATTTTATTATCCTGATTACTATTATTTTGGGGTGGGTTTGCGGGGAGATGTGGGAATAAAATAAGTCACCAGACATAAAAGTAAAACTAATTCACACTGACTGGTTTATTGAACACTGGGACTTTCACATACACACTAAAACTCTTTATTGCAAGTTTACAATGATCATGTAAAATCAGTCCAAAAACACAAATAACCACGACAAAAAACCCTAGCTACTGACTTTTTAAAACCTTCTTCTGCTGTTCTTTTTTAAATATGTCACTCTTTCTCTCTCTCACTCCCCTTTTTCTTCTCCATTTCTCAGCAAAGACTCGTCCACCCTTGTGTGCTGTTTCGTAGCTGCTTTTTGTTTGCCTTTTTTTTTTTCCTCTCTGAATCGTGATTTTTTTTAGCTTTTTTTTCCACATTGCTACAAAAGAACTTCACAGCTCCTTCGCTCGTGGTGCATTTGTAATGCAGAGGGGAAAAAAATACCTACGTTCGCCTTTTTTTGTTTGGTTGGTTGTTTGTTTTTTGCCGTCAATATTATCATCACTTCTTCATTAAATTCACCCAACAGAACATTTACCTCTTCCTCCCCCCACCCTGCCCTCCCTCCCCATCCCCCAGCTTTAAAAAATAAATAAAACCCTGAAATGGCGTAAAAAAAACCCTGCAGGTACAGACACCTGGCCTCATGCTATCTGACATGCATCTAAAGCCCGTGGTCTTGGGGGGGGAGACCCATTGTTTTTTTATACGCGGAGGAAAAAGAAAAAAAAAATAATAATTATTATTATAATAATAATAAAAGAAAAACTACGAGGGGAAGGGGGAGGGGGGGAAGAACCAAAATATATATATATATATATATTAGATTCTATAAATAATCCAGAGTCATTCGTGTGCGGGTCTGGGGGGTGTTTATAACCTGGTGATATCCTCCGTGCGCGGGTCCTGCGCGGCGGCGGAGGGCAGCTCCTCGCCCGCGGCCGTGCTCGCCGGGGCGGCGGGGGCGGTGGAGGCGCTGGCAACCGCTGCCGTTGCTGCCCGTACTTTGGTGTTAGGCAGCCTGTGGTCTTTTTTCCATTTCATCCTCCTGTTCTGAAACCAGATTTTGATCTGTCGCTCGGAGAGGCAAAGGGAGTGGGCGATCTCGATGCGTCGCCGCCGGGTCAGGTACCTGTTATAGTGAAACTCCTTCTCCAGCTCCAAAACCTGCTGCCTGGTGTAGGCTGTCCTGGATCTCTTGGGTTCGCCTCCATTGTAATTGGGATTCACTGGAAAGGAGGGGAAGGAAAACAAAACAAACAAAAAAAAAAAAAGAAAGGAAAGGAGAAAAAAAAAACAAAACAAAACAAAAAAGAACACAAAAAAAAAACACACAAGGAAAATCAGCGTGGATGGAGAGAGGGTCGGGAGAGGCGACTGGAGGAGCCGGGGGGGGGAAAGTAATAGGCTAAATAGGTAATAAAGAACTTTGGGCAGCTCAAGAGTTTCTATTCTAATAGGAAGGGGTTTCCCTGGCTCAAAAGACTGAATTATTTATGCACCCCTTACAAAGCTTTCGGAGTTTCACACATACATAACAGAACGAGCCACATGGCTAAGGCTGCCCACAGTAGCTCGGCTATAAAATTTATGGTGGGTGTAATTACCCATTCGGAGTCGTAAATCCAGTTCAATTGTGCTAACCCAAAGACTCTCATGGAAGGGAAGGAAATAAAAAAAAAGAGAGAGAGAGGGAGAGAGAGAGAGGCGAGAGGGAGCGAGCATGGTGTGAAAATAAGAGCGGAGAGACAGAAGAGGAAAATAAAAGTTGCATACCAGTACTGACGTGGATTTTTTTCATCCAGGGATAGACTATGGGCTGTTTGGAAGCTGTGCTGTTGGGATGGTCGGGGTTTGGCTGGTTGCAGGCTGGAGGGGCTGGGGAAGGAGTGGTGGAGGAGGTGGATAGAGCAGCCTGCTCGCAGAGCTGCTGTGCTTTCTCTGAGAGGTGTTGGCCTCCTGGAGTTTGCCCGTGTCCCCTTTGGAGCGCGGCCGGGTTGCCGGGAGCCTGGAGACCCCCGCAGCTGAAGGGGCGGTCGGGGAAGGAGGGTCGTGGCACTGGGTACAGCTCCTGGTGGTGATGCTGGTAGCTGGACTCCCTTGTCCGGCTATAATATTCCGGACTGTGGTCTGGGATGTAATTATTTTGCGAATATTCCTCGCATGGAGGAAATTTCGGATCGATGTAGTTAGAGTCCATCAAATAAGAGCTCATGATCATTAATTTCTGGAGTGGAAAATAATTTTTCTCGCTTTGTCGTTTTTCTGCTCCATAAAGCCCTCCTACTAGCTGGCGACCCCGTAAAGTTACTTTCACCATGTGACATCCCCGGCCAATCACACCCGCCAGCCCAGTCCCCGGATAAGGAACCAAAAGCTTCTGCAAAATGTACCCAAATTGGGGGGGGGGCCGTGGGAGTGGGAGTGGGGGCGCGGGGAGAGCCGGGGAGATGCGCTTCGGGGCGAGGGGCTGGGGACCGGGCTGCATCGGCACCCCCCGGCTGATGGGGGGGGGACAATGGGGGGACCCCCCTTTGGGGGGGGGGAGTGTGCAAGGGGGAGTGTGCAAGGGGGGTGGGGGGGGCACTGGGCATCCCCCCCTGCTAGCCGAGCTGGGAACAATGAGCCCCCCCCCCTTGGGGTGAGTGGGTGAATGTGAGTGCGCCCCCCCCCCAGCTACACCGACCCTTCAGACCCCCCCAAACTCCACCCCCGGTAGCCCCCATCTCCATCCCCCCTCCCAAGGCTGGGCAGGATGGGGACACCGCCGGGGGGGGGGTTACCCCCCCCAACATAACCCAGACCCCCCCATCCCAGCGGGGAGAGGGTTAAACACCCCCGGGGGGGGCATTTACCTGGAAGGTAGAGGCGGCTTTGCAGCCCCCTTACTGCCCCTGCCTTAAATCACAGGCGGGGGGGGGGTTGCCCACCCCTGCCTGCAACCAGCGGTACAGGCAGGGCGAGACTTGCCCCCCCCCGTAGGCAGCGACCCCCCCCCCTTTTTTGCTCCCCTAACCCCCCCCCCCCATTTGCTTAGCCCCAGCCTTTGGCAGCAGAGCAGGGTTGTTTGGGGTTGGGTGGGGCTTTTTGGGGGGGGGGAGGCAGCCCCCTGTTTTTTCCTCGGCCCTGGGTGCTGCAGGTAAGGCACCCACGGGGTTACACGGCCACGCGTGTGCAGCACCCACGCGTGTGTCCCGCTCCCCGGCCACCCCAGGCCGCTCGGCCCTTGCTTTAAGCATTGACCTCCCCATGCTCAACCTCTGGGGTGTACGTGTATATATCTATTTATATATACTTATATTATTTTGGGGGCAAAGCTGGAGGCATGCGTTAAAAATGGCTCCCACCTCCCCGGCGCAGGTCGGGGAGCGGCAAACGGATGTCAACATTTTGGGAGGGTTTTAGCTCCCTCAATTAAAGCTGCTTTTTTTTTTTATCTCCATCTCGCCCTAAAGAGAGGGGCAGAGGAGGGAGGTGGGGTATTCCCTCCTTGTGCTTGATAACAATTATAGTTGAAAATCATAGCTTGCAGGGCATTGCCATATTTTACTTGATAACAATAAAAGTGACACATAAAGTTAACTGTTTATGTTTTATTTATTAGACTAAATGTGCCAGCGGTGTCGAAGGCTTTTGGCTGGTTGTTACAGCTTTTTATGGGGTTGTAAAACGCCATAAATCAGTCACTGCGAAATGGTCGGGGCTCTTTGTGCTCTTGGCTGAGAGTTGTGTTTGCGGTGGCTGCTGTTTCTTCTGGAGATGAAAAGTAATAATGGGATTTTATTTTGATTATTATCACCCCCACATACACCCCAATCATCGCGGTGATTTTGCTTTTTACCTTTTTTAAAATTTTTTTTTTATTATTATTATTATCATTAACAAGCCCTGGCAAACAGCAAACGCCGCTTTCGCACTTTGAATAAACTACCTTTAGCAAATGACATCAGCAGGGTTGGAGGATTTAATTAGGAGCGCTGCAATTAAAGGAAAGCAGAACTTTCCAAGGCTCTGGCATCGCCCATATATTCCCCTAGAGACGAATTTGTGACTGGGAGACGCTCACACAAATTCGAGTCTACAGGGTACATATAGGTGACGGGGAGGGTTGGGGGGGGCAAAGGGGAGCTGAGCCCCCCCCGGACACCAGCTCCGCATCTATTTGGGCACCGGGACATGGAATAAGTCATTTTCTCGCTTTATTTGGCTTTTGGGGGGGGGGGGGGGGCGGTATTGGCGGCTGATTTGCAGGGCTTCGCTAATTGCTGGCCCCGTGCACCGGCAGAGCCTGCTTCTTCCTAAAGTTGTAAGTCCCGGAATTACATATAGAAACGCCTATATATATATATATATACCTATATAAGGTAAAATCCTTGCTCTTCCCAGAAAGGTTTCGGGGATAGGGAGAGAAGGGGGGATGGGGGGAGGGGGCTGCGAGGTTGGGGGAAAAAGACATGAATAGAAATGTATTCCGGAACCCAAAACATTGATTTAAATATATCCAATAAATTCCTTTTCTCCAGCAATACTTCATTCTGCCCAAACACCTCAGACTCATGCAGGGCTTTGACATTTATAGTTCAGACTGATGCAACAACTTTATTCCAAGGCTGAGGGAATATTGAATAAAGATGGAGAGTTAATAAAGTAATTTTTACCTACGCACATCCTTCCTCCCCCCCCCCCCCGAATATATGGGTTTCAATAAGCACCAGCAGAATAAATAAATATCTACAGGTAGTTCTCTTAAGGCTATGCTGGATATTTTTTTTTTTAAAGGAAAATAAAGCACGAAACAAAACGGCAGCAATCAAAGCATTAAAAATTTCAAGGCGTGAAGGTCACAAACTGGGCGGCTCTGGACTCTCTCGCTTTCTCAGGGGGGAAACGCAACTTTATTTGCTCCGTCTGCGTCCCCCCACCCCCCGATTCCCACCCAAATATATCTGGGTTTGAGGACTCGCTTCTCCATCCTCTCTTCCCCATCTCCCTTCACCCCCTCGGTGCGTTTGGGGGGGCTGCCCTCGGATTTCTTACAAGTGCATCAAAAAAAAAAAAAGAAGAAATTCCCCGGATTTCTTACAAATGGCCCCAAAAAATCCTATTTTCCCCTTTTTATTGCTTGTGGATTGATGTTTCCCCCCTTCCTTTTGCTTTTTAACCGGAGTTTAGAGCTGTGCCTCTTGTTGAAGTGTTTGGATTTTTTATTTATTTAACACCCCCCCCTTTTTTTTTCTCTGTAAAATAAGTCTGCAGGGACGTGTGAAGAATAGTTGTACAAGAATCTGGCTCTTTTGTCTATAAAGCAGCCCTCCCACCGCTCTCCATCCCTCGTCCCCCCACCAGCACAACCGTGTCGAGAAACACTTTGGGAGGGACAAAACCCAGAGAAACGCAGCACCTCGGCAGAGAAAAGGGAAAAAAAAAAAAAAGGGAAAAAAATTTGAAAAAATCTCATTTTGAGCTTTATTTCTTTTTCCTACCTAGGATGAGGGCTGCGAAATATAGATCTGGTTACCATCGCGGGGACATTTTTAAGTACAAAGCGCCTTTTTGACAGTACTGAAGAAAAATAAGTATGCATTGTCTCTCCGGATTCATTGTGTTGGCTATTACCATACTGACCGTTTGGTAACCTGTACCTCAGCCCATTAGCAATCTGTGCTTTCCAGAAAAAAATGAAGTACCTATCTACTGGGGGTTTGTTATCCCGTGTTTAATAATAATAGGAAAAGCGGGGTAAAAGCTCGCGGTGGATGAACTCTGCCTCCTTGAGATGCGGGAGGTGGGAATCAGTTTTGGAGTGGAGTTTTATTCCGAGCTTGTTTTAAGGTGATTATTGCACAATTAGTGGTAGGAGAACTAAAAACCTCTGTGTATATATATTTTTTTAATTATTTTTTTTTAATAGTTGGGTTCCCTCTGCCATAGGCAATGACACGTAATTAATTAAATTTTATTTTTTTCCTACCAACTCGAAAGCAGCGAGTGCAGAGAAGAGCTTTTCTTTTTGTCCCTTCCTAATGCAAATAGACAAGGTCTAATTTATGCAAAGAAATATGCAAATGTTTAATTGATTTTTTTCTTAAATCTGTTGTCAGTAAAAGTAATGAATCGGCCTAAAACGATTTTAATAAGCAAAGCCTGTCACCCAAAGTCCTAGCCTTCACATTTTTCTTTTGAGCCTCTTTCGTCTCAAAGAAACTAATAATGTAAATATTTATCCCTTCATTTTAACGTATTAAAGATGAATCCCTCTTGTTTGCGAACGAACTGAAAAAATAAAATAAAATATGCAAACCACTTTCTCCATCTCTCCCTCCCCCCGCCTTCTCACCCCACCCAGGAATTCAATTTTCTTCAAATCTCGTTGAAAGTGGCTTTTTAAAAAGTGGGCGCATTTTAATATTGGTTAGACAGCGTGACCTGAATTTCACCTCAACTGTTTGACTTGATCCAATAGGTCACTGCCAAGGAGTTATTGATGGGGGAACTCCATTGAAATTTCTCTCCTCACAAATGGCCTTTAGATCTTCTAGCGAGTTCAATAACTAGTTATAATGTAGAAGGGGAAAAATGAAGCCCAGAGGCAAACTAATTTGATGTTTCATTTTTATGCTGGAGAAATTGTTGGTTTTTGTTCCTCTCACCTCCCGCTCGGCCCCTCTCTGCCTCTCCAAAAAGGAGGGGGGGGGTGGAAAAAATAAAAATACTCTGGTTTGAGCGAAGCCCCCTCTTAGACGAGGTTTGGCTCTGCTAGAAATATCTGCTATTTTATTTATAATTTAATTGGCATTGGCGCTTCAGCCCGGGAACTCCTCGGGACTCGGTATAGCGGGGAGCCCAGCAAGACTGAAACTTGCTGCTTGGTAGGAAACACACTTTTTTTTCCTTTTTTTTTCCTGTTTTTTTCTTGTTTTTTTTCCTTTTCTGTTTTTCTTTTTTTCCTTTCTCTTATTCTTTTTTCTCCCCCCCCCCCCCCCCCCACTTTTTGGGGGAAGGGTTTTGTTCAAAATAAATCAAAGGCACCAACAACCAAGTTGCAACTCTCCCCTCTTCAACTTCTCCTGGGGTTTAGCGGGACCAGGCAGCCCCAGCTTTCTGCTCCCCAGCAAATCGACCCCCTGGAAGAGACGCTCGGATCTGGAGCGGAGCAATAACCCTCACCCTCATTTTATTCCCCGGGTTTTTATTTGTGCGCTGGGTCACCCTAGTTCATGTGACCACATCTGGGCTCTTCTCTGGTTTGGTGGCCTTGGGGAGGGTTTTCTCCCTTTTGCATCCTTCAGATCCGTTTTCTTTCAGGCTTAAAATATTTATTTGAATTGGGGGAGGGTTTATTGCAGGGAGGGGTGTCCGAGAGGCAGAGGAGGACTCAGCTGGAGGATGCTTTTAAGTGATATATATACAGGAGCTAAGATTTCTCCTTGACTTTTCGTAGACAAAGACGACTTATACTGACCCACCGGATAATTGCTGAACCCTGGGTTAAGTTGAAAAGAAAACATTGGGCTTGTATTGGGGAAAGGGCGTGTTTTGGGCGGGGGTGTGTGTGTGAAAGTTGCAGGAGAAAGTGTCCAGGGGCTGCAGCGAGCCCATTAGCAGATCTATGGCTGTTATTGTATGGGATGGAAACATATACAAACTTGAGGCTGATCCTTCTTGTTGGAGAGAGCTTCTTGCTTGAGTGGTACTTATTGCTCTCACCCCGTGGAAATCTTCCTCCGGGATGACAATATTAATAATTAACATTATTCCCACCCACCCCCCCAGCCTCCTCCCCCAGACCCCCTCGGGTTGCAAATCCACTTCTAGGCTCCATAATCCCAAAACCTTCTTGATGGCTTGGGCCGGGGAGAAGGAGGTGGAAAAAGTTTCTGTGTAGGGACAGAGGATAAAAATTAAGGTGAGGTTTTTTTCCACCCTAAAGTTAATCCAGCCCCAGCTGGGGGGGGTTATACCAGGGAATTTTGGGAGGGGGGAGCCCTGACCCGCTGTTGCTGCAGAGGAAACGTGGCCGAGATGGCTCAGCCTTCACTTGCAGGGATGCAGACCCCTTGGCCTGGCATCAAAATGGGGTGGGAGGGGATAAAATAAGTGAAAACTCCCTCTTTTCGGTGCATTTTGAGTCCTCCCAAGCGAAGACGAAGCCCAGTTTTTACCAGGCTGTGCCCATCCCTTTTTAAAACCCTTTGCAATTAAAAATCAGTCTCGGGGGGTGCTGCCTCCGGGGACGCGACCCAGCACTTCTTAAGCAAAAGCAGCCAAAAAACCATGCAGAAAATCCTCTTCTTCTTTTTTTTTTTTCCCACCTCGGTTTTCAAATGGCCGCGTTGCTCTGAGCCAACCCCCCCCGGAGACACCCAGCCCCCGTCCCTGCACCTCGGAGGCTGCTGAAAGCTCGGATCAATACCCCGCTGTTATTAAAATCCTTGGGTATCCCTTCCTCTGGATGCAGGTCAATGAAAAGTGGGGCGAGGAGGGATGGAGAGGTGGACGACAGGCGTGGGGAGTGACACGGGTGGGACTTGGGCGGGGGGGGATCCTGCCGCGGTGGGGCCGGGCAGCATCACATGGAGGGCAGAACCGCAGCCGGCTGCAGATGTGGAACCGATGGGATGAAGGGGAGGATGATGTAAAGTCCCGGTTTTATCGCCTTTCGGGCCGTGTTTTCAACTCTCTCGGTGTGTAAACACGCTCTTTAAACCCCACGCCACCCAGCTGCGCGCAGCTCCGCGCCCGTGTGCGCACCCCCAGCCCCGAGAGCTGGGAGCGGCGCAGGGAAACGGGGCTTTTCCCGGCGGGAATTCTGCTCCCCGGGGGGGGACACAGGGACCGGGAGGGATGTCCCCTCCGCTCCCGCAACCCGGAGCCTGGCGAACCGCTTCGCCGAGCCATCACGTGTATTTAAATCTTAATAATAATTGCAATAATAATAATAACGCCCCGGGAAGGCGGTGCGGACACCCGGGAGCCCGCGGGACCCTTGTTAGTGTGGGAAACAGGGGATTTAACGCTGGGAAAGGCGCTCCCCGCTCCCTTTAATGTTTATTTATTTTTTTTCACTAGGGTACTTTCAGTTTAATCTTTCGCAGTGCAATAAACTATTATCTTAGTTAATCCCCAAGGCGAATCCATCAAAACCTTTTAATAAAACGTTTCGTGGCTTCCGCGGGGGCCTCCAGCAACAGGGGCTGAGGAAGGGCGAGCCCTGGGGTTGGGGTGGGGTTTTTTTTGGGGGGGGGGGGTGTCTCCCTAAAATTTTCTGGTAGTAAAATAAGGGGAGAGGGTCCCCCCCCTCGGCGGTGCCATTAGGATTCCAGCGGCATGGGGAGCTGCGGGAGCCATCACTCACGGCCCCGGGAGCAAAGGGAGCCGGGCTGGAACAAGAGGAGACGCGGGGATGATATAGAGAAGCAGGCCGCCAGCATCAATCCCGACCTGATAAGAAATCGGCTGCTTCCCTGGAAAAAAAAAAAAAAAAAAAAAAAAGGAAGGGGGGGGAGAATTAAAAAAAATCACAGCCCACTTGCCTAGGCCGTTGAGGTTTGGGGGGAAAAATCGCCTTTTCCCAACGCTAAAGGTGCCCCCGGTCCTTTAGGTTTGCTGGGAAAACTGGAAAAGGTGAGCTGATTTGGGGGGAGAATAAAAGGGAAAAGAAGGGGAAAGCAGCCCTTCGCCCAGAGGACACGGTGAGGGTCGCTGCAAGGATCAGCCGACGAGGGGTTGTGCAAACCGCAGCTCCCCAAAATCTTCTTTTAAGCCCCAGATCTGGCTTGAAACATCGCGTTTGGGGCTTAAGTGAAGAATTAGGCGTTCGTGCAGCACGCTGAAAGCCTCCCATAAAATATAGGTTTGTTCATACTCCACTTCTCCCCTTACACATGACCCAGCCGCTCCAGCCCCAGCCTATTTTTTAAAGCTTTCTATTTCACCACAATATCATAGAGAATTAATTTCGACAAGAGACAGGTACCGAAGAGGAGCAGACACAGATGTAAAGTGTCAGCTTGAGTCTGCAGGTAAATATTTCCCCCTTTTCCAACATGTAAAAGGGTTTTATTCTGCCTCGGAAAGGAGAGAAAGAAAAATAGCAAGAAGGAGGGATTTTTGTTTGCACAGGACACGTGTGGGCACTCACAAGCCCACGCACCCAAGTGGCCTTTCTTCCCCCCCAAAAAATCCCACCCGTGTGCTCCAGAGGGAGAAGAACCCCTCCAAGGGGGAAAGGGAGAGGGGGGATGTTCAGCACCCCTTCCCAGCAGAGAAACCCCTCAATGCTCCCCCCAAAATCTCTCTCAGCACCCGGGGGTTAGGGCTGTGTGTGTGTGCACACACCGGGGTCCCTCTTTTTTGGGGTGGGATTTGCTTAGATCCCAGATTTGGGGGATATTTTAGCGAAGTGGACTGTTCTGCTGGGTGCTGGGTCCCAGCGAAGGGTGCAGAGGAGAGGAGCGGGGGGGAAGGTGGCACCGGCGGGGGGACACACGAGCTACCTCGTTATTAATTACAGAAACTCATCAAGCTCAGCCTGTAAACCCCCTAATGTGGGCTCTACCAGAGGGACGGTCCTCTCTCCCCCCGAAGGAGCGGGGGGTTTGAGATTTGCAAAATCTGTGTGTCCCCCAAAGCTGTGCCCCCCCCAAAGCTGTGTTCCCCCCCAGGTCCATATCGAGGACGAATCTGCTGGAGGGTCAAGGCGGGGGGTGTGGTGTGTGTGAAGGGAAAAGCCTTACAAATAAACACAGAAATGAGTGAATGGGGAGAAATAGGGATGGAAAAATCCCCCAGGTGCCGGGGTTTGGGGGGGCTTTCAGTGAGGTGCCTTCGGCTTTGGGGTGGAATAGTGGGAGAAGAGAGAAAGAAAGACAAAATGTAGAGAGAGAGAAATATGGAAAGAAAAAAGAGATGGAGAGAAAGGGAGAGTGAAGGAAAGAAAGGAGAAAAAAGGAAGGGAGGAAGGGAGGAAGGAAGGAATGAAGGAAGGAAGGGAAGGAAAGGAAGGAAGGAAAGGAAGGAAGGAAAGGAAGGAAGGAAAGGAAGGAAGGAAAGGAAGGAAGGAAAGCAAGGAAGAAGAAAAGAGGAAGGAAGGAGGAAGAAAAGAGGAAGACCCCGGTGCGGTTTGCCGGGCTTGGGGGGGGCTGGCGGGTCGGGGGTGTCCCAGCAGACACCTACCACTGGGCTCCCCCACCACCACCACCACCGAGCCCTCCTGCCCCCGGCCACCCCTGGCTGGGAGCCGGGGCCGGAGCTGAGCCACCGCAGAGGGTCTGGGGGGGGGCACGGAGGGAGGGGGGAGCTGACGGAGAGAGGGGGGAGCTCGTGTCTTGAAAACAAAATTAAAAAAAAAAATCAAAATCTGTATTGCGTACTGCTGACTCCCTCCAAGTTACGTTTATTTATTTTTCCTAAACCTACAGGAAACCTATTTTTTTTAAAGCAGGGTGAGCAGCAGCTCCTCTTACCCAAACTCCAGCAAACTCTAAAATCCTGCCCTGGACGCGAATAAATACCAGAGGTCAACAGTAGCCGCTCTCCCTTCCCTGGTGATTATTTTACTGCTGAGAGGGAATCAGAGGAATCTGCTAAGTGCCAAGAAAACATTTAAATATATCTCCGTGTGTTTACATAAGTGTGTGCGTCTGTGTGCACACACGGGCGCAGCCCCAGCTCCGCAGCCCCCTCGCACCTATATATATCCATAGTGATACATGCACAGAATACCGGTGCCTATGGCTGCGTGTAATATAAACATGCACATAGACACAGCTCAAGCAGGAAGAAAAGGACGAATAAATTGTATATAAGGGGAAATAAAGGCGGGGATTATTTCATGTCTGGCCAAACCATGGTGCTTTGACCCTTTTTCCCGTAAGGAGGAGAAAAGAGTTGGGATAAAGAGATGTAAGGGATGTGTCCGGCGCGAAGGTAACTGGTGTGTTTATTTTCTTTTGTCCCTTCCTTCCTAAAAGCAGGGAAAGTGGATGAGGAGGATGGATATTCCCAGTCCCTGCTGGGAAAAGGGGTCACGTCTGCCAGGCAAGAGAAAAATCGCAAATAAACACACACACACCCCCCACAAAAAAAAAAAGGAGGGGGGGGGGAAATATAAATCGATAACTCGGGATTCAACTCTTGACCGGGAAAACCCAGATCAAAACATCATTTGATAGAAACGCGCTTTGAGCAGTGGATAATAAATCAATAAAATCAATCCATCAATAGGATCTGCAGGGACAGGCGGGCTCCGCAGCCTGGCTGCTGGGGAGCGGGCAGGGGGAAAATGGAAGATGATGTTTGGAAACTCTCTTCCCCACCTCGGGGGGGGGGTGGGGGGGGTGGGAGAAGCCCCAGACGATGGGATGGAAACATCGGGCTGCACCTATTTCAGCCGGATTTCCTCCGTCCTCTCATCCACCCTCCAATACCCCCTTTTTTTTTTCCCAGCACTGAGCTGGATGTGAGGAAAATATATTTCCCAGAGTCATTCTCCGGACTTTATTTTTTTCTTTCTCCTGTCCAATTATGCAGAAAATTATTTTGCTTGTTACTAAAAAGGGGGATTTCTTATGAACACTGTATTTTTTTAATCCCGTAATTCACACCACAGACGACTGGAAGCTCTCCAGGTCGCATACGCAAACGCGAGCAGCATCTAAACTCAAAGTAAATGATATTTAAGCGAAAACCCAAAATATCCGGAAGAAATGCCTCCAACCCGGCATTTATTTTTAATGACCCCCCCATCCATCACCGAGAGGAAGAGGTGGGAAATGAGAGGTCGCAGGGGAAAGAAAGAGCGAGTTTCACGTCGGACGCAAAAAACTTTCTTCTTCCTCCCCAAATCCGGGAAACCCCCGTGTTTCTGCCCCAGCCAGCCTCGACACGCGTGGGAGAGCATCCCCTTTTACCCTCGAAAAGCTCTGGTGGTCCCTGGGACCACCGCTCCCCCCAAATCCCCCTTTTCCCTTTGGATGCTTCCAGGTTTTGAGCGACTTCGTGTTATCCCAGAACCACATTTTTTTAAACGAGCATCGCAAGGACTTTCCGTGGGTTGGGGGACGATGGGGGGGGGATCAGGGGGTTCCAGGGTCCCCCCAACCCCTGCGTGTTCCCAGCTCCCCTGGGTCCGGGCTTGGAGCTGCCCGATGTTTTTTGGCACCGGTTTTTTTTTCTAGCACCTTTCCCCACTATTAACGACCGCTAAATAAAGGGAATAACTCTAATTTTCAGCATTTTTTCCTCTTCCAAGCCCGCAGCACCCAGCCAGACCAGGGCAGGACCTGCACCGACCCTGAGGGTGGCGAGAAAAAGATGCTGAGACCCCAGGCCCCCCCCGGATAGCCCTGCCCTGGGGACAGTGGCCTTGTCCCACACCCGTGGGGACATCTCGCTGCTCGGGGGGGGGGGGGGGTAAAGAAAATACTGATTATTTCTGTTGTTATTTTTTTATATATCCTCGGAGGTGGCATGCTCAGGGCACGCCCACCCCACCGGTGGGACCCTATAGAGCCCTATAGATGCCCATTGCTGCACAGGGCTCAGGTAGGCGGATCTGCCCGGGGAGGGGGGGGCGGGGATCCACCTTCCGAGTGGGATTGGGGGGAAAATTAATCTCAATCTTCACGATGGAGACTTAAACCCGGCCTCCCAAAATACGCCTCTGCATTGGTTTGTGCAGTCCCCGGCCCTGGTGCCAAAAGGGGGGTTCAAAAGGGGGGCAGCGAGGGCTGGGGGGGGGCTCACAAGGCCTCTGCAGAAGAACAGCCCCCCCAAAATTGCTGAAACCCACCCTCTGACCTCACCAAGAGCCTCTGGGACAACGAACTGCTCCCCCCAGGAGGGCTCAGGCCCCTCAGGACACCCCCAAATGAGGCTCCCTGAGTAAGGGACATGGAGAAGGGGCTTAAAATCCCCCCCGGGTGCCCCCAAAGCACCACAGGTCCCAGGGGGCTGCCCCAGACCCTCCTGCTGGGTTGCTCCCTGCTTTTCGGGGGGGGCTTGAGCCCCCACAGGGCTCTGGAGAGGAAAATTTTGGGGGGTCCACGGGTGTTTGGTCATGCGCCTGCCTCCTACTCCATCCTTTCCCCAAAGGTTGTGCCTGCGGAGTGGGGTGCACCCCAGCTGCCCCCCTCCTCCCTGGGCACCCCGGGGTGGGGGGGCAGCCCTGTACCCCCCTCTGGGTGGGGAGGGGGGTCCCCATCCCTGCTGGGAAAGGCTTAGCACCCACAGAGCCTCCCAGCACCCACAGAGCCCCCCCCCAGCACCCACGAGGGAGGTTGCGCACATGGTGTGTGGGTGTCTGCGTGTGCGCGAGGCCTTGTGTGTGCGCGTGCACTCGTGACGGGGTGTGCGCGCACGCCCTTGTGAGCACGTGTGCATGAGTGTACACGGGTATGAGCGTGCATTTGCCTGCCTGCATATATGCTGGCATAGGTGTGCATGTGTGTGTGTTCATTTGCACGCTTGTGCGTGTGTGTTCACACCTATGCACGTGCATTTGCGTGCCTACCCGTGCACACACATGTGCATGCGTTCTCATTTGCCCGTGTGCACGCATGCGTGGGTGTGCATGGGCGTGCGTGGGTGCTCCCGGGTGGAAACCCCTCCAGGCAACTCGTGTCACGGTGGGAACCTGTGGCCTCTGCTCCCTGAGCTGCCCGCCCCGCTCCAAAACACAACACGTGTGCCCCCCCCCTCCTATATGCAAGGCCTGGGATAACACCGGAATAGGGCCTTGTGGTGGGGGAAGGGGGGGCACAAAGCTGAGCATCTGCCCCCCCCCGGAGAACAATAGGGACCCAGCTATTGTCTGGGAAGGGGTGGGGAGGGGGTGCCCCCTTGTTTTCCATGGGACCCCCTCCTCGGGGGGGGGGCATCCCGAGGTGGGAGCCAGGGAGGGAGGTCACCACCCCCCACACCCTGGTTCCCAGCAGGTTGCGCCCCTCCTATTGCCCCCCCTGACCCGAGCTCCTCGGAGAAGTTTGACCCCAAAGGCCCCCCCGGGCTGGGGGGTGTCCCGGCCCCCCAAGGGGTCCCCCCAGCCCCAGCTGCCACACAGACCCGGGACCTGCCCCTGCCCCACGCGTGACACTCCCCCCCCACGCGTGACAACCCCCACTTCACCAAACACCCCCTTGCGAGGCACCGGGAGGTGTGGGGGGCCACACTCTTCCCCCCCCGCGTGGGCGTCCCCCCACGGGTGCCTCCCCCCGCACACCTGCACCGGCCCCGCCCGCCCCCCCCCGTCCGGCCGCTTCCTCCGCGTTCCTTGGAATATTTCTATCCCTCCCCCCTCCTTTTTTTTTTCATTTCTTTTCCTTTCCCATCTCCTCTTTGCAAAGCCCAACTCTCCCCCCAAACGCAAATAAACACAACACCCCCCCCAAAATTCGGGGGTGGGGTTGAAACTTAGGGATGCGCACAGCCTACCTTCAGGCTGTACCCGGGGGGGGAGCTGATGGGGAAGGGGGGGGTTTCCTGCCGAACCAGTAATATATAGACCTTCCTTGGCCTTATCTCCTCTCCAGCAGCCCTGGGGATGCGAAGGAGGGGGGGGAGCTGAGATTCCTGCCAGATAAGCTCCTCGCCTGCAGCTCGCCCCTTTGCAAAACTCACATTCCAGCTCAGCCCCCCCCGACCCCCAACGCATCCCCCACCCCCTTTCCCACGCAGGGAGGGGAATTTAGAAAATGTTTCGCAATTCCTCGAGACGTTCAAAAATTTTCAGTCACTAAAATACGTTAAAAAAAAAAAAGGGGGAGAGAGAGAGACTTAAGAAAAAGCAAAAAAACTTACGGGGGTGGCCGGGGAGATGCTGCTCCGGGAGCCCCGCAGCCGCCGCGCTCCGCACTAAGCGCCTTGTCCCACTGTCCCAGCATTAAACAGCTCTAGCAGCTGCGATGGTGGACAGTTAAGATTATATATGATGTAAATATATTGTGGGTTTGTCAGCTCCCCCAAACCATAAAACTTAGTTTAATGACATCACGTGCTCCCTGAGAGCCATTCAGGGCTTTTGCTTAGGGCCATCCACATAAATAACCTTCAAAAGTTTTAAACTACTAAATTCACATAGAAGCCATGAGTATTTCTGCTAATGTTCTCATGTTCTCGGTGAAACTAAAAGAGCTTTGCTTTTTTTTTTAAAAAAAAACAAAAAAAACCCAAAAAACCAAACAACAAAACCCAAACAAAAAAAGTCCTGGATTTATATATATATATAAAAAAAGGAACTTTGGTTTGTTTGTTGTTTTTGGGCCATTTTAAGTTCTCACGGGGTTGACACGGATGACGGGGCAAGGTAAGTCCTTTTCTATTTCCTTCTTGAGTCTTTGGGAAGGGATTGAGCGGCCGAGAGGGGAAATAAAAAGGCAGAACTCTTCCAGACAGCACCAGCAACAACATCCACCAAACATCCACCAGTCCCCAGAAAAATGCCCCTTAAAGAAGAGAGGGATGAGGGGTGCAGAGAGCCCCCCCCGGCCCCCCTCCGCCCCCTCCCTGGGGCAGGAGAAGCCAATAATTAATCATAAGTAGCCGCACTCCGCTCCCCAGGGTGGAAATGCGAAAGTTTGAAATTTAAAGTGGTTTTGGGGGGGGGGGGGGTTTGGGTTTGGGTTCCCCCCCCCCCGCTCTCGCAGATAAAACACGCGTGGTCTGGGAGCTGGTTAACCCTTGCCTTGACAAACCCAAGCTGCCTTGACAGGTTCCCGCTTAAAAAGGAGAGGAAAAAGGTAGAGTGCGAAATGTAATCAGAATAAAAAATAATAACCCAGAGACGCTGCAATAATACCGGTGAGAGTGAGGGGAAGACATTGCTTAAGAGAAAATTGAACGGAATAACGAGCAATTACCAGCACACGCCAAGAGGGTTTTGTGCCTGAACAACCAGTCAATAGATTTACACAGCATGGGGAAAAAATAAAAAACCGGGAAAAAAAAAGAAAAAAAAAAGAAAAAAAGAAAAGAGATGATTGGAATCGCTACCGAGCCCTCCCCACCCTCCCTGAAATCACCCCAGGCCCCAAGAGTGGGGGGTTTATATAGGCAGCAAATAAATGTGCGAGGCGAGCCTTGCTTGGCTTTGCAGTATTTCACTCCAAACCGACGGGAAAATGACAGTCGAGACGGAGGAAAAAAAAAAAAAAAGGGATTTTTATCCACTGACTGTTAAACGACAGTAAAATTAAATATCTTTGCAGCTCGCAACTCGCCAGATAACCAGAACCCAACATCCACGAATAACAACCATCAAATACAATAATAAAGAATTAAAATAAAAGCCCTCGGAGATGGGGGGTGCCCCCACTTGAGCACGCTGTGCTAATTGTACCCCTAAAGGCAGCCGGAGCCGCTGCTGGAAAAAAAAACAAAAAAAAGCAAAAACAAAAAAAAACTTTTGTTTTGCAGGTTCAGGAAATTGTTCCGTTGTTTCCCATGTGTAAAAGGAAATCCTATAAAGTTTTATGGAGCTTTTTGGCTTCTCCCAGCATTTGTTTTTCGCCTGTAAATAGCTGGCGAGGCACCGGAGGAGTCCCCCCCTCCTTTGCCCCCCCGTGCGTGTCTGGGTGCACAGCCCAGCCATCTGCCTGGGGAAATATAGGTTGAGCTCTATGCAAATCCACCGGCACACGTATAGACGAGTGGGTTTGGGGGGGGGCTTGCACCCACCCTACGCCTCCGTGGGTGGAAAGCACGTGGGGGGGCACGCATAGACCCGCCACGAAGGGGGTTTTGGGGTTTTTGGGGGATTTTTTTTTTTCTCAGCCCCGCGCCTACGCCATATGGCTGTAGGTATGGAGAAGTCCATATGGACCCAAGTGTTAGCCCCCGGGATGGATGGACACCCTATGGAAGGAGTGTTTCCACCCCGGGGGCAGAGCCCATGTGTTCCGCATTAGGCCCCTCCACCTTAGCAGAGACAGAAAAGAATATCTATTTTTTTTTAAAAAAGATATATATATATATATATATATATATACACATACATATGTTTTAAAAAGCCAGCCCCCCCTTTCACCCCACAGCCTCCCTAAGGGCTGCTCCCCTCCGGGAGGGGGGGTGTCAGCAGGGCCCGGAGCCCCCCACCTCCTCAGACAGCGCCCTCCCTCCCCATCCCCATCCCAGTCACCTCCAGTCAGGCACTGGGACCTCCTTCCCACGTCCAGGTGCTGCCCAACCTGCAGCAGGAGGCAGCGGCTGCGAGATTTTGGGGCAAAATCATTTTATCCCGAGTATACATTGGGGAGAGAAGAGGGAGGGGGGAGAGAGAAACAGAGAGAGAAGGTAATTTTAATCCGATATTCCTATTAAAATGCCATCTGCCAGGCGAGGACACCAGCCTGGAATGAAAAGCCTGAGAGAAATTAAAGGAAGATTAAAAAAGTCCGAGCTGGGACAGGGAGCAGCTCACCTTCCTCAGGGCCCAGCCAGCACTTAATCACCAAATTAAAAAAAACCAACACCTTTTCCCCCCCTTCCCCATGCTCTGGGAAATAGGAAAAGCAGCATGTACCTTTTCCAGGGTGGGGGGAGAAGGATGCTCTAAGCTAAAGCATCCCTTCATCCCTCCTGAAATCTGAGGGTTTTTTCAAATTAATAATAATAATAATAATAATAATAATAATAATAATAAATTGAAAAAAAATCAATACTTTGCCAAAGTAGCAGAGGAGCAGAAAGCTGCTCCAAGGCGGGGAAGGAGCACAGAAATATCTGCCCGGCGCGCCAACTTTTGGATTATTTACTGTTTATTCCATATGACAAAATAGAAGTTTCCTCGCCCTTTCGCAGACGAAACGACAACTAATAAATATAGCAAGTACATCATTGGGGGGGGGGAATAAAAGAAGTTACTGCAATGGACTGAATTTAGACAGAGATGTACAAATTGGGGTTCGCCTTGGCTTTTTTTTAATATATATCTTAGCATTTAGCAAATCTACATTAATTACGCAACAAATAAATACACAATAATATTAAGTCCAGAGGCTATTTCTCCCTCCCCCACCTCCCATGCTGCACTTTCCTGCCCGGAGATTTCGGAGGATCCGCGCAAACCGGTGTGTTGTGTCCCCCCCCCGCCCCAAAGTCTATTCATTTCTTTTATATGCAAATAATAATAAAATGATGCCATCCGAGTCCCAACGAAAACACGCAAACACACACCAGGGAGACCCCCCCCCGGCTCCTCTCCCGGGGTTTTGAAGTGGATTTGAGGGTTCCGAGCCCCAGCGAGGGGCAATATTTTTCTTTCCGACTTGAAGAGCCAAAGCGGAGGTGCCAGAGCATCTTCCCTGGGCAATTCCCAGCAAAGCACACCAGCGATTCCCTTCTCCCATCAGGGAGCGAGGCTGGGACTTCACGAAACTTACTGGGTTTGGGGGTTTTTCCTCTCCCCCCCGCCCTTATTTTCCTTTTCTCCTTCTTCACCGGCCCTTTTTGTTTGTCATTTTTTCCTATGAATATTGCGATTTTTAGAGCTGAGAGGACACGACCCAGCCACCCTGCGGATTTTTTTAAGCCTTTTTGGTGGGTTTTTTGTTTCTCGGTGGTTTTTTTCCCCCAAAGAGCGCACAGGTTAGGACACTTAGTAACAACCTAAAGAGCGATACACTAAATTTTTGCATGAAGCTAACAGCGGGGTCGGTTCTTTTTTTTTTTTTTTTTGGCTTTTTTTTTTTTTTTTTTGCATACTAATAAGAGCTCTCCTTTGTCTGAGGGATTTGTGAGGGTACGGACCAGAGTCCATCCAGCAGCTTCCTCCCTCCCCACCCCAAAATCAAAGTTTCCTCAAGGTAGCCTCCACCAGAAGTGATGGAAAAGAAAAAACCCAACACCACCACCAACACCAACAAAAAAAAAAAGCAGGGGACCCCCCATCTCCTGCAATCCCACCTAAAGAGCCTCTTTGCTTTTCAACTTGGAATCTTTCTTCCACTTCATCCTCCGGTTTTGAAACCAGATTTTGATTTGTCTCTCGTTCAGGCAGAGGTTGTTGGCGATCTCAATGCGCCTCCGCCGGGTCAGGTATCTGTTAAAATGAAATTCTTTCTCTAGTTCCAGAGTTTGGTAGCGGGTGTAGCTGGTTCGGGAGCGTTTACCATCCGTTTCTGGGGGAAAAAAAATAAAAAAAAAAAAAAAAAAAGAGGGAAGACACCGCATGAAAAGCCAAAGCAATTCTGGATGGATTTTAAATTTTTTTATTATTTTTTTTCTTTTAATGATAAAACCCGGTTACAAATTTAGAATACACAGAAGTTTGCTGGGGCTGTGGGCACGCAGGGAGTGAAGTAGCCTGAAATCCTTCACTCCCCAACACCTTCGGCCCCCCAGGTCCCCCCCTTCCTTTCTAAAGCCCAGATCAAACGCATGTAGATGAGCCAGAAGTGAACCTGTTTCCTCTCGGACAATAAGGAAGTGTACAAAGGAGGGAAATATCTGTTCTTGGGGAGCTTGTCTCTGTTTCTCCCCCCCCTTCAGCCCTGGGAAGGTGGAGGGGGAAAATCTCTCCACGCGTTCCCTCCACCTTCGCTTCTGGTGTCTTTTTTTTTCCAAGCTCACCCTCAAAGAACATGTGTATTTCAAGTTATTTTTAACCCCCCCTTCCCAAAAAAATGGAATATTGCCTTTTATACACGTTTTGTTTCTATGATCCAATTATGCTGTCATAAATTTGGGCGTATATAGCCTCTAAGCCTTTTAGTGGACAGTTTTACGAGCAATTGATGCCTTAGTCGTAAAATTTACGACCTCAGGTTTTTTATTATTTGCCCCGTATGGCCTATAAAAACCCAAGGCAAAAAAAAAAAAGAAAAAAAAAAAAAAAGAAAATCCTGTGAAACAAAAATCAAGAAGTGAAAGTTTTACCATGGCTCATGTGTAGTTTGGTCATCCAGGGGTAAATTTGTGGAGGTTGTTGCTGCTGCAGTTGTGGTCCTCCTTGTTGTGCTGTTTGCACGGGCTCAGCTTTGATTTCACCCGAGCTCTTAGATCTCTCCTCCAGCGCCGTGTTAGCACTCTTCTGACTGTAAATCCCGGGATTTAGGGATGCTTGATCGTCTCTGGCTAAAGGATGCCCTGAAGAACCCATGACCGTGCAGGAAGGTCGCTCGGGGTTAGCTCGGGGGGTCGCAGACATGTCCACGCCGCTCCGGGAGCTGGGAGCCCCGGAGGAGGGGAGGGTGATGCTCAGATCCAAGCCACTGTAGCGGTACCTGGGTGACTGAACCTCAGGCACACTTCCATAATTTCCATAACTTTGCATGGCATAGGCAGGCACGGGGGGACTTTGCTTATAGAACGAATTGGCGACGTAAGAACTCATGGCGGAGGAGGGGAGGAAAAAAAGAAATAATAAAAAAAGGGGGGAAAAAGAAAATTTGGGGAGGGGGGATTTTTTTCTCTTTTTTCCCTCTTTTTTCTTCTTTTTTTCTTGTTTTCCCTCTTTTTTCTTCTTTTTTTTCTCTTTTTCCCCCTTTTTTTTTTTTTTTTTTTTTTTTGCAACCTCTTTGATTAGGGTGATTTGTGGCCCTTTGAAGTTCAGGGCTGGGGAGGGGGGGGAAGGTTGGGGTTGGGGGGGCCGCCTTTTTTTGTTCCTCCTAAAGTGCAGAATTTATAGGTGGGGATTCTTCTGTCCTTTTTTTTTTTCTTCTTTTTTTTTTTTTTTCCTCCCCCCCCCCCCCCTCTTTTTGCCCCCCCCTCCTTTGGACGCCCTGCCCAAATATGGGATTTTAAAGGGCCCTCACGTGACGGCGCCGGCCACTCATCCCTCCGCCTCGGTGACCCCGGGGTGGGTTTTTCATCGCTGGGCGCCCGCGGAAGGGGCCGGGGGTGCGCGGGGGAGCGCGGGGGGCGGAGCGGGGGGGGCGGAGCGCGCGGCGGGACGGCGAGGCGGCAGCGGCACCTAGCGCTGCTCCGCGGCAGCGCAACGCCGCTCCGCGCCCCCCCGCGCAGCGGGGCGGAAAGGTTTGGGGAAGGTGAAGGGGGGGGGTGCGGAGTAGGACACCCACCCGAGCCGGGCAGCGCGGAGGTTGCGCCCCAGGTCCAGCCCTTCCGCGGAATATTCGTCAGTTTGGGGGTTGGGGGGGGGGGTTCCTTTTTTTTTGGAGCCTTGCGCGCAGGTTTGGCGTGCTTGGGGTTCTTCCGTCTCAAAATCGCAGCTGCGCGGGTTGGGGTGGGGGGTGAAAAACCCCACCGGGTTGCTTTTTTGTTGTGGTTTGGGGGTTTTTTCGGTGGTTTTTTTTGCTGTTTCGGTGGGTGCAGCGCAGGAGGGGAAGCTCGCAGCGGCGCGTTACCTCCGCAGCTTTTTAAATTTCTTTCTTTTTTTTTTTTTTTTTGGAATTTCACGAAGATTTGCTGGCTAGGTGGAAGGGAACACATTCCCCGCGTTGTTTTCCAAGGTTTTGGGGAGCGGTGGAGGTCGGGGAAGCTCCTGAGCTTTCTGCAGGGGCTGCTCCTCGCATGTAAGCTCCTCCAATGCGCCAAAGTTTACATTCCTGTTACCTTTCCCCCCCTCCCCGGCTTCGCAATTTATTGCTGGCAGAAGCCTGGATCTTCCTCGTCTGCTGCTCGCTGGAGAAACCAGCCCCTCTCTTCAAAGGGCACGGCGAAGGGGAAATAAATACCTTCAAATCTGAATTTCCAGCCCTCCCTTCTGCTCCGGAGCAGGGCGGGGGGGGGAGAGGAGGGTGCGGTGGGAGTCGGGCAGCTCCGAGCCCCCCCAGCCCGCTTCGGGCTTTGCCTTGCAGACCTGAGCACGTTTTCTTTCTATTCCGTCTCCATTCACCAGCCAGAGAATGCCTTGAATGCGCTGGGTGTTACATATCGCCTTCATTCTCTCTATAGGCGCTGAATTATATATGTGTGGTTGTGGATATATGTTTGGGTTTGGGTTTTTTGGTTTGTTTGGTTGTTTTTGGTTTGGGCTTTGTTTTTTCTTTTGTCCTTTTTTTTTTCTTTTGGAAATTCAAACTGGTTTACGCCCGGGGAGCCTCCTGCTCCCCGGCCAGGTCGTTACCCTCTTGCAAAACGCTCTTGGCTTCTGCTTGTTGGTGCTGTTTGCTTGTTTTCTTTCGTTTTAACAGATTTATTTTATTTTCTTTTATTTTCGTCTTTCCTGCGCCTTGCAAAAATCGCCTGCACATTCCAGGCTGGAGACGAGCGAAGGATGGGATGAAAAAAACTCCCCAGGCTGCTTTCCCCCCCCCCCTTTTTTTTTTTTTCCTGGTTATGGTCACTTAACACCAAATCCTGGTCGTTTCAGTAAAAAACTTGAAGGGGCTAAGCCGCTTCCAGGGAAATATCATCCCTGGCTAAGTGCTACCTACTGAACAGCCCAGCAAATATTAGAGCGGTGACAAAGAGGCGAGAAAAATGCAGGTTTTTTTATCCAGCCTTCGCAATGGTTTATACGAGCCTGCGATCCACAGCAGCAGGGTTTGTTTCCCAGCGTTATATCCACAATTTCCGTTCTCCTAAGGATGAGTTTCTGGATAAAAGTGACTCCCCCCCTCCCTGGAAAGGTTTATTGGGTCGAAATAAGTCGGGTTGCGGGGGGGGGGACGTGGGTCCTTCCGCAGAGCTGGGGGATTCTCAGCTGTGTAGAGCTCAAATTAAATCAAAATAATAATAAAAAAAAGAAGCAGAACCTTTGACCTGGTATTTCACTGAGGAGGGTGCAATAAGAAATATATACTGTTTTGAACTTTGGAAATCCATTTTTAATCATGAAGCGAGAGGTATGGCATAGATTCCTGATGCCACCGAACAATACAGTAACAAGACTAATTCAAGGAGACAAAGCAAAATGTATTTTTTTTCCCCCCTTTTTTTTTCTTTTTTGGAATACTCTTGAATGAGAGAGGTACGAAGGAGGGAGAAAAAGGAGAGAGGGAGCTGATTTTCAGGAACAACACACAGAAGATAAGTGAACTTTCTAACAGGCTGTTATCAACACGAAAGGTTTCAACTGAAGCTCAGAGGCCATTCTATAAACTTTAAAAATAATATTCAGTTTTTATTAAATACTCAACATAGTCCTCTGGACATGACCTTTATACATGAGAGGGTGTAACACAAGATTTTTTTTTTTTCCTTTTCTACTGCTATAGAACTCCATTCACTTTATACTGTGGAACATTACAGTGCTAAACATAAATATAAATACAGGTACCACAAACACAGTTAAAAATATTCACACAGAAACTGTCACAGTTTGTAGTATGCAGTGATGAGCCCAGGTATCTGCTTAAATACAAGGAGGATGCTCTTGGAAATGCTATATTTAGGTGGAAGGAGCTTTCTCAGGGAAATCAGATTTTTCACCAGGGAAGAACTGCTCTGGCTGGGGGGGAGGAGAAGCGACTGGGCAGAGTCCGACCCGGCACAGCGGAGGGTGGATGCCCAATTTGGGGGGGGGGGGGCGGAGGGATGGGGGAGGAAGGGGGGGGGGAAGTGTGCGGCTTGAAACAGTCTTATCCCGAGTTAGATAAATAGGCGATGGCGGAGATGCGTCTGCGGGGTGGGGGGTCACTGGGGAGAGCGGGGGGGGGAACGGGACTGTGTAGCGGGGGGGGGACTGTCCACATTTCCACCTTAGACCTTATTTTTTTAAATCCCCCCCCAATTATTATTATTTTTTTATTCTTTTTTTTCTTTTTCTTTTTTTTTTTTCTTTTTTCTTTTTTTTTTTTTTTTTTAACGTAGCCAAACATTGTGCCAGTGATAAATACGGAGGGTCGGGGGGGGTGGGGTGGGGATGTCGGGGGGGGGGGGTTCCTGCCGCCGAGCTGTCACTTTTTCACTCCTTCTGCTTCTCCTCCTCTGTCTCTTCTCGCTTCTCCTCCTTGGCCAAGCTGTCGGCGGCGGCGGCGGCGGCCCCCCCCCCCGCCCCGGAGAGGGTTGAACTCAAATTACTTTCTTTTTTCCATTTCATCCTCCGGTTTTGGAACCAGATTTTAATCTGTCGTTCCGTCAGGCAGAGAGCGTTGGCGATCTCGATCCGCCTCCGCCGGGTCAGGTACCGGTTGAAGTGAAATTCCTTCTCCAGCTCCAAGGTTTGATAACGGGAATAAATCTGGCGGCCCCGCCGGCGGTCGGCCCCGTAGCCCACTCCTAGGGATGCCGAGACAAAACAGACTAAAAATCGTCAGCCCGGTAGAACGCGGAAAGTGGGGGGGGGGGGTAGGGGGTGGGGGGGGAGAACGGACACCCGCACCCGCGCAACCCCTCCGCCCCCGCGCAACCCCGCGCCCGCCCCGCTCCTCCTTCCCACACCCCCCCCCCACCCTACCCCACCCCCCCCACACCCACCCACCCACCCCAACCCCCGGGTGGCAGCGCGGCCGCCTGCCCCCTCCCCAGCATCCCCCCCCCCCCCCCAAAATTAAAATTAAATCTCTCTCTTTTTTGCTTCAATTAACCCTGTGCGGGCAGCATTTTCTCCCGGGTCATTTTCTCCCGGGATGCTGCTCCCCTTCCCCCCCCTTCTTTTTCCCACATTATTTCTGCCAATTGGAGGATTTGGGGGAGCCGGGGAGGGGGGGGGAAGTGGGAGCTTCCCCCGGCCCCTCTTCGTGCGGGGAACCCGCCACCGCCGCACTTCCCGCACCCGTCATTAAAACTTATTTTTACCCCGGTAATATTTTGTGCTTAACTCCCGAGCAGAGCTCGCTGCACTTTATTATAGATATTTTACACTCTCGAAGTCTTTTAATTAGAAAGAGCATAACAAGCCATATTTGCTTGCAACAACTTAACAAATAAAAGGCCTGTAGCTGCAACTGTGAAGGAGCTATATTATTGTTTTTATGGGGCCATAAAAAGTCGCTCAGCCTGTTCTGCTAGGGAGAAGGTCGTAAAGATGGTTCAGTTTATTTAATTTATATCTCCGAGCTGTAAAACTTACCACTGTGGGAGTTCATACGCTGCATCCATGGGTATATTTGAATGCTAGTTTTTTGTTCTTGCGAAGTGTTCCTGTTTTGGTCACTGGTAAAATCCTGTGCGATTGATGTCTGTGTATTATGTCCCATAGAATTTTGCCTGCAGCTAGAAAGCATGTCTTTTTCTTGGTAAAAAGCATTAGATCCATAGTCATAAGGTCCTCGGCTGGAGCTAAACACAACATTATCTTGCGGTGAATAAAAAGGAGAAGAATAAATCCGGTTTTGAGCAACGGCTGCTCCATAAGTAGAAAAATGCCTGACAGGGTCATAGGCAGTTGAATTGAGGGCTACGTTGGGAAGCACCTCTTGGCCACTGGTTAGATGGCAGGATAAAGATGGGTTTGTAAAATAGGAATTCATATCGTCCTCTATACCTGGCTGTGTGATTTCTTTAATATTTATTTCTGTCTCCAGTTTGTAGTCTGAACTAGATTGTTATAGGGAAGGCTCTGCTCCAGGACAGACAAAATGACAAAGTCAGCTGACCCGGGGGGAGCCAATGGGGAGGCGGGTGTCAAAAAGGGAAAAAATTGCTTTTGCTTCTGTTGATTCCCTAGTTGAAACTAAGTGGGCATGGAAAGTAAGTCCTGCACCCCCAAAACCCCCCCAGCACCCCTGGGGTGCCGGGGGATGGGGAGGCTGCGGTGGGGAGGGGAGCGCTCCTGGACCCAGGGCTGGGGGGGTCCCGCCTGGGGAGGCAGCTGGGCTGGGAGGCGGGGGGGGGGGGGGGCACAAATTTCTTAAGCCAGGCTTAACTTTTCCTTCCCCCCCACCCCCCTCACCCCCCTTTTCTGCTAATGGACCCTGAGGTTTGGAAGCACCGTCTGTGTGTCTGTGCATTATGTTGCTTGTGTTTTGGTTTGGGTTGTTGTTTTTTTTTTTTTTTTTTAAAGAAATGTTTGCTTAATATCTTGTAATAAAATAGCTCAGAATTCACAGTAATAAATCTCAGATGTCCACAGAATATTAAGCCATAAATTACCCTCCTTTTTTTTTTTTTCCCCCTTCTTCTTGTTCTCATGTAGCATTGGTCAATATTATGGAATCAAATGGTTGTGTTCCTGATGAGAAAATATTACATAAAGAGAGGGGGGAAAACATGGCGACTTCTGAATTGATAACGTGTTTCAGAGCCTTCCCAAAGTATGTCTTGAGGAGGGGAGGAAAAAAAAAAGACATCCAGAAAAGCAACACCCAACATTGCAAACTCACGTTAACCTGGAAGTTAGATTTCTCCTCTACTTTGACATTTCTCCCCTCAAACGTTTCCCTGCTAATTTTCAATGCTAGAGGATATTTACATTTTCAACAACAACTACAACAGCAGCAAAAAAAAAAAAAAAAAAAGAGGTTTTCTATTTGTAATGGAGAGCAATGAGGAGCCTGGGCTGGGGACGGAACCTCGTGTTTGTGTTTGCAGGAATTTATAGTTGCAGATATTTACAACTGATTGGGAAACTTCTACTGCAAATATTTAGTTAGATGAAAGGGGGGATTATATTCTATCTTCTCTGGGTAGATTGCACCTAGAACTAATTGAAATGAAGACAGCTAATCTAATTTTAATTTCAATCTAGAGCCATAAATTGCCCCTTAAATGTAAAACATACCTGCTGATCTGTAAATATTGCGAGGTACCTTTATCATTCTGGTGGCTTGCTATTTAAAAATTCAATTATGGCAGGGAAACCCTGGCCTCCTCTGTGGTTTTTTTTTTTAAACCTCCATCGTGTCCACGTTTTTATTTTAAATGTGAGGGTGCGGGGGCTGGGGAGAGGAAGGTTTGTGGGTGCACACTCCAATTCAAAACTGAGAGTATTTGTTTGTCTTGCTCTCAATCAATAGACTTAATTCCTTTTTTAGCGATGTATCCCTAAAAGATTTTAGCTGACAAAGAAGGCTTGGGGGGGGGGGGGTGTATATTTTTTCCCCAGCTATAACAGGAACCCGGATGCCAACGGATTTTATGCTCTTTTTCCTCTGTGTAACAAAGCAAAGTAATCAATGGTAGCAATAAAACCATAAACGAGACTACAACTGAAAAAAAAAAGCTCGTGTATTCATCTTCTATAACGTTAAGGCTTCCCCTGAGTGTCACTAGGGGAAAAAATAAAGTTTCTAACCAAAAAGGAGATAGCTGGAAGTGTGCACCATCTTATTTAGCACATGTACCTTGTTGGGGAGCGCAGCCTGGCTCCCACCTAAGGCTGCCCAACTTGGAGCCCGCCTGGTACAGATATAAGACTCATGGACATGGGGAAGATTTACAGGCATTTCCCCCCCCAAAAAGCGAACTTCAGTTTGCTTTCGTTTCCCTTTTCTCCCTCTCCCCTTTCCCCAGAGCCCGCCCGGGCATTTCTGGAAGCAAAGAAAGAGGCGAAAAGAAAGAAACTAGGAAAGAAATGCGATTACTGGGGGTAATTTTTTTTTTTTTTCCGCCTTCTGCTGAGCTGTTAAACCCCCAGCCAGAGGCACTCTCAGCTGGACAGATCTGGAGAGCCAGGGATGTGTTGCAAATATTATTAGCCATGGGCACATCTTCTCTGAACCCAAGTCCTTTCAGGGCAGGGTTACTTTGGAAACCACCACTGGCCATGCAAGCTGCTTCCAGATATTAAATTGTTGCGAAGGTCCAACAAATGGACTGGAGGGAGAGATGGATGAATGAGGGCTTTGCAGTTATTGGCGTGTTGTCTTACCTTATGTATTGCTTACAGCCCGATGTAATTTGGCGAGTAAATTAAAAGTAGCTACAGCTGGATGGGTTGGACCTTTGCTAGGGCAGATTGACGTGGGGAGTTGCACCTATGGAAGGGCATTTATACCCACGCCAACCTTGCCAAAGTTTGGAGGAGTTTCTGGAAGTGACTCCTTTTAGGGTTTTCTTCTTCTTTTTTTTTTTTCCCCCTTTTTAATTATTGTTTTTATTTTTTTATTATTTTTTTACTCCCCCCTTCCCCCTCCCCCTTTTTTTTTGTATAGGTGCTCCGGGGCTGTTGTATCGGAGACCTGTGTGATAACCGTGTGACTAGGAGTCGAGAAAGTTAAGTGTTTTATTACTTCTCTAAACAGAGGGCAAGTCTTAAAAGTCTGGTCGATTTATAGTGAACAGAAACCAGCTGCCGTAGAGAAACTTAAAATAGAATCCTCTCCCCACGTTAAAAATCAGGTTTCTGGGGAGAAAAGGGAGAGAAAGAGGAGGGGGTGAAGGAAAAAAAAAATAATAGAGCACAACCACCCCAAAAGCTACTGCAAATACAAATGAGGCATCATTAAAGTATATTTTACTCATTGCAATTCCTCAGCCTCACGTTTTGAATGCACTGGATATTCCCCCCCCTTACCCCCCCATTGATATTTTCTAGCAGTTTGGGGATTTCTCGAAAGTATTTCATCAAGATATGTCACTACCAAAAAGGTATTTATTTTTTCCCCCATGAAAACATGTAGAGGGAATATGTGGGGCGCTTTCTGGTTAAATTGGTCTGCAAACAATTATGTAAACTCATCAGCAGAAGCAAGAACAGATGTTTTATTAAAAGTGCTACACAGCAGTAGAAATATGTACAAGTCTTCGAGTAGCTCTTTAATAGGAGTTGCTCTTTGTTCCCAGAAAAGAAAAGCGCCCATAGAAATCTGAAATAACATTCACCACTCATAAGCCATAATTCCCCCCCCCCCCTTTTTTTCTCTCCCTCCACTGATGCTCACACGGGGGGGGGGGGGGGGGGAGGGGAAAAAAAAAAAAAAAGAAAGAAAAAAATATGTGTCGGGAGATTTCCTCCCCCCTCCCAGCTATAATTAGCGAATTGATGAACTGATTTAGGAAAAAAAAAAGGCTTAAAAAAAAAATGCAATCCCAACACATGTGTTTTCTATCCCTCAGTAATTACTGAAAGGAAACAAATCCAAATCGGTGTCCCCCCCTCCCCTCCCTCCCTGAACAGCCTGCAGATACCGCTACTGACAGCGAGCTGCTGCCCGGCCCTGCAGCCGCTCTGGGTTTTTTTGGGGGGTGTTGGCATTTTGGGGGGGTTCTCTTTTTTTTTTTTCCAGCCACGTTGCCCATTTGGGGCAGATCCCGGCGTGGGGCAAGAGACGGGGCTCTGCCCCCCCACACACCCACGCGTGTCATGGCCAGGAGGTGCCCGCCCGCTCGGGGCATCGAGCCACTATATGGGCCCCCCCGCCTTCCTTAAAAATTAAAATTATTCAAGCGGGGTGAGGGTGGTTTTCTGCAAACTGCTGCAAAAACGTCTCTTTTGGGATGCACTAAGGGGGGGATAAGACTAAGGGTGTGTCCCCCCCCAAAAAAAGCCCGCACCTCTGCGCGTGTAAGGCACACGCACACCCACGCACACCACTGACAGCTGCCCATAAGGCTGCGTGCTCACATCTGATTAAATCCTTGAAGCTCTTAGAGGTAAATACAAGTGATGCCATTAAAAGCCTTTTTATTTAAACTGATTTCACCTTGTATCTGGGATCTCTGCCTCCCCCCCTCCCCTTTCCTTTTTTTTTTTTTTTTTTTTTAACTTGACATTTATGGCACACGTGAGTCCTAATTATTTATTTGGGTCTTTCGCTGGGAATTTATTCCTGCTCTTTACAACAGGGTTTTCCTAGTCAAATATTGCTTTTTGCTATAAATAAAGCTTTAAAAAATAAAATAATAAAAAATAAAGTAGGGATAACAACCCCCCCGCCCCCAAAAGGGGGCAACAGGATAACAACAACAAACTCGTGGAGGTTTATGTGGAGGTTTATTTACCTCTCCCCCAGCCTGAAATGGCTCGCATTGTTTTGGTGCCGTCTCTATTCTCTGTAATTACAAGCTCGGAGTCAGAGTCTGGGCAGCTCTTAATTAAAAAAAAAAAAAAAGGGGAGATGAAATCTCTCCTTCCCCTGAATACTTCTATTCAGAGCTTCATAGACTATTTAAAGTTTTATTCCGGCGCTGCAGACACCGCGTTTGGAAGAGGGTGGCCTATTTGGGAGGTTTATTTGCTAATTAAAAGGCATTTTCTGCACCAAGATGCACAAAGCCATAATTAGCGAAAACACCCATTTTCCCCCCATATCTTTCCAAGAAGAAGCGCTGAAAAAAAATACAACCAGCGCCGTTTCTGCTATTTTTTTAAATGCAAACCTCCGCAAACCCCTTTTTTTTCGCCTTAGGTAGATAAAGAAGAGTATTTACCAGCCCGTGCATCGCTCGTAGAGTTGCCCAGACGAGTCATTTCTTTGCTTTTTCCTATTGATTTTTTTTTTAATTTTTATTTTGCAGCGTGGTGGAGGGAAGTTGCCTTAAACGTGTTCTTGTTGCCTTTATTTTATTCTTAGAGTTGCTTTAGGAAAGTGCACCAAAAGTTCAGGGCGACTCCCTTCAAGTTGCAACGCTCAGCACGAAAAAAAAAATATACTACTACTACTACTACTAATAATAATAATAATAATAATAATGGGGGGGAAGGTTTTTCTCGCTTGCAAAACCTCTCAGTCGCTGCACACATTTCCAGGGGTTGGAAGGTAAAAAAAAAAAAAAAAAAAAGGGAGAATTCTGGCAATTGTCAAAACACATGTCTGCTAACCAGGAAACCAGGAGGTGTGTGGGGAAGAGAAATTAATCTGTTCCTACTTCTGAGATTTATCCCCCTTCTTTCTGCCGAGGCTTGAAAGCGCTTTCTGACACTTTTAAGTGTTTATTTAGATTTTTCCCCGCGTTGATGTCGCGACGAGAGGAGGCTTTTAATTCTCAAATATTCTTTTTAATGGGGGGGGGGGAGGTGTGTGATTTATTTCATTATTTTTCTCCTTCCCAGATTTATTGGCGAATCTCAGCCCAACAAAAGAAGGCAGCACCGAAATCTCCCCGCGGAAACGGGACTTCGCTGGGTCTTAAATTACCAAGTAACCACGTTGCAAAAAGTTAACAGCAGCGAAAAAAGCAGGGGGAGAAACCCCCCTCCCCTGCAACATCGCCTCAATTAAATTTAATTTGCTGATTAAATGCGCTCCTGAATAAATCTCATCAGCGCTAGGAAGGGGGAGCCCCCAGAAAAGCGAGGGGAAAAAAAACCCCAAACCCTAATATTTTAGGGGATATAAAATTGTGGAGTGGTGCTTTGTTTATAGGGAGGCTGTGGAAACATTCCTGGTGGCTCCTTGGCTAAAAGTGGGGATAAATGGGGGGTTTAATTCAACCGGATGCAGGAAAATACCTTTTTTTGCCCCAAAACCGGGCTAAAACCCACTCAGGTGGCAGGTAGCAACTTTCGGGCGGTGGGGAGGGAGAGAAAAAAATCTGCCTGCCAGGTTTTCATTAATATTTTTTTAAATTTGGGTCTCTTTTCTTTTCATGACGGAGTGGAAATATTCCCTAAAATCCCTAAAATTAAAAAGGGCGAAAAATGACAGTGGCGCACATGACGTCACACCCGTCATGGACAAGACTTCATGGCGTAAAATTATAAAAGGCGACGTTTTGCTGCACACGTGTGTATCTATATGTGTATCTATAGGTACATATATGTAGAGGTCCAATTACTTCTGCTGGGTGTGGAGATTAAAAATAAAAAGGAGTGGGATGTTATTACGTTCTGCAAGGATAACTCAGGAGTGAAAAATTGTTGTCATTAACTATAGGCAGTTTTATCCTTTATTCTTTGCAGATACGAAGGCAGAAATTTAATCATAGGTGGCTTGGAAAAAAAAATAATTCAGGAAACAATAATAGTTGCCTTAATGATGTTTTTTTTAGAGGCGATCACTTAGGCAGAATTAAACTATATATTTGGAGACAACCTCTTGAGCACTTTGTTGAATTTATACATTTACATCGTCTTTAATCGAGCAACAATTTAATATTTCAGGATTTGCTTAAATACACTCATATTTTCAGGGGGAAAATACCGTTCCCGAGTTGACATGCCTTATCTATTTTTATGAGTTCACGTACATTGGGATGATTTAAACCCCGGTAACACGGAACGAAAGGAATAAAAAAAAAAAACAAAAAACCCCAACCCCAAAACCGCCTTGAATTAGCAGAAAGTGCAAGTGAGGAGTATCAGATGGCTTTGGGAAACTTGGGGAAGTTTGTGGCGGGGGGGGCTGGGGAACACACGCCTCAATGTTAAAGGTACTAAAACTTCTTTGCAAAGTGATTTTTTTTTTTTTTATGGCAGAAGAAGCTTTTGCAGGCCTTTGCACTCTCTCCCAGCCGAGGAGGGGGGTGTCCTCTCCCCTCCCCAGCCCCTGTCTCCCCCCCGTAAGTGTCCCCCCCCCCGCCGCAATTACACACACAGACAGAGGGGAGAAAAAAAAAAAAAAAGGGCACCAAATTGCAAAAAATTGCAAGTTTCTGTCACTTGGTGGCAGTATACAAAACAAGTAAACAAAAACGGGCAGAAATTTAAACACTCAAGGGGGGGCAAGGCGGGGGGGGGCCCCACCTGTGGGACAAACCCCCTTCCCCCCATCCCTTGGACCTTGTCTGGCGGGTGATTTTAGGGGGGGGGGGTAGGGTTTTTTTTTTCCCTCTGTGTGTGTGTTGTTGGTTTTTGGTGGGTTTTTCTCTTTTTTTTTTTTTTAACTCCTTGCTCCCAGTCTCTCCCCCCCCTTTTATTTTTGCCCTCCCCGCCCCCCATTGAAACGCGGGGTCTTTAGTCTGGGGACAAAGACTTTTACAGCAAGGTGTGTCCCCATGCGACAAAGGCGACCCGAGCAGCCTGTCCCCTGCAGACTGCGTCCAGACACCCGCAATTTCGGGGATTTCTGCCTTTTATTGTGTTTGTGTCTGGGGAAGAAGCGGGGGGAGGAGGCGGGGGGGGAGACGGGGCCGCTTTTCGCCTTCCTCCTCCCCAGCATCTTCCTCCTCCCCGGCATATTTCTCCCCCCTCCGAGGCTGGAGGTCACGTCGCCTTCCCCCTCCTCCCCCCCCAAAATCGCCCTCTGCAAATGTTGGGGTGCTTCTGCCCCGATTTCCTCACTTTTCCTCCCAAATCCCGAGCCCACACTTCAGGTCCTCGCTGCCACCCCAAATCCTACGGGGAAAGGCCTTATTTTATATATATATATATATATATATATATATATATATATATTTATTTTAGCCCTGACCTCAAACACCAGCACTGAAAACAGATGGTTTTTTTTCACCCCTTTTTCTCCATTTTTTTTCTGGAGAGGGCGAGCTGCAGGGATTAAACCCCCGCCAACAATAGTAACCAGATCTCCAACTATCTCGTCCAAAAGTATAATTCCTGATCCCTCAATGTTACGCATCGTCTTTTCCCAAAGTGTATTTCCCCCTCTATGACTAATTTTTTATCTCCCCTCGCCTTTTCTTCTCCACATGCCGAGTTCCGCAAATTTATCTCTCGGGGAAAAAAAACCCCAACAAACAAAACCAAAAAAAAACCCAAAACAAAACTAAAAGAACGCCAACACCACCGCAAAACCCCTTTGTTGCACAAAGCTCCGGGTGGAAATACAGGCCCCCCCCCCCCAAAATCACATTTATTGGGGAAATAACCACAAAGATACAGAACCCCATGGCAAATCGATCTGAGCATCACCACGATCACCGCTCGCACCTAACGCCGGTGGCGGTTGCCTATAGAGATCATATATTATTTCTGGTGGGTTTGGTTAATTCGTTCCCCAAACCGAAATTCCTTCACACGACAAGTTGGGAAATCGCTTCTTTCTGATCATTTCTTTGTAGTTACAGGTTTTTCCAGGCTCTTACAACACGGCGGATTTGGCATAATAAAACACCCACACGTTCGTGCTCTGTATTTGTGTATATTTGATCGTAACACGCTTTTATAGAAGCTGAGATAAACGCCCACGCGCGGGGAAGATCGTATCAACCGGGTTTATGGTCGGGTATAGATGTGCGAAATGTGTACGCATTCGAATAAAATGTAAATTCCTCTTGGTGCACAGATTGTATTTACGTCCTTCGCACGCTCGTACTCAACACCTCGGAATAAACCGCCCCTATAAATAAATTAGGAAGCATTTGGGACAGCGGAGTTTCCATTTTTAAATTTCTGTGGGAGCCCGGGTTTATTTTATGTTTCTCCACCGACTACATCTGTCGAAGAAAACCTATTATTCCCTGAAAGTCCGTGTCAATAACACGTGGCAATTTCCCTATAATCCCTGATGTTGCAGATACAAGCAGCAATTGATTTCCTCTGGTTTAGACCGGGATATAAAAAAAAAATAAAATCTCGGAGAATATAAATCATTCCGTTATTCCAGCCCTACATCCTAAAAATGTTTCTCAGCATTGCGAGCGTCTGAGGGATGACAATACGTCAAGGGAAAAGAGCAAATCAATATATTGAAAAGTTGTTTTGGGGGGTTCCAGGCCTGGCAGGAGGAGGTTGAATGCGGGCGGCGGTGGGAGCATCCCGGTGCTAATGGGAGCCAGCCCGGGGAGCGGGGAGCCGGGGCTCGGGGAGGGAGAGCAGACGGATTTCAGGCTGAAAACAATAAAAGATCCCATTTCTGTAATCATGTGGTTCCAATAAACACTCATTGTTTGCTCATAAAATGTCTTTACGACTGGCCGCGGTACGGGCAGAGCCTCCACACAACGGGATTTTCCCAGCGAACAAAACGAAGGCAAAACTGGCTCCTTCCCTCTCCCCCCCCGCCCCCGCATCCCATCCCCGAACCCGCTATTTATTTCACGCTTGGAAAATAAAAATACACGGGAGAACCGCCTGTTGTCTCAAAGGCAACGCGCTGCAAAGCCGGAATAAAAATTCCCTTTGCAGGAGAAGGGGAACGGCAGCGCTGGGTTTTGTTCAGCCGGTAATTTCCAGCCCCAAAGGCAGGCGCGAGGATTTACCAGATTTCTCAAAAGAAAAGGGAAGCCAACTTTGGAAAGTTGGCTTTTTTTTTTTCCTCCCCCCATCTCTCTTTTTTTTTTTTTAATTAAATTTAACACACCGCCACCAGAAACCACCCCAGAACTTCACAAACCGCTTTCGCTAATTAACCTCTGCCAACGCGCGCTGGAAATTAAAATAGAGGAGGCCATTTTTATTTAAAAACAACCAGAAAACAACAACAACCACCAAAAAAAAGCAGCAAGGCAGAAAACGAGGAGTCGCTCCGGCCTCCAGCTCCCCCCGTTCCTCCCCAAAATTCCCCCTCCCGCAGACGGCCACACAGTGGGGAACCCCCAAAATCGCTTATAATAAGCCAGAAAATTGCCATCGCCTCTGCCACCCCTCCCCCCCAGGGTTTATTTAATGTCCGTCCCTATATATGTATACATCCAGCCCTATACGTACGCAGGCTGGCATCACCAGCAGCAAATCTCTGCTCATACACACGCTCAGCATTATTATTATTTAAACACAGAGGATTTATCAAGAAAGAAAAAGAAATACAACCTCGAGAGGAAATGAAGTCACTACATTATACATACATATATATATATATCTTTACACGGCACCGGTATATACAGGGAGATAGATAAGATTAGATGATGGATGGGTAGGTGGGGAGGTAGGTGGATGGATAGGTAGATGGGGAGGTTAGCAGGGGAAGGGTCACGCTTTAAATCTCACCCGTTAAACCTGAATTAAAGTTGCTGGAGGAAAGAGGAAAAAAAATTTAAAAAAAATAAAAATAAGGGAAAGGGGAGGGACTTACATGCAAATAAAATATAAAAGCCAACACGGTGTTAACCACTTCGCAGGAAAACCAGAGCGCTCCTGAAAGTTATTATTGTTATTGTTTTTTACGACATGGAGCTTGTTTCAATTGCTCCTCTGCAAGGGGGGGAAATTCCATAAAATTCCGTAAAACTCCATCAAATTCCATAGAATTCCATACAATTCCATAAAATTCAATTAAAGCCCCTTTTCTGGAGACCTTTACACCCACCCGGTTACAAAAAGCGCCTAAAAGGAGGAGCTCGTGGGCTGCAAAGAGTTGATTCTTAATCACCTCGCGCTTAATATTAATTATCACCCCGGGAACGAACCGCGCAGCCCCGCGGAAGAGGCGCAGGCCGCGGCCCCGGGGCTGGAGGGGGGCGAGGGGGGGGCAATGGGCGGGCGAGGCCCGGCCTCGCGCACAATTAGCAGCGCAGCTCATTAAATATGGCACTGCCAGCAGCCTTGGACGCCCCACCCGGGTTGCGCCGGGCCGGCCCCTCCGCGCATGCGCTTCCCCCCCCCCTTATTTATTTTTTTAAGGAAAAGTTAGGATTAATTTTTCCATCTCTAGGGTGGCGGGTTTTTTAGGTTTTTTTTTTTCTTTCTTCCTCCCCTCTCCTTCCAACGCACCCCCACCCCCCCCTCCCTTTCCCCCATCCCCCGGCGCCCCCCGAGCTGCCTCCCCGCACCCCGAATATGACATCAGCAAGAGCAAATCCCTTTTTTTTCTCCCTTTTTTTTTTTTCCCCCGAATTAACTGCATTTCTGCCGCCCCGCAGCAGCTTTCCCTCATATCCAAGCTACACCCCTCGCTCGCACAACGATGCATCATTATCCTTAACACCCGGGCTATGGATCATTAGTTACACATTTTAACCAATAAGGGAACACTTACCAGAGGCTCCTGTCTCCCCCTCTCCCTCTCTCTCACTCTCTCTCTCTTTTTTCTCTGTCTCTCCCTCTTTCTGATCCACTGGCGCTGCAGCTCAGCTCCACAGAAACATTAAAAAAAAAAAAAAAAAGAAAAAAAAAAGGGGGAAAAAAAGATGGAAACAAAAGCAAAACAGTTCTTCTCTGGTTGGGGAAGGGATGGGGGAAGCTGAAGGAGGAATCTGTCTCTCTCTGGGTTTGGGGTTGGTTGGTTTTTTTTTTTTTGGCTTAAAAAAAAAAAAAGGTATTTACAACTGCTTGTGCCCCCTCATCATCGCATCCTGCAAAGGAAATGCATTGCGTTTTGCCCCTAGGGGTGGGGAATAGGAGGCGGCAACCAGACGCAGCAGTAAACTCATTAATGCCAAAATGCCCAAAGCAACCAAGAATTCCAACCCCAAGGAGACGGGGAGGGGGGGGTAAAAAAAAAAAAAATCTCGATTTTTTTTTTTTTTTAGCAAAAAAAAAAATAATCATCATCATCATCACGCTAATAATTAAGGGGGGGAAAAATACCATCCTACCCCTGGCACTGCTTGGACTGTTAAAGGAAAGACTACTGCGAAAGAGTCATAAGAGAAACCACAATAAAAAGTTCACGTTCATGGATGGAGTCCACATGACTTCCTGTGGCCAATCCAACTTGTGATTCAGTCGTAAACTTTTATTGCTCAGCTGTAAATTTTCTGCAAACAACCAGGAATGCGTTGCATTTTTTTGTGACGAGTGCAAATGCTCTCGTCTGTCGCCATGTTTATACAATTCTGCTTTAATATTAGGATTTTTTTTTTTACTCTACGCCCCCCCCCCTTCGCTGTCCCCCCTTTTTTATCTTTTAAGCGACCGCGTTAATATAAGGGAGGGTGGATTTTTTAATCTTTGCTTTTAAAGATAGATTCGCTTTAATTTGATGATTATTAGCTGCTCGGGTTAATTCTCAGCATATTTTTTTTAACTAAGGAGATTTGGCCTTTAGCGCTAAGCGTTATTAGTCTCCATGTTGGTAATTAATTGGGGGGGGGGAATAGGAAAACATCGACGAAGAGAGGCAGTGGAGAAAAAAATGGAGCACGCTGGACTTGAAAAATAAATACTTTAAATGTCGAGGGCATGTTAATTCTAAAAACATTTAATTAATAATCAAGGACAATATGCTCGAGGAAAAAATAGGGAAAATGACTGTTTCTGCCCCCCCCCCCCGGATTTCCCTGCCAGACAGCTCTGCAAAGGGTGTGTCCGCTGCAAATGAAACCTTCCCAGGGCAAAAAAATGCCCCTTTCCACCTTTTTCACCCCCACAACCCTCCCCATTCCCCCCCCCGCCCCACTCCATCCCCCCGCACCCCGCAGCGCCCCGTCTGCCCAGCCGAGCCCCGGGGGGGCACCTGGAACTGCCCAAATTCCACCCAAAACTTGAGCCAAAGGCGCGGTATTGACCCAGCAACTCTTGCATCGCCTTTACTAAATTCCCTAAACCCCCCCAGCTTTAGGATTTGCTGTTGGCACACCTACATACATGTTTTTAAAGCACTTCAATCTTTTTTTCTTTTTTTTTTCCTTTGCTATTTTTCCTCCAGCAAGCCCCCCCACCCTTTTGTTTTACCACGCCACCGTGTCGGGGATGCGACGCTTGATAAAAGGCGGAATTATTATTAATTTTTTTTTTTAGCCCTTTGATTTTTTTTCTCTCCCCCCCACCCAAGCCGGAGGACGGGGGGGTCCGTGTAGACGGCTGGAAAATATTGATTTGGAAGGGGAGCGACATTTTTCTGCCGTGTAGAGGCCTGCTTCGGAGGCACCAGGCGAACCACAACTGGTGTAAATAGGCAACCGCAAAGCCCAGCCTGCTCAGATGGGCTCCTCCACATTAAACCCTGCAAGGAGCCGCCTTTCTGCTCCTCTTCTCCTTATGGAAAGAGAGAGATAGAGTCTTTTTCCCCCCCCCCCCCTCCCCCCCGCCTCAAACTCCAAATTTCAGCTCCTAGGGCCATGTACGCACCGCAGTCCTGCAGCCAGAAAAATTAGGAAGAGAAAATATTTTGCCGCAATTTTTCCTTCCCATTTCCCTCTGTACCCGCACATTTCCAGGGACAGCACCACTTTAATTTTTTTTTCAGGTATTTCTGCTCCTTAATTTAATTTTAATTGAGGAAAATAAAACAAGGCGGGGGGGAGTGGGGTGTGGAGGGGAGGGGGGTCTCACTCCCTGCCTCTTTAATTTATTTATTTTTTCTCCCCCTGGCTGGATGCGTGTCTGTCTGCCCAAACAACACAAAGGTTGTAATACAACCGGATGGAAGGGAAATTACTTTATTCACTTTACAAACCACCAATAAATTTTATAACAGGTAGTTAAAAGTTACGAGGGGGGAAACTACGACCACAACAGCTTCCCGAGCACAATGGAGATCCCATTTTCCAGAGAGCAGACAAGATAATAAATTCCATAATGTGAAGAGGAAATTTTGATCCTGGCAGGCAGAAAGTAACCTGGGCGCACATTTGCTAAGGAGGATTTCGGACGATCGTTTCGCTCCTTCCATCAGCCCCCCCTCTATAAAACCCCCTCCCCTCTCCCAATATTAGCGAGCGTATTTTCGGGGGAGGATAAAAGAGCTGTGAATTTGAGGGGGGGGGTAAGTCTGGGAGGAAAAAATAGGACGAGCTAAAAAAAAGAATAAATGGGGCAGAATAGCCTTTTTTTTTGCACATCTAGCTCACAAAGTTTCCCCTACCTCCGCCCCCGCGCATCTTCCTCCCCTCCCTCCTTTCTCGCCTCCATCCGCGCAAAAAAAAATTTAATGCCCGAGAAATTCGTTGTCTCTCAAATATAATCCGTGCCCATTTCGGAGTATAAAATCTAAACGAATTTTTTCGCCTAATGGCTGCATTATCGCACGGCGGCGGCTGTGATTAGAATAATAAATTAAGGGAAAATAAGCAATATGCTCAAACTCAGCTTTTCGAGGAATTATATTTTTCACAAATCACAAATGGAGATCCGAAGGAAATTTGATTGGCTAATAAAAAGCCTGGAATAGGACGATATTTCTTACTTCAGGCGGGTAGATGAGTCTAATTTCAGTAATACCGAAGCTATGATCATTTCTGAATAAGCCACTTTGTGGAGAGCGAATCTTCTTTCAAATTACTTTCCCCCATAAAATGGTCTCTTCTCTTTTTCTCTTGAAATGATGGAGTGATTACAGAAATAACTGGATGTCATCTGAAGATGCGACTCTCTTGTGTTGACTACAGAACATAAACATTTACCCCCAAACTAACTGCTGCGGCTGTAGTTTCAATAATTTAACTCCAGACCCTTTTGATAGATAAATGTCATTCTGTAGTATTCGTTCGGATAAAACTACTTAGATTTGTGGATTTAAATATGATGGATAGAGTGCGGATGCAGCTTCTTTTTTTTTATTATTATTATTTTTAAACACTTTGATAAGTTCTCCCTCTCCTTCCCCCCTCGTTGGGAGGATATTTTCTATGCAAAGCCTTTAACGCGATTTTTTTTTTTTTTTGAAGTAACATAACAGAAAATATTTTCTTTTCACTGATTTCTGCGGATTTTTTCATCGCTGGAATGAATGAGCACACATCCATCCTATGATAGCGAACGAGGGGGGGACAAAAAAAAAAATCCCTTGTTGTAAACGCTGGATAAATATCCCCCAAGAAAAAAGCTCTGTTAGAATAAACCGCTCTGTTTTATGACTAATAAAACTGCTTACCTTCCATGCCTGCCCTCGACATGGAAAAGTCTAGAATAAACCTGATTGGGGTTTTTTATGTATTTCTTGGGAGATTAACGCTGGTTAACGAGGACATTCCAGGCTCTGCAGCGAGGGGCAAAGCTGCCTGTATTGGTATTTTGTGCAATTCGGGAGTGGGCACCCACGGGAGCTGCGCACACGCGCTGCACACGCAGACGCTCAGCCCCATCCCCGCGCAGGATCCGACCCCGCTGATGCCATTTTCGGGGCATTTCTCCCCCCCCCCAACCCCCATTTCGCCCTGGCGATGCAGGGGGGTGCGACCCACGCTGCAAATATGAGGGGAAAAGGGAGAAGAAGTGGGTGCACCCACCCGAGTCCCGTTTTCCTGCGCGCCGCACAAGTTCGGTATTTCTCCTTTTTTTTTTTTCCTTTTTTTTTTTTTCCCTCCAGCCCTCCTGGGCAGAGTCCAGCAATTTCAAGCCCTGAGGCATTTAAATCCTTTAAGCTTGGTGGGTTTTGGGTTAAGAATGTCTGAAGCCCACAGAGGAGCCTCCAGACACAGCTCAGCACATCAGGCTGCGTGTGAGGAGCCTTGTGCTTCCTTATCTACAATATCTGGGTAAACATCCCGTCTACTTCTGCATCCCTGGGCTCTAGATGATGTAGTCCATTTATCAGCAGGGGGAAGAAAAAAAAAAGGGAAAAAAAAAAAAAGAGAGAGTGATAGACCCGGTTTTACAGATCAATAGACCTCGTTCAACGAAATGAGGCTGGTGGTAAGAGAAATATTGAGAAAGTTCATCTCCCATCCGAGAGGTAGAAGAGAAACGTGAAGGTATGACCGCCAGGTTTTGCTGTAAATAAAATAAAATAAAATATAATAAAATAATATTATAATAATGATAACAACAACCGGAGTAGTAAAACAAAAGGATGTGTTACGTTGGGGATGGTGTCCATGGGGAAGAAGCTATGAATATGAGGAGGGGGGGAGTAAAAGGGAATTTGAGCCGGGGGGGGGGGGGGAATATAAATAAATAAACCGCTTTCTTGCCAACTTCTCTCTCTCTTTTTTTTTTTTTTTTGGCGTCTTTCACGCTGTTTTCCCATAGGGAAAAGTGTTGCCCCAGAGCCCCGAGCCCGGCTGGTGCCCAGAGCTCTGCCGCGGGGTTCGGGCAGGTTTTCAGGCACACACCTAACACCGCTCCAGTCTCCCAGTTTCCCCCGAACCAGCGCCTGCCAGCGCCGGATCGCACCCAGCACCGGGGGGACCGGCGGCTCCTGCCCGCCAGCCCAGCCCCAGCCAGGGGAGGGTTTTTCTGGACCCCAGAGCCAGGCGGGACCAGGGGGTTTGCACTTTCCAGACCTTTCAGATGGCATTTCCCAGCTGGGAGAAGTGAAAAATTCCAACCGCACACCCTGTATGCACTTTAATCCCCCCACACACCCCCTTTCCCACCCCACGAAGAAGCCTTTCCCATAGCAAAGAAAGACTGAAGAGTGCCGGAGTCATGGCAGTACTCGATTTTCTTCTTCTTCTTTTGGCGGACCTACAGCTTCAGTCAGACAATTAGCAGCAACATTGCCATTTTTAATGAGCATTTGCCATTTTTAATGAGCATTTGCCATCGCAGCGGTGACACGAGCCCGCTCAGGCTGTGGGCAGGGAGGCGGGAGGGGGAATCCTCCCCCCGCCCGAGCCACCTCCGCTGCTGGTGGTTGAGCCAAGATGTTCTGATTTCCTCCCAAATAAAGATGAGCCTTGGTTTTTGAAGCGTGCCAAAGATGATTTGAAGGATGAACTATTAGTCAGAGCCCACTCGGAGCGACGTGTACGTGTTTTAAATAGAGACATAGCACTGTAGGCAACGCAGTCCTTTTAAAATCTTTTATTATTATTATTATTATTATAATTATTATTATTTACGTAATGTCTCACGTATACAATACAAATCCACGGTGTCCAGAAATTTTTTTTTTCTTTTTCTTTTTCTGGCGGTAATTGCTACATTCAGAGTTTGAACACGCAGAACTATGCTTTTACATAAAACAAATGACGATTTTTTTTTTTTTTGTTTCGAGCATGTTGCATTAACAGATAAGTCAAGACAAATAGATAACTATACATTCAGTGCAATTTAGTTCTACACTACTTTATAAGCACAATAAAATAATACAATACTGTGCGTTCTCAACTAGGCAGTTTCAGTTGTTGGGATTTTTTTTTCCAAGAAAATAAGCAGCAACAAACGACAATAAAACCGCATTACAAATACTTTCAAAGCATGACTCCTTCTATAGGTAGTGATAAAGTACAATACAAGGTTGGTTGGGTTTTTTTATTGTATTTTTATTATTATTTTCTGCTACTTAGTAGCTTGCATCAGGGCAAAAACACAGCTTTCTCTCTCTTAAATAAATTCTGACCAAGTAAAATTTAGGATATGTAAGCCCCTTGTTGATAATAGATTTGATAATTATTGCAGGTTTTCCCTTTAGGTAGTACATGAAGAATTTCGAGTGCTCACACAGGCAAAGGGTAAACAGCGCCTATAGAAATAAGGAAGGGGTTGGGTTGCGTATTTTGGCCTATCAAGGTATATACAAGCCTCAATCCTATAGAAATGGGGCGGGGGGGGGAATATGAGGGGTGTGTGTGTGTGTTTGCGGGCGCTACCAGGTATGCTCACCCTCCAAGCTCCTCTTCTTATCTGGCAGGGGCTGCAGGAATGGCCCCTCCGAGGGAATTGATAAATGGCTGGTAGGAATGGAGATCTCCACAGATAGACAGACACTACACAAACAAGCTAAGGAAGCTGGAAGCACCCTCGCACTTCCCCTAGGGTCATTCGGGGGAGGCAAAACCAAGCTTAAAACAAAACAAAAAAGAAAAAAAACAAACCAAAACAAAAAGGCAAAGTCAAAGCTGTTCACATAAATACATATTCTGCACCCATCCGTGTGTGCAGCTTCGCAGGCGGGAGCGGAGGGAGCAGGGGACGAGCAGTGACATTTGCTTCCAGGCTTGGTTTAGGGGGGTTGGGGGTGGTCTTGCTTTGCTGGATCTTTTAATTTTTTCTTTTTTTTCCCCTGCTCTTGCAGTCAAGCCAACTATGTATTTATTGAACTAAAAACGCAGCTATTAGAAAAAAAAGGGGGGGGGGAAAGTAGGGGAAGTTTCTATGACAATAAAAAAGGCTACAACTGTTTGACAGGTAGTTACTGCTGTGTGAGCCTCTCCATTCTATACTCTATAAAAGCAAATGACCGTCGTAAACATCTCGATTTATCATCTGCCATAAAACGAGACTTCAAGGGGCTGAGAACTCAGTCCTTGCTTTCTTCTTTTTCCTCCTCTTCTTTTTCCTCTTCTTCATTCCCTTCTTCTTCCGTTTTCTCCTCGTCCCTGGCCCCCGGCAGCTTATCTTTATTGTTTTCTTTTTTCCACTTCATCCTCCTGTTCTGGAACCAGATCTTCACTTGTCTCTCGGTCAGTCCCAGGGCGTGAGAGACCTCAATCCGCCGCTTCCGTGTCAAATACGGGTTGAAGAGGAACTCCTTTTCTAACTCCAGGGTCTGGTACCGGCTGTAAGTTTGTCTGCCACTGCGTCTTCCGGGAGCTGTAGGACACAAACATCAAATAACTTCTTAATTCTCCCCCTTTGGAGGCTCTGCTCCCCCTCCCCATGCCCCCCTCGCCTCAATTTTCCTAGAGAAACTGCTGCCCCCCCCCCCCCAAAGCCCCTTTCAACCCTTAGCATATAAAAGGCACTAAAGGAAAGTCGCTGGGTTATTATTAATAATCATAGGGCTGATATTGCTATTAATCCTGATAGCCAGCTGCCCTTCCCTGGCTCTTCCTGGGGAGTGTTCAGCTCTGGCTGCTTGGCTGGGTGCAGGGAGGTGTGTGTCAAGCTCATTCACAAAAGAGACCTTTCCAGTTTCCTAAAAGGTGATTCTGGATGGTGAGTCCTGGTGGGCAGCTCCATTTTAGAAAAAATGTGTGTTTTCCTATGAAAGGTGCATTGTTCGCCATAAAATCCTCTCCAGCCTTTCTCCTTCTCCCCATTCCTTTTTCTTTCTTCCTTTCTCTTTCCTTCTTTCCTTCTTCCTTTCCTTTCCTTTCTTTCTTTCCTTCCTCTTTCTTTCCTTTCTTTCTTTCTTTCCTTTCTTTCATTCATTCTTTCTTTCATTCTTTCTTTCTTTCCCTCTTTCTCTCCCCCTTTCTTTCCTTCCCTTTTCCCCTCTTTCTCTCTCCTTCTTTCTCTCTTCCCCTCAAAATGCCCAACTCTTGTTTCCTTTTCCAAAGATTCTTCCTAAAATACAGGCTCAGGGTCCTCCTATTAGCTAATATTTACGCCCTGAGAATTTGAATCTTCTATTAAATCCCCTCTCCCTGTCCTTTCGGTTAGGGCTGTGTGTCTGTAAAGCACACACAGACAGAGGTGGGTATTTGCCTGTGCAAACACAGAGATTGTATTTAAAACAAGTCAATGGACATTTGCAGCAATAGCCAAAAAGGAAAGAAAGAGGACTGAGGTATGTGCAGCTGAGCCCCTGCACTTCCTTCTGCACGGTCCCTTCTTAATGAGAAAAACAATCTATTTGCAAGAAAAAAATATGCTCCAGTTTGAAATGATTGCATCCTTGAGACTACCTCTAGGTCAAAGCTTAGATAAATAACGTGTTTTCCTCTGCGTCTATCTCTCAGCCTCTGGGCCACATCCTCTCTACATTAGCCAGAACTCCTTTCCATTTTCTGTTTTTTGTTGTTAAATTTTGGTGGAGGTGGAGGGGGGGACTTTGGGGCTCTGATTGTCCTTAAAATTAACACTAACCTTCACATGTTTTGAATTAACAAGGCTTCTAGACAACCTTGGTCCTTAGGTGGGGGAAACTTGTACTTTGAAGTATTTCGGTTTCTGTGCAATTATCTGGACTTCACATGAGCAAAGTTCCATTCAGCCCAAATTATTTTGAATTTCCCACCCCCTTTTTTTTAACCCAAGACAGCAGACTGTTCTCCTCCACCCCACCCCATAGCTCTGAGCTAAGTTTCCTTTTCTGTTTAAACTTTTATCTCTAGGCTTTAAGAAACAGATGTAAAGTATTAGTAATACTTATACAAGTTCCCACCTTTCAGGCTTCGTCTCCAAGCGGTTATGAAAGGCTATATGACATTTTAAAGAGCAGTGTATTATCAACATGCAAATAACCTCGTGGGAGCTGTATCTTATTGCCTATCCTCAAGGCAAGCAATAAAAAACAAGTTTTACTTTATTGTGATTTAAGCCTTTTGCAGGGAATCACCTTGCTGGCTCTCTAGTAACTGCTGTCTTGTTTGCTTTCAAAGGTCTTCCTAAAAAGAAGAAACATTAGCACAAAACTGCTCATTTCTTTCATATCTTACATCTACGCCTCTTATATTTATATTTTTACATATATATATATGTATGCATACGTGTGTATGTGCATGTTTATATATCTATACATATGTTTGTGCTTGTATATGCATACATATATATATAGATAGACAGACAGAGAGAGAAAGAGAAAGAGGGAGGAGAGGGGGAGAGAGAGAGAGAAAGAGAGAAAAAAATAAAGGAAAACATTTAAGGAGGAGGAAAAAAAGGTCCTAACCGTGAGGTCTCATCCATGGGAACATGAGACTGGGAGACGAATTTTGATTTAAATGCCCTTGTCCCTCGCTAGAGTTACTGTTGGAAGACGATTTACAGTCAGGATATTGTACAACAGTCGTCTCTTGCTGAGCACCATAAAGCGATTGCCTCGGTAGAGCTTCATATCCATAGAATTTAGAAGCGTCTCCGTGACACGCCAAGGCGCATGGGTTTTGCTGGTATCCAGAGTTGGAGATGCTGGAGGTTCCGTGGTGGAAAAACTCTTGGACGTGGTGTGAAGGGTGCTGGAAGGTGGGAGCAGTAGTGCCCGGACCATACACGAGAGCATGGCTCCTGCTAACACTTTGTGGAAATCTGCAGTCGTAGTAAGTTGGCTCCAGCGATTCACCGCCTTTGTACTTGGAAAAGAGAGGATTTACAAAGTAGGAACTCATGACCCTCGCATGCAAAAAAAAAAAAAAAAAAAAAAAAAAGGAGAAAAAAAAAGAAAAAAAAAAAAGACGGCTTTAATTCTAGATTAGTGCGAGATTGTCCCTGGACTGTCTCAAGTCCTGCTTTTTAGTGGCTTTTTTTTTTTTTTAATGCGATCTCAAAGGCGTTTCATGGTGCCTCTGTGTGTCTGTACGGTTGGTTCTCGGTGCTCTTGACTTCTCTTGTAATCTGTCGGTAGGTAGAGCTCTCTCTCTCAATTTCTCTGTAACTCTGCTCCTTCCCTTTAACACCACAGGCAAATTCCTCAAAATCCCGGTGGTGTGGCTTTTTTTTTTTTTTCTTCTTTTTTTTTTTTTTCCCTCCTCTCTCCCCTCACACGCGATATGTACACATCCCTCCGCCACGCTGAGACAGCCTGCCAGCCAAATGACAGCGTTTTGGGGCGCTTTTTTTTTTGGGGGGGGGGGGGTTGGTGGGTGGGTGGGTGGTGGGGTGGAGGAAAGGTGGTGTATGCCGGGGGACACACACACACACACAGAGCCCTCCCGAGAGGGGGGGGACCCACACCTAATGAGTGGAGGAGGGTGAAGGTGCGCATTAATATCCAACAACCCCCCCCCCTTTTTTTTTTTTCCCAGCAGCAGCCTCTTCACTGATGGCAGCAAATACATGCGCTGGGAGGTCAGCCTAGGTAACCTCAACAGGTAAAGGGAGCCCAAGCAGCCCCCCCTTGCCCTCCCCATCACCCCCCCCAAAAAAAAATCCGGGGTGAGCTTCTTCTAGTGCTCAGCATCGCCCCCCCCCTCCCATGGGACCCCGTTTGCCAGGGAGGATGGGGGGGTGTCCCTGGTGGTGGTGGTGGTGGTGTTGTCATTGTGTTGGGGTTTGGGGGGGCTGCGAGGGTGGGCTTGGTCCCACCTAAAGGGGGGGGGGGGGGGTGTTTTGCTGTGGTTGGAGTCTCTGAGCCCAGATTTTCTTTTTTTTTTTTCTTTTTTTTTGGGGGGGGGTGCGTGTGTTGTTGTTATTGTGGTGATGGTGGTTGGAAGATTGGAATCAAACAAGCAAACAAAAGCAAAACGGGAGCGAGCGGGCGAGGGAAGCGTCTCCGTATTGATTGGCTGCTTCTTGCTGTCCTTCTTTAAAGAAAATAAAGGCAGAAAATTATGGGGAGTTATTTTTTTTTTTCCCCCTTGCTTCCTTTCAAACCAACCACTGAAAATCCACGGCTGGAAATAACAGGGAAGCGTCCTTCCAAGGGAATAAAGTAGACCATTGCTTAAAGAGAGCTACTTTGGACGAAAGAGAGGCAAAGTGAGACAGAAAGTATGTACTCCCTTTTGTGCATGCCTGTAAAAAATAACCATCGAGCGGTTTTTTTTATTGTTTCGCTACTCAACATAGCGATTTTCCCCGTCTTTTCCCATTGCAAGTGGTATTTGTGCCCCTCGCCCCCACTTTTTGCACTGTAAGTGACCACTCACTGCAACCTTTCACTTCGGACACTTCATTTTTACGACTGCATGAAGGAACTCAGCTCATTAAAAAAATCACATCAAATCACCAGAATTCGTGTTAATTTTTCGGGGGGGGAGGGAGGAGGACACACTTCGCAAATGAGTATTTTCTGTAGAGCCGCAAAAAATACCAAACCCACTAAATGACACAGTGTTATTAACAGTCCCCGTCTTTTCCTCAAAAAAGTCTACAGACCTTCAAATCTTTCCCTCATGTTCTTCCACCAAAAAAAAAAAAAAAAAAAAAAAGGCAGCCTAATTATTTTCAGAAGAGACCTGGGTGACTCTGACCGATTTCAAGTGTGGAGGGAGAAAAATACCATCTCAGCTACGCTCGCCAAGCTGTTTTGAGGTGTGTTTTTCTGCCCAGGAAAGGTCACATTCTCGATTTTTTTGAGGCATAGGGTGGCTCAAACCTCTGGTGAGGTTGAAACTGGTGGGTTTTTTTGTTGGGTTTTGTTTTTTTTTCAGACACCTTCCTAAGAAGAGGAAAAGACCCAGTAGCCTCCCAGCCCACCTTTATTAGATTTTCATAAATCGAGGGCGTATTTTTCCATTTAGAAAGGCTACATGTGGTGGGTTTTTCCTCCCCGTAAGCAGACAATGAACTGTGCAGGAGAACAGTGATTTTTCCACCGCCTATTGTGAAAATATTTTACAAAATCAAGCTACGTTTGCTGTGAAGAAATAGTCTCCATACCCGAATAATGTCAAGGACGGCACGATGATAATATTCATTTTTACAGGAGAACTCACCCACCTCATCCCCCCTTCCCCAGATTACCCCTTCCCTAGAGACACCCCCCCCCCCCAAAAAAAAAAAAGAAGAAAAGAGCAACTAGGGACAGAGGCTCCTTAATTAACAGCTAATAGTCGAAGTGACCATTTTCCTCCTCTAATCAATAGCATTTCTATTTTTAAAATCCCAGTGCCTGCCCATGCAATAAAGGCAGCCGTGTAAATTGAAGTGCGAAAAAATAAAGTTGTCAGAGCTGGGTAATTCGGGCTGGGATTGGGGAGAGCTGCTGCATTTTTCCAATCATTATCCCTGGATGCAGGAAGCAAAGGTGCAGCGAGTCTTGCAGAATCATACCTTAGGCTGGGAAATAAATGTTTGCTGAAGGCTGTGAGAGAAAGGACCCACCACCCCCTTCCAGATTTCAGGAAATAAGATATATGCAATTGCCTGCTTCTTTTGAAGGAAAATATCTTGACATTTACTGTCTGGGGAAAGTGCTGCTCTTTGTCTTTACTGTTTTGGCCGTGTTTAGATGTGGGGATGGGTGGGGGGGTGATGTCTCTTGCGGGTGCATGCGCTTGGATGTAGCTTTATCGGTGTGGCTGTATTGTACTTTTAGGTGTTTCATTGTACCCTCCCGGAGTTTATTTTATCCCCCCCCTCCCTTTGCCCTGACCTTCACTGAAAAATGTCATTCCCTCCTTCCCCACCCCAAAATGAGGAGGCTTTGGAGAGATACGTGACGGGCGTAAATAAAGAGAAAGAAAGAAAAGAAAAAAAATCCTACCCAAACCCCACAACCACTACAAAATAGGCAATTTCTCCGTGCAAGCATTTTTATGCATTTATGCCCTCCCCGCGCCGTCAGATGTCAGCCCTGAGCGCCGCTCCGCGCTCCCCGCGGAAGGGGGGGGGGGAGGAGGGGGGGAAAAAAAAAAAAAAAAAAGGAGCTCTTTACGGGGGTTTTCAGCACGGTGCGAGGGGGTCGTATGTGTTGGGGGGGCTGAAATAAGGCAGCTCCGCGCTTCTGTGTCCGTGTCCCCCCCCCCCCGGTTTTCCATCCCCGGGCGCGGAGCCGGTTCCGCGGGCGCTCCCCGGCGCGCGCGGCCCCGCGCTAACATTGGGCAACAGCGCCATCTAGCGGCCGCGCCGGGCGCAGCCGGGCGGGAGGGGGCGGCGGGGGGGGGACACACGGGAACCAGAGCCGGTCCCCGCCGATACCGGGCGGTGCGTTATAACCCATCACCCCTTACGGGGGGGGGGAGCGCGGAGCGACCCTCCAGCCGCGCGGTGCTGTGCCCTGTATAAACACTCAAGCGCGGGCAGGATTTTTCTTGGAAGACCCCCTCCCTCCCCCTCCCCCCCCCTTTCCCCCCCCCCCCATTTCCCTCTTTTCTCACCCATAAAAATAACAACAACAACAAAAAAAGCAGCGGCGCACGCGGGACCAAACAAACCCACCAGATGTGCGCCCACCCCCACCCCCCATCTCCCCGCTTTTATCAGTTTTTGGCTTCGAGTTGGGGTTTGATTTTTTTTTTTTTTTAACCTCCCCATGTCCGAGGGGGGTCTGTTGTTTGTAGCTTGTAGACAAAACATTCCAATAATCCGGTTTCAAAGAGAAGAGCACCCACCTTATTTAAACCATAAAGCAATTAAAGCCAGACGTCTAGCCAGATCTAGGGTCCTGTTTTGTTCGGTCCTATTCAGCCCCGCATAGCAGGGAGACAAACAGAGTTGTAAAAGTGGCATTTTTTTGGCTGCGGAAATGTACCTATGGACAGCTGTAGGGTCCTGTCGGTTTTGTGTGCCTTACAAAAGGGCAGATTTGAAACCAGGCACACACACACCACACACGCACCCGACCAAAAAACCACCCCCAGAACCTTATATACGTGCCTATATATATACATAATTTTTTTTTTTCTCTCTCCGAGAGCTACAAGCGCATCTCTCCCCGGGCAGAAATACATGTGCATGTTCACAACCGCCGGCACACAATAGCTGTATCAGTATGCGTCTGCACACACGCGCCATATGTCAAAGAATGCCGAAATTGGAGCATTTTGATACATTAATCCGGGGAAAGGCTGGCCACAGGGTGTGCTGCTGGGTGCAAACCGCATTATTTTTTTTTTTCCTAAATTATTATTATTTATTTTGAGCCACACCGGGGTGGGTTTTTTTTCTCCGCTGGCTGCGGTGGCGGAGACACTCAATGGCTGAGCCGCACCAGCGCAGCCTCCCAGCAGGGCCAAATGGCATTTTATAACTGGTGTAACCCTTCACCGGGGGACTTGGGGGGGGGGGGAGGTTTGAGGATACCGGGGGCCTTGCACATGAACTAAAACTGCGGCAGGATTTTAACCCAACCCAACCCACCACCAACAAAAGAAAGCCCCAACCAGCAGCTCGGTGGAGACAAAGGGGCATCTCCTGCGCTGCCCGCCGGCTCGGATGGGGGTCTGGCCGGAGGGACGGCTGCGGCGGGGAGGGAGAGGGGCTGGGGAGGGGGGAGAGGGGCTGGGGAGGGAGGGGGGAGCTGGGGAGGGAGGGAAAGGGGGGGCAGGGGGAGGGAGCAGCCTGTGGTCGCACTGGAAATGAGATCCGCTTGAATGAAAGGGGGGCCAAAATGAACTTCCATACATCATGTCTTTTCAACATCGCTAAACGCTCCTGACAAGCCCCTCCAGAGAGCCGGGTCCGAAACTGCCTCCAAAGTCCTGTCCAAATGATGATGGGGAGGCTTTTTTTTTTCTCCCCCCCCCCCCAAATTAATATCGATAAAACAGGGATGATTTCTCCCCTCTCGCGAAGAGGACGTGGGCGAGCCGCTTCCCGACCATGCAGGATTTTATTCTTTATTTGAGGCGGGATGAAAGGAGAGAGAGAAGCAGACGGGAGGGAAAATAATGATAATAATAATAATAATAAAAGAAATGAATTGACATGACTTAGGTGGAAAGATTCCCCCCCCCCCTTCTTCTTTTTTCTGGTCCATAAATCTTTCGCTCTGCTAAAATGTTTTCTAACCTGACCATTTCATTGCGCTCGTTAAGGTTTTTCCAAACAGACCTAGCACAAAACTGGGATTGTAAAAGGGCTTTTTAGCTTCCCCTGCTCCAGGGATGTCTCCGCTGATAGACCGCGGTGCGCCTGTCCCCCTCCGGTGACAAAAATAGACCCCGCTTTAAAAGCGAGGACACAAATCAGGGGAAGGAAAAGAAACCTCCAAATGCTTCAGCAAGAAATATTAAAGAGCAATATTTTATGAGATCAGCAGAAGTAATCGCTTCCAGATTTTTTTATTTCGGAGGAACTGGGACGAGGGCGACAAACGTATCTCGCTCGCCTGATCTGGTTTTGATTAGAAAGATTAAAACGCTGCTCCACTCATTTCATTAAAGAAAGGGACCTATAACAAGTTTTTATGATTAAACATCCCTCGCTGCTCATTTTTTATACAATCTCCTGCCTCTTGTTTCTCATTCAGCAGCCTGGAAAGCGCCCAGAGAAGGAGCCATTGATAAATCCCGGCTCCATGCGCTGTGGGCAGCGGGTTTTCTCGCCTCTGCACAAGCCACTGCAGCACCAGCCCCAGCTCGCCCTGGCAGGACGGGGGGGTTGACCTTTCCGCAGCCAATAACCCTTTTCCCCCCCTTTTTTCTTTTTTCTTTTTTTTTTTTCCCCAAATCTCCCCCCGTGTAGGGCGAAGGGAGGGGGGTCTGCTTTTTTTTTTTTTTCGCCTTGTAACCCGAATATTTGCAGGCTGCCGCATGGCCACCACACATTTATTTCTTTATTCCTCTGCTCCTTCTGTCCCCCAGCCCTTCTCCACCCCAGATTTATTTTTTTTTTCTCCTTCTCCTGGGCTGTCTTGCGAGAAGCAGCACTTCCAGCAACCCTCCAAGTTTTGGCAACCCATCGATAAGGCAGAAGCTCCCCCTGAGTGGATGGCAGAGAGCGGATGCCTTTGCCAGCTCCTCAATTCCCAGCATCCATATTTAGTCTTTTTACATATCCTTCGATTGCCTGGGGTCATAAATTAGTACAATTAATTATCCCAATCTAAAAATTGATGGCACATATAACCCTTACCTCAGCGCCTTTTTATTATGGTACTCTGAAATAGAAAAGTGCTGGGGAAGGAAGCAGAAATCTCCGCTCTCCTCCGGCTGCGGGGGATGCTCGGGTCCGCCCCGCCGAGGCACCGGCACCGGCACCGGCACCGGCACCGGCTGGCAAAGCCCCGGGGCCGCTCCTCTGCAAAGGGCTTTAAATAAAAAGACACCTACATACTGAATTTTTTTCTTTTTTTCTTCTTTTTTTTTTTTTTCCCGTGACGTTAGGTATATTTACATAGAGCTGCTCTACAATAGCGAACATAACAATATTACAGAACGGTTCTGAGACGAGAATAAAATACACAAATAAGTACAGCAGAAACGTTCAACACCGTGACAGAACATCATTGAGCCATATTCCCTTCAGTCTTATTTTTTTTTCTCTTTTTCCTCTCTTTTGTACAAAATATTCACTCACGAGCTCGCGGAATTAAAAAATAAAAATACTGGATAAGTTTAATTTATGAAATAAAATACTAAAAAAAAAAAAATTCAAGTACTTCTTGTGTTTGTTTTCTGAGGAGGACAAAACAAAAAACAAGGAAGAAGAAAGGAAGAGAAAACACCCCCCCCCAACATCTTTCTTTTATTTAGTTGCATTTTAGAAAAGACTCGTGTCCCAAAACGCTTGCTGTGTTTGCCTATAATGCTAAACATTCATCCGCACATTCAAAGTCAGAAACATTTCAACCCCAAAAACCAGCCTCTTTTTTTTTCCTTTTTTTTTTCTTTTTTTTTTTTTTTTCCTCTCCACCCTCGTTTCCCATTGACTGGACTTTGCCAACTTTATTGCTGTTCTTTATCGGTTTTTTCTTTATTCATTTTCTTCATTTTCATTCGCCTGTTCTGAAACCAGATTTTGACTTGGCGTTCAGTGAGATTAAGGACTCTGGCTACTTCGTACCTCCGGTCCCGTGTAAGGTACATATTGAATAAAAACTCTTTTTCCAGTTCCAGGGTCTGATACTTTGTGTAAGGACATCTTTTCTTCCTCGTGGAGCGCGCATGAATCCAATTTGCGACGGGATTGTCTGAGAAAGAAGATTTTTATATTTTTGGGGGGGTAAAAAAAATCAGTGTACACAGCTGGCCTTTCTTCCCTCCCCCCCTCCACGCCCTGGTGTATCTATAGAAAGAAACCTGTTTAATTAGCAGATCTTACCTAAATATTTTAAGTGACCTTCAGAAGAGTTTAATCTGTTTATTTTGGAGGGGTCATTTCCTTCTCTTTTGCTGCTGTTCTCACATAAAAGTTTCAGTAAATAAAACTGTAGCAATGGGTTTAAAATAATAATTATCCACATGACTGCTACTAGCAGTAATCTAAGAACATAGTCATAAAAAGTCAAAATTCCCACCATTTCATAGGCCCATAAACTCTTTTTACAACCTCAGCTCTCCAATACTTTCCCTAGAAGCTTTCCCAGACCTGGAAAGCCGAGTTTGTTTTTTTAATATCTTAAGGATGACACGCGAGATGTCCCACTGGCTCCCAGAAAATTGGCTTTTTTTTTTTTTCCTTCTTCCCCCACCCACCCCCCCCAACCTAAAGGACCTTCCACGCTGCTGCCACATCCCCGCTCGGGCAGGGGAGCAAAACCCCATCGCTCCCTTCCTTGGGAGAAGGGTTTTTTCCCCCTCTGCCCGTTTTAGGCAGCTGCCTGCCAGCAAAAGGAGACTTTCGCCCCCTGATTCCTCGACTTATTTTTATCACGAGGGTGCCTGGCACCAGCCCGCCTGTCATAAATAGAGGTGGGAGCTCCTTCCCAGACAGACAGACAGACAGATACCGAGGCACCAAGGTGCTCCCAAGCTGCTGTCACCCAGCTTTATCGCTCGGAAATCACCCGCTTCTTAGGCCGGGGGGTGAGGGGGGGGGGATCGTCCCACCAAAGCCAAGGCACGGCCGAGCGGTTGCGGGGGCGTGCGGTACCCCGGTGGGTGCACCCGCAGCATCCCCCCCCCCCGCAGCATCCTCTGCGGATGCTGAGCTCCTCTCCGGGAGGGTTTGGCGAGGAGGGGGTGGGTTGGTTTTTCTGTTGTTTTGGTTTGGTTTTTTTAAGTCCCCGGAGCTGAGCTGACCTCCTGCCTGCACAACAACCCCCCCTCCACCCCCCCCAGGAGCTGGTCCCCTCTGCAGAGCTGGGGTCCAGGCTCCCTGCGCTGCAGGCTGGAGGTGAGGATGATGCTGGCGGTTACCTGACTCCTGTCCCTACAATGTTCAAGGTTTCCTGATGGCTGGGTTGGGGGTTTGGGTGGGTTTTTTTTGGTTCTTCCTCCCCTCCCCTCCCCTCTCACTTGGGCTGCAGAAGATGTTTCTTCAAGTGTATGGTCCAATGTCCTGCGCTGGCTGCCTTTTGCCCCCAGCTACCTCCACACACTTAGTTTATGCCTTTACAATTCCAATTTTCCTCCTTACTTCTCCCCTACAGCCCCAGCCCCGGCCCCCCAGCCAGGGCACCCACCTTTTCATTTATTCCCACGTGTTGGAGCATTTTATGGATAATTGCACCGGTGGAGCTTTTATTGATTTTCAAAATAGATAAAGAGACACCTCTGCGTTTACCCGGAGATGTTCCTTTCCCCTCCCCAGAAAACCCCACATCAGTACGTTCCCTTCCAGCCAGCTACAAGTCTTCCTCGTTCTTTGGAAGTGGAAATATTTGAAAGCGAAGAGGCTTCTCCCTCTGCCTGCCCCCCTCTCGCTCCCTCGCACACACGCACTCTCCTTCTCTCTCTCTATTCCCCCCCCCTTTTTCCTTTCTTTTTGTTTTAATTCCCCCCGGTGGAAGGTGACGAATATTGGATCAAAGAAGCCAAGAGCCCCCCCGCCCCCCCCTTGCCAAAAGAACCAAAACCCGAACCAAAAACCGAGCCAAAAAAGACTAAAGAGCCCCAAACAAAGTACAGATATTCGCTCGCCGGCTCTGCTAGGCGGACTCGCTCAAACCCCCAGATCTTCCTGCGTATCTGGAGTTTTAGGGTCGGGCTCTCTAAGGTAATTTCATTTTATTGAGTAGGGTCCTGGAAGCCGTAATGCCTCCCCGGGTCGTAAACAAGAATGACTTCGACTTACTAGGGTCTAATTCGTGCTTTTCTTCTTTGTGTTTGCTGGAAGCGATGGCTTCGGACTCCGGGGAAGGAATTGTCTGCGCGGCTCTGTCTCTCAGCTCCCCCGGAGCCCCGTACATGTAGTCCGCGTAGCCGCGGCCGTCGGCGGGGCCGCACTCCCCCCGTCGCCCGGGGAAGGCGTCGGGTTTGAGGCCGTAGGGGCGAGCACCGGGGGCGAAGGCCGGGAAGGAGACGGCCCCGGCGAGGGGCTCCAGCCAAGTCCGCATGTACCTGGGCTCGGCCCCCACGGGCGCCTGGGGGGCGTAGGGGTGGTAGCCCACGGAGGACTGGGAGTGGACGGGAGCCCAGGAGGTGGTAAAAACGGCCGGCTTGGGGGCGAAACTGCAGGACGGAAAGTCGGCACAGTCCGGGACTAATCCTGACGGTCGGGCGGCAGCCGGGTGGGAGGCAGAGCCGGGGAACCTGGAGGCCAAGAGCTCTTCGTTCTCGTGGCTTATCAAGGAGTCAACATAGTAGTTGCTTATGGGGCCAGAAGCCGACATGGTTCCCCCCTCTTTTACATTCATAAGATTATTGTATGAACTGTATGTGTACTTTTTATCTTCTCATAGAACAATCAGGGCAGGTAATTATTTTTTCAGCCTTTCCCAGTGTGCCATTGGCTGCCCGCCCTCACGTGATTGTATTTACCCAAAAATATAGCGTGGATCAATCCGCAGGTCTTTTTTTTTTTTTCCTTTTTTTTTTTTTTTTTTTTTTTTTTTTTTTTAATAAGCCGACCCGGCTTTTCCTAAACCCGCTGGCGATGGGGCGGAGATGGGGAGGAGGGAGGCTCGGCCGGTCCCGGCCGGGGATGCGCTACCCGCGGGCTGGGGGGGGCGAGATTTGCCCTGGCGCTGAGGAAGGTGGAAGGTAATTGTGGAAGGTAGTCCAGGAACTATTTCTTGACGTAATTTGTCTCTGTCCTTTGCTTCTGCAGCTCCTAGCCTCTAATGGATACATTAAATTGAATATCGGTGGGAAGGGGCGAGGGGAGAAGTGCGGTGGAGGTGGGCTCCCACTTGGAGAAGGGAGCTGGGGGGGGAGAAGCTTTTAGCCTAAAAGCAAAAGGGGCTTTTGTCATCTTTTGCAGCGCTGTCTCATCGTCAGGCTGCTGAGCAGCTGAGAAATCCGTGGGGCACAGGCACGTCTAGTCCTGCTTTAGGAGAGAAGTGTCTTCAGGAGGGGGGGGAAATATATGTATAGTACGAGGAGCATCTTTGGAAAGAGGAGGGGGAAATAATATTATAAACACACCCCCCCCCAAAAAAAAAAAAAAAAAAAAAAGGCTGAGCTTTTGCAGTGAAAGGCTGCATTATTCGGCAAGTAGTCGTGGATGTTTTTATGTCCTTCAATAAAATTTTTACGAGGATCATTTGATTGTTCATAAATGTGTCGTTCATTAAATAAAACCGTAGGACTGAGTTTCAGCTATATAGCTGAGGATGAGAGAGCTTTTGCATATCAGGAGGAAGCAACAATGTGTGGTGGGCACATGATTGTTCTTATTTTTTTCTCTTTTTGTTAACGCCTGGAAACTTTTCTTTTTGCACCAAATCGATTGAAGAAGTTGGGAGCGTTAAAAAATCGCTGATAGCCTGCCTGCATTTTGAGAGAATAACCTTTCTTTTGTAAGGAAAGACAGGTAGGTAAATAGCTCACGCCCATTGGAGTCTGAAAGAAGGGAGTTAGGCGATTTCTCTGGAAGAAAAAAAAATAAATTAAGATACCTAACCAAAACTAACCTCTCCTGATTTTTTTTAGCAACCGAACCCCCCAAGCCCATGGATTGTCTGGGCTCTCCAGGGCTCTCCATCACCTCGGCTTTTCGAGGGCTGGGGGGACAGGGAGGGAAATGGTGACAATTTGCCAGAAGAAGGAGAAGTGTGGGCTCAGGGAGGGATGGGGGGTCCTCCAGGGGAGAGGCAGGCGGGGGGGGCCGGCAGGGTGTCTGTCTCCAGTGATGCAGCATTCACCAGTGACAGGCGGTCTGTCCAGTCTGTGCAAGTCCCACGGACGGACACGGCAGAAACCTCTTCAATTATTATTGGGGGGTTTTCTTTCCCCCCTCGGTAAGTTGCATGGGAAATGCGAGCAGGAGGAGAAAAGAGGTGAAGGCAGATTCAGGGATAAACAGGCAAGAAGGAGTGATGCTGCCAGGAGACTCCCCCCAGCCCCTCCAAACTTACCCCCTCAGCTGAGCCAGGATAAAATCCTGCACCTCAGTCCACAGGGCTCGAGGGAAAAAAAAAAAAAAAGGGCAAAAAAAAAAAAGCACAAGGCTGCCCTCGCTGCTGGTCGAAATGGGATTTCCCCCTTGAAAAATAGGAAAGGCTTTAAAATAAAAATATGACGGGGGGTGTTTGTCAAGGGACTCCGGATTTTCCAAATTCGAAGAGAAAAGTCATAGACTCGCTCCCCCACAGAATTTATTCCTCATTCCGTTTTAAGTCCCCTGCTTTATGTGAGCCCTTAAAGGGAAATATTCCTGCAGGAGCAGAACGTCTTCTTTGGCCTTTATCGAGACCAATTTATCTGTCAATCACCAGTCTCCAATGACGGTTATTTTTATGTTCGCGAGGAAAAAAAAAAAAAAAAATATATATATATACTCATCACTCTTTTATCTATTCCCATTTGAAAAATACTTACTCTGCAGGGCTGCTAATATAGTGGGCTGTGACATGTGGAGGGGAAAAAGCAGCCTGGCTGTTCTACTTTGGTGGAATATTTTAAAGAGAATCCTTACAAAAGAAGGGTTGTCTGCAGATGTATATGCAGAAGGGGAGAGGGAGAAAGAAAAAAGAGGCAGAGAGAGAAGGAGGGAGAGGGAAAGGAAGGACTGAGCATGCAGAGGGAGAGAAGCACTGAAAAGCAGAGTCAGTGGGGAGGTTTTCCAGAGGGGAAAAAAATAATAATAATGTCAGAGTATACCACAGACGAACCGCAAAACGAGCAGAAATTACCAAAGCCACGCAGTTGTAATAAGTAGCGGCAGTTTTTGTAACCTTAATGCGAGCAGGCAAGGTCACTAAATTAGTCGTGGATGGTGCATGTTGGTGCCACACAAAGGCAAACATATCTGGCAAAGATTTCTTTTATTTGCACGGAAACCTGCAGCACACGGAATTACTCACTCCCCATGTTGTTGTGGGATCTTAAGTAAAAAAAATCAGATAGCGTCTGTAATACAAACCCCTTTCATTCAGGGACTGCTGGTCTCTGAGAATTAAGCAGTACAAAGCAGAGATGGAGACACTTCACCTTAAAGCGAACTAAAGACACGGCTCAAGACTAAAGACAAGGCTTAAGACTAAAGACACGGCTTAAGACGACGTTTTCTCTGCTGCAGAATCCCGTAACACGATGTGAACCCCCATAAAATTTAACACGATGTGAACCCACATAAAATACTGTCCTTTCACGCTTATCTCGACATGAAACCATCCCCATGGATGAATGCAAAGTTATGTGAATCAAGTCCACTCAGAGTGCAGGGCAAATAAAGCAATATCCTGAAATATTCTTCTTTGCAGTAGCGGTGTCTCCAAGCAAATATCCAGACTGGAATTAAAACACGCCTTGCTATTGAATTCAGCAGCTACAAGGTTATCTCGCAGCTTTTATGCACGCTCCAGCTAGACTCCTATGCCTCCACAAAAGCTTCGGTACTTGCTTAATGGGGGATTACCTCTTCTGAAATGATGGTGAACTATCACATCCCTTCCAGGCAGACTAGTATCTTTTCCTCTCACCTCCCCTTTTGAATCTGCAGGGGAAGGAAACTTAATTGCATTGAGCAAAACTAACACTAGCAGTCCACAAGCTGTAGGGGTATTTATGTATTTTTTTTTTCCTGGCGGAGAAAAAAATAAATATATAATTTAAAAAAAAGACCGTCGAGTCGCAAATTAGGAGGTTACAGAAAATCAAGCCTTTGTCTGAGCACTGTCCTGCCCAGTTGACTTCTGACACCTTTTCGGAGCTAAACGCTTCCCATGTTCGCCCTGCTCCCTGCAAGTGCTGTGTGTGCTCAGCCCGAGCTGCATCCCTTCCCTGCCCTGTGCGCGCAGCCAGGCTCTTTCCCCACTTCCAAATCTTTTGGTTTCACTTTGAGAAATTGTCCCCTGATTGGAAGGAACGGAGACAAAAAAATAACCCTAATAAAAAAAAAAAAAAAGAAAGACAGAAGAGGCAGAAGGAAAAAAAAAAAAAGAAAAAAGAACTATTGGACAGCCTGCCTGCTGAGGTGACACCGCTTTCTTGCCTTTTCCTTGCTTTTTAATTTTTTTTTTTAATTTTTCTTCTTTTTTTTTTTTTTTGGCAAAAACTGCTGCTAAGGAAAAGCCAGCCTGCCGTCCCCAGGAACGGGGGGGGGGGGGGGGGGGTCCTCTCCCCCTTCTCCTGCCGCAGCTCCAGGCCCCAGCCCCGGCCCCAGCAGCCGCCTTCCCCCGGAGCGGGGCTGCGCCGCTGCCCGCCGGGGCACCCCGAGCCTGCGAGGCCGGAGCCCGGAGCTCCCCCCACCCCCGCAGCCGGGTCCCGGCCGCCCCGGGGAGGCTGCGGCAACCCCCGGGGGGGGGCTGGGGATGAGCAGACACCGTCCCCCCCCGCCTCCCCCGACAGGCAGACGGAGTCTCCTGGAGGAGGGGGGGAGGAAAAAAAAAACCACACACACCCCCCAAAAGCACCAACCCAAGCCCACCCGCATTCCCCCGCTTTCCCTCGGTTCAATTAACACTGTCAAGTTCGGATTAAAAAAGAAATCGGGGTTTTCTCGGCTCCTTCGCCCCCCCCCGGCCCCACAGCACACCTCCAGCCCCTGCCTTGGAGGAGCAGGGAAGGGCGGTGCTGCCTTCGGATCTCTCCAGAAACGAAAGTAACCCTCCGGCCAGCTCCAGCTCCCACTCCCCGCCTGCATTTTCAGCCCTAACCCGGAATAAAGTTCCTTTGCCCCCCCCCTTCTTTGTCCTTTTCCATTCCCTTCCTCTTCTCTTTTGCCTGCCCAAGTTCTTTCTCTCTTTCTTTTGTTCCTTCTTCACCCCTCCTTTCCTTAAAAAAAAAAAAAAAAAAAAAAAGAGGGAAAAAAATTGTACACAATAGCTTGAATGACTCTAAAGCAGACTCTCTGAAGAGGCTGCAAAATATTTCCCGATCCCCCAGATGCTTCTGTGTATTCCAGGATTGTCTCTTAAAGTAAATAAATATGGGGAAAGATTAATTTCAGGCCAAATACCATCCCTGAATCTTGCAGCAGCGCGAACGCAGGCTATAGGCTTTGCCTTCCCCCCCACCCCCCCCTCCGCTAAATTCTTTGACTCCTTGAAAATCATATTTATTCAGGCTTCCTTAAAAGTGATCATATAGGAAAAGCTCCCCAGGACAACAATTGGCCGCTGGAACTTGCAGGCACATCGCTCTGTACCAACGTGAAAACCTCAGTCTCAGCCAATATGGGAGTCATAGCTAAGGCGAAGAAAATGAGCATTCAGCTTAAAATGACACTGCAGGAGTTTTTTACCTGCTTAAGTGCTTCCCCCCCACCCACACCCCCCCTCTGTTTGTTGCTAAGAATTCCTGTCTCTCCAGTGTTGGAGGTACGGCTAATAGACAATAAATTCCGAGGTGCAATTAAAGCTAAGAACAATTTCTTTAAGTGTGTTATGGTCTCCTTTTCCAAAATTTCAGGTCTCCACCAGACGAAGCCTACTGCAGATGTTCACAAAACCCAGCAGCTCGTCTGCAGCAGCCGGGGAGGGTGCAAAATTAAAGCTCCTCTCCCCGCTGCTCTCCAGGTTAGCTCGGTTTTGGGTGTGATATGAAATGCAGGTCAAGAGAAGGGGAAAAAAAAATTTCCCAGAGAAGTAAATTAAAAGAAGAGCAAGAAAACAAGCCTGAACCCAGAGAGGCGAAGTGTATACTGCCTGAAGAAACATATTTCTATACTTCTCCCTTTACATTTATTATGTTTCTGTCAGACACCCTGTAATTAGCATAGATAACTATAGTTGCAAGCTCCAAGTTGTGTCTGCAAATTCTATTGTTTGGCTGCTCCAGTTGCACACCAGCGAGCTTGAAAGCGAGCACAAGGTGTTAGGAAGAGCCTGGTGCCCTCAAATAAGACAATAACCCCACGAAATGTGACGGGGGGGGGGGGCGGAGGGGCGAAGGGTGCTGCTTTAGGCGATGGATTCCAGCCCAATCTACACCGCAGTATCTCTGGCCTGGTGCAAACGTCTCCTCCAGGAGATCAGCTCAGTCTTAAACCTGCCTCTATCTACCACAAATATGGCTTAAAATAAAGACTATTCAGGCAATACGCCGTCTTCTGCCTTCATTCACCCCCTCCCTCCCTCCAAGCAGTTATTTGTAAAGGTCATCTGCAGAGCCAATACCTATGTAAATACTCGGTGTCCGAGCCAGACCCCCAGACCCCCCAAAGATAACAACCTTGAGCATTTGCTCCCATTTACACGATCCCCTCCACCAGCCCCACTTTGTTTTCCAGCCCTGGAGCGGGTTTGTCTTGCAGGGAAGAGCTGAGCCTTCAGGGGACTTTCCCAAAATCCAGCCGAGCAAATGTCCACGAGAAGCCAGGAGAGCTTTTATTTGGGGGGGGGGGGGGGGGGGGAGGGGGGAGGAAAAAACCCGAACCCTTAATATAGCCCAGCTCTTCCCCTCCTGCGAAAAAAGGGAAAGTTTATCAAGGCAACCTCATCTCCCCACAGCCTCCTACTCCACCTCTCCGCCCCATAGCTTTTGCTAGGAGGTCTTTCGCAAAACCGCCCCAAAATCATTCCTTAGCAGCAAAGGATAAAGTTCATCCATAGGCAACGCGAGTACACACACACAGAGACACAGGCAAAAGCCTCCAGGTTTTAAAATTACACCTGCTGGGAGAGGAGTATTATACAAACAGACGCAAGAAAAATTATGCAATCCAGCGTATCGTAATATCGCTAATATTTTACTCTGGTAACAGCATCAGAAAGTGCATGAGCAGGAGCAACAAAGCAAACAATATTGCGCGAAGAAAGATGAAGGCGAACAGCATGGTGTCCTTTTGACTACCCATGTTTTTACATAAAAAACAGGCACATCTATACAAAATAGTTGAAGCAATAAATTCCCACCGTCCTTCTTCCTGATCTAATATCATAATTAAAAAACAGTAGGGGAGATTTTAACTTTTATTGCGTTTCTGGAGTTGGGTTGCTAAACATATATTAACTTTAGATTCTTCTCTTTCTCTCCAGGGGGGTGGTCTCTCAGAAATAAAATCAATCTTAATATACACATAATAGATATTGTTTTGTCTTGTACATGCTGTTAGAAGAAAGGGAAAGAAATCTGCAGATAGTTAATACAGAGAAGGCAAACTCATCATACATGTAATGAATCCTTTAAATCATTCAATTATCACAGCACTAATATCAAATAATTATCGTTAAATGTACCAGTAATCAACCTTGTCCCTGTTGAAATATTAATTTACAGAACCGTGAATGAGTTTCTTCTTTTTTTTTTCTTTCTTCCCTTACCCTTTTTTAAACTCGCTTATTACATTATGTTTTTTCCAGCCTGGTGTGATCAACCTAAAAGGATGATGAAAACAGCCGTACTCTACGCAACATTGCTTTGAGCCGAATCAACAACTATTTCGTCTTTTCCACACTTCAAATACAGCATCTTTAACACAGCAGACAAAACAAAGCGAGGTGTTTTCAAACCGATGCTTTAAAATACACATTCATTCATCGCACGTGATTTTATTCTCATCTGGGTTATAACATTCAGACCAAGCGCCCGTCCTGTGGAGCAGGGACTTTTTGCTGGTTTTGCAATCGAAATACACTCCTTGTACAGAAACTTTGCCCTGAGGCTCACAAGTAAGAAGTCAAAGCAGGGAAAACCCCCGAAATATCACCATCCACCAGCAAGGAAAAAAGCCCCAAAATACACCATTCCCGCCAGAGCTGAACCTGCCTCGGGAAAACCTGCTAGCCTGCCATTTTGCTTACCCAGAAAAGTCCAAATATTCGGAGTTTAAGACTTTCTTTCTCCACGCCAACCTGCACCTCTCCACCCTAAGACCGACACCCACCGGGCTCGGGGTATTTTAGGTATCACAACACACAAGTATCTGCAAAGCCCTCGCTCATCCTCACCAGATTTTGCTCTCTATATGCTCTGTTTTGCTCTCCGCATATTTACTTTTCCTTCTTGCCATTTCACCAACATCCCTAATCCCACGCATCACACAGGACCCCTGCACTCTTTCGGGGTCAGCTCGGCTGATATTTGCTTTGCTTTGCTTTTCGCCCCCCCTTATTGCCCCCTTTTTCGCATTGAAACGCTGAGACACAGATATAACTTTTCCAACTTTTACAGCGCATTTTGGGGGAGGGGGGAAAGGGGGTAAAATAACCCTTTTTTTGCCCAAGAGAGGCACTGCTCATGTAACACAGACGTCTGATTTTCTTCATCAACAGTT